>NC_136932.1:0-1200000 GCF_949752795.1 Hyperoodon ampullatus | reverse complement strand
CTAAACAAGGCCCCGATATTCTCAGTAACTAATGTGTTGACACTATACGTGTGTCATGTCCTGACAGTATCCCTAGATCATAACTTATCCCTGTCTTTAGCTAAAGTCGAGCCTCTTATGGCAACTAAAGCCCTGATGCTATGCTTAACTCAGGCCCTGAATTTATCCCCAAGGCCGTGATACTGTCCGTAACTAAGGCACTGTTATTGTTCCTAAGTAAGGGCGGTACTCTCTTCCTAACTCTGGCCCTGCAATTATATATAACAAAGGCTCTGACGCTCGTCCTAAGCAAGGCCCTGACACTGTCCTCACTAAGGCCCTGACACTACTTCTAACTCAGGCCCTGACATTATACCTAACGAAGGCTCTGATGCTAACCCTAACTAAGGCCCTGACAGTGACCCTAACTAAGGCCTTGACACTATTCCTAAGTAAGGCCTTAGCCCTAACCCTAGCCCCATCCCCAGCCCCATCCCAAGTCCCAGCTCCTGCCCCAGCTCCTACAGAGGCCTTTATGCTCCTCGTAGGCCTTGCCCTGACACTGTCCTTAACTAAGGCCTTGACACTACTACTAACTCAGGCCGTGATACTGTCCCTATCTAAGTCCCTGACAGTGTCCCTGACTAATTGCCTGACTCTCCTCCTAACTCTGGCCCTGCCATTATACATAACAAAGGCTCTAACGCTCGTCCTTACCAAGGACCTGACACTGTCCCTCACTAAGGCCCTGACACTCCTTCTAACTGAAGCTCTGACCTTATACCTAACAAAGGCTCTGATGCTAACCCTAACTAAGGCCCTGACAGTGACCCTAACTAAGGCCTTGACACTATTCCTAACTAAGGCCCTAGCCCTAACCCTAGCCCTAGCCCTCCCCTACCCGATCCCCATCACCATCCCCATCCCCAGCACCAGCCCTAGCCCCTGATGCTGATCCTACAGAGGCCCTTATGCTCCTCCTAGGCCTTGCCCTGACACTGTCCCTACCGAAGGCCGTGATACTGGTCCTAAAGAAGGCCCAGGTGCTCTCGATAACTAAGGCCTTCAAAGTGTCCCTCCCTCCATTCCGGACTTTATCCCTAGTCCATAGTTAATGTCCTGCCTCTTACCCTACCTGAAGCCCTAATGCTGTCTCTAACTGAGGCCCTGACTAGTCATCACTAAGGCCCTGACACTGTTTGTAAGTAAGGCCAGGAAGCTGTCCCTAATGCAGGCCCTGCTGCCGGCAATAACTAAAGGCCTAACACTATCCTGAGCGAATATACTGACCCATCTCGAACCAAGGTCCTGACACTATCCCTAAGTGAGCCCTGATGCTGGCCCTAAATAAAGACCTGAGGCTGTCCCTAACATAGGCCCTGAAGCTATCCGTAAGTGAGGCCTTGACACTCCACCTAACTCAGGCCCTGATCATGTCTTTAACTAAGACCGTAATGCTGATCCTACAGAGGCCCTGATGCTGCTCCTGAGTCATGCCCTGACAGTGTCCCCAGCTAAGGACCTGATGCTAGGCCTCACTCGGGCCCTGTCGCTCTCCCTACGTCAGGCTCTGACGCTGTCCCTACCTGAAGCCCTGACGCTGGTTCTAAACAAGGCCCCGATATTCTCAGTAACTAATGTGTTGACACTATACGTGTGTCATGTCCTGACAGTATACCTAGATCATAACTTATCCCTGTCTTTAGCTAAAGTCGAGCCTCTTATGGCAACTAAAGCCCTGATGCTATGCTTAACTCAGGACCTGAATTTATCCCCAAGGCCGTGATACTGTCCCTAACTAAGGCACTGTTATTGTTCCTAAGTAAGGGCGGTACTCTCTTCCTAACTCTGGCCCTGCAATTATATATAACAAAGGCTCTGACGCTCGTCCTAAGCAAGGCCCTGACACTGTCCTCACTAAGGCCCTGACACTACTTCTAACTCAGGCCCTGACATTATACCTAACGAAGGCTCTGATGCTAACCCTAACTAAGGCCCTGACAGTAACCCTAACTAAGGCCTTGACACTACTTCTAACTCAGGCCGTGATATTATTTTATACCTAACAAAGGCTCTGATGCTAACCCTAACTAAGGCCGTGACAGTGACCCTAACTAAGGCCTTGACACTATTCCTAAGTAAGGCCCTAGCCCTAGCCCTAGACCCAGCCCAAGCCCCAGCCCCATCCCAAGTCCCAGCTCCTGCCCCAGCTCCTACAGAGGCCTTTATGCTCCTCTTAGGCCTTGCCCTGACACTGTCCTTAACTAAGGCCTTGACACTACTACTAACTGAGGCCGTGATACTGTCCCTAACTAAGTCCCTGACAGTGTCCCTGACTAATTGCCTGACTCTCCTCCTAACTCTGGCCCTGCCATTATACATAACAATGGCTTTAACAATCGTCCTTACCAAGGACCTGACACTGTCCCTCACTAAGGCCCTGACCCTACCTCTAACTCAAGCTCTGACATTATACCTAACAAAGGCTATGGTACTAACCCTAACTAAAGCCCCGACAGTGACCCTAACTAAGGCCTTGACAGTATTCCTAAATAAGGCCCAAGCCCTAACCCTAGACCTAGCCCTCCCCTACCCGATCCCCATCCCCATCCCCATCCCCATCCCCATCCCCAGCCCTAGCCCCTGATGCTGATCCTACAGAGGCCCTGATGCTGCTCCTGAGTCATGCCCTGACAGTATCCCCAGCTAAGGACCTGATGCTAGGCCTCACTCGGGCCCTGTCGCTCTCCGTACATCACGCTCTGACGCGGTCCCTACCTGAAGCCCTAACACTGGTTCTAAAGAAGGCCCCGATATTCTCAGTAACTAAGGTGTTGACACTATAACTGGGTCATGTCCTGACAGTATACCTAGATCATAACTTATCCCTGTCTTTAGCTAAAGTCGAGCCTCTTATGGCAACTAAAGCCCTGATGCCATGCTTAAGTCAGGCCCTGAATTTAGCCCCAAGGCCGTGATACTGTCCCTAACTAAGGCACTGATATTGTCCCTAAGTAAGTGCGGTACTCTCTTCCTACCTCTGGCTCTGCAATTATATATAACAAAGGCTCTGACGCTCGTCCTAAGCAAGGCCCTGACACTGTCCCTCAGTAAGGCCCTGACACTACTTCTAACTCAGGCCCTGACATTATACCTAACGAAGGCTCTGATGCTAACCCTAACTAAGGCCCTGACAGTGACCCTAACTAAGGCCTTGACACTATTCCTAACTAAGGCCCTAGCCCTAACCCTAGCCCTAGCCCTCCCCTACCCGATCCCCATCCCCATCTCCATCCCCCTCCCCCTCCCTCTCCCTAGCCCTAGCCCCTGATGCTGATCCTACAGAGGCCCTTATGCTCCTCCTAGGCCTTGCCCTGACACTGTCCCTGCCGAAGGCTGTGATACTGGTCCTAAAGAAGGCCCAGGTGCTCTCGATAACTAAGGCCTTCAAAGTGTCCCTCCCTCCATTCCGGACTTTATCCCTAGTCCATAGTTAATGTCCTGCCTCTTACCCTACCTGAAGCCCTAATGCTGTCCCTAACTGAGGCCCTGACTAGTCATCACTAAGGCCCTGACCCTGTTTGTTAGTAAGGCCAGGAAGCTGTCCCTAATGCAGGCCCTGCTGCCGGCAATAACTAAAGGCCTAACACTATCCTGAGCGAATATACTGACCCATCTTGAACCAAGGTCCTGACACTATCCCTAAGTGAGCCCTGATGCTGGCCCTAAATAAAGCCCTGAGGCTGTCCCTAACACAGGCCCTGAAGCTATCCATAACTGAGGCCTTGACACTCCACCTAACTCAGGCCCTGATCATGTCTTTAACTAAGACCGTAATGCTGATCCTACAGAGGCCCTGATGCTGCTCCTGAGTCATGCCCTGACAGTGTCCCCAGCTAAGGACCTGATGCTAGGCCTCACTCGGGCCCTGTCGCTCTCCCTACGTCAGGCTCTGACGCTGTCCCTACCTGAAGCCCTGACGCTGGTTCTAAACAAGGCCCCGATATTCTCAGTAACTAATGTGTTGACACTATACGTGTGTCATGTCCTGACAGTATACCTAGATCATAACTTATCCCTGTCTTTAGCTAAAGTCGAGCCTCTTATGGCAACTAAAGCCCTGATGCTGTGCTTAACTCAGGCCCTGAATTTATCCCCAAGGCCATGATACTGTTCCTAACTAAGGCACTGTTATTGTTCCTAAGTAAGGGCAGTACTCTCTTCCTATCTCTGGCCCAGCAATTATATATAACAAAGGCTCTGACGCTCGTCCTAAGCAAGGCCCTGACACTGTCCTCACTAAGGCCCTGACACTACTTCTAACTCAGGCCCTGACATTATACCTAACGAAGGCTCTGATGCTAACCCTAACTAAGGCCCTGACAGTAACCCTAACTAAGGCCTTGACACTATTCCTAAGTAAGGCCTTAGCCCTAGCCCTAGCCCCAGCCCCAGCCCCATCCCCAGTCCCAGCTCCTGCCACAGCTCCTACAGAGGCCTTTATGTTCCTCGTAGGCCTTGCCCTGACACTGTCCTTAACTAAGGCCTTGACACTACTACTAACTCAGGCCGTGATACTGTCCCTATCTAAGTCCCTGACAGTGTCCCTGACTAATTGCCTGACTCTCCTCCTAACTCTGGCCCTGCCATTATACAAAACAAAGGCTCTAACGCTCATCCTTACCAAGGACCTGACACTGTCCCTCACTAAGGCCCTGACACTACTTCTAACTCAAGCTCTGACATTATACCTAACAAAGGCTTTGATGCTAACCCTAACTAAGGCCCTGAGAGTGACCCTAACTAAGGCCTTGACACTATACCTAACTAAGGCCCTAGCCCTAACCCTAGCCCTAGCCCTCCCCTACCGAATCCCCATCACCATCCCCATCCCCAGCACCAGCCCTAGCCCCTGATGCTGATCCTACAGAGGCCCTTATGCTCCTCCTAGGCCTTGCCCTGACACTGTCCCTACCGAAGGCCGTGATACTGGTCCTAAAGAAGGCCCAGGTGCTCTCGATAACTAAGGCCTTCAAAGTGTCCCTCCCTCCATTCCGGACTTTATCCCTAGTCCATAGTTAATGTCCTGCCTCTTACCCTACCTGAAGCCCTAATGCTGTCCCTAACTGAGGCCCTGACTAGTCATCACTAAGGCCCTGACACTGTTTGTAAGTAAGGCCAGGAAGCTGTCCCTAATGCAGGCCCTGCTGCCGGCAATAACTAAAGGCCTAACACTATCCTGAGCGAATATACTGACCCATCTCGAACCAAGGTCCTGACACTATCCCTAAGTCAGCCCTGATGCTGGCCCTAAATAAAGCCCTGAGGCTGTCCCTAACATAGGCCCTGAAGCTATCCGTAACTGAGGCCTTGACACTCCACCTAACTCAGGCCCTGATCATGTCTTTAACTAAGACCGTAATGCTGATCCTACAGAGGCCCTGATGCTGCTCCTGAGTCATGCCCTGACAGTGTCCCCAGCTAAGGACCTGATGCTAGGCCTCACTCGGGCCCTGTCGCTCTCCCTACGTCAGGCTCTGACGCTGTCCCTACCTGAACCCCTGACGCTGGTTCTAAACAAGGCCCCGATATTCTCAGTAACTAATGTGTTGACACTATACGTGTGTCATGTCCTGACAGTATACCTAGATCATAACTTATCCCTGTCTTTAGCTAAAGTCGAGCCTCTTATGGCAACTAAAGCCCTGATGCTGTGCTTAACTCAGGCCCTGAATTTATCCCCAAGGCCGTGATACTGTCCCTAACTAAGGCACTGTTATTGTTCCTAAGTAAGGGCAGTACTCTCTTCCTAATTCTGGCCCAGCAATTATATATAAAAAAGTCTCTGACGCTCGTCCTAAGCAAGGCCCTGACACTGTCCTCACTAAGGCCCTGACACTACTTCTAACTCAGGCCCTGACATTATACCTAACGAAGGCTCTGATGCTAACCCTAACTAAGGCCCTGACAGTAACCCTAACTAAGGCCTTGACACTACTTCTAACTCAGGCCGTGACATTATTTTATACCTAACAAAGGCTCTGATGCTAACCCTAACTAAGGCCGTGACAGTGACCCTAACTAAGGCCTTGACACTATTCCTAAGTATGGCCCTAGCCCTAGCCCTAGACCCAGCCCAAGCCCCAGCCCCATCCCAAGTCCCAGCTCCTGCCCCAGCTCCTACAGAGGCCTTTATGCTCCTCTTAGGCCTTGCCCTGACACTGTCCTTAACTAAGGCCTTGACACTACTACTAACTGAGGCCGTGATACTGTCCCTAACTAAGTCCCTGACAGTGTCCCTGACTAATTGCCTGACTCTCCTCCTAACTCTGGCCCTGCCATTATACATAACAATGGCTTTAACAATCGTCCTTACCAAGGACCTGACACTGTCCCTCACTAAGGCCCTGACCCTACCTCTAACTCAAGCTCTGACATTATACCTAACAAAGGCTATGATACTAACCCTAACTAAAGCCCCGACAGTGACCCTAACTAAGGCCTTGACAGTATTCCTAAATAAGGCCCAAGCCCTAACCCTAGACCTAGCCCTCCCCTACCCGATCCCCATCCCCATCCCCATCCCCATCCCCATCCCCATCCCCATCCCCAGCCCCTGATGCTGATCCTACAGAGGCCCTGATGCTGCTCCTGAGTCATGCCCTGACAGTATCCCCAGCTAAGGACCTGATGCTAGGCCTCACTCGGGCCCTGTCGCTCTCCGTACATCACGCTCTGACGCGGTCCCTACCTGAAGCCCTGACACTGGTTCTAAAGAAGGCCCCGATATTCTCAGTAACTAAGGTGTTGACACTATAACTGGGTCATGTCCTGACAGTATACCTAGATCATAACTTATCCCTGTCTTTAGCTAAAGTCGAGCCTCTTATGGCAACTAAAGCCCTGATGCCATGCTTAACTCAGGCCCTGAATTTAGCCCCAAGGCCGTGATACTGTCCCTAACTAAGGCACTGATATTGTCCCTAAGTAAGTGCGGTACTCTCTTCCTACCTCTGGCTCTGCAATTATATATAACAAAGGCTCTGACGCTCGTCCTAAGCAAGGCCCTGACACTGTCCCTCAGTAAGGCCCTGACACTACTTCTAACTCAGGCCCTGACATTATACCTAACGAAGGCTCTGATGCTAACCCTAACTAAGGCCCTGACAGTGACCCTAACTAAGGCCTTGACACTATTCCTAACTAAGGCCCTAGCCCTAACCCTAGCCCTAGCCCTCCCCTACCCGATCCCCATCCCCATCCCCCTCCCCCTCCCTCTCCCTAGCCCTAGCCCCTGATGCTGATCCTACAGAGGCCCTTATGCTCCTCCTAGGCCTTGCCCTGACACTGTCCCTGCCGAAGGCTGTGATACTGGTCCTAAAGAAGGCCCAGGTGCTCTCGATAACTAAGGCCTTCAAAGTGTCCCTCCCTCCATTCCGGACTTTATCCCTAGTCCATAGTTAATGTCCTGCCTCTTACCCTACCTGAAGCCCTAATGCTGTCCCTAACTGAGGCCCTGACTAGTCATCACTAAGGCCCTGACCCTGTTTGTTAGTAAGGCCAGGAAGCTGTCCCTAATGCAGGCCCTGCTGCCGGCAATAACTAAAGGCCTAACACTATCCTGAGCGAATATACTGACCCATCTTGAACCAAGGTCCTGACACTATCCCTAAGTGAGCCCTGATGCTGGCCCTAAATAAAGCCCTGAGGCTGTCCCTAACACAGGCCCTGAAGCTATCCATAACTGAGGCCTTGACACTCCACCTAACTCAGGCCCTGATCATGTCTTTAACTAAGACCGTAATGCTGATCCTACAGAGGCCCTGATGCTGCTCCTGAGTCATGCCCTGACAGTGTCCCCAGCTAAGGACCTGATGCTAGGCCTCACTCGGGCCCTGTCGCTCTCCCTACGTCAGGCTCTGACGCTGTCCCTACCTGAACCCCTGACGCTGGTTCTAAACAAGGCCCCGATATTCTCAGTAACTAATGTGTTGACACTATACGTGTGTCATGTCCTGACAGTATACCTAGATCATAACTTATCCCTGTCTTTAGCTAAAGTCGAGCTTCTTATGGCAACTAAAGCCCTGATGCTGTGCTTAACTCAGGCCCTGAATTTATCCCCAAGGCCGTGATACTGTCCCTAACTAAGGCACTGTTATTGTTCCTAAGTAAGGGCGGTACTCTCTTCCTAACTCTGGCCCTGCAATTATATATAACAAAGGCTCTGACGCTCGTCCTAAGCAAGGCCCTGACACTGTCCTCACTAAGGCCCTGACACTACTTCTAACTCAGGCCCTGACATTATACCTAACGAAGGCTCTGATGCTAACCCTAACTAAGGCCCTGACAGTGACCCTAACTAAGGCCTTGACACTATTCCTAAGTAAGGCCTTAGCCCTAGCCCTAGCCCCATCCCCAGCCCCATCCCCAGTCCCAGCTCCTGCCACAGCTCCTACAGAGGCCTTTATGCTCCTCGTAGGCCTTGCTCTGACACTGTCCTTAACTAAGGCCTTGACACTACTACTAACTCAGGCCGTGATACTGTCCCTATCTAAGTCCCTGACAGTGTCCCTGACTAATTGCCTGACTCTCCTCCTAACTCTGGCCCTGCCATTATACATAACAAAGGCTCTAACGCTCGTCCTTACCAAGGACCTGACACTGTCCCTCACTAAGGCCCTGACACTACTTCTAACTCAAGCTCTGACCTTATACCTAACAAAGGCTCTGATGCTAACCCTAACTAAGGCCCTGACAGTGACCCTAACTAAGGCCTTGACACTATTCCTAACTAAGGCCCTAGCCCTAACCCTAGCCCTAGCCCTCCCCTACCCGATCCCCATCCCCATCCCCCTCCCCCTCCCTAGGCCTAGCCCCTGATGCTGATCCTACAGAGGCCCTTATGCTCCTCCTAGGTCTTGCCCTGACACTGTCCCTACCGAAGGCCGTGATACTGGTCCTAAAGAAGGCCCAGGTGCTCTCGATAACTAAGGCCTTCAAAGTGTCCCTCCCTCCATTCCGGACTTTATCCCTAGTCCATAGTTAATGTCCTGCCTCTTACCCTACCTGAAGCCCTAATGCTGTCCCTAACTGAGGCCCTGACTAGTCATCACTAAGGCCCTGACCCTGTTTGTTAGTAAGGCCAGGAAGCTGTCCCTAATGCAGGCCCTGCTGCCAGCAATAACTAAAGGCCTAACACTATCCTGAGCGAATATACTGACCCATGTCGAACCAAGGTCCTGACACTATCCCTAAGTGAGCCCTGATGCTGGCCCTAAATAAAGCCCTGAGGCTGTCCCTAACATAGGCCCTGAAGCTATCCGTAAGTGAGGCCTTGACACTCCACCTAACTCAGGCCCTGATCATGTCTTTAACTAAGACCGTAATGCTGATCCTACAGAGGCCCTGATGCTGCTCCTGAGTCATGCCCTGACAGTGTCCCCAGCTAAGGACCTGATGCTAGGCCTCACTCGGGCCCTGTCGCTCTCCCTACGTCAGGCTGTGATGCTGTCCCTACCTGAACCCCTGACGCTGGTTCTAAACAAGGCCCCGATATTCTCAGTAACTAATGTGTTGACACTATACGTGTGTCATGTCCTGACAGTATCCCTAGATCATAACTTATCCCTGTCTTTAGCTAAAGTCGAGCCTCTTATGGCAACTAAAGCCCTGATGCTATGCTTAACTCAGGCCCTGAATTTATCCCCAAGGCCGTGATACTGTCCGTAACTAAGGCACTGTTATTGTTCCTAAGTAAGGGCGGTACTCTCTTCCTAACTCTGGCCCTGCAATTATATATAACAAAGGCTCTGACGCTCGTCCTAAGCAAGGCCCTGACACTGTCCTCACTAAGGCCCTGACACTACTTCTAACTCAGGCCCTGACATTATACCTAACGAAGGCTCTGATGCTAACCCTAACTAAGGCCCTGACAGTGACCCTAACTAAGGCCTTGACACTATTCCTAAGTAAGGCCTTAGCCCTAACCCTAGCCCCATCCCCAGCCCCATCCCCAGTCCCAGCTCCTGCCACAGCTCCTACAGAGGCCTTTATGCTCCTCGTAGGCCTTGCCCTGACACTGTCCTTAACTAAGGCCTTGACACTACTACTAACTCAGGCCGTGATACTGTCCCTATCTAAGTCCCTGACAGTGTCCCTGACTAATTGCCTGACTCTCCTCCTAACTCTGGCCCTGCCATTATACATAACAAAGGCTCTAACGCTCGTCCTTACCAAGGACCTGACACTGTCCCTCACTAAGGCCCTGACACTACTTCTAACTCAAGCTCTGACCTTATACCTAACAAAGGCTCTGATGCTAACCCTAACTAAGGCCCTGACAGTGACCCTAACTAAGGCCTTGACACTATTCCTAACTAAGGCCCTAGCCCTAACCCTAGCCCTAGCCCTCCCCTACCCGATCCCCATCCCCATCCCCCTCCCCCTCCCTAGGCCTAGCCCCTGATGCTGATCCTACAGAGGCCCTTATGCTCCTCCTAGGCCTTGCCCTGACACTGTCCCTACCGAAGGCCGTGATACTGGTCCTAAAGAAGGCCCAGGTGCTCTCGATAACTAAGGCCTTCAAAGTGTCCCTCCCTCCATTCCGGACTTTATCCCTAGTCCATAGTTAATGTCCTGCCTCTTACCCTACCTGAAGCCCTAATGCTGTCCCTAACTGAGGCCCTGACTAGTCATCACTAAGGCCCTGACCCTGTTTGTTAGTAAGGCCAGGAAGCTGTCCCTAATGCAGGCCCTGCTGCCGGCAATAACTAAAGGCCTAACACTATCCTGAGCGAATATACTGACCCATCTCTAACCAAGGTCCTGACACTATCCCTAAGTCAGCCCTGATGCTGGCCCTAAATAAAGCCCTGAGGCTGTCCCTAACACAGGCCTTGAAGCTATCCATAACTGAGGCCTTGACACTCCACCTAACTCAGGCCCTGATCATGTCTTTAACTAAGACCGTAATGCTGATCCTACAGAGGCCCTGATGCTGCTCCTGACTCATGCCCTGACAGTGTCCCCAGCTAAGGACCTGATGCTAGGCCTCACTCGGGCCCTGTCGCTCTCCCTACGTCAGGCTCTGACGCTGTCCCTACCTGAACCCCTGACGCTGGTTCTAAACAAGGCCCCGATATTCTCAGTAACTAATGTGTTGACACTATACGTGTGTCATGTCCTGACAGTATACCTAGATCATAACTTATCCCTGTCTTTAGCTAAAGTCGAGCCTCTTATGGCAACTAAAGCCCTGATGCTGTGCTTAACTCAGGCCCTGAATTTATCCCCAAGGCCGTGATACTGTCCCTAACTAAGGCACTGTTATTGTTCCTAAGTAAGGGCAGTACTCTCTTCCTATCTCTGGCCCAGCAATTATATATAAAAAAGGCTCTGACGCTCGTCCTAAGCAAGGCCCTGACACTGTCCTCACTAAGGCCCTGACACTACTTCTAACTCAGGCCCTGACATTATACCTAACGAAGGCTCTGATGCTAACCCTAACTAAGGCCCTGACAGTAACCCTAACTAAGGCCTTGACACTATTCCTAAGTAAGGCCTTAGCCCTAGCCCTAGCCCCAGCCCCAGCCCCATCCCCAGTCCCAGCTCCTGCCACAGCTCCTACAGAGGCCTTTATGTTCCTCGTAGGCCTTGCCCTGACACTGTCCTTAACTAAGGCCTTGACACTACTACTAACTCAGGCCGTGATACTGTCCCTATCTAAGTCCCTGACAGTGTCCCTGACTAATTGCCTGACTCTCCTCCTAACTCTGGCCCTGCCATTATACAAAACAAAGGCTCTAACGCTCATCCTTACCAAGGACCTGACACTGTCCCTCACTAAGGCCCTGACACTACTTCTAACTCAAGCTCTGACATTATACCTAACAAAGGCTTTGATGCTAACCCTAACTAAGGCCCTGAGAGTGACCCTAACTAAGGCCTTGACACTATACCTAACTAAGGCCCTAGCCCTAACCCTAGCCCTAGCCCTCCCCTACCCGATCCCCATCACCATCCCCATCCCCAGCACCAGCCCTAGCCCCTGATGCTGATCCTACAGAGGCCCTTATGCTCCTCCTAGGCCTTGCCCTGACACTGTCCCTACCGAAGGCCGTGATACTGGTCCTAAAGAAGGCCCAGGTGCTCTCGATAACTAAGGCCTTCAAAGTGTCCCTCCCTCCATTCCGGACTTTATCCCTAGTCCATAGTTAATGTCCTGCCTCTTACCCTACCTGAAGCCCTAATGCTGTCCCTAACTGAGGCCCTGACTAGTCATCACTAAGGCCCTGACACTGTTTGTAAGTAAGGCCAGGAAGCTGTCCCTAATGCAGGCCCTGCTGCCGGCAATAACTAAAGGCCTAACACTATCCTGAGCGAATATACTGACCAATCTCGAACCAAGGTCCTGACACTATCCCTAAGTGAGCCCTGATGCTGGCCCTAAATAAAGCCCTGAGGCCGTCCCTAACATAGGCCCTGAAGCTATCCGTAAGTGAGGCCTTGACACTCCACCTAACTCAGGCCCTGATCATGTCTTTAACTAAGACCGTAATGCTGATCCTACAGAGGCCCTGATGCTGCTCCTGAGTCATGCCCTGACAGTGTCCCCAGCTAAGGACCTGATGCTAGGCCTCACTCGGGCCCTGTCGCTCTCCCTACGTCAGGCTCTGACGCTGTCCCTACCTGAACCCCTGACGCTGGTTCTAAACAAGGCCCCGATATTC
Source organism: Hyperoodon ampullatus (assembly GCF_949752795.1). NCBI lineage: Eukaryota > Metazoa > Chordata > Mammalia > Artiodactyla > Ziphiidae > Hyperoodon > Hyperoodon ampullatus. The sequence continues at coordinate 1,187,290 of NC_136932.1, read as the reverse complement.
TCAGTAACTAATGTGTTGACACTATACGTGTGTCATGTCCTGACAGTATACCTAGATCATAACTTATCCCTGTCTTTAGCTAAAGTCGAGCCTCTTATGGCAACTAAAGCCCTGATGCTGTGCTTAACTCAGGCCCTGAATTTATCCCCAAGGCCGTGATACTGTCCCTAACTAAGGCACTGTTATTGTTCCTAAGTAAGGGCAGTACTCTCTTCCTAATTCTGGCCCAGCAATTATATATAAAAAAGTCTCTGACGCTCGTCCTAAGCAAGGCCCTGACACTGTCCTCACTAAGGCCCTGACACTACTTCTAACTCAGGCCCTGACATTATACCTAACGAAGGCTCTGATGCTAACCCTAACTAAGGCCCTGACAGTAACCCTAACTAAGGCCTTGACACTATTCCTAAGTAAGGCCTTAGCCCTAGCCCTAGCCCCAGCCCCAGCCCCATCCCCAGTCCCAGCTCCTGCCACAGCTCCTACAGAGGCCTTTATGTTCCTCGTAGGCCTTGCCCTGACACTGTCCTTAACTAAGGCCTTGACACTACTACTAACTCAGGCCGTGATACTGTCCCTATCTAAGTCCCTGACAGTGTCCCTGACTAATTGCCTGACTCTCCTCCTAACTCTGGCCCTGCCATTATACAAAACAAAGGCTCTAACGCTCATCGTTACCAAGGACCTGACACTGTCCCTCACTAAGGCCCTGACACTACTTCTAACTCAAGCTCTGGCATTATACCTAACAAAGGCTTTGATGCTAACCCTAACTAAGGCCCTGAGAGTGACCCTAACTAAGGCCTTGACACTATACCTAACTAAGGCCCTAGCCCTAACCCTAGCCCTAGCCCTCCCCTACCCGATCCCCATCACCATCCCCATCCCCAGCACCAGCCCTAGCCCCTGATGCTGATCCTACAGAGGCCCTTATGCTCCTCCTAGGCCTTGCCCTGACACTGTCCCTACCGAAGGCCGTGATACTGGTCCTAAAGAAGGCCCAGGTGCTCTCGATAACTAAGGCCTTCAAAGTGTCCCTCCCTCCATTCCGGACTTTATCCCTAGTCCATAGTTAATGTCCTGCCTCTTACCCTACCTGAAGCCCTAATGCTGTCCCTAACTGAGGCCCTGACTAGTCATCACTAAGGCCCTGACACTGTTTGTAAGTAAGGCCAGGAAGCTGTCCCTAATGCAGGCCCTGCTGCCGGCAATAACTAAAGGCCTAACACTATCCTGAGCGAATATACTGACCCATCTCGAACCAAGGTCCTGACACTATCCCTAAGTGAGCCCTGATGCTGGCCCTAAATAAAGCCCTGAGGCTGTCCCTAACATAGGCCCTGAAGCTATCCGTAACTGAGGCCTTGACACTCCACCTAACTCAGGCCCTGATCATGTCTTTAACTAAGACCGTAATGCTGATCCTACAGAGGCCCTGATGCTGCTCCTGAGTCATGCCCTGACAGTGTCCCCAGCTAAGGACCTGATGCTAGGCCTCACTCGGGCCCTGTCGCTCTCCCTACGTCAGGCTCTGACGCTGTCCCTACCTGAAGCCCTGACGCTGGTTCTACACAAGGCCCCGATATTCTCAGTAACTAAGGTGTTGACAGTATAACTGGGTCATGTCCTGACAGTATACCTAGATCATAACTTATCCCTGTCTTTAGCTAAAGTCGAGCCTCTTATGGCAACTGAAGCCCTGATGCTGTGCTTAACTCAGGCCCTGAATTTATCCCCAAGGCCGTGATACTGTCCCTAACTAAGGCACTGATACTGTCGCTAAGTAAGGGCGGTACTCTCTTCCTAACTCTGGCCCTTGAATTATATATAACAAAGGCTCTGACGCTTGTCCTAACCAAGCCCCTGACACTGTCCCTCACTAAGGCCCTGACACTACTTCTAACTCAGGCCGTGACATTATTTTATACCTAACAAAGGCTCTGATGCTAACCCTAACTAAGGCCATGACAGTGACCCTAACTAAGGCCTTGACACTGTTCCTAAGTAAGGCCCTAGCCCTAGCCCTAGCCCCAGCCCCAGCCCCATCCCCAGTCCCAGCTCCTGCCCCAGCTCCTACAGAGGCCTTTATGCTCCTCTTAGGCCTTGCCCTGACACTGTCCTTAACTAAGGCCTTGACACTACTACTAACTGAGGCCGTGATACTGTCCCTAACTAAGTCCCTGACAGTGTCCCTGACTAATTGCCTGACTCTCCTCCTAACTCTGGCCCTGCCATTATACATAACAATGGCTTTAACAATCGTCCTTACCAAGGACCTGACACTGTCCCTCACTAAGGCCCTGACCCTACCTCTAACTAAAGCTCTGACATTATACCTAACAAAGGCTATGATACTAACCCTAACTAAAGCCCCGACAGTGACCCTAACTAAGGCCTTGACAGTATTCCTAAATAAGGCCCAAGCCCTAACCCTAGACCTAGCCCTCCCCTACCCGATCCCCATCCCCATCCCCATCCCCATCCCCATCCCCATCCCCATCCCCATCCCCAGCCCTAGCCCCTGATGCTGATCCTACAGAGGCCCTGATGCTGCTCTTGAGTCATGCCCTGACAGTATCCCCAGCTAAGGACCTGATGCTAGGCCTCACTCGGGCCCTGTCGCTCTCCGTACATCACGCTCTGACGCTGTCCCTACCTGAAGCCCTGACACTGGTTCTAAAGAAGGCCCCAATATTCTCAGTAACTAAGGTGTTGACACTATAACTGGGTCATGTCCTGACAGTATACCTAGATCATAACTTAACCCTGTCTTTAGCTAAAGTCGAGCCTCTTATGGCAACTAAAACCCTGATGCCATGCTTAACTCAGGCCCTGAATTTAGCCCCAAGGCCGTGATACTGTCCCTAACTCAGGCAGTGATATTGTCCCTAAGTAAGGGCGGTACTCTCTTCCTACCTCTGGCCCTGCAATTATATATAACATAGGCTCTGACGCTCGTCCTAAGCAAGGCCCTGACACTGTCCCTCACTCAGGCCCTGACACTACTTCTAACTCAGGCCCTGACATTATACCTAACGAAGGCTCTGATGCTAACCCTAACTAAGGCCCTGACCGTGACCCTAACTAAGGCCTTGACACTATTCCTAACTAAGGCCCTAGCCCTAACCCTAGCCCTAGCCCTCCCCTACCCGATCCCCATCCCCATCCCCATCCCCCTCCCCCTCCCTAGGCCTAGCCCCTGATGCTGATCCTACAGAGGCCCTTATGCTCCTCCTAGGCCTTGCCCTGACACTGTCCCTACCGAAGGCCGTGATACTGGTCCTAAAGAAGGCCCAGGTGCTCTCGATAACTAAGGCCTTCAAAGTGTCCCTCCCTCCATTCCGGACTTTATCCCTAGTCCATAGTTAATGTCCTGCCTCTTACCCTACCTGAAGCCCTAATGCTGTCCCTAAGTTAGGCCCTGACTAGTCATCACAAGGCCCTGACACTGTTTGTAAGTAAGGCCAGGAAGCTGTCCCTAATGCAGGCCCTGCTGCCGGCAATAACTAAAGACCTAACACTATCCTGAGCGAATATACTGACCCATGTCGAACCAAGGTCCTGACACTATCCCTAAGTCAGCCCTGATGCTGGCCCTAAATAAAGCCCTGAGGCTGTCCCTAACACAGGCCCTGAAGCTATCCATAACTGAGGCCTTGACACTCCACCTAACTCAGGCCCTGATCATGTCTTTAACTAAGACCGTAATGCTGATCCTACAGAGGCCCTGATGCTGCTCCTGAGTCATGCCCTGACAGTGTCCCCAGCTAAGGACCTGATGCTAGGCCTCACTCGGGCCCTGTCGCTCTCCCTACGTCAGGCTCTGACGCTGTCCCTACCTGAAGCCCTGACGCTGGTTCTAAACAAGGCCCCGATATTCTCAGTAACTAATGTGTTGACACTATACGTGTGTCATGTCCTGACAGTATACCTAGATCATAACTTATCCCTGTCTTTAGCTAAAGTCGAGCTTCTTATGGCAACTAAAGCCCTGATGCTGTGCTTAACTCAGGCCCTGAATTTATCCCCAAGGCCATGATACTGTCCCTAACTAAGGCACTGTTATTGTTCCTAAGTAAGGGCAGTACTCTCTTCCTATCTCTGGCCCAGCAATTATATATAAAAAAGGCTCTGATGCTCGTCCTAAGCAAGGCCCTGACACTGTCCTCACTAAGGCCCTGACACTACTTCTAACTCAGGCCCTGACATTATACCTAACGAAGGCTCTGATGCTAAACCTAACTAAGGCCCTGACAGTAACCCTAACTAAGGCCTTGACACTATTCCTAAGTAAGGCCTTAGCCCTAGCCCTAGCCCCAGCCCCAGCCCCATCCCCAGTCCCAGCTCCTGCCACAGCTCCTACAGAGGCCTTTATGTTCCTCGTAGGCCTTGCCCTGACACTGTCCTTAACTAAGGCCTTGACACTACTACTAACTCAGGCCGTGATACTGTCCCTATCTAAGTCCCTGACAGTGTCCCTGACTAATTGTCTGACTCTCCTCCTAACTCTGGCCCTGCCATTATACAAAACAAAGGCTCTAACGCTCATCCTTACCAAGGACCTGACACTGTCCCTCACTAAGGCCCTGACACTACTTCTAACTCAAGCTCTGACCTTATACCTAACAAAGGCTTTGATGCTAACCCTAACTAAGGCCCTGAGAGTGACCCTAACTAAGGCCTTGACACTATACCTAACTAAGGCCCTAGCCCTAACCCTAGCCCTAGCCCTCCCCTACCCGATCCCCATCACCATCCCCATCCCCAGCACCAGCCCTAGCCCCTGATGCTGATCCTACAGAGGCCCTTATGCTCCTCCTAGGCCTTGCCCTGACACTGTCCCTACCGAAGGCCGTGATACTGGTCCTAAAGAAGGCCCAGGTGCTCTCGATAACTAAGGCCTTCAAAGTGTCCCTCCCTCCATTCCGGACTTTATCCCTAGTCCATAGTTAATGTCCTGCCTCTTACCGTACCTGAAGCCCTAATGCTGTCCCTAACTGAGGCCCTGACTAGTCATCACTAAGGCCCTGACACTGTTTGTAAGTAAGGCCAGGAAGCTGTCCCTAATGCAGGCCCTGCTGCCGGCAATAACTAAAGGCCTAACACTATCCTGAGCGAATATACTGACCCATCTCGAACCAAGGTCCTGACACTATCCCTAAGTGAGCCCTGATGCTGGCCCTAAATAAAGCCCTGAGGCTGTCCCTAACATAGGCCCTGAAGCTATCCGTAAGTGAGGCCTTGACACTCCACCTAACTCAGGCCCTGATCATGTCTTTAACTAAGACCGTAATGCTGATCCTACAGAGGCCCTGATGCTGCTCCTGAGTCATGCCCTGACAGTGTCCCCAGCTAAGGACCTGATGCTAGGCCTCACTCGGGCCCTGTCGCTCTCCCTACGTCAGGCTCTGACGCTGTCCCTACCTGAAGCCCTGACGCTGGTTCTAAACAAGGCCCCGATATTCTCAGTAACTAATGTGTTGACACTATACGTGTGTCATGTCCTGACAGTATACCTAGATCATAACTTATCCCTGTCTTTAGCTAAAGTCGAGCCTCTTATGGCAACTAAAGCCCTGATGCTGTGCTTAACTCAGGCCCTGAATTTATCCCCAAGGCCGTGATACTGTCCCTAACTAAGGCACTGTTATTGTTCCTAAGTAAGGGCGGTACTCTCTTCCTAACTCTGGCCCTGCAATTATATATAACAAAGGCTCTGACGCTCGTCCTAAGCAAGGCCCTGACACTGTCCTCACTAAGGCCCTGACACTACTTCTAACTCAGGCCCTGACATTATACCTAACGAAGGCTCTGATGCTAACCCTAACTAAGGCCCTGACAGTAACCCTAACTAAGGCCTTGACACTACTTCTAACTCAGGCCGTGACATTATTTTATACCTAACAAAGACTCTGATGCTAACCCTAACTAAGGCCGTGACAGTGACCCTAACTAAGGCCTTGACACTATTCCTAAGTAAGGCCCTAGCCCTAGCCCTAGACCCAGCCCAAGCCCCAGCCCCATCCCAAGTCCCAGCTCCTGCCCCAGCTCCTACAGAGGCCTTTATGCTCCTCTTAGGCCTTGCCGTGACACTGTCCTTAACTAAGGCCTTGACACTACTACTAACTGAGGCCGTGATACTGTCCCTAACTAAGTCCCTGACAGTGTCCCTGACTAATTGCCTGACTCTCCTCCTAACTCTGGCCCTGCCATTATACATAACAATGGCTTTAACAATCGTCCTTACCAAGGACCTGACACTGTCCCTCACTAAGGCCCTGACCCTACCTCTAACTCAAGCTCTGACATTATACCTAACAAAGGCTATGGTACTAACCCTAACTAAAGCCCCGACAGTGACCCTAACTAAGGCCTTGACAGTATTCCTAAATAAGGCCCAAGCCCTAACCCTAGACCTAGCCCTCCCCTACCCGATCCCCATCCCCATCCCCATCCCCATCCCCATCCCCATCCCCATCCCCATCCCCATCCCCATCCCCATCCCCAGCCCCTGATGCTGATCCTACAGAGGCCCTGATGCTGCTCCTGAGTCATGCCCTGACAGTATCCCCAGCTAAGGACCTGATGCTAGGCCTCACTCGGGCCCTGTCGCTCTCCGTACATCACGCTCTGACGCGGTCCCTACCTGAAGCCCTGACACTGGTTCTAAAGAAGGCCCCGATATTCTCAGTAACTAAGGTGTTGACACTATAAATGGGTCATGTCCTGACAGTATACCTAGATCATAACTTATCCCTGTCTTCAGCTAAAGTCGAGCCTCTTATGGCAACTAAAGCCCTGATGCCATGCTTAACTCAGGCCCTGAATTTAGCCCCAAAGCCGTGATACTGTCCCTAACTAAGGCACTGATATTGTCCCTAAGTAAGTGCGGTACTCTCTTCCTACCTCTGGCTCTGCAATTATATATAACAAAGGCTCTGACGCTCGTCCTAAGCAAGGCCCTGACACTGTCCCTCAGTAAGGCCCTGACACTACTTCTAACTCAGGCCCTGACATTATACCTAACGAAGGCTCTGATGCTAACCCTAACTAAGGCCCTGACAGTGACCCTAACTAAGGCCTTGACACTATTCCTAACTAAGGCCCTAGCCCTAACCCTAGCCCTAGCCCTCCCCTACCCGATCCCCATCACCATCCCCATCCCCAGCACCAGCCCTAGCCCCTGATGCTGATCCTACAGAGGCCGTTATGCTCCTCCTAGGCCTTGCCCTGACACTGTCCCTGCCGAAGGCTGTGATACTGGTCCTAAAGAAGGCCCAGGTGCTCTCGATAACTAAGGCCTTCAAAGTGTCCCTCCCTCCATTCCGGACTTTATCCCTAGTCCATAGTTAATGTCCTGCCTCTTACCCTACCTGAAGCCCTAATGCTGTCCCTAACTGAGGCCCTGACTAGTTATCACTAAGGCCCTGACCCTGTTTGTTAGTAAGGCCAGGAAGCTGTCCCTAATGCAGGCCCTGCTGCCGGCAATAACTAAAGGCCTAACACTATCCTGAGCGAATATACTGACCCATCTTGAACCAAGGTCCTGACACTATCCCTAAGTGAGCCCTGATGCTGGCCCTAAATAAAGCCCTGAGGCTGTCCCTAACACAGGCCCTGAAGCTATCCATAACTGAGGCCTTGACACTCCACCTAACTCAGGCCCTGATCATGTCTTTAACTAAGACCGTAATGCTGATCCTACAGAGGCCCTGATGCTGCTCCTGAGTCATGCCCTGACAGTGTCCCCAGCTAAGGACCTGATGCTAGGCCTCACTCGGGCCCTGTCGCTCTCCCTACGTCAGTCTCTGATGCTGTCCCTACCTGAACCCCTGACGCTGGTTCTAAACAAGGCCCCGATATTCTCAGTAACTAATGTGTTGACACTATACGTGTGTCATGTCCTGACAGTATACCTAGATCATAACTTATCCCTGTCTTTAGCTAAAGTCGAGCTTCTTATGGCAACTAAAGCCCTGATGCTATGCTTAACTCAGGCCCTGAATTTATCCCCAAGGCCGTGATACTGTCCCTAACTAAGGCACTGTTATTGTTCCTAAGTAAGGGCGGTACTCTCTTCCTAACTCTGGCCCTGCAATTATATATAACAAAGGCTCTGACGCTCGTCCTAAGCAAGGCCCTGACACTACTTCTAACTCAGGCCCTGACATTATACCTAACGAAGGCTCTGATGCTAACCCTAACTAAGGCCCTGACAGTGACCCTAACTAAGGCCTTGACACTATTCCTAAGTAAGGCCTTAGCCCTAACCCTAGCCCCATCCCCAGCCCCATCCCCAGTCCCAGCTCCTGCCACAGCTCCTACAGAGGCCTTTATGCTCCTCGTAGGCCTTGCCCTGACACTGTCCTTAACTAAGGCCTTGACACTACTACTAACTCAGGCCGTGATACTGTCCCTATCTAAGTCCCTGACAGTGTCCCTGACTAATTGCCTGACTCTCCTCCTAACTCTGGCCCTGCCATTATACATAACAAAGGCTCTAACGCTCGTCCTTACCAAGGACCTGACACTGTCCCTCACTAAGGCCCTGACACTACTTCTAACTCAAGCTCTGACCTTATACCTAACAAAGGCTCTGATGCTAACCCTAACTAAGGCCCTGACAGTGACCCTAACTAAGGCCTTGACACTATTCCTAACTAAGGCCCTAGCCCTAACCCTAGCCCTAGCCCTCCCCTACCCGATCCCCATCCCCATCCCCCTCCCCCTCCCTAGGCCTAGCCCCTGATGCTGATCCTACAGAGGCCCTTATGCTCCTCCTAGGCCTTGCCCTGACACTGTCCCTACCGAAGGCCGTGATACTGGTCCTAAAGAAGGCCCAGGTGCTCTCGATAACTAAGGCCTTCAAAGTGTCCCTCCCTCCATTCCGGACTTTATCCCTAGTCCATAGTTAATGTCCTGCCTCTTACCCTACCTGAAGCCCTAATGCTGTCCCTAACTTAGGCCCTGACTAGTCATCACTAAGGCCCTGACACTGTTTGTAAGTAAGGCCAGGAAGCTGTCCCTAATGCAGGCCCTGCTGCCGGCAATAACTAAAGGCCTAACACTATCCTGAGCGAATATACTGACCCATCTCGAACCAAGGTCCTGACACTATCCCTAAGTGAGCCCTGATGCTGGCCCTAAATAAAGCCCTGAGGCTGTCCCTAACATAGGCCCTGAAGCTATCCGTAAGTGAGGCCTTGACACTCCACCTAACTCAGGCCCTGATCATGTCTTTAACTAAGACCGTAATGCTGATCCTACAGAGGCCCTGATGCTGCTCCTGAGTCATGCCCTGACAGTGTCCCCAGCTAAGGACCTGATGCTAGGCCTCACTCGGGCCCTGTCGCTCTCTCTACGTCAGGCTCTGACGCTGTCCCTACCTGAAGCCCTGACGCTGGTTCTAAACAAGGCCCCGATATTCTCAGTAACTAATGTGTTGACACTATACGTGTGTCATGTCCTGACAGTATCCCTAGATCATAACTTATCCCTGTCTTTAGCTAAAGTCGAGCCTCTTATGGCAACTAAAGCCCTGATGCTATGCTTAACTCAGGACCTGAATTTATCCCCAAGGCCGTGATACTGTCCCTAACTAAGGCACTGTTATTGTTCCTAAGTAAGGGCGGTACTCTCTTCCTAACTCTGGCCCTGCAATTATATATAACAAAGGCTCTGACGCTCGTCCTAAGCAAGGCCCTGACACTGTCCTCACTAAGGCCCTGACACTACTTCTAACTCAGGCCCTGACATTATACCTAACGAAGGCTCTGATGCTAACCCTAACTAAGGCCCTGACAGTGACCCTAACTAAGGCCTTGACACTATTCCTAAGTAAGGCCTTAGCCCTAACCCTAGCCCCATCCCCAGCCCCATCCCCAGTCCCAGCTCCTGCCACAGCTCCTACAGAGGCCTTTATGCTCCTCGTAGGCCTTGCCCTGACACTGTCCTTAACTAAGGCCTTGACACTACTACTAACTCAGGCCGTGATACTGTCCCTATCTAAGTCCCTGACAGTGTCCCTGACTAATTGCCTGACTCTCCTCCTAACTCTGGCCCTGCCATTATACATAACAAAGGCTCTAACGCTCGTCCTTACCAAGGACCTGACACTGTCCCTCACTAAGGCCCTGACACTACTTCTAACTCAAGCTCTGACCTTATACCTAACAAAGGCTCTGATGCTAACCCTAACTAAGGCCCTGACAGTGACCCTAACTAAGGCCTTGACACTATTCCTAACTAAGGCCCTAGCCCTAACCCTAGCCCTAGCCCTCCCCTACCCGATCCCCATCCCCATCCCCCTCCCCCTCCCTAGGCCTAGCCCCTGATGCTGATCCTACAGAGGCCCTTATGCTCCTCCTAGGCCTTGCCCTGACACTGTCCCTACCGAAGGCCGTGATACTGGTCCTAAAGAAGGCCCAGGTGCTCTCGATAACTAAGGCCTTCAAAGTGTCCCTCCCTCCATTCCGGACTTTATCCCTAGTCCATAGTTAATGTCCTGCCTCTTACCCTACCTGAAGCCCTAATGCTGTCCCTAACTGAGGCCCTGACTAGTCATCACTAAGGCCCTGACCCTGTTTGTTAGTAAGGCCAGGAAGCTGTCCCTAATGCAGGCCCTGCTGCCGGCAATAACTAAAGGCCTAACACTATCCTGAGCGAATATACTGACCCATCTCTAACCAAGGTCCTGACACTATCCCTAAGTCAGCCCTGATGCTGGCCCTAAATAAAGCCCTGAGGCTGTCCCTAACACAGGCCTTGAAGCTATCCATAACTGAGGCCTTGACACTCCACCTAACTCAGGCCCTGATCATGTCTTTAACTAAGACCGTAATGCTGATCCTACAGAGGCCCTGATGCTGCTCCTGACTCATGCCCTGACAGTGTCCCCAGCTAAGGACCTGATGCTAGGCCTCACTCGGGCCCTGTCGCTCTCCCTACGTCAGGCTCTGACGCTGTCCCTACCTGAACCCCTGACGCTGGTTCTAAACAAGGCCCCGATATTCTCAGTAACTAATGTGTTGACACTATACGTGTGTCATGTCCTGACAGTATACCTAGATCATAACTTATCCCTGTCTTTAGCTAAAGTCGAGCCTCTTATGGCAACTAAAGCCCTGATGCTGTGCTTAACTCAGGCCCTGAATTTATCCCCAAGGCCGTGATACTGTCCCTAACTAAGGCACTGTTATTGTTCCTAAGTAAGGGCAGTACTCTCTTCCTATCTCTGGCCCAGCAATTATATATAAAAAAGGCTCTGACGCTCGTCCTAAGCAAGGCCCTGACACTGTCCTCACTAAGGCCCTGACACTACTTCTAACTCAGGCCCTGACATTATACCTAACGAAGGCTCTGATGCTAACCCTAACTAAGGCCCTGACAGTAACCCTAACTAAGGCCTTGACACTATTCCTAAGTAAGGCCTTAGCCCTAGCCCTAGCCCCAGCCCCAGCCCCATCCCCAGTCCCAGCTCCTGCCACAGCTCCTACAGAGGCCTTTATGTTCCTCGTAGGCCTTGCCCTGACACTGTCCTTAACTAAGGCCTTGACACTACTACTAACTCAGGCCGTGATACTGTCCCTATCTAAGTCCCTGACAGTGTCCCTGACTAATTGCCTGACTCTCCTCCTAACTCTGGCCCTGCCATTATACAAAACAAAGGCTCTAACGCTCATCCTTACCAAGGACCTGACACTGTCCCTCACTAAGGCCCTGACACTACTTCTAACTCAAGCTCTGACATTATACCTAACAAAGGCTTTGATGCTAACCCTAACTAAGGCCCTGAGAGTGACCCTAACTAAGGCCTTGACACTATACCTAACTAAGGCCCTAGCCCTAACCCTAGCCCTAGCCCTCCCCTACCCGATCCCCATCACCATCCCCATCCCCAGCACCAGCCCTAGCCCCTGATGCTGATCCTACAGAGGCCCTTATGCTCCTCCTAGGCCTTGCCCTGACACTGTCCCTACCGAAGGCCGTGATACTGGTCCTAAAGAAGGCCCAGGTGCTCTCGATAACTAAGGCCTTCAAAGTGTCCCTCCCTCCATTCCGGACTTTATCCCTAGTCCATAGTTAATGTCCTGCCTCTTACCGTACCTGAAGCCCTAATGCTGTCCCTAACTGAGGCCCTGACTAGTCATCACTAAGGCCCTGACACTGTTTGTAAGTAAGGCCAGGAAGCTGTCCCTAATGCAGGCCCTGCTGCCGGCAATAACTAAAGGCCTAACACTATCCTGAGCGAATATACTGACCCATCTCGAACCAAGGTCCTGACACTATCCCTAAGTGAGCCCTGATGCTGGCCCTAAATAAAGCCCTGAGGCCGTCCCTAACATAGGCCCTGAAGCTATCCGTAAGTGAGGCCTTGACACTCCACCTAACTCAGGCCCTGATCATGTCTTTAACTAAGACCGTAATGCTGATCCTACAGAGGCCCTGATGCTGCTCCTGAGTCATGCCCTGACAGTGTCCCCAGCTAAGGACCTGATGCTAGGCCTCACTCGGGCCCTGTCGCTCTCCCTACGTCAGGCTCTGACGCTGTCCCTACCTGAACCCCTGACGCTGGTTCTAAACAAGGCCCCGATATTCTCAGTAACTAATGTGTTGACACTATACGTGTGTCATGTCCTGACAGTATACCTAGATCATAACTTATCCCTGTCTTTAGCTAAAGTCGAGCCTCTTATGGCAACTAAAGCCCTGATGCTGTGCTTAACTCAGGCCCTGAATTTATCCCCAAGGCCGTGATACTGTCCCTAACTAAGGCACTGTTATTGTTCCTAAGTAAGGGCAGTACTCTCTTCCTAATTCTGGCCCAGCAATTATATATAAAAAAGTCTCTGACGCTCGTCCTAAGCAAGGCCCTGACACTGTCCTCACTAAGGCCCTGACACTACTTCTAACTCAGGCCCTGACATTATACCTAACGAAGGCTCTGATGCTAACCCTAACTAAGGCCCTGACAGTAACCCTAACTAAGGCCTTGACACTATTCCTAAGTAAGGCCTTAGCCCTAGCCCTAGCCCCAGCCCCAGCCCCATCCCCAGTCCCAGCTCCTGCCACAGCTCCTACAGAGGCCTTTATGTTCCTCGTAGGCCTTGCCCTGACACTGTCCTTAACTAAGGCCTTGACACTACTACTAACTCAGGCCGTGATACTGTCCCTATCTAAGTCCCTGACAGTGTCCCTGACTAATTGCCTGACTCTCCTCCTAACTCTGGCCCTGCCATTATACAAAACAAAGGCTCTAACGCTCATCGTTACCAAGGACCTGACACTGTCCCTCACTAAGGCCCTGACACTACTTCTAACTCAAGCTCTGGCATTATACCTAACAAAGGCTTTGATGCTAACCCTAACTAAGGCCCTGAGAGTGACCCTAACTAAGGCCTTGACACTATACCTAACTAAGGCCCTAGCCCTAACCCTAGCCCTAGCCCTCCCCTACCCGATCCCCATCACCATCCCCATCCCCAGCACCAGCCCTAGCCCCTGATGCTGATCCTACAGAGGCCCTTATGCTCCTCCTAGGCCTTGCCCTGACACTGTCCCTACCGAAGGCCGTGATACTGGTCCTAAAGAAGGCCCAGGTGCTCTCGATAACTAAGGCCTTCAAAGTGTCCCTCCCTCCATTCCGGACTTTATCCCTAGTCCATAGTTAATGTCCTGCCTCTTACCCTACCTGAAGCCCTAATGCTGTCCCTAACTGAGGCCCTGACTAGTCATCACTAAGGCCCTGACACTGTTTGTAAGTAAGGCCAGGAAGCTGTCCCTAATGCAGGCCCTGCTGCCGGCAATAACTAAAGGCCTAACACTATCCTGAGCGAATATACTGACCCATCTCGAACCAAGGTCCTGACACTATCCCTAAGTGAGCCCTGATGCTGGCCCTAAATAAAGCCCTGAGGCTGTCCCTAACATAGGCCCTGAAGCTATCCGTAAGTGAGGCCTTGACACTCCACCTAACTCAGGCCCTGATCATGTCTTTAACTAAGACCGTAATGCTGATCCTACAGAGGCCCTGATGCTGCTCCTGAGTCATGCCCTGACAGTGTCCCCAGCTAAGGACCTGATGCTAGGCCTCACTCGGGCCCTGTCGCTCTCCCTACGTCAGGCTCTGACGCTGTCCCTACCTGAACCCCTGACGCTGGTTCTAAACAAGGCCCCGATATTCTCAGTAACTAAGGTGTTGACAGTATAACTGGGTCATGTCCTGACAGTATACCTAGATCATAACTTATCCCTGTCTTTAGCTAAAGTCGAGCCTCTTATGGCAACTGAAGCCCTGATGCTGTGCTTAACTCAGGCCCTGAATTTATCCCCAAGGCCGTGATACTGTCCCTAACTAAGGCACTGATACTGTCGCTAAGTAAGGGCGGTACTCTCTTCCTAACTCTGGCCCTTGAATTATATATAACAAAGGCTCTGACGCTTGTCCTAACCAAGCCCCTGACACTGTCCCTCACTAAGGCCCTGACACTACTTCTAACTCAGGCCGTGACATTATTTTATACCTAACAAAGGCTCTGATGCTAACCCTAACTAAGGCCATGACAGTGACCCTAACTAAGGCCTTGACACTGTTCCTAAGTAAGGCCCTAGCCCTAGCCCTAGCCCCAGCCCCAGCCCCATCCCCAGTCCCAGCTCCTGCCCCAGCTCCTACAGAGGCCTTTATGCTCCTCTTAGGCCTTGCCCTGACACTGTCCTTAACTAAGGCCTTGACACTACTACTAACTGAGGCCGTGATACTGTCCCTAACTAAGTCCCTGACAGTGTCCCTGACTAATTGCCTGACTCTCCTCCTAACTCTGGCCCTGCCATTATACATAACAATGGCTTTAACAATCGTCCTTACCAAGGACCTGACACTGTCCCTCACTAAGGCCCTGACCCTACCTCTAACTAAAGCTCTGACATTATACCTAACAAAGGCTATGATACTAACCCTAACTAAAGCCCCGACAGTGACCCTAACTAAGGCCTTGACAGTATTCCTAAATAAGGCCCAAGCCCTAACCCTAGACCTAGCCCTCCCCTACCCGATCCCCATCCCCATCCCCATCCCCATCCCCATCCCCATCCCCATCCCCATCCCCAGCCCTAGCCCCTGATGCTGATCCTACAGAGGCCCTGATGCTGCTCTTGAGTCATGCCCTGACAGTATCCCCAGCTAAGGACCTGATGCTAGGCCTCACTCGGGCCCTGTCGCTCTCCGTACATCACGCTCTGACGCTGTCCCTACCTGAAGCCCTGACACTGGTTCTAAAGAAGGCCCCAATATTCTCAGTAACTAAGGTGTTGACACTATAACTGGGTCATGTCCTGACAGTATACCTAGATCATAACTTAACCCTGTCTTTAGCTAAAGTCGAGCCTCTTATGGCAACTAAAACCCTGATGCCATGCTTAACTCAGGCCCTGAATTTAGCCCCAAGGCCGTGATACTGTCCCTAACTCAGGCAGTGATATTGTCCCTAAGTAAGGGCGGTACTCTCTTCCTACCTCTGGCCCTGCAATTATATATAACATAGGCTCTGACGCTCGTCCTAAGCAAGGCCCTGACACTGTCCCTCACTCAGGCCCTGACACTACTTCTAACTCAGGCCCTGACATTATACCTAACGAAGGCTCTGATGCTAAACCTAACTAAGGCCCTGACAGTAACCCTAACTAAGGCCTTGACACTATTCCTAAGTAAGGCCTTAGCCCTAGCCCTAGCCCCAGCCCCAGCCCCATCCCCAGTCCCAGCTCCTGCCACAGCTCCTACAGAGGCCTTTATGTTCCTCGTAGGCCTTGCCCTGACACTGTCCTTAACTAAGGCCTTGACACTACTACTAACTCAGGCCGTGATACTGTCCCTATCTAAGTCCCTGACAGTGTCCCTGACTAATTGTCTGACTCTCCTCCTAACTCTGGCCCTGCCATTATACAAAACAAAGGCTCTAACGCTCATCCTTACCAAGGACCTGACACTGTCCCTCACTAAGGCCCTGACACTACTTCTAACTCAAGCTCTGACCTTATACCTAACAAAGGCTTTGATGCTAACCCTAACTAAGGCCCTGAGAGTGACCCTAACTAAGGCCTTGACACTATACCTAACTAAGGCCCTAGCCCTAACCCTAGCCCTAGCCCTCCCCTACCCGATCCCCATCACCATCCCCATCCCCAGCACCAGCCCTAGCCCCTGATGCTGATCCTACAGAGGCCCTTATGCTCCTCCTAGGCCTTGCCCTGACACTGTCCCTACCGAAGGCCGTGATACTGGTCCTAAAGAAGGCCCAGGTGCTCTCGATAACTAAGGCCTTCAAAGTGTCCCTCCCTCCATTCCGGACTTTATCCCTAGTCCATAGTTAATGTCCTGCCTCTTACCGTACCTGAAGCCCTAATGCTGTCCCTAACTGAGGCCCTGACTAGTCATCACTAAGGCCCTGACACTGTTTGTAAGTAAGGCCAGGAAGCTGTCCCTAATGCAGGCCCTGCTGCCGGCAATAACTAAAGGCCTAACACTATCCTGAGCGAATATACTGACCCATCTCGAACCAAGGTCCTGACACTATCCCTAAGTGAGCCCTGATGCTGGCCCTAAATAAAGCCCTGAGGCTGTCCCTAACATAGGCCCTGAAGCTATCCGTAAGTGAGGCCTTGACACTCCACCTAACTCAGGCCCTGATCATGTCTTTAACTAAGACCGTAATGCTGATCCTACAGAGGCCCTGATGCTGCTCCTGAGTCATGCCCTGACAGTGTCCCCAGCTAAGGACCTGATGCTAGGCCTCACTCGGGCCCTGTCGCTCTCCCTACGTCAGGCTCTGACGCTGTCCCTACCTGAAGCCCTGACGCTGGTTCTAAACAAGGCCCCGATATTCTCAGTAACTAATGTGTTGACACTATACGTGTGTCATGTCCTGACAGTATACCTAGATCATAACTTATCCCTGTCTTTAGCTAAAGTCGAGCCTCTTATGGCAACTAAAGCCCTGATGCTGTGCTTAACTCAGGCCCTGAATTTATCCCCAAGGCCGTGATACTGTCCCTAACTAAGGCACTGTTATTGTTCCTAAGTAAGGGCGGTACTCTCTTCCTAACTCTGGCCCTGCAATTATATATAACAAAGGCTCTGACGCTCGTCCTAAGCAAGGCCCTGACACTGTCCTCACTAAGGCCCTGACACTACTTCTAACTCAGGCCCTGACATTATACCTAACGAAGGCTCTGATGCTAACCCTAACTAAGGCCCTGACAGTAACCCTATCTAAGGCCTTGACACTACTTCTAACTCAGGCCGTGACATTATTTTATACCTAACAAAGACTCTGATGCTAACCCTAACTAAGGCCGTGACAGTGACCCTAACTAAGGCCTTGACACTATTCCTAAGTAAGGCCCTAGCCCTAGCCCTAGACCCAGCCCAAGCCCCAGCCCCATCCCAAGTCCCAGCTCCTGCCCCAGCTCCTACAGAGGCCTTTATGCTCCTCTTAGGCCTTGCCGTGACACTGTCCTTAACTAAGGCCTTGACACTACTACTAACTGAGGCCGTGATACTGTCCCTAACTAAGTCCCTGACAGTGTCCCTGACTAATTGCCTGACTCTCCTCCTAACTCTGGCCCTGCCATTATACATAACAATGGCTTTAACAATCGTCCTTACCAAGGACCTGACACTGTCCCTCACTAAGGCCCTGACCCTACCTCTAACTCAAGCTCTGACATTATACCTAACAAAGGCTATGGTACTAACCCTAACTAAAGCCCCGACAGTGACCCTAACTAAGGCCTTGAC
Organism: Hyperoodon ampullatus; assembly: GCF_949752795.1. Classification (NCBI taxonomy): domain Eukaryota; kingdom Metazoa; phylum Chordata; class Mammalia; order Artiodactyla; family Ziphiidae; genus Hyperoodon; species Hyperoodon ampullatus. The sequence continues at coordinate 1,169,502 of NC_136932.1, read as the reverse complement.
AGTATTCCTAAATAAGGCCCAAGCCCTAACCCTAGACCTAGCCCTCCCCTACCCGATCCCCATCCCCATCCCCATCCCCATCCCCATCCCCATCCCCATCCCCATCCCCATCCCCATCCCCATCCCCATCCCCAGCCCTAGCCCCTGATGCTGATCCTACAGAGGCCCTGATGCTGCTCCTGAGTCATGCCCTGACAGTATCCCCAGCTAAGGACCTGATGCTAGGCCTCACTCGGGCCCTGTCGCTCTCCGTACATCACGCTCTGACGCGGTCCCTACCTGAAGCCCTGACACTGGTTCTAAAGAAGGCCCCGATATTCTCAGTAACTAAGGTGTTGACACTATAAATGGGTCATGTCCTGACAGTATACCTAGATCATAACTTATCCCTGTCTTCAGCTAAAGTCGAGCCTCTTATGGCAACTAAAGCCCTGATGCCATGCTTAACTCAGGCCCTGAATTTAGCCCCAAAGCCGTGATACTGTCCCTAACTAAGGCACTGATATTGTCCCTAAGTAAGTGCGGTACTCTCTTCCTACCTCTGGCTCTGCAATTATATATAACAAAGGCTCTGACGCTCGTCCTAAGCAAGGCCCTGACACTGTCCCTCAGTAAGGCCCTGACACTACTTCTAACTCAGGCCCTGACATTATACCTAACGAAGGCTCTGATGCTAACCCTAACTAAGGCCCTGACAGTGACCCTAACTAAGGCCTTGACACTATTCCTAACTAAGGCCCTAGCCCTAACCCTAGCCCTAGCCCTCCCCTACCCGATCCCCATCACCATCCCCATCCCCAGCACCAGCCCTAGCCCCTGATGCTGATCCTACAGAGGCCGTTATGCTCCTCCTAGGCCTTGCCCTGACACTGTCCCTGCCGAAGGCTGTGATACTGGTCCTAAAGAAGGCCCAGGTGCTCTCGATAACTAAGGCCTTCAAAGTGTCCCTCCCTCCATTCCGGACTTTATCCCTAGTCCATAGTTAATGTCCTGCCTCTTACCCTACCTGAAGCCCTAATGCTGTCCCTAACTGAGGCCCTGACTAGTTATCACTAAGGCCCTGACCCTGTTTGTTAGTAAGGCCAGGAAGCTGTCCCTAATGCAGGCCCTGCTGCCGGCAATAACTAAAGGCCTAACACTATCCTGAGCGAATATACTGACCCATCTTGAACCAAGGTCCTGACACTATCCCTAAGTGAGCCCTGATGCTGGCCCTAAATAAAGCCCTGAGGCTGTCCCTAACACAGGCCCTGAAGCTATCCATAACTGAGGCCTTGACACTCCACCTAACTCAGGCCCTGATCATGTCTTTAACTAAGACCGTAATGCTGATCCTACAGAGGCCCTGATGCTGCTCCTGAGTCATGCCCTGACAGTGTCCCCAGCTAAGGACCTGATGCTAGGCCTCACTCGGGCCCTGTCGCTCTCCCTACGTCAGTCTCTGATGCTGTCCCTACCTGAACCCCTGACGCTGGTTCTAAACAAGGCCCCGATATTCTCAGTAACTAATGTGTTGACACTATACGTGTGTCATGTCCTGACAGTATACCTAGATCATAACTTATCCCTGTCTTTAGCTAAAGTCGAGCTTCTTATGGCAACTAAAGCCCTGATGCTATGCTTAACTCAGGCCCTGAATTTATCCCCAAGGCCGTGATACTGTCCCTAACTAAGGCACTGTTATTGTTCCTAAGTAAGGGCGGTACTCTCTTCCTAACTCTGGCCCTGCAATTATATATAACAAAGGCTCTGACGCTCGTCCTAAGCAAGGCCCTGACACTACTTCTAACTCAGGCCCTGACATTATACCTAACGAAGGCTCTGATGCTAACCCTAACTAAGGCCCTGACAGTGACCCTAACTAAGGCCTTGACACTATTCCTAAGTAAGGCCTTAGCCCTAACCCTAGCCCCATCCCCAGCCCCATCCCCAGTCCCAGCTCCTGCCACAGCTCCTACAGAGGCCTTTATGCTCCTCGTAGGCCTTGCCCTGACACTGTCCTTAACTAAGGCCTTGACACTACTACTAACTCAGGCCGTGATACTGTCCCTATCTAAGTCCCTGACAGTGTCCCTGACTAATTGCCTGACTCTCCTCCTAACTCTGGCCCTGCCATTATACATAACAAAGGCTCTAACGCTCGTCCTTACCAAGGACCTGACACTGTCCCTCACTAAGGCCCTGACACTACTTCTAACTCAAGCTCTGACCTTATACCTAACAAAGGCTCTGATGCTAACCCTAACTAAGGCCCTGACAGTGACCCTAACTAAGGCCTTGACACTATTCCTAACTAAGGCCCTAGCCCTAACCCTAGCCCTAGCCCTCCCCTACCCGATCCCCATCCCCATCCCCCTCCCCCTCCCTAGGCCTAGCCCCTGATGCTGATCCTACAGAGGCCCTTATGCTCCTCCTAGGCCTTGCCCTGACACTGTCCCTACCGAAGGCCGTGATACTGGTCCTAAAGAAGGCCCAGGTGCTCTCGATAACTAAGGCCTTCAAAGTGTCCCTCCCTCCATTCCGGACTTTATCCCTAGTCCATAGTTAATGTCCTGCCTCTTACCCTACCTGAAGCCCTAATGCTGTCCCTAACTTAGGCCCTGACTAGTCATCACTAAGGCCCTGACACTGTTTGTAAGTAAGGCCAGGAAGCTGTCCCTAATGCAGGCCCTGCTGCCGGCAATAACTAAAGGCCTAACACTATCCTGAGCGAATATACTGACCCATCTCGAACCAAGGTCCTGACACTATCCCTAAGTGAGCCCTGATGCTGGCCCTAAATAAAGCCCTGAGGCTGTCCCTAACATAGGCCCTGAAGCTATCCGTAAGTGAGGCCTTGACACTCCACCTAACTCAGGCCCTGATCATGTCTTTAACTAAGACCGTAATGCTGATCCTACAGAGGCCCTGATGCTGCTCCTGAGTCATGCCCTGACAGTGTCCCCAGCTAAGGACCTGATGCTAGGCCTCACTCGGGCCCTGTCGCTCTCTCTACGTCAGGCTCTGACGCTGTCCCTACCTGAAGCCCTGACGCTGGTTCTAAACAAGGCCCCGATATTCTCAGTAACTAATGTGTTGACACTATACGTGTGTCATGTCCTGACAGTATACCTAGATCATAACTTATCCCTGTCTTTAGCTAAAGTCGAGCCTCTTATGGCAACTAAAGCCCTGATGCTATGCTTAACTCAGGACCTGAATTTATCCCCAAGGCCGTGATACTGTCCCTAACTAAGGCACTGTTATTGTTCCTAAGTAAGGGCGGTACTCTCTTCCTAACTCTGGCCCTGCAATTATATATAACAAAGGCTCTGACGCTCGTCCTAAGCAAGGCCCTGACACTGTCCTCACTAAGGCCCTGACACTACTTCTAACTCAGGCCCTGACATTATACCTAACGAAGGCTCTGATGCTAACCCTAACTAAGGCCCTGACAGTGACCCTAACTAAGGCCTTGACACTATTCCTAAGTAAGGCCTTAGCCCTAACCCTAGCCCCATCCCCAGCCCCATCCCCAGTCCCAGCTCCTGCCACAGCTCCTACAGAGGCCTTTATGCTCCTCGTAGGCCTTGCCCTGACACTGTCCTTAACTAAGGCCTTGACACTACTACTAACTCAGGCCGTGATACTGTCCCTATCTAAGTCCCTGACAGTGTCCCTGACTAATTGCCTGACTCTCCTCCTAACTCTGGCCCTGCCATTATACATAACAAAGGCTCTAACGCTCGTCCTTACCAAGGACCTGACACTGTCCCTCACTAAGGCCCTGACACTACTTCTAACTCAAGCTCTGACCTTATACCTAACAAAGGCTCTGATGCTAACCCTAACTAAGGCCCTGACAGTGACCCTAACTAAGGCCTTGACACTATTCCTAACTAAGGCCCTAGCCCTAACCCTAGCCCTAGCCCTCCCCTACCCGATCCCCATCCCCATCCCCCTCCCCCTCCCTAGGCCTAGCCCCTGATGCTGATCCTACAGAGGCCCTTATGCTCCTCCTAGGCCTTGCCCTGACACTGTCCCTACCGAAGGCCGTGATACTGGTCCTAAAGAAGGCCCAGGTGCTCTCGATAACTAAGGCCTTCAAAGTGTCCCTCCCTCCATTCCGGACTTTATCCCTAGTCCATAGTTAATGTCCTGCCTCTTACCCTACCTGAAGCCCTAATGCTGTCCCTAACTGAGGCCCTGACTAGTCATCACTAAGGCCCTGACACTGTAAGTAAGGCCAGGAAGCTGTCCCTAATGCAGGCCCTGCTGCCGGCAATAACTAAAGGCCTAACACTATCCTGAGCGAATATACTGACCCATCTCTAACCAAGGTCCTGACACTATCCCTAAGTGAGCCCTGATGCTGGCCCTAAATAAAGCCCTGAGGCTGTCCCTAACATAGGCCCTGAAGCTATCCGTAAGTGAGGCCTTGACACTCCACCTAACTCAGGCCCTGATCATGTCTTTAACTAAGACCGTAATGCTGATCCTACAGAGGCCCTGATGCTGCTCCTGAGTCATGCCCTGACAGTGTCCCCAGCTAAGGACCTGATGCTAGGCCTCACTCAGGCCCTGTCGCTCTCCCTACGTCAGGCTCTGACGCTGTCCCTACCTGAAGCCCTGACGCTGGTTCTAAACAAGGCCCCGATATTCTCAGTAACTAATGTGTTGACACTATACGTGTGTCATGTCCTGACAGTATACCTAGATCATAACTTATCCCTGTCTTTAGCTAAAGTCGAGCCTCTTATGGCAACTAAAGCCCTGATGCTATGCTTAACTCAGGACCTGAATTTATCCCCAAGGCCGTGATACTGTCCCTAACTAAGGCACTGTTATTGTTCCTAAGTAAGGGCGGTACTCTCTTCCTAACTCTGGCCCTGCAATTATATATAACAAAGGCTCTGACGCTCGTCCTAAGCAAGGCCCTGACACTGTCCTCACTAAGGCCCTGACACTACTTCTAACTCAGGCCCTGACATTATACCTAACGAAGGCTCTGATGCTAACCCTAACTAAGGCCCTGACAGTAACCCTAACTAAGGCCTTGACACTATTCCTAAGTAAGGCCTTAGCCCTAGCCCTAGCCCCATCCCCAGCCCCATCCCCAGTCCCAGCTCCTGCCACAGCTCCTACAGAGGCCTTTATGTTCCTCGTAGGCCTTGCCCTGACACTGTCCTTAACTAAGGCCTTGACACTACTACTAACTCAGGCCGTGATACTGTCCCTATCTAAGTCCCTGACAGTGTCCCTGACTAATTGCCTGACTCTCCTCCTAACTCTGGCCCTGCCATTATACAAAACAAAGGCTCTAACGCTCATCCTTACCAAGGACCTGACACTGTCCCTCACTAAGGCCCTGACACTACTTCTAACTCAAGCTCTGACATTATACCTAACAAAGGCTTTGATGCTAACCCTAACTAAGGCCCTGAGAGTGACCCTAACTAAGGCCTTGACACTATACCTAACTAAGGCCCTAGCCCTAACCCTAGCCCTAGCCCTCCCCTACCCGATACGCATCACCATCCCCATCCCCAGCACCAGCCCTAGCCCCTGATGCTGATCCTACAGAGGCCCTTATGCTCCTCCTAGGCCTTGCCCTGACACTGTCCCTACCGAAGGCCGTGATACTGGTCCTAAAGAAGGCCCAGGTGCTCTCGATAACTAAGGCCTTCAAAGTGTCCCTCCCTCCATTCCGGACTTTATCCCTAGTCCATAGTTAATGTCCTGCCTCTTACCCTACCTGAAGCCCTAATGCTGTCCCTAACTGAGGCCCTGACTAGTCATCACTAAGGCCCTGACACTGTTTGTAAGTAAGGCCAGGAAGCTGTCCCTAATGCAGGCCCTGCTGCCGGCAATAACTAAAGGCCTAACACTATCCTGAGCGAATATACTGACCCATCTCGAACCAAGGTCCTGACACTATCCCTAAGTGAGCCCTGATGCTGGCCCTAAATAAAGCCCTGAGGCTGTCCCTAACATAGGCCCTGAAGCTATCCGTAAGTGAGGCCTTGACACTCCACCTAACTCAGGCCCTGATCATGTCTTTAACTAAGACCGTAATGCTGATCCTACAGAGGCCCTGATGCTGCTCCTGAGTCATGCCCTGACAGTGTCCCCAGCTAAGGACCTGATGCTAGGCCTCACTCGGGCCCTGTCGCTCTCCCTACGTCAGGCTCTGACGCTGTCCCTACCTGAACCCCTGACGCTGGTTCTAAACAAGGCCCCGATATTCTCAGTAACTAATGTGTTGACACTATACGTGTGTCATGTCCTGACAGTATACCTAGATCATAACTTATCCCTGTCTTTAGCTAAAGTCGAGCCTCTTATGGCAACTAAAGCCCTGATGCTGTGCTTAACTCAGGCCCTGAATTTATCCCCAAGGCCGTGATACTGTCCCTAACTAAGGCACTGTTATTGTTCCTAAGTAAGGGTGGTACTCTCTTCCTAATTCTGGCCCAGCAATTATATATAAAAAAGTCTCTGACGCTCGTCCTAAGCAAGGCCCTGACACTGTCCTCACTAAGGCCCTGACACTACTTCTAACTCAGGCCCTGACATTATACCTAACGAAGGCTCTGATGCTAACCCTAACTAAGGCCCTGACAGTAACCCTAACTAAGGCCTTGACACTATTCCTAAGTAAGGCCTTAGCCCTAGCCCTAGCCCCAGCCCCAGCCCCATCCCCAGTCCCAGCTCCTGCCACAGCTCCTACAGAGGCCTTTATGTTCCTCGTAGGCCTTGCCCTGACACTGTCCTTAACTAAGGCCTTGACACTACTACTAACTCAGGCCGTGATACTGTCCCTATCTAAGTCCCTGACAGTGTCCCTGACTAATTGCCTGACTCTCCTCCTAACTCTGGCCCTGCCATTATACAAAACAAAGGCTCTAACGCTCATCCTTACCAAGGACCTGACACTGTCCCTCACTAAGGCCCTGACACTACTTCTAACTCAAGCTCTGACATTATACCTAACAAAGGCTTTGATGCTAACCCTAACTAAGGCCCTGAGAGTGACCCTAACTAAGGCCTTGACACTATACCTAACTAAGGCCCTAGCCCTAACCCTAGCCCTAGCCCTCCCCTACCCGATCCCCATCACCATCCCCATCCCCAGCACCAGCCCTAGCCCCTGATGCTGATCCTACAGAGGCCCTTATGCTCCTCCTAGGCCTTGCCCTGACACTGTCCCTACCGAAGGCCGTGATACTGGTCCTAAAGAAGGCCCAGGTGCTCTCGATAACTAAGGCCTTCAAAGTGTCCCTCCCTCCATTCCGGACTTTATCCCTAGTCCATAGTTAATGTCCTGCCTCTTACCCTACCTGAAGCCCTAATGCTGTCCCTAACTGAGGCCCTGACTAGTCATCACTAAGGCCCTGACACTGTTTGTAAGTAAGGCCAGGAAGCTGTCCCTAATGCAGGCCCTGCTGCCGGCAATAACTAAAGGCCTAACACTATCCTGAGCGAATATACTGACCCATCTCGAACCAAGGTCCTGACACTATCCCTAAGTGAGCCCTGATGCTGGCCCTAAATAAAGCCCTGAGGCTGTCCCTAACATAGGCCCTGAAGCTATCCGTAAGTGAGGCCTTGACACTCCACCTAACTCAGGCCCTGATCATGTCTTTAACTAAGACCGTAATGCTGATCCTACAGAGGCCCTGATGCTGCTCCTGAGTCATGCCCTGACAGTGTCCCCAGCTAAGGACCTGATGCTAGGCCTCACTCGGGCCCTGTCGCTCTCCCTACGTCAGGCTCTGACGCTGTCCCTACCTGAAGCCCTGACGCTGGTTCTAAACAAGGCCCCGATATTCTCAGTAACTAAGGTGTTGACAGTATAACTGGGTCATGTCCTGACAGTATACCTAGATCATAACTTATCCCTGTCTTTAGCTAAAGTCGAGCCTCTTATGGCAACTGAAGCCCTGATGCTGTGCTTAACTCAGGCCCTGAATTTAGCCCCAAGGCCATGATACTGTCCCTAACTAAGGCACTGATACTGTCGCTAAGTAAGGGCGGTACTCTCTTCCTAACTCTGGCCCTTGAATTATATATAACAAAGGCTCTGACGCTTGTCCTAACCAAGCCCCTGACACTGTCCCTCACTAAGGCCCTGACACTACTTCTAACTCAGGCCGTGACATTATTTTATACCTAACAAAGGCTCTGATGCTAACCCTAACTAAGGCCATGACAGTGACCCTAACTAAGGCCTTGACACTGTTCCTAAGTAAGGCCCTAGCCCTAGCCCTAGCCCCAGCCCCAGCCCCATCCCCAGTCCCAGCTCCTGCCCCAGCTCCTACAGAGGCCTTTATGCTCCTCTTAGGCCTTGCCCTGACACTGTCCTTAACTAAGGCCTTGACACTACTACTAACTGAGGCCGTGATACTGTCCCTAACTAAGTCCCTGACAGTGTCCCTGACGAATTGCCTGACTCTCCTCCTAACTCTGGCCCTGCCATTATACATAACAATGGCTTTAACAATCGTCCTTACCAAGGACCTGACACTGTCCCTCACTAAGGCCCTGACCCTACCTCTAACTCAAGCTCTGACATTATACCTAACAAAGGCTATGATACTAACCCTAACTAAAGCCCCGACAGTGACCCTAACTAAGGCCTTGACAGTATTCCTAAATAAGGCCCAAGCCCTAACCCTAGACCTAGCCCTCCCCTACCCGATCCCCATCCCCATCCCCATCCCCATCCCCATCCCCATCCCCATCCCCATCCCCATCCCCAGCCCTAGCCCCTGATGCTGATCCTACAGAGGCCCTGATGCTGCTCTTGAGTCATGCCCTGACAGTATCCCCAGCTAAGGACCTGATGCTAGGCCTCACTCGGGCCCTGTCGCTCTCCGTACATCACGCTCTGACGCTGTCCCTACCTGAAGCCCTGACACTGGTTCTAAAGAAGGCCCCAATATTCTCAGTAACTAAGGTGTTGACACTATAACTGGGTCATGTCCTGACAGTATACCTAGATCATAACTTAACCCTGTCTTTAGCTAAAGTCGAGCCTCTTATGGCAACTAAAACCCTGATGCCATGCTTAACTCAGGCCCTGAATTTAGCCCCAAGGCCGTGATACTTTCCCTAACTCAGGCAGTGATATTGTCCCTAAGTAAGGGCGGTACTCTCTTCCTACCTCTGGCCCTGCAATTATATATAACATAGGCTCTGACGCTCGTCCTAAGCAAGGCCCTGACACTGTCCCTCACTCAGGCCCTGACACTACTTCTAACTCAGGCCCTGACATTATACCTAACGAAGGCTCTGATGCTAACCCTAACTAAGGCCCTGACCGTGACCCTAACTAAGGCCTTGACACTATTCCTAACTAAGGCCCTAGCCCTAACCCTAGCCCCAGCCCTCCCCTACCCGATCCCCATCCCCATCCCCATCCCCCTCCCCCTCCCCCTCCCTAGGCCTAGCCCCTGATGCTGATCCTACAGAGGCCCTTATGCTCCTCCTAGGCCTTGCCCTGACACTGTCCCTACCGAAGGCCGTGATACTGGTCCTAAAGAAGGCCCAGGTGCTCTCGATAACTAAGGCCTTCAAAGTGTCCCTCCCTCCATTCCGGACTTTATCCCTAGTCCATAGTTAATGTGCTGCCTCTTACCCTACCTGAAGCCCTAATGCTGTCCCTAACTTAGGCCCTGACTAGTCATCACTAAGGCCCTGACACTGTTTGTAAGTAAGGCCAGGAAGCTGTCCCTAATGCAGGCCCTGCTGCCGGCAATAACTAAAGACCTAACACTATCCTGAGCGAATATACTGACCCATGTCGAACCAAGGTCCTGACACTATCCCTAAGTCAGCCCTGATGCTGGCCCTAAATAAAGCCCTGAGGCTGTCCCTAACACAGGCCCTGAAGCTATCCATAACTGAGGCCTTGACACTCCACCTAACTCAGGCCCTGATCATGTCTTTAACTAAGACCGTAATGCTGATCCTACAGAGGCCCTGATGCTGCTCCTGAGTCATGCCCTGACAGTGTCCCCAGCTAAGGACCTGATGCTAGGCCTCACTCGGGCCCTGTCGCTCTCCCTACGTCAGGCTCTGACGCTGTCCCTACCTGAAGCCCTGACGCTGGTTCTAAACAAGGCCCCGATATTCTCAGTAACTAATGTGTTGACACTATACGTGTGTCATGTCCTGACAGTATACCTAGATCATAACTTATCCCTGTCTTTAGCTAAAGTCGAGCCTCTTATGGCAACTAAAGCCCTGATGCTGTGCTTAACTCAGGCCCTGAATTTATCCCCAAGGCCGTGATACTGTCCCTAACTAAGGCACTGTTATTGTTCCTAAGTAAGGGCAGTACTCTCTTCCTATCTCTGGCCCAGCAATTATATATAAAAAAGGCTCTGACGCTCGTCCTAAGCAAGGCCCTGACTCTGTCCTCACTAAGGCCCTGACACTACTTCTAACTCAGGCCCTGACATTATACCTAACGAAGGCTCTGATGCTAACCCTAACTAAGGCCCTGACAGTAACCCTAACTAAGGCCTTGACACTATTCCTAAGTAAGGCCTTAGCCCTAGCCCTAGCCCCAGCCCCAGCCCCATCCCCAGTCCCAGCTCCTGCCACAGCTCCTACAGAGGCCTTTATGTTCCTCGGAGGCCTTGCCCTGACAGTGTCCTTAACTAAGGCCTTGACACTACTACTAACTCAGGCCGTGATACTGTCCCTATCTAAGTCTCTGACAGTGTCCCTGACTAATTGCCTGACTCTCCTCCTAACTCTGGCCCTGCCATTATACAAAACAAAGGCTCTAACGCTCATCCTTAGCAAGGACCTGACACTGTCCCTCACTAAGGCCCTGACACTACTTCTAACTCAAGCTCTGACATTATACCTAACAAAGGCTTTGATGCTAACCCTAACTAAGGCCCTGAGAGTGACCCTAACTAAGGCCTTGACACTATACCTAACTAAGGCCCTAGCCCTAACCCTAGACCTAGCCCTCCCCTACCCGATCCCCATCACCATCCCCATCCCCAGCACCAGCCCTAGCCCCTGATGCTGATCCTACAGAGGCCCTTATGCTCCTCCTAGGCCTTGCCCTGACACTGTCCCTACCGAAGGCCGTGATACTGGTCCTAAAGAAGGCCCAGGTGCTCTCGATAACTAAGGCCTTCAAAGTGTCCCTCCCTCCATTCCGGACTTTATCCCTAGTCCATAGTTAATGTCCTGCCTCTTACCCTACCTGAAGCCCTAATGCTGTCCCTAACTGAGGCCCTGACTAGTCATCACTAAGGCCCTGACACTGTTTGTAAGTAAGGCCAGGAAGCTGTCCCTAATGCAGGCCCTGCTGCCGGCAATAACTAAAGGCCTAACACTATCCTGAGCGAATATACTGACCCATCTCGAACCAAGGTCCTGACACTATCCCTAAGTCAGCCCTGATGCTGGCCCTAAATAAAGCCCTGAGTCTGTCCCTAACATAGGCGCTGAAGCTATCCGTAACTGAGGCCTTGACACTCCACCTAACTCAGGCCCTGATCATGTCTTTAACTAAGACCGTAATGCTGATCCTACAGAGGCCCTGATGCTGCTCCTGAGTCATGCCCTGACAGTGTCCCCAGCTAAGGACCTGATGCTAGGCCTCACTCGGGCCCTGTCGCTCTCCCTACGTCAGGCTCTGACGCTGTCCCTACCTGAAGCCCTGACGCTGGTTCTAAACAAGGCCCCGATATTCTCAGTAACTAATGTGTTGACACTATACGTGTGTCATGTCCTGACAGTATACCTAGATCATAACTTATCCCTGTCTTTAGCTAAAGTCGAGCCTCTTATGGCAACTAAAGCCCTGATGCTGTGCTTAACTCAGGCCCTGAATTTATCCCCAAGGCCGTGATACTGTCCCTAACTAAGGCACTGTTATTGTTCCTAAGTAAGGGCGGTACTCTCTTCCTAACTCTGGCCCTGCAATTATATATAACAAAGGCTCTGACGCTCGTCCTAAGCAAGGTCCTGACACTGTCCTCACTAAGGCCCTGACACTACTTCTAACTCAGGCCCTGACATTATACCTAACGAAGGCTCTGATGCTAACCCTAACTAAGGCCCTGACAGTGACCCTAACTAAGGCCTTGACACTATTCCTAAGTAAGGCCTTAGCCCTAACCCTAGCCCCATCCCCAGCCCCATCCCCAGTCCCAGCTCCTGCCACAGCTCCTACAGAGGCCTTTATGCTCCTCGTAGGCCTTGCCCTGACACTGTCCTTAACTAAGGCCTTGACACTACTACTAACTCAGGCCGTGATACTGTCCCTATCTAAGTCCCTGACAGTGTCCCTGACTAATTGCCTGACTCTCCTCCTAACTCTGGCCCTGCCATTATACATAACAAAGGCTCTAACGCTCGTCCTTACCAAGGACCTGACACTGTCCCTCACTAAGGCCCTGACACTACTTCTAACTCAAGCTCTGACCTTATACCTAACAAAGGCTCTGATGCTAACCCTAACTAAGGCCCTGACAGTGACCCTAACTAAGGCCTTGACACTATTCCTAACTAAGGCCCTAGCCCTAACCCTAGCCCTAGCCCTCCCCTACCCGATCCCCATCACCATCCCCATCCCCAGCACCAGCCCTAGCCCCTGATGCTGATCCTACAGAGGCCCTTATGCTCCTCCTAGGCCTTGCCCTGACACTGTCCCTACCGAAGGCCGTGATACTGGTCCTAAAGAAGGCCCAGGTGCTCTCGATAACTAAGGCCTTCAAAGTGTCCCTCCCTCCATTCCGGACTTTATCCCTAGTCCATAGTTAATGTCCTGCCTCTTACCCTACCTGAAGCCCTAATGCTGTCCCTAACTGAGGCCCTGACTAGTCATCACTAAGGCCCTGACACTGTTTGTAAGTAAGGCCAGGAAGCTGTCCCTAATGCAGGCCCTGCTGCCGGCAATAACTAAAGGCCTAACACTATCCTGAGCGAATATACTGACCCATCTCGAACCAAGGTCCTGACACTATCCCTAAGTCAGCCCTGATGCTGGCCCTAAATAAAGCCCTGAGGCTGTCCCTAACATAGGCCCTGAAGCTATCCGTAACTGAGGCCTTGACACTCCACCTAACTCAGGCCCTGATCATGTCTTTAACTAAGACCGTAATGCTGATCCTACAGAGGCCCTGATGCTGCTCCTGAGTCATGCCCTGACAGTGTCCCCAGCTAAGGACCTGATGCTAGGCCTCACTCGGGCCCTGTCGCTCTCCCTACGTCAGGCTCTGACGCTGTCCCTACCTGAAGCCCTGACGCTGGTTCTAAACAAGGCCCCGATATTCTCAGTAACTAATGTGTTGACACTATACGTGTGTCATGTCCTGACAGTATACCTAGATCATAACTTATCCCTGTCTTTAGCTAAAGTCGAGCCTCTTATGGCAACTAAAGCCCTGATGCTGTGCTTAACTCAGGCCCTGAATTTATCCCCAAGGCCGTGATACTGTCCGTAACTAAGGCACTGTTATTGTTCCTAAGGGCGGTACTCTCTTCCTAACTCTGGCCCTGCAATTATATATAACAAAGGCTCTGACGCTCGTCCTAAGCAAGGCCCTGACACCGTCCTCACTAAGGCCCTGACACTACTTCTAACTCAGGTCCTGACATTATACCTAACGAAGGCTCTGATGCTAACCCTAACTAAGGCCCTGACAGTGACCCTAACTAAGGCCTTTACACTATTCCTAAGTAAGGCCTTAGCCCTAACCCTAGCCCCATCCCCAGCCCCATCCCCAGTCCCAGCTCCTGCCACAGCTCCTACAGAGGCCTTTATGCTCCTCGTAGGCCTTGCCCTGACACTGTCCTTAACTAAGGCCTTGACACTACTACTAACTCAGGCCGTGATACTGTCCCTATCTAAGTCCCTGACAGTGTCCCTGACTAATTGCCTGACTCTCCTCCTAACTCTGGCCCTGCCATTATACATAACAAAGGCTCTAACGCTCGTCCTTACCAAGGACCTGACACTGTCCCTCACTAAGGCCCTGACACTACTTCTAACTCAAGCTCTGACCTTATACCTAACAAAGGCTCTGATGCTAACCCTAACGAAGGCCCTGACAGTGACCCTAACTAAGGCCTTGACACTATTCCTAACTAAGGCCCTAGCCCTAACCCTAGCCCTAGCCCTCCCCTACCCGATCCCCATCCCCATCCCCCTCCCCCTCCCTAGGCCTAGCCCCTGATGCTGATCCTACAGAGGCCCTTATGCTCCTCCTAGGCCTTGCCCTGACACTGTCCCTACCGAAGGCCGTGATACTGGTCCTAAAGAAGGCCCAGGTGCTCTCGATAACTAAGGCCTTCAAAGTGTCCCTCCCTCCATTCCGGACTTTATCCCTAGTCCATAGTTAATGTCCTGCCTCTTACCCTACCTGAAGCCCTAATGCTGTCCCTAACTGAGGCCCTGACTAGTCATCACTAAGGCCCTGACACTGTTTGTAAGTAAGGCCAGGAAGCTGTCCCTAATGCAGGCCCTGCTGCCGGCAATAACTAAAGGCCTAACACTATCCTGAGCGAATATACTGACCCATCTCGAACCAAGGTCCTGACACTATCCCTAAGTGAGCCCTGATGCTGGCCCTAAATAAAGCCCTGAGGCTGTCCCTAACATAGGCCCTGAAGCTATCCGTAACTGAGGCCTTGACACTCCACCTAACTCAGGCCCTGATCATGTCTTTAACTAAGACCGTAATGCTGATCCTACAGAGGCCCTGATGCTGCTCCTGAGTCATGCCCTGACAGTGTCCCCAGCTAAGGACCTGATGCTAGGCCTCACTCGGGCCCTGTCGCTCTCCCTACGTCAGGCTCTGACGCTGTCCCTACCTGAAGCCCTGACGCTGGTTCTAAACAAGGCCCCGATATTCTCAGTAACTAATGTGTTGACACTATACGTGTGTCATGTCCTGACAGTATACCTAGATCATAACTTATCCCTGTCTTTAGCTAAAGTCGAGCCTCTTATGGCAACTAAAGCCCTGATGCTGTGCTTAACCCAGGCCCTGAATTTATCCCCAAGGCCGTGATACTGTCCCTAACTAAGGCACTGTTATTGTTCCTAAGTAAGGGCAGTACTCTCTTCCTAATTCTGGCCCAGCAATTATATATAAAAAAGTCTCTGACGCTCGTCCTAAGCAAGGTCCTGACACTGTCCTCACTAAGGCCCTGACACTACTTCTAACTCAGGCCCTGACATTATACCTAACGAAGGCTCTGATGCTAACCCTAACTAAGGCCCTGACAGTAACCCTAACTAAGGCCTTGACACTACTTCTAACTCAGGCCGTGACATTATTTTATACCTAACAAAGGCTCTGATGCTAACCCTAACTAAGGCCGTGACAGTGACCCTAACTAAGGCCTTGACACTATTCCTAAGTAAGGCCCTAGCCCTAGCCCTAGACCCAGCCCAAGCCCCAGCCCCATCCCAAGTCCCAGCTCCTGCCTCAGCTCCTACAGAGGCCTTTATGCTCCTATTAGGCCTTGCCCTGACACTGTCCTTAACTAAGGCCTTGACACTACTACTAACTGAGGCCGTGATACTGTCCCTAACTAAGTCCCTGACAGTGTCCCTGACTAATTGCCTGACTCTCCTCCTAACTCTGGCCCTGCCATTATACATAACAATGGCTTTAACAATCGTCCTTACCAAGGACCTGACACTGTCCCTCACTAAGGCCCTGACCCTACCTCTAACTCAAGCTCTGACATTATACCTAACAAAGGCTATGATACTAACCCTAACTAAAGCCCCGACAGTGACCCTAACTAAGGCCTTGACAGTATTCCTAAATAAGGCCCAAGCCCTAACCCTAGACCTAGCCCTCCCCTACCCGATCCCCATCCCCATCCCCATCCCCATCCCCATCCCCATCCCCATCCCCATCCCCAGCCCCAGCCCTAGCCCCTGATGCTGATCCTACAGAGGCCCTGATGCTGCTCCTGAGTCATGCCCTGACAGTATCCCCAGCTAAGGACCTGATGCTAGGCCTCACTCGGGCCCTGTCGCTCTCCGTACATCACGCTCTGACGCGGTCCCTACCTGAAGCCCTGACACTGGTTCTAAAGAAGGCCCCGATATTCTCAGTAACTAAGGTGTTGACACTATAACTGGGTCATGTCCTGACAGTATACCTAGATCATAACTTATCCCTGTCTTTAGCTAAAGTCGAGCCTCTTATGGCAACTAAAGCCCTGATGCCATGCTTAAGTCAGGCCCTGAATTTAGCCCCAAGGCCGTGATACTGTCCCTAACTAAGGCACTGATATTGTCCCTAAGTAAGTGCGGTACTCTCTTCCTACCTCTGGCTCTGCAATTATATATAACAAAGGCTCTGACGCTCGTCCTAAGCAAGGCCCTGACACTGTCCCTCAGTAAGGCCCTGACACTACTTCTAACTCAGGCCCTGACATTATACCTAACGAAGGCTCTGATGCTAACCCTAACTAAGGCCCTGACAGTGACCCTAACTAAGGCCTTGACACTATTCCTAACTAAGGCCCTAGCCCTAACCCTAGCCCTAGCCCTCCCCTACCCGATCCCCATCCCCATCTCCATCCCCCTCCCCCTCCCTCTCCCTAGCCCTAGCCCCTGATGCTGATCCTACAGAGGCCCTTATGCTCCTCCTAGGCCTTGCCCTGACACTGTCCCTGCCGAAGGCTGTGATACTGGTCCTAAAGAAGGCCCAGGTGCTCTCGATAACTAAGGCCTTCAAAGTGTCCCTCCCTCCATTCCGGACTTTATCCCTAGTCCATAGTTAATGTCCTGCCTCTTACCCTACCTGAAGCCCTAATGCTGTCCCTAACTGAGGCCCTGACTAGTCATCACTAAGGCCCTGACCCTGTTTGTTAGTAAGGCCAGGAAGCTGTCCCTAATGCAGGCCCTGCTGCCGGCAATAACTAAAGGCCTAACACTATCCTGAGCGAATATACTGACCCATCTTGAACCAAGGTCCTGACACTATCCCTAAGTGAGCCCTGATGCTGGCCCTAAATAAAGCCCTGAGGCTGTCCCTAACACAGGCCCTGAAGCTATCCATAACTGAGGCCTTGACACTCCACCTAACTCAGGCCCTGATCATGTCTTTAACTAAGACCGTAATGCTGATCCTACAGAGGCCCTGATGCTGCTCCTGAGTCATGCCCTGACAGTGTCCCCAGCTAAGGACCTGATGCTAGGCCTCACTCGGGCCCTGTCGCTCTCCCTACGTCAGGCTCTGACGCTGTCCCTACCTGAACCCCTGACGCTGGTTCTAAACAAGGCCCCGATATTCTCAGTAACTAATGTGTTGACACTATACGTGTGTCATGTCCTGACAGTATACCTAGATCATAACTTATCCCTGTCTTTAGCTAAAGTCGAGCTTCTTATGGCAACTAAAGCCCTGATGCTGTGCTTAACTCAGGCCCTGAATTTATCCCCAAGGCCGTGATACTGTCCCTAACTAAGGCACTGTTATTGTTCCTAAGTAAGGGCGGTACTCTCTTCCTAACTCTGGCCCTGCAATTATATATAACAAAGGCTCTGACGCTCATCCTAAGCAAGGCCCTGACACTGTCCTCACTAAGGCCCTGACACTACTTCTAACTCAGGCCCTGACATTATACCTAACGAAGGCTCTGATGCTAACCCTAACTAAGGCCCTGACAGTGACCCTAACTAAGGCCTTGACACTATTCCTAAGTAAGGCCTTAGCCCTAACCCTAGCCCCATCCCCAGCCCCATCCCCAGTCCCAGCTCCTGCCACAGCTCCTACAGAGGCCTTTATGCTCCTCGTAGGCCTTGCCCTGACACTGTCCTTAACTAAGGCCTTGACACTACTACTAACTCAGGCCGTGATACTGTCCCTATCTAAGTCCCTGACAGTGTCCCTGACTAATTGCCTGACTCTCCTCCTAACTCTGGCCCTGCCATTATACATAACAAAGGCTCTAACACTCGTCCTTACCAAGGACCTGACACTGTCCCTCACTAAGGCCCTGACACTACTTCTAACTCAAGCTCTGACCTTATACCTAACAAAGGCTCTGATGCTAACCCTAACTAAGGCCCTGACAGTGACCCTAACTAAGGCCTTGACACTATTCCTAACTAAGGCCCTAGCCCTAACCCTAGCCCTAGCCCTCCCCTACCCGATCCCCATCCCCATCCCCCTCCCCCTCCCTAGGCCTAGCCCCTGATGCTGATCCTACAGAGGCCCTTATGCTCCTCCTAGGCCTTGCCCTGACACTGTCCCTACCGAAGGCCGTGATACTGGTCCTAAAGAAGGCCCAGGTGCTCTCGATAACTAAGGCCTTCAAAGTGTCCCTCCCTCCATTCCGGACTTTATCCCTAGTCCATAGTTAATGTCCTGCCTCTTACCCTACCTGAAGCCCTAATGCTGTCCCTAACTGAGGCCCTGACTAGTCATCACTAAGGCCCTGACCCTGTTTGTAAGTAAGGCCAGGAAGCTGTCCCTAATGCAGGCCCTGCTGCCAGCAATATCTAAAGGCCTAACACTATCCTGAGCGAATATACTGACCCATCTCGAACCAAGGTCCTGACACTATCCCTAAGTGAGCCCTGATGCTGGCCCTAAATAAAGCCCTGAGGCTGTCCCTAACATAGGCCCTGAAGCTATCCGTAAGTGAGGCCTTGACACTCCACCTAACTCAGGCCCTGATCATGTCTTTAACTAAGACCGTAATGCTGATCCTACAGAGGCCCTGATGCTGCTCCTGAGTCATGCCCTGACAGTGTCCCCAGCTAAGGACCTGATGCTAGGCCTCACTCGGGCCCTGTCGCTCTCCCTACGTCAGGCTCTGACGCTGTCCCTACCTGAAGCCCTGACGCTGGTTCTAAACAAGGCCCCGATATTCTCAGTAACTAATGTGTTGACACTATACGTGTGTCATGTCCTGACAGTATACCTAGATCATAACTTATCCCTGTCTTTAGCTAAAGTGGAGCCTCTTATGGCAACTAAAGCCCTGATGCTATGCTTAACTCAGGCCCTGAATTTATCCCCAAGGCCGTGATACTGTCCCTAACTAAGGCACTGTTATTGTTCCTAAGTAAGGGCGGTACTCTCTTCCTAACTCTGGCCCTGCAATTATATATAACAAAGGCTCTGACGCTCGTCCTAAGCAAGGCCCTGACACTGTCCTCACTAAGGCCCTGACACTACTTCTAACTCAGGCCCTGACATTATACCTAACGAAGGCTCTGATGCTAACCCTAACTAAGGCCCTGACAGTGACCCTAACTAAGGCCTTGACACTATTCCTAAGTAAGGCCTTAGCCCTAACCCTAGCCCCATCCCCAGCCCCATCCCCAGTCCCAGCTCCTGCCACAGCTCCTACAGAGGCCTTTATGCTCCTCGTAGGCCTTGCCCTGACACTGTCCTTAACTAAGGCCTTGACACTACTACTAACTCAGGCCGTGATACTGTCCCTATCTAAGTCCCTGACAGTGTCCCTGACTAATTGCCTGACTCTCCTCCCAACTCTGGCCCTGCCATTATACATAACAAAGGCTCTAACGCTCGTCCTTACCAAGGACCTGACACTGTCCCTCACTAAGGCCCTGACACTACTTCTAACTCAAGCTCTGACCTTATACCTAACAAAGGCTCTGATGCTAACCCTAACTAAGGCCCTGACAGTGACCCTAACTAAGGCCTTGACACTATTCCTAACTAAGGCCCTAGCCCTAACCCTAGCCCTAGCCCTCCCCTACCCGATCCCCATCCCCATCCCCCTCCCCCTCCCTAGGCCTAGCCCCTGATGCTGATCCTACAGAGGCCCTTATGCTCCTCCTAGGCCTTGCCCTGACACTGTCCCTACCGAAGGCCGTGATACTGGTCCTAAAGAAGGCCCAGGTGCTCTCGATAACTAAGGCCTTCAAAGTGTCCCTCCCTCCATTCCGGACTTTATCCCTAGTCCATAGTTAATGTCCTGCCTCTTACCCTACCTGAAGCCCTAATGCTGTCCCTAACTGAGGCCCTGACTAGTCATCACTAAGGCCCTGACACTGTTTGTAAGTAAGGCCAGGAAGCTGTCCCTAATGCAGGCCCTGCTGCCGGCAATAACTAAAGGCCTAACACTATCCTGAGCGAATATACTGACCCATCTCGAACCAAGGTCCTGACACTATCCCTAAGTCAGCCCTGATGCTGGCCCTAAATAAAGCCCTGAGGCTGTCCCTAACATAGGCCCTGAAGCTATCCGTAACTGAGGCCTTGACACTCCACCTAACTCAGGCCCTGATCATGTCTTTAACTAAGACCGTAATGCTGATCCTACAGAGGCCCTGATGCTGCTCCTGAGTCATGCCCTGACAGTGTCCCCAGCTAAGGACCTGATGCTAGGCCTCACTCGGGCCCTGTCGCTCTCCCTACGTCAGGCTCTGACGCTGTCCCTACCTGAAGCCCTGACGCTGGTTCTAAACAAGGCCCCGATATTCTCAGTAACTAATGTGTTGACACTATACGTGTGTCATGTCCTGACAGTATACCTAGATCATAACTTATCCCTGTCTTTAGCTAAAGTCGAGCCTCTTATGGCAACTAAAGCCCTGATGCTGTGCTTAACTCAGGCCCTGAATTTATCCCCAAGGCCGTGATACTGTCCGTAACTAAGGCACTGTTATTGTTCCTAAGGGCGGTACTCTCTTCCTAACTCTGGCCCTGCAATTATATATAACAAAGGCTCTGACGCTCGTCCTAAGCAAGGCCCTGACACCGTCCTCACTAAGGCCCTGACACTACTTCTAACTCAGGTCCTGACATTATACCTAACGAAGGCTCTGATGCTAACCCTAACTAAGGCCCTGACAGTGACCCTAACTAAGGCCTTGACACTATTCCTAAGTAAGGCCTTAGCCCTAACCCTAGCCCCATCCCCAGCCCCATCCCCAGTCCCAGCTCCTGCCACAGCTCCTACAGAGGCCTTTATGCTCCTCGTAGGCCTTGCCCTGACACTGTCCTTAACTAAGGCCTTGACACTACTACTAACTCAGGCCGTGATACTGTCCCTATCTAAGTCCCTGACAGTGTCCCTGACTAATTGCCTGACTCTCCTCCTAACTCTGGCCCTGCCATTATACATAACAAAGGCTCTAACGCTCGTCCTTACCAAGGACCTGACACTGTCCCTCACTAAGGCCCTGACACTACTTCTAACTCAAGCTCTGACCTTATACCTAACAAAGGCTCTGATGCTAACCCTAACGAAGGCCCTGACAGTGACCCTAACTAAGGCCTTGACACTATTCCTAACTAAGGCCCTAGCCCTAACCCTAGCCCTAGCCCTCCCCTACCCGATCCCCATCCCCATCCCCCTCCCCCTCCCTAGGCCTAGCCCCTGATGCTGATCCTACAGAGGCCCTTATGCTCCTCCTAGGCCTTGCCCTGACACTGTCCCTACCGAAGGCCGTGATACTGGTCCTAAAGAAGGCCCAGGTGCTCTCGATAACTAAGGCCTTCAAAGTGTCCCTCCCTCCATTCCGGACTTTATCCCTAGTCCATAGTTAATGTCCTGCCTCTTACCCTACCTGAAGCCCTAATGCTGTCCCTAACTGAGGCCCTGACTAGTCATCACTAAGGCCCTGACACTGTTTGTAAGTAAGGCCAGGAAGCTGTCCCTAATGCAGGCCCTGCTGCCGGCAATAACTAAAGGCCTAACACTATCCTGAGCGAATATACTGACCCATCTCGAACCAAGGTCCTGACACTATCCCTAAGTGAGCCCTGATGCTGGCCCTAAATAAAGCCCTGAGGCTGTCCCTAACATAGGCCCTGAAGCTATCCGTAACTGAGGCCTTGACACTCCACCTAACTCAGGCCCTGATCATGTCTTTAACTAAGACCGTAATGCTGATCCTACAGAGGCCCTGATGCTGCTCCTGAGTCATGCCCTGACAGTGTCCCCAGCTAAGGACCTGATGCTAGGCCTCACTCGGGCCCTGTCGCTCTCCCTACGTCAGGCTCTGACGCTGTCCCTACCTGAAGCCCTGACGCTGGTTCTAAACAAGGCCCCGATATTCTCAGTAACTAATGTGTTGACACTATACGTGTGTCATGTCCTGACAGTATACCTAGATCATAACTTATCCCTGTCTTTAGCTAAAGTCGAGCCTCTTATGGCAACTAAAGCCCTGATGCTGTGCTTAACCCAGGCCCTGAATTTATCCCCAAGGCCGTGATACTGTCCCTAACTAAGGCACTGTTATTGTTCCTAAGTAAGGGCAGTACTCTCTTCCTAATTCTGGCCCAGCAATTATATATAAAAAAGTCTCTGACGCTCGTCCTAAGCAAGGTCCTGACACTGTCCTCACTAAGGCCCTGACACTACTTCTAACTCAGGCCCTGACATTATACCTAACGAAGGCTCTGATGCTAACCCTAACTAAGGCCCTGACAGTAACCCTAACTAAGGCCTTGACACTACTTCTAACTCAGGCCGTGACATTATTTTATACCTAACAAAGGCTCTGATGCTAACCCTAACTAAGGCCTTGACAGTGACCCTAACTAAGGCCTTGACACTATTCCTAAGTAAGGCCCTAGCCCTAGCCCTAGACCCAGCCCAAGCCCCAGCCCCATCCCAAGTCCCAGCTCCTGCCTCAGCTCCTACAGAGGCCTTTATGCTCCTATTAGGCCTTGCCCTGACACTGTCCTTAACTAAGGCCTTGACACTACTACTAACTGAGGCCGTGATACTGTCCCTAACTAAGTCCCTGACAGTGTCCCTGACTAATTGCCTGACTCTCCTCCTAACTCTGGCCCTGCCATTATACATAACAATGGCTTTAACAATCGTCCTTACCAAGGACCTGACACTGTCCCTCACTAAGGCCCTGACCCTACCTCTAACTCAAGCTCTGACATTATACCTAACAAAGGCTATGATACTAACCCTAACTAAAGCCCCGACAGTGACCCTAACTAAGGCCTTGACAGTATTCCTAAATAAGGCCCAAGCCCTAACCCTAGACCTAGCCCTCCCCTACCCGATCCCCATCCCCATCCCCATCCCCATCCCCATCCCCATCCCCATCCCCATCCCCAGCCCCAGCCCTAGCCCCTGATGCTGATCCTACAGAGGCCCTGATGCTGCTCCTGAGTCATGCCCTGACAGTATCCCCAGCTAAGGACCTGATGCTAGGCCTCACTCGGGCCCTGTCGCTCTCCGTACATCACGCTCTGACGCGGTCCCTACCTGAAGCCCTGACACTGGTTCTAAAGAAGGCCCCGATATTCTCAGTAACTAAGGTGTTGACACTATAACTGGGTCATGTCCTGACAGTATACCTAGATCATAACTTATCCCTGTCTTTAGCTAAAGTCGAGCCTCTTATGGCAACTAAAGCCCTGATGCCATGCTTAAGTCAGGCCCTGAATTTAGCCCCAAGGCCGTGATACTGTCCCTAACTAAGGCACTGATATTGTCCCTAAGTAAGTGCGGTACTCTCTTCCTACCTCTGGCTCTGCAATTATATATAACAAAGGCTCTGACGCTCGTCCTAAGCAAGGCCCTGACACTGTCCCTCAGTAAGGCCCTGACACTACTTCTAACTCAGGCCCTGACATTATACCTAACGAAGGCTCTGATGCTAACCCTAACTAAGGCCCTGACAGTGACCCTAACTAAGGCCTTGACACTATTCCTAACTAAGGCCCTAGCCCTAACCCTAGCCCTAGCCCTCCCCTACCCGATCCCCATCCCCATCTCCATCCCCCTCCCCCTCCCTCTCCCTAGCCCTAGCCCCTGATGCTGATCCTACAGAGGCCCTTATGCTCCTCCTAGGCCTTGCCCTGACACTGTCCCTGCCGAAGGCTGTGATACTGGTCCTAAAGAAGGCCCAGGTGCTCTCGATAACTAAGGCCTTCAAAGTGTCCCTCCCTCCATTCCGGACTTTATCCCTAGTCCATAGTTAATGTCCTGCCTCTTACCCTACCTGAAGCCCTAATGCTGTCCCTAACTGAGGCCCTGACTAGTCATCACTAAGGCCCTGACCCTGTTTGTTAGTAAGGCCAGGAAGCTGTCCCTAATGCAGGCCCTGCTGCCGGCAATAACTAAAGGCCTAACACTATCCTGAGCGAATATACTGACCCATCTTGAACCAAGGTCCTGACACTATCCCTAAGTGAGCCCTGATGCTGGCCCTAAATAAAGCCCTGAGGCTGTCCCTAACACAGGCCCTGAAGCTATCCATAACTGAGGCCTTGACACTCCACCTAACTCAGGCCCTGATCATGTCTTTAACTAAGACCGTAATGCTGATCCTACAGAGGCCCTGATGCTGCTCCTGAGTCATGCCCTGACAGTGTCCCCAGCTAAGGACCTGATGCTAGGCCTCACTCGGGCCCTGTCGCTCTCCCTACGTCAGGCTCTGACGCTGTCCCTACCTGAACCCCTGACGCTGGTTCTAAACAAGGCCCCGATATTCTCAGTAACTAATGTGTTGACACTATACGTGTGTCATGTCCTGACAGTATACCTAGATCATAACTTATCCCTGTCTTTAGCTAAAGTCGAGCTTCTTATGGCAACTAAAGCCCTGATGCTGTGCTTAACTCAGGCCCTGAATTTATCCCCAAGGCCGTGATACTGTCCCTAACTAAGGCACTGTTATTGTTCCTAAGTAAGGGCGGTACTCTCTTCCTAACTCTGGCCCTGCAATTATATATAACAAAGGCTCTGACGCTCGTCCTAAGCAAGGCCCTGACACTGTCCTCACTAAGGCCCTGACACTACTTCTAACTCAGGCCCTGACATTATACCTAACGAAGGCTCTGATGCTAACCCTAACTAAGGCCCTGACAGTGACCCTAACTAAGGCCTTGACACTATTCCTAAGTAAGGCCTTAGCCCTAACCCTAGCCCCATCCCCAGCCCCATCCCCAGTCCCAGCTCCTGCCACAGCTCCTACAGAGGCCTTTATGCTCCTCGTAGGCCTTGCCCTGACACTGTCCTTAACTAAGGCCTTGACACTACTACTAACTCAGGCCGTGATACTGTCCCTATCTAAGTCCCTGACAGTGTCCCTGACTAATTGCCTGACTCTCCTCCTAACTCTGGCCCTGCCATTATACATAACAAAGGCTCTAACACTCGTCCTTACCAAGGACCTGACACTGTCCCTCACTAAGGCCCTGACACTACTTCTAACTCAAGCTCTGACCTTATACCTAACAAAGGCTCTGATGCTAACCCTAACTAAGGCCCTGACAGTGACCCTAACTAAGGCCTTGACACTATTCCTAACTAAGGCCCTAGCCCTAACCCTAGCCCTAGCCCTCCCCTACCCGATCCCCATCCCCATCCCCCTCCCCCTCCCTAGGCCTAGCCCCTGATGCTGATCCTACAGAGGCCCTTATGCTCCTCCTAGGCCTTGCCCTGACACTGTCCCTACCGAAGGCCGTGATACTGGTCCTAAAGAAGGCCCAGGTGCTCTCGATAACTAAGGCCTTCAAAGTGTCCCTCCCTCCATTCCGGACTTTATCCCTAGTCCATAGTTAATGTCCTGCCTCTTACCCTACCTGAAGCCCTAATGCTGTCCCTAACTGAGGCCCTGACTAGTCATCACTAAGGCCCTGACCCTGTTTGTAAGTAAGGCCAGGAAGCTGTCCCTAATGCAGGCCCTGCTGCCAGCAATATCTAAAGGCCTAACACTATCCTGAGCGAATATACTGACCCATCTCGAACCAAGGTCCTGACACTATCCCTAAGTGAGCCCTGATGCTGGCCCTAAATAAAGCCCTGAGGCTGTCCCTAACATAGGCCCTGAAGCTATCCGTAAGTGAGGCCTTGACACTCCACCTAACTCAGGCCCTGATCATGTCTTTAACTAAGACCGTAATGCTGATCCTACAGAGGCCCTGATGCTGCTCCTGAGTCATGCCCTGACAGTGTCCCCAGCTAAGGACCTGATGCTAGGCCTCACTCGGGCCCTGTCGCTCTCCCTACGTCAGGCTCTGACGCTGTCCCTACCTGAAGCCCTGACGCTGGTTCTAAACAAGGCCCCGATATTCTCAGTAACTAATGTGTTGACACTATACGTGTGTCATGTCCTGACAGTATACCTAGATCATAACTTATCCCTGTCTTTAGCTAAAGTGGAGCCTCTTATGGCAACTAAAGCCCTGATGCTATGCTTAACTCAGGCCCTGAATTTATCCCCAAGGCCGTGATACTGTCCCTAACTAAGGCACTGTTATTGTTCCTAAGTAAGGGCGGTACTCTCTTCCTAACTCTGGCCCTGCAATTATATATAACAAAGGCTCTGACGCTCGTCCTAAGCAAGGCCCTGACACTGTCCTCACTAAGGCCCTGACACTACTTCTAACTCAGGCCCTGACATTATACCTAACGAAGGCTCTGATGCTAACCCTAACTAAGGCCCTGACAGTGACCCTAACTAAGGCCTTGACACTATTCCTAAGTAAGGCCTTAGCCCTAACCCTAGCCCCATCCCCAGCCCCATCCCCAGTCCCAGCTCCTGCCACAGCTCCTACAGAGGCCTTTATGCTCCTCGTAGGCCTTGCCCTGACACTGTCCTTAACTAAGGCCTTGACACTACTACTAACTCAGGCCGTGATACTGTCCCTATCTAAGTCCCTGACAGTGTCCCTGACTAATTGCCTGACTCTCCTCCCAACTCTGGCCCTGCCATTATACATAACAAAGGCTCTAACGCTCGTCCTTACCAAGGACCTGACACTGTCCCTCACTAAGGCCCTGACACTACTTCTAACTCAAGCTCTGACCTTATACCTAACAAAGGCTCTGATGCTAACCCTAACTAAGGCCCTGACAGTGACCCTAACTAAGGCCTTGACACTATTCCTAACTAAGGCCCTAGCCCTAACCCTAGCCCTAGCCCTCCCCTACCCGATCCCCATCCCCATCCCCCTCCCCCTCCCTAGGCCTAGCCCCTGATGCTGATCCTACAGAGGCCCTTATGCTCCTCCTAGGCCTTGCCCTGACACTGTCCCTACCGAAGGCCGTGATACTGGTCCTAAAGAAGGCCCAGGTGCTCTCGATAACTAAGGCCTTCAAAGTGTCCCTCCCTCCATTCCGGACTTTATCCCTAGTCCATAGTTAATGTCCTGCCTCTTACCCTACCTGAAGCCCTAATGCTGTCCCTAACTTAGGCCCTGACTAGTCATCACTAAGGCCCTGACACTGTTTGTAAGTAAGGCCAGGAAGCTGTCCCTAATGCAGGCCCTGCTGCCGGCAATAACTAAAGGCCTAACACTATCCTGAGCGAATATACTGACCCATCTCGAACCAAGGTCCTGACACTATCCCTAAGTGAGCCCTGATGCTGGCCCTAAATAAAGCCCTGAGGCTGTCCCTAACATAGGCCCTGAAGCTATCCGTAAGTGAGGCCTTGACACTCCACCTAACTCAGGCCCTGATCATGTCTTTAACTAAGACCGTAATGCTGATCCTACAGAGGCCCTGATGCTGCTCCTGAGTCATGCCCTGACAGTGTCCCCAGCTAAGGACCTGATGCTAGGCCTCACTCGGGCCCTGTCGCTCTCCCTACGTCAGGCTCTGACGCTGTCCCTACCTGAAGCCCTGACGCTGGTTCTAAACAAGGCCCCGATATTCTCAGTAACTAATGTGTTGACACTATACGTGTGTCATGTCCTGACAGTATACCTAGATCATAACTTATCCCTGTCTTTAGCTAAAGTCGAGCCTCTTATGGCAACTAAAGCCCTGATGCTATGCTTAACTCAGGCCCTGAATTTATCCCCAAGGCCGTGATACTGTCCCTAACTAAGGCACTGTTATTGTTCCTAAGTAAGGGCGGTACTCTCTTCCTAACTCTGGCCCTGCAATTATATATAACAAAGGCTCTGACGCTCGTCCTAAGCAAGGCCCTGACACTGTCCTCACTAAGGCCCTGACACTACTTCTAACTCAGGCCCTGACATTATACCTAACGAAGGCTCTGATGCTAACCCTAACTAAGGCCCTGACAGTGACCCTAACTAAGGCCTTGACACTATTCCTAAGTAAGGCCTTAGCCCTAACCCTAGCCCCATCCCCAGCCCCATCCCCAGTCCCAGCTCCTGCCACAGCTCCTACAGAGGCCTTTATGCTCCTCGTAGGCCTTGCCCTGACACTGTCCTTAACTAAGGCCTTGACACTACTACTAACTCAGGCCGTGATACTGTCCCTATCTAAGTCCCTGACAGTGTCCCTGACTAATTGCCTGACTCTCCTCCTAACTCTGGCCCTGCCATTATACATAACAAAGGCTCTAACGCTCGTCCTTACCAAGGACCTGACACTGTCCCTCACTAAGGCCCTGACACTACTTCTAACTCAAGCTCTGACCTTATACCTAACAAAGGCTCTGATGCTAACCCTAACTAAGGCCCTGACAGTGACCCTAACTAAGGCCTTGACACTATTCCTAACTAAGGCCCTAGCCCTAACCCTAGCCCTAGCCCTCCCCTACCCGATCCCCATCCCCATCCCCCTCCCCCTCCCTAGGCCTAGCCCCTGATGCTGATCCTACAGAGGCCCTTATGCTCCTCCTAGGCCTTGCCCTGACACTGTCCCTACCGAAGGCCGTGATACTGGTCCTAAAGAAGGCCCAGGTGCTCTCGATAACTAAGGCCTTCAAAGTGTCCCTCCCTCCATTCCGGACTTTATCCCTAGTCCATAGTTAATGTCCTGCCTCTTACCCTACCTGAAGCCCTAATGCTGTCCCTAACTGAGGCCCTGACTAGTCATCACTAAGGCCCTGACACTGTAAGTAAGGCCAGGAAGCTGTCCCTAATGCAGGCCCTGCTGCCGGCAATAACTAAAGGCCTAACACTATCCTGAGCGAATATACTGACCCATCTCTAACCAAGGTCCTGACACTATCCCTAAGTGAGCCCTGATGCTGGCCCTAAATAAAGCCCTGAGGCTGTCCCTAACATAGGCCCTGAAGCTATCCGTAAGTGAGGCCTTGACACTCCACCTAACTCAGGCCCTGATCATGTCTTTAACTAAGACCGTAATGCTGATCCTACAGAGGCCCTGATGCTGCTCCTGAGTCATGCCCTGACAGTGTCCCCAGCTAAGGACCTGATGCTAGGCCTCACTCAGGCCCTGTCGCTCTCCCTACGTCAGGCTCTGACGCTGTCGCTACCTGAAGCCCTGACGCTGGTTCTAAACAAGGCCCCGATATTCTCAGTAACTAATGTGTTGACACTATACGTGTGTCATGTCCTGACAGTATACCTAGATCATAACTTATCCCTGTCTTTAGCTAAAGTCGAGCCTCTTATGGCAACTAAAGCCCTGATGCTATGCTTAACTCAGGACCTGAATTTATCCCCAAGGCCGTGATACTGTCCCTAACTAAGGCACTGTTATTGTTCCTAAGTAAGGGCGGTACTCTCTTCCTAACTCTGGCCCTGCAATTATATATAACAAAGGCTCTGACGCTCGTCCTAAGCAAGGCCCTGACACTGTCCTCACTAAGGCCCTGACACTACTTCTAACTCAGGCCCTGACATTATACCTAACGAAGGCTCTGATGCTAACCCTAACTAAGGCCCTGACAGTAACCCTAACTAAGGCCTTGACACTATTCCTAAGTAAGGCCTTAGCCCTAGCCCTAGCCCCAGCCCCAGCCCCATCCCCAGTCCCAGCTCCTGCCACAGCTCCTACAGAGGCCTTTATGTTCCTCGTAGGCCTTGCCCTGACAGTGTCCTTAACTAAGGCCTTGACACTACTACTAACTCAGGCCGTGATACTGTCCCTATCTAAGTCCCTGACAGTGTCCCTGACTAATTGCCTGACTCTCCTCCTAACTCTGGCCCTGCCATTATACAAAACAAAGGCTCTAACGCTCATCCTTACCAAGGACCTGACACTGTCCCTCACTAAGGCCCTGACACTACTTCTAACTCAAGCTCTGACATTATACCTAACAAAGGCTTTGATGCTAACCCTAACTAAGGCCCTGAGAGTGACCCTAACTAAGGCCTTGACACTATACCTAACTAAGGCCCTAGCCCTAACCCTAGCCCTAGCCCTCCCCTACCCGATCCCCATCACCATCCCCATCCCCAGCACCAGCCCTAGCCCCTGATGCTGATCCTACAGAGGCCCTTATGCTCCTCCTAGGCCTTGCCCTGACACTGTCCCTACCGAAGGCCGTGATACTGGTCCTAAAGAAGGCCCAGGTGCTCTCGATAACTAAGGCCTTCAAAGTGTCCCTCCCTCCATTCCGGACTTTATCCCTAGTCCATAGTTAATGTCCTGCCTCTTACCCTACCTGAAGCCCTAATGCTGTCCCTAACTGAGGCCCTGACTAGTCATCACTAAGGCCCTGACACTGTTTGTAAGTAAGGCCAGGAAGCTGTCCCTAATGCAGGCCCTGCTGCCGGCAATAACTAAAGGCCTAACACTATCCTGAGCGAATATACTGACCCATCTCGAACCAAGGTCCTGACACTATCCCTAAGTGAGCCCTGATGCTGGCCCTAAATAAAGCCCTGAGGCTGTCCCTAACATAGGCCCTGAAGCTATCCGTAAGTGAGGCCTTGACACTCCACCTAACTCAGGCCCTGATCATGTCTTTAACTAAGACCGTAATGCTGATCCTACAGAGGCCCTGATGCTGCTCCTGAGTCATGCCCTGACAGTGTCCCCAGCTAAGGACCTGATGCTAGGCCTCACTCGGGCCCTGTCGCTCTCCCTACGTCAGGCTCTGACGCTGTCCCTACCTGAACCCCTGACGCTGGTTCTAAACAAGGCCCCGATATTCTCAGTAACTAATGTGTTGACACTATACGTGTGTCATGTCCTGACAGTATACCTAGATCATAACTTATCCCTGTCTTTAGCTAAAGTCGAGCCTCTTATGGCAACTAAAGCCCTGATGCTGTGCTTAACTCAGGCCCTGAATTTATCCCCAAGGCCGTGATACTGTCCCTAACTAAGGCACTGTTATTGTTCCTAAGTAAGGGTGGTACTCTCTTCCTAATTCTGGCCCAGCAATTATATATAAAAAAGTCTCTGACGCTCGTCCTAAGCAAGGCCCTGACACTGTCCTCACTAAGGCCCTGACACTACTTCTAACTCAGGCCCTGACATTATACCTAACGAAGGCTCTGATGCTAACCCTAACTAAGGCCCTGACAGTAACCCTAACTAAGGCCTTGACACTATTCCTAAGTAAGGCCTTAGCCCTAGCCCTAGCCCCAGCCCCAGCCCCATCCCCAGTCCCAGCTCCTGCCACAGCTCCTACAGAGGCCTTTATGTTCCTCGTAGGCCTTGCCCTGACACTGTCCTTAACTAAGGCCTTGACACTACTACTAACTCAGGCCGTGATACTGTCCCTATCTAAGTCCCTGACAGTGTCCCTGACTAATTGCCTGACTCTCCTCCTAACTCTGGCCCTGCCATTATACAAAACAAAGGCTCTAACGCTCATCCTTACCAAGGACCTGACACTGTCCCTCACTAAGGCCCTGACACTACTTCTAACTCAAGCTCTGACATTATACCTAACAAAGGCTTTGATGCTAACCCTAACTAAGGCCCTGAGAGTGACCCTAACTAAGGCCTTGACACTATACCTAACTAAGGCCCTAGCCCTAACCCTAGCCCTAGCCCTCCCCTACCCGATCCCCATCACCATCCCCATCCCCAGCACCAGCCCTAGCCCCTGATGCTGATCCTACAGAGGCCCTTATGCTCCTCCTAGGCCTTGCCCTGACACTGTCCCTACCGAAGGCCGTGATACTGGTCCTAAAGAAGGCCCAGGTGCTCTCGATAACTAAGGCCTTCAAAGTGTCCCTCCCTCCATTCCGGACTTTATCCCTAGTCCATAGTTAATGTCCTGCCTCTTACCCTACCTGAAGCCCTAATGCTGTCCCTAACTGAGGCCCTGACTAGTCATCACTAAGGCCCTGACACTGTTTGTAAGTAAGGCCAGGAAGCTGTCCCTAATGCAGGCCCTGCTGCCGGCAATAACTAAAGGCCTAACACTATCCTGAGCGAATATACTGACCCATCTCGAACCAAGGTCCTGACACTATCCCTAAGTGAGCCCTGATGCTGGCCCTAAATAAAGCCCTGAGGCTGTCCCTAACATAGGCCCTGAAGCTATCCGTAAGTGAGGCCTTGACACTCCACCTAACTCAGGCCCTGATCATGTCTTTAACTAAGACCGTAATGCTGATCCTACAGAGGCCCTGATGCTGCTCCTGAGTCATGCCCTGACAGTGTCCCCAGCTAAGGACCTGATGCTAGGCCTCACTCGGGCCCTGTCGCTCTCCCTACGTCAGGCTCTGACGCTGTCCCTACCTGAAGCCCTGACGCTGGTTCTAAACAAGGCCCCGATATTCTCAGTAACTAAGGTGTTGACAGTATAACTGGGTCATGTCCTGACAGTATACCTAGATCATAACTTATCCCTGTCTTTAGCTAAAGTCGAGCCTCTTATGGCAACTGAAGCCCTGATGCTGTGCTTAACTCAGGCCCTGAATTTAGCCCCAGGGCCATGATACTGTCCCTAACTAAGGCACTGATACTGTCGCTAAGTAAGGGCGGTACTCTCTTCCTAACTCTGGCCCTTGAATTATATATAACAAAGGCTCTGACGCTTGTCCTAACCAAGCCCCTGACACTGTCCCTCACTAAGGCCCTGACACTACTTCTAACTCAGGCCGTGACATTATTTTATACCTAACAAAGGCTCTGATGCTAACCCTAACTAAGGCCATGACAGTGACCCTAACTAAGGCCTTGACACTGTTCCTAAGTAAGGCCCTAGCCCTAGCCCTAGCCCCAGCCCCAGCCCCATCCCCAGTCCCAGCTCCTGCCCCAGCTCCTACAGAGGCCTTTATGCTCCTCTTAGGCCTTGCCCTGACACTGTCCTTAACTAAGGCCTTGACACTACTACTAACTGAGGCCGTGATACTGTCCCTAACTAAGTCCCTGACAGTGTCCCTGACGAATTGCCTGACTCTCCTCCTAACTCTGGCCCTGCCATTATACATAACAATGGCTTTAACAATCGTCCTTACCAAGGACCTGACACTGTCCCTCACTAAGGCCCTGACCCTACCTCTAACTCAAGCTCTGACATTATACCTAACAAAGGCTATGATACTAACCCTAACTAAAGCCCCGACAGTGACCCTAACTAAGGCCTTGACAGTATTCCTAAATAAGGCCCAAGCCCTAACCCTAGACCTAGCCCTCCCCTACCCGATCCCCATCCCCATCCCCATCCCCATCCCCATCCCCATCCCCATCCCCATCCCCATCCCCAGCCCTAGCCCCTGATGCTGATCCTACAGAGGCCCTGATGCTGCTCTTGAGTCATGCCCTGACAGTATCCCCAGCTAAGGACCTGATGCTAGGCCTCACTCGGGCCCTGTCGCTCTCCGTACATCACGCTCTGACGCTGTCCCTACCTGAAGCCCTGACACTGGTTCTAAAGAAGGCCCCAATATTCTCAGTAACTAAGGTGTTGACACTATAACTGGGTCATGTCCTGACAGTATACCTAGATCATAACTTAACCCTGTCTTTAGCTAAAGTCGAGCCTCTTATGGCAACTAAAACCCTGATGCCATGCTTAACTCAGGCCCTGAATTTAGCCCCAAGGCCGTGATACTTTCCCTAACTCAGGCAGTGATATTGTCCCTAAGTAAGGGCGGTACTCTCTTCCTACCTCTGGCCCTGCAATTATATATAACATAGGCTCTGACGCTCGTCCTAAGCAAGGCCCTGACACTGTCCCTCACTCAGGCCCTGACACTACTTCTAACTCAGGCCCTGACATTATACCTAACGAAGGCTCTGATGCTAACCCTAACTAAGGCCCTGACCGTGACCCTAACTAAGGCCTTGACACTATTCCTAACTAAGGCCCTAGCCCTAACCCTAGCCCCAGCCCTCCCCTACCCGATCCCCATCCCCATCCCCATCCCCCTCCCCCTCCCCCTCCCTAGGCCTAGCCCCTGATGCTGATCCTACAGAGGCCCTTATGCTCCTCCTAGGCCTTGCCCTGACACTGTCCCTACCGAAGGCCGTGATACTGGTCCTAAAGAAGGCCCAGGTGCTCTCGATAACTAAGGCCTTCAAAGTGTCCCTCCCTCCATTCCGGACTTTATCCCTAGTCCATAGTTAATGTGCTGCCTCTTACCCTACCTGAAGCCCTAATGCTGTCCCTAACTTAGGCCCTGACTAGTCATCACTAAGGCCCTGACACTGTTTGTAAGTAAGGCCAGGAAGCTGTCCCTAATGCAGGCCCTGCTGCCGGCAATAACTAAAGACCTAACACTATCCTGAGCGAATATACTGACCCATGTCGAACCAAGGTCCTGACACTATCCCTAAGTCAGCCCTGATGCTGGCCCTAAATAAAGCCCTGAGGCTGTCCCTAACACAGGCCCTGAAGCTATCCATAACTGAGGCCTTGACACTCCACCTAACTCAGGCCCTGATCATGTCTTTAACTAAGACCGTAATGCTGATCCTACAGAGGCCCTGATGCTGCTCCTGAGTCATGCCCTGACAGTGTCCCCAGCTAAGGACCTGATGCTAGGCCTCACTCGGGCCCTGTCGCTCTCCCTACGTCAGGCTCTGACGCTGTCCCTACCTGAAGCCCTGACGCTGGTTCTAAACAAGGCCCCGATATTCTCAGTAACTAATGTGTTGACACTATACGTGTGTCATGTCCTGACAGTATACCTAGATCATAACTTATCCCTGTCTTTAGCTAAAGTCGAGCCTCTTATGGCAACTAAAGCCCTGATGCTGTGCTTAACTCAGGCCCTGAATTTATCCCCAAGGCCGTGATACTGTCCCTAACTAAGGCACTGTTATTGTTCCTAAGTAAGGGCAGTACTCTCTTCCTATCTCTGGCCCAGCAATTATATATAAAAAAGGCTCTGACGCTCGTCCTAAGCAAGGCCCTGACTCTGTCCTCACTAAGGCCCTGACACTACTTCTAACTCAGGCCCTGACATTATACCTAACGAAGGCTCTGATGCTAACCCTAACTAAGGCCCTGACAGTAACCCTAACTAAGGCCTTGACACTATTCCTAAGTAAGGCCTTAGCCCTAGCCCTAGCCCCAGCCCCAGCCCCATCCCCAGTCCCAGCTCCTGCCACAGCTCCTACAGAGGCCTTTATGTTCCTCGGAGGCCTTGCCCTGACAGTGTCCTTAACTAAGGCCTTGACACTACTACTAACTCAGGCCGTGATACTGTCCCTATCTAAGTCTCTGACAGTGTCCCTGACTAATTGCCTGACTCTCCTCCTAACTCTGGCCCTGCCATTATACAAAACAAAGGCTCTAACGCTCATCCTTAGCAAGGACCTGACACTGTCCCTCACTAAGGCCCTGACACTACTTCTAACTCAAGCTCTGACATTATACCTAACAAAGGCTTTGATGCTAACCCTAACTAAGGCCCTGAGAGTGACCCTAACTAAGGCCTTGACACTATACCTAACTAAGGCCCTAGCCCTAACCCTAGACCTAGCCCTCCCCTACCCGATCCCCATCACCATCCCCATCCCCAGCACCAGCCCTAGCCCCTGATGCTGATCCTACAGAGGCCCTTATGCTCCTCCTAGGCCTTGCCCTGACACTGTCCCTACCGAAGGCCGTGATACTGGTCCTAAAGAAGGCCCAGGTGCTCTCGATAACTAAGGCCTTCAAAGTGTCCCTCCCTCCATTCCGGACTTTATCCCTAGTCCATAGTTAATGTCCTGCCTCTTACCCTACCTGAAGCCCTAATGCTGTCCCTAACTGAGGCCCTGACTAGTCATCACTAAGGCCCTGACACTGTTTGTAAGTAAGGCCAGGAAGCTGTCCCTAATGCAGGCCCTGCTGCCGGCAATAACTAAAGGCCTAACACTATCCTGAGCGAATATACTGACCCATCTCGAACCAAGGTCCTGACACTATCCCTAAGTCAGCCCTGATGCTGGCCCTAAATAAAGCCCTGAGTCTGTCCCTAACATAGGCGCTGAAGCTATCCGTAACTGAGGCCTTGACACTCCACCTAACTCAGGCCCTGATCATGTCTTTAACTAAGACCGTAATGCTGATCCTACAGAGGCCCTGATGCTGCTCCTGAGTCATGCCCTGACAGTGTCCCCAGCTAAGGACCTGATGCTAGGCCTCACTCGGGCCCTGTCGCTCTCCCTACGTCAGGCTCTGACGCTGTCCCTACCTGAAGCCCTGACGCTGGTTCTAAACAAGGCCCCGATATTCTCAGTAACTAATGTGTTGACACTATACGTGTGTCATGTCCTGACAGTATACCTAGATCATAACTTATCCCTGTCTTTAGCTAAAGTCGAGCCTCTTATGGCAACTAAAGCCCTGATGCTGTGCTTAACTCAGGCCCTGAATTTATCCCCAAGGCCGTGATACTGTCCCTAACTAAGGCACTGTTATTGTTCCTAAGTAAGGGCGGTACTCTCTTCCTAACTCTGGCCCTGCAATTATATATAACAAAGGCTCTGACGCTCGTCCTAAGCAAGGCCCTGACACTGTCCTCACTAAGGCCCTGACACTACTTCTAACTCAGGCCCTGACATTATACCTAACGAAGGCTCTGATGCTAACCCTAACTAAGGCCCTGACAGTGACCCTAACTAAGGCCTTGACACTATTCCTAAGTAAGGCCTTAGCCCTAACCCTAGCCCCATCCCCAGCCCCATCCCCAGTCCCAGCTCCTGCCACAGCTCCTACAGAGGCCTTTATGCTCCTCGTAGGCCTTGCCCTGACACTGTCCTTAACTAAGGCCTTGACACTACTACTAACTCAGGCCGTGATACTGTCCCTATCTAAGTCCCTGACAGTGTCCCTGACTAATTGCCTGACTCTCCTCCTAACTCTGGCCCTGCCATTATACATAACAAAGGCTCTAACGCTCGTCCTTACCAAGGACCTGACACTGTCCCTCACTAAGGCCCTGACACTACTTCTAACTCAAGCTCTGACCTTATACCTAACAAAGGCTCTGATGCTAACCCTAACTAAGGCCCTGACAGTGACCCTAACTAAGGCCTTGACACTATTCCTAACTAAGGCCCTAGCCCTAACCCTAGCCCTAGCCCTCCCCTACCCGATCCCCATCACCATCCCCATCCCCAGCACCAGCCCTAGCCCCTGATGCTGATCCTACAGAGGCCCTTATGCTCCTCCTAGGCCTTGCCCTGACACTGTCCCTACCGAAGGCCGTGATACTGGTCCTAAAGAAGGCCCAGGTGCTCTCGATAACTAAGGCCTTCAAAGTGTCCCTCCCTCCATTCCGGACTTTATCCCTAGTCCATAGTTAATGTCCTGCCTCTTACCCTACCTGAAGCCCTAATGCTGTCCCTAACTGAGGCCCTGACTAGTCATCACTAAGGCCCTGACACTGTTTGTAAGTAAGGCCAGGAAGCTGTCCCTAATGCAGGCCCTGCTGCCGGCAATAACTAAAGGCCTAACACTATCCTGAGCGAATATACTGACCCATCTCGAACCAAGGTCCTGACACTATCCCTAAGTCAGCCCTGATGCTGGCCCTAAATAAAGCCCTGAGGCTGTCCCTAACATAGGCCCTGAAGCTATCCGTAACTGAGGCCTTGACACTCCACCTAACTCAGGCCCTGATCATGTCTTTAACTAAGACCGTAATGCTGATCCTACAGAGGCCCTGATGCTGCTCCTGAGTCATGCCCTGACAGTGTCCCCAGCTAAGGACCTGATGCTAGGCCTCACTCGGGCCCTGTCGCTCTCCCTACGTCAGGCTCTGACGCTGTCCCTACCTGAAGCCCTGACGCTGGTTCTAAACAAGGCCCCGATATTCTCAGTAACTAATGTGTTGACACTATACGTGTGTCATGTCCTGACAGTATACCTAGATCATAACTTATCCCTGTCTTTAGCTAAAGTCGAGCCTCTTATGGCAACTAAAGCCCTGATGCTGTGCTTAACTCAGGCCCTGAATTTATCCCCAAGGCCGTGATACTGTCCGTAACTAAGGCACTGTTATTGTTCCTAAGGGCGGTACTCTCTTCCTAACTCTGGCCCTGCAATTATATATAACAAAGGCTCTGACGCTCGTCCTAAGCAAGGCCCTGACACCGTCCTCACTAAGGCCCTGACACTACTTCTAACTCAGGTCCTGACATTATACCTAACGAAGGCTCTGATGCTAACCCTAACTAAGGCCCTGACAGTGACCCTAACTAAGGCCTTGACACTATTCCTAAGTAAGGCCTTAGCCCTAACCCTAGCCCCATCCCCAGCCCCATCCCCAGTCCCAGCTCCTGCCACAGCTCCTACAGAGGCCTTTATGCTCCTCGTAGGCCTTGCCCTGACACTGTCCTTAACTAAGGCCTTGACACTACTACTAACTCAGGCCGTGATACTGTCCCTATCTAAGTCCCTGACAGTGTCCCTGACTAATTGCCTGACTCTCCTCCTAACTCTGGCCCTGCCATTATACATAACAAAGGCTCTAACGCTCGTCCTTACCAAGGACCTGACACTGTCCCTCACTAAGGCCCTGACACTACTTCTAACTCAAGCTCTGACCTTATACCTAACAAAGGCTCTGATGCTAACCCTAACGAAGGCCCTGACAGTGACCCTAACTAAGGCCTTGACACTATTCCTAACTAAGGCCCTAGCCCTAACCCTAGCCCTAGCCCTCCCCTACCCGATCCCCATCCCCATCCCCCTCCCCCTCCCTAGGCCTAGCCCCTGATGCTGATCCTACAGAGGCCCTTATGCTCCTCCTAGGCCTTGCCCTGACACTGTCCCTACCGAAGGCCGTGATACTGGTCCTAAAGAAGGCCCAGGTGCTCTCGATAACTAAGGCCTTCAAAGTGTCCCTCCCTCCATTCCGGACTTTATCCCTAGTCCATAGTTAATGTCCTGCCTCTTACCCTACCTGAAGCCCTAATGCTGTCCCTAACTGAGGCCCTGACTAGTCATCACTAAGGCCCTGACACTGTTTGTAAGTAAGGCCAGGAAGCTGTCCCTAATGCAGGCCCTGCTGCCGGCAATAACTAAAGGCCTAACACTATCCTGAGCGAATATACTGACCCATCTCGAACCAAGGTCCTGACACTATCCCTAAGTGAGCCCTGATGCTGGCCCTAAATAAAGCCCTGAGGCTGTCCCTAACACAGGCCCTGAAGCTATCCATAACTGAGGCCTTGACACTCCACCTAACTCAGGCCCTGATCATGTCTTTAACTAAGACCGTAATGCTGATCCTACAGAGGCCCTGATGCTGCTCCTGAGTCATGCCCTGACAGTGTCCCCAGCTAAGGACCTGATGCTAGGCCTCACTCGGGCCCTGTCGCTCTCCCTACGTCAGGCTCTGACGCTGTCCCTACCTGAAGCCCTGACGCTGGTTCTAAACAAGGCCCCGATATTCTCAGTAACTAATGTGTTGACACTATACGTGTGTCATGTCCTGACAGTATACCTAGATCATAACTTATCCCTGTCTTTAGCTAAAGTCGAGCCTCTTATGGCAACTAAAGCCCTGATGCTGTGCTTAACCCAGGCCCTGAATTTATCCCCAAGGCCGTGATACTGTCCCTAACTAAGGCACTGTTATTGTTCCTAAGTAAGGGCAGTACTCTCTTCCTAA
Source organism: Hyperoodon ampullatus (assembly GCF_949752795.1). NCBI lineage: Eukaryota > Metazoa > Chordata > Mammalia > Artiodactyla > Ziphiidae > Hyperoodon > Hyperoodon ampullatus. The sequence continues at coordinate 1,129,876 of NC_136932.1, read as the reverse complement.
TTCTGGCCCAGCAATTATATATAAAAAAGTCTCTGACGCTCGTCCTAAGCAAGGTCCTGACACTGTCCTCACTAAGGCCCTGACACTACTTCTAACTCAGGCCCTGACATTATACCTAACGAAGGCTCTGATGCTAACCCTAACTAAGGCCCTGACAGTAACCCTAACTAAGGCCTTGACACTACTTCTAACTCAGGCCGTGACATTATTTTATACCTAACAAAGGCTCTGATGCTAACCCTAACTAAGGCCGTGACAGTGACCCTAACTAAGGCCTTGACACTATTCCTAAGTAAGGCCCTAGCCCTAGCCCTAGACCCAGCCCAAGCCCCAGCCCCATCCCAAGTCCCAGCTCCTGCCTCAGCTCCTACAGAGGCCTTTATGCTCCTATTAGGCCTTGCCCTGACACTGTCCTTAACTAAGGCCTTGACACTACTACTAACTGAGGCCGTGATACTGTCCCTAACTAAGTCCCTGACAGTGTCCCTGACTAATTGCCTGACTCTCCTCCTAACTCTGGCCCTGCCATTATACATAACAATGGCTTTAACAATCGTCCTTACCAAGGACCTGACACTGTCCCTCACTAAGGCCCTGACCCTACCTCTAACTCAAGCTCTGACATTATACCTAACAAAGGCTATGATACTAACCCTAACTAAAGCCCCGACAGTGACCCTAACTAAGGCCTTGACAGTATTCCTAAATAAGGCCCAAGCCCTAACCCTAGACCTAGCCCTCCCCTACCCGATCCCCATCCCCATCCCCATCCCCATCCCCATCCCCATCCCCATCCCCATCCCCAGCCCCAGCCCTAGCCCCTGATGCTGATCCTACAGAGGCCCTGATGCTGCTCCTGAGTCATGCCCTGACAGTATCCCCAGCTAAGGACCTGATGCTAGGCCTCACTCGGGCCCTGTCGCTCTCCGTACATCACGCTCTGACGCGGTCCCTACCTGAAGCCCTGACACTGGTTCTAAAGAAGGCCCCGATATTCTCAGTAACTAAGGTGTTGACACTATAACTGGGTCATGTCCTGACAGTATACCTAGATCATAACTTATCCCTGTCTTTAGCTAAAGTCGACCCTCTTATGGCAACTAAAGCCCTGATGCCATGCTTAACTCAGGCCCTGAATTTAGCCCCAAGGCCGTGATACTGTCCCTAACTAAGGCACTGATATTGTCCCTAAGTAAGTGCGGTACTCTCTTCCTACCTCTGGCTCTGCAATTATATATAACAAAGGCTCTGACGCTCGTCCTAAGCAAGGCCCTGACACTGTCCCTCAGTAAGGCCCTGACACTACTTCTAACTCAGGCCCTGACATTATACCTAACGAAGGCTCTGATGCTAACCCTAACTAAGGCCCTGACAGTGACCCTAACTAAGGCCTTGACACTATTCCTAACTAAGGCCCTAGCCCTAACCCTAGCCCTAGCCCTCCCCTACCCGATCCCCATCCCCATCTCCATCCCCCTCCCCCTCCCTCTCCCTAGCCCTAGCCCCTGATGCTGATCCTACAGAGGCCCTTATGCTCCTCCTAGGCCTTGCCCTGACACTGTCCCTGCCGAAGGCTGTGATACTGGTCCTAAAGAAGGCCCAGGTGCTCTCGATAACTAAGGCCTTCAAAGTGTCCCTCCCTCCATTCCGGACTTTATCCCTAGTCCATAGTTAATGTCCTGCCTCTTACCCTACCTGAAGCCCTAATGCTGTCCCTAACTGAGGCCCTGACTAGTCATCACTAAGGCCCTGACCCTGTTTGTTAGTAAGGCCAGGAAGCTGTCCCTAATGCAGGCCCTGCTGCCGGCAATAACTAAAGGCCTAACACTATCCTGAGCGAATATACTGACCCATCTTGAACCAAGGTCCTGACACTATCCCTAAGTGAGCCCTGATGCTGGCCCTAAATAAAGCCCTGAGGCTGTCCCTAACACAGGCCCTGAAGCTATCCATAACTGAGGCCTTGACACTCCACCTAACTCAGGCCCTGATCATGTCTTTAACTAAGACCGTAATGCTGATCCTACAGAGGCCCTGATGCTGCTCCTGAGTCATGCCCTGACAGTGTCCCCAGCTAAGGACCTGATGCTAGGCCTCACTCGGGCCCTGTCGCTCTCCCTACGTCAGGCTCTGACGCTGTCCCTACCTGAACCCCTGACGCTGGTTCTAAACAAGGCCCCGATATTCTCAGTAACTAATGTGTTGACACTATACGTGTGTCATGTCCTGACAGTATACCTAGATCATAACTTATCCCTGTCTTTAGCTAAAGTCGAGCTTCTTATGGCAACTAAAGCCCTGATGCTGTGCTTAACTCAGGCCCTGAATTTATCCCCAAGGCCGTGATACTGTCCCTAACTAAGGCACTGTTATTGTTCCTAAGTAAGGGCGGTACTCTCTTCCTAACTCTGGCCCTGCAATTATATATAACAAAGGCTCTGACGCTCGTCCTAAGCAAGGCCCTGACACTGTCCTCACTAAGGCCCTGACACTACTTCTAACTCAGGCCCTGACATTATACCTAACGAAGGCTCTGATGCTAACCCTAACTAAGGCCCTGACAGTGACCCTAACTAAGGCCTTGACACTATTCCTAAGTAAGGCCTTAGCCCTAACCCTAGCCCCATCCCCAGCCCCATCCCCAGTCCCAGCTCCTGCCACAGCTCCTACAGAGGCCTTTATGCTCCTCGTAGGCCTTGCCCTGACACTGTCCTTAACTAAGGCCTTGACACTACTACTAACTCAGGCCGTGATACTGTCCCTATCTAAGTCCCTGACAGTGTCCCTGACTAATTGCCTGACTCTCCTCCTAACTCTGGCCCTGCCATTATACATAACAAAGGCTCTAACACTCGTCCTTACCAAGGACCTGACACTGTCCCTCACTAAGGCCCTGACACTACTTCTAACTCAAGCTCTGACCTTATACCTAACAAAGGCTCTGATGCTAACCCTAACTAAGGCCCTGACAGTGACCCTAACTAAGGCCTTGACACTATTCCTAACTAAGGCCCTAGCCCTAACCCTAGCCCTAGCCCTCCCCTACCCGATCCCCATCCCCATCCCCCTCCCCCTCCCTAGGCCTAGCCCCTGATGCTGATCCTACAGAGGCCCTTATGCTCCTCCTAGGCCTTGCCCTGACACTGTCCCTACCGAAGGCCGTGATACTGGTCCTAAAGAAGGCCCAGGTGCTCTCGATAACTAAGGCCTTCAAAGTGTCCCTCCCTCCATTCCGGACTTTATCCCTAGTCCATAGTTAATGTCCTGCCTCTTACCCTACCTGAAGCCCTAATGCTGTCCCTAACTGAGGCCCTGACTAGTCATCACTAAGGCCCTGACCCTGTTTGTAAGTAAGGCCAGGAAGCTGTCCCTAATGCAGGCCCTGCTGCCAGCAATATCTAAAGGCCTAACACTATCCTGAGCGAATATACTGACCCATCTCGAACCAAGGTCCTGACACTATCCCTAAGTGAGCCCTGATGCTGGCCCTAAATAAAGCCCTGAGGCTGTCCCTAACATAGGCCCTGAAGCTATCCGTAAGTGAGGCCTTGACACTCCACCTAACTCAGGCCCTGATCATGTCTTTAACTAAGACCGTAATGCTGATCCTACAGAGGCCCTGATGCTGCTCCTGAGTCATGCCCTGACAGTGTCCCCAGCTAAGGACCTGATGCTAGGCCTCACTCGGGCCCTGTCGCTCTCCCTACGTCAGGCTCTGACGCTGTCCCTACCTGAAGCCCTGACGCTGGTTCTAAACAAGGCCCCGATATTCTCAGTAACTAATGTGTTGACACTATACGTGTGTCATGTCCTGACAGTATACCTAGATCATAACTTATCCCTGTCTTTAGCTAAAGTGGAGCCTCTTATGGCAACTAAAGCCCTGATGCTATGCTTAACTCAGGCCCTGAATTTATCCCCAAGGCCGTGATACTGTCCCTAACTAAGGCACTGTTATTGTTCCTAAGTAAGGGCGGTACTCTCTTCCTAACTCTGGCCCTGCAATTATATATAACAAAGGCTCTGACGCTCGTCCTAAGCAAGGCCCTGACACTGTCCTCACTAAGGCCCTGACACTACTTCTAACTCAGGCCCTGACATTATACCTAACGAAGGCTCTGATGCTAACCCTAACTAAGGCCCTGACAGTGACCCTAACTAAGGCCTTGACACTATTCCTAAGTAAGGCCTTAGCCCTAACCCTAGCCCCATCCCCAGCCCCATCCCCAGTCCCAGCTCCTGCTACAGCTCCTACAGAGGCCTTTATGCTCCTCGTAGGCCTTGCCCTGACACTGTCCTTAACTAAGGCCTTGACACTACTACTAACTCAGGCCGTGATACTGTCCCTATCTAAGTCCCTGACAGTGTCCCTGACTAATTGCCTGACTCTCCTCCCAACTCTGGCCCTGCCATTATACATAACAAAGGCTCTAACGCTCGTCCTTACCAAGGACCTGACACTGTCCCTCACTAAGGCCCTGACACTACTTCTAACTCAAGCTCTGACCTTATACCTAACAAAGGCTCTGATGCTAACCCTAACTAAGGCCCTGACAGTGACCCTAACTAAGGCCTTGACACTATTCCTAACTAAGGCCCTAGCCCTAACCCTAGCCCTAGCCCTCCCCTACCCGATCCCCATCCCCATCCCCCTCCCCCTCCCTAGGCCTAGCCCCTGATGCTGATCCTACAGAGGCCCTTATGCTCCTCCTAGGTCTTGCCCTGACACTGTCCCTACCGAAGGCCGTGATACTGGTCCTAAAGAAGGCCCAGGTGCTCTCGATAACTAAGGCCTTCAAAGTGTCCCTCCCTCCATTCCGGACTTTATCCCTAGTCCATAGTTAATGTCCTGCCTCTTACCCTACCTGAAGCCCTAATGCTGTCCCTAACTGAGGCCCTGACTAGTCATCACTAAGGCCCTGACCCTGTTTGTTAGTAAGGCCAGGAAGCTGTCCCTAATGCAGGCCCTGCTGCCGGCAATAACTAAAGGCCTAACACTATCCTGAGCGAATATACTGACCCATCTCTAACCAAGGTCCTGACACTATCCCTAAGTCAGCCCTGATGCTGGCCCTAAATAAAGCCCTGAGGCTGTCCCTAACACAGGCCTTGAAGCTATCCATAACTGAGGCCTTGACACTCCACCTAACTCAGGCCCTGATCATGTCTTTAACTAAGACCGTAATGCTGATCCTACAGAGGCCCTGATGCTGCTCCTGACTCATGCCCTGACAGTGTCCCCAGCTAAGGACCTGATGCTAGGCCTCACTCGGGCCCTGTCGCTCTCCCTACGTCAGGCTCTGACGCTGTCCCTACCTGAACCCCTGACGCTGGTTCTAAACAAGGCCCCGATATTCTCAGTAACTAATGTGTTGACACTATACGTGTGTCATGTCCTGACAGTATACCTAGATCATAACTTATCCCTGTCTTTAGCTAAAGTCGAGCCTCTTATGGCAACTAAAGCCCTGATGCTGTGCTTAACTCAGGCCCTGAATTTATCCCCAAGGCCGTGATACTGTCCCTAACTAAGGCACTGTTATTGTTCCTAAGTAAGGGCGGTACTCTCTTCCTAACTCTGGCCCTGCAATTATATATAACAAAGGCTCTGACGCTCGTCCTAAGCAAGGCCCTGACACTGTCCTCACTAAGGCCCTGACACTACTTCTAACTCAGGCCCTGACATTATACCTAACGAAGGCTCTGATGCTAACCCTAACTAAGGCCCTGACAGTGACCCTAACTAAGGCCTTGACACTATTCCTAAGTAAGGCCTTAGCCCTAACCCTAGCCCCATCCCCAGCCCCATCCCCAGTCCCAGCTCCTGCCACAGCTCCTACAGAGGCCTTTATGCTCCTCGTAGGCCTTGCCCTGACACTGTCCTTAACTAAGGCCTTGACACTACTACTAACTCAGGCCGTGATACTGTCCCTATCTAAGTCCCTGACAGTGTCCCTGACTAATTGCCTGACTCTCCTCCTAACTCTGGCCCTGCCATTATACATAACAAAGGCTCTAACGCTCGTCCTTACCAAGGACCTGACACTGTCCCTCACTAAGGCCCTGACACTACTTCTAACTCAAGCTCTGACCTTATACCTAACAAAGGCTCTGATGCTAACCCTAACTAAGGCCCTGACAGTGACCCTAACTAAGGCCTTGACACTATTCCTAACTAAGGCCCTAGCCCTAACCCTAGCCCTAGCCCTCCCCTACCCGATCCCCATCACCATCCCCATCCCCAGCACCAGCCCTAGCCCCTGATGCTGATCCTACAGAGGCCCTTATGCTCCTCCTAGGCCTTGCCCTGACACTGTCCCTACCGAAGGCCGTGATACTGGTCCTAAAGAAGGCCCAGGTGCTCTCGATAACTAAGGCCTTCAAAGTGTCCCTCCCTCCATTCCGGACTTTATCCCTAGTCCATAGTTAATGTCCTGCCTCTTACCCTACCTGAAGCCCTAATGCTGTCCCTAACTGAGGCCCTGACTAGTCATCACTAAGGCCCTGACACTGTTTGTAAGTAAGGCCAGGAAGCTGTCCCTAATGCAGGCCCTGCTGCCGGCAATAACTAAAGGCCTAACACTATCCTGAGCGAATATACTGACCCATCTCGAACCAAGGTCCTGACACTATCCCTAAGTCAGCCCTGATGCTGGCCCTAAATAAAGCCCTGAGGCTGTCCCTAACATAGGCCCTGAAGCTATCCGTAACTGAGGCCTTGACACTCCACCTAACTCAGGCCCTGATCATGTCTTTAACTAAGACCGTAATGCTGATCCTACAGAGGCCCTGATGCTGCTCCTGAGTCATGCCCTGACAGTGTCCCCAGCTAAGGACCTGATGCTAGGCCTCACTCGGGCCCTGTCGCTCTCCCTACGTCAGGCTCTGACGCTGTCCCTACCTGAACCCCTGACGCTGGTTCTAAACAAGGCCCCGATATTCTCAGTAACTAATGTGTTGACACTATACGTGTGTCATGTCCTGACAGTATACCTAGATCATAACTTATCCCTGTCTTTAGCTAAAGTCGAGCCTCTTATGGCAACTAAAGCCCTGATGCTGTGCTTAACTCAGGCCCTGAATTTATCCCCAAGGCCGTGATACTGTCCCTAACTAAGGCACTGTTATTGTTCCTAAGTAAGGGCAGTACTCTCTTCCTAATTCTGGCCCAGCAATTATATATAAAAAAGTCTCTGACGCTCGTCCTAAGCAAGGCCCTGACACTGTCCTCACTAAGGCCCTGACACTACTTCTAACTCAGGCCCTGACATTATACCTAACGAAGGCTCTGATGCTAACCCTAACTAAGGCCCTGACAGTAACCCTAACTAAGGCCTTGACACTACTTCTAACTCAGGTCGTGACATTATTTTATACCTAACAAAGACTCTGATGCTAACCCTAACTAAGGCCGTGACAGTGACCCTAACTAAGGCCTTGACACTATTCCTAAGTAAGGCCCTAGCCCTAGCCCTAGACCCAGCCCAAGCCCCAGCCCCATCCCAAGTCCCAGCTCCTGCCCCAGCTCCTACAGAGGCCTTTATGCTCCTCTTAGGCCTTGCCCTGACACTGTCCTTAACTAAGGCCTTGACACTACTACTAACTGAGGCCGTGATACTGTCCCTAACTAAGTCCCTGACAGTGTCCCTGACTAATTGCCTGACTCTCCTCCTAACTCTGGCCCTGCCATTATACATAACAATGGCTTTAACAATCGTCCTTACCAAGGACCTGACACTGTCCCTCACTAAGGCCCTGACCCTACCTCTAACTCAAGCTCTGACATTATACCTAACAAAGGCTATGATACTAACCCTAACTAAAGCCCCGACAGTGACCCTAACTAAGGCCTTGACAGTATTCCTAAATAAGGCCCAAGCCCTAACCCTAGACCTAGCCCTCCCCTACCCGATCCCCATCCCCATCCCCATCCCCATCCCCATCCCCAGCCCTAGCCCCTGATGCTGATCCTACAGAGGCCCTGATGCTGCTCCTGAGTCATGCCCTGACAGTATCCCCAGCTAAGGACCTGATGCTAGGCCTCACTCGGGCCCTGTCGCTCTCCGTACATCACGCTCTGACGCGGTCCCTACCTGAAGCCCTGACACTGGTTCTAAAGAAGGCCCCGATATTCTCAGTAACTAAGGTGTTGACACTATAACTGGGTCATGTCCTGACAGTATACCTAGATCATAACTTATCCCTGTCTTTAGCTAAAGTCGAGCCTCTTATGGCAACTAAAGCCCTGATGCCATGCTTAACTCAGGCCCTGAATTTAGCCCCAAGGCCGTGATACTGTCCCTAACTAAGGCACTGATATTGTCCCTAAGTAAGTGCGGTACTCTCTCCCTACCTCTGGCTCTGCAATTATATATAACAAAGGCTCTGACGCTCGTCCTAAGCAAGGCCCTGACACTGTCCCTCAGTAAGGCCCTGACACTACTTCTAACTCAGGCCCTGACATTATACCTAACGAAGGCTCTGATGCTAACCCTAACTAAGGCCCTGACAGTGACCCTAACTAAGGCCTTGACACTATTCCTAACTAAGGCCCTAGCCCTAGCCCTCCCCTACCCGATCCCCATCCCCATCCCCATCCACATCCCCATCCCTAGCCCTAGCCCCTGATGCTGATCCTACAGAGGCCCTTATGCTCCTCCTAGGCCTTGCCCTGACACTGTCCCTACCGAAGGCTGTGATACTGGTCCTAAAGAAGGCCCAGGTGCTCTCGATAACTAAGGCCTTCAAAGTGTCCCTCGCTCCATTCCGGACTTTATCCCTAGTCCATAGTTAATGTCCTGCCTCTTACCCTACTTGAAGCCCTAATGCTGTCCCTAACTGAGGCCCTGACTAGTCATCACTAAGGCCCTGACACTGTTTGTAAGTAAGGCCAGGAAGCTGTCCCTAATGCAGGCCCTGCTGCCGGCAATAAGTAAAGGCCTAACACTATCCTGAGCGAATATACTGACCCATCTCGAACCAAGGTCCTGACACTATCCCTAAGTCAGCCCTGATGCTGGCCCTAAATAAAGCCCTGAGGCTGTCCCTAACACAGGCCCTGAAGCTATCCATAACTGAGGCCTTGACACTCCACCTAACTCAGGCCCTGATCATGTCTTTAACTAAGACCGTAATGCTGATCCTACAGAGGCCCTGATGCTGCTCCTGAGTCATGCCCTGACAGTGTCCCCAGCTAAGGACCTGATGCTAGGCCTCACTCGGGCCCTGTCGCTCTCCCTACGTCAGGCTCTGACGCTGTCCCTACCTGAACCCCTGACGCTGGTTCTAAACAAGGCCCCGATATTCTCAGTAACTAATGTGTTGACACTATACGTGTGTCATGTCCTGACAGTATACCTAGATCATAACTTATCCCTGTCTTTAGCTAAAGTCGAGCCTCTTATGGCAACTAAAGCCCTGATGCTATGCTTAACTCAGGCCCTGAATTTATCCCCAAGGCCGTGATACTGTCCCTAACTAAGGCACTGTTATTGTTCCTAAGGGCGGTACTCTCTTCCTAACTCTGGCCCTGCAATTATATATAACAAAGGCTCTGACGCTCGTCCTAAGCAAGGCCCTGACACTGTCCTCACTAAGGCCCTGACACTACTTCTAACTCAGGCCCTGACATTATACCTAACGAAGGCTCTGATGCTAACCCTAACTAAGGCCCTGACAGTGACCCTAACTAAGGCCTTGACACTATTCCTAAGTAAGGCCTTAGCCCTAACCCTAGCCCCATCCCCAGCCCCATCCCCAGTCCCAGCTCCTGCCACAGCTCCTACAGAGGCCTTTATGCTCCTCGTAGGCCTTGCCCTGACACTGTCCTTAACTAAGGCCTTGACACTACTACTAACTCAGGCCGTGATACTGTCCCTATCTAAGTCCCTGACAGTGTCCCTGACTAATTGCCTGACTCTCCTCCTAACTCTGGCCCTGCCATTATACATAACAAAGGCTCTAACGCTCGTCCTTACCAAGGACCTGACACTGTCCCTCACTAAGGCCCTGACACTACTTCTAACTCAAGCTCTGACCTTATACCTAACAAAGGCTCTGATGCTAACCCTAACTAAGGCCCTGACAGTGACCCTAACTAAGGCCTTGACACTATTCCTAACTAAGGCCCTAGCCCTAACCCTAGCCCTAGCCCTCCCCTACCCGATCCCCATCCCCATCCCCCTCCCCCTCCCTAGGCCTAGCCCCTGATGCTGATCCTACAGAGGCCCTTATGCTCCTCCTAGGCCTTGCCCTGACACTGTCCCTACCGAAGGCCGTGATACTGGTCCTAAAGAAGGCCCAGGTGCTCTCGATAACTAAGGCCTTCAAAGTGTCCCTCCCTCCATTCCGGACTTTATCCCTAGTCCATAGTTAATGTCCTGCCTCTTACCCTACCTGAAGCCCTAATGCTGTCCCTAACTGAGGCCCTGACTAGTCATCACTAAGGCCCTGACACTGTTTGTAAGTAAGGCCAGGAAGCTGTCCCTAATGCAGGCCCTGCTGCCGGCAATAACTAAAGGCCTAACACTATCCTGAGCGAATATACTGACCCATCTCTAACCAAGGTCCTGACACTATCCCTAAGTGAGCCCTGATGCTGGCCCTAAATAAAGCCCTGAGGCTGTCCCTAACATAGGCCCTGAAGCTATCCGTAACTGAGGCCTTGACACTCCACCTAACTCAGGCCCTGATCATGTCTTTAACTAAGACCGTAATGCTGATCCTACAGAGGCCCTGATGCTGCTCCTGAGTCATGCCCTGACAGTGTCCCCAGCTAAGGACCTGATGCTAGGCCTCACTCGGGCCCTGTCGCTCTCCCTACGTCAGGCTCTGACGCTGTCCCTACCTGAAGCCCTGACGCTGGTTCTAAACAAGGCCCCGATATTCTCAGTAACTAATGTGTTGACACTATACGTGTGTCATGTCCTGACAGTATACCTAGATCATAACTTATCCCTGTCTTTAGCTAAAGTCGAGCCTCTTATGGCAACTAAAGCCCTGATGCTGTGCTTAACTCAGGCCCTGAATTTATCCCCAAGGCCGTGATACTGTCCCTAACTAAGGCACTGTTATTGTTCCTAAGTAAGGGCGGTACTCTCTTCCTAATTCTGGCCCAGCAATTATATATAAAAAAGTCTCTGACGCTCGTCCTAAGCAAGGCCCTGACACTGTCCTCACTAAGGCCCTGACACTACTTCTAACTCAGGCCCTGACATTATACCTAACGAAGGCTCTGATGCTAACCCTAACTAAGGCCCTGACAGTAACCCTAACTAAGGCCTTGACACTACTTCTAACTCAGGCCGTGACATTATTTTATACCTAACAAAGGCTCTGATGCTAACCCTAACTAAGGCCGTGACAGTGACCCTAACTAAGGCCTTGACACTATTCCTAAGTAAGGCCCTAGCCCTAGCCCTAGACCCAGCCCAAGCCCCAGCCCCATCCCAATTCCCAGCTCCTGCCTCAGCTCCTACAGAGGCCTTTATGCTCCTATTAGGCCTTGCCCTGACACTGTCCTTAACTAAGGCCTTGACACTACTACTAACTGAGGCCGTGATACTGTCCCTAACTAAGTCCCTGACAGTGTCCCTGACTAATTGCCTGACTCTCCTCCTAACTCTGGCCCTGCCATTATACATAACAATGGCTTTAACAATCGTCCTTACCAAGGACCTGACACTGTCCCTCACTAAGGCCCTGACCCTACCTCTAACTCAAGCTCTGACATTATACCTAACAAAGGCTATGATACTAACCCTAACTAAAGCCCCGACAGTGACCCTAACTAAGGCCTTGACAGTATTCCTAAATAAGGCCCAAGCCCTAACCCTAGACCTAGCCCTCCCCTACCCGATCCCCATCCCCATCCCCATCCCCATCCCCATCCCCATCCCCATCCCCATCCCCAGCCCTAGCCCCTGATGCTGATCCTACAGAGGCCCTGATGCTGCTCCTGAGTCATGCCCTGACAGTATCCCCATCTAAGGACCTGATGCTAGGCCTCACTCGGGCCCTGTCGCTCTCCGTACATCACGCTCTGACGCGGTCCCTACCTGAAGCCCTGACACTGGTTCTAAAGAAGGCCCCGATATTCTCAGTAACTAAGGTGTTGACACTATAACTGGGTCATGTCCTGACAGTATACCTAGATCATAACTTATCCCTGTCTTTAGCTAAAGTCGAGCCTCTTATGGCAACTAAAGCCCTGATGCCATGCTTAACTCAGGCCCTGAATTTAGCCCCAAGGCCGTGATACTGTCCCTAACTAAGGCACTGATATTGTCCCTAAGTAAGTGCGGTACTCTCTTCCTACCTCTGGCTCTGCAATTATATATAACAAAGGCTCTGACGCTCGTCCTAAGCAAGGCCCTGACACTGTCCCTCAGTAAGGCCCTGACACTACTTCTAACTCAGGCCCTGACATTATACCTAACGAAGGCTCTGATGCTAACCCTAACTAAGGCCCTGACAGTGACCCTAACTAAGGCCTTGACACTATTCCTAACTAAGGCCCTAGCCCTAACCCTAGCCCTAGCCCTCCCCTACCCGATCCCCATCCCCATCTCCATCCCCCTCCCCCTCCCTCTCCCTAGCCCTAGCCCCTGATGCTGATCCTACAGAGGCCGTTATGCTCCTCCTAGGCCTTGCCCTGACACTGTCCCTGCCGAAGGCTGTGATACTGGTCCTAAAGAAGGCCCAGGTGCTCTCGATAACTAAGGCCTTCAAAGTGTCCCTCCCTCCATTCCGGACTTTATCCCTAGTCCATAGTTAATGTCCTGCCTCTTACCCTACCTGAAGCCCTAATGCTGTCCCTAACTGAGGCCCTGACTAGTCATCACTAAGGCCCTGACACTGTTTGTTAGTAAGGCCAGGAAGCTGTCCCTAATGCAGGCCCTGCTGCCGGCAATAACTAAAGGCCTAACACTATCCTGAGCGAATATACTGACCCATCTTGAACCAAGGTCCTGACACTATCCCTAAGTGAGCCCTGATGCTGGCCCTAAATAAAGCCCTGAGGCTGTCCCTAACACAGGCCCTGAAGCTATCCATAACTGAGGCCTTGACACTCCACCTAACTCAGGCCCTGATCATGTCTTTAACTAAGACCGTAATGCTGATCCTACAGAGGCCCTGATGCTGCTCCTGAGTCATGCCCTGACAGTGTCCCCAGCTAAGGACCTGATGCTAGGCCTCACTCGGGCCCTGTCGCTCTCCCTACGTCAGGCTCTGACGCTGTCCCTACCTGAACCCCTGACGCTGGTTCTAAACAAGGCCCCGATATTCTCAGTAACTAATGTGTTGACACTATACGTGTGTCATGTCCTGACAGTATACCTAGATCATAACTTATCCCTGTCTTTAGCTAAAGTCGAGCTTCTTATGGCAACTAAAGCCCTGATGCTGTGCTTAACTCAGGCCCTGAATTTATCCCCAAGGCCGTGATACTGTCCCTAACTAAGGCACTGTTATTGTTCCTAAGTAAGGGCGGTACTCTCTTCCTAACTCTGGCCCTGCAATTATATATAACAAAGGCTCTGACGCTCGTCCTAAGCAAGGCCCTGACACTGTCCTCACTAAGGCCCTGACACTACTTCTAACTCAGGCCCTGACATTATACCTAACGAAGGCTCTGATGCTAACCCTAACTAAGGCCCTGACAGTGACCCTAACTAAGGCCTTGACACTATTCCTAAGTAAGGCCTTAGCCCTAACCCTAGCCCCATCCCCAGCCCCATCCCCAGTCCCAGCTCCTGCCACAGCTCCTACAGAGGCCTTTATGCTCCTCGTAGGCCTTGCCCTGACACTGTCCTTAACTAAGGCCTTGACACTACTACTAACTCAGGCCGTGATACTGTCCCTATCTAAGTCCCTGACAGTGTCCCTGACTAATTGCCTGACTCTCCTCCTAACTCTGGCCCTGCCATTATACATAACAAAGGCTCTAACACTCGTCCTTACCAAGGACCTGACACTGTCCCTCACTAAGGCCCTGACACTACTTCTAACTCAAGCTCTGACCTTATACCTAACAAAGGCTCTGATGCTAACCCTAACTAAGGCCCTGACAGTGACCCTAACTAAGGCCTTGACACTATTCCTAACTAAGGCCCTAGCCCTAACCCTAGCCCTAGCCCTCCCCTACCCGATCCCCATCCCCATCCCCCTCCCCCTCCCTAGGCCTAGCCCCTGATGCTGATCCTACAGAGGCCCTTATGCTCCTCCTAGGCCTTGCCCTGACACTGTCCCTACCGAAGGCCGTGATACTGGTCCTAAAGAAGGCCCAGGTGCTCTCGATAACTAAGGCCTTCAAAGTGTCCCTCCCTCCATTCCGGACTTTATCCCTAGTCCATAGTTAATGTCCTGCCTCTTACCCTACCTGAAGCCCTAATGCTGTCCCTAACTGAGGCCCTGACTAGTCATCACTAAGGCCCTGACCCTGTTTGTAAGTAAGGCCAGGAAGCTGTCCCTAATGCAGGCCCTGCTGCCAGCAATATCTAAAGGCCTAACACTATCCTGAGCGAATATACTGACCCATCTCGAACCAAGGTCCTGACACTATCCCTAAGTGAGCCCTGATGCTGGCCCTAAATAAAGCCCTGAGGCTGTCCCTAACATAGGCCCTGAAGCTATCCGTAAGTGAGGCCTTGACACTCCACCTAACTCAGGCCCTGATCATGTCTTTAACTAAGACCGTAATGCTGATCCTACAGAGGCCCTGATGCTGCTCCTGAGTCATGCCCTGACAGTGTCCCCAGCTAAGGACCTGATGCTAGGCCTCACTCGGGCCCTGTCGCTCTCCCTACGTCAGGCTCTGACGCTGTCCCTACCTGAAGCCCTGACGCTGGTTCTAAACAAGGCCCCGATATTCTCAGTAACTAATGTGTTGACACTATACGTGTGTCATGTCCTGACAGTATACCTAGATCATAACTTATCCCTGTCTTTAGCTAAAGTGGAGCCTCTTATGGCAACTAAAGCCCTGATGCTATGCTTAACTCAGGCCCTGAATTTATCCCCAAGGCCGTGATACTGTCCCTAACTAAGGCACTGTTATTGTTCCTAAGTAAGGGCGGTACTCTCTTCCTAACTCTGGCCCTGCAATTATATATAACAAAGGCTCTGACGCTCGTCCTAAGCAAGGCCCTGACACTGTCCTCACTAAGGCCCTGACACTACTTCTAACTCAGGCCCTGACATTATACCTAACGAAGGCTCTGATGCTAACCCTAACTAAGGCCCTGACAGTGACCCTAACTAAGGCCTTGACACTATTCCTAAGTAAGGCCTTAGCCCTAACCCTAGCCCCATCCCCAGCCCCATCCCCAGTCCCAGCTCCTGCCACAGCTCCTACAGAGGCCTTTATGCTCCTCATAGGCCTTGCCCTGACACTGTCCTTAACTAAGGCCTTGACACTACTACTAACTCAGGCCGTGATACTGTCCCTATCTAAGTCCCTGACAGTGTCCCTGACTAATTGCCTGACTCTCCTCCCAACTCTGGCCCTGCCATTATACATAACAAAGGCTCTAACGCTCGTCCTTACCAAGGACCTGACACTGTCCCTCACTAAGGCCCTGACACTACTTCTAACTCAAGCTCTGACCTTATACCTAACAAAGGCTCTGATGCTAACCCTAACTAAGGCCCTGACAGTGACCCTAACTAAGGCCTTGACACTATTCCTAACTAAGGCCCTAGCCCTAACCCTAGCCCTAGCCCTCCCCTACCCGATCCCCATCCCCATCCCCCTCCCCCTCCCTAGGCCTAGCCCCTGATGCTGATCCTACAGAGGCCCTTATGCTCCTCCTAGGCCTTGCCCTGACACTGTCCCTACCGAAGGCCGTGATACTGGTCCTAAAGAAGGCCCAGGTGCTCTCGATAACTAAGGCCTTCAAAGTGTCCCTCCCTCCATTCCGGACTTTATCCCTAGTCCATAGTTAATGTCCTGCCTCTTACCCTACCTGAAGCCCTAATGCTGTCCCTAACTTAGGCCCTGACTAGTCATCACTAAGGCCCTGACACTGTTTGTAAGTAAGGCCAGGAAGCTGTCCCTAATGCAGGCCCTGCTGCCGGCAATAACTAAAGGCCTAACACTATCCTGAGCGAATATACTGACCCATCTCGAACCAAGGTCCTGACACTATCCCTAAGTGAGCCCTGATGCTGGCCCTAAATAAAGCCCTGAGGCTGTCCCTAACATAGGCCCTGAAGCTATCCGTAAGTGAGGCCTTGACACTCCACCTAACTCAGGCCCTGATCATGTCTTTAACTAAGACCGTAATGCTGATCCTACAGAGGCCCTGATGCTGCTCCTGAGTCATGCCCTGACAGTGTCCCCAGCTAAGGACCTGATGCTAGGCCTCACTCGGGCCCTGTCGCTCTCCCTACGTCAGGCTCTGACGCTGTCCCTACCTGAAGCCCTGACGCTGGTTCTAAACAAGGCCCCGATATTCTCAGTAACTAATGTGTTGACACTATACGTGTGTCATGTCCTGACAGTATACCTAGATCATAACTTATCCCTGTCTTTAGCTAAAGTCGAGCCTCTTATGGCAACTAAAGCCCTGATGCTATGCTTAACTCAGGCCCTGAATTTATCCCCAAGGCCGTGATACTGTCCCTAACTAAGGCACTGTTATTGTTCCTAAGTAAGGGCGGTACTCTCTTCCTAACTCTGGCCCTGCAATTATATATAACAAAGGCTCTGACGCTCGTCCTAAGCAAGGCCCTGACACTGTCCTCACTAAGGCCCTGACACTACTTCTAACTCAGGCCCTGACATTATACCTAACGAAGGCTCTGATGCTAACCCTAACTAAGGCCCTGACAGTGACCCTAACTAAGGCCTTGACACTATTCCTAAGTAAGGCCTTAGCCCTAACCCTAGCCCCATCCCCAGCCCCATCCCCAGTCCCAGCTCCTGCCACAGCTCCTACAGAGGCCTTTATGCTCCTCGTAGGCCTTGCCCTGACACTGTCCTTAACTAAGGCCTTGACACTACTACTAACTCAGGCCGTGATACTGTCCCTATCTAAGTCCCTGACAGTGTCCCTGACTAATTGCCTGACTCTCCTCCTAACTCTGGCCCTGCCATTATACATAACAAAGGCTCTAACGCTCGTCCTTACCAAGGACCTGACACTGTCCCTCACTAAGGCCCTGACACTACTTCTAACTCAAGCTCTGACCTTATACCTAACAAAGGCTCTGATGCTAACCCTAACTAAGGCCCTGACAGTGACCCTAACTAAGGCCTTGACACTATTCCTAACTAAGGCCCTAGCCCTAACCCTAGCCCTAGCCCTCCCCTACCCGATCCCCATCCCCATCCCCCTCCCCCTCCCTAGGCCTAGCCCCTGATGCTGATCCTACAGAGGCCCTTATGCTCCTCCTAGGCCTTGCCCTGACACTGTCCCTACCGAAGGCCGTGATACTGGTCCTAAAGAAGGCCCAGGTGCTCTCGATAACTAAGGCCTTCAAAGTGTCCCTCCCTCCATTCCGGACTTTATCCCTAGTCCATAGTTAATGTCCTGCCTCTTACCCTACCTGAAGCCCTAATGCTGTCCCTAACTGAGGCCCTGACTAGTCATCACTAAGGCCCTGACACTGTAAGTAAGGCCAGGAAGCTGTCCCTAATGCAGGCCCTGCTGCCGGCAATAACTAAAGGCCTAACACTATCCTGAGCGAATATACTGACCCATCTCTAACCAAGGTCCTGACACTATCCCTAAGTGAGCCCTGATGCTGGCCCTAAATAAAGCCCTGAGGCTGTCCCTAACATAGGCCCTGAAGCTATCCGTAAGTGAGGCCTTGACACTCCACCTAACTCAGGCCCTGATCATGTCTTTAACTAAGACCGTAATGCTGATCCTACAGAGGCCCTGATGCTGCTCCTGAGTCATGCCCTGACAGTGTCCCCAGCTAAGGACCTGATGCTAGGCCTCACTCAGGCCCTGTCGCTCTCCCTACGTCAGGCTCTGACGCTGTCGCTACCTGAAGCCCTGACGCTGGTTCTAAACAAGGCCCCGATATTCTCAGTAACTAATGTGTTGACACTATACGTGTGTCATGTCCTGACAGTATACCTAGATCATAACTTATCCCTGTCTTTAGCTAAAGTCGAGCCTCTTATGGCAACTAAAGCCCTGATGCTATGCTTAACTCAGGACCTGAATTTATCCCCAAGGCCGTGATACTGTCCCTAACTAAGGCACTGTTATTGTTCCTAAGTAAGGGCGGTACTCTCTTCCTAACTCTGGCCCTGCAATTATATATAACAAAGGCTCTGACGCTCGTCCTAAGCAAGGCCCTGACACTGTCCTCACTAAGGCCCTGACACTACTTCTAACTCAGGCCCTGACATTATACCTAACGAAGGCTCTGATGCTAACCCTAACTAAGGCCCTGACAGTAACCCTAACTAAGGCCTTGACACTATTCCTAAGTAAGGCCTTAGCCCTAGCCCTAGCCCCAGCCCCAGCCCCATCCCCAGTCCCAGCTCCTGCCACAGCTCCTACAGAGGCCTTTATGTTCCTCGTAGGCCTTGCCCTGACAGTGTCCTTAACTAAGGCCTTGACACTACTACTAACTCAGGCCGTGATACTGTCCCTATCTAAGTCCCTGACAGTGTCCCTGACTAATTGCCTGACTCTCCTCCTAACTCTGGCCCTGCCATTATACAAAACAAAGGCTCTAACGCTCATCCTTACCAAGGACCTGACACTGTCCCTCACTAAGGCCCTGACACTACTTCTAACTCAAGCTCTGACATTATACCTAACAAAGGCTTTGATGCTAACCCTAACTAAGGCCCTGAGAGTGACCCTAACTAAGGCCTTGACACTATACCTAACTAAGGCCCTAGCCCTAACCCTAGCCCTAGCCCTCCCCTACCCGATCCCCATCACCATCCCCATCCCCAGCACCAGCCCTAGCCCCTGATGCTGATCCTACAGAGGCCCTTATGCTCCTCCTAGGCCTTGCCCTGACACTGTCCCTACCGAAGGCCGTGATACTGGTCCTAAAGAAGGCCCAGGTGCTCTCGATAACTAAGGCCTTCAAAGTGTCCCTCCCTCCATTCCGGACTTTATCCCTAGTCCATAGTTAATGTCCTGCCTCTTACCCTACCTGAAGCCCTAATGCTGTCCCTAACTGAGGCCCTGACTAGTCATCACTAAGGCCCTGACACTGTTTGTAAGTAAGGCCAGGAAGCTGTCCCTAATGCAGGCCCTGCTGCCGGCAATAACTAAAGGCCTAACACTATCCTGAGCGAATATACTGACCCATCTCGAACCAAGGTCCTGACACTATCCCTAAGTGAGCCCTGATGCTGGCCCTAAATAAAGCCCTGAGGCTGTCCCTAACATAGGCCCTGAAGCTATCCGTAACTGAGGCCTTGACACTCCACCTAACTCAGGCCCTGATCATGTCTTTAACTAAGACCGTAATGCTGATCCTACAGAGGCCCTGATGCTGCTCCTGAGTCATGCCCTGACAGTGTCCCCAGCTAAGGACCTGATGCTAGGCCTCACTCGGGCCCTGTCGCTCTCCCTACGTCAGGCTCTGACGCTGTCCCTACCTGAACCCCTGACGCTGGTTCTAAACAAGGCCCCGATATTCTCAGTAACTAATGTGTTGACACTATACGTGTGTCATGTCCTGACAGTATACCTAGATCATAACTTATCCCTGTCTTTAGCTAAAGTCGAGCCTCTTATGGCAACTAAAGCCCTGATGCTGTGCTTAACTCAGGCCCTGAATTTATCCCCAAGGCCGTGATACTGTCCCTAACTAAGGCACTGTTATTGTTCCTAAGTAAGGGTGGTACTCTCTTCCTAATTCTGGCCCAGCAATTATATATAAAAAAGTCTCTGACGCTCGTCCTAAGCAAGGCCCTGACACTGTCCTCACTAAGGCCCTGACACTACTTCTAACTCAGGCCCTGACATTATACCTAACGAAGGCTCTGATGCTAACCCTAACTAAGGCCCTGACAGTAACCCTAACTAAGGCCTTGACACTATTCCTAAGTAAGGCCTTAGCCCTAGCCCTAGCCCCAGCCCCAGCCCCATCCCCAGTCCCAGCTCCTGCCACAGCTCCTACAGAGGCCTTTATGTTCCTCGTAGGCCTTGCCCTGACACTGTCCTTAACTAAGGCCTTGACACTACTACTAACTCAGGCCGTGATACTGTCCCTATCTAAGTCCCTGACAGTGTCCCTGACTAATTGCCTGACTCTCCTCCTAACTCTGGCCCTGCCATTATACAAAACAAAGGCTCTAACGCTCATCCTTACCAAGGACCTGACACTGTCCCTCACTAAGGCCCTGACACTACTTCTAACTCAAGCTCTGACATTATACCTAACAAAGGCTTTGATGCTAACCCTAACTAAGGCCCTGAGAGTGACCCTAACTAAGGCCTTGACACTATACCTAACTAAGGCCCTAGCCCTAACCCTAGCCCTAGCCCTCCCCTACCCGATCCCCATCACCATCCCCATCCCCAGCACCAGCCCTAGCCCCTGATGCTGATCCTACAGAGGCCCTTATGCTCCTCCTAGGCCTTGCCCTGACACTGTCCCTACCGAAGGCCGTGATACTGGTCCTAAAGAAGGCCCAGGTGCTCTCGATAACTAAGGCCTTCAAAGTGTCCCTCCCTCCATTCCGGACTTTATCCCTAGTCCATAGTTAATGTCCTGCCTCTTACCCTACCTGAAGCCCTAATGCTGTCCCTAACTGAGGCCCTGACTAGTCATCACTAAGGCCCTGACACTGTTTGTAAGTAAGGCCAGGAAGCTGTCCCTAATGCAGGCCCTGCTGCCGGCAATAACTAAAGGCCTAACACTATCCTGAGCGAATATACTGACCCATCTCGAACCAAGGTCCTGACACTATCCCTAAGTGAGCCCTGATGCTGGCCCTAAATAAAGCCCTGAGGCTGTCCCTAACATAGGCCCTGAAGCTATCCGTAAGTGAGGCCTTGACACTCCACCTAACTCAGGCCCTGATCATGTCTTTAACTAAGACCGTAATGCTGATCCTACAGAGGCCCTGATGCTGCTCCTGAGTCATGCCCTGACAGTGTCCCCAGCTAAGGACCTGATGCTAGGCCTCACTCGGGCCCTGTCGCTCTCCCTACGTCAGGCTCTGACGCTGTCCCTACCTGAAGCCCTGACGCTGGTTCTAAACAAGGCCCCGATATTCTCAGTAACTAAGGTGTTGACAGTATAACTGGGTCATGTCCTGACAGTATACCTAGATCATAACTTATCCCTGTCTTTAGCTAAAGTCGAGCCTCTTATGGCAACTGAAGCCCTGATGCTGTGCTTAACTCAGGCCCTGAATTTAGCCCCAGGGCCATGATACTGTCCCTAACTAAGGCACTGATACTGTCGCTAAGTAAGGGCGGTACTCTCTTCCTAACTCTGGCCCTTGAATTATATATAACAAAGGCTCTGACGCTTGTCCTAACCAAGCCCCTGACACTGTCCCTCACTAAGGCCCTGACACTACTTCTAACTCAGGCCGTGACATTATTTTATACCTAACAAAGGCTCTGATGCTAACCCTAACTAAGGCCATGACAGTGACCCTAACTAAGGCCTTGACACTGTTCCTAAGTAAGGCCCTAGCCCTAGCCCTAGCCCCAGCCCCAGCCCCATCCCCAGTCCCAGCTCCTGCCCCAGCTCCTACAGAGGCCTTTATGCTCCTCTTAGGCCTTGCCCTGACACTGTCCTTAACTAAGGCCTTGACACTACTACTAACTGAGGCCGTGATACTGTCCCTAACTAAGTCCCTGACAGTGTCCCTGACGAATTGCCTGACTCTCCTCCTAACTCTGGCCCTGCCATTATACATAACAATGGCTTTAACAATCGTCCTTACCAAGGACCTGACACTGTCCCTCACTAAGGCCCTGACCCTACCTCTAACTCAAGCTCTGACATTATACCTAACAAAGGCTATGATACTAACCCTAACTAAAGCCCCGACAGTGACCCTAACTAAGGCCTTGACAGTATTCCTAAATAAGGCCCAAGCCCTAACCCTAGACCTAGCCCTCCCCTACCCGATCCCCATCCCCATCCCCATCCCCATCCCCATCCCCATCCCCATCCCCATCCCCATCCCCAGCCCTAGCCCCTGATGCTGATCCTACAGAGGCCCTGATGCTGCTCTTGAGTCATGCCCTGACAGTATCCCCAGCTAAGGACCTGATGCTAGGCCTCACTCGGGCCCTGTCGCTCTCCGTACATCACGCTCTGACGCTGTCCCTACCTGAAGCCCTGACACTGGTTCTAAAGAAGGCCCCAATATTCTCAGTAACTAAGGTGTTGACACTATAACTGGGTCATGTCCTGACAGTATACCTAGATCATAACTTAACCCTGTCTTTAGCTAAAGTCGAGCCTCTTATGGCAACTAAAACCCTGATGCCATGCTTAACTCAGGCCCTGAATTTAGCCCCAAGGCCGTGATACTTTCCCTAACTCAGGCAGTGATATTGTCCCTAAGTAAGGGCGGTACTCTCTTCCTACCTCTGGCCCTGCAATTATATATAACATAGGCTCTGACGCTCGTCCTAAGCAAGGCCCTGACACTGTCCCTCACTCAGGCCCTGACACTACTTCTAACTCAGGCCCTGACATTATACCTAACGAAGGCTCTGATGCTAACCCTAACTAAGGCCCTGACCGTGACCCTAACTAAGGCCTTGACACTATTCCTAACTAAGGCCCTAGCCCTAACCCTAGCCCCAGCCCTCCCCTACCCGATCCCCATCCCCATCCCCATCCCCCTCCCCCTCCCCCTCCCTAGGCCTAGCCCCTGATGCTGATCCTACAGAGGCCCTTATGCTCCTCCTAGGCCTTGCCCTGACACTGTCCCTACCGAAGGCCGTGATACTGGTCCTAAAGAAGGCCCAGGTGCTCTCGATAACTAAGGCCTTCAAAGTGTCCCTCCCTCCATTCCGGACTTTATCCCTAGTCCATAGTTAATGTGCTGCCTCTTACCCTACCTGAAGCCCTAATGCTGTCCCTAACTTAGGCCCTGACTAGTCATCACTAAGGCCCTGACACTGTTTGTAAGTAAGGCCAGGAAGCTGTCCCTAATGCAGGCCCTGCTGCCGGCAATAACTAAAGACCTAACACTATCCTGAGCGAATATACTGACCCATGTCGAACCAAGGTCCTGACACTATCCCTAAGTCAGCCCTGATGCTGGCCCTAAATAAAGCCCTGAGGCTGTCCCTAACACAGGCCCTGAAGCTATCCATAACTGAGGCCTTGACACTCCACCTAACTCAGGCCCTGATCATGTCTTTAACTAAGACCGTAATGCTGATCCTACAGAGGCCCTGATGCTGCTCCTGAGTCATGCCCTGACAGTGTCCCCAGCTAAGGACCTGATGCTAGGCCTCACTCGGGCCCTGTCGCTCTCCCTACGTCAGGCTCTGACGCTGTCCCTACCTGAAGCCCTGACGCTGGTTCTAAACAAGGCCCCGATATTCTCAGTAACTAATGTGTTGACACTATACGTGTGTCATGTCCTGACAGTATACCTAGATCATAACTTATCCCTGTCTTTAGCTAAAGTCGAGCCTCTTATGGCAACTAAAGCCCTGATGCTGTGCTTAACTCAGGCCCTGAATTTATCCCCAAGGCCGTGATACTGTCCCTAACTAAGGCACTGTTATTGTTCCTAAGTAAGGGCAGTACTCTCTTCCTATCTCTGGCCCAGCAATTATATATAAAAAAGGCTCTGACGCTCGTCCTAAGCAAGGCCCTGACTCTGTCCTCACTAAGGCCCTGACACTACTTCTAACTCAGGCCCTGACATTATACCTAACGAAGGCTCTGATGCTAACCCTAACTAAGGCCCTGACAGTAACCCTAACTAAGGCCTTGACACTATTCCTAAGTAAGGCCTTAGCCCTAGCCCTAGCCCCAGCCCCAGCCCCATCCCCAGTCCCAGCTCCTGCCACAGCTCCTACAGAGGCCTTTATGTTCCTCGGAGGCCTTGCCCTGACAGTGTCCTTAACTAAGGCCTTGACACTACTACTAACTCAGGCCGTGATACTGTCCCTATCTAAGTCTCTGACAGTGTCCCTGACTAATTGCCTGACTCTCCTCCTAACTCTGGCCCTGCCATTATACAAAACAAAGGCTCTAACGCTCATCCTTAGCAAGGACCTGACACTGTCCCTCACTAAGGCCCTGACACTACTTCTAACTCAAGCTCTGACATTATACCTAACAAAGGCTTTGATGCTAACCCTAACTAAGGCCCTGAGAGTGACCCTAACTAAGGCCTTGACACTATACCTAACTAAGGCCCTAGCCCTAACCCTAGACCTAGCCCTCCCCTACCCGATCCCCATCACCATCCCCATCCCCAGCACCAGCCCTAGCCCCTGATGCTGATCCTACAGAGGCCCTTATGCTCCTCCTAGGCCTTGCCCTGACACTGTCCCTACCGAAGGCCGTGATACTGGTCCTAAAGAAGGCCCAGGTGCTCTCGATAACTAAGGCCTTCAAAGTGTCCCTCCCTCCATTCCGGACTTTATCCCTAGTCCATAGTTAATGTCCTGCCTCTTACCCTACCTGAAGCCCTAATGCTGTCCCTAACTGAGGCCCTGACTAGTCATCACTAAGGCCCTGACACTGTTTGTAAGTAAGGCCAGGAAGCTGTCCCTAATGCAGGCCCTGCTGCCGGCAATAACTAAAGGCCTAACACTATCCTGAGCGAATATACTGACCCATCTCGAACCAAGGTCCTGACACTATCCCTAAGTCAGCCCTGATGCTGGCCCTAAATAAAGCCCTGAGTCTGTCCCTAACATAGGCGCTGAAGCTATCCGTAACTGAGGCCTTGACACTCCACCTAACTCAGGCCCTGATCATGTCTTTAACTAAGACCGTAATGCTGATCCTACAGAGGCCCTGATGCTGCTCCTGAGTCATGCCCTGACAGTGTCCCCAGCTAAGGACCTGATGCTAGGCCTCACTCGGGCCCTGTCGCTCTCCCTACGTCAGGCTCTGACGCTGTCCCTACCTGAAGCCCTGACGCTGGTTCTAAACAAGGCCCCGATATTCTCAGTAACTAATGTGTTGACACTATACGTGTGTCATGTCCTGACAGTATACCTAGATCATAACTTATCCCTGTCTTTAGCTAAAGTCGAGCCTCTTATGGCAACTAAAGCCCTGATGCTGTGCTTAACTCAGGCCCTGAATTTATCCCCAAGGCCGTGATACTGTCCCTAACTAAGGCACTGTTATTGTTCCTAAGTAAGGGCGGTACTCTCTTCCTAACTCTGGCCCTGCAATTATATATAACAAAGGCTCTGACGCTCGTCCTAAGCAAGGCCCTGACACTGTCCTCACTAAGGCCCTGACACTACTTCTAACTCAGGCCCTGACATTATACCTAACGAAGGCTCTGATGCTAACCCTAACTAAGGCCCTGACAGTGACCCTAACTAAGGCCTTGACACTATTCCTAAGTAAGGCCTTAGCCCTAACCCTAGCCCCATCCCCAGCCCCATCCCCAGTCCCAGCTCCTGCCACAGCTCCTACAGAGGCCTTTATGCTCCTCGTAGGCCTTGCCCTGACACTGTCCTTAACTAAGGCCTTGACACTACTACTAACTCAGGCCGTGATACTGTCCCTATCTAAGTCCCTGACAGTGTCCCTGACTAATTGCCTGACTCTCCTCCTAACTCTGGCCCTGCCATTATACATAACAAAGGCTCTAACGCTCGTCCTTACCAAGGACCTGACACTGTCCCTCACTAAGGCCCTGACACTACTTCTAACTCAAGCTCTGACCTTATACCTAACAAAGGCTCTGATGCTAACCCTAACTAAGGCCCTGACAGTGACCCTAACTAAGGCCTTGACACTATTCCTAACTAAGGCCCTAGCCCTAACCCTAGCCCTAGCCCTCCCCTACCCGATCCCCATCACCATCCCCATCCCCAGCACCAGCCCTAGCCCCTGATGCTGATCCTACAGAGGCCCTTATGCTCCTCCTAGGCCTTGCCCTGACACTGTCCCTACCGAAGGCCGTGATACTGGTCCTAAAGAAGGCCCAGGTGCTCTCGATAACTAAGGCCTTCAAAGTGTCCCTCCCTCCATTCCGGACTTTATCCCTAGTCCATAGTTAATGTCCTGCCTCTTACCCTACCTGAAGCCCTAATGCTGTCCCTAACTGAGGCCCTGACTAGTCATCACTAAGGCCCTGACACTGTTTGTAAGTAAGGCCAGGAAGCTGTCCCTAATGCAGGCCCTGCTGCCGGCAATAACTAAAGGCCTAACACTATCCTGAGCGAATATACTGACCCATCTCGAACCAAGGTCCTGACACTATCCCTAAGTCAGCCCTGATGCTGGCCCTAAATAAAGCCCTGAGGCTGTCCCTAACATAGGCCCTGAAGCTATCCGTAACTGAGGCCTTGACACTCCACCTAACTCAGGCCCTGATCATGTCTTTAACTAAGACCGTAATGCTGATCCTACAGAGGCCCTGATGCTGCTCCTGAGTCATGCCCTGACAGTGTCCCCAGCTAAGGACCTGATGCTAGGCCTCACTCGGGCCCTGTCGCTCTCCCTACGTCAGGCTCTGACGCTGTCCCTACCTGAAGCCCTGACGCTGGTTCTAAACAAGGCCCCGATATTCTCAGTAACTAATGTGTTGACACTATACGTGTGTCATGTCCTGACAGTATACCTAGATCATAACTTATCCCTGTCTTTAGCTAAAGTCGAGCCTCTTATGGCAACTAAAGCCCTGATGCTGTGCTTAACTCAGGCCCTGAATTTATCCCCAAGGCCGTGATACTGTCCGTAACTAAGGCACTGTTATTGTTCCTAAGGGCGGTACTCTCTTCCTAACTCTGGCCCTGCAATTATATATAACAAAGGCTCTGACGCTCGTCCTAAGCAAGGCCCTGACACCGTCCTCACTAAGGCCCTGACACTACTTCTAACTCAGGTCCTGACATTATACCTAACGAAGGCTCTGATGCTAACCCTAACTAAGGCCCTGACAGTGACCCTAACTAAGGCCTTGACACTATTCCTAAGTAAGGCCTTAGCCCTAACCCTAGCCCCATCCCCAGCCCCATCCCCAGTCCCAGCTCCTGCCACAGCTCCTACAGAGGCCTTTATGCTCCTCGTAGGCCTTGCCCTGACACTGTCCTTAACTAAGGCCTTGACACTACTACTAACTCAGGCCGTGATACTGTCCCTATCTAAGTCCCTGACAGTGTCCCTGACTAATTGCCTGACTCTCCTCCTAACTCTGGCCCTGCCATTATACATAACAAAGGCTCTAACGCTCGTCCTTACCAAGGACCTGACACTGTCCCTCACTAAGGCCCTGACACTACTTCTAACTCAAGCTCTGACCTTATACCTAACAAAGGCTCTGATGCTAACCCTAACGAAGGCCCTGACAGTGACCCTAACTAAGGCCTTGACACTATTCCTAACTAAGGCCCTAGCCCTAACCCTAGCCCTAGCCCTCCCCTACCCGATCCCCATCCCCATCCCCCTCCCCCTCCCTAGGCCTAGCCCCTGATGCTGATCCTACAGAGGCCCTTATGCTCCTCCTAGGCCTTGCCCTGACACTGTCCCTACCGAAGGCCGTGATACTGGTCCTAAAGAAGGCCCAGGTGCTCTCGATAACTAAGGCCTTCAAAGTGTCCCTCCCTCCATTCCGGACTTTATCCCTAGTCCATAGTTAATGTCCTGCCTCTTACCCTACCTGAAGCCCTAATGCTGTCCCTAACTGAGGCCCTGACTAGTCATCACTAAGGCCCTGACACTGTTTGTAAGTAAGGCCAGGAAGCTGTCCCTAATGCAGGCCCTGCTGCCGGCAATAACTAAAGGCCTAACACTATCCTGAGCGAATATACTGACCCATCTCGAACCAAGGTCCTGACACTATCCCTAAGTGAGCCCTGATGCTGGCCCTAAATAAAGCCCTGAGGCTGTCCCTAACACAGGCCCTGAAGCTATCCATAACTGAGGCCTTGACACTCCACCTAACTCAGGCCCTGATCATGTCTTTAACTAAGACCGTAATGCTGATCCTACAGAGGCCCTGATGCTGCTCCTGAGTCATGCCCTGACAGTGTCCCCAGCTAAGGACCTGATGCTAGGCCTCACTCGGGCCCTGTCGCTCTCCCTACGTCAGGCTCTGACGCTGTCCCTACCTGAAGCCCTGACGCTGGTTCTAAACAAGGCCCCGATATTCTCAGTAACTAATGTGTTGACACTATACGTGTGTCATGTCCTGACAGTATACCTAGATCATAACTTATCCCTGTCTTTAGCTAAAGTCGAGCCTCTTATGGCAACTAAAGCCCTGATGCTGTGCTTAACCCAGGCCCTGAATTTATCCCCAAGGCCGTGATACTGTCCCTAACTAAGGCACTGTTATTGTTCCTAAGTAAGGGCAGTACTCTCTTCCTAATTCTGGCCCAGCAATTATATATAAAAAAGTCTCTGACGCTCGTCCTAAGCAAGGTCCTGACACTGTCCTCACTAAGGCCCTGACACTACTTCTAACTCAGGCCCTGACATTATACCTAACGAAGGCTCTGATGCTAACCCTAACTAAGGCCCTGACAGTAACCCTAACTAAGGCCTTGACACTACTTCTAACTCAGGCCGTGACATTATTTTATACCTAACAAAGGCTCTGATGCTAACCCTAACTAAGGCCGTGACAGTGACCCTAACTAAGGCCTTGACACTATTCCTAAGTAAGGCCCTAGCCCTAGCCCTAGACCCAGCCCAAGCCCCAGCCCCATCCCAAGTCCCAGCTCCTGCCTCAGCTCCTACAGAGGCCTTTATGCTCCTATTAGGCCTTGCCCTGACACTGTCCTTAACTAAGGCCTTGACACTACTACTAACTGAGGCCGTGATACTGTCCCTAACTAAGTCCCTGACAGTGTCCCTGACTAATTGCCTGACTCTCCTCCTAACTCTGGCCCTGCCATTATACATAACAATGGCTTTAACAATCGTCCTTACCAAGGACCTGACACTGTCCCTCACTAAGGCCCTGACCCTACCTCTAACTCAAGCTCTGACATTATACCTAACAAAGGCTATGATACTAACCCTAACTAAAGCCCCGACAGTGACCCTAACTAAGGCCTTGACAGTATTCCTAAATAAGGCCCAAGCCCTAACCCTAGACCTAGCCCTCCCCTACCCGATCCCCATCCCCATCCCCATCCCCATCCCCATCCCCATCCCCATCCCCATCCCCAGCCCCAGCCCTAGCCCCTGATGCTGATCCTACAGAGGCCCTGATGCTGCTCCTGAGTCATGCCCTGACAGTATCCCCAGCTAAGGACCTGATGCTAGGCCTCACTCGGGCCCTGTCGCTCTCCGTACATCACGCTCTGACGCGGTCCCTACCTGAAGCCCTGACACTGGTTCTAAAGAAGGCCCCGATATTCTCAGTAACTAAGGTGTTGACACTATAACTGGGTCATGTCCTGACAGTATACCTAGATCATAACTTATCCCTGTCTTTAGCTAAAGTCGACCCTCTTATGGCAACTAAAGCCCTGATGCCATGCTTAACTCAGGCCCTGAATTTAGCCCCAAGGCCGTGATACTGTCCCTAACTAAGGCACTGATATTGTCCCTAAGTAAGTGCGGTACTCTCTTCCTACCTCTGGCTCTGCAATTATATATAACAAAGGCTCTGACGCTCGTCCTAAGCAAGGCCCTGACACTGTCCCTCAGTAAGGCCCTGACACTACTTCTAACTCAGGCCCTGACATTATACCTAACGAAGGCTCTGATGCTAACCCTAACTAAGGCCCTGACAGTGACCCTAACTAAGGCCTTGACACTATTCCTAACTAAGGCCCTAGCCCTAACCCTAGCCCTAGCCCTCCCCTACCCGATCCCCATCCCCATCTCCATCCCCCTCCCCCTCCCTCTCCCTAGCCCTAGCCCCTGATGCTGATCCTACAGAGGCCCTTATGCTCCTCCTAGGCCTTGCCCTGACACTGTCCCTGCCGAAGGCTGTGATACTGGTCCTAAAGAAGGCCCAGGTGCTCTCGATAACTAAGGCCTTCAAAGTGTCCCTCCCTCCATTCCGGACTTTATCCCTAGTCCATAGTTAATGTCCTGCCTCTTACCCTACCTGAAGCCCTAATGCTGTCCCTAACTGAGGCCCTGACTAGTCATCACTAAGGCCCTGACCCTGTTTGTTAGTAAGGCCAGGAAGCTGTCCCTAATGCAGGCCCTGCTGCCGGCAATAACTAAAGGCCTAACACTATCCTGAGCGAATATACTGACCCATCTTGAACCAAGGTCCTGACACTATCCCTAAGTGAGCCCTGATGCTGGCCCTAAATAAAGCCCTGAGGCTGTCCCTAACACAGGCCCTGAAGCTATCCATAACTGAGGCCTTGACACTCCACCTAACTCAGGCCCTGATCATGTCTTTAACTAAGACCGTAATGCTGATCCTACAGAGGCCCTGATGCTGCTCCTGAGTCATGCCCTGACAGTGTCCCCAGCTAAGGACCTGATGCTAGGCCTCACTCGGGCCCTGTCGCTCTCCCTACGTCAGGCTCTGACGCTGTCCCTACCTGAACCCCTGACGCTGGTTCTAAACAAGGCCCCGATATTCTCAGTAACTAATGTGTTGACACTATACGTGTGTCATGTCCTGACAGTATACCTAGATCATAACTTATCCCTGTCTTTAGCTAAAGTCGAGCTTCTTATGGCAACTAAAGCCCTGATGCTGTGCTTAACTCAGGCCCTGAATTTATCCCCAAGGCCGTGATACTGTCCCTAACTAAGGCACTGTTATTGTTCCTAAGTAAGGGCGGTACTCTCTTCCTAACTCTGGCCCTGCAATTATATATAACAAAGGCTCTGACGCTCGTCCTAAGCAAGGCCCTGACACTGTCCTCACTAAGGCCCTGACACTACTTCTAACTCAGGCCCTGACATTATACCTAACGAAGGCTCTGATGCTAACCCTAACTAAGGCCCTGACAGTGACCCTAACTAAGGCCTTGACACTATTCCTAAGTAAGGCCTTAGCCCTAACCCTAGCCCCATCCCCAGCCCCATCCCCAGTCCCAGCTCCTGCCACAGCTCCTACAGAGGCCTTTATGCTCCTCGTAGGCCTTGCCCTGACACTGTCCTTAACTAAGGCCTTGACACTACTACTAACTCAGGCCGTGATACTGTCCCTATCTAAGTCCCTGACAGTGTCCCTGACTAATTGCCTGACTCTCCTCCTAACTCTGGCCCTGCCATTATACATAACAAAGGCTCTAACACTCGTCCTTACCAAGGACCTGACACTGTCCCTCACTAAGGCCCTGACACTACTTCTAACTCAAGCTCTGACCTTATACCTAACAAAGGCTCTGATGCTAACCCTAACTAAGGCCCTGACAGTGACCCTAACTAAGGCCTTGACACTATTCCTAACTAAGGCCCTAGCCCTAACCCTAGCCCTAGCCCTCCCCTACCCGATCCCCATCCCCATCCCCCTCCCCCTCCCTAGGCCTAGCCCCTGATGCTGATCCTACAGAGGCCCTTATGCTCCTCCTAGGCCTTGCCCTGACACTGTCCCTACCGAAGGCCGTGATACTGGTCCTAAAGAAGGCCCAGGTGCTCTCGATAACTAAGGCCTTCAAAGTGTCCCTCCCTCCATTCCGGACTTTATCCCTAGTCCATAGTTAATGTCCTGCCTCTTACCCTACCTGAAGCCCTAATGCTGTCCCTAACTGAGGCCCTGACTAGTCATCACTAAGGCCCTGACCCTGTTTGTAAGTAAGGCCAGGAAGCTGTCCCTAATGCAGGCCCTGCTGCCAGCAATATCTAAAGGCCTAACACTATCCTGAGCGAATATACTGACCCATCTCGAACCAAGGTCCTGACACTATCCCTAAGTGAGCCCTGATGCTGGCCCTAAATAAAGCCCTGAGGCTGTCCCTAACATAGGCCCTGAAGCTATCCGTAAGTGAGGCCTTGACACTCCACCTAACTCAGGCCCTGATCATGTCTTTAACTAAGACCGTAATGCTGATCCTACAGAGGCCCTGATGCTGCTCCTGAGTCATGCCCTGACAGTGTCCCCAGCTAAGGACCTGATGCTAGGCCTCACTCGGGCCCTGTCGCTCTCCCTACGTCAGGCTCTGACGCTGTCCCTACCTGAAGCCCTGACGCTGGTTCTAAACAAGGCCCCGATATTCTCAGTAACTAATGTGTTGACACTATACGTGTGTCATGTCCTGACAGTATACCTAGATCATAACTTATCCCTGTCTTTAGCTAAAGTGGAGCCTCTTATGGCAACTAAAGCCCTGATGCTATGCTTAACTCAGGCCCTGAATTTATCCCCAAGGCCGTGATACTGTCCCTAACTAAGGCACTGTTATTGTTCCTAAGTAAGGGCGGTACTCTCTTCCTAACTCTGGCCCTGCAATTATATATAACAAAGGCTCTGACGCTCGTCCTAAGCAAGGCCCTGACACTGTCCTCACTAAGGCCCTGACACTACTTCTAACTCAGGCCCTGACATTATACCTAACGAAGGCTCTGATGCTAACCCTAACTAAGGCCCTGACAGTGACCCTAACTAAGGCCTTGACACTATTCCTAAGTAAGGCCTTAGCCCTAACCCTAGCCCCATCCCCAGCCCCATCCCCAGTCCCAGCTCCTGCTACAGCTCCTACAGAGGCCTTTATGCTCCTCGTAGGCCTTGCCCTGACACTGTCCTTAACTAAGGCCTTGACACTACTACTAACTCAGGCCGTGATACTGTCCCTATCTAAGTCCCTGACAGTGTCCCTGACTAATTGCCTGACTCTCCTCCCAACTCTGGCCCTGCCATTATACATAACAAAGGCTCTAACGCTCGTCCTTACCAAGGACCTGACACTGTCCCTCACTAAGGCCCTGACACTACTTCTAACTCAAGCTCTGACCTTATACCTAACAAAGGCTCTGATGCTAACCCTAACTAAGGCCCTGACAGTGACCCTAACTAAGGCCTTGACACTATTCCTAACTAAGGCCCTAGCCCTAACCCTAGCCCTAGCCCTCCCCTACCCGATCCCCATCCCCATCCCCCTCCCCCTCCCTAGGCCTAGCCCCTGATGCTGATCCTACAGAGGCCCTTATGCTCCTCCTAGGTCTTGCCCTGACACTGTCCCTACCGAAGGCCGTGATACTGGTCCTAAAGAAGGCCCAGGTGCTCTCGATAACTAAGGCCTTCAAAGTGTCCCTCCCTCCATTCCGGACTTTATCCCTAGTCCATAGTTAATGTCCTGCCTCTTACCCTACCTGAAGCCCTAATGCTGTCCCTAACTGAGGCCCTGACTAGTCATCACTAAGGCCCTGACCCTGTTTGTTAGTAAGGCCAGGAAGCTGTCCCTAATGCAGGCCCTGCTGCCGGCAATAACTAAAGGCCTAACACTATCCTGAGCGAATATACTGACCCATCTCTAACCAAGGTCCTGACACTATCCCTAAGTCAGCCCTGATGCTGGCCCTAAATAAAGCCCTGAGGCTGTCCCTAACACAGGCCTTGAAGCTATCCATAACTGAGGCCTTGACACTCCACCTAACTCAGGCCCTGATCATGTCTTTAACTAAGACCGTAATGCTGATCCTACAGAGGCCCTGATGCTGCTCCTGACTCATGCCCTGACAGTGTCCCCAGCTAAGGACCTGATGCTAGGCCTCACTCGGGCCCTGTCGCTCTCCCTACGTCAGGCTCTGACGCTGTCCCTACCTGAACCCCTGACGCTGGTTCTAAACAAGGCCCCGATATTCTCAGTAACTAATGTGTTGACACTATACGTGTGTCATGTCCTGACAGTATACCTAGATCATAACTTATCCCTGTCTTTAGCTAAAGTCGAGCCTCTTATGGCAACTAAAGCCCTGATGCTGTGCTTAACTCAGGCCCTGAATTTATCCCCAAGGCCGTGATACTGTCCCTAACTAAGGCACTGTTATTGTTCCTAAGTAAGGGCGGTACTCTCTTCCTAACTCTGGCCCTGCAATTATATATAACAAAGGCTCTGACGCTCGTCCTAAGCAAGGCCCTGACACTGTCCTCACTAAGGCCCTGACACTACTTCTAACTCAGGCCCTGACATTATACCTAACGAAGGCTCTGATGCTAACCCTAACTAAGGCCCTGACAGTGACCCTAACTAAGGCCTTGACACTATTCCTAAGTAAGGCCTTAGCCCTAACCCTAGCCCCATCCCCAGCCCCATCCCCAGTCCCAGCTCCTGCCACAGCTCCTACAGAGGCCTTTATGCTCCTCGTAGGCCTTGCCCTGACACTGTCCTTAACTAAGGCCTTGACACTACTACTAACTCAGGCCGTGATACTGTCCCTATCTAAGTCCCTGACAGTGTCCCTGACTAATTGCCTGACTCTCCTCCTAACTCTGGCCCTGCCATTATACATAACAAAGGCTCTAACGCTCGTCCTTACCAAGGACCTGACACTGTCCCTCACTAAGGCCCTGACACTACTTCTAACTCAAGCTCTGACCTTATACCTAACAAAGGCTCTGATGCTAACCCTAACTAAGGCCCTGACAGTGACCCTAACTAAGGCCTTGACACTATTCCTAACTAAGGCCCTAGCCCTAACCCTAGCCCTAGCCCTCCCCTACCCGATCCCCATCACCATCCCCATCCCCAGCACCAGCCCTAGCCCCTGATGCTGATCCTACAGAGGCCCTTATGCTCCTCCTAGGCCTTGCCCTGACACTGTCCCTACCGAAGGCCGTGATACTGGTCCTAAAGAAGGCCCAGGTGCTCTCGATAACTAAGGCCTTCAAAGTGTCCCTCCCTCCATTCCGGACTTTATCCCTAGTCCATAGTTAATGTCCTGCCTCTTACCCTACCTGAAGCCCTAATGCTGTCCCTAACTGAGGCCCTGACTAGTCATCACTAAGGCCCTGACACTGTTTGTAAGTAAGGCCAGGAAGCTGTCCCTAATGCAGGCCCTGCTGCCGGCAATAACTAAAGGCCTAACACTATCCTGAGCGAATATACTGACCCATCTCGAACCAAGGTCCTGACACTATCCCTAAGTCAGCCCTGATGCTGGCCCTAAATAAAGCCCTGAGGCTGTCCCTAACATAGGCCCTGAAGCTATCCGTAACTGAGGCCTTGACACTCCACCTAACTCAGGCCCTGATCATGTCTTTAACTAAGACCGTAATGCTGATCCTACAGAGGCCCTGATGCTGCTCCTGAGTCATGCCCTGACAGTGTCCCCAGCTAAGGACCTGATGCTAGGCCTCACTCGGGCCCTGTCGCTCTCCCTACGTCAGGCTCTGACGCTGTCCCTACCTGAACCCCTGACGCTGGTTCTAAACAAGGCCCCGATATTCTCAGTAACTAATGTGTTGACACTATACGTGTGTCATGTCCTGACAGTATACCTAGATCATAACTTATCCCTGTCTTTAGCTAAAGTCGAGCCTCTTATGGCAACTAAAGCCCTGATGCTGTGCTTAACTCAGGCCCTGAATTTATCCCCAAGGCCGTGATACTGTCCCTAACTAAGGCACTGTTATTGTTCCTAAGTAAGGGCAGTACTCTCTTCCTAATTCTGGCCCAGCAATTATATATAAAAAAGTCTCTGACGCTCGTCCTAAGCAAGGCCCTGACACTGTCCTCACTAAGGCCCTGACACTACTTCTAACTCAGGCCCTGACATTATACCTAACGAAGGCTCTGATGCTAACCCTAACTAAGGCCCTGACAGTAACCCTAACTAAGGCCTTGACACTACTTCTAACTCAGGTCGTGACATTATTTTATACCTAACAAAGACTCTGATGCTAACCCTAACTAAGGCCGTGACAGTGACCCTAACTAAGGCCTTGACACTATTCCTAAGTAAGGCCCTAGCCCTAGCCCTAGACCCAGCCCAAGCCCCAGCCCCATCCCAAGTCCCAGCTCCTGCCCCAGCTCCTACAGAGGCCTTTATGCTCCTCTTAGGCCTTGCCCTGACACTGTCCTTAACTAAGGCCTTGACACTACTACTAACTGAGGCCGTGATACTGTCCCTAACTAAGTCCCTGACAGTGTCCCTGACTAATTGCCTGACTCTCCTCCTAACTCTGGCCCTGCCATTATACATAACAATGGCTTTAACAATCGTCCTTACCAAGGACCTGACACTGTCCCTCACTAAGGCCCTGACCCTACCTCTAACTCAAGCTCTGACATTATACCTAACAAAGGCTATGATACTAACCCTAACTAAAGCCCCGACAGTGACCCTAACTAAGGCCTTGACAGTATTCCTAAATAAGGCCCAAGCCCTAACCCTAGACCTAGCCCTCCCCTACCCGATCCCCATCCCCATCCCCATCCCCATCCCCATCCCCAGCCCTAGCCCCTGATGCTGATCCTACAGAGGCCCTGATGCTGCTCCTGAGTCATGCCCTGACAGTATCCCCAGCTAAGGACCTGATGCTAGGCCTCACTCGGGCCCTGTCGCTCTCCGTACATCACGCTCTGACGCGGTCCCTACCTGAAGCCCTGACACTGGTTCTAAAGAAGGCCCCGATATTCTCAGTAACTAAGGTGTTGACACTATAACTGGGTCATGTCCTGACAGTATACCTAGATCATAACTTATCCCTGTCTTTAGCTAAAGTCGAGCCTCTTATGGCAACTAAAGCCCTGATGCCATGCTTAACTCAGGCCCTGAATTTAGCCCCAAGGCCGTGATACTGTCCCTAACTAAGGCACTGATATTGTCCCTAAGTAAGTGCGGTACTCTCTCCCTACCTCTGGCTCTGCAATTATATATAACAAAGGCTCTGACGCTCGTCCTAAGCAAGGCCCTGACACTGTCCCTCAGTAAGGCCCTGACACTACTTCTAACTCAGGCCCTGACATTATACCTAACGAAGGCTCTGATGCTAACCCTAACTAAGGCCCTGACAGTGACCCTAACTAAGGCCTTGACACTATTCCTAACTAAGGCCCTAGCCCTAGCCCTCCCCTACCCGATCCCCATCCCCATCCCCATCCACATCCCCATCCCTAGCCCTAGCCCCTGATGCTGATCCTACAGAGGCCCTTATGCTCCTCCTAGGCCTTGCCCTGACACTGTCCCTACCGAAGGCTGTGATACTGGTCCTAAAGAAGGCCCAGGTGCTCTCGATAACTAAGGCCTTCAAAGTGTCCCTCGCTCCATTCCGGACTTTATCCCTAGTCCATAGTTAATGTCCTGCCTCTTACCCTACTTGAAGCCCTAATGCTGTCCCTAACTGAGGCCCTGACTAGTCATCACTAAGGCCCTGACACTGTTTGTAAGTAAGGCCAGGAAGCTGTCCCTAATGCAGGCCCTGCTGCCGGCAATAAGTAAAGGCCTAACACTATCCTGAGCGAATATACTGACCCATCTCGAACCAAGGTCCTGACACTATCCCTAAGTCAGCCCTGATGCTGGCCCTAAATAAAGCCCTGAGGCTGTCCCTAACACAGGCCCTGAAGCTATCCATAACTGAGGCCTTGACACTCCACCTAACTCAGGCCCTGATCATGTCTTTAACTAAGACCGTAATGCTGATCCTACAGAGGCCCTGATGCTGCTCCTGAGTCATGCCCTGACAGTGTCCCCAGCTAAGGACCTGATGCTAGGCCTCACTCGGGCCCTGTCGCTCTCCCTACGTCAGGCTCTGACGCTGTCCCTACCTGAACCCCTGACGCTGGTTCTAAACAAGGCCCCGATATTCTCAGTAACTAATGTGTTGACACTATACGTGTGTCATGTCCTGACAGTATACCTAGATCATAACTTATCCCTGTCTTTAGCTAAAGTCGAGCCTCTTATGGCAACTAAAGCCCTGATGCTATGCTTAACTCAGGCCCTGAATTTATCCCCAAGGCCGTGATACTGTCCCTAACTAAGGCACTGTTATTGTTCCTAAGGGCGGTACTCTCTTCCTAACTCTGGCCCTGCAATTATATATAACAAAGGCTCTGACGCTCGTCCTAAGCAAGGCCCTGACACTGTCCTCACTAAGGCCCTGACACTACTTCTAACTCAGGCCCTGACATTATACCTAACGAAGGCTCTGATGCTAACCCTAACTAAGGCCCTGACAGTGACCCTAACTAAGGCCTTGACACTATTCCTAAGTAAGGCCTTAGCCCTAACCCTAGCCCCATCCCCAGCCCCATCCCCAGTCCCAGCTCCTGCCACAGCTCCTACAGAGGCCTTTATGCTCCTCGTAGGCCTTGCCCTGACACTGTCCTTAACTAAGGCCTTGACACTACTACTAACTCAGGCCGTGATACTGTCCCTATCTAAGTCCCTGACAGTGTCCCTGACTAATTGCCTGACTCTCCTCCTAACTCTGGCCCTGCCATTATACATAACAAAGGCTCTAACGCTCGTCCTTACCAAGGACCTGACACTGTCCCTCACTAAGGCCCTGACACTACTTCTAACTCAAGCTCTGACCTTATACCTAACAAAGGCTCTGATGCTAACCCTAACTAAGGCCCTGACAGTGACCCTAACTAAGGCCTTGACACTATTCCTAACTAAGGCCCTAGCCCTAACCCTAGCCCTAGCCCTCCCCTACCCGATCCCCATCCCCATCCCCCTCCCCCTCCCTAGGCCTAGCCCCTGATGCTGATCCTACAGAGGCCCTTATGCTCCTCCTAGGCCTTGCCCTGACACTGTCCCTACCGAAGGCCGTGATACTGGTCCTAAAGAAGGCCCAGGTGCTCTCGATAACTAAGGCCTTCAAAGTGTCCCTCCCTCCATTCCGGACTTTATCCCTAGTCCATAGTTAATGTCCTGCCTCTTACCCTACCTGAAGCCCTAATGCTGTCCCTAACTGAGGCCCTGACTAGTCATCACTAAGGCCCTGACACTGTTTGTAAGTAAGGCCAGGAAGCTGTCCCTAATGCAGGCCCTGCTGCCGGCAATAACTAAAGGCCTAACACTATCCTGAGCGAATATACTGACCCATCTCTAACCAAGGTCCTGACACTATCCCTAAGTGAGCCCTGATGCTGGCCCTAAATAAAGCCCTGAGGCTGTCCCTAACATAGGCCCTGAAGCTATCCGTAACTGAGGCCTTGACACTCCACCTAACTCAGGCCCTGATCATGTCTTTAACTAAGACCGTAATGCTGATCCTACAGAGGCCCTGATGCTGCTCCTGAGTCATGCCCTGACAGTGTCCCCAGCTAAGGACCTGATGCTAGGCCTCACTCGGGCCCTGTCGCTCTCCCTACGTCAGGCTCTGACGCTGTCCCTACCTGAAGCCCTGACGCTGGTTCTAAACAAGGCCCCGATATTCTCAGTAACTAATGTGTTGACACTATACGTGTGTCATGTCCTGACAGTATACCTAGATCATAACTTATCCCTGTCTTTAGCTAAAGTCGAGCCTCTTATGGCAACTAAAGCCCTGATGCTGTGCTTAACTCAGGCCCTGAATTTATCCCCAAGGCCGTGATACTGTCCCTAACTAAGGCACTGTTATTGTTCCTAAGTAAGGGCGGTACTCTCTTCCTAATTCTGGCCCAGCAATTATATATAAAAAAGTCTCTGACGCTCGTCCTAAGCAAGGCCCTGACACTGTCCTCACTAAGGCCCTGACACTACTTCTAACTCAGGCCCTGACATTATACCTAACGAAGGCTCTGATGCTAACCCTAACTAAGGCCCTGACAGTAACCCTAACTAAGGCCTTGACACTACTTCTAACTCAGGCCGTGACATTATTTTATACCTAACAAAGGCTCTGATGCTAACCCTAACTAAGGCCGTGACAGTGACCCTAACTAAGGCCTTGACACTATTCCTAAGTAAGGCCCTAGCCCTAGCCCTAGACCCAGCCCAAGCCCCAGCCCCATCCCAAGTCCCAGCTCCTGCCTCAGCTCCTACAGAGGCCTTTATGCTCCTATTAGGCCTTGCCCTGACACTGTCCTTAACTAAGGCCTTGACACTACTACTAACTGAGGCCGTGATACTGTCCCTAACTAAGTCCCTGACAGTGTCCCTGACTAATTGCCTGACTCTCCTCCTAACTCTGGCCCTGCCATTATACATAACAATGGCTTTAACAATCGTCCTTACCAAGGACCTGACACTGTCCCTCACTAAGGCCCTGACCCTACCTCTAACTCAAGCTCTGACATTATACCTAACAAAGGCTATGATACTAACCCTAACTAAAGCCCCGACAGTGACCCTAACTAAGGCCTTGACAGTATTCCTAAATAAGGCCCAAGCCCTAACCCTAGACCTAGCCCTCCCCTACCCGATCCCCATCCCCATCCCCATCCCCATCCCCATCCCCATCCCCAGCCCTAGCCCCTGATGCTGATCCTACAGAGGCCCTGATGCTGCTCCTGAGTCATGCCCTGACAGTATCCCCATCTAAGGACCTGATGCTAGGCCTCACTCGGGCCCTGTCGCTCTCCGTACATCACGCTCTGACGCGGTCCCTACCTGAAGCCCTGACACTGGTTCTAAAGAAGGCCCCGATATTCTCAGTAACTAAGGTGTTGACACTATAACTGGGTCATGTCCTGACAGTATACCTAGATCATAACTTATCCCTGTCTTTAGCTAAAGTCGAGCCTCTTATGGCAACTAAAGCCCTGATGCCATGCTTAACTCAGGCCCTGAATTTAGCCCCAAGGCCGTGATACTGTCCCTAACTAAGGCACTGATATTGTCCCTAAGTAAGTGCGGTACTCTCTTCCTACCTCTGGCTCTGCAATTATATATAACAAAGGCTCTGACGCTCGTCCTAAGCAAGGCCCTGACACTGTCCCTCAGTAAGGCCCTGACACTACTTCTAACTCAGGCCCTGACATTATACCTAACGAAGGCTCTGATGCTAACCCTAACTAAGGCCCTGACAGTGACCCTAACTAAGGCCTTGACACTATTCCTAACTAAGGCCCTAGCCCTAACCCTAGCCCTAGCCCTCCCCTACCCGATCCCCATCCCCATCTCCATCCCCCTCCCCCTCCCTCTCCCTAGCCCTAGCCCCTGATGCTGATCCTACAGAGGCCGTTATGCTCCTCCTAGGCCTTGCCCTGACACTGTCCCTGCCGAAGGCTGTGATACTGGTCCTAAAGAAGGCCCAGGTGCTCTCGATAACTAAGGCCTTCAAAGTGTCCCTCCCTCCATTCCGGACTTTATCCCTAGTCCATAGTTAATGTCCTGCCTCTTACCCTACCTGAAGCCCTAATGCTGTCCCTAACTGAGGCCCTGACTAGTCATCACTAAGGCCCTGACACTGTTTGTTAGTAAGGCCAGGAAGCTGTCCCTAATGCAGGCCCTGCTGCCGGCAATAACTAAAGGCCTAACACTATCCTGAGCGAATATACTGACCCATCTTGAACCAAGGTCCTGACACTATCCCTAAGTGAGCCCTGATGCTGGCCCTAAATAAAGCCCTGAGGCTGTCCCTAACACAGGCCCTGAAGCTATCCATAACTGAGGCCTTGACACTCCACCTAACTCAGGCCCTGATCATGTCTTTAACTAAGACCGTAATGCTGATCCTACAGAGGCCCTGATGCTGCTCCTGAGTCATGCCCTGACAGTGTCCCCAGCTAAGGACCTGATGCTAGGCCTCACTCGGGCCCTGTCGCTCTCCCTACGTCAGGCTCTGACGCTGTCCCTACCTGAACCCCTGACGCTGGTTCTAAACAAGGCCCCGATATTCTCAGTAACTAATGTGTTGACACTATACGTGTGTCATGTCCTGACAGTATACCTAGATCATAACTTATCCCTGTCTTTAGCTAAAGTCGAGCTTCTTATGGCAACTAAAGCCCTGATGCTGTGCTTAACTCAGGCCCTGAATTTATCCCCAAGGCCGTGATACTGTCCCTAACTAAGGCACTGTTATTGTTCCTAAGTAAGGGCAGTACTCTCTTCCTATCTCTGGCCCAGCAATTATATATAACAAAGGCTCTGACGCTCGTCCTAAGCAAGGCCCTGACACTGTCCTCACTAAGGCCCTGACACTACTTCTAACTCAGGCCCTGACATTATACCTAACGAAGGCTCTGATGCTAACCCTAACTAAGGCCCTGACAGTGACCCTAACTAAGGCCTTGACACTATTCCTAAGTAAGGCCTTAGCCCTAACCCTAGCCCCATCCCCAGCCCCATCCCCAGTCCCAGCTCCTGCCACAGCTCCTACAGAGGCCTTTATGCTCCTCGTAGGCCTTGCCCTGACACTGTCCTTAACTAAGGCCTTGACACTACTACTAACTCAGGCCGTGATACTGTCCCTATCTAAGTCCCTGACAGTGTCCCTGACTAATTGCCTGACTCTCCTCCTAACTCTGGCCCTGCCATTATACATAACAAAGGCTCTAACGCTCGTCCTTACCAAGGACCTGACACTGTCCCTCACTAAGGCCCTGACACTACTTCTAACTCAAGCTCTGACCTTATACCTAACAAAGGCTCTGATGCTAACCCTAACTAAGGCCCTGACAGTGACCCTAACTAAGGCCTTGACACTATTCCTAACTAAGGCCCTAGCCCTAACCCTAGCCCTAGCCCTCCCCTACCCGATCCCCATCCCCATCCCCCTCCCCCTCCCTAGGCCTAGCCCCTGATGCTGATCCTACAGAGGCCCTTATGCTCCTCCTAGGCCTTGCCCTGACACTGTCCCTACCGAAGGCCGTGATACTGGTCCTAAAGAAGGCCCAGGTGCTCTCGATAACTAAGGCCTTCAAAGTGTCCCTCCCTCCATTCCGGACTTTATCCCTAGTCCATAGTTAATGTCCTGCCTCTTACCCTACCTGAAGCCCTAATGCTGTCCCTAACTGAGGCCCTGACTAGTCATCACTAAGGCCCTGACCCTGTTTGTTAGTAAGGCCAGGAAGCTGTCCCTAATGCAGGCCCTGCTGCCGGCAATAACTAAAGGCCTAACACTATCCTGAGCGAATATACTGACCCATCTCTAACCAAGGTCCTGACACTATCCCTAAGTCAGCCCTGATGCTGGCCCTAAATAAAGCCCTGAGGCTGTCCCTAACACAGGCCTTGAAGCTATCCATAACTGAGGCCTTGACACTCCACCTAACTCAGGCCCTGATCATGTCTTTAACTAAGACCGTAATGCTGATCCTACAGAGGCCCTGATGCTGCTCCTGAGTCATGCCCTGACAGTGTCCCCAGCTAAGGACCTGATGCTAGGCCTCACTCGGGCCCTGTCGCTCTCCCTACGTCAGGCTCTGACGCTGTCCCTACCTGAAGCCCTGACGCTGGTTCTAAACAAGGCCCCGATATTCTCAGTAACTAATGTGTTGACACTATACGTGTGTCATGTCCTGACAGTATACCTAGATCATAACTTATCCCTGTCTTTAGCTAAAGTCGAGCCTCTTATGGCAACTAAAGCCCTGATGCTGTGCTTAACTCAGGCCCTGAATTTATCCCCAAGGCCGTGATACTGTCCCTAACTAAGGCACTGTTATTGTTCCTAAGTAAGGGCAGTACTCTCTTCCTATCTCTGGCCCAGCAATTATATATAAAAAAGGCTCTGACGCTCGTCCTAAGCAAGGCCCTGACACTGTCCTCACTAAGGCCCTGACACTACTTCTAACTCAGGCCCTGACATTATACCTAACGAAGGCTCTGATGCTAACCCTAACTAAGGCCCTGACAGTAACCCTAACTAAGGCCTTGACACTATTCCTAAGTAAGGCCTTAGCCCTAGCCCTAGCCCCAGCCCCAGCCCCATCCCCAGTCCCAGCTCCTGCCACAGCTCCTACAGAGGCCTTTATGCTCCTCGTAGGCCTTGCCCTGACACTGTCCTTAACTAAGGCCTTGACACTACTACTAACTCAGGCCGTGATACTGTCCCTATCTAAGTCCCTGACAGTGTCCCTGACTAATTGCCTGACTCTCCTCCTAACTCTGGCCCTGCCATTATACAAAACAAAGGCTCTAACGCTCATCCTTACCAAGGACCTGACACTGTCCCTCACTAAGGCCCTGACACTACTTCTAACTCAAGCTCTGACATTATACCTAACAAAGGCTTTGATGCTAACCCTAACTAAGGCCCTGAGAGTGACCCTAACTAAGGCCTTGACACTATACCTAACTAAGGCCCTAGCCCTAACCCTAGCCCTAGCCCTCCCCTACCCGATCCCCATCACCATCCCCATCCCCAGCACCAGCCCTAGCCCCTGATGCTGATCCTACAGAGGCCCTTATGCTCCTCCTAGGCCTTGCCCTGACACTGTCCCTACCGAAGGCCGTGATACTGGTCCTAAAGAAGGCCCAGGTGCTCTCGATAACTAAGGCCTTCAAAGTGTCCCTCCCTCCATTCCGGACTTTATCCCTAGTCCATAGTTAATGTCCTGCCTCTTACCCTACCTGAAGCCCTAATGCTGTCCCTAACTGAGGCCCTGACTAGTCATCACTAAGGCCCTGACACTGTTTGTAAGTAAGGCCAGGAAGCTGTCCCTAATGCAGGCCCTGCTGCCGGCAATAACTAAAGGCCTAACACTATCCTGAGCGAATATACTGACCCATCTCGAACCAAGGTCCTGACACTATCCCTAAGTGAGCCCTGATGCTGGCCCTAAATAAAGCCCTGAGGCTGTCCCTAACATAGGCCCTGAAGCTATCCGTAAGTGAGGCCTTGACACTCCACCTAACTCAGGCCCTGATCATGTCTTTAACTAAGACCGTAATGCTGATCCTACAGAGGCCCTGATGCTGCTCCTGAGTCATGCCCTGACAGTGTCCCCAGCTAAGGACCTGATGCTAGGCCTCACTCGGGCCCTGTCGCTCTC
Source organism: Hyperoodon ampullatus (assembly GCF_949752795.1). Lineage (NCBI taxonomy): Eukaryota > Metazoa > Chordata > Mammalia > Artiodactyla > Ziphiidae > Hyperoodon > Hyperoodon ampullatus. The sequence goes on along the minus strand of NC_136932.1, from coordinate 1,085,018 downwards.
CCTACGTCAGGCTCTGACGCTGTCCCTACCTGAAGCCCTGACGCTGGTTCTAAACAAGGCCCCGATATTCTCAGTAACTAATGTGTTGACACTATACGTGTGTCATGTCCTGACAGTATACCTAGATCATAACTTATCCCTGTCTTTAGCTAAAGTCGAGCCTCTTATGGCAACTAAAGCCCTGATGCTGTGCTTAACTCAGGCCCTGAATTTATCCCCAAGGCCGTGATACTGTCCCTAACTAAGGCACTGTTATTGTTCCTAAGTAAGGGCAGTACTCTCTTCCTAATTCTGGCCCAGCAATTATATATAAAAAAGTCTCTGACGCTCGTCCTAAGCAAGGCCCTGACACTGTCCTCACTAAGGCCCTGACACTACTTCTAACTCAGGCCCTGACATTATACCTAACGAAGGCTCTGATGCTAACCCTAACTAAGGCCCTGACAGTAACCCTAACTAAGGCCTTGACACTACTTCTAACTCAGGCCGTGACATTATTTTATACCTAACAAAGGCTCTGATGCTAACCCTAACTAAGGCCGTGACAGTGACCCTAACTAAGGCCTTGACACTATTCCTAAGTAAGGCCCTAGCCCTAGCCCTAGACCCAGCCCAAGCCCCAGCCCCATCCCAAGTCCCAGCTCCTGCCCCAGCTCCTACAGAGGCCTTTATGCTCCTCTTAGGCCTTGCCCTGTCACTGTCCTTAACTAAGGCCTTGACACTACTACTAACTGAGGCCGTGATACTGTCCCTAACTAAGTCCCTGACAGTGTCCCTGACTAATTGCCTGACTCTCCTCCTAACTCTGGCCCTGCCATTATACATAACAATGGCTTTAACAATCGTCCTTACCAAGGACCTGACACTGTCCCTCACTAAGGCCCTGACCCTACCTCTAACTCAAGCTCTGACATTATACCTAACAAAGGCTATGATACTAACCCTAACTAAAGCCCCGACAGTGACCCTAACTAAGGCCTTGACAGTATTCCTAAATAAGGCCCAAGCCCTAACCCTAGACCTAGCCCTCCCCTACCCGATCCCCATCCCCATCCCCATCCCCATCCCCATCCCCATCCCCAGCCCCAGCCCTAGCCCCTGATGCTGATCCTACAGAGGCCCTGATGCTGCTCCTGAGTCATGCCCTGACAGTATCCCCAGCTAAGGACCTGATGCTAGGCCTCACTCGGGCCCTGTCGCTCTCCGTACATCACGCTCTGACGCGGTCCCTACCTGAAGCCCTGACACTGGTTCTAAAGAAGGCCCCGATATTCTCAGTAACTAAGGTGTTGACACTATAACTGGGTCATGTCCTGACAGTATACCTAGATCATAACTTATCCCTGTCTTTAGCTAAAGTCGAGCCTCTTATGGCAACTAAAGCCCTGATGCCATGCTTAACTCAGGCCCTGAATTTAGCCCCAAGGCCGTGATACTGTCCCTAACTAAGGCACTGATATTGTCCCTAAGTAAGTGCGGTACTCTCTTCCTACCTCTGGCTCTGCAATTATATATAACAAAGGCTCTGACGCTCGTCCTAAGCAAGGCCCTGACACTGTCCCTCAGTAAGGCCCTGACACTACTTCTAACTCAGGCCCTGACATTATACCTAACGAAGGCTCTGATGCTAACCCTAACTAAGGCCCTGACAGTGACCCTAACTAAGGCCTTGACACTATTCCTAACTAAGGCCCTAGCCCTAGCCCTCCCCTACCCGATCCCCATCCCCATCTCCATCCCCCTCCCCCTCCCTCTCCCTAGCCCTAGCCCCTGATGCTGATCCTACAGAGGCCGTTATGCTCCTCCTAGGCCTTGCCCTGACACTGTCCCTGCCGAAGGCTGTGATACTGGTCCTAAAGAAGGCCCAGGTGCTCTCGATAACTAAGGCCTTCAAAGTGTCCCTCCCTCCATTCCGGACTTTATCCCTAGTCCATAGTTAATGTCCTGCCTCTTACCCTACCTGAAGCCCTAATGCTGTCCCTAACTGAGGCCCTGACTAGTCATCACTAAGGCCCTGACCCTGTTTGTTAGTAAGGCCAGGAAGCTGTCCCTAATGCAGGCCCTGCTGCCGGCAATAACTAAAGGCCTAACACTATCCTGAGCGAATATAATGACCCATCTTGAACCAAGGTCCTGACACTATCCCTAAGTGAGCCCTGATGCTGGCCCTAAATAAAGCCCTGAGGCTGTCCGTAACACAGGCCCTGAAGCTATCCATAACTGAGGCCTTGACACTCCACCTAACTCAGGCCCTGATCATGTCTTTAACTAAGACCGTAATGCTGATCCTACAGAGGCCCTGATGCTGCTCCTGAGTCATGCCCTGACAGTGTCCCCAGCTAAGGACCTGATGCTAGGCCTCACTCGGGCCCTGTCGCTCTCCCTACGTCAGGCTCTGACGCTGTCCCTACCTGAACCCCTGACGCTGGTTCTAAACAAGGCCCCGATATTCTCAGTAACTAATGTGTTGACACTATACGTGTGTCATGTCCTGACAGTATACCTAGATCATAACTTATCCCTGTCTTTAGCTAAAGTCGAGCTTCTTATGGCAACTAAAGCCCTGATGCTGTGCTTAACTCAGGCCCTGAATTTATCCCCAAGGCCGTGATACTGTCCCTAACTAAGGCACTGTTATTGTTCCTAAGTAAGGGCGGTACTCTCTTCCTAACTCTGGCCCTGCAATTATATATAACAAAGGCTCTGACGCTCTTCCTAAGCAAGGCCCTGACACTGTCCTCACTAAGGCCCTGACACTACTTCTAACTCAGGCCCTGACATTATACCTAACGAAGGCTCTGATGCTAACCCTAACTAAGGCCCTGACAGTGACCCTAACTAAGGCCTTGACACTATTCCTAAGTAAGGCCTTAGCCCTAACCCTAGCCCCATCCCCAGCCCCATCCCCAGTCCCAGCTCCTGCCACAGCTCCTACAGAGGCCTTTATGCTCCTCGTAGGCCTTGCTCTGACACTGTCCTTAACTAAGGCCTTGACACTACTACTAACTCAGGCCGTGATACTGTCCCTATCTAAGTCCCTGACAGTGTCCCTGACTAATTGCCTGACTCTCCTCCTAACTCTGGCCCTGCCATTATACATAACAAAGGCTCTAACGCTCGTCCTTACCAAGGACCTGACACTGTCCCTCACTAAGGCCCTGACACTACTTCTAACTCAAGCTCTGACCTTATACCTAACAAAGGCTCTGATGCTAACCCTAACTAAGGCCCTGACAGTGACCCTAACTAAGGCCTTGACACTATTCCTAACTAAGGCCCTAGCCCTAACCCTAGCCCTAGCCCTCCCCTACCCGATCCCCATCCCCATCCCCCTCCCCCTCCCTAGGCCTAGCCCCTGATGCTGATCCTACAGAGGCCCTTATGCTCCTCCTAGGTCTTGCCCTGACACTGTCCCTACCGAAGGCCGTGATACTGGTCCTAAAGAAGGCCCAGGTGCTCTCGATAACTAAGGCCTTCAAAGTGTCCCTCCCTCCATTCCGGACTTTATCCCTAGTCCATAGTTAATGTCCTGCCTCTTACCCTACCTGAAGCCCTAATGCTGTCCCTAACTGAGGCCCTGACTAGTCATCACTAAGGCCCTGACCCTGTTTGTAAGTAAGGCCAGGAAGCTGTCCCTAATGCAGGCCCTGCTGCCGGCAATAACTAAAGGCCTAACACTATCCTGAGCGAATATACTGACCCATCTCGAACCAAGGTCCTGACACTATCCCTAAGTGAGCCCTGATGCTGGCCCTAAATAAAGCCCTGAGGCTGTCCCTAACATAGGCCCTGAAGCTATCCGTAAGTGAGGCCTTGACACTCCACCTAACTCAGGCCCTGATCATGTCTTTAACTAAGACCGTAATGCTGATCCTACAGAGGCCCTGATGCTGCTCCTGAGTCATGCCCTGACAGTGTCCCCAGCTAAGGACCTGATGCTAGGCCTCACTCGGGCCCTGTCGCTCTCCCTACGTCAGGCTCTGACGCTGTCCCTACCTGAACCCCTGACGCTGGTTCTAAACAAGGCCCCGATATTCTCAGTAACTAATGTGTTGACACTATACGTGTGTCATGTCCTGACAGTATACCTAGATCATAACTTATCCCTGTCTTTAGCTAAAGTGGAGCCTCTTATGGCAACTAAAGCCCTGATGCTATGCTTAACTCAGGCCCTGAATTTATCCCCAAGGCCGTGATACTGTCCCTAACTAAGGCACTGTTATTGTTCCTAAGTAAGGGCGGTACTCTCTTCCTAACTCTGGCCCTGCAATTATATATAACAAAGGCTCTGACGCTCGTCCTAAGCAAGGCCCTGACACTGTCCTCACTAAGGCCCTGACACTACTTCTAACTCAGGCCCTGACATTATACCTAACGAAGGCTCTGATGCTAACCCTAACTAAGGCCCTGACAGTGACCCTAACTAAGGCCTTGACACTATTCCTAAGTAAGGCCTTAGCCCTAACCCTAGCCCCATCCCCAGCCCCATCCCCAGTCCCAGCTCCTGCCACAGCTCCTACAGAGGCCTTTATGCTCCTCGTAGGCCTTGCCCTGACACTGTCCTTAACTAAGGCCTTGACACTACTACTAACTCAGGCCGTGATACTGTCCCTATCTAAGTCCCTGACAGTGTCCCTGACTAATTGCCTGACTCTCCTCCTAACTCTGGCCCTGCCATTATACATAACAAAGGCTCTAACGCTCGTCCTTACCAAGGACCTGACACTGTCCCTCACTAAGGCCCTGACACTACTTCTAACTCAAGCTCTGACCTTATACCTAACAAAGGCTCTGATGCTAACCCTAACTAAGGCCCTGACAGTGACCCTAACTAAGGCCTTGACACTATTCCTAACTAAGGCCCTAGCCCTAACCCTAGCCCTAGCCCTCCCCTACCCGATCCCCATCCCCATCCCCCTCCCCCTCCCTAGGCCTAGCCCCTGATGCTGATCCTACAGAGGCCCTTATGCTCCTCCTAGGCCTTGCCCTGACACTGTCCCTACCGAAGGCCGTGATACTGGTCCTAAAGAAGGCCCAGGTGCTCTCGATAACTAAGGCCTTCAAAGTGTCCCTCCCTCCATTCCGGACTTTATCCCTAGTCCATAGTTAATGTCCTGCCTCTTACCCTACCTGAAGCCCTAATGCTGTCCCTAACTGAGGCCCTGACTAGTCATCACTAAGGCCCTGACCCTGTTTGTTAGTAAGGCCAGGAAGCTGTCCCTAATGCAGGCCCTGCTGCCGGCAATAACTAAAGGCCTAACACTATCCTGAGCGAATATACTGACCCATCTCGAACCAAGGTCCTGACACTATCCCTAAGTCAGCCCTGATGCTGGCCCTAAATAAAGCCCTGAGGCTGTCCCTAACACAGGCCTTGAAGCTATCCATAACTGAGGCCTTGACACTCCACCTAACTCAGGCCCTGATCATGTCTTTAACTAAGACCGTAATGCTGATCCTACAGAGGCCCTGATGCTGCTCCTGAGTCATGCCCTGACAGTGTCCCCAGCTAAGGACCTGATGCTAGGCCTCACTCGGGCCCTGTCGCTCTCCCTACGTCAGGCTCTGACGCTGTCCCTACCTGAAGCCCTGACGCTGGTTCTAAACAAGGCCCCGATATTCTCAGTAACTAATGTGTTGACACTATACGTGTGTCATGTCCTGACAGTATACCTAGATCATAACTTATCCCTGTCTTTAGCTAAAGTCGAGCCTCTTATGGCAACTAAAGCCCTGATGCTGTGCTTAACTCAGGCCCTGAATTTATCCCCAAGGCCGTGATACTGTCCCTAACTAAGGCACTGTTATTGTTCCTAAGTAAGGGCAGTACTCTCTTCCTATCTCTGGCCCAGCAATTATATATAAAAAAGGCTCTGACGCTCGTCCTAAGCAAGGCCCTGACACTGTCCTCACTAAGGCCCTGACACTACTTCTAACTCAGGCCCTGACATTATACCTAACGAAGGCTCTGATGCTAACCCTAACTAAGGCCCTGACAGTAACCCTAACTAAGGCCTTGACACTATTCCTAAGTAAGGCCTTAGCCCTAGCCCTAGCCCCAGCCCCAGCCCCATCCCCAGTCCCAGCTCCTGCCACAGCTCCTACAGAGGCCTTTATGTTCCTCGTAGGCCTTGCCCTGACAGTGTCCTTAACTAAGGCCTTGACACTACTACTAACTCAGGCCGTGATACTGTCCCTATCTAAGTCCCTGACAGTGTCCCTGACTAATTGCCTGACTCTCCTCCTAACTCTGGCCCTGCCATTATACAAAACAAAGGCTCTAACGCTCATCCTTACCAAGGACCTGACACTGTCCCTCACTAAGGCCCTGACACTACTTCTAACTCAAGCTCTGGCATTATACCTAACAAAGGCTTTGATGCTAACCCTAACTAAGGCCCTGAGAGTGACCCTAACTAAGGCCTTGACACTATACCTAACTAAGGCCCTAGCCCTAACCCTAGCCCTAGCCCTCCCCTACCCGATCCCCATCACCATCCCCATCCCCAGCACCAGCCCTAGCCCCTGATGCTGATCCTACAGAGGCCCTTATGCTCCTCCTAGGCCTTGCCCTGACACTGTCCCTACCGAAGGCCGTGATACTGGTCCTAAAGAAGGCCCAGGTGCTCTCGATAACTAAGGCCTTCAAAGTGTCCCTCCCTCCATTCCGGACTTTATCCCTAGTCCATAGTTAATGTCCTGCCTCTTACCCTACCTGAAGCCCTAATGCTGTCCCTAACTGAGGCCCTGACTAGTCATCACTAAGGCCCTGACACTGTTTGTAAGTAAGGCCAGGAAGCTGTCCCTAATGCAGGCCCTGCTGCCGGCAATAACTAAAGGCCTAACACTATCCTGAGCGAATATACTGACCCATCTCGAACCAAGGTCCTGACACTATCCCTAAGTGAGCCCTGATGCTGGCCCTAAATAAAGCCCTGAGGCTGTCCCTAACATAGGCCCTGAAGCTATCCGTAAGTGAGGCCTTGACACTCCACCTAACTCAGGCCCTGATCATGTCTTTAACTAAGACCGTAATGCTGATCCTACAGAGGCCCTGATGCTGCTCCTGAGTCATGCCCTGACAGTGTCCCCAGCTAAGGACCTGATGCTAGGCCTCACTCGGGCCCTGTCGCTCTCCCTACGTCAGGCTCTGACGCTGTCCCTACCTGAACCCCTGACGCTGGTTCTAAACAAGGCCCCGATATTCTCAGTAACTAATGTGTTGACACTATACGTGTGTCATGTCCTGACAGTATACCTAGATCATAACTTATCCCTGTCTTTAGCTAAAGTCGAGCCTCTTATGGCAACTAAAGCCCTGATGCTGTGCTTAACTCAGGCCCTGAATTTATCCCCAAGGCCGTGATACTGTCCCTAACTAAGGCACTGTTATTGTTCCTAAGTAAGGGCAGTACTCTCTTCCTAATTCTGGCCCAGCAATTATATATAAAAAAGTCTCTGACGCTCGTCCTAAGCAAGGCCCTGACACTGTCCTCACTAAGGCCCTGACACTACTTCTAACTCAGGCCCTGACATTATACCTAACGAAGGCTCTGATGCTAACCCTAACTAAGGCCCTGACAGTAACCCTAACTAAGGCCTTGACACTACTTCTAACTCAGGCCGTGACATTATTTTATACCTAACAAAGGCTCTGATGCTAACCCTAACTAAGGCCGTGACAGTGACCCTAACTAAGGCCTTGACACTATTCCTAAGTAAGGCCCTAGCCCTAGCCCTAGACCCAGCCCAAGCCCCAGCCCCATCCCAAGTCCCAGCTCCTGCCCCAGCTCCTACAGAGGCCTTTATGCTCCTCTTAGGCCTTGCCCTGTCACTGTCCTTAACTAAGGCCTTGACACTACTACTAACTGAGGCCGTGATACTGTCCCTAACTAAGTCCCTGACAGTGTCCCTGACTAATTGCCTGACTCTCCTCCTAACTCTGGCCCTGCCATTATACATAACAATGGCTTTAACAATCGTCCTTACCAAGGACCTGACACTGTCCCTCACTAAGGCCCTGACCCTACCTCTAACTCAAGCTCTGACATTATACCTAACAAAGGCTATGGTACTAACCCTAACTAAAGCCCCGACAGTGACCCTAACTAAGGCCTTGACAGTATTCCTAAATAAGGCCCAAGCCCTAACCCTAGACCTAGCCCTCCCCTACCCGATCCCCATCCCCATCCCCATCCCCATCCCCATCCCCATCCCCAGCCCTAGCCCCTGATGCTGATCCTACAGAGGCCCTGATGCTGCTCCTGAGTCATGCCCTGACAGTATCCCCAGCTAAGGACCTGATGCTAGGCCTCACTCGGGCCCTGTCGCTCTCCGTACATCACGCTCTGACGCGGTCCCTACCTGAAGCCCTGACACTGGTTCTAAAGAAGGCCCCGATATTCTCAGTAACTAAGGTGTTGACACTATAACTGGGTCATGTCCTGACAGTATACCTAGATCATAACTTATCCCTGTCTTTAGCTAAAGTCGAGCCTCTTATGGCAACTAAAGCCCTGATGCCATGCTTAACTCAGGCCCTGAATTTAGCCCCAAGGCCGTGATACTGTCCCTAACTAAGGCACTGATATTGTCCCTAAGTAAGTGCGGTACTCTCTTCCTACCTCTGGCTCTGCAATTATATATAACAAAGGCTCTGACGCTCGTCCTAAGCAAGGCCCTGACACTGTCCCTCAGTAAGGCCCTGACACTACTTCTAACTCAGGCCCTGACATTATACCTAACGAAGGCTCTGATGCTAACCCTAACTAAGGCCCTGACAGTGACCCTAACTAAGGCCTTGACACTATTCCTAACTAAGGCCCTAGCCCTAACCCTAGCCCTAGCCCTCCCCTACCCGATCCCCATCCCCATCTCCATCCCCCTCCCCCTCCCTCTCCCTAGCCCTAGCCCCTGATGCTGATCCTACAGAGGCCCTTATGCTCCTCCTAGGCCTTGCCCTGACACTGTCCCTGCCGAAGGCTGTGATACTGGTCCTAAAGAAGGCCCAGGTGCTCTCGATAACTAAGGCCTTCAAAGTGTCCCTCCCTCCATTCCGGACTTTATCCCTAGTCCATAGTTAATGTCCTGCCTCTTACCCTACCTGAAGCCCTAATGCTGTCCCTAACTGAGGCCCTGACTAGTCATCACTAAGGCCCTGACCCTGTTTGTTAGTAAGGCCAGGAAGCTGTCCCTAATGCAGGCCCTGCTGCCGGCAATAACTAAAGGCCTAACACTATCCTGAGCGAATATACTGACCCATCTTGAACCAAGGTCCTGACACTATCCCTAAGTGAGCCCTGATGCTGGCCCTAAATAAAGCCCTGAGGCTGTCCCTAACACAGGCCCTGAAGCTATCCATAACTGAGGCCTTGACACTCCACCTAACTCAGGCCCTGATCATGTCTTTAACTAAGACCGTAATGCTGATCCTACAGAGGCCCTGATGCTGCTCCTGAGTCATGCCCTGACAGTGTCCCCAGCTAAGGACCTGATGCTAGGCCTCACTCGGGCCCTGTCGCTCTCCCTACGTCAGGCTCTGACGCTGTCCCTACCTGAACCCCTGACGCTGGTTCTAAACAAGGCCCCGATATTCTCAGTAACTAATGTGTTGACACTATACGTGTGTCATGTCCTGACAGTATACCTAGATCATAACTTATCCCTGTCTTTAGCTAAAGTCGAGCCTCTTATGGCAACTAAAGCCCTGATGCTATGCTTAACTCAGGACCTGAATTTATCCCCAAGGCCGTGATACTGTCCCTAACTAAGGCACTGTTATTGTTCCTAAGTAAGGGCGGTACTCTCTTCCTAACTCTGGCCCTGCAATTATATATAACAAAGGCTCTGACGCTCGTCCTAAGCAAGGTCCTGACACTGTCCTCACTAAGGCCCTGACACTACTTCTAACTCAGGCCCTGACATTATACCTAACGAAGGCTCTGATGCTAACCCTAACTAAGGCCCTGACAGTAACCCTAACTAAGGCCTTGACACTATTCCTAAGTAAGGCCTTAGCCCTAGCCCTAGCCCCAGCCCCAGCCCCATCCCCAGTCCCAGCTCCTGCCACAGCTCCTACAGAGGCCTTTATGTTCCTCGTAGGCCTTGCCCTGACACTGTCCTTAACTAAGGCCTTGACACTACTACTAACTCAGGCCGTGATACTGTCCCTATCTAAGTCCCTGACAGTGTCCCTGACTAATTGCCTGACTCTCCTCCTAACTCTGGCCCTGCCATTATACAAAACAAAGGCTCTAACGCTCATCCTTACCAAGGACCTGACACTGTCCCTCACTAAGGCCCTGACACTACTTGTAACTCAAGCTCTGACATTATACCTAACAAAGGCTTTGATGCTAACCCTAACTAAGGCCCTGAGAGTGACCCTAACTAAGGCCTTGACACTATACCTAACTAAGGCCCTAGCCCTAACCCTAGCCCTAGCCCTCCCCTACCCGATCCCCATCACCATCCCCATCCCCAGCACCAGCCCTAGCCCCTGATGCTGATCCTACAGAGGCCCTTATGCTCCTCCTAGGCCTTGCCCTGACACTGTCCCTACCGAAGGCCGTGATACTGGTCCTAAAGAAGGCCCAGGTGCTCTCGATAACTAAGGCCTTCAAAGTGTCCCTCCCTCCATTCCGGACTTTATCCCTAGTCCATAGTTAATGTCCTGCCTCTTACCCTACCTGAAGCCCTAATGCTGTCCCTAACTGAGGCCCTGACTAGTCATCACTAAGGCCCTGACACTGTTTGTAAGTAAGGCCAGGAAGCTGTCCCTAATGCAGGCCCTGCTGCCGGCAATAACTAAAGGCCTAACACTATCCTGAGCGAATATACTGACCCATCTCGAACCAAGGTCCTGACACTATCCCTAAGTGAGCCCTGATGCTGGCCCTAAATAAAGCCCTGAGGCTGTCCCTAACATAGGCCCTGAAGCTATCCGTAAGTGAGGCCTTGACACTCCACCTAACTCAGGCCCTGATCATGTCTTTAACTAAGACCGTAATGCTGATCCTACAGAGGCCCTGATGCTGCTCCTGAGTCATGCCCTGACAGTGTCCCCAGCTAAGGACCTGATGCTAGGCCTCACTCGGGCCCTGTCGCTCTCCCTACGTCAGGCTCTGACGCTGTCCCTACCTGAACCCCTGACGCTGGTTCTAAACAAGGCCCCGATATTCTCAGTAACTAATGTGTTGACACTATACGTGTGTCATGTCCTGACAGTATACCTAGATCATAACTTATCCCTGTCTTTAGCTAAAGTGGAGCCTCTTATGGCAACTAAAGCCCTGATGCTATGCTTAACTCAGGCCCTGAATTTATCCCCAAGGCCGTGATACTGTCCCTAACTAAGGCACTGTTATTGTTCCTAAGTAAGGGCGGTACTCTCTTCCTAACTCTGGCCCTGCAATTATATATAACAAAGGCTCTGACGCTCGTCCTAAGCAAGGCCCTGACACTGTCCTCACTAAGGCCCTGACACTACTTCTAACTCAGGCCCTGACATTATACCTAACGAAGGCTCTGATGCTAACCCTAACTAAGGCCCTGACAGTGACCCTAACTAAGGCCTTGACACTATTCCTAAGTAAGGCCTTAGCCCTAACCCTAGCCCCATCCCCAGCCCCATCCCCAGTCCCAGCTCCTGCCACAGCTCCTACAGAGGCCTTTATGCTCCTCGTAGGCCTTGCCCTGACACTGTCCTTAACTAAGGCCTTGACACTACTACTAACTCAGGCCGTGATACTGTCCCTATCTAAGTCCCTGACAGTGTCCCTGACTAATTGCCTGACTCTCCTCCTAACTCTGGCCCTGCCATTATACATAACAAAGGCTCTAACGCTCGTCCTTACCAAGGACCTGACACTGTCCCTCACTAAGGCCCTGACACTACTTCTAACTCAAGCTCTGACCTTATACCTAACAAAGGCTCTGATGCTAACCCTAACTAAGGCCCTGACAGTGACCCTAACTAAGGCCTTGACACTATTCCTAACTAAGGCCCTAGCCCTAACCCTAGCCCTAGCCCTCCCCTACCCGATCCCCATCCCCATCCCCCTCCCCCTCCCTAGGCCTAGCCCCTGATGCTGATCCTACAGAGGCCCTTATGCTCCTCCTAGGCCTTGCCCTGACACTGTCCCTACCGAAGGCCGTGATACTGGTCCTAAAGAAGGCCCAGGTGCTCTCGATAACTAAGGCCTTCAAAGTGTCCCTCCCTCCATTCCGGACTTTATCCCTAGTCCATAGTTAATGTCCTGCCTCTTACCCTACCTGAAGCCCTAATGCTGTCCCTAACTGAGGCCCTGACTAGTCATCACTAAGGCCCTGACCCTGTTTGTTAGTAAGGCCAGGAAGCTGTCCCTAATGCAGGCCCTGCTGCCGGCAATAACTAAAGGCCTAACACTATCCTGAGCGAATATACTGACCCATCTCTAACCAAGGTCCTGACACTATCCCTAAGTGAGCCCTGATGCTGGCCCTAAATAAAGCCCTGAGGCTGTCCCTAACACAGGCCCTGAAGCTATCCATAACTGAGGCCTTGACACTCCACCTAACTCAGGCCCTGATCATGTCTTTAACTAAGACCGTAATGCTGATCCTACAGAGGCCCTGATGCTGCTCCTGAGTCATGCCCTGACAGTGTCCCCAGCTAAGGACCTGATGCTAGGCCTCACTCGGGCCCTGTCGCTCTCCCTACGTCAGGCTCTGACGCTGTCCCTACCTGAACCCCTGACGCTGGTTCTAAACAAGGCCCCGATATTCTCAGTAACTAATGTGTTGACACTATACGTGTGTCATGTCCTGACAGTATACCTAGATCATAACTTATCCCTGTCTTTAGCTAAAGTCGAGCCTCTTATGGCAACTAAAGCCCTGATGCTATGCTTAACTCAGGACCTGAATTTATCCCCAAGGCCGTGATACTGTCCCTAACTAAGGCACTGTTATTGTTCCTAAGTAAGGGCGGTACTCTCTTCCTAACTCTGGCCCTGCAATTATATATAACAAAGGCTCTGACGCTCGTCCTAAGCAAGGTCCTGACACTGTCCTCACTAAGGCCCTGACACTACTTCTAACTCAGGCCCTGACATTATACCTAACGAAGGCTCTGATGCTAACCCTAACTAAGGCCCTGACAGTAACCCTAACTAAGGCCTTGACACTATTCCTAAGTAAGGCCTTAGCCCTAGCCCTAGCCCCAGCCCCAGCCCCATCCCCAGTCCCAGCTCCTGCCACAGCTCCTACAGAGGCCTTTATGTTCCTCGTAGGCCTTGCCCTGACACTGTCCTTAACTAAGGCCTTGACACTACTACTAACTCAGGCCGTGATACTGTCCCTATCTAAGTCCCTGACAGTGTCCCTGACTAATTGCCTGACTCTCCTCCTAACTCTGGCCCTGCCATTATACAAAACAAAGGCTCTAACGCTCATCCTTACCAAGGACCTGACACTGTCCCTCACTAAGGCCCTGACACTACTTGTAACTCAAGCTCTGACATTATACCTAACAAAGGCTTTGATGCTAACCCTAACTAAGGCCCTGAGAGTGACCCTAACTAAGGCCTTGACACTATACCTAACTAAGGCCCTAGCCCTAACCCTAGCCCTAGCCCTCCCCTACCCGATCCCCATCACCATCCCCATCCCCAGCACCAGCCCTAGCCCCTGATGCTGATCCTACAGAGGCCCTTATGCTCCTCCTAGGCCTTGCCCTGACACTGTCCCTACCGAAGGCCGTGATACTGGTCCTAAAGAAGGCCCAGGTGCTCTCGATAACTAAGGCCTTCAAAGTGTCCCTCCCTCCATTCCGGACTTTATCCCTAGTCCATAGTTAATGTCCTGCCTCTTACCCTACCTGAAGCCCTAATGCTGTCCCTAACTGAGGCCCTGACTAGTCATCACTAAGGCCCTGACACTGTTTGTAAGTAAGGCCAGGAAGCTGTCCCTAATGCAGGCCCTGCTGCCGGCAATAACTAAAGGCCTAACACTATCCTGAGCGAATATACTGACCCATCTCGAACCAAGGTCCTGACACTATCCCTAAGTGAGCCCTGATGCTGGCCCTAAATAAAGCCCTGAGGCTGTCCCTAACATAGGCCCTGAAGCTATCCGTAAGTGAGGCCTTGACACTCCACCTAACTCAGGCCCTGATCATGTCTTTAACTAAGACCGTAATGCTGATCCTACAGAGGCCCTGATGCTGCTCCTGAGTCATGCCCTGACAGTGTCCCCAGCTAAGGACCTGATGCTAGGCCTCACTCGGGCCCTGTCGCTCTCCCTACGTCAGGCTCTGACGCTGTCCCTACCTGAAGCCCTGACGCTGGTTCTAAACAAGGCCCCGATATTCTCAGTAACTAATGTGTTGACACTATACGTGTGTCATGTCCTGACAGTATACCTAGATCATAACTTATCCCTGTCTTTAGCTAAAGTCGAGCCTCTTATGGCAACTAAAGCCCTGATGCTGTGCTTAACTCAGGCCCTGAATTTATCCCCAAGGCCGTGATACTGTCCCTAACTAAGGCACTGTTATTGTTCCTAAGTAAGGGCGGTACTCTCTTCCTAATTCTGGCCCAGCAATTATATATAAAAAAGTCTCTGACGCTCGTCCTAAGCAAGGCCCTGACACTGTCCTCACTAAGGCCCTGACACTACTTCTAACTCAGGCCCTGACATTATACCTAACGAAGGCTCTGATGCTAACCCTAACTAAGGCCCTGACAGTAACCCTAACTAAGGCCTTGACACTACTTCTAACTCAGGCCGTGACATTATTTTATACCTAACAAAGGCTCTGATGCTAACCCTAACTAAGGCCGTGACAGTGACCCTAACTAAGGCCTTGACACTATTCCTAAGTAAGGCCCTAGCCCTAGCCCTAGACCCAGCCCAAGCCCCAGCCCCATCCCAAGTCCCAGCTCCTGCCCCAGCTCCTACAGAGGCCTTTATGCTCCTCTTAGGCCTTGCCCTGTCACTGTCCTTAACTAAGGCCTTGACACTACTACTAACTGAGGCCGTGATACTGTCCCTAACTAAGTCCCTGACAGTGTCCCTGACTAATTGCCTGACTCTCCTCCTAACTCTGGCCCTGCCATTATACATAACAATGGCTTTAACAATCGTCCTTACCAAGGACCTGACACTGTCCCTCACTAAGGCCCTGACCCTACCTCTAACTCAAGCTCTGACATTATACCTAACAAAGGCTATGGTACTAACCCTAACTAAAGCCCCGACAGTGACCCTAACTAAGGCCTTGACAGTATTCCTAAATAAGGCCCAAGCCCTAACCCTAGACCTAGCCCTCCCCTACCCGATCCCCATCCCCATCCCCATCCCCATCCCCATCCCCATCCCCAGCCCTAGCCCCTGATGCTGATCCTACAGAGGCCCTGATGCTGCTCCTGAGTCATGCCCTGACAGTATCCCCAGCTAAGGACCTGATGCTAGGCCTCACTCGGGCCCTGTCGCTCTCCGTACATCACGCTCTGACGCGGTCCCTACCTGAAGCCCTGACACTGGTTCTAAAGAAGGCCCCGATATTCTCAGTAACTAAGGTGTTGACACTATAACTGGGTCATGTCCTGACAGTATACCTAGATCATAACTTATCCCTGTCTTTAGCTAAAGTCGAGCCTCTTATGGCAACTAAAGCCCTGATGCCATGCTTAACTCAGGCCCTGAATTTAGCCCCAAGGCCGTGATACTGTCCCTAACTAAGGCACTGATATTGTCCCTAAGTAAGTGCGGTACTCTCTTCCTACCTCTGGCTCTGCAATTATATATAACAAAGGCTCTGACGCTCGTCCTAAGCAAGGCCCTGACACTGTCCCTCAGTAAGGCCCTGACACTACTTCTAACTCAGGCCCTGACATTATACCTAACGAAGGCTCTGATGCTAACCCTAACTAAGGCCCTGACAGTGACCCTAACTAAGGCCTTGACACTATTCCTAACTAAGGCCCTAGCCCTAACCCTAGCCCTAGCCCTCCCCTACCCGATCCCCATCCCCATCTCCATCCCCCTCCCCCTCCCTCTCCCTAGCCCTAGCCCCTGATGCTGATCCTACAGAGGCCCTTATGCTCCTCCTAGGCCTTGCCCTGACACTGTCCCTGCCGAAGGCTGTGATACTGGTCCTAAAGAAGGCCCAGGTGCTCTCGATAACTAAGGCCTTCAAAGTGTCCCTCCCTCCATTCCGGACTTTATCCCTAGTCCATAGTTAATGTCCTGCCTCTTACCCTACCTGAAGCCCTAATGCTGTCCCTAACTGAGGCCCTGACTAGTCATCACTAAGGCCCTGACCCTGTTTGTTAGTAAGGCCAGGAAGCTGTCCCTAATGCAGGCCCTGCTGCCGGCAATAACTAAAGGCCTAACACTATCCTGAGCGAATATACTGACCCATCTTGAACCAAGGTCCTGACACTATCCCTAAGTGAGCCCTGATGCTGGCCCTAAATAAAGCCCTGAGGCTGTCCCTAACACAGGCCCTGAAGCTATCCATAACTGAGGCCTTGACACTCCACCTAACTCAGGCCCTGATCATGTCTTTAACTAAGACCGTAATGCTGATCCTACAGAGGCCCTGATGCTGCTCCTGAGTCATGCCCTGACAGTGTCCCCAGCTAAGGACCTGATGCTAGGCCTCACTCGGGCCCTGTCGCTCTCCCTACGTCAGGCTCTGACGCTGTCCCTACCTGAACCCCTGACGCTGGTTCTAAACAAGGCCCCGATATTCTCAGTAACTAATGTGTTGACACTATACGTGTGTCATGTCCTGACAGTATACCTAGATCATAACTTATCCCTGTCTTTAGCTAAAGTCGAGCCTCTTATGGCAACTAAAGCCCTGATGCTATGCTTAACTCAGGACCTGAATTTATCCCCAAGGCCGTGATACTGTCCCTAACTAAGGCACTGTTATTGTTCCTAAGTAAGGGCGGTACTCTCTTCCTAACTCTGGCCCTGCAATTATATATAACAAAGGCTCTGACGCTCGTCCTAAGCAAGGTCCTGACACTGTCCTCACTAAGGCCCTGACACTACTTCTAACTCAGGCCCTGACATTATACCTAACGAAGGCTCTGATGCTAACCCTAACTAAGGCCCTGACAGTAACCCTAACTAAGGCCTTGACACTATTCCTAAGTAAGGCCTTAGCCCTAGCCCTAGCCCCAGCCCCAGCCCCATCCCCAGTCCCAGCTCCTGCCACAGCTCCTACAGAGGCCTTTATGTTCCTCGTAGGCCTTGCCCTGACACTGTCCTTAACTAAGGCCTTGACACTACTACTAACTCAGGCCGTGATACTGTCCCTATCTAAGTCCCTGACAGTGTCCCTGACTAATTGCCTGACTCTCCTCCTAACTCTGGCCCTGCCATTATACAAAACAAAGGCTCTAACGCTCATCCTTACCAAGGACCTGACACTGTCCCTCACTAAGGCCCTGACACTACTTGTAACTCAAGCTCTGACATTATACCTAACAAAGGCTTTGATGCTAACCCTAACTAAGGCCCTGAGAGTGACCCTAACTAAGGCCTTGACACTATACCTAACTAAGGCCCTAGCCCTAACCCTAGCCCTAGCCCTCCCCTACCCGATCCCCATCACCATCCCCATCCCCAGCACCAGCCCTAGCCCCTGATGCTGATCCTACAGAGGCCCTTATGCTCCTCCTAGGCCTTGCCCTGACACTGTCCCTACCGAAGGCCGTGATACTGGTCCTAAAGAAGGCCCAGGTGCTCTCGATAACTAAGGCCTTCAAAGTGTCCCTCCCTCCATTCCGGACTTTATCCCTAGTCCATAGTTAATGTCCTGCCTCTTACCCTACCTGAAGCCCTAATGCTGTCCCTAACTGAGGCCCTGACTAGTCATCACTAAGGCCCTGACACTGTTTGTAAGTAAGGCCAGGAAGCTGTCCCTAATGCAGGCCCTGCTGCCGGCAATAACTAAAGGCCTAACACTATCCTGAGCGAATATACTGACCCATCTCGAACCAAGGTCCTGACACTATCCCTAAGTGAGCCCTGATGCTGGCCCTAAATAAAGCCCTGAGGCTGTCCCTAACATAGGCCCTGAAGCTATCCGTAAGTGAGGCCTTGACACTCCACCTAACTCAGGCCCTGATCATGTCTTTAACTAAGACCGTAATGCTGATCCTACAGAGGCCCTGATGCTGCTCCTGAGTCATGCCCTGACAGTGTCCCCAGCTAAGGACCTGATGCTAGGCCTCACTCGGGCCCTGTCGCTCTCCCTACGTCAGGCTCTGACGCTGTCCCTACCTGAACCCCTGACGCTGGTTCTAAACAAGGCCCCGATATTCTCAGTAACTAATGTGTTGACACTATACGTGTGTCATGTCCTGACAGTATACCTAGATCATAACTTATCCCTGTCTTTAGCTAAAGTCGAGCCTCTTATGGCAACTAAAGCCCTGATGCTGTGCTTAACTCAGGCCCTGAATTTATCCCCAAGGCCGTGATACTGTCCCTAACTAAGGCACTGTTATTGTTCCTAAGTAAGGGCAGTACTCTCTTCCTAATTCTGGCCCAGCAATTATATATAAAAAAGTCTCTGACGCTCGTCCTAAGCAAGGCCCTGACACTGTCCTCACTAAGGCCCTGACACTACTTCTAACTCAGGCCCTGACATTATACCTAACGAAGGCTCTGATGCTAACCCTAACTAAGGCCCTGACAGTAACCCTAACTAAGGCCTTGACACTATTCCTAAGTAAGGCCTTAGCCCTAGCCCTAGCCCCAGCCCCAGCCCCATCCCCAGTCCCAGCTCCTGCCACAGCTCCTACAGAGGCCTTTATGTTCCTCGTAGGCCTTGCCCTGACACTGTCCTTAACTAAGGCCTTGACACTACTACTAACTCAGGCCGTGATACTGTCCCTATCTAAGTCCCTGACAGTGTCCCTGACTAATTGCCTGACTCTCCTCCTAACTCTGGCCCTGCCATTATACAAAACAAAGGCTCTAACGCTCATCCTTACCAAGGACCTGACACTGTCCCTCACTAAGGCCCTGACACTACTTCTAACTCAAGCTCTGGCATTATACCTAACAAAGGCTTTGATGCTAACCCTAACTAAGGCCCTGAGAGTGACCCTAACTAAGGCCTTGACACTATACCTAACTAAGGCCCTAGCCCTAACCCTAGCCCTAGCCCTCCCCTACCCGATCCCCATCACCATCCCCATCCCCAGCACCAGCCCTAGCCCCTGATGCTGATCCTACAGAGGCCCTTATGCTCCTCCTAGGCCTTGCCCTGACACTGTCCCTACCGAAGGCCGTGATACTGGTCCTAAAGAAGGCCCAGGTGCTCTCGATAACTAAGGCCTTCAAAGTGTCCCTCCCTCCATTCCGGACTTTATCCCTAGTCCATAGTTAATGTCCTGCCTCTTACCCTACCTGAAGCCCTAATGCTGTCCCTAACTGAGGCCCTGACTAGTCATCACTAAGGCCCTGACACTGTTTGTAAGTAAGGCCAGGAAGCTGTCCCTAATGCAGGCCCTGCTGCCGGCAATAACTAAAGGCCTAACACTATCCTGAGCGAATATACTGACCCATCTCGAACCAAGGTCCTGACACTATCCCTAAGTGAGCCCTGATGCTGGCCCTAAATAAAGCCCTGAGGCTGTCCCTAACATAGGCCCTGAAGCTATCCGTAAGTGAGGCCTTGACACTCCACCTAACTCAGGCCCTGATCATGTCTTTAACTAAGACCGTAATGCTGATCCTACAGAGGCCCTGATGCTGCTCCTGAGTCATGCCCTGACAGTGTCCCCAGCTAAGGACCTGATGCTAGGCCTCACTCGGGCCCTGTCGCTCTCCCTACGTCAGGCTCTGACGCTGTCCCTACCTGAAGCCCTGACGCTGGTTCTAAACAAGGCCCCGATATTCTCAGTAACTAATGTGTTGACACTATACGTGTGTCATGTCCTGACAGTATACCTAGATCATAACTTATCCCTGTCTTTAGCTAAAGTCG
This sequence comes from Hyperoodon ampullatus, assembly GCF_949752795.1. Lineage (NCBI taxonomy): Eukaryota > Metazoa > Chordata > Mammalia > Artiodactyla > Ziphiidae > Hyperoodon > Hyperoodon ampullatus. The sequence continues at coordinate 1,065,022 of NC_136932.1, read as the reverse complement.
AGCCTCTTATGGCAACTAAAGCCCTGATGCTGTGCTTAACTCAGGCCCTGAATTTATCCCCAAGGCCGTGATACTGTCCCTAACTAAGGCACTGTTATTGTTCCTAAGTAAGGGCAGTACTCTCTTCCTAATTCTGGCCCAGCAATTATATATAAAAAAGTCTCTGACGCTCGTCCTAAGCAAGGCCCTGACACTGTCCTCACTAAGGCCCTGACACTACTTCTAACTCAGGCCCTGACATTATACCTAACGAAGGCTCTGATGCTAACCCTAACTAAGGCCCTGACAGTAACCCTAACTAAGGCCTTGACACTACTTCTAACTCAGGCCGTGACATTATTTTATACCTAACAAAGGCTCTGATGCTAACCCTAACTAAGGCCGTGACAGTGACCCTAACTAAGGCCTTGACACTATTCCTAAGTAAGGCCCTAGCCCTAGCCCTAGACCCAGCCCAAGCCCCAGCCCCATCCCAAGTCCCAGCTCCTGCCCCAGCTCCTACAGAGGCCTTTATGCTCCTCTTAGGCCTTGCCCTGACACTGTCCTTAACTAAGGCCTTGACACTACTACTAACTGAGGCCGTGATACTGTCCCTAACTAAGTCCCTGACAGTGTCCCTGACTAATTGCCTGACTCTCCTCCTAACTCTGGCCCTGCCATTATACATAACAATGGCTTTAACAATCGTCCTTAACAAGGACCTGACACTGTCCCTCACTAAGGCCCTGACACTACTTCTAACTCAAGCTCTGACATTATACCTAACAAAGGCTATGATACTAACCCTAACTAAAGCCCCGACAGTGACCCTAACTAAGGCCTTGACAGTATTCCTAAATAAGGCCCAAGCCCTAACCCTAGACCTAGCCCTCCCCTACCCGATCCCCATCCCCATCCCCATCCCCATCCCCATCCCCATCCCCAGCCCTAGCCCCTGATGCTGATCCTACAGAGGCCCTGATGCTGCTCCTGAGTCATGCCCTGACAGTATCCCCAGCTAAGGACCTGATGCTAGGCCTCACTCGGGCCCTGTCGCTCTCCGTACATCACGCTCTGACGCTGTCCCTACCTGAAGCCCTGACACTGGTTTTAAAGAAGGCCCCGATATTCTCAGTAACTAAGGTGTTGACACTATAACTGGGTCATGTCCTGACAGTATACCTAGATCATAACTTATCCCTGTCTTCAGCTATAGTCGAGCCTCTTATGGCAAATAAAGACCTGATGCCATGCTTAACTCAGGCCCTGAATTTAGCCCCAAGGCCGTGATACTGTCCCTAACTAAGGCACTGATATTGTCCCTAAGTAAGTGCGGTACTCTCTTCCTACCTCTGGCTCTGCAATTATATATAACAAAGGCTCTGACGCTCGTCCTAAGCAAGGCCCTGACACTGTCCCTCAGTAAGGCCCTGACACTACTTCTAACTCAGGCCCTGACATTATACCTAACGAAGGCTCTGATGCTAACCCTAACTAAGGCCCTGACAGTGACCCTAACTAAGGCCTTGACACTATTCCTAACTAAGGACCTAGCCCTAACCCTAGCCCTAGCCCTCCCCTACCCGATCCCCGTCACCATCCCCATCCCCAGCACCAGCCCTAGCCCCTGATGCTGATCCTACAGAGGCCCTTATGCTCCTCCTAGGCCTTGCCCTGACACTGTCCCTACCGAAGGCCGTGATACTGGTCCTAAAGAAGGCCCAGGTGCTCTCGATAACTAAGGCCTTCAAAGTGTCCCTCCCTCCATTCCGGACTTTATCCCTAGTCCATAGTTAATATCCTGCCTCTTACCCTACCTGAAGCCCTAATGCTGTCCCTAACTGAGGCCCTGACTAGTCATCACTAAGGCCCTGACACTGTTTGTAAGTAAGGCCAGGAAGCTGTCCCTAATGCAGGCCCTGCTGCCGGCAATAACTAAAGGCCTAACACTATCCTGAGCGAATATACTGACCCATCTCGAACCAAGGTCCTGACACTATCCCTAAGTGAGCCCTGATGCTGGCCCTAAATAAAGCCCTGAGGCTGTCCCTAACATAGGCCCTGAAGCTATCCGTAAGTGAGGCCTTGACACTCCACCTAACTCAGGCCCTGATCATGTCTTTAACTAAGACCGTAATGCTGATCCTACAGAGGCCCTGATGCTGCTCCTGAGTCATGCCCTGACAGTGTCCCCAGCTAAGGACCTGATGCTAGGCCTCACTCGGGCCCTGTCGCTCTCCCTACGTCAGGCTCTGACGCTGTCCCTACCTGAAGCCCTGACGCTGGTTCTAAACAAGGCCCCGATATTCTCAGTAACTAATGTGTTGACACTATACGTGTGTCATGTCCTGACAGTATACCTAGATCATAACTTATCCCTGTCTTTAGCTAAAGTCGAGCCTCTTATGGCAACTAAAGCCCTGATGCTATGCTTAACTCAGGACCTGAATTTATCCCCAAGGCCGTGATACTGTCCCTAACTAAGGCACTGTTATTGTTCCTAAGTAAGGGCGGTACTCTCTTCCTAACTCTGGCCCTGCAATTATATATAACAAAGGCTCTGACGCTCGTCCTAAGCAAGGCCCTGACACTGTCCTCACTAAGGCCCTGACACTACTTCTAACTCAGGCCCTGACATTATACCTAACGAAGGCTCTGATGCTAACCCTAACTAAGGCCCTGACAGTGACCCTAACTAAGGCCTTGACACTATTCCTAAGTAAGGCCTTAGCCCTAACCCTAGCCCCATCCCCAGCCCCATCCCCAGTCCCAGCTCCTGCCACAGCTCCTACAGAGGCCTTTATGCTCCTCGTAGGCCTTGCCCTGACACTGTCCTTAACTAAGGCCTTGACACTACTACTAACTCAGGCCGTGATACTGTCCCTATCTAAGTCCCTGACAGTGTCCCTGACTAATTGCCTGACTCTCCTCCTAACTCTGGCCCTGCCATTATACATAACAAAGGCTCTAACGCTCGTCCTTACCAAGGACCTGACACTGTCCCTCACTAAGGCCCTGACACTACTTCTAACTCAAGCTCTGACCTTATACCTAACAAAGGCTCTGATGCTAACCCTAACTAAGGCCCTGACAGTGACCCTAACTAAGGCCTTGACACTATTCCTAACTAAGGCCCTAGCCCTAACCCTAGCCCTAGCCCTCCCCTACCCGATCCCCATCCCCATCCCCCTCCCCCTCCCTAGGCCTAGCCCCTGATGCTGATCCTACAGAGGCCCTTATGCTCCTCCTAGGCCTTGCCCTGACACTGTCCCTACCGAAGGCCGTGATACTGGTCCTAAAGAAGGCCCAGGTGCTCTCGATAACTAAGGCCTTCAAAGTGTCCCTCCCTCCATTCCGGACTTTATCCCTAGTCCATAGTTAATGTCCTGCCTCTTACCCTACCTGAAGCCCTAATGCTGTCCCTAACTGAGGCCCTGACTAGTCATCACTAAGGCCCTGACACTGTAAGTAAGGCCAGGAAGCTGTCCCTAATGCAGGCCCTGCTGCCGGCAATAACTAAAGGCCTAACACTATCCTGAGCGAATATACTGACCCATCTCTAACCAAGGTCCTGACACTATCCCTAAGTCAGCCCTGATGCTGGCCCTAAATAAAGCCCTGAGGCTGTCCCTAACACAGGCCTTGAAGCTATCCATAACTGAGGCCTTGACACTCCACCTAACTCAGGCCCTGATCATGTCTTTAACTAAGACCGTAATGCTGATCCTACAGAGGCCCTGATGCTGCTCCTGACTCATGCCCTGACAGTGTCCCCAGCTAAGGACCTGATGCTAGGCCTCACTCGGGCCCTGTCGCTCTCCCTACGTCAGGCTCTGACGCTGTCCCTACCTGAAGCCCTGACGCTGGTTCTAAACAAGGCCCCGATATTCTCAGTAACTAATGTGTTGACACTATACGTGTGTCATGTCCTGACAGTATACCTAGATCATAACTTATCCCTGTCTTTAGCTAAAGTCGAGCCTCTTATGGCAACTAAAGCCCTGATGCTGTGCTTAACTCAGGCCCTGAATTTATCCCCAAGGCCGTGATACTGTCCCTAACTAAGGCACTGTTATTGTTCCTAAGTAAGGGCAGTACTCTCTTCCTATCTCTGGCCCAGCAATTATATATAAAAAAGGCTCTGACGCTCGTCCTAAGCAAGGCCCTGACTCTGTCCTCACTAAGGCCCTGACACTACTTCTAACTCAGGCCCTGACATTATACCTAACGAAGGCTCTGATGCTAACCCTAACTAAGGCCCTGACAGTAACCCTAACTAAGGCCTTGACACTATTCCTAAGTAAGGCCTTAGCCCTAGCCCTCGCCCCAGCCCCAGCCCCATCCCCAGTCCCAGCTCCTGCCACAGCTCCTACAGAGGCCTTTATGTTCCTCGTAGGCCTTGCCCTGACACTGTCCTTAACTAAGGCCTTGACACTACTACTAACTCAGGCCGTGATACTGTCCCTATCTAAGTCCCTGACAGTGTCCCTGACTAATTGCCTGACTCTCCTCCTAACTCTGGCCCTGCCATTATACAAAACAAAGGCTCTAACGCTCATCCTTACCAAGGACCTGACACTGTCCCTCACTAAGGCCCTGACACTACTTCTAACTCAAGCTCTGACATTATACCTAACAAAGGCTTTGATGCTAACCCTAACTAAGGCCCTGAGAGTGACCCTAACTAAGGCCTTGACACTATACCTAACTAAGGCCCTAGCCCTAACCCTAGCCCTAGCCCTCCCCTACCCGATCCCCATCACCATCCCCATCCCCAGCACCAGCCCTAGCCCCTGATGCTGATCCTACAGAGGCCCTTATGCTCCTCCTAGTCCTTGCCCTGACACTGTCCCTACCGAAGGCCGTGATACTGGTCCTAAAGAAGGCCCAGGTGCTCTCGATAACTAAGGCCTTCAAAGTGTCCCTCCCTCCATTCCGGACTTTATCCCTAGTCCATAGTTAATGTCCTGCCTCTTACCCTACCTGAAGCCCTAATGCTGTCCCTAACTGAGGCTCTGACTAGTCATCACTAAGGCCCTGACACTGTTTGTAAGTAAGGCCAGGAAGCTGTCCCTAATGCAGGCCCTGCTGCCGGCAATAACTAAAGGCCTAACACTATCCTGAGCGAATATACTGACCCATCTCGAACCAAGGTCCTGACACTATCCCTAAGTCAGCCCTGATGCTGGCCCTAAATAAAGCCCTGAGGCTGTCCCTAACATAGGCCCAGAAGCTATCCGTAACTGAGGCCTTGACACTCCACCTAACTCAGGCCCTGATCATGTCTTTAACTAAGACCGTAATGCTGATCCTACAGAGGCCCTGATGCTGCTCCTGAGTCATGCCCTGACAGTGTCCCCAGCTAAGGACCTGATGCTAGGCCTCACTCGGGCCCTGTCGCTCTCCCTACGTCAGGCTCTGACGCTGTCCCTACCTGAAGCCCTGACGCTGGTTCTAAACAAGGCCCCGATATTCTCAGTAACTAATGTGTTGACACTATACGTGTGTCATGTCCTGACAGTATACCTAGATCATAACTTATCCCTGTCTTTAGCTAAAGTCGAGCCTCTTATGGCAACTAAAGCCCTGATGCTATGCTTAACTCAGGACCTGAATTTATCCCCAAGGCCGTGATACTGTCCCTAACTAAGGCACTGTTATTGTTCCTAAGTAAGGGCGGTACTCTCTTCCTAACTCTGGCCCTGCAATTATATATAACAAAGGCTCTGACGCTCGTCCTAAGCAAGGCCCTGACACTGTCCTCACTAAGGCCCTGACACTACTTCTAACTCAGGCCCTGACATTATACCTAACGAAGGCTCTGATGCTAACCCTAACTAAGGCCCTGACAGTGACCCTAACTAAGGCCTTGACACTATTCCTAAGTAAGGCCTTAGCCCTAACCCTAGCCCCATCCCCAGCCCCATCCCCAGTCCCAGCTCCTGCCACAGCTCCTACAGAGGCCTTTATGCTCCTCGTAGGCCTTGCCCTGACACTGTCCTTAACTAAGGCCTTGACACTACTACTAACTCAGGCCGTGATACTGTCCCTATCTAAGTCCCTGACAGTGTCCCTGACTAATTGCCTGACTCTCCTCCTAACTCTGGCCCTGCCATTATACATAACAAAGGCTCTAACACTCGTCCTTACCAAGGACCTGACACTGTCCCTCACTAAGGCCCTGACACTACTTCTAACTCAAGCTCTGACCTTATACCTAACAAAGGCTCTGATGCTAACCCTAACTAAGGCCCTGACAGTGACCCTAACTAAGGCCTTGACACTATTCCTAACTAAGGCCCTAGCCCTAACCCTAGCCCTAGCCCTCCCCTACCCGATCCCCATCCCCATCCCCCTCCCCCTCCCTAGGCCTAGCCCCTGATGCTGATCCTACAGAGGCCCTTATGCTCCTCCTAGGCCTTGCCCTGACACTGTCCCTACCGAAGGCTGTGATACTGGTCCTAAAGAAGGCCCAGGTGCTCTCGATAACTAAGGCCTTCAAAGTGTCCCTCCCTCCATTCCGGACTTTATCCCTAGTCCATAGTTAATGTCCTGCCTCTTACCCTACCTGAAGCCCTAATGCTGTCCCTAACTGAGGCCCTGACTAGTCATCACTAAGGCCCTGACACTGTAAGTAAGGCCAGGAAGCTGTCCCTAATGCAGGCCCTGCTGCCGGCAATAACTAAAGGCCTAACACTATCCTGAGCGAATATACTGACCCATCTCGAACCAAGGTCCTGACACTATCCCTAAGTCAGCCCTGATGCTGGCCCTAAATAAAGCCCTGAGGCTGTCCCTAACACAGGCCTTGAAGCTATCCATAACTGAGGCCTTGACACTCCACCTAACTCAGGCCCTGATCATGTCTTTAACTAAGACCGTAATGCTGATCCTACAGAGGCCCTGATGCTGCTCCTGAGTCATGCCCTGACAGTGTCCCCAGCTAAGGACCTGATGCTAGGCCTCACTCGGGCCCTGTCGCTCTCCCTACGTCAGGCTCTGACGCTGTCCCTACCTGAAGCCCTGACGCTGGTTCTAAACAAGGCCCCGATATTCTCAGTAACTAATGTGTTGACACTATACGTGTGTCATGTCCTGACAGTATACCTAGATCATAACTTATCCCTGTCTTTAGCTAAAGTCGAGCCTCTTATGGCAACTAAAGCCCTGATGCTGTGCTTAACTCAGGCCCTGAATTTATCCCCAAGGCCATGATACTGTCCCTAACTAAGGCACTGTTATTGTTCCTAAGTAAGGGCAGTAGTCTCTTCCTATCTCTGGCCCTTGAATTATATATAACAAAGGCTCTGACGCTTGTCCTAACCAAGGCCCTGACACTGTCCTCACTAAGGCCCTGACACTACTTCTAACTCAGGCCGTGACATTATTTTATACCTAACAAAGGCTCTGATGCTAACCCTAAATAAGGCCGTGACAGTGACCCTAACTAAGGCCTTGACACTATTCCTAAGTAAGGCCCTAGCCCTAGCCCTAGCCCCAGCCCCAGCCCCATCCCAAGTCCCAGCTCCTGCCCCAGTTCCTACAGAGGCCTTTATGCTCCTCTTAGGCCTTGCCCTGACACTGTCCTTAACTAAGGCCTTGACACTACTACTAACTGAGGCCGTGATACTGTCCCTAACTAAGTCCCTGACAGTGTCCCTGACTAATTGCCTGACTCTCCTCCTAACTCTGGCCCTGCCATTATACATAACAATGGCTTTAACAATCGTCCTTACCAAGGACCTGACACTGTCCCTCACTAAGGCCCTGACCCTACCTCTAACTCAAGCTCTGACATTATACCTAACAAAGGCTATGATACTAACCCTAACTAAAGCCCCGACAGTGACCCTAACTAAGGCCTTGACAGTATTCCTAAATAAGGCCCAAGCCCTAACCCTAGACCTAGCCCTCCCCTACCCGATCCCCATCCCCATCCCCCTCCCCCTCCCTAGGCCTAGCCCCTGATGCTGATCCTACAGAGGCCCTTATGCTCCTCCTAGGCCTTGCCCTGACACTGTCCCTACCGAAGGCCGTGATACTGGTCCTAAAGAAGGCCCAGGTGCTCTCGATAACTAAGGCCTTCAAAGTGTCCCTCCCTCCATTCCGGACTTTATCCCTAGTCCATAGTTAATGTGCTGCCTCTTACCCTACCTGAAGCCCTAATGCTGTCCCTAACTTAGGCCCTGACTAGTCATCACTAAGGCCCTGACACTGTTTGTAAGTAAGGCCAGGAAGCTGTCCCTAATGCAGGCCCTGCTGCCGGCAATAACTAAAGACCTAACACTATCCTGAGCGAATATACTGACCCATGTCGAACCAAGGTCCTGACACTATCCCTAAGTCAGCCCTGATGCTGGCCCTAAATAAAGCCCTGAGGCTGTCCCTAACACAGGCCCTGAAGCTATCCATAACTGAGGCCTTGACACTCCACCTAACTCAGGCCCTGATCATGTCTTTAACTAAGACCGTAATGCTGATCCTACAGAGGCCCTGATGCTGCTCCTGAGTCATGCCCTGACAGTGTCCCCAGCTAAGGACCTGATGCTAGGCCTCACTCGGGCCCTGTCGCTCTCCCTACGTCAGGCTCTGACGCTGTCCCTACCTGAAGCCCTGACGCTGGTTCTAAACAAGGCCCCGATATTCTCAGTAACTAATGTGTTGACACTATACGTGTGTCATGTCCTGACAGTATACCTAGATCATAACTTATCCCTGTCTTTAGCTAAAGTCGAGCCTCTTATGGCAACTAAAGCCCTGATGCTGTGCTTAACTCAGGCCCTGAATTTGTCCCCAAGGCCGTGATACTGTCCCTAACTAAGGCACTGTTATTGTTCCTAAGTAAGGGCAGTACTCTCTTCCTATCTCTGGCCCAGCAATTATATATAAAAAAGGCTCTGACGCTCGTCCTAAGCAAGGCCCTGACTCTGTCCTCACTAAGGCCCTGACACTACTTCTAACTCAGGCCCTGACATTATACCTAACGAAGGCTCTGATGCTAACCCTAACTAAGGCCCTGACAGTAACCCTAACTAAGGCCTTGACACTATTCCTAAGTAAGGCCTTAGCCCTAGCCCTAGCCCCAGCCCCAGCCCCATCCCCAGTCCCAGCTCCTGCCACAGCTCCTACAGAGGCCTTTATGTTCCTCGGAGGCCTTGCCCTGACAGTGTCCTTAACTAAGGCCTTGACACTACTACTAACTCAGGCCGTGATACTGTCCCTATCTAAGTCTCTGACAGTGTCCCTGACTAATTGCCTGACTCTCCTCCTAACTCTGGCCCTGCCATTATACAAAACAAAGGCTCTAACGCTCATCCTTAGCAAGGACCTGACACTGTCCCTCACTAAGGCCCTGACACTACTTCTAACTCAAGCTCTGACATTATACCTAACAAAGGCTTTGATGCTAACCCTAACTAAGGCCCTGAGAGTGACCCTAACTAAGGCCTTGACACTATACCTAACTAAGGCCCTAGCCCTAACCCTAGCCCTAGCCCTCCCCTACCCGATCCCCATCACCATCCCCATCCCCAGCACCAGCCCTAGCCCCTGATGCTGATCCTACAGAGGCCCTTATGCTCCTCCTAGGCCTTGCCCTGACACTGTCCCTACCGAAGGCCGTGATACTGGTCCTAAAGAAGGCCCAGGTGCTCTCGATAACTAAGGCCTTCAAAGTGTCCCTCCCTCCATTCCGGACTTTATCCCTAGTCCATAGTTAATGTCCTGCCTCTTACCCTACCTGAAGCCCTAATGCTGTCCCTAACTGAGGCCCTGACTAGTCATCACTAAGGCCCTGACACTGTTTGTAAGTAAGGCCAGGAAGCTGTCCCTAATGCAGGCCCTGCTGCCGGCAATAACTAAAGGCCTAACACTATCCTGAGCGAATATACTGACCCATCTCGAACCAAGGTCCTGACACTATCCCTAAGTCAGCCCTGATGCTGGCCCTAAATAAAGCCCTGAGTCTGTCCCTAACATAGGCGCTGAAGCTATCCGTAACTGAGGCCTTGACACTCCACCTAACTCAGGCCCTGATCATGTCTTTAACTAAGACCGTAATGCTGATCCTACAGAGGCCCTGATGCTGCTCCTGAGTCATGCCCTGACAGTGTCCCCAGCTAAGGACCTGATGCTAGGCCTCACTCGGGCCCTGTCGCTCTCCCTACGTCAGGCTCTGACGCTGTCCCTACCTGAAGCCCTGACGCTGGTTCTAAACAAGGCCCCGATATTCTCAGTAACTAATGTGTTGACACTATACGTGTGTCATGTCCTGACAGTATACCTAGATCATAACTTATCCCTGTCTTTAGCTAAAGTCGAGCCTCTTATGGCAACTAAAGCCCTGATGCTGTGCTTAACTCAGGCCCTGAATTTATCCCCAAGGCCGTGATACTGTCCCTAACTAAGGCACTGTTATTGTTCCTAAGTAAGGGCGGTACTCTCTTCCTAACTCTGGCCCTGCAATTATATATAACAAAGGCTCTGACGCTCGTCCTAAGCAAGGCCCTGACACTGTCCTCACTAAGGCCCTGACACTACTTCTAACTCAGGCCCTGACATTATACCTAACGAAGGCTCTGATGCTAACCCTAACTAAGGCCCTGACAGTGACCCTAACTAAGGCCTTGACACTATTCCTAAGTAAGGCCTTAGCCCTAACCCTAGCCCCATCCCCAGCCCCATCCCCAGTCCCAGCTCCTGCCACAGCTCCTACAGAGGCCTTTATGCTCCTCGTAGGCCTTGCCCTGACACTGTCCTTAACTAAGGCCTTGACACTACTACTAACTCAGGCCGTGATACTGTCCCTATCTAAGTCCCTGACAGTGTCCCTGACTAATTGCCTGACTCTCCTCCTAACTCTGGCCCTGCCATTATACATAACAAAGGCTCTAACGCTCGTCCTTACCAAGGACCTGACACTGTCCCTCACTAAGGCCCTGACACTACTTCTAACTCAAGCTCTGACCTTATACCTAACAAAGGCTCTGATGCTAACCCTAACTAAGGCCCTGACAGTGACCCTAACTAAGGCCTTGACACTATTCCTAACTAAGGCCCTAGCCCTAACCCTAGCCCTAGCCCTCCCCTACCCGATCCCCATCCCCATCCCCCTCCCCCTCCCTAGGCCTAGCCCCTGATGCTGATCCTACAGAGGCCCTTATGCTCCTCCTAGGCCTTGCCCTGACACTGTCCCTACCGAAGGCCGTGATACTGGTCCTAAAGAAGGCCCAGGTGCTCTCGATAACTAAGGCCTTCAAAGTGTCCCTCCCTCCATTCCGGACTTTATCCCTAGTCCATAGTTAATGTCCTGCCTCTTACCCTACCTGAAGCCCTAATGCTGTCCCTAACTGAGGCCCTGACTAGTCATCACTAAGGCCCTGACACTGTTTGTAAGTAAGGCCAGGAAGCTGTCCCTAATGCAGGCCCTGCTGCCGGCAATAACTAAAGGCCTAACACTATCCTGAGCGAATATACTGACCCATCTCGAACCAAGGTCCTGACACTATCCCTAAGTCAGCCCTGATGCTGGCCCTAAATAAAGCCCTGAGGCTGTCCCTAACATAGGCCCTGAAGCTATCCGTAACTGAGGCCTTGACACTCCACCTAACTCAGGCCCTGATCATGTCTTTAACTAAGACCGTAATGCTGATCCTACAGAGGCCCTGATGCTGCTCCTGAGTCATGCCCTGACAGTGTCCCCAGCTAAGGACCTGATGCTAGGCCTCACTCGGGCCCTGTCGCTCTCCCTACGTCAGGCTCTGACGCTGTCCCTACCTGAAGCCCTGACGCTGGTTCTAAACAAGGCCCCGATATTCTCAGTAACTAATGTGTTGACACTATACGTGTGTCATGTCCTGACAGTATACCTAGATCATAACTTATCCCTGTCTTTAGCTAAAGTCGAGCCTCTTATGGCAACTAAAGCCCTGATGCTGTGCTTAACTCAGGCCCTGAATTTATCCCCAAGGCCGTGATACTGTCCGTAACTAAGGCACTGTTATTGTTCCTAAGGGCGGTACTCTCTTCCTAACTCTGGCCCTGCAATTATATATAACAAAGGCTCTGACGCTCGTCCTAAGCAAGGCCCTGACACCGTCCTCACTAAGGCCCTGACACTACTTCTAACTCAGGTCCTGACATTATACCTAACGAAGGCTCTGATGCTAACCCTAACTAAGGCCCTGACAGTGACCCTAACTAAGGCCTTGACACTATTCCTAAGTAAGGCCTTAGCCCTAACCCTAGCCCCATCCCCAGCCCCATCCCCAGTCCCAGCTCCTGCCACAGCTCCTACAGAGGCCTTTATGCTCCTCGTAGGCCTTGCCCTGACACTGTCCTTAACTAAGGCCTTGACACTACTACTAACTCAGGCCGTGATACTGTCCCTATCTAAGTCCCTGACAGTGTCCCTGACTAATTGCCTGACTCTCCTCCTAACTCTGGCCCTGCCATTATACATAACAAAGGCTCTAACGCTCGTCCTTACCAAGGACCTGACACTGTCCCTCACTAAGGCCCTGACACTACTTCTAACTCAAGCTCTGACCTTATACCTAACAAAGGCTCTGATGCTAACCCTAACGAAGGCCCTGACAGTGACCCTAACTAAGGCCTTGACACTATTCCTAACTAAGGCCCTAGCCCTAACCCTAGCCCTAGCCCTCCCCTACCCGATCCCCATCCCCATCCCCCTCCCCCTCCCTAGGCCTAGCCCCTGATGCTGATCCTACAGAGGCCCTTATGCTCCTCCTAGGCCTTGCCCTGACACTGTCCCTACCGAAGGCCGTGATACTGGTCCTAAAGAAGGCCCAGGTGCTCTCGATAACTAAGGCCTTCAAAGTGTCCCTCCCTCCATTCCGGACTTTATCCCTAGTCCATAGTTAATGTCCTGCCTCTTACCCTACCTGAAGCCCTAATGCTGTCCCTAACTGAGGCCCTGACTAGTCATCACTAAGGCCCTGACACTGTTTGTAAGTAAGGCCAGGAAGCTGTCCCTAATGCAGGCCCTGCTGCCGGCAATAACTAAAGGCCTAACACTATCCTGAGCGAATATACTGACCCATCTCGAACCAAGGTCCTGACACTATCCCTAAGTGAGCCCTGATGCTGGCCCTAAATAAAGCCCTGAGGCTGTCCCTAACATAGGCCCTGAAGCTATCCGTAAGTGAGGCCTTGACACTCCACCTAACTCAGGCCCTGATCATGTCTTTAACTAAGACCGTAATGCTGATCCTACAGAGGCCCTGATGCTGCTCCTGAGTCATGCCCTGACAGTGTCCCCAGCTAAGGACCTGATGCTAGGCCTCACTCGGGCCCTGTCGCTCTCTCTACGTCAGGCTCTGACGCTGTCCCTACCTGAAGCCCTGACGCTGGTTCTAAACAAGGCCCCGATATTCTCAGTAACTAATGTGTTGACACTATACGTGTGTCATGTCCTGACAGTATACCTAGATCATAACTTATCCCTGTCTTTAGCTAAAGTGGAGCCTCTTATGGCAACTAAAGCCCTGATGCTATGCTTAACTCAGGCCCTGAATTTATCCCCAAGGCCGTGATACTGTCCCTAACTAAGGCACTGTTATTGTTCCTAAGTAAGGGCGGTACTCTCTTCCTAACTCTGGCCCTGCAATTATATATAACAAAGGCTCTGACGCTCGTCCTAAGCAAGGCCCTGACACTGTCCTCACTAAGGCCCTGACACTACTTCTAACTCAGGCCCTGACATTATACCTAACGAAGGCTCTGATGCTAACCCTAACTAAGGCCCTGACAGTGACCCTAACTAAGGCCTTGACACTATTCCTAAGTAAGGCCTTAGCCCTAACCCTAGCCCCATCCCCAGCCCCATCCCCAGTCCCAGCTCCTGCCACAGCTCCTACAGAGGCCTTTATGCTCCTCGTAGGCCTTGCCCTGACACTGTCCTTAACTAAGGCCTTGACACTACTACTAACTCAGGCCGTGATACTGTCCCTATCTAAGTCCCTGACAGTGTCCCTGACTAATTGCCTGACTCTCCTCCCAACTCTGGCCCTGCCATTATACATAACAAAGGCTCTAACGCTCGTCCTTACCAAGGACCTGACACTGTCCCTCACTAAGGCCCTGACACTACTTCTAACTCAAGCTCTGACCTTATACCTAACAAAGGCTCTGATGCTAACCCTAACTAAGGCCCTGACAGTGACCCTAACTAAGGCCTTGACACTATTCCTAACTAAGGCCCTAGCCCTAACCCTAGCCCTAGCCCTCCCCTACCCGATCCCCATCCCCATCCCCCTCCCCCTCCCTAGGCCTAGCCCCTGATGCTGATCCTACAGAGGCCCTTATGCTCCTCCTAGGCCTTGCCCTGACACTGTCCCTACCGAAGGCCGTGATACTGGTCCTAAAGAAGGCCCAGGTGCTCTCGATAACTAAGGCCTTCAAAGTGTCCCTCCCTCCATTCCGGACTTTATCCCTAGTCCATAGTTAATGTCCTGCCTCTTACCCTACCTGAAGCCCTAATGCTGTCCCTAACTGAGGCCCTGACTAGTCATCACTAAGGCCCTGACACTGTTTGTAAGTAAGGCCAGGAAGCTGTCCCTAATGCAGGCCCTGCTGCCGGCAATAACTAAAGGCCTAACACTATCCTGAGCGAATATACTGACCCATCTCGAACCAAGGTCCTGACACTATCCCTAAGTCAGCCCTGATGCTGGCCCTAAATAAAGCCCTGAGGCTGTCCCTAACATAGGCCCTGAAGCTATCCGTAACTGAGGCCTTGACACTCCACCTAACTCAGGCCCTGATCATGTCTTTAACTAAGACCGTAATGCTGATCCTACAGAGGCCCTGATGCTGCTCCTGAGTCATGCCCTGACAGTGTCCCCAGCTAAGGACCTGATGCTAGGCCTCACTCGGGCCCTGTCGCTCTCCCTACGTCAGGCTCTGACGCTGTCCCTACCTGAAGCCCTGACGCTGGTTCTAAACAAGGCCCCGATATTCTCAGTAACTAATGTGTTGACACTATACGTGTGTCATGTCCTGACAGTATACCTAGATCATAACTTATCCCTGTCTTTAGCTAAAGTCGAGCCTCTTATGGCAACTAAAGCCCTGATGCTGTGCTTAACCCAGGCCCTGAATTTATCCCCAAGGCCGTGATACTGTCCCTAACTAAGGCACTGTTATTGTTCCTAAGTAAGGGCAGTACTCTCTTCCTAATTCTGGCCCAGCAATTATATATAAAAAAGTCTCTGACGCTCGTCCTAAGCAAGGTCCTGACACTGTCCTCACTAAGGCCCTGACACTACTTCTAACTCAGGCCCTGACATTATACCTAACGAAGGCTCTGATGCTAACCCTAACTAAGGCCCTGACAGTAACCCTAACTAAGGCCTTGACACTACTTCTAACTCAGGCCGTGACATTATTTTATACCTAACAAAGGCTCTGATGCTAACCCTAACTAAGGCCGTGACAGTGACCCTAACTAAGGCCTTGACACTATTCCTAAGTAAGGCCCTAGCCCTAGCCCTAGACCCAGCCCAAGCCCCAGCCCCATCCCAAGTCCCAGCTCCTGCCTCAGCTCCTACAGAGGCCTTTATGCTCCTATTAGGCCTTGCCCTGACACTGTCCTTAACTAAGGCCTTGACACTACTACTAACTGAGGCCGTGATACTGTCCCTAACTAAGTCCCTGACAGTGTCCCTGACTAATTGCCTGACTCTCCTCCTAACTCTGGCCCTGCCATTATACATAACAATGGCTTTAACAATCGTCCTTACCAAGGACCTGACACTGTCCCTCACTAAGGCCCTGACCCTACCTCTAACTCAAGCTCTGACATTATACCTAACAAAGGCTATGATACTAACCCTAACTAAAGCCCCGACAGTGACCCTAACTAAGGCCTTGACAGTATTCCTAAATAAGGCCCAAGCCCTAACCCTAGACCTAGCCCTCCCCTACCCGATCCCCATCCCCATCCCCATCCCCATCCCCATCCCCATCCCCATCCCCATCCCCATCCCCATCCCCATCCCCAGCCCTAGCCCCTGATGCTGATCCTACAGAGGCCCTGATGCTGCTCTTGAGTCATGCCCTGACAGTATCCCCAGCTAAGGACCTGATGCTAGGCCTCACTCGGGCCCTGTCGCTCTCCGTACATCACGCTCTGACGCGGTCCCTACCTGAAGCCCTGACACTGGTTCTAAAGAAGGCCCCGATATTCTCAGTAACTAAGGTGTTGACACTATAACTGGGTCATGTCCTGACAGTATACCTAGATCATAACTTATCCCTGTCTTTAGCTAAAGTCGAGCCTCTTATGGCAACTAAAGCCCTGATGCCATGCTTAACTCAGGCCCTGAATTTAGCCCCAAGGCCGTGATACTGTCCCTAACTAAGGCACTGATATTGTCCCTAACTAAGTGCGGTACTCTCTTCCTACCTCTGGCTCTGCAATTATATATAACAAAGGCTCTGACGCTCGTCCTAAGCAAGGCCCTGACACTGTCCCTCAGTAAGGCCCTGACACTACTTCTAACTCAGGCCCTGACATTATACCTAACGAAGGCTCTGATGCTAACCCTAACTAAGGCCCTGACAGTGACCCTAACTAAGGCCTTGACACTATTCCTAACTAAGGCCCTAGCCCTAACCCTAGCCCTAGCCCTCCCCTACCCGATCCCCATCCCCATCTCCATCCCCCTCCCCCTCCCTCTCCCTAGCCCTAGCCCCTGATGCTGATCCTACAGAGGCCCTTATGCTCCTCCTAGGCCTTGCCCTGACACTGTCCCTGCCGAAGGCTGTGATACTGGTCCTAAAGAAGGCCCAGGTGCTCTCGATAACTAAGGCCTTCAAAGTGTCCCTCCCTCCATTCCGGACTTTATCCCTAGTCCATAGTTAATGTCCTGCCTCTTACCCTACCTGAAGCCCTAATGCTGTCCCTAACTGAGGCCCTGACTAGTCATCACTAAGGCCCTGACCCTGTTTGTTAGTAAGGCCAGGAAGCTGTCCCTAATGCAGGCCCTGCTGCCGGCAATAACTAAAGGCCTAACACTATCCTGAGCGAATATACTGACCCATCTTGAACCAAGGTCCTGACACTATCCCTAAGTGAGCCCTGATGCTGGCCCTAAATAAAGCCCTGAGGCTGTCCCTAACACAGGCCCTGAAGCTATCCATAACTGAGGCCTTGACACTCCACCTAACTCAGGCCCTGATCATGTCTTTAACTAAGACCGTAATGCTGATCCTACAGAGGCCCTGATGCTGCTCCTGAGTCATGCCCTGACAGTGTCCCCAGCTAAGGACCTGATGCTAGGCCTCACTCGGGCCCTGTCGCTCTCCCTACGTCAGGCTCTGACGCTGTCCCTACCTGAACCCCTGACGCTGGTTCTAAACAAGGCCCCGATATTCTCAGTAACTAATGTGTTGACACTATACGTGTGTCATGTCCTGACAGTATACCTAGATCATAACTTATCCCTGTCTTTAGCTAAAGTCGAGCTTCTTATGGCAACTAAAGCCCTGATGCTGTGCTTAACTCAGGCCCTGAATTTATCCCCAAGGCCGTGATACTGTCCCTAACTAAGGCACTGTTATTGTTCCTAAGTAAGGGCGGTACTCTCTTCCTAACTCTGGCCCTGCAATTATATATAACAAAGGCTCTGACGCTCGTCCTAAGCAAGGCCCTGACACTGTCCTCACTAAGGCCCTGACACTACTTCTAACTCAGGCCCTGACATTATACCTAACGAAGGCTCTGATGCTAACCCTAACTAAGGCCCTGACAGTGACCCTAACTAAGGCCTTGACACTATTCCTAAGTAAGGCCTTAGCCCTAACCCTAGCCCCATCCCCAGCCCCATCCCCAGTCCCAGCTCCTGCTACAGCTCCTACAGAGGCCTTTATGCTCCTCGTAGGCCTTGCCCTGACACTGTCCTTAACTAAGGCCTTGACACTACTACTAACTCAGGCCGTGATACTGTCCCTATCTAAGTCCCTGACAGTGTCCCTGACTAATTGCCTGACTCTCCTCCTAACTCTGGCCCTGCCATTATACATAACAAAGGCTCTAACACTCGTCCTTACCAAGGACCTGACACTGTCCCTCACTAAGGCCCTGACACTACTTCTAACTCAAGCTCTGACCTTATACCTAACAAAGGCTCTGATGCTAACCCTAACTAAGGCCCTGACAGTGACCCTAACTAAGGCCTTGACACTATTCCTAACTAAGGCCCTAGCCCTAACCCTAGCCCTAGCCCTCCCCTACCCGATCCCCATCCCCATCCCCCTCCCCCTCCCTAGGCCTAGCCCCTGATGCTGATCCTACAGAGGCCCTTATGCTCCTCCTAGGCCTTGCCCTGACACTGTCCCTACCGAAGGCCGTGATACTGGTCCTAAAGAAGGCCCAGGTGCTCTCGATAACTAAGGCCTTCAAAGTGTCCCTCCCTCCATTCCGGACTTTATCCCTAGTCCATAGTTAATGTCCTGCCTCTTACCCTACCTGAAGCCCTAATGCTGTCCCTAACTGAGGCCCTGACTAGTCATCACTAAGGCCCTGACCCTGTTTGTAAGTAAGGCCAGGAAGCTGTCCCTAATGCAGGCCCTGCTGCCAGCAATAACTAAAGGCCTAACACTATCCTGAGCGAATATACTGACCCATCTCGAACCAAGGTCCTGACACTATCCCTAAGTGAGCCCTGATGCTGGCCCTAAATAAAGCCCTGAGGCTGTCCCTAACATAGGCCCTGAAGCTATCCGTAAGTGAGGCCTTGACACTCCACCTAACTCAGGCCCTGATCATGTCTTTAACTAAGACCGTAATGCTGATCCTACAGAGGCCCTGATGCTGCTCCTGAGTCATGCCCTGACAGTGTCCCCAGCTAAGGACCTGATGCTAGGCCTCACTCGGGCCCTGTCGCTCTCCCTACGTCAGGCTCTGACGCTGTCCCTACCTGAAGCCCTGACGCTGGTTCTAAACAAGGCCCCGATATTCTCAGTAACTAATGTGTTGACACTATACGTGTGTCATGTCCTGACAGTATACCTAGATCATAACTTATCCCTGTCTTTAGCTAAAGTCGAGCCTCTTATGGCAACTAAAGCCCTGATGCTATGCTTAACTCAGGCCCTGAATTTATCCCCAAGGCCGTGATACTGTCCCTAACTAAGGCACTGTTATTGTTCCTAAGTAAGGGCGGTACTCTCTTCCTAACTCTGGCCCTGCAATTATATATAACAAAGGCTCTGACGCTCGTCCTAAGCAAGGCCCTGACACTGTCCTCACTAAGGCCCTGACACTACTTCTAACTCAGGCCCTGACATTATACCTAACGAAGGCTCTGATGCTAACCCTAACTAAGGCCCTGACAGTGACCCTAACTAAGGCCTTGACACTATTCCTAAGTAAGGCCTTAGCCCTAACCCTAGCCCCATCCCCAGCCCCATCCCCAGTCCCAGCTCCTGCCACAGCTCCTACAGAGGCCTTTATGCTCCTCGTAGGCCTTGCCCTGACACTGTCCTTAACTAAGGCCTTGACACTACTACTAACTCAGGCCGTGATACTGTCCCTATCTAAGTCCCTGACAGTGTCCCTGACTAATTGCCTGACTCTCCTCCCAACTCTGGCCCTGCCATTATACATAACAAAGGCTCTAACGCTCGTCCTTACCAAGGACCTGACACTGTCCCTCACTAAGGCCCTGACACTACTTCTAACTCAAGCTCTGACCTTATACCTAACAAAGGCTCTGATGCTAACCCTAACTAAGGCCCTGACAGTGACCCTAACTAAGGCCTTGACACTATTCCTAACTAAGGCCCTAGCCCTAACCCTAGCCCTAGCCCTCCCCTACCCGATCCCCATCCCCATCCCCCTCCCCCTCCCTAGGCCTAGCCCCTGATGCTGATCCTACAGAGGCCCTTATGCTCCTCCTAGGCCTTGCCCTGACACTGTCCCTACCGAAGGCCGTGATACTGGTCCTAAAGAAGGCCCAGGTGCTCTCGATAACTAAGGCCTTCAAAGTGTCCCTCCCTCCATTCCGGACTTTATCCCTAGTCCATAGTTAATGTCCTGCCTCTTACCCTACCTGAAGCCCTAATGCTGTCCCTAACTGAGGCCCTGACTAGTCATCACTAAGGCCCTGACCCTGTTTGTTAGTAAGGCCAGGAAGCTGTCCCTAATGCAGGCCCTGCTGCCGGCAATAACTAAAGGCCTAACACTATCCTGAGCGAATATACTGACCCATCTCTAACCAAGGTCCTGACACTATCCCTAAGTCAGCCCTGATGCTGGCCCTAAATAAAGCCCTGAGGCTGTCCCTAACACAGGCCTTGAAGCTATCCATAACTGAGGCCTTGACACTCCACCTAACTCAGGCCCTGATCATGTCTTTAACTAAGACCGTAATGCTGATCCTACAGAGGCCCTGATGCTGCTCCTGACTCATGCCCTGACAGTGTCCCCAGCTAAGGACCTGATGCTAGGCCTCACTCGGGCCCTGTCGCTCTCCCTACGTCAGGCTCTGACGCTGTCCCTACCTGAACCCCTGACGCTGGTTCTAAACAAGGCCCCGATATTCTCAGTAACTAATGTGTTGACACTATACGTGTGTCATGTCCTGACAGTATACCTAGATCATAACTTATCCCTGTCTTTAGCTAAAGTCGAGCCTCTTATGGCAACTAAAGCCCTGATGCTGTGCTTAACTCAGGCCCTGAATTTATCCCCAAGGCCGTGATACTGTCCCTAACTAAGGCACTGTTATTGTTCCTAAGTAAGGGCGGTACTCTCTTCCTAACTCTGGCCCTGCAATTATATATAACAAAGGCTCTGACGCTCGTCCTAAGCAAGGCCCTGACACTGTCCTCACTAAGGCCCTGACACTACTTCTAACTCAGGCCCTGACATTATACCTAACGAAGGCTCTGATGCTAACCCTAACTAAGGCCCTGACAGTGACCCTAACTAAGGCCTTGACACTATTCCTAAGTAAGGCCTTAGCCCTAACCCTAGCCCCATCCCCAGCCCCATCCCCAGTCCCAGCTCCTGCCACAGCTCCTACAGAGGCCTTTATGCTCCTCGTAGGCCTTGCCCTGACACTGTCCTTAACTAAGGCCTTGACACTACTACTAACTCAGGCCGTGATACTGTCCCTATCTAAGTCCCTGACAGTGTCCCTGACTAATTGCCTGACTCTCCTCCTAACTCTGGCCCTGCCATTATACATAACAAAGGCTCTAACGCTCGTCCTTACCAAGGACCTGACACTGTCCCTCACTAAGGCCCTGACACTACTTCTAACTCAAGCTCTGACCTTATACCTAACAAAGGCTCTGATGCTAACCCTAACTAAGGCCCTGACAGTGACCCTAACTAAGGCCTTGACACTATTCCTAACTAAGGCCCTAGCCCTAACCCTAGCCCTAGCCCTCCCCTACCCGATCCCCATCACCATCCCCATCCCCAGCACCAGCCCTAGCCCCTGATGCTGATCCTACAGAGGCCCTTATGCTCCTCCTAGGCCTTGCCCTGACACTGTCCCTACCGAAGGCCGTGATACTGGTCCTAAAGAAGGCCCAGGTGCTCTCGATAACTAAGGCCTTCAAAGTGTCCCTCCCTCCATTCCGGACTTTATCCCTAGTCCATAGTTAATGTCCTGCCTCTTACCCTACCTGAAGCCCTAATGCTGTCCCTAACTGAGGCCCTGACTAGTCATCACTAAGGCCCTGACACTGTTTGTAAGTAAGGCCAGGAAGCTGTCCCTAATGCAGGCCCTGCTGCCGGCAATAACTAAAGGCCTAACACTATCCTGAGCGAATATACTGACCCATCTCGAACCAAGGTCCTGACACTATCCCTAAGTCAGCCCTGATGCTGGCCCTAAATAAAGCCCTGAGGCTGTCCCTAACATAGGCCCTGAAGCTATCCGTAACTGAGGCCTTGACACTCCACCTAACTCAGGCCCTGATCATGTCTTTAACTAAGACCGTAATGCTGATCCTACAGAGGCCCTGATGCTGCTCCTGAGTCATGCCCTGACAGTGTCCCCAGCTAAGGACCTGATGCTAGGCCTCACTCGGGCCCTGTCGCTCTCCCTACGTCAGGCTCTGACGCTGTCCCTACCTGAAGCCCTGACGCTGGTTCTAAACAAGGCCCCGATATTCTCAGTAACTAATGTGTTGACACTATACGTGTGTCATGTCCTGACAGTATACCTAGATCATAACTTATCCCTGTCTTTAGCTAAAGTCGAGCCTCTTATGGCAACTAAAGCCCTGATGCTGTGCTTAACTCAGGCCCTGAATTTATCCCCAAGGCCGTGATACTGTCCCTAACTAAGGCACTGTTATTGTTCCTAAGTAAGGGCAGTACTCTCTTCCTAATTCTGGCCCAGCAATTATATATAAAAAAGTCTCCAGGGCTTCCCTGGTGGCGCAGTGGTTGAGAGTCCGCCTGCCGATGCAGGGGACACGGGTTCGTGCCCTGGTCTGGGAAGATCCCACATACCGCGGAGCGGCTGGGCCCGTGAGCCATGGCTGCTGGGCCTGCGCGTCCAGAGCCTGTGCTCTGCAACGGGAGAGGCCACAACAGTGAGAGGCCCGCGTATCGCAAAAAAAAAAAAAAAAAAAAAAAAAAAAAAAAAAAAAAAAAAAAAAAAAAAAAAGTCTCTGACGCTCGTCCTAAGCAAGGCCCTGACACTGTCCTCACTAAGGCCCTGACACTACTTCTAACTCAGGCCCTGACATTATACCTAACGAAGGCTCTGATGCTAACCCTAACTAAGGCCCTGACAGTAACCCTAACTAAGGCCTTGACACTACTTCTAACTCAGGTCGTGACATTATTTTATACCTAACAAAGACTCTGATGCTAACCCTAACTAAGGCCGTGACAGTGACCCTAACTAAGGCCTTGACACTATTCCTAAGTAAGGCCCTAGCCCTAGCCCTAGACCCAGCCCAAGCCCCAGCCCCATCCCAAGTCCCAGCTCCTGCCCCAGCTCCTACAGAGGCCTTTATGCTCCTCTTAGGCCTTGCCCTGACACTGTCCTTAACTAAGGCCTTGACACTACTACTAACTGAGGCCGTGATACTGTCCCTAACTAAGTCCCTGACAGTGTCCCTGACTAATTGCCTGACTCTCCTCCTAACTCTGGCCCTGCCATTATACATAACAATGGCTTTAACAATCGTCCTTACCAAGGACCTGACACTGTCCCTCACTAAGGCCCTGACCCTACCTCTAACTCAAGCTCTGACATTATACCTAACAAAGGCTATGATACTAACCCTAACTAAAGCCCCGACAGTGACCCTAACTAAGGCCTTGACAGTATTCCTAAATAAGGCCCAAGCCCTAACCCTAGACCTAGCCCTCCCCTACCCGATCCCCATCCCCATCCCCATCCCCATCCCCATCCCCAGCCCTAGCCCCTGATGCTGATCCTACAGAGGCCCTGATGCTGCTCCTGAGTCATGCCCTGACAGTATCCCCATCTAAGGACCTGATGCTAGGCCTCACTCGGGCCCTGTCGCTCTCCGTACATCACGCTCTGACGCGGTCCCTACCTGAAGCCCTGACACTGGTTCTAAAGAAGGCCCCGATATTCTCAGTAACTAAGGTGTTGACACTATAACTGGGTCATGTCCTGACAGTATACCTAGATCATAACTTATCCCTGTCTTTAGCTAAAGTCGAGCCTCTTATGGCAACTAAAGCCCTGATGCCATGCTTAACTCAGGCCCTGAATTTAGCCCCAAGGCCGTGATACTGTCCCTAACTAAGGCACTGATATTGTCCCTAAGTAAGTGCGGTACTCTCTCCCTACCTCTGGCTCTGCAATTATATATAACAAAGGCTCTGACGCTCGTCCTAAGCAAGGCCCTGACACTGTCCCTCAGTAAGGCCCTGACACTACTTCTAACTCAGGCCCTGACATTATACCTAACGAAGGCTCTGATGCTAACCCTAACTAAGGCCCTGACAGTGACCCTAACTAAGGCCTTGACACTATTCCTAACTAAGGCCCTAGCCCTAGCCCTCCCCTACCCGATCCCCATCCCCATCCCCATCCACATCCCCATCCCTAGCCCTAGCCCCTGATGCTGATCCTACAGAGGCACTTATGCTCCTCCTAGGCCTTGCCCTGACACTGTCCCTACCGAAGGCTGTGATACTGGTCCTAAAGAAGGCCCAGGTGCTCTCGATAACTAAGGCCTTCAAAGTGTCCCTCGCTCCATTCCGGACTTTATCCCTAGTCCATAGTTAATGTCCTGCCTCTTACCCTACTTGAAGCCCTAATGCTGTCCCTAACTGAGGCCCTGACTAGTCATCACTAAGGCCCTGACACTGTTTGTAAGTAAGGCCAGGAAGCTGTCCCTAATGCAGGCCCTGCTGCCGGCAATAAGTAAAGGCCTAACACTATCCTGAGCGAATATACTGACCCATCTCGAACCAAGGTCCTGACACTATCCCTAAGTCAGCCCTGATGCTGGCCCTAAATAAAGCCCTGAGGCTGTCCCTAACACAGGCCCTGAAGCTATCCATAACTGAGGCCTTGACACTCCACCTAACTCAGGCCCTGATCATGTCTTTAACTAAGACCGTAATGCTGATCCTACAGAGGCCCTGATGCTGCTCCTGAGTCATGCCCTGACAGTGTCCCCAGCTAAGGACCTGATGCTAGGCCTCACTCGGGCCCTGTCGCTCTCCCTACGTCAGGCTCTGACGCTGTCCCTACCTGAACCCCTGACGCTGGTTCTAAACAAGGCCCCGATATTCTCAGTAACTAATGTGTTGACACTATACGTGTGTCATGTCCTGACAGTATACCTAGATCATAACTTATCCCTGTCTTTAGCTAAAGTCGAGCCTCTTATGGCAACTAAAGCCCTGATGCTATGCTTAACTCAGGCCCTGAATTTATCCCCAAGGCCGTGATACTGTCCGTAACTAAGGCACTGTTATTGTTCCTAAGGGCGGTACTCTCTTCCTAACTCTGGCCCTGCAATTATATATAACAAAGGCTCTGACGCTCGTCCTAAGCAAGGCCCTGACACTGTCCTCACTAAGGCCCTGACACTACTTCTAACTCAGGCCCTGACATTATACCTAACGAAGGCTCTGATGCTAACCCTAACTAAGGCCCTGACAGTGACCCTAACTAAGGCCTTGACACTATTCCTAAGTAAGGCCTTAGCCCTAACCCTAGCCCCATCCCCAGCCCCATCCCCAGTCCCAGCTCCTGCCACAGCTCCTACAGAGGCCTTTATGCTCCTCGTAGGCCTTGCCCTGACACTGTCCTTAACTAAGGCCTTGACACTACTACTAACTCAGGCCGTGATACTGTCCCTATCTAAGTCCCTGACAGTGTCCCTGACTAATTGCCTGACTCTCCTCCTAACTCTGGCCCTGCCATTATACATAACAAAGGCTCTAACACTCGTCCTTACCAAGGACCTGACACTGTCCCTCACTAAGGCCCTGACACTACTTCTAACTCAAGCTCTGACCTTATACCTAACAAAGGCTCTGATGCTAACCCTAACTAAGGCCCTGACAGTGACCCTAACTAAGGCCTTGACACTATTCCTAACTAAGGCCCTAGCCCTAACCCTAGCCCTAGCCCTCCCCTACCCGATCCCCATCCCCATCCCCCTCCCCCTCCCTAGGCCTAGCCCCTGATGCTGATCCTACAGAGGCCCTTATGCTCCTCCTAGGCCTTGCCCTGACACTGTCCCTACCGAAGGCCGTGATACTGGTCCTAAAGAAGGCCCAGGTGCTCTCGATAACTAAGGCCTTCAAAGTGTCCCTCCCTCCATTCCGGACTTTATCCCTAGTCCATAGTTAATGTCCTGCCTCTTACCCTACCTGAAGCCCTAATGCTGTCCCTAACTGAGGCCCTGACTAGTCATCACTAAGGCCCTGACACTGTTTGTAAGTAAGGCCAGGAAGCTGTCCCTAATGCAGGCCCTGCTGCCGGCAATAACTAAAGGCCTAACACTATCCTGAGCGAATATACTGACCCATCTCTAACCAAGGTCCTGACACTATCCCTAAGTGAGCCCTGATGCTGGCCCTAAATAAAGCCCTGAGGCTGTCCCTAACATAGGCCCTGAAGCTATCCGTAACTGAGGCCTTGACACTCCACCTAACTCAGGCCCTGATCATGTCTTTAACTAAGACCGTAATGCTGATCCTACAGAGGCCCTGATGCTGCTCCTGAGTCATGCCCTGACAGTGTCCCCAGCTAAGGACCTGATGCTAGGCCTCACTCGGGCCCTGTCGCTCTCCCTACGTCAGGCTCTGACGCTGTCCCTACCTGAAGCCCTGACGCTGGTTCTAAACAAGGCCCCGATATTCTCAGTAACTAATGTGTTGACACTATACGTGTGTCATGTCCTGACAGTATACCTAGATCATAACTTATCCCTGTCTTTAGCTAAAGTCGAGCCTCTTATGGCAACTAAAGCCCTGATGCTGTGCTTAACTCAGGCCCTGAATTTATCCCCAAGGCCGTGATACTGTCCCTAACTAAGGCACTGTTATTGTTCCTAAGTAAGGGCGGTACTCTCTTCCTAATTCTGGCCCAGCAATTATATATAAAAAAGTCTCTGACGCTCGTCCTAAGCAAGGCCCTGACACTGTCCTCACTAAGGCCCTGACACTACTTCTAACTCAGGCCCTGACATTATACCTAACGAAGGCTCTGATGCTAACCCTAACTAAGGCCCTGACAGTAACCCTAACTAAGGCCTTCACACTACTTCTAACTCAGGCCGTGACATTATTTTATACCTAACAAAGGCTCTGATGCTAACCCTAACTAAGGCCGTGACAGTGACCCTAACTAAGGCCTTGACACTATTCCTAAGTAAGGCCCTAGCCCTAGCCCTAGACCCAGCCCAAGCCCCAGCCCCATCCCAAGTCCCAGCTCCTGCCTCAGCTCCTACAGAGGCCTTTATGCTCCTATTAGGCCTTGCCCTGACACTGTCCTTAACTAAGGCCTTGACACTACTACTAACTGAGGCCGTGATACTGTCCCTAACTAAGTCCCTGACAGTGTCCCTGACTAATTGCCTGACTCTCCTCCTAACTCTGGCCCTGCCATTATACATAACAATGGCTTTAACAATCGTCCTTACCAAGGACCTGACACTGTCCCTCACTAAGGCCCTGACCCTACCTCTAACTCAAGCTCTGACATTATACCTAACAAAGGCTATGATACTAACCCTAACTAAAGCCCCGACAGTGACCCTAACTAAGGCCTTGACAGTATTCCTAAATAAGGCCCAAGCCCTAACCCTAGACCTAGCCCTCCCCTACCCGATCCCCATCCCCATCCCCATCCCCATCCCCATCCCCATCCCCATCCCCATCCCCATCCCCAGCCCTAGCCCCTGATGCTGATCCTACAGAGGCCCTGATGCTGCTCCTGAGTCATGCCCTGACAGTATCCCCATCTAAGGACCTGATGCTAGGCCTCACTCGGGCCCTGTCGCTCTCCGTACATCACGCTCTGACGCGGTCCCTACCTGAAGCCCTGACACTGGTTCTAAAGAAGGCCCCGATATTCTCAGTAACTAAGGTGTTGACACTATAACTGGGTCATGTCCTGACAGTATACCTAGATCATAACTTATCCCTGTCTTTAGCTAAAGTCGAGCCTCTTATGGCAACTAAAGCCCTGATGCCATGCTTAACTCAGGCCCTGAATTTAGCCCCAAGGCCGTGATACTGTCCCTAACTAAGGCACTGATATTGTCCCTAAGTAAGTGCGGTACTCTCTTCCTACCTCTGGCTCTGCAATTATATATAACAAAGGCTCTGACGCTCGTCCTAAGCAAGGCCCTGACACTGTCCCTCAGTAAGGCCCTGACACTACTTCTAACTCAGGCCCTGACATTATACCTAACGAAGGCTCTGATGCTAACCCTAACTAAGGCCCTGACAGTGACCCTAACTAAGGCCTTGACACTATTCCTAACTAAGGCCCTAGCCCTAACCCTAGCCCTAGCCCTCCCCTACCCGATCCCCATCCCCATCTCCATACCCCTCCCCCTCCCTCTCCCTAGCCCTAGCCCCTGATGCTGATCCTACAGAGGCCGTTATGCTCCTCCTAGGCCTTGCCCTGACACTGTCCCTGCCGAAGGCTGTGATACTGGTCCTAAAGAAGGCCCAGGTGCTCTCGATAACTAAGGCCTTCAAAGTGTCCCTCCCTCCATTCCGGACTTTATCCCTAGTCCATAGTTAATGTCCTGCCTCTTACCCTACCTGAAGCCCTAATGCTGTCCCTAACTGAGGCCCTGACTAGTCATCACTAAGGCCCTGACACTGTTTGTTAGTAAGGCCAGGAAGCTGTCCCTAATGCAGGCCCTGCTGCCGGCAATAACTAAAGGCCTAACACTATCCTGAGCGAATATACTGACCCATCTTGAACCAAGGTCCTGACACTATCCCTAAGTGAGCCCTGATGCTGGCCCTAAATAAAGCCCTGAGGCTGTCCCTAACACAGGCCCTGAAGCTATCCATAACTGAGGCCTTGACACTCCACCTAACTCAGGCCCTGATCATGTCTTTAACTAAGACCGTAATGCTGATCCTACAGAGGCCCTGATGCTGCTCCTGAGTCATGCCCTGACAGTGTCCCCAGCTAAGGACCTGATGCTAGGCCTCACTCGGGCCCTGTCGCTCTCCCTACGTCAGGCTCTGACGCTGTCCCTACCTGAACCCCTGACGCTGGTTCTAAACAAGGCCCCGATATTCTCAGTAACTAATGTGTTGACACTATACGTGTGTCATGTCCTGACAGTATACCTAGATCATAACTTATCCCTGTCTTTAGCTAAAGTCGAGCTTCTTATGGCAACTAAAGCCCTGATGCTGTGCTTAACTCAGGCCCTGAATTTATCCCCAAGGCCGTGATACTGTCCCTAACTAAGGCACTGTTATTGTTCCTAAGTAAGGGCGGTACTCTCTTCCTAACTCTGGCCCTGCAATTATATATAACAAAGGCTCTGACGCTCGTCCTAAGCAAGGCCCTGACACTGTCCTCACTAAGGCCCTGACACTACTTCTAACTCAGGCCCTGACATTATACCTAACGAAGGCTCTGATGCTAACCCTAACTAAGGCCCTGACAGTGACCCTAACTAAGGCCTTGACACTATTCCTAAGTAAGGCCTTAGCCCTAACCCTAGCCCCATCCCCAGCCCCATCCCCAGTCCCAGCTCCTGCCACAGCTCCTACAGAGGCCTTTATGCTCCTCGTAGGCCTTGCTCTGACACTGTCCTTAACTAAGGCCTTGACACTACTACTAACTCAGGCCGTGATACTGTCCCTATCTAAGTCCCTGACAGTGTCCCTGACTAATTGCCTGACTCTCCTCCTAACTCTGGCCCTGCCATTATACATAACAAAGGCTCTAACGCTCGTCCTTACCAAGGACCTGACACTGTCCCTCACTAAGGCCCTGACACTACTTCTAACTCAAGCTCTGACCTTATACCTAACAAAGGCTCTGATGCTAACCCTAACTAAGGCCCTGACAGTGACCCTAACTAAGGCCTTGACACTATTCCTAACTAAGGCCCTAGCCCTAACCCTAGCCCTAGCCCTCCCCTACCCGATCCCCATCCCCATCCCCCTCCCCCTCCCTAGGCCTAGCCCCTGATGCTGATCCTACAGAGGCCCTTATGCTCCTCCTAGGTCTTGCCCTGACACTGTCCCTACCGAAGGCCGTGATACTGGTCCTAAAGAAGGCCCAGGTGCTCTCGATAACTAAGGCCTTCAAAGTGTCCCTCCCTCCATTCCGGACTTTATCCCTAGTCCATAGTTAATGTCCTGCCTCTTACCCTACCTGAAGCCCTAATGCTGTCCCTAACTGAGGCCCTGACTAGTCATCACTAAGGCCCTGACACTGTTTGTAAGTAAGGCCAGGAAGCTGTCCCTAATGCAGGCCCTGCTGCCAGCAATAACTAAAGGCCTAACACTATCCTGAGCGAATATACTGACCCATCTCGAACCAAGGTCCTGACACTATCCCTAAGTGAGCCCTGATGCTGGCCCTAAATAAAGCCCTGAGGCTGTCCCTAACATAGGCCCTGAAGCTATCCGTAAGTGAGGCCTTGACACTCCACCTAACTCAGGCCCTGATCATGTCTTTAACTAAGACCGTAATGCTGATCCTACAGAGGCCCTGATGCTGCTCCTGAGTCATGCCCTGACAGTGTCCCCAGCTAAGGACCTGATGCTAGGCCTCACTCGGGCCCTGTCGCTCTCCCTACGTCAGGCTCTGACGCTGTCCCTACCTGAACCCCTGACGCTGGTTCTAAACAAGGCCCCGATATTCTCAGTAACTAATGTGTTGACACTATACGTGTGTCATGTCCTGACAGTATACCTAGATCATAACTTATCCCTGTCTTTAGCTAAAGTGGAGCCTCTTATGGCAACTAAAGCCCTGATGCTATGCTTAACTCAGGCCCTGAATTTATCCCCAAGGCCGTGATACTGTCCCTAACTAAGGCACTGTTATTGTTCCTAAGTAAGGGCGGTACTCTCTTCCTAACTCTGGCCCTGCAATTATATATAACAAAGGCTCTGACGCTCGTCCTAAGCAAGGCCCTGACACTGTCCTCACTAAGGCCCTGACACTACTTCTAACTCAGGCCCTGACATTATACCTAACGAAGGCTCTGATGCTAACCCTAACTAAGGCCCTGACAGTGACCCTAACTAAGGCCTTGACACTATTCCTAAGTAAGGCCTTAGCCCTAACCCTAGCCCCATCCCCAGCCCCATCCCCAGTCCCAGCTCCTGCCACAGCTCCTACAGAGGCCTTTATGCTCCTCGTAGGCCTTGCCCTGACACTGTCCTTAACTAAGGCCTTGACACTACTACTAACTCAGGCCGTGATACTGTCCCTATCTAAGTCCCTGACAGTGTCCCTGACTAATTGCCTGACTCTCCTCCTAACTCTGGCCCTGCCATTATACATAACAAAGGCTCTAACGCTCGTCCTTACCAAGGACCTGACACTGTCCCTCACTAAGGCCCTGACACTACTTCTAACTCAAGCTCTGACCTTATACCTAACAAAGGCTCTGATGCTAACCCTAACTAAGGCCCTGACAGTGACCCTAACTAAGGCCTTGACACTATTCCTAACTAAGGCCCTAGCCCTAACCCTAGCCCTAGCCCTCCCCTACCCGATCCCCATCCCCCTCCCCCTCCCTAGGCCTAGCCCCTGATGCTGATCCTACAGAGGCCCTTATGCTCCTCCTAGGCCTTGCCCTGACACTGTCCCTACCGAAGGCCGTGATACTGGTCCTAAAGAAGGCCCAGGTGCTCTCGATAACTAAGGCCTTCAAAGTGTCCCTCCCTCCATTCCGGACTTTATCCCTAGTCCATAGTTAATGTCCTGCCTCTTACCCTACCTGAAGCCCTAATGCTGTCCCTAACTGAGGCCCTGACTAGTCATCACTAAGGCCCTGACCCTGTTTGTTAGTAAGGCCAGGAAGCTGTCCCTAATGCAGGCCCTGCTGCCGGCAATAACTAAAGGCCTAACACTATCCTGAGCGAATATACTGACCCATCTCTAACCAAGGTCCTGACACTATCCCTAAGTCAGCCCTGATGCTGGCCCTAAATAAAGCCCTGAGGCTGTCCCTAACACAGGCCTTGAAGCTATCCATAACTGAGGCCTTGACACTCCACCTAACTCAGGCCCTGATCATGTCTTTAACTAAGACCGTAATGCTGATCCTACAGAGGCCCTGATGCTGCTCCTGAGTCATGCCCTGACAGTGTCCCCAGCTAAGGACCTGATGCTAGGCCTCACTCGGGCCCTGTCGCTCTCCCTACGTCAGGCTCTGACGCTGTCCCTACCTGAAGCCCTGACGCTGGTTCTAAACAAGGCCCCGATATTCTCAGTAACTAATGTGTTGACACTATACGTGTGTCATGTCCTGACAGTATACCTAGATCATAACTTATCCCCGTCTTTAGCTAAAGTCGAGCCTCTTATGGCAACTAAAGCCCTGATGCTGTGCTTAACTCAGGCCCTGAATTTATCCCCAAGGCCGTGATACTGTCCCTAACTAAGGCACTGTTATTGTTCCTAAGTAAGGGCAGTACTCTCTTCCTATCTCTGGCCCAGCAATTATATATAAAAAAGGCTCTGACGCTCGTCCTAAGCAAGGCCCTGACACTGTCCTCACTAAGGCCCTGACACTACTTCTAACTCAGGCCCTGACATTATACCTAACGAAGGCTCTGATGCTAACCCTAACTAAGGCCCTGACAGTAACCCTAACTAAGGCCTTGACACTATTCCTAAGTAAGGCCTTAGCCCTAGCCCTAGCCCCAGCCCCAGCCCCATCCCCAGTCCCAGCTCCTGCCACAGCTCCTACAGAGGCCTTTATGTTCCTCGTAGGCCTTGCCCTGACACTGTCCTTAACTAAGGCCTTGACACTACTACTAACTCAGGCCGTGATACTGTCCCTATCTAAGTCCCTGACAGTGTCCCTGACTAATTGCCTGACTCTCCTCCTAACTCTGGCCCTGCCATTATACAAAACAAAGGCTCTAACGCTCATCCTTACCAAGGACCTGACACTGTCCCTCACTAAGGCCCTGACACTACTTCTAACTCAAGCTCTGGCATTATACCTAACAAAGGCTTTGATGCTAACCCTAACTAAGGCCCTGAGAGTGACCCTAACTAAGGCCTTGACACTATACCTAACTAAGGCCCTAGCCCTAACCCTAGCCCTAGCCCTCCCCTACCCGATCCCCATCACCATCCCCATCCCCAGCACCAGCCCTAGCCCCTGATGCTGATCCTACAGAGGCCCTTATGCTCCTCCTAGGCCTTGCCCTGACACTGTCCCTACCGAAGGCCGTGATACTGGTCCTAAAGAAGGCCCAGGTGCTCTCGATAACTAAGGCCTTCAAAGTGTCCCTCCCTCCATTCCGGACTTTATCCCTAGTCCATAGTTAATGTCCTGCCTCTTACCCTACCTGAAGCCCTAATGCTGTCCCTAACTGAGGCCCTGACTAGTCATCACTAAGGCCCTGACACTGTTTGTAAGTAAGGCCAGGAAGCTGTCCCTAATGCAGGCCCTGCTGCCGGCAATAACTAAAGGCCTAACACTATCCTGAGCGAATATACTGACCCATCTCGAACCAAGGTCCTGACACTATCCCTAAGTGAGCCCTGATGCTGGCCCTAAATAAAGCCCTGAGGCTGTCCCTAACATAGGCCCTGAAGCTATCCGTAAGTGAGGCCTTGACACTCCACCTAACTCAGGCCCTGATCATGTCTTTAACTAAGACCGTAATGCTGATCCTACAGAGGCCCTGATGCTGCTCCTGAGTCATGCCCTGACAGTGTCCCCAGCTAAGGACCTGATGCTAGGCCTCACTCGGGCCCTGTCGCTCTCCCTACGTCAGGCTCTGACGCTGTCCCTACCTGAACCCCTGACGCTGGTTCTAAACAAGGCCCCGATATTCTCAGTAACTAATGTGTTGACACTATACGTGTGTCATGTCCTGACAGTATACCTAGATCATAACTTATCCCTGTCTTTAGCTAAAGTCGAGCCTCTTATGGCAACTAAAGCCCTGATGCTGTGCTTAACTCAGGCCCTGAATTTATCCCCAAGGCCGTGATACTGTCCCTAACTAAGGCACTGTTATTGTTCCTAAGTAAGGGCAGTACTCTCTTCCTAATTCTGGCCCAGCAATTATATATAAAAAAGTCTCTGACGCTCGTCCTAAGCAAGGCCCTGACACTGTCCTCACTAAGGCCCTGACACTACTTCTAACTCAGGCCCTGACATTATACCTAACGAAGGCTCTGATGCTAACCCTAACTAAGGCCCTGACAGTAACCCTAACTAAGGCCTTGACACTACTTCTAACTCAGGCCGTGACATTATTTTATACCTAACAAAGGCTCTGATGCTAACCCTAACTAAGGCCGTGACAGTGACCCTAACTAAGGCCTTGACACTATTCCTAAGTAAGGCCCTAGCCCTAGCCCTAGACCCAGCCCAAGCCCCAGCCCCATCCCAAGTCCCAGCTCCTGCCCCAGCTCCTACAGAGGCCTTTATGCTCCTCTTAGGCCTTGCCCTGTCACTGTCCTTAACTAAGGCCTTGACACTACTACTAACTGAGGCCGTGATACTGTCCCTAACTAAGTCCCTGACAGTGTCCCTGACTAATTGCCTGACTCTCCTCCTAACTCTGGCCCTGCCATTATACATAACAATGGCTTTAACAATCGTCCTTACCAAGGACCTGACACTGTCCCTCACTAAGGCCCTGACCCTACCTCTAACTCAAGCTCTGACATTATACCTAACAAAGGCTATGATACTAACCCTAACTAAAGCCCCGACAGTGACCCTAACTAAGGCCTTGACAGTATTCCTAAATAAGGCCCAAGCCCTAACCCTAGACCTAGCCCTCCCCTACCCGATCCCCATCCCCATCCCCATCCCCATCCCCATCCCCATCCCCATCCCCAGCCCCAGCCCTAGCCCCTGATGCTGATCCTACAGAGGCCCTGATGCTGCTCCTGAGTCATGCCCTGACAGTATCCCCAGCTAAGGACCTGATGCTAGGCCTCACTCGGGCCCTGTCGCTCTCCGTACATCACGCTCTGACGCGGTCCCTACCTGAAGCCCTGACACTGGTTCTAAAGAAGGCCCCGATATTCTCAGTAACTAAGGTGTTGACACTATAACTGGGTCATGTCCTGACAGTATACCTAGATCATAACTTATCCCTGTCTTTAGCTAAAGTCGAGCCTCTTATGGCAACTAAAGCCCTGATGCCATGCTTAACTCAGGCCCTGAATTTAGCCCCAAGGCCGTGATACTGTCCCTAACTAAGGCACTGATATTGTCCCTAAGTAAGTGCGGTACTCTCTTCCTACCTCTGGCTCTGCAATTATATATAACAAAGGCTCTGACGCTCGTCCTAAGCAAGGCCCTGACACTGTCCCTCAGTAAGGCCCTGACACTACTTCTAACTCAGGCCCTGACATTATACCTAACGAAGGCTCTGATGCTAACCCTAACTAAGGCCCTGACAGTGACCCTAACTAAGGCCTTGACACTATTCCTAACTAAGGCCCTAGCCCTAGCCCTCCCCTACCCGATCCCCATCCCCATCTCCATCCCCCTCCCCCTCCCTCTCCCTAGCCCTAGCCCCTGATGCTGATCCTACAGAGGCCGTTATGCTCCTCCTAGGCCTTGCCCTGACACTGTCCCTGCCGAAGGCTGTGATACTGGTCCTAAAGAAGGCCCAGGTGCTCTCGATAACTAAGGCCTTCAAAGTGTCCCTCCCTCCATTCCGGACTTTATCCCTAGTCCATAGTTAATGTCCTGCCTCTTACCCTACCTGAAGCCCTAATGCTGTCCCTAACTGAGGCCCTGACTAGTCATCACTAAGGCCCTGACCCTGTTTGTTAGTAAGGCCAGGAAGCTGTCCCTAATGCAGGCCCTGCTGCCGGCAATAACTAAAGGCCTAACACTATCCTGAGCGAATATAATGACCCATCTTGAACCAAGGTCCTGACACTATCCCTAAGTGAGCCCTGATGCTGGCCCTAAATAAAGCCCTGAGGCTGTCCGTAACACAGGCCCTGAAGCTATCCATAACTGAGGCCTTGACACTCCACCTAACTCAGGCCCTGATCATGTCTTTAACTAAGACCGTAATGCTGATCCTACAGAGGCCCTGATGCTGCTCCTGAGTCATGCCCTGACAGTGTCCCCAGCTAAGGACCTGATGCTAGGCCTCACTCGGGCCCTGTCGCTCTCCCTACGTCAGGCTCTGACGCTGTCCCTACCTGAACCCCTGACGCTGGTTCTAAACAAGGCCCCGATATTCTCAGTAACTAATGTGTTGACACTATACGTGTGTCATGTCCTGACAGTATACCTAGATCATAACTTATCCCTGTCTTTAGCTAAAGTCGAGCTTCTTATGGCAACTAAAGCCCTGATGCTGTGCTTAACTCAGGCCCTGAATTTATCCCCAAGGCCGTGATACTGTCCCTAACTAAGGCACTGTTATTGTTCCTAAGTAAGGGCGGTACTCTCTTCCTAACTCTGGCCCTGCAATTATATATAACAAAGGCTCTGACGCTCTTCCTAAGCAAGGCCCTGACACTGTCCTCACTAAGGCCCTGACACTACTTCTAACTCAGGCCCTGACATTATACCTAACGAAGGCTCTGATGCTAACCCTAACTAAGGCCCTGACACTGACCCTAACTAAGGCCTTGACACTATTCCTAAGTAAGGCCTTAGCCCTAACCCTAGCCCCATCCCCAGCCCCATCCCCAGTCCCAGCTCCTGCCACAGCTCCTACAGAGGCCTTTATGCTCCTCGTAGGCCTTGCTCTGACACTGTCCTTAACTAAGGCCTTGACACTACTACTAACTCAGGCCGTGATACTGTCCCTATCTAAGTCCCTGACAGTGTCCCTGACTAATTGCCTGACTCTCCTCCTAACTCTGGCCCTGCCATTATACATAACAAAGGCTCTAACGCTCGTCCTTACCAAGGACCTGACACTGTCCCTCACTAAGGCCCTGACACTACTTCTAACTCAAGCTCTGACCTTATACCTAACAAAGGCTCTGATGCTAACCCTAACTAAGGCCCTGACAGTGACCCTAACTAAGGCCTTGACACTATTCCTAACTAAGGCCCTAGCCCTAACCCTAGCCCTAGCCCTCCCCTACCCGATCCCCATCCCCATCCCCCTCCCCCTCCCTAGGCCTAGCCCCTGATGCTGATCCTACAGAGGCCCTTATGCTCCTCCTAGGCCTTGCCCTGACACTGTCCCTACCGAAGGCCGTGATACTGGTCCTAAAGAAGGCCCAGGTGCTCTCGATAACTAAGGCCTTCAAAGTGTCCCTCCCTCCATTCCGGACTTTATCCCTAGTCCATAGTTAATGTCCTGCCTCTTACCCTACCTGAAGCCCTAATGCTGTCCCTAACTGAGGCCCTGACTAGTCATCACTAAGGCCCTGACACTGTTTGTAAGTAAGGCCAGGAAGCTGTCCCTAATGCAGGCCCTGCTGCCGGCAATAACTAAAGGCCTAACACTATCCTGAGCGAATATACTGACCCATCTCGAACCAAGGTCCTGACACTATCCCTAAGTCAGCCCTGATGCTGGCCCTAAATAAAGCCCTGAGGCTGTCCCTAACACAGGCCTTGAAGCTATCCATAACTGAGGCCTTGACACTCCACCTAACTCAGGCCCTGATCATGTCTTTAACTAAGACCGTAATGCTGATCCTACAGAGGCCCTGATGCTGCTCCTGAGTCATGCCCTGACAGTGTCCCCAGCTAAGGACCTGATGCTAGGCCTCACTCGGGCCCTGTCGCTCTCCCTACGTCAGGCTCTGACGCTGTCCCTACCTGAAGCCCTGACGCTGGTTCTAAACAAGGCCCCGATATTCTCAGTAACTAATGTGTTGACACTATACGTGTGTCATGTCCTGACAGTATACCTAGATCATAACTTATCCCCGTCTTTAGCTAAAGTCGAGCCTCTTATGGCAACTAAAGCCCTGATGCTGTGCTTAACTCAGGCCCTGAATTTATCCCCAAGGCCGTGATACTGTCCCTAACTAAGGCACTGTTATTGTTCCTAAGTAAGGGCAGTACTCTCTTCCTATCTCTGGCCCAGCAATTATATATAAAAAAGGCTCTGACGCTCGTCCTAAGCAAGGCCCTGACACTGTCCTCACTAAGGCCCTGACACTACTTCTAACTCAGGCCCTGACATTATACCTAACGAAGGCTCTGATGCTAACCCTAACTAAGGCCCTGACAGTAACCCTAACTAAGGCCTTGACACTATTCCTAAGTAAGGCCTTAGCCCTAGCCCTAGCCCCAGCCCCAGCCCCATCCCCAGTCCCAGCTCCTGCCACAGCTCCTACAGAGGCCTTTATGTTCCTCGTAGGCCTTGCCCTGACACTGTCCTTAACTAAGGCCTTGACACTACTACTAACTCAGGCCGTGATACTGTCCCTATCTAAGTCCCTGACAGTGTCCCTGACTAATTGCCTGACTCTCCTCCTAACTCTGGCCCTGCCATTATACAAAACAAAGGCTCTAACGCTCATCCTTACCAAGGACCTGACACTGTCCCTCACTAAGGCCCTGACACTACTTCTAACTCAAGCTCTGGCATTATACCTAACAAAGGCTTTGATGCTAACCCTAACTAAGGCCCTGAGAGTGACCCTAACTAAGGCCTTGACACTATACCTAACTAAGGCCCTAGCCCTAACCCTAGCCCTAGCCCTCCCCTACCCGATCCCCATCACCATCCCCATCCCCAGCACCAGCCCTAGCCCCTGATGCTGATCCTACAGAGGCCCTTATGCTCCTCCTAGGCCTTGCCCTGACACTGTCCCTACCGAAGGCCGTGATACTGGTCCTAAAGAAGGCCCAGGTGCTCTCGATAACTAAGGCCTTCAAAGTGTCCCTCCCTCCATTCCGGACTTTATCCCTAGTCCATAGTTAATGTCCTGCCTCTTACCCTACCTGAAGCCCTAATGCTGTCCCTAACTGAGGCCCTGACTAGTCATCACTAAGGCCCTGACACTGTTTGTAAGTAAGGCCAGGAAGCTGTCCCTAATGCAGGCCCTGCTGCCGGCAATAACTAAAGGCCTAACACTATCCTGAGCGAATATACTGACCCATCTCGAACCAAGGTCCTGACACTATCCCTAAGTGAGCCCTGATGCTGGCCCTAAATAAAGCCCTGAGGCTGTCCCTAACATAGGCCCTGAAGCTATCCGTAAGTGAGGCCTTGACACTCCACCTAACTCAGGCCCTGATCATGTCTTTAACTAAGACCGTAATGCTGATCCTACAGAGGCCCTGATGCTGCTCCTGAGTCATGCCCTGACAGTGTCCCCAGCTAAGGACCTGATGCTAGGCCTCACTCGGGCCCTGTCGCTCTCCCTACGTCAGGCTCTGACGCTGTCCCTACCTGAACCCCTGACGCTGGTTCTAAACAAGGCCCCGAT
Source organism: Hyperoodon ampullatus (assembly GCF_949752795.1). Classification (NCBI taxonomy): domain Eukaryota; kingdom Metazoa; phylum Chordata; class Mammalia; order Artiodactyla; family Ziphiidae; genus Hyperoodon; species Hyperoodon ampullatus. The sequence goes on along the minus strand of NC_136932.1, from coordinate 1,025,981 downwards.
ATTCTCAGTAACTAATGTGTTGACACTATACGTGTGTCATGTCCTGACAGTATACCTAGATCATAACTTATCCCTGTCTTTAGCTAAAGTCGAGCCTCTTATGGCAACTAAAGCCCTGATGCTGTGCTTAACTCAGGCCCTGAATTTATCCCCAAGGCCGTGATACTGTCCCTAACTAAGGCACTGTTATTGTTCCTAAGTAAGGGCAGTACTCTCTTCCTAATTCTGGCCCAGCAATTATATATAAAAAAGTCTCTGACGCTCGTCCTAAGCAAGGCCCTGACACTGTCCTCACTAAGGCCCTGACACTACTTCTAACTCAGGCCCTGACATTATACCTAACGAAGGCTCTGATGCTAACCCTAACTAAGGCCCTGACAGTAACCCTAACTAAGGCCTTGACACTACTTCTAACTCAGGCCGTGACATTATTTTATACCTAACAAAGGCTCTGATGCTAACCCTAACTAAGGCCGTGACAGTGACCCTAACTAAGGCCTTGACACTATTCCTAAGTAAGGCCCTAGCCCTAGCCCTAGACCCAGCCCAAGCCCCAGCCCCATCCCAAGTCCCAGCTCCTGCCCCAGCTCCTACAGAGGCCTTTATGCTCCTCTTAGGCCTTGCCCTGTCACTGTCCTTAACTAAGGCCTTGACACTACTACTAACTGAGGCCGTGATACTGTCCCTAACTAAGTCCCTGACAGTGTCCCTGACTAATTGCCTGACTCTCCTCCTAACTCTGGCCCTGCCATTATACATAACAATGGCTTTAACAATCGTCCTTACCAAGGACCTGACACTGTCCCTCACTAAGGCCCTGACCCTACCTCTAACTCAAGCTCTGACATTATACCTAACAAAGGCTATGATACTAACCCTAACTAAAGCCCCGACAGTGACCCTAACTAAGGCCTTGACAGTATTCCTAAATAAGGCCCAAGCCCTAACCCTAGACCTAGCCCTCCCCTACCCGATCCCCATCCCCATCCCCATCCCCATCCCCATCCCCATCCCCATCCCCAGCCCCAGCCCTAGCCCCTGATGCTGATCCTACAGAGGCCCTGATGCTGCTCCTGAGTCATGCCCTGACAGTATCCCCAGCTAAGGACCTGATGCTAGGCCTCACTCGGGCCCTGTCGCTCTCCGTACATCACGCTCTGACGCGGTCCCTACCTGAAGCCCTGACACTGGTTCTAAAGAAGGCCCCGATATTCTCAGTAACTAAGGTGTTGACACTATAACTGGGTCATGTCCTGACAGTATACCTAGATCATAACTTATCCCTGTCTTTAGCTAAAGTCGAGCCTCTTATGGCAACTAAAGCCCTGATGCCATGCTTAACTCAGGCCCTGAATTTAGCCCCAAGGCCGTGATACTGTCCCTAACTAAGGCACTGATATTGTCCCTAAGTAAGTGCGGTACTCTCTTCCTACCTCTGGCTCTGCAATTATATATAACAAAGGCTCTGACGCTCGTCCTAAGCAAGGCCCTGACACTGTCCCTCAGTAAGGCCCTGACACTACTTCTAACTCAGGCCCTGACATTATACCTAACGAAGGCTCTGATGCTAACCCTAACTAAGGCCCTGACAGTGACCCTAACTAAGGCCTTGACACTATTCCTAACTAAGGCCCTAGCCCTAGCCCTCCCCTACCCGATCCCCATCCCCATCTCCATCCCCCTCCCCCTCCCTCTCCCTAGCCCTAGCCCCTGATGCTGATCCTACAGAGGCCGTTATGCTCCTCCTAGGCCTTGCCCTGACACTGTCCCTGCCGAAGGCTGTGATACTGGTCCTAAAGAAGGCCCAGGTGCTCTCGATAACTAAGGCCTTCAAAGTGTCCCTCCCTCCATTCCGGACTTTATCCCTAGTCCATAGTTAATGTCCTGCCTCTTACCCTACCTGAAGCCCTAATGCTGTCCCTAACTGAGGCCCTGACTAGTCATCACTAAGGCCCTGACCCTGTTTGTTAGTAAGGCCAGGAAGCTGTCCCTAATGCAGGCCCTGCTGCCGGCAATAACTAAAGGCCTAACACTATCCTGAGCGAATATAATGACCCATCTTGAACCAAGGTCCTGACACTATCCCTAAGTGAGCCCTGATGCTGGCCCTAAATAAAGCCCTGAGGCTGTCCGTAACACAGGCCCTGAAGCTATCCATAACTGAGGCCTTGACACTCCACCTAACTCAGGCCCTGATCATGTCTTTAACTAAGACCGTAATGCTGATCCTACAGAGGCCCTGATGCTGCTCCTGAGTCATGCCCTGACAGTGTCCCCAGCTAAGGACCTGATGCTAGGCCTCACTCGGGCCCTGTCGCTCTCCCTACGTCAGGCTCTGACGCTGTCCCTACCTGAACCCCTGACGCTGGTTCTAAACAAGGCCCCGATATTCTCAGTAACTAATGTGTTGACACTATACGTGTGTCATGTCCTGACAGTATACCTAGATCATAACTTATCCCTGTCTTTAGCTAAAGTCGAGCTTCTTATGGCAACTAAAGCCCTGATGCTGTGCTTAACTCAGGCCCTGAATTTATCCCCAAGGCCGTGATACTGTCCCTAACTAAGGCACTGTTATTGTTCCTAAGTAAGGGCGGTACTCTCTTCCTAACTCTGGCCCTGCAATTATATATAACAAAGGCTCTGACGCTCTTCCTAAGCAAGGCCCTGACACTGTCCTCACTAAGGCCCTGACACTACTTCTAACTCAGGCCCTGACATTATACCTAACGAAGGCTCTGATGCTAACCCTAACTAAGGCCCTGACACTGACCCTAACTAAGGCCTTGACACTATTCCTAAGTAAGGCCTTAGCCCTAACCCTAGCCCCATCCCCAGCCCCATCCCCAGTCCCAGCTCCTGCCACAGCTCCTACAGAGGCCTTTATGCTCCTCGTAGGCCTTGCTCTGACACTGTCCTTAACTAAGGCCTTGACACTACTACTAACTCAGGCCGTGATACTGTCCCTATCTAAGTCCCTGACAGTGTCCCTGACTAATTGCCTGACTCTCCTCCTAACTCTGGCCCTGCCATTATACATAACAAAGGCTCTAACGCTCGTCCTTACCAAGGACCTGACACTGTCCCTCACTAAGGCCCTGACACTACTTCTAACTCAAGCTCTGACCTTATACCTAACAAAGGCTCTGATGCTAACCCTAACTAAGGCCCTGACAGTGACCCTAACTAAGGCCTTGACACTATTCCTAACTAAGGCCCTAGCCCTAACCCTAGCCCTAGCCCTCCCCTACCCGATCCCCATCCCCATCCCCCTCCCCCTCCCTAGGCCTAGCCCCTGATGCTGATCCTACAGAGGCCCTTATGCTCCTCCTAGGTCTTGCCCTGACACTGTCCCTACCGAAGGCCGTGATACTGGTCCTAAAGAAGGCCCAGGTGCTCTCGATAACTAAGGCCTTCAAAGTGTCCCTCCCTCCATTCCGGACTTTATCCCTAGTCCATAGTTAATGTCCTGCCTCTTACCCTACCTGAAGCCCTAATGCTGTCCCTAACTGAGGCCCTGACTAGTCATCACTAAGGCCCTGACCCTGTTTGTAAGTAAGGCCAGGAAGCTGTCCCTAATGCAGGCCCTGCTGCCGGCAATAACTAAAGGCCTAACACTATCCTGAGCGAATATACTGACCCATCTCGAACCAAGGTCCTGACACTATCCCTAAGTGAGCCCTGATGCTGGCCCTAAATAAAGCCCTGAGGCTGTCCCTAACATAGGCCCTGAAGCTATCCGTAAGTGAGGCCTTGACACTCCACCTAACTCAGGCCCTGATCATGTCTTTAACTAAGACCGTAATGCTGATCCTACAGAGGCCCTGATGCTGCTCCTGAGTCATGCCCTGACAGTGTCCCCAGCTAAGGACCTGATGCTAGGCCTCACTCGGGCCCTGTCGCTCTCCCTACGTCAGGCTCTGACGCTGTCCCTACCTGAACCCCTGACGCTGGTTCTAAACAAGGCCCCGATATTCTCAGTAACTAATGTGTTGACACTATACGTGTGTCATGTCCTGACAGTATACCTAGATCATAACTTATCCCTGTCTTTAGCTAAAGTGGAACCTCTTATGGCAACTAAAGCCCTGATGCTATGCTTAACTCAGGCCCTGAATTTATCCCCAAGGCCGTGATACTGTCCCTAACTAAGGCACTGTTATTGTTCCTAAGTAAGGGCGGTACTCTCTTCCTAACTCTGGCCCTGCAATTATATATAACAAAGGCTCTGACGCTCGTCCTAAGCAAGGCCCTGACACTGTCCTCACTAAGGCCCTGACACTACTTCTAACTCAGGCCCTGACATTATACCTAACGAAGGCTCTGATGCTAACCCTAACTAAGGCCCTGACAGTGACCCTAACTAAGGCCTTGACACTATTCCTAAGTAAGGCCTTAGCCCTAACCCTAGCCCCATCCCCAGCCCCATCCCCAGTCCCAGCTCCTGCCACAGCTCCTACAGAGGCCTTTATGCTCCTCGTAGGCCTTGCCCTGACACTGTCCTTAACTAAGGCCTTGACACTACTACTAACTCAGGCCGTGATACTGTCCCTATCTAAGTCCCTGACAGTGTCCCTGACTAATTGCCTGACTCTCCTCCTAACTCTGGCCCTGCCATTATACATAACAAAGGCTCTAACGCTCGTCCTTACCAAGGACCTGACACTGTCCCTCACTAAGGCCCTGACACTACTTCTAACTCAAGCTCTGACCTTATACCTAACAAAGGCTCTGATGCTAACCCTAACTAAGGCCCTGACAGTGACCCTAACTAAGGCCTTGACACTATTCCTAACTAAGGCCCTAGCCCTAACCCTAGCCCTAGCCCTCCCCTACCCGATCCCCATCCCCATCCCCCTCCCCCTCCCTAGGCCTAGCCCCTGATGCTGATCCTACAGAGGCCCTTATGCTCCTCCTAGGCCTTGCCCTGACACTGTCCCTACCGAAGGCCGTGATACTGGTCCTAAAGAAGGCCCAGGTGCTCTCGATAACTAAGGCCTTCAAAGTGTCCCTCCCTCCATTCCGGACTTTATCCCTAGTCCATAGTTAATGTCCTGCCTCTTACCCTACCTGAAGCCCTAATGCTGTCCCTAACTGAGGCCCTGACTAGTCATCACTAAGGCCCTGACCCTGTTTGTTAGTAAGGCCAGGAAGCTGTCCCTAATGCAGGCCCTGCTGCCGGCAATAACTAAAGACCTAACACTATCCTGAGCGAATATACTGACCCATCTCTAACCAAGGTCCTGACACTATCCCTAAGTCAGCCCTGATGCTGGCCCTAAATAAAGCCCTGAGGCTGTCCCTAACACAGGCCTTGAAGCTATCCATAACTGAGGCCTTGACACTCCACCTAACTCAGGCCCTGATCATGTCTTTAACTAAGACCGTAATGCTGATCCTACAGAGGCCCTGATGCTGCTCCTGAGTCATGCCCTGACAGTGTCCCCAGCTAAGGACCTGATGCTAGGCCTCACTCGGGCCCTGTCGCTCTCCCTACGTCAGGCTCTGACGCTGTCCCTACCTGAAGCCCTGACGCTGGTTCTAAACAAGGCCCCGATATTCTCAGTAACTAATGTGTTGACACTATACGTGTGTCATGTCCTGACAGTATACCTAGATCATAACTTATCCCTGTCTTTAGCTAAAGTCGAGCCTCTTATGGCAACTAAAGCCCTGATGCTGTGCTTAACTCAGGCCCTGAATTTATCCCCAAGGCCGTGATACTGTCCCTAACTAAGGCACTGTTATTGTTCCTAAGTAAGGGCAGTAGTCTCTTCCTATCTCTGGCCCAGCAATTATATATAAAAAAGGCTCTGACGCTCGTCCTAAGCAAGGCCCTGACACTGTCCTCACTAAGGCCCTGACACTACTTCTAACTCAGGCCCTGACATTATACCTAACGAAGGCTCTGATGCTAACCCTAACTAAGGCCCTGACAGTAACCCTAACTAAGGCCTTGACACTATTCCTAAGTAAGGCCTTAGCCCTAGCCCTAGCCCCAGCCCCAGCCCCATCCCCAGTCCCAGCTCCTGCCACAGCTCCTACAGAGGCCTTTATGTTCCTCGTAGGCCTTGCCCTGACAGTGTCCTTAACTAAGGCCTTGACACTACTACTAACTCAGGCCGTGATACTGTCCCTATCTAAGTCCCTGACAGTGTCCCTGACTAATTGCCTGACTCTCCTCCTAACTCTGGCCCTGCCATTATACAAAACAAAGGCTCTAACGCTCATCCTTACCAAGGACCTGACACTGTCCCTCACTAAGGCCCTGACACTACTTCTAACTCAAGCTCTGGCATTATACCTAACAAAGGCTTTGATGCTAACCCTAACTAAGGCCCTGAGAGTGACCCTAACTAAGGCCTTGACACTATACCTAACTAAGGCCCTAGCCCTAACCCTAGCCCTAGCCCTCCCCTACCCGATCCCCATCACCATCCCCATCCCCAGCACCAGCCCTAGCCCCTGATGCTGATCCTACAGAGGCCCTTATGCTCCTCCTAGGCCTTGCCCTGACACTGTCCCTACCGAAGGCCGTGATACTGGTCCTAAAGAAGGCCCAGGTGCTCTCGATAACTAAGGCCTTCAAAGTGTCCCTCCCTCCATTCCGGACTTTATCCCTAGTCCATAGTTAATGTCCTGCCTCTTACCCTACCTGAAGCCCTAATGCTGTCCCTAACTGAGGCCCTGACTAGTCATCACTAAGGCCCTGACACTGTTTGTAAGTAAGGCCAGGAAGCTGTCCCTAATGCAGGCCCTGCTGCCGGCAATAACTAAAGGCCTAACACTATCCTGAGCGAATATACTGACCCATCTCGAACCAAGGTCCTGACACTATCCCTAAGTGAGCCCTGATGCTGGCCCTAAATAAAGCCCTGAGGCTGTCCCTAACATAGGCCCTGAAGCTATCCGTAAGTGAGGCCTTGACACTCCACCTAACTCAGGCCCTGATCATGTCTTTAACTAAGACCGTAATGCTGATCCTACAGAGGCCCTGATGCTGCTCCTGAGTCATGCCCTGACAGTGTCCCCAGCTAAGGACCTGATGCTAGGCCTCACTCGGGCCCTGTCGCTCTCCCTACGTCAGGCTCTGACGCTGTCCCTACCTGAAGCCCTGACGCTGGTTCTAAACAAGGCCCCGATATTCTCAGTAACTAATGTGTTGACACTATACGTGTGTCATGTCCTGACAGTATACCTAGATCATAACTTATCCCTGTCTTTAGCTAAAGTCGAGCCTCTTATGGCAACTAAAGCCCTGATGCTGTGCTTAACTCAGGCCCTGAATTTATCCCCAAGGCCGTGATACTGTCCCTAACTAAGGCACTGTTATTGTTCCTAAGTAAGGGCAGTACTCTCTTCCTAATTCTGGCCCAGCAATTATATATAAAAAAGTCTCTGACGCTCGTCCTAAGCAAGGCCCTGACACTGTCCTCACTAAGGCCCTGACACTACTTCTAACTCAGGCCCTGACATTATACCTAACGAAGGCTCTGATGCTAACCCTAACTAAGGCCCTGACAGTAACCCTAACTAAGGCCTTGACACTACTTCTAACTCAGGCCGTGACATTATTTTATACCTAACAAAGGCTCTGATGCTAACCCTAACTAAGGCCGTGACAGTGACCCTAACTAAGGCCTTGACACTATTCCTAAGTAAGGCCCTAGCCCTAGCCCTAGACCCAGCCCAAGCCCCAGCCCCATCCCAAGTCCCAGCTCCTGCCCCAGCTCCTACAGAGGCCTTTATGCTCCTCTTAGGCCTTGCCCTGTCACTGTCCTTAACTAAGGCCTTGACACTACTACTAACTGAGGCCGTGATACTGTCCCTAACTAAGTCCCTGACAGTGTCCCTGACTAATTGCCTGACTCTCCTCCTAACTCTGGCCCTGCCATTATACATAACAATGGCTTTAACAATCGTCCTTACCAAGGACCTGACACTGTCCCTCACTAAGGCCCTGACCCTACCTCTAACTCAAGCTCTGACATTATACCTAACAAAGGCTATGGTACTAACCCTAACTAAAGCCCCGACAGTGACCCTAACTAAGGCCTTGACAGTATTCCTAAATAAGGCCCAAGCCCTAACCCTAGACCTAGCCCTCCCCTACCCGATCCCCATCCCCATCCCCATCCCCATCCCCATCCCCATCCCCAGCCCTAGCCCCTGATGCTGATCCTACAGAGGCCCTGATGCTGCTCCTGAGTCATGCCCTGACAGTATCCCCAGCTAAGGACCTGATGCTAGGCCTCACTCGGGCCCTGTCGCTCTCCGTACATCACGCTCTGACGCGGTCCCTACCTGAAGCCCTGACACTGGTTCTAAAGAAGGCCCCGATATTCTCAGTAACTAAGGTGTTGACACTATAACTGGGTCATGTCCTGACAGTATACCTAGATCATAACTTATCCCTGTCTTTAGCTAAAGTCGAGCCTCTTATGGCAACTAAAGCCCTGATGCCATGCTTAACTCAGGCCCTGAATTTAGCCCCAAGGCCGTGATACTGTCCCTAACTAAGGCACTGATATTGTCCCTAAGTAAGTGCGGTACTCTCTTCCTACCTCTGGCTCTGCAATTATATATAACAAAGGCTCTGACGCTCGTCCTAAGCAAGGCCCTGACACTGTCCCTCAGTAAGGCCCTGACACTACTTCTAACTCAGGCCCTGACATTATACCTAACGAAGGCTCTGATGCTAACCCTAACTAAGGCCCTGACAGTGACCCTAACTAAGGCCTTGACACTATTCCTAACTAAGGCCCTAGCCCTAACCCTAGCCCTAGCCCTCCCCTACCCGATCCCCATCCCCATCTCCATCCCCCTCCCCCTCCCTCTCCCTAGCCCTAGCCCCTGATGCTGATCCTACAGAGGCCCTTATGCTCCTCCTAGGCCTTGCCCTGACACTGTCCCTGCCGAAGGCTGTGATACTGGTCCTAAAGAAGGCCCAGGTGCTCTCGATAACTAAGGCCTTCAAAGTGTCCCTCCCTCCATTCCGGACTTTATCCCTAGTCCATAGTTAATGTCCTGCCTCTTACCCTACCTGAAGCCCTAATGCTGTCCCTAACTGAGGCCCTGACTAGTCATCACTAAGGCCCTGACCCTGTTTGTTAGTAAGGCCAGGAAGCTGTCCCTAATGCAGGCCCTGCTGCCGGCAATAACTAAAGGCCTAACACTATCCTGAGCGAATATACTGACCCATCTTGAACCAAGGTCCTGACACTATCCCTAAGTGAGCCCTGATGCTGGCCCTAAATAAAGCCCTGAGGCTGTCCCTAACACAGGCCCTGAAGCTATCCATAACTGAGGCCTTGACACTCCACCTAACTCAGGCCCTGATCATGTCTTTAACTAAGACCGTAATGCTGATCCTACAGAGGCCCTGATGCTGCTCCTGAGTCATGCCCTGACAGTGTCCCCAGCTAAGGACCTGATGCTAGGCCTCACTCGGGCCCTGTCGCTCTCCCTACGTCAGGCTCTGACGCTGTCCCTACCTGAACCCCTGACGCTGGTTCTAAACAAGGCCCCGATATTCTCAGTAACTAATGTGTTGACACTATACGTGTGTCATGTCCTGACAGTATACCTAGATCATAACTTATCCCTGTCTTTAGCTAAAGTCGAGCCTCTTATGGCAACTAAAGCCCTGATGCTATGCTTAACTCAGGACCTGAATTTATCCCCAAGGCCGTGATACTGTCCCTAACTAAGGCACTGTTATTGTTCCTAAGTAAGGGCGGTACTCTCTTCCTAACTCTGGCCCTGCAATTATATATAACAAAGGCTCTGACGCTCGTCCTAAGCAAGGTCCTGACACTGTCCTCACTAAGGCCCTGACACTACTTCTAACTCAGGCCCTGACATTATACCTAACGAAGGCTCTGATGCTAACCCTAACTAAGGCCCTGACAGTAACCCTAACTAAGGCCTTGACACTATTCCTAAGTAAGGCCTTAGCCCTAGCCCTAGCCCCATCCCCAGCCCCATCCCCAGTCCCAGCTCCTGCCACAGCTCCTACAGAGGCCTTTATGTTCCTCGTAGGCCTTGCCCTGACACTGTCCTTAACTAAGGCCTTGACACTACTACTAACTCAGGCCGTGATACTGTCCCTATCTAAGTCCCTGACAGTGTCCCTGACTAATTGCCTGACTCTCCTCCTAACTCTGGCCCTGCCATTATACAAAACAAAGGCTCTAACGCTCATCCTTACCAAGGACCTGACACTGTCCCTCACTAAGGCCCTGACACTACTTGTAACTCAAGCTCTGACATTATACCTAACAAAGGCTTTGATGCTAACCCTAACTAAGGCCCTGAGAGTGACCCTAACTAAGGCCTTGACACTATACCTAACTAAGGCCCTAGCCCTAACCCTAGCCCTAGCCCTCCCCTACCCGATCCCCATCACCATCCCCATCCCCAGCACCAGCCCTAGCCCCTGATGCTGATCCTACAGAGGCCCTTATGCTCCTCCTAGGCCTTGCCCTGACACTGTCCCTACCGAAGGCCGTGATACTGGTCCTAAAGAAGGCCCAGGTGCTCTCGATAACTAAGGCCTTCAAAGTGTCCCTCCCTCCATTCCGGACTTTATCCCTAGTCCATAGTTAATGTCCTGCCTCTTACCCTACCTGAAGCCCTAATGCTGTCCCTAACTGAGGCCCTGACTAGTCATCACTAAGGCCCTGACACTGTTTGTAAGTAAGGCCAGGAAGCTGTCCCTAATGCAGGCCCTGCTGCCGGCAATAACTAAAGGCCTAACACTATCCTGAGCGAATATACTGACCCATCTCGAACCAAGGTCCTGACACTATCCCTAAGTGAGCCCTGATGCTGGCCCTAAATAAAGCCCTGAGGCTGTCCCTAACATAGGCCCTGAAGCTATCCGTAAGTGAGGCCTTGACACTCCACCTAACTCAGGCCCTGATCATGTCTTTAACTAAGACCGTAATGCTGATCCTACAGAGGCCCTGATGCTGCTCCTGAGTCATGCCCTGACAGTGTCCCCAGCTAAGGACCTGATGCTAGGCCTCACTCGGGCCCTGTCGCTCTCCCTACGTCAGGCTCTGACGCTGTCCCTACCTGAAGCCCTGACGCTGGTTCTAAACAAGGCCCCGATATTCTCAGTAACTAATGTGTTGACACTATACGTGTGTCATGTCCTGACAGTATACCTAGATCATAACTTATCCCTGTCTTTAGCTAAAGTCGAGCCTCTTATGGCAACTAAAGCCCTGATGCTGTGCTTAACTCAGGCCCTGAATTTATCCCCAAGGCCGTGATACTGTCCCTAACTAAGGCACTGTTATTGTTCCTAAGTAAGGGCAGTACTCTCTTCCTAATTCTGGCCCAGCAATTATATATAAAAAAGTCTCTGACGCTCGTCCTAAGCAAGGCCCTGACACTGTCCTCACTAAGGCCCTGACACTACTTCTAACTCAGGCCCTGACATTATACCTAACGAAGGCTCTGATGCTAACCCTAACTAAGGCCCTGACAGTAACCCTAACTAAGGCCTTGACACTATTCCTAAGTAAGGCCTTAGCCCTAGCCCTAGCCCCAGCCCCAGCCCCATCCCCAGTCCCAGCTCCTGCCACAGCTCCTACAGAGGCCTTTATGTTCCTCGTAGGCCTTGCCCTGACACTGTCCTTAACTAAGGCCTTGACACTACTACTAACTCAGGCCGTGATACTGTCCCTATCTAAGTCCCTGACAGTGTCCCTGACTAATTGCCTGACTCTCCTCCTAACTCTGGCCCTGCCATTATACAAAACAAAGGCTCTAACGCTCATCCTTACCAAGGACCTGACACTGTCCCTCACTAAGGCCCTGACACTACTTCTAACTCAAGCTCTGGCATTATACCTAACAAAGGCTTTGATGCTAACCCTAACTAAGGCCCTGAGAGTGACCCTAACTAAGGCCTTGACACTATACCTAACTAAGGCCCTAGCCCTAACCCTAGCCCTAGCCCTCCCCTACCCGATCCCCATCACCATCCCCATCCCCAGCACCAGCCCTAGCCCCTGATGCTGATCCTACAGAGGCCCTTATGCTCCTCCTAGGCCTTGCCCTGACACTGTCCCTACCGAAGGCCGTGATACTGGTCCTAAAGAAGGCCCAGGTGCTCTCGATAACTAAGGCCTTCAAAGTGTCCCTCCCTCCATTCCGGACTTTATCCCTAGTCCATAGTTAATGTCCTGCCTCTTACCCTACCTGAAGCCCTAATGCTGTCCCTAACTGAGGCCCTGACTAGTCATCACTAAGGCCCTGACACTGTTTGTAAGTAAGGCCAGGAAGCTGTCCCTAATGCAGGCCCTGCTGCCGGCAATAACTAAAGGCCTAACACTATCCTGAGCGAATATACTGACCCATCTCGAACCAAGGTCCTGACACTATCCCTAAGTGAGCCCTGATGCTGGCCCTAAATAAAGCCCTGAGGCTGTCCCTAACATAGGCCCTGAAGCTATCCGTAAGTGAGGCCTTGACACTCCACCTAACTCAGGCCCTGATCATGTCTTTAACTAAGACCGTAATGCTGATCCTACAGAGGCCCTGATGCTGCTCCTGAGTCATGCCCTGACAGTGTCCCCAGCTAAGGACCTGATGCTAGGCCTCACTCGGGCCCTGTCGCTCTCCCTACGTCAGGCTCTGACGCTGTCCCTACCTGAAGCCCTGACGCTGGTTCTAAACAAGGCCCCGATATTCTCAGTAACTAATGTGTTGACACTATACGTGTGTCATGTCCTGACAGTATACCTAGATCATAACTTATCCCTGTCTTTAGCTAAAGTCGAGCCTCTTATGGCAACTAAAGCCCTGATGCTGTGCTTAACTCAGGCCCTGAATTTATCCCCAAGGCCGTGATACTGTCCCTAACTAAGGCACTGTTATTGTTCCTAAGTAAGGGCAGTACTCTCTTCCTAATTCTGGCCCAGCAATTATATATAAAAAAGTCTCTGACGCTCGTCCTAAGCAAGGCCCTGACACTGTCCTCACTAAGGCCCTGACACTACTTCTAACTCAGGCCCTGACATTATACCTAACGAAGGCTCTGATGCTAACCCTAACTAAGGCCCTGACAGTAACCCTAACTAAGGCCTTGACACTACTTCTAACTCAGGCCGTGACATTATTTTATACCTAACAAAGGCTCTGATGCTAACCCTAACTAAGGCCGTGACAGTGACCCTAACTAAGGCCTTGACACTATTCCTAAGTAAGGCCCTAGCCCTAGCCCTAGACCCAGCCCAAGCCCCAGCCCCATCCCAAGTCCGAGCTCCTGCCCCAGCTCCTACAGAGGCCTTTATGCTCCTCTTAGGCCTTGCCCTGACACTGTCCTTAACTAAGGCCTTGACACTACTACTAACTGAGGCCGTGATACTGTCCCTAACTAAGTCCCTGACAGTGTCCCTGACTAATTGCCTGACTCTCCTCCTAACTCTGGCCCTGCCATTATACATAACAATGGCTTTAACAATCGTCCTTAACAAGGACCTGACACTGTCCCTCACTAAGGCCCTGACACTACTTCTAACTCAAGCTCTGACATTATACCTAACAAAGGCTATGATACTAACCCTAACTAAAGCCCCGACAGTGACCCTAACTAAGGCCTTGACAGTATTCCTAAATAAGGCCCAAGCCCTAACCCTAGACCTAGCCCTCCCCTACCCGATCCCCATCCCCATCCCCATCCCCATCCCCATCCCCAGCCCTAGCCCCTGATGCTGATCCTACAGAGGCCCTGATGCTGCTCCTGAGTCATGCCCTGACAGTATCCCCAGCTAAGGACCTGATGCTAGGCCTCACTCGGGCCCTGTCGCTCTCCGTACATCACGCTCTGACGCTGTCCCTACCTGAAGCCCTGACACTGGTTTTAAAGAAGGCCCCGATATTCTCAGTAACTAAGGTGTTGACACTATAACTGGGTCATGTCCTGACAGTATACCTAGATCATAACTTATCCCTGTCTTCAGCTATAGTCGAGCCTCTTATGGCAAATAAAGACCTGATGCCATGCTTAACTCAGGCCCTGAATTTAGCCCCAAGGCCGTGATACTGTCCCTAACTAAGGCACTGATATTGTCCCTAAGTAAGTGCGGTACTCTCTTCCTACCTCTGGCTCTGCAATTATATATAACAAAGGCTCTGACGCTCGTCCTAAGCAAGGCCCTGACACTGTCCCTCAGTAAGGCCCTGACACTACTTCTAACTCAGGCCCTGACATTATACCTAACGAAGGCTCTGATGCTAACCCTAACTAAGGCCCTGACAGTGACCCTAACTAAGGCCTTGACACTATTCCTAACTAAGGACCTAGCCCTAACCCTAGCCCTAGCCCTCCCCTACCCGATCCCCGTCACCATCCCCATCCCCAGCACCAGCCCTAGCCCCTGATGCTGATCCTACAGAGGCCCTTATGCTCCTCCTAGGCCTTGCCCTGACACTGTCCCTACCGAAGGCCGTGATACTGGTCCTAAAGAAGGCCCAGGTGCTCTCGATAACTAAGGCCTTCAAAGTGTCCCTCCCTCCATTCCGGACTTTATCCCTAGTCCATAGTTAATATCCTGCCTCTTACCCTACCTGAAGCCCTAATGCTGTCCCTAACTGAGGCCCTGACTAGTCATCACTAAGGCCCTGACACTGTTTGTAAGTAAGGCCAGGAAGCTGTCCCTAATGCAGGCCCTGCTGCCGGCAATAACTAAAGGCCTAACACTATCCTGAGCGAATATACTGACCCATCTCGAACCAAGGTCCTGACACTATCCCTAAGTGAGCCCTGATGCTGGCCCTAAATAAAGCCCTGAGGCTGTCCCTAACATAGGCCCTGAAGCTATCCGTAAGTGAGGCCTTGACACTCCACCTAACTCAGGCCCTGATCATGTCTTTAACTAAGACCGTAATGCTGATCCTACAGAGGCCCTGATGCTGCTCCTGAGTCATGCCCTGACAGTGTCCCCAGCTAAGGACCTGATGCTAGGCCTCACTCGGGCCCTGTCGCTCTCCCTACGTCAGGCTCTGACGCTGTCCCTACCTGAAGCCCTGACGCTGGTTCTAAACAAGGCCCCGATATTCTCAGTAACTAATGTGTTGACACTATACGTGTGTCATGTCCTGACAGTATACCTAGATCATAACTTATCCCTGTCTTTAGCTAAAGTCGAGCCTCTTATGGCAACTAAAGCCCTGATGCTATGCTTAACTCAGGACCTGAATTTATCCCCAAGGCCGTGATACTGTCCCTAACTAAGGCACTGTTATTGTTCCTAAGTAAGGGCGGTACTCTCTTCCTAACTCTGGCCCTGCAATTATATATAACAAAGGCTCTGACGCTCGTCCTAAGCAAGGCCCTGACACTGTCCTCACTAAGGCCCTGACACTACTTCTAACTCAGGCCCTGACATTATACCTAACGAAGGCTCTGATGCTAACCCTAACTAAGGCCCTGACAGTGACCCTAACTAAGGCCTTGACACTATTCCTAAGTAAGGCCTTAGCCCTAACCCTAGCCCCATCCCCAGCCCCATCCCCAGTCCCAGCTCCTGCCACAGCTCCTACAGAGGCCTTTATGCTCCTCGTAGGCCTTGCCCTGACACTGTCCTTAACTAAGGCCTTGACACTACTACTAACTCAGGCCGTGATACTGTCCCTATCTAAGTCCCTGACAGTGTCCCTGACTAATTGCCTGACTCTCCTCCTAACTCTGGCCCTGCCATTATACATAACAAAGGCTCTAACGCTCGTCCTTACCAAGGACCTGACACTGTCCCTCACTAAGGCCCTGACACTACTTCTAACTCAAGCTCTGACCTTATACCTAACAAAGGCTCTGATGCTAACCCTAACTAAGGCCCTGACAGTGACCCTAACTAAGGCCTTGACACTATTCCTAACTAAGGCCCTAGCCCTAACCCTAGCCCTAGCCCTCCCCTACCCGATCCCCATCCCCATCCCCCTCCCCCTCCCTAGGCCTAGCCCCTGATGCTGATCCTACAGAGGCCCTTATGCTCCTCCTAGGCCTTGCCCTGACACTGTCCCTACCGAAGGCCGTGATACTGGTCCTAAAGAAGGCCCAGGTGCTCTCGATAACTAAGGCCTTCAAAGTGTCCCTCCCTCCATTCCGGACTTTATCCCTAGTCCATAGTTAATGTCCTGCCTCTTACCCTACCTGAAGCCCTAATGCTGTCCCTAACTGAGGCCCTGACTAGTCATCACTAAGGCCCTGACACTGTAAGTAAGGCCAGGAAGCTGTCCCTAATGCAGGCCCTGCTGCCGGCAATAACTAAAGGCCTAACACTATCCTGAGCGAATATACTGACCCATCTCTAACCAAGGTCCTGACACTATCCCTAAGTCAGCCCTGATGCTGGCCCTAAATAAAGCCCTGAGGCTGTCCCTAACACAGGCCTTGAAGCTATCCATAACTGAGGCCTTGACACTCCACCTAACTCAGGCCCTGATCATGTCTTTAACTAAGACCGTAATGCTGATCCTACAGAGGCCCTGATGCTGCTCCTGACTCATGCCCTGACAGTGTCCCCAGCTAAGGACCTGATGCTAGGCCTCACTCGGGCCCTGTCGCTCTCCCTACGTCAGGCTCTGACGCTGTCCCTACCTGAACCCCTGACGCTGGTTCTAAACAAGGCCCCGATATTCTCAGTAACTAATGTGTTGACACTATACGTGTGTCATGTCCTGACAGTATACCTAGATCATAACTTATCCCTGTCTTTAGCTAAAGTCGAGCCTCTTATGGCAACTAAAGCCCTGATGCTGTGCTTAACTCAGGCCCTGAATTTATCCCCAAGGCCGTGATACTGTCCCTAACTAAGGCACTGTTATTGTTCCTAAGTAAGGGCAGTACTCTCTTCCTATCTCTGGCCCAGCAATTATATATAAAAAAGGCTCTGACGCTCGTCCTAAGCAAGGCCCTGACTCTGTCCTCACTAAGGCCCTGACACTACTTCTAACTCAGGCCCTGACATTATACCTAACGAAGGCTCTGATGCTAACCCTAACTAAGGCCCTGACAGTAACCCTAACTAAGGCCTTGACACTATTCCTAAGTAAGGCCTTAGCCCTAGCCCTCGCCCCAGCCCCAGCCCCATCCCCAGTCCCAGCTCCTGCCACAGCTCCTACAGAGGCCTTTATGTTCCTCGTAGGCCTTGCCCTGACACTGTCCTTAACTAAGGCCTTGACACTACTACTAACTCAGGCCGTGATACTGTCCCTATCTAAGTCCCTGACAGTGTCCCTGACTAATTGCCTGACTCTCCTCCTAACTCTGGCCCTGCCATTATACAAAACAAAGGCTCTAACGCTCATCCTTACCAAGGACCTGACACTGTCCCTCACTAAGGCCCTGACACTACTTCTAACTCAAGCTCTGACATTATACCTAACAAAGGCTTTGATGCTAACCCTAACTAAGGCCCTGAGAGTGACCCTAACTAAGGCCTTGACACTATACCTAACTAAGGCCCTAGCCCTAACCCTAGCCCTAGCCCTCCCCTACCCGATCCCCATCACCATCCCCATCCCCAGCACCAGCCCTAGCCCCTGATGCTGATCCTACAGAGGCCCTTATGCTCCTCCTAGTCCTTGCCCTGACACTGTCCCTACCGAAGGCCGTGATACTGGTCCTAAAGAAGGCCCAGGTGCTCTCGATAACTAAGGCCTTCAAAGTGTCCCTCCCTCCATTCCGGACTTTATCCCTAGTCCATAGTTAATGTCCTGCCTCTTACCCTACCTGAAGCCCTAATGCTGTCCCTAACTGAGGCTCTGACTAGTCATCACTAAGGCCCTGACACTGTTTGTAAGTAAGGCCAGGAAGCTGTCCCTAATGCAGGCCCTGCTGCCGGCAATAACTAAAGGCCTAACACTATCCTGAGCGAATATACTGACCCATCTCGAACCAAGGTCCTGACACTATCCCTAAGTCAGCCCTGATGCTGGCCCTAAATAAAGCCCTGAGGCTGTCCCTAACATAGGCCCAGAAGCTATCCGTAACTGAGGCCTTGACACTCCACCTAACTCAGGCCCTGATCATGTCTTTAACTAAGACCGTAATGCTGATCCTACAGAGGCCCTGATGCTGCTCCTGAGTCATGCCCTGACAGTGTCCCCAGCTAAGGACCTGATGCTAGGCCTCACTCGGGCCCTGTCGCTCTCCCTACGTCAGGCTCTGACGCTGTCCCTACCTGAAGCCCTGACGCTGGTTCTAAACAAGGCCCCGATATTCTCAGTAACTAATGTGTTGACACTATACGTGTGTCATGTCCTGACAGTATACCTAGATCATAACTTATCCCTGTCTTTAGCTAAAGTCGAGCCTCTTATGGCAACTAAAGCCCTGATGCTATGCTTAACTCAGGACCTGAATTTATCCCCAAGGCCGTGATACTGTCCCTAACTAAGGCACTGTTATTGTTCCTAAGTAAGGGCGGTACTCTCTTCCTAACTCTGGCCCTGCAATTATATATAACAAAGGCTCTGACGCTCGTCCTAAGCAAGGCCCTGACACTGTCCTCACTAAGGCCCTGACACTACTTCTAACTCAGGCCCTGACATTATACCTAACGAAGGCTCTGATGCTAACCCTAACTAAGGCCCTGACAGTGACCCTAACTAAGGCCTTGACACTATTCCTAAGTAAGGCCTTAGCCCTAACCCTAGCCCCATCCCCAGCCCCATCCCCAGTCCCAGCTCCTGCCACAGCTCCTACAGAGGCCTTTATGCTCCTCGTAGGCCTTGCCCTGACACTGTCCTTAACTAAGGCCTTGACACTACTACTAACTCAGGCCGTGATACTGTCCCTATCTAAGTCCCTGACAGTGTCCCTGACTAATTGCCTGACTCTCCTCCTAACTCTGGCCCTGCCATTATACATAACAAAGGCTCTAACACTCGTCCTTACCAAGGACCTGACACTGTCCCTCACTAAGGCCCTGACACTACTTCTAACTCAAGCTCTGACCTTATACCTAACAAAGGCTCTGATGCTAACCCTAACTAAGGCCCTGACAGTGACCCTAACTAAGGCCTTGACACTATTCCTAACTAAGGCCCTAGCCCTAACCCTAGCCCTAGCCCTCCCCTACCCGATCCCCATCCCCATCCCCCTCCCCCTCCCTAGGCCTAGCCCCTGATGCTGATCCTACAGAGGCCCTTATGCTCCTCCTAGGCCTTGCCCTGACACTGTCCCTACCGAAGGCTGTGATACTGGTCCTAAAGAAGGCCCAGGTGCTCTCGATAACTAAGGCCTTCAAAGTGTCCCTCCCTCCATTCCGGACTTTATCCCTAGTCCATAGTTAATGTCCTGCCTCTTACCCTACCTGAAGCCCTAATGCTGTCCCTAACTGAGGCCCTGACTAGTCATCACTAAGGCCCTGACACTGTAAGTAAGGCCAGGAAGCTGTCCCTAATACAGGCCCTGCTGCCGGCAATAACTAAAGGCCTAACACTATCCTGAGCGAATATACTGACCCATCTCGAACCAAGGTCCTGACACTATCCCTAAGTCAGCCCTGATGCTGGCCCTAAATAAAGCCCTGAGGCTGTCCCTAACACAGGCCTTGAAGCTATCCATAACTGAGGCCTTGACACTCCACCTAACTCAGGCCCTGATCATGTCTTTAACTAAGACCGTAATGCTGATCCTACAGAGGCCCTGATGCTGCTCCTGAGTCATGCCCTGACAGTGTCCCCAGCTAAGGACCTGATGCTAGGCCTCACTCGGGCCCTGTCGCTCTCCCTACGTCAGGCTCTGACGCTGTCCCTACCTGAAGCCCTGACGCTGGTTCTAAACAAGGCCCCGATATTCTCAGTAACTAATGTGTTGACACTATACGTGTGTCATGTCCTGACAGTATACCTAGATCATAACTTATCCCTGTCTTTAGCTAAAGTCGAGCCTCTTATGGCAACTAAAGCCCTGATGCTGTGCTTAACTCAGGCCCTGAATTTATCCCCAAGGCCATGATACTGTCCCTAACTAAGGCACTGTTATTGTTCCTAAGTAAGGGCAGTAGTCTCTTCCTATCTCTGGCCCTTGAATTATATATAACAAAGGCTCTGACGCTTGTCCTAACCAAGGCCCTGACACTGTCCTCACTAAGGCCCTGACACTACTTCTAACTCAGGCCGTGACATTATTTTATACCTAACAAAGGCTCTGATGCTAACCCTAACTAAGGCCGTGACAGTGACCCTAACTAAGGCCTTGACACTATTCCTAAGTAAGGCCCTAGCCCTAGCCCTAG
Organism: Hyperoodon ampullatus; assembly: GCF_949752795.1. Lineage (NCBI taxonomy): Eukaryota > Metazoa > Chordata > Mammalia > Artiodactyla > Ziphiidae > Hyperoodon > Hyperoodon ampullatus. The sequence continues at coordinate 1,005,720 of NC_136932.1, read as the reverse complement.
ACCCAGCCCAAGCCCCAGCCCCATCCCAAGTCCCAACTCCTGCCCCAGCTCCTACAGAGGCCTTTATGCTCCTCTTAGGCCTTGCCCTGACACTGTCCTTAACTAAGGCCTTGACACTACTACTAACTGAGGCCGTGATACTGTCCCTAACTAAGTCCCTGACAGTGTCCCTGACTAATTTCCTGACTCTCCTCCTAACTCTGGCCCTGCCATTATACATAACAATGGCTTTAACAATCGTCCTTACCAAGGACCTGACACTGTCCCTCACTAAGGCCCTGACCCTACCTCTAACTCAAGCTCTGACATTATACCTAACAAAGGCTATGATACTAACCCTAACTAAAGCCCCGACAGTGACCCTAACTAAGGCCTTGACAGTATTCCTAAATAAGGCCCAAGCCCTAACCCTAGACCTAGCCCTCCCCTACCCGATCCCCATCCCCATCCCCATCCCCATCCCCATCCCCAGCCCCAGCCCCAGCCCCAGCCCCAGCCCTAGCCCCTGATGCTGATCCTACAGAGGCCCTGATGCTGCTCCTGAGTCATGCCCTGACAGTATCCCCAGCTAAGGACCTGATGCTAGGCCTCACTCGGGCCCTGTCGCTCTGCGTACATCACGCTCTGACGCTGTCCCTACCTGAAGCCCTGACACTGGTTCTAAAGAAGGCCCCGATATTCTCAGTAACTAAGGTGTTGACACTATAACTGGGTCATGTCCTGACAGTATACCTAGATCATAACTTATCCCTGTCTTTAGCTAAAGTCGAGCCTCTTATGGCAACTAAAGCCCTGATGCCATGCTTAACTCAGGCCCTGAATTTAGCCCCAAGGCCGTGATACTGTCCCTAACTAAGGCACTGATATTGTCCCTAAGTAAGTGCGGTACTCTCTTCCTACCTCTGGCCCTACAATTATATATAACAAAGGCTCTGACGCTCGTCCTAAGCAAGGCCCTGACACTGTCCCTCACTAAGGCCCTGACACTACTTCTAACTCAGGCCCTGACATTATACCTAACGAAGGCTCTGATGCTAACCCTAACTAAGGCCCTGACAGTGACCCTAACTAAGGCCTTGACACTATTCCTAACTAAGGCCCTAGCCCTAACCCTAGCCCTAGCCCTCCCCTACCCGATCCCCATCCCCATCTCCATCCCCCTCCCCCTCCCTCTCCCTAGCCCTAGCCCCTGATGCTGATCCTACAGAGGCCCTTATGCTCCTCCTAGGCCTTGCCCTGACACTGTCCCTGCCGAAGGCTGTGATACTGGTCCTAAAGAAGGCCCAGGTGCTCTCGATAACTAAGGCCTTCAAAGTGTCCCTCCCTCCATTCCGGACTTTATCCCTAGTCCATAGTTAATGTCCTGCCTCTTACCCTACCTGAAGCCCTAATGCTGTCCCTAACTGAGGCCCTGACTAGTCATCACTAAGGCCCTGACCCTGTTTGTTAGTAAGGCCAGGAAGCTGTCCCTAATGCAGGCCCTGCTGCCGGCAATAACTAAAGGCCTAACACTATCCTGAGCGAATATACTGACCCGTCTTGAACCAAGGTCCTGACACTATCCCTAAGTGAGCCCTGATGCTGGCCCTAAATAAAGCCCTGAGGCTGTCCCTAACACAGGCCCTGAAGCTATCCATAACTGAGGCCTTGACACTCCACCTAACTCAGGCCCTGATCATGTCTTTAACTAAGACCGTAATGCTGATCCTACAGAGGCCCTGATGCTGCTCCTGAGTCATGCCCTGACAGTGTCCCCAGCTAAGGACCTGATGCTAGGCCTCACTCGGGCCCTGTCGCTCTCCCTACGTCAGGCTCTGACGCTGTCCCTACCTGAACCCCTGACGCTGGTTCTAAACAAGGCCCCGATATTCTCAGTAACTAATGTGTTGACACTATACGTGTGTCATGTCCTGACAGTATACCTAGATCATAACTTATCCCTGTCTTTAGCTAAAGTCGAGCCTCTTATGGCAACTAAAGCCCTGATGCTATGCTTAACTCAGGACCTGAATTTATCCCCAAGGCCGTGATACTGTCCCTAACTAAGGCACTGTTATTGTTCCTAAGTAAGGGCGGTACTCTCTTCCTAACTCTGGCCCTGCAATTATATATAACAAAGGCTCTGACGCTCATCCTAAGCAAGGCCCTGACACTGTCCTCACTAAGGCCCTGACACTACTTCTAACTCAGGCCCTGACATTATACCTAACGAAGGCTCTGATGCTAACCCTAACTAAGGCCCTGACAGTAACCCTAACTAAGGCCTTGACACTATTCCTAAGTAAGGCCTTAGCCCTAACCCTAGCCCCAGCCCCAGCCCCATCCCCAGTCCCAGCTCCTGCCACAGCTCCTACAGAGGCCTTTATGTTCCTCGTAGGCCTTGCCCTGACACTGTCCTTAACTAAGGCCTTGACACTACTACTAACTCAGGCCGTGATACTGTCCGTATCTAAGTCCCTGACAGTGTCCCTGGCTAATTGCCTGACTCTCCTCCTAACTCTGGCCCTGCCATTATACAAAACAAAGGCTCTAACGCTCATCCTTACCAAGGACCTGACACTGTCCCTCACTAAGGCCCTGACACTACTTGTAACTCAAGCTCTGACATTATACCTAACAAAGGCTTTGATGCTAACCCTAACTAAGGCCCTGAGAGTGACCCTAACTAAGGCCTTGACACTATACCTAACTAAGGACCTAACCCTAACCCTAGCCCTCCCCTACCCGATCCCCATCAACATCCCGATCCCCATCCCCATCCCCAGCCCTAGCCACTGATGCTGATCCTACAGAGGCCCTGATGCTGCTCCTGAGTCATGCCCTGACAGTATCCCTAGCTAAGGACCTGATGCTAGGCCTCACTCGGGCCCTGTCGCTCTGCGTACATCACGCTCTGACGCTGTCCCTACCTGAAGCCCTGACACTGGTTCTAAAGAAGGCCCCAATATTCTCAGTAACTAAGGTGTTGACACTATAACTGGGTCATGTCCTGACGGTATACCTAGATCATAACTTATCCCTGTCTTTAGCTAAAGTAGAGCCTCTTATGGCAACTAAAAGCCTGATGCCATGCTTAACTCAGGCCCTGAATTTAGCCCCAAGGCCGTGATACTGTCCCTAACTCAGGCAGTGATATTGTCCCTAAGTAAGTGCGGTACTCTCTTCCTACCTCTGGCCCTGCAATTATATATAACAAAGGCTCTGACGCTCGTCCTAAGCAAGGCCCTGACACTGTCCCTCACTCAGGCCCTGACACTACTTCTAACTCAGGCCCTGACATTATACCTAACGAAAGCTCTGATGCTAACCCTAACTAAGGCCCTGACAGTGACCCTAACTAAGGCCTTGACACTATTCCTAACTAAGGCCCTAGCACTAACCCTAGCCCTAGCCCTCCCCTACCCGATCCCCATCCCCATCCCCCTCCCCCTCCCTAGGCCTAGCCCCTGATGCTGATCCTACAGAGGCCCTTATGCTCCTCCTAGGCCTTGCCCTGACACTGTCCCTACCGAAGGCCGTGATACTGGTCCTAAAGAAGGCCCAGGTGCTCTCGATAACTAAGGCCTTCAAAGTGTCCCTCCCTCCATTCCGGACTTTATCCCTAGTCCATAGTTAATGTCCTGCCTCTTACCCTACCTGAAGCCCTAATGCTGTCCCTAACTGAGGCCCTGACTAGTCATCACTAAGGCCCTGACACTGTTTGTAAGTAAGGCCAGGAAGCTGTCCCTAATGCAGGCCCTGCTGCTGGCAATAACTAAAGGCCTAACACTATCCTGAGCGAATATACTGACCCATGTCGAACCAAGGTCCTGACACTATCCCTAAGTCAGCCCTGATGCTGGCCCTAAATAAAGCCCTGAGGCTGTCCCTAACACAGGCCTTGAAGCTATCCATAACTGAGGCCTTGACACTCCACCTAACTCAGGCCCTGATCATGTCTTTAACTAAGACCGTAATGCTGATCCTACAGAGGCCCTGATGCTGCTCCTGAGTCATGCCCTGACAGTGTCCCCAGCTAAGGACCTGATGCTAGGCCTCACTCGGGCCCTGTCGCTCTCCCTATGTCAGGCTCTGACGCTGTCCCTACCTGAACCCCTGACGCTGGTTCTAAACAAGGCCCCGATATTCTCAGTAACTAATGTGTTGACACTATACGTGTGTCATGTCCTGACAGTATACCTAGATCATAACTTATCCCTGTCTTTAGCTAAAGTCGAGTCTCTTATGGCAACTAAAGCCCTGATGCTGTGCTTAACTCAGGCCCTGAATTTATCCCCAAGGCCATGATACTGTCCCTAACTAAGGCACTGTTATTGTTCCTAAGTAAGGGCAGTACTCTCTTCCTATCTCTGGCCCAGCAATTATATATAAAAAAGGCTCTCACGCTCGTCCTAAGCAAGGCCCTGACACTGTCCTCACTAAGGCCCTGACACTACTTCTAACTCAGGCCCTGACATTATACCTAACGAAGGCTCTGATGCTAACCCTAACTAAGGCCCTGACAGTGACCCTAACTAAGGCCTTGACACTATTCCTAACTAAGGCCCTAGCCCTAACCCTAGCCCTAGCCCTCCCCTCCCCTACCCGATCCCCATCCCCATCCCCATCCCCATCCCCATCCCTAGCCCTAGCCCCTGATGCTGATCCTACAGAGGCCCTTATGCTCCTTCTAGGCCTTGCCCTGACACTGTCCCTACCGAAGGCCGTGATACTGGTCCTAAAGAAGGCCCAGGTGCTCTCGATAACTAAGGCCTTCAAAGTGTCCCTTGCTCCATTCCGGACTTTATCCCTAGTCCATAGTTAATGTCCTGCCTCTTACCCTACCTGAAGCCCTAATGCTGTCCCTAACTTAGACCCTGACTACTCATCACTAAGGCCCTGACACTGTTTGTAAGTAAGGCCAGGAAGCTGTCCCTAATGCAGGCCCTGCTGCCGGCAATAACTAAAGGCCTAACACTATCCTGAGCGAATATACTGACCCATGTCGAACCAAGGTCCTGACACTACCCCTAAGTCAGCCCTGATGCTGGCCCTAAATAAAGCCCTGAGGCTGTCCCTAAGACAGGCCCTGAAGCTATCCATAACTGAGGCCTTGACACTCCACCTAACTCAGGCCCTGATCATGTCTTTAACTAAGACCGTAATGCTGATCCTACAGAGGCCCTGATGCTGCTCCTGAGTCATGCCCTGACAGTGTCCCCAGCTAAGGACCTGATGCTAGGCCTCACTCGGGCCCTGTCGCTCTCCCTACGTCAGGCTCTGACGCTGTCCCTACCTGAACCCCTGACGCTGGTTCTAAACAAGGCCCCGATATTCTCAGTAACTAATGTGTTGACACTATACGTGTGTCATGTCCTGACAGTATACCTAGATCATAACTTATCCCTGTCTTTAGCTAAAGTCGAGCCTCTTATGGCAACTAAAGCCCTGATGCTATGCTTAACTCAGGCCCTGAATTTATCCCCAAGGCCGTGATACTGTCCCTAACTAAGGCACTGTTATTGTTCCTAAGTAAGGGCGGTACTCTCTTCCTAACTCTGGCCCTGCAATTATATATAACAAAGGCTCTGACGCTCGTCCTAAGCAAGGCCCTGACACTGTCCTCACTAAGGCCCTGACACTACTTCTAACTCAGGCCCTGACATTATACCTAACGAAGGCTCTGATGCTAACCCTAACTAAGGCCCTGACAGTGACCCTAACTAAGGCCTTGACACTATTCCTAAGTAAGGCCTTAGCCCTAACCCTAGCCCCATCCCCAGCCCCATCCCCAGTCCCAGCTCCTGCCACAGCTCCTACAGAGGCCTTTATGCTCCTCGTAGGCCTTGCCCTGACACTGTCCTTAACTAAGGCCTTGACACTACTACTAACTCAGGCCGTGATACTGTCCCTATCTAAGTCCCTGACAGTGTCCCTGACTAATTGCCTGACTCTCCTCCTAACTCTGGCCCTGCCATTATACATAACAAAGGCTCTAACGCTCGTCCTTACCAAGGACCTGACACTGTCCCTCACTAAGGCCCTGACACTACTTCTAACTCAAGCTCTGACCTTATACCTAACAAAGGCTCTGATGCTAACCCTAACTAAGGCCCTGACAGTGACCCTAACTAAGGCCTTGACACTATTCCTAACTAAGGCCCTAGCCCTAACCCTAGCCCTAGCCCTCCCCTACCCGATCCCCATCCCCATCCCCCTCCCCCTCCCTAGGCCTAGCCCCTGATGCTGATCCTACAGAGGCCCTTATGCTCCTCCTAGGCCTTGCCCTGACACTGTCCCTACCGAAGGCCGTGATACTGGTCCTAAAGAAGGCCCAGGTGCTCTCGATAACTAAGGCCTTCAAAGTGTCCCTCCCTCCATTCCGGACTTTATCCCTAGTCCATAGTTAATGTCCTGCCTCTTACCCTACCTGAAGCCCTAATGCTGTCCCTAACTGAGGCCCTGACTAGTCATCACTAAGGCCCTGACACTGTAAGTAAGGCCAGGAAGCTGTCCCTAATGCAGGCCCTGCTGCCGGCAATAACTAAAGGCCTAACACTATCCTGAGCGAATATACTGACCCATCTCTAACCAAGGTCCTGACACTATCCCTAAGTCAGCCCTGATGCTGGCCCTAAATAAAGCCCTGAGGCTGTCCCTAACACAGGCCTTGAAGCTATCCATAACTGAGGCCTTGACACTCCACCTAACTCAGGCCCTGATCATGTCTTTAACTAAGACCGTAATGCTGATCCTACAGAGGCCCTGATGCTGCTCCTGACTCATGCCCTGACAGTGTCCCCAGCTAAGGACCTGATGCTAGGCCTCACTCGGGCCCTGTCGCTCTCCCTACGTCAGGCTCTGACGCTGTCCCTACCTGAAGCCCTGACGCTGGTTCTAAACAAGGCCCCGATATTCTCAGTAACTAATGTGTTGACACTATACGTGTGTCATGTCCTGACAGTATACCTAGATCATAACTTATCCCTGTCTTTAGCTAAAGTCGAGCCTCTTATGGCAACTAAAGCCCTGATGCTGTGCTTAACTCAGGCCCTGAATTTATCCCCAAGGCCATGATACTGTCCCTAACTAAGGCACTGTTATTGTTCCTAAGTAAGGGCAGTACTCTCTTCCTATCTCTGGCCCAGCAATTATATATAAAAAAGGCTCTGACGCTCGTCCTAAGCAAGGCCCTGACACTGTCCTCACTAAGGCCCTGACACTACTTCTAACTCAGGCCCTGACATTATACCTAACGAAGGCTCTGATGCTAACCCTAACTAAGGCCCTGACAGTAACCCTAACTAAGGCCTTGACACTACTTCTAACTCAGGCCGTGACATTATTTTATACCTAACAAAGGCTCTGATGCTAACCCTAACTAAGGCCGTGACAGTGACCCTAACTAAGGCCTTGACACTATTCCTAAGTAAGGCCCTAGCCCTAGCCCTAGACCCAGTCCAAGCCCCAGCCCCATCCCAAGTCCCAACTCCTTCCCCAGCTCCTACAGAGGCCTTTATGCTCCTCTTAGGCCTTGCCCTGACACTGTCCTTAACTAAGGCCTTGACACTACTACTAACTGAGGCCGTGATACTGTCCCTAACTAAGTCCCTGACAGTGTCCCTGACTAATTGCCTGACTCTCCTCCTAACTCTGGCCCTGCCATTATACATAACAATGGCTTTAACAATCGTCCTTACCAAGGACCTGACACTGTCCCTCACTAAGGCCCTGACCCTACCTCTAACTCAAGCTCTGACATTATACCTAACAAAGGCTATGATACTAACCCTAACTAAAGCCCCGACAGTGACCCTAACTAAGGCCTTGACAGTATTCCTAAATAAGGCCCAAGCCCTAACCCTAGACCTAGTCCTCCCCTACCCGATCCCCATTCCCATCCCCATCCCCATCCCCATCCCCATCCCCATCCCCATCCCCATCCCCATCCCCAGCCCTAGCCCCTGATGCTGCTCCTGAGTCATGCCCTGACAGTATCCCCAGCTAAGGACCTGATGCTAGGCCTCACTCGGGCCCTGTCGCTCTCCGTACATCACGCTCTGACGCTGTCCCTACCTGAAGCCCTGACACTGGTTCTAAAGAAGGCCCCGATATTCTCAGTAACTAAGGTGTTGACACTATAACTGGGTCATGTCCTGACAGTATACCTAGATCATAACTTATCCCTGTCTTTAGCTAAAGTCGAGCCTCTTATGGCAACTAAACCCCTGATGCCATGCTTAACTCACGCCCTGCATTTAGCCCCAAGGCCGTGATACTGTCCCTAACTAAGGCACTGATATTGTCCCTAACTAAGTGCGGTACTCTCTTCCTACCTCTGGCTCTGCAATTATATATAACAAAGGCTCTGACGCTCGTCCTAAGCAAGGCCCTGACACTGTCCCTCAGTAAGGCCCTGACACTACTTCTAACTCAGGCCCTGACATTATACCTAACGAAGGCTCTGATGCTAACCCTAACTAAGGCCCTGACAGTGACCCTAACTAAGGCCTTGACACTATTCCTAACTAAGGCCCTAGCCCTAACCCTAGCCCTAGCCCTCCCCTACCCGATCCCCATCCCCATCTCCATCCCCCTCCCCCTCCCTCTCCCTAGCCCTAGCCCCTGATGCTGATCCTACAGAGGCCCTTATGCTCCTCCTAGGCCTTGCCCTGACACTGTCCCTGCCGAAGGCCGTGATACTGGTCCTAAAGAAGGCCCAGGTGCTCTCGATAACTAAGGCCTTCAAAGTGTCCCTCCCTCCATTCCGGACTTTATCCCTAGTCCATAGTTAATGTCCTGCCTCTTACCCTACCTGAAGCCCTAATGCTGTCCATAACTGAGGCCCTGACTAGTCATCACTAAGGCCCTGACCCTGTTTGTTAGTAAGGCCAGGAAGCTGTCCCTAATGCAGGCCCTGCTGCCGGCAATAACTAAAGGCCTAACACTATCCTGAGCGAATATACTGACCCATCTTGAACCAAGGTCCTGACACTATCCCTAAGTCAGCCCTGATGCTGGCCCTAAATAAAGCCCTGAGGCTGTCCCTAACACAGGCCCTGAAGCTATCCATAACTGAGGCCTTGACACTCCACCTAACTCAGGCCCTGATCATGTCTTTAACTAAGACCGTAATGCTGATCCTACAGAGGCCCTGATGCTGCTCCTGAGTCATGCCCTGACAGTGTCCCCAGCTAAGGACCTGATGCTAGGCCTCACTCGGGCCCTGTCGCTCTCCCTACGTCAGGCTCTGACGCTGTCCCTACCTGAACCCCTGACGCTGGTTCTAAACAAGGCCCCGATATTCTCAGTAACTAATGTGTTGACACTATACGTGTGTCATGTCCTGACAGTATACCTAGATCATAACTTATCCCTGTCTTTAGCTAAAGTCGAGCCTCTTATGGCAACTAAAGCCCTGATGCTGTGCTTAACTCAGGCCCTGAATTTATCCCCAAGGCCGTGATACTGTCCCTAACTAAGGCACTGTTATTGTTCCTAAGTAAGGGCAGTACTCTCTTCCTATCTCTGGCCCAGCAATTATATATAAAAAAGGCTCTGACGCTCGTCCTAAGCAAGGCCCTGACTCTGTCCTCACTAAGGCCCTGACACTACTTCTAACTCAGGCCCTGACATTATACCTAACGAAGGCTCTGATGCTAACCCTAACTAAGGCCCTGACAGTAACCCTAACTAAGGCCTTGACACTATTCCTAAGTAAGGCCTTAGCCCTAGCCCTCGCCCCAGCCCCAGCCCCATCCCCAGTCCCAGCTCCTGCCACAGCTCCTACAGAGGCCTTTATGTTCCTCGTAGGCCTTGCCCTGACACTGTCCTTAACTAAGGCCTTGACACTACTACTAACTCAGGCCGTGATACTGTCCCTATCTAAGTCCCTGACAGTGTCCCTGACTAATTGCCTGACTCTCCTCCTAACTCTGGCCCTGCCATTATACAAAACAAAGGCTCTAACGCTCATCCTTACCAAGGACCTGACACTGTCCCTCACTAAGGCCCTGACACTACTTCTAACTCAAGCTCTGACATTATACCTAACAAAGGCTTTGATGCTAACCCTAACTAAGGCCCTGAGAGTGACCCTAACTAAGGCCTTGACACTATACCTAACTAAGGCCCTAGCCCTAACCCTAGCCCTAGCCCTCCCCTACCCGATCCCCATCACCATCCCCATCCCCAGCACCAGCCCTAGCCCCTGATGCTGATCCTACAGAGGCCCTTATGCTCCTCCTAGTCCTTGCCCTGACACTGTCCCTACCGAAGGCCGTGATACTGGTCCTAAAGAAGGCCCAGGTGCTCTCGATAACTAAGGCCTTCAAAGTGTCCCTCCCTCCATTCCGGACTTTATCCCTAGTCCATAGTTAATGTCCTGCCTCTTACCCTACCTGAAGCCCTAATGCTGTCCCTAACTGAGGCTCTGACTAGTCATCACTAAGGCCCTGACACTGTTTGTAAGTAAGGCCAGGAAGCTGTCCCTAATGCAGGCCCTGCTGCCGGCAATAACTAAAGGCCTAACACTATCCTGAGCGAATATACTGACCCATCTCGAACCAAGGTCCTGACACTATCCCTAAGTCAGCCCTGATGCTGGCCCTAAATAAAGCCCTGAGGCTGTCCCTAACATAGGCCCAGAAGCTATCCGTAACTGAGGCCTTGACACTCCACCTAACTCAGGCCCTGATCATGTCTTTAACTAAGACCGTAATGCTGATCCTACAGAGGCCCTGATGCTGCTCCTGAGTCATGCCCTGACAGTGTCCCCAGCTAAGGACCTGATGCTAGGCCTCACTCGGGCCCTGTCGCTCTCCCTACGTCAGGCTCTGACGCTGTCCCTACCTGAAGCCCTGACGCTGGTTCTAAACAAGGCCCCGATATTCTCAGTAACTAATGTGTTGACACTATACGTGTGTCATGTCCTGACAGTATACCTAGATCATAACTTATCCCTGTCTTTAGCTAAAGTCGAGCCTCTTATGGCAACTAAAGCCCTGATGCTATGCTTAACTCAGGACCTGAATTTATCCCCAAGGCCGTGATACTGTCCCTAACTAAGGCACTGTTATTGTTCCTAAGTAAGGGCGGTACTCTCTTCCTAACTCTGGCCCTGCAATTATATATAACAAAGGCTCTGACGCTCGTCCTAAGCAAGGCCCTGACACTGTCCTCACTAAGGCCCTGACACTACTTCTAACTCAGGCCCTGACATTATACCTAACGAAGGCTCTGATGCTAACCCTAACTAAGGCCCTGACAGTGACCCTAACTAAGGCCTTGACACTATTCCTAAGTAAGGCCTTAGCCCTAACCCTAGCCCCATCCCCAGCCCCATCCCCAGTCCCAGCTCCTGCCACAGCTCCTACAGAGGCCTTTATGCTCCTCGTAGGCCTTGCCCTGACACTGTCCTTAACTAAGGCCTTGACACTACTACTAACTCAGGCCGTGATACTGTCCCTATCTAAGTCCCTGACAGTGTCCCTGACTAATTGCCTGACTCTCCTCCTAACTCTGGCCCTGCCATTATACATAACAAAGGCTCTAACACTCGTCCTTACCAAGGACCTGACACTGTCCCTCACTAAGGCCCTGACACTACTTCTAACTCAAGCTCTGACCTTATACCTAACAAAGGCTCTGATGCTAACCCTAACTAAGGCCCTGACAGTGACCCTAACTAAGGCCTTGACACTATTCCTAACTAAGGCCCTAGCCCTAACCCTAGCCCTAGCCCTCCCCTACCCGATCCCCATCCCCATCCCCCTCCCCCTCCCTAGGCCTAGCCCCTGATGCTGATCCTACAGAGGCCCTTATGCTCCTCCTAGGCCTTGCCCTGACACTGTCCCTACCGAAGGCTGTGATACTGGTCCTAAAGAAGGCCCAGGTGCTCTCGATAACTAAGGCCTTCAAAGTGTCCCTCCCTCCATTCCGGACTTTATCCCTAGTCCATAGTTAATGTCCTGCCTCTTACCCTACCTGAAGCCCTAATGCTGTCCCTAACTGAGGCCCTGACTAGTCATCACTAAGGCCCTGACACTGTAAGTAAGGCCAGGAAGCTGTCCCTAATACAGGCCCTGCTGCCGGCAATAACTAAAGGCCTAACACTATCCTGAGCGAATATACTGACCCATCTCGAACCAAGGTCCTGACACTATCCCTAAGTCAGCCCTGATGCTGGCCCTAAATAAAGCCCTGAGGCTGTCCCTAACACAGGCCTTGAAGCTATCCATAACTGAGGCCTTGACACTCCACCTAACTCAGGCCCTGATCATGTCTTTAACTAAGACCGTAATGCTGATCCTACAGAGGCCCTGATGCTGCTCCTGAGTCATGCCCTGACAGTGTCCCCAGCTAAGGACCTGATGCTAGGCCTCACTCGGGCCCTGTCGCTCTCCCTACGTCAGGCTCTGACGCTGTCCCTACCTGAAGCCCTGACGCTGGTTCTAAACAAGGCCCCGATATTCTCAGTAACTAATGTGTTGACACTATACGTGTGTCATGTCCTGACAGTATACCTAGATCATAACTTATCCCTGTCTTTAGCTAAAGTCGAGCCTCTTATGGCAACTAAAGCCCTGATGCTGTGCTTAACTCAGGCCCTGAATTTATCCCCAAGGCCATGATACTGTCCCTAACTAAGGCACTGTTATTGTTCCTAAGTAAGGGCAGTAGTCTCTTCCTATCTCTGGCCCTTGAATTATATATAACAAAGGCTCTGACGCTTGTCCTAACCAAGGCCCTGACACTGTCCTCACTAAGGCCCTGACACTACTTCTAACTCAGGCCGTGACATTATTTTATACCTAACAAAGGCTCTGATGCTAACCCTAACTAAGGCCGTGACAGTGACCCTAACTAAGGCCTTGACACTATTCCTAAGTAAGGCCCTAGCCCTAGCCCTAGACCCAGCCCAAGCCCCAGCCCCATCCCAAGTCCCAACTCCTGCCCCAGCTCCTACAGAGGCCTTTATGCTCCTCTTAGGCCTTGCCCTGACACTGTCCTTAACTAAGGCCTTGACACTACTACTAACTGAGGCCGTGATACTGTCCCTAACTAAGTCCCTGACAGTGTCCCTGACTAATTTCCTGACTCTCCTCCTAACTCTGGCCCTGCCATTATACATAACAATGGCTTTAACAATCGTCCTTACCAAGGACCTGACACTGTCCCTCACTAAGGCCCTGACCCTACCTCTAACTCAAGCTCTGACATTATACCTAACAAAGGCTATGATACTAACCCTAACTAAAGCCCCGACAGTGACCCTAACTAAGGCCTTGACAGTATTCCTAAATAAGGCCCAAGCCCTAACCCTAGACCTAGCCCTCCCCTACCCGATCCCCATCCCCATCCCCATCCCCATCCCCATCCCCAGCCCCAGCCCCAGCCCCAGCCCCAGCCCTAGCCCCTGATGCTGATCCTACAGAGGCCCTGATGCTGCTCCTGAGTCATGCCCTGACAGTATCCCCAGCTAAGGACCTGATGCTAGGCCTCACTCGGGCCCTGTCGCTCTGCGTACATCACGCTCTGACGCTGTCCCTACCTGAAGCCCTGACACTGGTTCTAAAGAAGGCCCCGATATTCTCAGTAACTAAGGTGTTGACACTATAACTGGGTCATGTCCTGACAGTATACCTAGATCATAACTTATCCCTGTCTTTAGCTAAAGTCGAGCCTCTTATGGCAACTAAAGCCCTGATGCCATGCTTAACTCAGGCCCTGAATTTAGCCCCAAGGCCGTGATACTGTCCCTAACTAAGGCACTGATATTGTCCCTAAGTAAGTGCGGTACTCTCTTCCTACCTCTGGCCCTACAATTATATATAACAAAGGCTCTGACGCTCGTCCTAAGCAAGGCCCTGACACTGTCCCTCACTAAGGCCCTGACACTACTTCTAACTCAGGCCCTGACATTATACCTAACGAAGGCTCTGATGCTAACCCTAACTAAGGCCCTGACAGTGACCCTAACTAAGGCCTTGACACTATTCCTAACTAAGGCCCTAGCCCTAACCCTAGCCCTAGCCCTCCCCTACCCGATCCCCATCCCCATCTCCATCCCCCTCCCCCTCCCTCTCCCTAGCCCTAGCCCCTGATGCTGATCCTACAGAGGCCCTTATGCTCCTCCTAGGCCTTGCCCTGACACTGTCCCTGCCGAAGGCTGTGATACTGGTCCTAAAGAAGGCCCAGGTGCTCTCGATAACTAAGGCCTTCAAAGTGTCCCTCCCTCCATTCCGGACTTTATCCCTAGTCCATAGTTAATGTCCTGCCTCTTACCCTACCTGAAGCCCTAATGCTGTCCCTAACTGAGGCCCTGACTAGTCATCACTAAGGCCCTGACCCTGTTTGTTAGTAAGGCCAGGAAGCTGTCCCTAATGCAGGCCCTGCTGCCGGCAATAACTAAAGGCCTAACACTATCCTGAGCGAATATACTGACCCGTCTTGAACCAAGGTCCTGACACTATCCCTAAGTGAGCCCTGATGCTGGCCCTAAATAAAGCCCTGAGGCTGTCCCTAACACAGGCCCTGAAGCTATCCATAACTGAGGCCTTGACACTCCACCTAACTCAGGCCCTGATCATGTCTTTAACTAAGACCGTAATGCTGATCCTACAGAGGCCCTGATGCTGCTCCTGAGTCATGCCCTGACAGTGTCCCCAGCTAAGGACCTGATGCTAGGCCTCACTCGGGCCCTGTCGCTCTCCCTACGTCAGGCTCTGACGCTGTCCCTACCTGAACCCCTGACGCTGGTTCTAAACAAGGCCCCGATATTCTCAGTAACTAATGTGTTGACACTATACGTGTGTCATGTCCTGACAGTATACCTAGATCATAACTTATCCCTGTCTTTAGCTAAAGTCGAGCCTCTTATGGCAACTAAAGCCCTGATGCTATGCTTAACTCAGGACCTGAATTTATCCCCAAGGCCGTGATACTGTCCCTAACTAAGGCACTGTTATTGTTCCTAAGTAAGGGCGGTACTCTCTTCCTAACTCTGGCCCTGCAATTATATATAACAAAGGCTCTGACGCTCATCCTAAGCAAGGCCCTGACACTGTCCTCACTAAGGCCCTGACACTACTTCTAACTCAGGCCCTGACATTATACCTAACGAAGGCTCTGATGCTAACCCTAACTAAGGCCCTGACAGTAACCCTAACTAAGGCCTTGACACTATTCCTAAGTAAGGCCTTAGCCCTAACCCTAGCCCCAGCCCCAGCCCCATCCCCAGTCCCAGCTCCTGCCACAGCTCCTACAGAGGCCTTTATGTTCCTCGTAGGCCTTGCCCTGACACTGTCCTTAACTAAGGCCTTGACACTACTACTAACTCAGGCCGTGATACTGTCCGTATCTAAGTCCCTGACAGTGTCCCTGGCTAATTGCCTGACTCTCCTCCTAACTCTGGCCCTGCCATTATACAAAACAAAGGCTCTAACGCTCATCCTTACCAAGGACCTGACACTGTCCCTCACTAAGGCCCTGACACTACTTGTAACTCAAGCTCTGACATTATACCTAACAAAGGCTTTGATGCTAACCCTAACTAAGGCCCTGAGAGTGACCCTAACTAAGGCCTTGACACTATACCTAACTAAGGACCTAACCCTAACCCTAGCCCTCCCCTACCCGATCCCCATCAACATCCCGATCCCCATCCCCATCCCCAGCCCTAGCCACTGATGCTGATCCTACAGAGGCCCTGATGCTGCTCCTGAGTCATGCCCTGACAGTATCCCTAGCTAAGGACCTGATGCTAGGCCTCACTCGGGCCCTGTCGCTCTGCGTACATCACGCTCTGACGCTGTCCCTACCTGAAGCCCTGACACTGGTTCTAAAGAAGGCCCCAATATTCTCAGTAACTAAGGTGTTGACACTATAACTGGGTCATGTCCTGACGGTATACCTAGATCATAACTTATCCCTGTCTTTAGCTAAAGTAGAGCCTCTTATGGCAACTAAAAGCCTGATGCCATGCTTAACTCAGGCCCTGAATTTAGCCCCAAGGCCGTGATACTGTCCCTAACTCAGGCAGTGATATTGTCCCTAAGTAAGTGCGGTACTCTCTTCCTACCTCTGGCCCTGCAATTATATATAACAAAGGCTCTGACGCTCGTCCTAAGCAAGGCCCTGACACTGTCCCTCACTCAGGCCCTGACACTACTTCTAACTCAGGCCCTGACATTATACCTAACGAAAGCTCTGATGCTAACCCTAACTAAGGCCCTGACAGTGACCCTAACTAAGGCCTTGACACTATTCCTAACTAAGGCCCTAGCACTAACCCTAGCCCTAGCCCTCCCCTACCCGATCCCCATCCCCATCCCCCTCCCCCTCCCTAGGCCTAGCCCCTGATGCTGATCCTACAGAGGCCCTTATGCTCCTCCTAGGCCTTGCCCTGACACTGTCCCTACCGAAGGCCGTGATACTGGTCCTAAAGAAGGCCCAGGTGCTCTCGATAACTAAGGCCTTCAAAGTGTCCCTCCCTCCATTCCGGACTTTATCCCTAGTCCATAGTTAATGTCCTGCCTCTTACCCTACCTGAAGCCCTAATGCTGTCCCTAACTGAGGCCCTGACTAGTCATCACTAAGGCCCTGACACTGTTTGTAAGTAAGGCCAGGAAGCTGTCCCTAATGCAGGCCCTGCTGCTGGCAATAACTAAAGGCCTAACACTATCCTGAGCGAATATACTGACCCATGTCGAACCAAGGTCCTGACACTATCCCTAAGTCAGCCCTGATGCTGGCCCTAAATAAAGCCCTGAGGCTGTCCCTAACACAGGCCTTGAAGCTATCCATAACTGAGGCCTTGACACTCCACCTAACTCAGGCCCTGATCATGTCTTTAACTAAGACCGTAATGCTGATCCTACAGAGGCCCTGATGCTGCTCCTGAGTCATGCCCTGACAGTGTCCCCAGCTAAGGACCTGATGCTAGGCCTCACTCGGGCCCTGTCGCTCTCCCTATGTCAGGCTCTGACGCTGTCCCTACCTGAACCCCTGACGCTGGTTCTAAACAAGGCCCCGATATTCTCAGTAACTAATGTGTTGACACTATACGTGTGTCATGTCCTGACAGTATACCTAGATCATAACTTATCCCTGTCTTTAGCTAAAGTCGAGTCTCTTATGGCAACTAAAGCCCTGATGCTGTGCTTAACTCAGGCCCTGAATTTATCCCCAAGGCCATGATACTGTCCCTAACTAAGGCACTGTTATTGTTCCTAAGTAAGGGCAGTACTCTCTTCCTATCTCTGGCCCAGCAATTATATATAAAAAAGGCTCTCACGCTCGTCCTAAGCAAGGCCCTGACACTGTCCTCACTAAGGCCCTGACACTACTTCTAACTCAGGCCCTGACATTATACCTAACGAAGGCTCTGATGCTAACCCTAACTAAGGCCCTGACAGTGACCCTAACTAAGGCCTTGACACTATTCCTAACTAAGGCCCTAGCCCTAACCCTAGCCCTAGCCCTCCCCTCCCCTACCCGATCCCCATCCCCATCCCCATCCCCATCCCCATCCCTAGCCCTAGCCCCTGATGCTGATCCTACAGAGGCCCTTATGCTCCTTCTAGGCCTTGCCCTGACACTGTCCCTACCGAAGGCCGTGATACTGGTCCTAAAGAAGGCCCAGGTGCTCTCGATAACTAAGGCCTTCAAAGTGTCCCTTGCTCCATTCCGGACTTTATCCCTAGTCCATAGTTAATGTCCTGCCTCTTACCCTACCTGAAGCCCTAATGCTGTCCCTAACTTAGACCCTGACTACTCATCACTAAGGCCCTGACACTGTTTGTAAGTAAGGCCAGGAAGCTGTCCCTAATGCAGGCCCTGCTGCCGGCAATAACTAAAGGCCTAACACTATCCTGAGCGAATATACTGACCCATGTCGAACCAAGGTCCTGACACTACCCCTAAGTCAGCCCTGATGCTGGCCCTAAATAAAGCCCTGAGGCTGTCCCTAAGACAGGCCCTGAAGCTATCCATAACTGAGGCCTTGACACTCCACCTAACTCAGGCCCTGATCATGTCTTTAACTAAGACCGTAATGCTGATCCTACAGAGGCCCTGATGCTGCTCCTGAGTCATGCCCTGACAGTGTCCCCAGCTAAGGACCTGATGCTAGGCCTCACTCGGGCCCTGTCGCTCTCCCTACGTCAGGCTCTGACGCTGTCCCTACCTGAACCCCTGACGCTGGTTCTAAACAAGGCCCCGATATTCTCAGTAACTAATGTGTTGACACTATACGTGTGTCATGTCCTGACAGTATACCTAGATCATAACTTATCCCTGTCTTTAGCTAAAGTCGAGCCTCTTATGGCAACTAAAGCCCTGATGCTATGCTTAACTCAGGCCCTGAATTTATCCCCAAGGCCGTGATACTGTCCCTAACTAAGGCACTGTTATTGTTCCTAAGTAAGGGCGGTACTCTCTTCCTAACTCTGGCCCTGCAATTATATATAACAAAGGCTCTGACGCTCGTCCTAAGCAAGGCCCTGACACTGTCCTCACTAAGGCCCTGACACTACTTCTAACTCAGGCCCTGACATTATACCTAACGAAGGCTCTGATGCTAACCCTAACTAAGGCCCTGACAGTGACCCTAACTAAGGCCTTGACACTATTCCTAAGTAAGGCCTTAGCCCTAACCCTAGCCCCATCCCCAGCCCCATCCCCAGTCCCAGCTCCTGCCACAGCTCCTACAGAGGCCTTTATGCTCCTCGTAGGCCTTGCCCTGACACTGTCCTTAACTAAGGCCTTGACACTACTACTAACTCAGGCCGTGATACTGTCCCTATCTAAGTCCCTGACAGTGTCCCTGACTAATTGCCTGACTCTCCTCCTAACTCTGGCCCTGCCATTATACATAACAAAGGCTCTAACGCTCGTCCTTACCAAGGACCTGACACTGTCCCTCACTAAGGCCCTGACACTACTTCTAACTCAAGCTCTGACCTTATACCTAACAAAGGCTCTGATGCTAACCCTAACTAAGGCCCTGACAGTGACCCTAACTAAGGCCTTGACACTATTCCTAACTAAGGCCCTAGCCCTAACCCTAGCCCTAGCCCTCCCCTACCCGATCCCCATCCCCATCCCCCTCCCCCTCCCTAGGCCTAGCCCCTGATGCTGATCCTACAGAGGCCCTTATGCTCCTCCTAGGCCTTGCCCTGACACTGTCCCTACCGAAGGCCGTGATACTGGTCCTAAAGAAGGCCCAGGTGCTCTCGATAACTAAGGCCTTCAAAGTGTCCCTCCCTCCATTCCGGACTTTATCCCTAGTCCATAGTTAATGTCCTGCCTCTTACCCTACCTGAAGCCCTAATGCTGTCCCTAACTGAGGCCCTGACTAGTCATCACTAAGGCCCTGACACTGTAAGTAAGGCCAGGAAGCTGTCCCTAATGCAGGCCCTGCTGCCGGCAATAACTAAAGGCCTAACACTATCCTGAGCGAATATACTGACCCATCTCTAACCAAGGTCCTGACACTATCCCTAAGTCAGCCCTGATGCTGGCCCTAAATAAAGCCCTGAGGCTGTCCCTAACACAGGCCTTGAAGCTATCCATAACTGAGGCCTTGACACTCCACCTAACTCAGGCCCTGATCATGTCTTTAACTAAGACCGTAATGCTGATCCTACAGAGGCCCTGATGCTGCTCCTGACTCATGCCCTGACAGTGTCCCCAGCTAAGGACCTGATGCTAGGCCTCACTCGGGCCCTGTCGCTCTCCCTACGTCAGGCTCTGACGCTGTCCCTACCTGAAGCCCTGACGCTGGTTCTAAACAAGGCCCCGATATTCTCAGTAACTAATGTGTTGACACTATACGTGTGTCATGTCCTGACAGTATACCTAGATCATAACTTATCCCTGTCTTTAGCTAAAGTCGAGCCTCTTATGGCAACTAAAGCCCTGATGCTGTGCTTAACTCAGGCCCTGAATTTATCCCCAAGGCCATGATACTGTCCCTAACTAAGGCACTGTTATTGTTCCTAAGTAAGGGCAGTACTCTCTTCCTATCTCTGGCCCAGCAATTATATATAAAAAAGGCTCTGACGCTCGTCCTAAGCAAGGCCCTGACACTGTCCTCACTAAGGCCCTGACACTACTTCTAACTCAGGCCCTGACATTATACCTAACGAAGGCTCTGATGCTAACCCTAACTAAGGCCCTGACAGTAACCCTAACTAAGGCCTTGACACTACTTCTAACTCAGGCCGTGACATTATTTTATACCTAACAAAGGCTCTGATGCTAACCCTAACTAAGGCCGTGACAGTGACCCTAACTAAGGCCTTGACACTATTCCTAAGTAAGGCCCTAGCCCTAGCCCTAGACCCAGTCCAAGCCCCAGCCCCATCCCAAGTCCCAACTCCTTCCCCAGCTCCTACAGAGGCCTTTATGCTCCTCTTAGGCCTTGCCCTGACACTGTCCTTAACTAAGGCCTTGACACTACTACTAACTGAGGCCGTGATACTGTCCCTAACTAAGTCCCTGACAGTGTCCCTGACTAATTGCCTGACTCTCCTCCTAACTCTGGCCCTGCCATTATACATAACAATGGCTTTAACAATCGTCCTTACCAAGGACCTGACACTGTCCCTCACTAAGGCCCTGACCCTACCTCTAACTCAAGCTCTGACATTATACCTAACAAAGGCTATGATACTAACCCTAACTAAAGCCCCGACAGTGACCCTAACTAAGGCCTTGACAGTATTCCTAAATAAGGCCCAAGCCCTAACCCTAGACCTAGTCCTCCCCTACCCGATCCCCATTCCCATCCCCATCCCCATCCCCATCCCCATCCCCATCCCCATCCCCATCCCCATCCCCAGCCCTAGCCCCTGATGCTGCTCCTGAGTCATGCCCTGACAGTATCCCCAGCTAAGGACCTGATGCTAGGCCTCACTCGGGCCCTGTCGCTCTCCGTACATCACGCTCTGACGCTGTCCCTACCTGAAGCCCTGACACTGGTTCTAAAGAAGGCCCCGATATTCTCAGTAACTAAGGTGTTGACACTATAACTGGGTCATGTCCTGACAGTATACCTAGATCATAACTTATCCCTGTCTTTAGCTAAAGTCGAGCCTCTTATGGCAACTAAACCCCTGATGCCATGCTTAACTCACGCCCTGCATTTAGCCCCAAGGCCGTGATACTGTCCCTAACTAAGGCACTGATATTGTCCCTAACTAAGTGCGGTACTCTCTTCCTACCTCTGGCTCTGCAATTATATATAACAAAGGCTCTGACGCTCGTCCTAAGCAAGGCCCTGACACTGTCCCTCAGTAAGGCCCTGACACTACTTCTAACTCAGGCCCTGACATTATACCTAACGAAGGCTCTGATGCTAACCCTAACTAAGGCCCTGACAGTGACCCTAACTAAGGCCTTGACACTATTCCTAACTAAGGCCCTAGCCCTAACCCTAGCCCTAGCCCTCCCCTACCCGATCCCCATCCCCATCTCCATCCCCCTCCCCCTCCCTCTCCCTAGCCCTAGCCCCTGATGCTGATCCTACAGAGGCCCTTATGCTCCTCCTAGGCCTTGCCCTGACACTGTCCCTGCCGAAGGCCGTGATACTGGTCCTAAAGAAGGCCCAGGTGCTCTCGATAACTAAGGCCTTCAAAGTGTCCCTCCCTCCATTCCGGACTTTATCCCTAGTCCATAGTTAATGTCCTGCCTCTTACCCTACCTGAAGCCCTAATGCTGTCCATAACTGAGGCCCTGACTAGTCATCACTAAGGCCCTGACCCTGTTTGTTAGTAAGGCCAGGAAGCTGTCCCTAATGCAGGCCCTGCTGCCGGCAATAACTAAAGGCCTAACACTATCCTGAGCGAATATACTGACCCATCTTGAACCAAGGTCCTGACACTATCCCTAAGTCAGCCCTGATGCTGGCCCTAAATAAAGCCCTGAGGCTGTCCCTAACACAGGCCCTGAAGCTATCCATAACTGAGGCCTTGACACTCCACCTAACTCAGGCCCTGATCATGTCTTTAACTAAGACCGTAATGCTGATCCTACAGAGGCCCTGATGCTGCTCCTGAGTCATGCCCTGACAGTGTCCCCAGCTAAGGACCTGATGCTAGGCCTCACTCGGGCCCTGTCGCTCTCCCTACGTCAGGCTCTGACGCTGTCCCTACCTGAACCCCTGACGCTGGTTCTAAACAAGGCCCCGATATTCTCAGTAACTAATGTGTTGACACTATACGTGTGTCATGTCCTGACAGTATACCTAGATCATAACTTATCCCTGTCTTTAGCTAAAGTCGAGCCTCTTATGGCAACTAAAGCCCTGATGCTATGCTTAACTCAGGCCCTGAATTTATCCCCAAGGCCGTGATACTGTCCCTAACTAAGGCACTGTTATTGTTCCTAAGTAAGGGCGGTACTCTCTTCCTAACTCTGGCCCTGCAATTATATATAACAAAGGCTCTGACGCTCATCCTAAGCAAGGCCCTGACACTGTCCTCACTAAGGCCCTGACACTACTTCTAACTCAGGCCCTGACATTATACCTAACGAAGGCTCTGATGCTAACCCTAACTAAGGCCCTGACAGTAACCCTAACTAAGGCCTTGACACTACTTCTAACTCAGGCCGTGACATTATTTTATACCTAACAAAGGCTCTGATGCTAACCCTAACTAAGGCCGTGACAGTGACCCTAACTAAGGCCTTGACACTATTCCTAAATAAGGCCCTAGCCCTAGCCCTAGCCCCAGCCCCAGCCCCATCCCAAGTCCCAGCTCCTGCCCCAGCTCCTACAGAGGCCTTTATGCTCCTCTTAGGCCTTGCCCTGACACTGTCCTTAACTAAGGCCTTGACACTACTACTAACTGAGGCCGTGATACTGTCCCTAACTAAGTCCCTGACAGTGTCCCTGACTAATTGCCTGACTCTCCTCCTAACTCTGGCCCTGCCATTATACATAACAATGGCTTTAACAATCGTCCTTACCAAGGACCTGACACTGTCCCTCACTAAGGCCCTGACACTACCTCTAACTCAAGCTCTGACATTATACCTAACAAAGGCTATGATACTAACCCTAACTAAAGCCCCGACAGTGACCCTAACTAAGGCCTTGACAGTATTCCTAAATAAGGCCCAAGCCCTAACCCTAGACCTAGCCCTCCCCTACCCGATCCCCATCCCCATCCCCATCCCCATCCCCAGCCCCAGCCCCAGCCCCAGCCCCAGCCCCAGCCCTAGCCCCTGATGCTGATCCTACAGAGGCCCTGATGCTGCTCCTGAGTCATGCCCTGACAGTATCCCCAGCTAAGGACCTGATGCTAGGCCTCACTCGGGCCCTGTCGCTCTGCGTACATCACGCTCTGACGCTGTCCCTACCTGAAGCCCTGACACTGGTTCTAAAGAAGGCCCCGATATTCTCAGTAACTAAGGTGTTGACACTATAACTGGGTCATGTCCTGACAGTATACCTAGATCATAACTTATCCCTGTCTTTAGCTAAAGTCGAGCCTCTTATGGCAACTAAAGCCCTGATGCCATGCTTAACTCAGGCCCTGAATTTAGCCCCAAGGCCGTGATACTGTCCCTAACTAAGGCACTGATATTGTCCCTAAGTAAGTGCGGTACTCTCTTCCTACCTCTGGCCCTGCAATTATATATAACAAAGGCTCTGACGCTCGTCCTAAGCAAGGCCCTGACACTGTCCCTCACTAAGGCCCTGACACTACTTCTAACTCAGGCCCTGACATTATACCTAACGAAGGCTCTGATGCTAACCCTAACTGAGGCCCTGACAGTGACCCTAACTAAGGCCTTGACACTATTCCTAAGTAAGGCCTTAGCCCTAGCCCTAGCCCCATCCCCAGCCCCATCCCCAGTCCCAGCTCATGCCACAGCTCCTACAGAGGCCTTTATGCTCCTCGTAGGCCTTGCCCTGACACTGTCCTTAACTAAGGCCTTGACCCTACTACTAACTCAGGCCGTGATACTGTCCCTATCTAAGTCCCTGACAGTGTCCCTGACTAATTGCCTGACTCTCCTCCTAACTCTGGCCCTGCCATTATACATAACAAAGGCTCTAACGCTCGTCCTTACCAAGGACCTGACACTGTCCCTCACTAAGGCCCTGACACTACTTCTAACTGAAGCTCTGACCTTATACCTAACAAAGGCTCTGATGCTAACCCTAACTAAGTCCCTGACAGTGACCCTAACTAAGGCCTTGACACTATTCCTAACTAAGGCCCTAGCCTTAACCCTAGCCCTAGCCCTCCCCTACCCGATCCCCATCCCCATTCCCATCCCCCTCCCCCTCCCTAGGCCTAGCCCCTGATGCTGATCCTACAGAGGCCCTTATGCTCCTCCTAGGCCTTGCCCTGACACTGTCCCTACCGAAGGCTGTGATACTGGTCCTAAAGAAGGCCCAGGTGCTCTCGATAACTAAGGCCTTCAAAGTGTCCCTCCCTCCATTCCGGACTTTATCCCTAGTCCATAGTTAATGTCCTGCCTCTTACCCTACCTGAAGCCCTAATGCTGTCCCTAACTGAGGCCCTGACTAGTCATCACTAAGGCCCTGACACTGTTTGTAAGTAAGGCCAGGAAGCTGTCCCTAATGCAGGCCCTGCTGCCGGCAATAACTAAAGGCCTAACACTATCCTGAGCGAATATACTGACCCATCTCGAACCAAGGTCCTGACACTATCCCTAAGTGAGCCCTGATGCTGGCCCTAAATAAAGCCCTGAGGCTGTCCCTAACACAGGCCCTGAAGCTATCCATAACTGAGGCCTTGACACTCCACCTAACTCAGGCCCTGATCATGTCTTTAACTAAGACCGTAATGCTGATCCTACAGAGGCCCTGATGCTGCTCCTGAGTCATGCCCTGACAGTGTCCCAAGCTAAGGACCTGATGCTAGGCCTCACTCGGGCCCTGTCACTCTCCCTACGTCAGGCTCTGACGCTGTCCCTACCTGAACCCCTGACGCTGGTTCTAAACATGGCCCCGATATTCTCAGTATCTAATGTGTTGACACTATACGTGTGTCATGTCCTGACAGTATACCTAGATCATAACTTATCCCTGTCTTTAGCTAAAGTCGAGCCTCTTATGGCAACTAAAGCCCTGAGGCTGTGCTTAACTCAGGCCCTGAATTTATCCCCAAGGCCGTGATACTGTCCCTAACTAAGGCACTGTTATTGTTCCTAAGTAAGGGCAGTACGCTCTTCCTAACTCTGGCCCAGCAATTATATATAAAAAAGGCTCTGACGCTCGTCCTAAGCAAGGCCCTGACACTGTCCTCACTAAGGCCCTGACACTACTTCTAACTCAGGCCCTGACATTATACCTAACGAAGGCTCTGATGCTAACCCTAACTAAGGCCCTGACAGTAAACCTAACTAAGGCCTTGACACTACTTATAACTCAGGCCGTGACATTATTTTATACCTAACAAAGGCTCTGATGCTAACCCTAACTAAGGCCGTGACAGTGACCCTAACTAAGGCCTTGACACTATTCCTAAATAAGGCCCTAGCCCTAGCCCTAGCCCCAGCCCCAGCCCCATCCCAAGTCCCAGCTCCTGCCCCAGCTCCTACAGAGGCCTTTATGCTCCTCTTAGGCCTTGCCCTGACACTGTCCTTAACTAAGGCCTTGACACTACTACTAACTGAGGCCGTGATACTGTCCCTAACTAAGTCCCTGACAGTGTCCCTGACTAATTGCCTGACTCTCCTCCTAACTCTGGCCCTGCCATTATACATAACAATGGCTTTAACAATCGTCCTTACCAAGGACCTGACACTGTCCCTCACTAAGGCCCTGACACTACCTCTAACTCAAGCTCTGACATTATACCTAACAAAGGCTATGATACTAACCCTAACTAAAGCCCCGACAGTGACCCTAACTAAGGCCTTGACAGTATTCCTAAATAAGGCCCAAGCCCTAACCCTAGACCTAGCCCTCCCCTACCCGATCCCCATCCCCATCCCCATCCCCATCCCCATCCCCAGCCCCAGCCCCAGCCCCAGCCCCATCCCCAGCCCTAGCCCCTGATGCTGATCCTACAGAGGCCCTGATGCTGCTCCTGAGTCATGCCCTGACAGTATCCCCAGCTAAGGACCTGATGCTAGGCCTCACTCGGGCCCTGTCGCTCTCCGTACATCACGCTCTGACGCTGTCCCTACCTGAAGCCCTGACACTGGTTCTAAAGAAGGCCCCGATATTCTCAGTAACTAAGGTGTTGACACTATAACTGGGTCATGTCCTGACAGTATACCTAGATCATAACTTATCCCTGTCTTTAGCTAAAGTCGAGCCTCTTATGGCAACTAAAGCCCTGATGCCATGCTTAACTCAGGCCCTGAATTTATCCCCAAGGCCGTGATACTGTCCCTAACTAAGGCACTGATATTGTCCCTAAGTAAGTGCGGTACTCTCTTCCTACCTCTGGCCCTACAATTATATATAACAAAGGCTCTGACGCTCGTCCTAAGCAAGGCCCTGACACTGTCCCTCACTAAGGCCCTGACACTACTTCTAACTCAGGCCCTGACATTATACCTAACGAAGGCTCTGATGCTAACCCTAACTAAGGCCCTGACAGTGACCCTAACTAAGGCCTTGACACTATTCCTAAGTAAGGCCTTAGCCCTAGCCCTAGCCCCATCCCCAGCCCCATCCCCAGTCCCAGCTCATGCCACAGCTCCTACAGAGGCCTTTATGCTCCTCGTAGGCCTTGCCCTGACACTGTCCTTAACTAAGGCCTTGACACTACTACTAACTCAGGCCGTGATACTGTCCCTATCTAAGTCCCTGACAGTGTCCCTGACTAATTGCCTGACTCTCCTCCTAACTCTGGCCCTGCCATTATACATAACAAAGGCTCTAACGCTCGTCCTTACCAAGGACCTGACACTGTCCCTCACTAAGGCCCTGACACTACTTCTAACTCAAGCTCTGACCTTATACCTAACAAAGGCTCTGATGCTAACCCTAACTAAGGCCCTGACAGTGACCCTAACTAAGGCCTTGACACTATTCCTAACTAAGGCCCTAGCCCTAACCCTAGCCCTAGCCCTCCCCTACCCGATCCCCATCCCCATCCCCCTCCCCCTCCCTAGGCCTAGCCCCTGATGCTGATCCTACAGAGGCCCTTATGCTCCTCCTAGGCCTTGCCCTGACACTGTCCCTACCGAAGGCTGTGATACTGGTCCTAAAGAAGGCCCAGGTGCTCTCGATAACTAAGGCCTTCAAAGTGTCCCTCCCTCCATTCCGGACTTTATCCCTAGTCCATAGTTAATGTCCTGCCTCTTACCCTACCTGAAGCCCTAATGCTGTCCCTAACTGAGGCCCTGACTAGTCATCACTAAGGCCCTGACACTGTTTGTAAGTAAGGCCAGGAAGCTGTCCCTAATGCAGGCCCTGCTGCCGGCAATAAGTAAAGGCCTAACACTATCCTGAGCGAATATACTGACCCATCTCGAACCAAGGTCCTGACACTATCCCTAAGTCAGCCCTGATGCTGGCCCTAAATAAAGCCCTGAGGCTGTCCCTAAGACAGGCCCTGAAGCTCTCCATAACTGAGGCCTTGACACTCCACCTAACTCAGGCCCTGATCATGTCTTTAACTAAGACCGTAATGCTGATCCTACAGAGGCCCTGATGCTGCTCCTGAGTCATGCCCTGACAGTGTCCCCAGCTAAGGACCTGATGCTAGGCCTCACTCGGGCCCTGTCGCTCTCCCTACGTCAGGCTCTGATGCTGTCCCTACCTGAACCCCTGACGCTGGTTCTAAACAAGGCTCCGATATTCTCAGTAACTAATGTGTTGACACTATACGTGTGTCATGTCCTGACAGTATACCTAGATCATAACTTATCCCTGTCTTTAGCTAAAGTCGAGCCTCTTATGGCAACTAAAGCCCTGATGCTGTGCTTAACTAAGGCCCTGAATTTATCCCCAAGGCCGTGATACTGTCCCTAACTAAGGCACTGTTATTGTTCCTAAGTAAGGGCGGTACTCTCTTCCTAACTCTGGCCCTGCAATTATATATAACAAAGGCTCTGACGCTCGTCCTAAGCAAGGCCCTGACACTGTCCTCACTAAGGCCCTGACACTACTTCTAACTCAGGCCCTGACATTATACCTAACGAAGGCTCTGATGCTAACCCTAACTAAGGCCCTGACAGTGACCCTAACTAAGGCCTTGACACTATTCCTAAGTAAGGCCTTAGCCCTAACCCTAGCCCCATCCCCAGCCCCATCCCCAGTCCCAGCTCCTGCCACAGCTCCTACAGAGGCCTTTATGCTCCTCGTAGGCCTTGCCCTGACACTGTCCTTAACTAAGGCCTTGACACTACTACTAACTCAGGCCGTGATACTGTCCCTATCTAAGTCCCTGACAGTGTCCCTGACTAATTGCCTGACTGTCCTCCTAACTCTGGCCCTGCCATTATACATAACAAAGGCTCTAACGCTCGTCCTTACCAAGGACCTGACACTGTCCCTCACTAAGGCCCTGACACTACTTCTAACTCAAGCTCTGACCTTATACCTAACAAAGGCTCTGATGCTAACCCTAACTAAGGCCCTGACAGTGACCCTAACTAAGGCCTTGACACTATTCCTAACTAAGGCCCTAGCCCTAACCCTAGCCCTAGCCCTCCCCTACCCGATCCCCATCCCCATGCCCCTCCCCCTCCCTAGGCCTAGCCCCTGATGCTGATCCTACAGAGGCCCTTATGCTCCTCCTAGGCCTTGCCCTGACACTGTCCCTACCGAAGGCCGTGATACTGGTCCTAAAGAAGGCCCAGGTGCTCTCGATAACTAAGGCCTTCAAAGTGTCCCTCCCTCCATTCCGGACTTTATCCCTAGTCCATAGTTAATGTCCTGCCTCTTACCCTACCTGAAGCCCTAATGCTGTCCCTAACTGAGGCCCTGACTAGTCATCACTAAGGCCCTGACACTGTTTGTAAGTAAGGCCAGGAAGCTGTCCCTAATGCAGGCCCTGCTGCCGGCAATAAGTAAAGGCCTAACACTATCCTGAGCGAATATACTGACCCATCTCGAACCAAGGTCCTGACACTATCCCTAAGTCAGCCCTGATGCTGGCCCTAAATAAAGCCCTGAGGCTGTCCCTAACACAGGCCTTGAAGCTATCCATAACTGAGGCCTTGACACTCCACCTAACTCAGGCCCTGATCATGTCTTTAACTAAGACCGTAATGCTGATCCTACAGAGGCCCTGATGCTGCTCCTGACTCATGCCCTGACAGTGTCCCCAGCTAAGGACCTGATGCTAGGCCTCACTCGGGCCCTGTCGCTCTCCCTACGTCAGGCTCTGACGCTGTCCCTACCTGAACCCCTGACGCTGGTTCTAAACAAGGCCCCGATATTCTCAGTAACTAATGTGTTGACACTATACGTGTGTCATGTCCTGACAGTATACCTAGATCATAACTTATCCCTGTCTTTAGCTAAAGTCGAGCCTCTTATGGCAACTAAAGCCCTGATGCTGTGCTTAACTCAGGCCCTGAATTTATCCCCAAGGCCATGATACTGTCCCTAACTAAGGCACTGTTATTGTTCCTAAGTAAGGGCAGTACTCTCTTCCTATCTCTGGCCCAGCAATTATATATAAAAAAGGCTCTGACGCTCGTCCTAAGCAAGGCCCTGACACTGTCCTCACTAAGGCCCTGACACTACTTCTAACTCAGGCCCTGACATTATACCTAACGAAGGCTCTGATGCTAACCCTTAATAAGGCCCTGACAGTGACCCTAACTAAGGCCTTGACACTATTCCTAAGTAAGGCCTTAGCCCTAGCCCTAGCCCCATCCCCAGCCCCATCCCCAGTCGCAGCTCATGCCACAGCTCCTACAGAGGCCTTTATGCTCCTCGTAGGCCTTGCCCTGACACTGTCCTTAACTAAGGCCTTGACACTACTACTAACTCAGGCCGTGATACTGTCCCTATCTAAGTCCCTGACAGTGTCCCTGACTAATTGCCTGACTCTCCTCCTAACTCTGGCCCTGCCATTATACATAACAAAGGCTCTAACGCTCGTCCTTACCAAGGACCTGACACTGTCCCTCACTAAGGCCCTGACACTACTTCTAACTCAAGCTCTGACCTTATACCTAACAAAGGCTCTGATGCTAACCCTAACTAAGGCCCTGACAGTGACCCTAACTAAGGCCTTGACACTATTCCTAACTAAGGCCCTAGCCCTAACCCTAGCCCTAGCCCTCCCCTACCCGATCCCCATCCCCATCCCCATCCCCCTCCCCCTCCCTAGGCCTAGCCCCTGATGCTGATCCTACAGAGGCCCTTATGCTCCTCCTAGGCCTTGCCCTGACACTGTCCCTACCGAAGGCTGTGATACTGGTCCTAAAGAAGGCCCAGGTGCTCTCGATAACTAAGGCCTTCAAAGTGTCCCTCCCTCCATTCCGGACTTTATCCCTAGTCCATAGTTAATGTCCTGCCTCTTACCCTACCTGAAGCCCTAATGCTGTCCCTAACTGAGGCCCTGACTAGTCATCACTAAGGCCCTGACACTGTTTGTAAGTAAGGCCAGGAAGCTGTCCCTAATGCAGGCCCTGCTGCCGGCAATAAGTAAAGGCCTAACACTATCCTGAGCGAATATACTGACCCATCTCGAACCAAGGTCCTGACACTATCCCTAAGTCAGCCCTGATGCTGGCCCTAAATAAAGCCCTGAGGCTGTCCCTAAGACAGGCCCTGAAGCTCTCCATAACTGAGGCCTTGACACTCCACCTAACTCAGGCCCTGATCATGTCTTTAACTAAGACCGTAATGCTGATCCTACAGAGGCCCTGATGCTGCTCCTGAGTCATGCCCTGACAGTGTCCCCAGCTAAGGACCTGATGCTAGGCCTCACTCGGGCCCTGTCGCTCTCCCTACGTCAGGCTCTGACGCTGTCCCTACCTGAAGCCCTGACGCTGGTTCTAAACAAGGCCGCGATATTCTCAGTAACTAAGGTGTTGACACTATACGTGTGTCATGTCCTGACAGTATACCTAGATCATAACTTATCCCTGTCTTTAGCTAAAGTCGAGCCTCTTATGGCAACTAAAGCCCTGATGCTATGCTTAACTCAGGCCCTGAATTTATCCCCAAGGCCGTGATACTGTCCCTAACTAAGGCACTGTTATTGTTCCTAAGTAAGGGCGGTACTCTCTTCCTAACTCTGGCCCTGCAATTATATATAAAAAAGGCTCTGACGCTCGTCCTAAGCAAGGCCCTGACACTGTCCTCACTAAGGCCCTGACACTACTTCTAACTCAGGCCCTGACATTATACCTAACGAAGGCTCTGATGCTAACCCTAACTAAGGCCCTGACAGTGACCCTAACTAAGGCCTTGACACTATTCCTAAGTAAGGCCTTAGCCCTAACCCTAGCCCCATCCCCAGCCCCATCCCCAGTCCCAGCTCCTGCCACAGCTCCTACAGAGGCCTTTATGCTCCTCGTAGGCCTTGCCCTGACACTGTCCTTAACTAAGGCCTTGACACTACTACTAACTCAGGCCGTGATACTGTCCCTATCTAAGTCCCTGACAGTGTCCCTGACTAATTGCCTGACTCTCCTCCTAACTCTGGCCCTGCCATTATACATAACAAAGGCTCTAACGCTCGTCCTTACCAAGGACCTGACACTGTCCCTCACTAAGGCCCTGACACTACTTCTAACTCAAGCTCTGACCTTATACCTAACAAAGGCTCTGATGCTAACCCTAACTAAGGCCCTGACAGTGACCCTAACTAAGGCCTTGACACTATTCCTAACTAAGGCCCTAGCCCTAACCCTAGCCCTAGCCCTCCCCTACCCGATCCCCATCCCCATGCCCCTCCCCCTCCCTAGGCCTAGCCCCTGATGCTGATCCTACAGAGGCCCTTATGCTCCTCCTAGGCCTTGCCCTGACACTGTCCCTACCGAAGGCCGTGATACTGGTCCTAAAGAAGGCCCAGGTGCTCTCGATAACTAAGGCCTTCAAAGTGTCCCTCCCTCCATTCCGGACTTTATCCCTAGTCCATAGTTAATGTCCTGCCTCTTACCCTACCTGAAGCCCTAATGCTGTCCCTAACTGAGGCCCTGACTAGTCATCACTAAGGCCCTGACACTGTTTGTAAGTAAGGCCAGGAAGCTGTCCCTAATGCAGGCCCTGCTGCCGGCAATAAGTAAAGGCCTAACACTATCCTGAGCGAATATACTGACCCATCTCTAACCAAGGTCCTGACACTATCCCTAAGTCAGCCCTGATGCTGGCCCTAAATAAAGCCCTGAGGCTGTCCCTAACACAGGCCTTGAAGCTATCCATAACTGAGGCCTTGACACTCCACCTAACTCAGGCCCTGATCATGTCTTTAACTAAGACCGTAATGCTGATCCTACAGAGGCCCTGATGCTGCTCCTGACTCATGCCCTGACAGTGTCCCCAGCTAAGGACCTGATGCTAGGCCTCACTCGGGCCCTGTCGCTTTCCCTACGTCAGGCTCTGACGCTGTCCCTACCTGAACCCCTGACGCTGGTTCTAAACAAGGCCCCGATATTCTCAGTAACTAATGTGTTGACACTATACGTGTGTCATGTCCTGACAGTATACCTAGATCATAACTTATCCCTGTCTTTAGCTAAAGTCGAGCCTCTTATGGCAACTAAAGCCCTGATGCTGTGCTTAACTCAGGCCCTGAATTTATCCCCAAGGCCATGATACTGTCCCTAACTAAGGCACTGTTATTGTTCCTAAGTAAGGGCAGTACTCTCTTCCTATCTCTGGCCCAGCAATTATATATAAAAAAGGCTCTGACGCTCGTCCTAAGCAAGGCCCTGACACTGTCCTCACTAAGGCCCTGACACTACTTCTAACTCAGGCCCTGACATTATACCTAACGAAGGCTCTGATGCTAACCCTAACTAAGGCCCTGACAGTGACCCTAACTAAGGCCTTGACACTATTCCTAACTAAGGCCCTAGCCCTAACCCTAGCCCTAGCCCTCCCCTCCCCTACCCGATCCCCATCCCCATCCCCATCCCCATCCCCCTCCCTAGCCCTAGCCCCTGATGCTGATCCTACAGAGGCCCTTATGCTCCTCCTAGGCCTTGCCCTGACACTGTCCCTACCGAAGGCCGTGATACTGGTCCTAAAGAAGGCCCAGGTGCTCTCGATAACTAAGGCCTTCAAAGTGTCCCTCGCTCCATTCCGGACTTTATCCCTAGTCCATAGTTAATGTCCTGCCTCTTACCCTACCTGAAGCCCTAATGCTGTCCCTAACTGAGGCCCTGACTAGTCATCACTAAGGCCCTGACACTGTTTGTAAGTAAGGCCAGGAAGCTGTCCCTAATGCAGGCCCTGCTGCCGGCAATAACTAAAGGCCTAACACTATCCTGAGCGAATATACTGACCCATGTCGAACCAAGGTCCTGACACTATCCCTAAGTCAGCCCTGATGCTGGCCCTAAATAAAGCCCTGAGGCTGTCCCTAAGACAGGCCCTGAAGCTATCCATAACTGAGGCCTTGACACTCCACCTAACTCAGGCCCTGATCATGTCTTTAACTAAGACCGTAATGCTGATCCTACAGAGGCCCTGATGCTGCTCCTGAGTCATGCCCTGACAGTGTCCCCAGCTAAGGACCTGATGCTAGGCCTCACTCGGGCCCTGTCGCTCTCCTTACGTCAGGCTCTGACGCTGTCCCTACCTGAACCCCTGACGCTGGTTCTAAACAAGGCCCCGATATTCTCAGTAACTAATGTGTTGACACTATACGTGTGTCATGTCCTGACAGTATACCTAGATCATAACTTATCCCTGTCTTTAGCTAAAGTCGAGCCTCTTATGGCAACTAAAGCCCTGATGCTATGCTTAACTCAGGACCTGAATTTATCCCCAAGGCCGTGATACTGTCCCTAACTAAGGCACTGTTATTGTTCCTAAGTAAGGGCGGTAATCTCTTCCTAACTCTGGCCCTGCAATTATATATAACAAAGGCTCTGACGCTCGTCCTAAGCAAGGCCCTGACACTGTCCTCACTAAGGCCCTGACACTACTTCTAACTCAGGCCCTGACATTATACCTAACGAAGGCTCTGATGCTAACCCTAACTTAGGCCCTGACAGTGACCCTAACTAAGGCCTTGACACTATTCCTAAGTAAGGCCTTAGCCCTAGCCCTAGCCCCATCCCCAGCCCCATCCCCAGTCCCAGCTCATGCCACAGCTCCTACAGAGGCCTTTATGCTCCTCGTAGGCCTTGCCCTGACACTGTCCTTAACTAAGGCCTTGACACTACTACTAACTCAGGCCGTGATACTGTCCCTATCTAAGTCCCTGACAGTGTCCCTGACTAATTGCCTGACTCTCCTCCTAACTCTGGCCCTGCCATTATACATAACAAAGGCTCTAACGCTCGTCCTTACCAAGGACCTGACACTGTCCCTCACTAAGGCCCTGACACTACTTCTAACTCAAGCTCTGACCTTATACCTAACAAAGGCTCTG
The DNA here is from genome assembly GCF_949752795.1 of Hyperoodon ampullatus. Taxonomy (NCBI): domain Eukaryota; kingdom Metazoa; phylum Chordata; class Mammalia; order Artiodactyla; family Ziphiidae; genus Hyperoodon; species Hyperoodon ampullatus. The sequence continues at coordinate 971,233 of NC_136932.1, read as the reverse complement.
ATGCTAACCCTAACTAAGGCCCTGACAGTGACCCTAACTAAGGCCTTGACAGTATTCCTAACTAAGGCCCTAGCCCTAACCCTAGCCCTAGCCCTCCCCTACCCGATCCCCATCCCCATCCCCATCCCCCTCCCCCTCCCTAGGCCTAGCCCCTGATGCTGATCCTACAGAGGCCCTTATGCTCCTCCTAGGCCTTGCCCTGACACTGTCCCTACCGAAGGCTGTGATACTGGTCCTAAAGGAGGCCCAGGTGCTCTCGATAACTAAGGCCTTCAAAGTGTCCCTCCCTCCATTCCGGACTTTATCCCTAGTCCATAGTTAATGTCCTGCCTCTTACCCTACCTGAAGCCCTAATGCTGTCCCTAACTGAGGCCCTGACTAGTCATCACTAAGGCCCTGACACTGTTTGTAAGTAAGGCCAGGAAGCTGTCCCTAATGCAGGCCCTGCTGCGGGCAATAAGTAAAGGCCTAACACTATCCTGAGCGAATATACTGACCCATCTCGAACCAAGGTCCTGACACTATCCCTAAGTCAGCCCTGATGCTGGCCCTAAATAAAGCCCTGAGGCTGTCCCTAACACAGGCCCTGAAGCTCTCCATAACTGAGGCCTTGACACTCCACCTAACTCAGGCCCTGATCATGTCTTTAACTAAGACCGTAATGCTGATCCTACAGAGGCCCTGATGCTGCTCCTGAGTCATGCCCTGACCGTGTCCCCAGCTAAGGACCTGATACTAGGCCTCACTCGGGCCCTGTCGCTCTCCCTACGTCAGGCTCTGACGCTGTCCCTACCTGAAGCCCTGACGCTGGTTCTAAACAAGGCCCCGATATTCTCAGTAACTAATGTGTTGACACTATATGTGTGTCATGTCCTGACAGTATACCTAGATCATAACTTATCCCTGTCTTTAGCTAAAGTCGAGCCTCTTATGGCAACTAAAGCCCTGATGCTGTGCTTAACTCAGGCCCTGAATTTATCCCCAAGGCCGTGATACTGTCCCTAACTAAGGCACTGTTATTGTTCCTAAGTAAGGGCGGTACTCTCTTCCTAACTCTGGCCCTGCAATTACATATAAAAAAGGCTCTGACGCTCGTCCTAAGCAAGGCCCTGACACTGTCCTCACTAAGGCCCTGACACTACTTCTAACTCAGGCCCTGACATTATACCTAATGAAGGCTCTGATGCTAACCCTAACTAAGGCCCTGACAGTAACCCTAACTAAGGCCTTGACACTATTCCTAAGTAAGGCCTTAGCCCTAGCCCTAGCCCCAGCCCCAGCCCCATCCCCAGTCCCAGCTCCTGCCACAGCTCCTACAGAGGCCTTTATGTTCCTCGTAGGCCTTGCCCTGACACTGTCCTTAACTAAGGCCTTGACACTACTACTAACTCAGGCCGTGATACTGTCCCTATCTAAGTCCCTGACAGTGTCCCTGACTAATTGCCTGACTCTCCTCCTAACTCTGGCCCTGCCATTATACAAAACAAAGGCTCTAACGCTCATCCTTACCAAGGACCTGACACTGTCCCTCACTAAGGCCCTGACACTACTTCTAACTCAAGCTCTGACATTATACCTAACAAAGGCTTTGATGCTAACCCTAACTAAGGCCCTGAGAGTGACCCTAAATAAGGCCTTGACACTATACCTAACTAAGGCCCTAGCCCTAACCCTAGCCCTAGCCCTCCCCTACCCGATCCCCATCATCATCCCCAGCCCCAGCCCCAGCCCTAGCCCCTGATGCTGATCCTACAGAGGCCCTTATGCTCCTCCTAGGCCTTGCCCTGACACTGTCCCTACCGAAGGCCGTGATACTGGTCCTAAAGGAGGCCCAGGTGCTCTCGATAACTAAGGCCTTCAAAGTGTCCCTCCCTCCATTCCGGACTTTATCCCTAGTCCATAGTTAATGTCCTGCCTCTTACCCTACCTGAAGCCCTAATGCTGTCCCTAACTGAGGCCCTGACTAGTCATCACTAAGGCCCTGACACTGTTTGTAAGTAAGGCCAGGAAGCTGTGCCTAATGCAGGCCCTGCTGCCGGCAATAACTAAAGGCCTAACACTATCCTGAGCGAATATACTGACCCATCTCGAACCAAGGTCCTGACACTATCCCTAAGTGAGCCCTGATGCTGGCCCTAAATAAAGCCCTGAGGCTGTCCGTAACACAGGCCCTGAAGCTATCCGTAACTGAGGCCTTGACACTCCACCTAACTCAGGCCCTGATCATGTCTTTAACTAAGACCGTAATGCTGATCCTACAGAGGCCCTGATGCTGCTCCTGAGTCATGCCCTGACAGTGTCCCCAGCTAAGGACCTGATGCTAGACCTCACTCGGGCCCTGTCGCTCTCCCTACGTCAGGCTCTGACGCTGTCCCTACCTGAAGCCCTGACGCTGGTTCTAAACAAGGCCCCGATATTCTCAGTAACTAAGGTGTTGACAGTATAACTGGGTCATGTCCTGACAGTATACCTAGATCATAACTTATCCCTGTCTTTAGCTAAAGTCGAGCCTCTTATGGCAACTGAAGCCCTGATGCTGTGCTTAACTCAGGCCCTGAACTTAGCCCCAAGGCCGTGATACTGTCCCTAACTAAGGCACTGATACTGTCGCTAAGTAAGGGCGGTACTCTCTTCCTAACTCTGGCCCTTGAATTATATATAACAAAGGCTCTGACGCTTGTCCTAACCAAGGCCCTGACACTGTCCCTCACTAAGGCCCTGACACTACTTCTAACTCAGGCCGTGACATTATTTTATACCTAACAAAGGCTCTGATGCTAACCCTAACTAAGGCCGTGACAGTGACCCTAACTAAGGCCTTGACACTATTCCTAAGTAAGGCCATAGCCCTAGCCCTAGCCCCAGCCCCAGCCCCATCCCAAGTCCCAGCTCCTGCCCCAGCTCCTACAGAGGCCTTTATGCTCCTCTTAGGCCTTGCCCTGACACTGTCCTTAACTAAGGCCTTGACACTACTACTAACTGAGGCCGTGATACTGTCCCTAACTAAGTCCCTGACAGTGTCCCTGACTAATTGCCTGACTCTCCTCCTAACTCTGGCCCTGCCATTATACATAACAATGGGTTTAACAATCGTCCTTACCAAGGACCTGATACTGTCCCTCACTAAGGCCCTGACACTACCTCTAACTCAAGCTCTGACATTATACCTAACAAAGGCTATGATACTAGCCCTAACTAAAGCCCCGACAGTGACCCTAACTAAGGCCTTGACAGTATTCCTAAATAAGGCCCAAGCCCTAACCCTAGACCTAGCCCTCCCCTACCCGATCCCCATCCCCATCCCCCTCCCCCTCCCTAGGCCTAGCCCCTGATGCTGATCCTACAGAGGCCCTTATGCTCCTCCTAGGCCTTGCCCTGACACTGTCCCTACCGAAGGCTGTGATACTGGTCCTAAAGAAGGCCCAGTTGGTCTCTATAACTAAGGCCTTCAAAGTGTCCCTCCCTCCATTCCGGACTTTATCCCTAGTCCATAGTTAATGTCCTGCCTCTTACCCTACCTGAAGCCCTAATTCTGTCCCTAACTGAGGCCCTGACTAGTCATCACTAAGGCCCTGACACTGTTTGTAAGTAAGGCCAGGAAGCTGTCCCTAATGCAGGCCCTGCTGCCGGCAATAACTAAAGGCCTAACACTATCCTGAGCGAATATACTGACCCATCTCGAACCAAGGTCCTGACACTATCCCTAAGTCAGCCCTGATGCTGGCCCTAAATAAAGCCCTGAGGCTGTCCCTAACACAGGCCCTGAAGCTATCCATAACTGAGGCCTTGACACTCCACCTAACTCAGGCCCTGATCATGTCTTTAACTAAGACCGTAATGCTGATCCTACAGAGGCCCTGATGCTGCTCCTGAGTCATGCCCTGACAGTGTCCCCAGCTAAGGACCTGATGCTAGGCCTCACTCGGGCCCTGTCACTCTCCCTACGTCAGGCTCTGACGCTGTCCCTACCTGAAGCCCTGACGCTGGTTCTAAACAAGGCCCCGATATTCTCAGTAACTAATGTGTTGACACTATACGTGTGTCATGTCCTGACAGTATACCTAGATCATAACTTATCCCTGTCTTTAGCTAAAGTCGAGCCTCTTATGGCAACTAAAGCCCTGATGCTGTGCTTAACTCAGGCCCTGAATTTATCCCCAAGGCCGTGATACTGTCCCTAACTAAGGCACTGTTATTGTTCCTAAGTAAGGGCGGTACTCTCTTCCTAACTCTGGCCCTGCAATTATATATAAAAAAGGCTCTGACGCTCGTCCTAAGCAAGGCCCTGACACTGTCCTCACTAAGGCCCTGACACTACTTCTAACTCAGGCCCTGACATTATACCTAACGAAGGCTCTGATGCTAACCCTAACTAAGGCCCTGACAGTAACCCTAACTAAGGCCTTGACACTATTCCTAAGTAAGGCCTTAGCCCTAGCCCTAGCCCCAGCCCCAGCCCCATCCCCAGTCCCAGCTCCTGCCACAGCTCCTACAGAGGCCTTTATGTTCCTCGTAGGCCTTGCCCTGACACTGTCCTTAACTAAGGCCTTGACACTACTACTAACTCAGGCCGTGATACTGTCCCTATCTAAGTCCCTGACAGTGTCCCTGACTAATTGCCTGACTCTCCTCCTAACTCTGGCCCTGCCATTATACAAAACAAAGGCTCTAACGCTCATCCTTACCAAGGACCTGACACTGTCCCTCATTAAGGCCCTGACACTACTTCTAACTCAAGCTCTGACATTATACCTAACAAAGGCTTTGATGCTAACCCTAACTAAGGCCCTGAGAGTGACCCTAAATAAGGCCTTGACACTATACCTAACTAAGGCCCTAGCCCTAGCCCTCCCCTACCCGATCCCCATCACCATCCCCATCCCCAGCCCCAGCCCTAGCCCCTGATGCTGATCCTACAGAGGCCCTTATGCTCCTCCTAGGCCTTGCCCTGACACTGTCCCTACCGAAGGCCATGATACTGGTCCTAAAGAAGGCCCAGGTGCTCTCGATAACTAAGGCCTTCAAAGTGTCCCTCCCTCCATTCCGGACTTTATCCCTAGTCCATAGTTAATGTCCTGCCTCTTACCCTACCTGAAGCCCTAATGCTGTCCCTAACTGAGGCCCTGACTAGTCATCACTAAGGCCCTGACACTGTTTGTAAGTAAGGCCAGGAAGCTGTCCCTAATGCAGGCCCTGCTGCCGGCAATAACTAAAGGCCTAACACTATCCTGAGCGAATATACTGACCCATCTCGAACCAAGGTCCTGACACTATCCCTAAGTCAGCCCTGATGCTGGCCCTAAATAAAGCCCTGAGGCTGTCCCTAACACAGGCCCTGAAGCTATCCATAACTGAGGCCTTGACACTCCACCTAACTCAGGCCCTGATCATGTCTTTAACTAAGACCGTAATGCTGATCCTACAGAGGCCCTGATGCTGCTCCTGAGTCATGCCCTGACAGTGTCCCCAGCTAAGGACCTGATGCTAGGCCTCACTCGGGCCCTGTCACTCTCCCTACGTCAGGCTCTGACGCTGTCCCTACCTGAAGCCCTGACGCTGGTTCTAAACAAGGCCCCGATATTCTCAGTAACTAATGTGTTGACACTATACGTGGGTCATGTCCTGACAGTATACCTAGATCATAACTTATCCCTGTCTTTAGCTAAAGTCGAGCCTCTTATGGCAACTAAAGCCCTGATGCTGTGCTTAACTCAGGCCCTGAATTTATCCCCAAGGCCGTGATACTGTCCCTAACTAAGGCACTGTTATTGTTCCTAAGTAAGGGCGGTACTCTCTTCCTAACTCTGGCCCTGCAATTATATATAAAAAAGGCTCTGACGCTCGTCCTAAGCAAGGCCCTGACACTGTCCTCACTAAGGCCCTGACACTACTTCTAACTCAGGCCCTGACATTATACCTAACGAAGGCTCTGATGCTAACCCTAACTAAGGCCCTGACAGTAACCCTAACTAAGGCCTTGACACTATTCCTAAGTAAGGCCTTAGCCCTAGCCCTAGCCCCAGCCCCAGCCCCATCCCCAGTCCCAGCTCCTGCCACAGCTCCTACAGAGGCCTTTATGTTCCTCGTAGGCCTTGCCCTGACACTGTCCTTAACTAAGGCCTTGACACTACTACTAACTCAGGCCGTGATACTGTCCCTATCTAAGTCCCTGACAGTGTCCCTGACTAATTGCCTGACTCTCCTCCTAACTCTGGCCCTGCCATTATACAAAACAAAGGCTCTAACGCTCATCCTTACCAAGGACCTGACACTGTCCCTCACTAAGGCCCTGACACTACTTCTAACTCAAGCTCTGACATTATACCTAACAAAGGCTTTGATGCTAACCCTAACTAAGGCCCTGAGAGTGACCCTAAATAAGGCCTTGACACTATACCTAACTAAGGCCCTAGCCCTAGCCCTCCCCTACCCGATCCCCATCACCATCCCCATCCCCAGCCCCAGCCCTAGCCCCTGATGCTGATCCTACAGAGGCCCTTATGCTCCTCCTAGGCCTTGCCCTGACACTGTCCCTACCGAAGGCCATGATACTGGTCCTAAAGAAGGCCCAGGTGCTCTCGATAACTAAGGCCTTCAAAGTGTCCCTCCCTCCATTCCGGACTTTATCCCTAGTCCATAGTTAATGTCCTGCCTCTTACCCTACCTGAAGCCCTAATGCTGTCCCTAACTGAGGCCCTGACTAGTCATCACTAAGGCCCTGACACTGTTTGTAAGTAAGGCCAGGAAGCTGTCCCTAATGCAGGCCCTGCTGCCGGCAATAACTAAAGGCCTAACACTATCCTGAGCGAATATACTGACCCATCTCGAACCAAGGTCCTGACACTATCCCTAAGTCAGCCCTGATGCTGGCCCTAAATAAAGCCCTGAGGCTGTCCCTAACACAGGCCCTGAAGCTATCCGTAACTGAGGCCTTGACACTCCACCTAACTCAGGCCCTGATCATGTCTTTAACTAAGACCGTAATGCTGATCCTACAGAGGCCCTGATGCTGCTCCTGAGTCATGCCCTGACAGTGTCCCCAGCTAAGGACCTGATGCTAGGCCTCACTCGGGCCCTGTCGCTCTCCCTACGTCAGGCTCTGACGCTGTCCCTACCTGAAGCCCTGACGCTGGTTCTAAACAAGGCCCCGATATTCTCAGTAACTAAGGTGTTGACAGTATAACTGGGTCATGTCCTGACAGTATACCTAGATCATAACTTATCCCTGTCTTTAGCTAAAGTCGAGCCTCTTATGGCAACTGAAGCCCTGATGCTGTGCTTAACTCAGGCCCTGAATTTAGCCCCAAGGCCGTGATACTGTCCCTAACTAAGGCACTGATACTGTCGCTAAGTAAGGGCGGTACTCTCTTCCTAACTCTGGCCCTTGAATTATATATAACAAAGGCTGTGACGCTTGTCCTAACCAAGGCCCTGACACTGTCCCTCACTAAGGCCCTGACACTACTTCTAACTCAGGCCGTGACATTATTTTATACCTAACAAAGGCTCTGATGCTAACCCTAACTAAGGCCGTGACAGTGACCCTAACTAAGGCCTTGACACTATTCCTAAGTAAGGCCCTAGCCCTAGCCCTAGCCCCAGCCCCAGCCCCATCCCAAGTCCCAGCTCCTGCCCCAGCTCCTACAGAGGCCTTTATGCTCCTCTTAGGCCTTGCCCTGACACTGTCCTTAACTAAGGCCTTGACACTACTACTAACTGAGGCCGTGATACTGTCCCTAACTAAGTCCCTGACAGTGTCCCTGACTAATTGCCTGACTCTCCTCCTAACTCTGGCCCTGCCATTATACATAACAATGGCTTTAACAATCGTCCTTACCAAGGACCTGACACTGTCCCTCACTAAGGCCCTGACCCTACCTCTAACTCAAGCTCTGACATTATACCTAACAAAGGCTATGGTACTAACCCTAACTAAACCCCCAACAGTGACCCTAACTAAGGCCTTGACAGTATTCCTAAATAAGGCCCAAGCCCTAACCCTAGACCTAGCCCTCCCCTACCCGATCCCCATCCCCATCCCCATCCCCATCCCCATCCCCATCCCCAGCCCTAGCCCCTGATGCTGATCCTACAGAGGCCCTGATGCTGCTCCTGAGTCATGCCCTGACAGTATCCCCAGCTAAGGACCTGATGCTAGGCCTCACTCGGGCCCTGTCGCTCTCCGTACATCACGCTCTGACGCGGTCCCTACCTGAAGCCCTGACACTGGTTCTAAAGAAGGCCCCGATATTCTCAGTAACTAAGGTGTTGACACTATAACTGGGTCATGTCCTGACAGTATACCTAGATCATAACTTATCCCTGTCTTTAGCTAAAGTCGAGCCTCTTATGGCAACTAAAGCCCTGATGCCATGCTTAACTCAGGCCCTGAATTTAGCCCCAAGGCCGTGATACTGTCCCTAACTAAGGCACTGATATTGTCCCTAAGTAAGTGCGGTACTCTCTTCCTACCTCTGGCTCTGCAATTATATATAACAAAGGCTCTGACGCTCGTCCTAAGCAAGGCCCTGACACTGTCCCTCAGTAAGGCCCTGACACTACTTCTAACTCAGGCCCTGACATTATACCTAACGAAGGCTCTGATGCTAACCCTAACTAAGGCCCTGACAGTGACCCTAACTAAGGCCTTGACACTATTCCTAACTAAGGCCCTAGCCCTAACCCTAGCCCTAGCCCTCCCCTACCCGATCCCCATCCCCATCTCCATCCCCCTCCCCCTCCCTCTCCCTAGCCCTAGCCCCTGATGCTGATCCTACAGAGGCCCTTATGCTCCTCCTAGGCCTTGCCCTGACACTGTCCCTGCCGAAGGCTGTGATACTGGTCCTAAAGAAGGCCCAGGTGCTCTCGATAACTAAGGCCTTCAAAGTGTCCCTCCCTCCATTCCGGACTTTATCCCTAGTCCATAGTTAATGTCCTGCCTCTTACCCTACCTGAAGCCCTAATGCTGTCCCTAACTGAGGCCCTGACTAGTCATCACTAAGGCCCTGACCCTGTTTGTTAGTAAGGCCAGGAAGCTGTCCCTAATGCAGGCCCTGCTGCCGGCAATAACTAAAGGCCTAACACTATCCTGAGCGAATATACTGACCCATCTTGAACCAAGGTCCTGACACTATCCCTAAGTGAGCCCTGATGCTGGCCCTAAATAAAGCCCTGAGGCTGTCCCTAACACAGGCCCTGAAGCTATCCATAACTGAGGCCTTGACACTCCACCTAACTCAGGCCCTGATCATGTCTTTAACTAAGACCGTAATGCTGATCCTACAGAGGCCCTGATGCTGCTCCTGAGTCATGCCCTGACAGTGTCCCCAGCTAAGGACCTGATGCTAGGCCTCACTCGGGCCCTGTCGCTCTCCCTACGTCAGGCTCTGACGCTGTCCCTACCTGAACCCCTGACGCTGGTTCTAAACAAGGCCCCGATATTCTCAGTAACTAATGTGTTGACACTATACGTGTGTCATGTCCTGACAGTATACCTAGATCATAACTTATCCCTGTCTTTAGCTAAAGTCGAGCCTCTTATGGCAACTAAAGCCCTGATGCTATGCTTAACTCAGGACCTGAATTTATCCCCAAGGCCGTGATACTGTCCCTAACTAAGGCACTGTTATTGTTCCTAAGTAAGGGCGGTACTCTCTTCCTAACTCTGGCCCTGCAATTATATATAACAAAGGCTCTGACGCTCGTCCTAAGCAAGGTCCTGACACTGTCCTCACTAAGGCCCTGACACTACTTCTAACTCAGGCCCTGACATTATACCTAACGAAGGCTCTGATGCTAACCCTAACTAAGGCCCTGACAGTAACCCTAACTAAGGCCTTGACACTATTCCTAAGTAAGGCCTTAGCCCTAGCCCTAGCCCCAGCCCCAGCCCCATCCCCAGTCCCAGCTCCTGCCACAGCTCCTACAGAGGCCTTTATGTTCCTCGTAGGCCTTGCCCTGACACTGTCCTTAACTAAGGCCTTGACACTACTACTAACTCAGGCCGTGATACTGTCCCTATCTAAGTCCCTGACAGTGTCCCTGACTAATTGCCTGACTCTCCTCCTAACTCTGGCCCTGCCATTATACAAAACAAAGGCTCTAACGCTCATCCTTACCAAGGACCTGACACTGTCCCTCACTAAGGCCCTGACACTACTTCTAACTCAAGCTCTGACATTATACCTAACAAAGGCTTTGATGCTAACCCTAACTAAGGCCCTGAGAGTGACCCTAACTAAGGCCTTGACACTATACCTAACTAAGGCCCTAGCCCTAACCCTAGCCCTAGCCCTCCCCTACCCGATCCCCATCACCATCCCCATCCCCAGCACCAGCCCTAGCCCCTGATGCTGATCCTACAGAGGCCCTTATGCTCCTCCTAGGCCTTGCCCTGACACTGTCCCTACCGAAGGCCGTGATACTGGTCCTAAAGAAGGCCCAGGTGCTCTCGATAACTAAGGCCTTCAAAGTGTCCCTCCCTCCATTCCGGACTTTATCCCTAGTCCATAGTTAATGTCCTGCCTCTTACCCTACCTGAAGCCCTAATGCTGTCCCTAACTGAGGCCCTGACTAGTCATCACTAAGGCCCTGACACTGTTTGTAAGTAAGGCCAGGAAGCTGTCCCTAATGCAGGCCCTGCTGCCGGCAATAACTAAAGGCCTAACACTATCCTGAGCGAATATACTGACCCATCTCGAACCAAGGTCCTGACACTATCCCTAAGTGAGCCCTGATGCTGGCCCTAAATAAAGCCCTGAGGCTGTCCCTAACATAGGCCCTGAAGCTATCCGTAAGTGAGGCCTTGACACTCCACCTAACTCAGGCCCTGATCATGTCTTTAACTAAGACCGTAATGCTGATCCTACAGAGGCCCTGATGCTGCTCCTGAGTCATGCCCTGACAGTGTCCCCAGCTAAGGACCTGATGCTAGGCCTCACTCGGGCCCTGTCGCTCTCCCTACGTCAGGCTCTGACGCTGTCCCTACCTGAAGCCCTGACGCTGGTTCTAAACAAGGCCCCGATATTCTCAGTAACTAATGTGTTGACACTATACGTGTGTCATGTCCTGACAGTATACCTAGATCATAACTTATCCCTGTCTTTAGCTAAAGTCGAGCCTCTTATGGCAACTAAAGCCCTGATGCTGTGCTTAACTCAGGCCCTGAATTTATCCCCAAGGCCGTGATACTGTCCCTAACTAAGGCACTGTTATTGTTCCTAAGTAAGGGCAGTACTCTCTTCCTAATTCTGGCCCAGCAATTATATATAAAAAAGTCTCTGACGCTCGTCCTAAGCAAGGCCCTGACACTGTCCTCACTAAGGCCCTGACACTACTTCTAACTCAGGCCCTGACATTATACCTAACGAAGGCTCTGATGCTAACCCTAACTAAGGCCCTGACAGTAACCCTAACTAAGGCCTTGACACTATTCCTAAGTAAGGCCTTAGCCCTAGCCCTAGCCCCAGCCCCAGCCCCATCCCCAGTCCCAGCTCCTGCCACAGCTCCTACAGAGGCCTTTATGTTCCTCGTAGGCCTTGCCCTGACACTGTCCTTAACTAAGGCCTTGACACTACTACTAACTCAGGCCGTGATACTGTCCCTATCTAAGTCCCTGACAGTGTCCCTGACTAATTGCCTGACTCTCCTCCTAACTCTGGCCCTGCCATTATACAAAACAAAGGCTCTAACGCTCATCCTTACCAAGGACCTGACACTGTCCCTCACTAAGGCCCTGACACTACTTCTAACTCAAGCTCTGGCATTATACCTAACAAAGGCTTTGATGCTAACCCTAACTAAGGCCCTGAGAGTGACCCTAACTAAGGCCTTGACACTATACCTAACTAAGGCCCTAGCCCTAACCCTAGCCCTAGCCCTCCCCTACCCGATCCCCATCACCATCCCCATCCCCAGCACCAGCCCTAGCCCCTGATGCTGATCCTACAGAGGCCCTTATGCTCCTCCTAGGCCTTGCCCTGACACTGTCCCTACCGAAGGCCGTGATACTGGTCCTAAAGAAGGCCCAGGTGCTCTCGATAACTAAGGCCTTCAAAGTGTCCCTCCCTCCATTCCGGACTTTATCCCTAGTCCATAGTTAATGTCCTGCCTCTTACCCTACCTGAAGCCCTAATGCTGTCCCTAACTGAGGCCCTGACTAGTCATCACTAAGGCCCTGACACTGTTTGTAAGTAAGGCCAGGAAGCTGTCCCTAATGCAGGCCCTGCTGCCGGCAATAACTAAAGGCCTAACACTATCCTGAGCGAATATACTGACCCATCTCGAACCAAGGTCCTGACACTATCCCTAAGTGAGCCCTGATGCTGGCCCTAAATAAAGCCCTGAGGCTGTCCCTAACATAGGCCCTGAAGCTATCCGTAAGTGAGGCCTTGACACTCCACCTAACTCAGGCCCTGATCATGTCTTTAACTAAGACCGTAATGCTGATCCTACAGAGGCCCTGATGCTGCTCCTGAGTCATGCCCTGACAGTGTCCCCAGCTAAGGACCTGATGCTAGGCCTCACTCGGGCCCTGTCGCTCTCCCTACGTCAGGCTCTGACGCTGTCCCTACCTGAAGCCCTGACGCTGGTTCTAAACAAGGCCCCGATATTCTCAGTAACTAATGTGTTGACACTATACGTGTGTCATGTCCTGACAGTATACCTAGATCATAACTTATCCCTGTCTTTAGCTAAAGTCGAGCCTCTTATGGCAACTAAAGCCCTGATGCTGTGCTTAACTCAGGCCCTGAATTTATCCCCAAGGCCGTGATACTGTCCCTAACTAAGGCACTGTTATTGTTCCTAAGTAAGGGCAGTACTCTCTTCCTAATTCTGGCCCAGCAATTATATATAAAAAAGTCTCTGACGCTCGTCCTAAGCAAGGCCCTGACACTGTCCTCACTAAGGCCCTGACACTACTTCTAACTCAGGCCCTGACATTATACCTAACGAAGGCTCTGATGCTAACCCTAACTAAGGCCCTGACAGTAACCCTAACTAAGGCCTTGACACTACTTCTAACTCAGGCCGTGACATTATTTTATACCTAACAAAGGCTCTGATGCTAACCCTAACTAAGGCCGTGACAGTGACCCTAACTAAGGCCTTGACACTATTCCTAAGTAAGGCCCTAGCCCTAGCCCTAGACCCAGCCCAAGCCCCAGCCCCATCCCAAGTCCCAGCTCCTGCCCCAGCTCCTACAGAGGCCTTTATGCTCCTCTTAGGCCTTGCCCTGACACTGTCCTTAACTAAGGCCTTGACACTACTACTAACTGAGGCCGTGATACTGTCCCTAACTAAGTCCCTGACAGTGTCCCTGACTAATTGCCTGACTCTCCTCCTAACTCTGGCCCTGCCATTATACATAACAATGGCTTTAACAATCGTCCTTAACAAGGACCTGACACTGTCCCTCACTAAGGCCCTGACACTACTTCTAACTCAAGCTCTGACATTATACCTAACAAAGGCTATGATACTAACCCTAACTAAAGCCCCGACAGTGACCCTAACTAAGGCCTTGACAGTATTCCTAAATAAGGCCCAAGCCCTAACCCTAGACCTAGCCCTCCCCTACCCGATCCCCATCCCCATCCCCATCCCCATCCCCATCCCCATCCCCAGCCCTAGCCCCTGATGCTGCTCCTGAGTCATGCCCTGACAGTATCCCCAGCTAAGGACCTGATGCTAGGCCTCACTCGGGCCCTGTCGCTCTCCGTACATCACGCTCTGACGCGGTCCCTACCTGAAGCCCTGACACTGGTTCTAAAGAAGGCCCCGATATTCTCAGTAACTAAGGTGTTGACACTATAACTGGGTCATGTCCTGACAGTATACCTAGATCATAACTTATCCCTGTCTTTAGCTAAAGTCGAGCCTCTTATGGCAACTAAAGCCCTGATGCTATGCTTAACTCAGGACCTGAATTTATCCCCAAGGCCGTGATACTGTCCCTAACTAAGGCACTGTTATTGTTCCTAAGTAAGGGCGGTACTCTCTTCCTAACTCTGGCCCTGCAATTATATATAACAAAGGCTCTGACGCTCGTCCTAAGCAAGGCCCTGACACTGTCCTCACTAAGGCCCTGACACTACTTCTAACTCAGGCCCTGACATTATACCTAACGAAGGCTCTGATGCTAACCCTAACTAAGGCCCTGACAGTGACCCTAACTAAGGCCTTGACACTATTCCTAAGTAAGGCCTTAGCCCTAACCCTAGCCCCATCCCCAGCCCCATCCCCAGTCCCAGCTCCTGCCACAGCTCCTACAGAGGCCTTTATGCTCCTCGTAGGCCTTGCCCTGACACTGTCCTTAACTAAGGCCTTGACACTACTACTAACTCAGGCCATGATACTGTCCCTATCTAAGTCCCTGACAGTGTCCCTGACTAATTGCCTGACTCTCCTCCTAACTCTGGCCCTGCCATTATACATAACAAAGGCTCTAACGCTCGTCCTTACCAAGGACCTGACACTGTCCCTCACTAAGGCCCTGACACTACTTCTAACTCAAGCTCTGACCTTATACCTAACAAAGGCTCTGATGCTAACCCTAACTAAGGCCCTGACAGTGACCCTAACTAAGGCCTTGACACTATTCCTAACTAAGGCCCTAGCCCTAACCCTAGCCCTAGCCCTCCCCTACCCGATCCCCATCCCCATCCCCCTCCCCCTCCCTAGGCCTAGCCCCTGATGCTGATCCTACAGAGGCCCTTATGCTCCTCCTAGGCCTTGCCCTGACACTGTCCCTACCGAAGGCCGTGATACTGGTCCTAAAGAAGGCCCAGGTGCTCTCGATAACTAAGGCCTTCAAAGTGTCCCTCCCTCCATTCCGGACTTTATCCCTAGTCCATAGTTAATGTCCTGCCTCTTACCCTACCTGAAGCCCTAATGCTGTCCCTAACTGAGGCCCTGACTAGTCATCACTAAGGCCCTGACACTGTAAGTAAGGCCAGGAAGCTGTCCCTAATGCAGGCCCTGCTGCCGGCAATAACTAAAGGCCTAACACTATCCTGAGCGAATATACTGACCCATCTCTAACCAAGGTCCTGACACTATCCCTAAGTCAGCCCTGATGCTGGCCCTAAATAAAGCCCTGAGGCTGTCCCTAACACAGGCCTTGAAGCTATCCATAACTGAGGCCTTGACACTCCACCTAACTCAGGCCCTGATCATGTCTTTAACTAAGACCGTAATGCTGATCCTACAGAGGCCCTGATGCTGCTCCTGACTCATGCCCTGACAGTGTCCCCAGCTAAGGACCTGATGCTAGGCCTCACTCGGGCCCTGTCGCTCTCCCTACGTCAGGCTCTGACGCTGTCCCTACCTGAACCCCTGACGCTGGTTCTAAACAAGGCCCCGATATTCTCAGTAACTAATGTGTTGACACTATACGTGTGTCATGTCCTGACAGTATACCTAGATCATAACTTATCCCTGTCTTTAGCTAAAGTCGAGCCTCTTATGGCAACTAAAGCCCTGATGCTGTGCTTAACTCAGGCCCTGAATTTATCCCCAAGGCCGTGATACTGTCCCTAACTAAGGCACTGTTATTGTTCCTAAGTAAGGGCAGTACTCTCTTCCTATCTCTGGCCCAGCAATTATATATAAAAAAGGCTCTGACGCTCGTCCTAAGCAAGGCCCTGACTCTGTCCTCACTAAGGCCCTGACACTACTTCTAACTCAGGCCCTGACATTATACCTAACGAAGGCTCTGATGCTAACCCTAACTAAGGCCCTGACAGTAACCCTAACTAAGGCCTTGACACTATTCCTAAGTAAGGCCTTAGCCCTAGCCCTCGCCCCAGCCCCAGCCCCATCCCCAGTCCCAGCTCCTGCCACAGCTCCTACAGAGGCCTTTATGTTCCTCGTAGGCCTTGCCCTGACACTGTCCTTAACTAAGGCCTTGACACTACTACTAACTCAGGCCGTGATACTGTCCCTATCTAAGTCCCTGACAGTGTCCCTGACTAATTGCCTGACTCTCCTCCTAACTCTGGCCCTGCCATTATACAAAACAAAGGCTCTAACGCTCATCCTTACCAAGGACCTGACACTGTCCCTCACTAAGGCCCTGACACTACTTCTAACTCAAGCTCTGACATTATACCTAACAAAGGCTTTGATGCTAACCCTAACTAAGGCCCTGAGAGTGACCCTAACTAAGGCCTTGACACTATACCTAACTAAGGCCCTAGCCCTAACCCTAGCCCTAGCCCTCCCCTACCCGATCCCCATCACCATCCCCATCCCCAGCACCAGCCCTAGCCCCTGATGCTGATCCTACAGAGGCCCTTATGCTCCTCCTAGTCCTTGCCCTGACACTGTCCCTACCGAAGGCCGTGATACTGGTCCTAAAGAAGGCCCAGGTGCTCTCGATAACTAAGGCCTTCAAAGTGTCCCTCCCTCCATTCCGGACTTTATCCCTAGTCCATAGTTAATGTCCTGCCTCTTACCCTACCTGAAGCCCTAATGCTGTCCCTAACTGAGGCTCTGACTAGTCATCACTAAGGCCCTGACACTGTTTGTAAGTAAGGCCAGGAAGCTGTCCCTAATGCAGGCCCTGCTGCCGGCAATAACTAAAGGCCTAACACTATCCTGAGCGAATATACTGACCCATCTCGAACCAAGGTCCTGACACTATCCCTAAGTCAGCCCTGATGCTGGCCCTAAATAAAGCCCTGAGTCTGTCCCTAACATAGGCCCAGAAGCTATCCGTAACTGAGGCCTTGACACTCCACCTAACTCAGGCCCTGATCATGTCTTTAACTAAGACCGTAATGCTGATCCTACAGAGGCCCTGATGCTGCTCCTGAGTCATGCCCTGACAGTGTCCCCAGCTAAGGACCTGATGCTAGGCCTCACTCGGGCCCTGTCGCTCTCCCTACGTCAGGCTCTGACGCTGTCCCTACCTGAAGCCCTGACGCTGGTTCTAAACAAGGCCCCGATATTCTCAGTAACTAATGTGTTGACACTATACGTGTGTCATGTCCTGACAGTATACCTAGATCATAACTTATCCCTGTCTTTAGCTAAAGTCGAGCCTCTTATGGCAACTAAAGCCCTGATGCTATGCTTAACTCAGGACCTGAATTTATCCCCAAGGCCGTGATACTGTCCCTAACTAAGGCACTGTTATTGTTCCTAAGTAAGGGCGGTACTCTCTTCCTAACTCTGGCCCTGCAATTATATATAACAAAGGCTCTGACGCTCGTCCTAAGCAAGGCCCTGACACTGTCCTCACTAAGGCCCTGACACTACTTCTAACTCAGGCCCTGACATTATACCTAACGAAGGCTCTGATGCTAACCCTAACTAAGGCCCTGACAGTGACCCTAACTAAGGCCTTGACACTATTCCTAAGTAAGGCCTTAGCCCTAACCCTAGCTCCATCCCCAGCCCCATCCCCAGTCCCAGCTCCTGCCACAGCTCCTACAGAGGCCTTTATGCTCCTCGTAGGCCTTGCCCTGACACTGTCCTTAACTAAGGCCTTGACACTACTACTAACTCAGGCCGTGATACTGTCCCTATCTAAGTCCCTGACAGTGTCCCTGACTAATTGCCTGACTCTCCTCCTAACTCTGGCCCTGCCATTATACATAACAAAGGCTCTAACACTCGTCCTTACCAAGGACCTGACACTGTCCCTCACTAAGGCCCTGACACTACTTCTAACTCAAGCTCTGACCTTATACCTAACAAAGGCTCTGATGCTAACCCTAACTAAGGCCCTGACAGTGACCCTAACTAAGGCCTTGACACTATTCCTAACTAAGGCCCTAGCCCTAACCCTAGCCCTAGCCCTCCCCTACCCGATCCCCATCACCATCCCCCTCCCCCTCCCTAGGCCTAGCCCCTGATGCTGATCCTACAGAGGCCCTTATGCTCCTCCTAGGCCTTGCCCTGACACTGTCCCTACCGAAGGCTGTGATACTGGTCCTAAAGAAGGCCCAGGTGCTCTCGATAACTAAGGCCTTCAAAGTGTCCCTCCCTCCATTCCGGACTTTATCCCTAGTCCATAGTTAATGTCCTGCCTCTTACCCTACCTGAAGCCCTAATGCTGTCCCTAACTGAGGCCCTGACTAGTCATCACTAAGGCCCTGACACTGTAAGTAAGGCCAGGAAGCTGTCCCTAATGCAGGCCCTGCTGCCGGCAATAACTAAAGGCCTAACACTATCCTGAGCGAATATACTGACCCATCTCGAACCAAGGTCCTGACACTATCCCTAAGTCAGCCCTGATGCTGGCCCTAAATAAAGCCCTGAGGCTGTCCCTAACACAGGCCTTGAAGCTATCCATAACTGAGGCCTTGACACTCCACCTAACTGAGGCCCTGATCATGTCTTTAACTAAGACCGTAATGCTGATCCTACAGAGGCCCTGATGCTGCTCCTGAGTCATGCCCTGACAGTGTCCCCAGCTAAGGACCTGATGCTAGGCCTCACTCGGGCCCTGTCGCTCTCCCTACGTCAGGCTCTGACGCTGTCCCTACCTGAAGCCCTGACGCTGGTTCTAAACAAGGCCCCGATATTCTCAGTAACTAATGTGTTGACACTATACGTGTGTCATGTCCTGACAGTATACCTAGATCATAACTTATCCCTGTCTTTAGCTAAAGTCGAGCCTCTTATGGCAACTAAAGCCCTGATGCTGTGCTTAACTCAGGCCCTGAATTTATCCCCAAGGCCATGATACTGTCCCTAACTAAGGCACTGTTATTGTTCCTAAGTAAGGGCAGTAGTCTCTTCCTATCTCTGGCCCTTGAATTATATATAACAAAGGCTCTGACGCTTGTCCTAACCAAGGCCCTGACACTGTCCTCACTAAGGCCCTGACACTACTTCTAACTCAGGCCGTGACATTATTTTATACCTAACAAAGGCTCTGATGCTAACCCTAAATAAGGCCGTGACAGTGACCCTAACTAAGGCCTTGACACTATTCCTAAGTAAGGCCCTAGCCCTAGCCCTAGCCCCAGCCCCAGCCCCATCCCAAGTCCCAGCTCCTGCCCCAGTTCCTACAGAGGCCTTTATGCTCCTCTTAGGCCTTGCCCTGACACTGTCCTTAACTAAGGCCTTGACACTACTACTAACTGAGGCCGTGATACTGTCCCTAACTAAGTCCCTGACAGTGTCCCTGACTAATTGCCTGACTCTCCTCCTAACTCTGGCCCTGCCATTATACATAACAATGGCTTTAACAATCGTCCTTACCAAGGACCTGACACTGTCCCTCACTAAGGCCCTGACCCTACCTCTAACTCAAGCTCTGACATTATACCTAACAAAGGCTATGATACTAACCCTAACTAAAGCCCCGACAGTGACCCTAACTAAGGCCTTGACAGTATTCCTAAATAAGGCCCAAGCCCTAACCCTAGACCTAGCCCTCCCCTACCCGATCCCCATCCCCATCCCCATCCCCATCCCCATCCCTAGCCCTAGCCCCTGATGCTGATCCTACAGAGGCCCTTATGCTCCTCCTAGGCCTTGCCCTGACACTGTCCCTACCGAAGGCCGTGATACTGGTCCTAAAGAAGGCCCAGGTGCTCTCGATAACTAAGGCCTTCAAAGTGTCCCTTGCTCCATTCCGGACTTTATCCCTAGTCCATAGTTAATGTCCTGCCTCTTACCCTACCTGAAGCCCTAATGCTGTCCCTAACTTAGGCCCTGACTAGTCATCACTAAGGCCCTGACACTGTTTGTAAGTAAGGCCAGGAAGCTGTCCCTAATGCAGGCCCTGCTGCCGGCAATAACTAAAGACCTAACACTATCCTGAGCGAATATACTGACCCATGTCGAACCAAGGTCCTGACACTATCCCTAAGTCAGCCCTGATGCTGGCCCTAAATAAAGCCCTGAGGCTGTCCCTAAGACAGGCCCTGAAGCTATCCATAACTGAGGCCTTGACACTCCACCTAACTGAGGCCCTGATCATGTCTTTAACTAAGACCGTAATGCTGATCCTACAGAGGCCCTGATGCTGCTCCTGAGTCATGCCCTGACAGTGTCCCCAGCTAAGGACCTGATGCTAGGCCTCACTCGGGCCCTGTCGCTCTCCCTACGTCAGGCTCTGACGCTGTCCCTACCTGAAGCCCTGACGCTGGTTCTAAACAAGGCCCCGATATTCTCAGTAACTAATGTGTTGACACTATACGTGTGTCATGTCCTGACAGTATACCTAGATAATAACTTATCCCTGTCTTTAGCTAAAGTCGAGCCTCTTATGGCAACTAAAGCCCTGATGCTATGCTTAACTCAGGACCTGAATTTATCCCCAAGGCCGTGATACTGTCCCTAACTAAGGCACTGTTATTGTTCCTAAGTAAGGGCGGTACTCTCTTCCTAACTCTGGCCCTGCAATTATATATAACAAAGGCTCTGACGCTCGTCCTAAGCAAGACCCTGACACTGTCCTCACTAAGGCCCTGACACTACTTCTAACTCAGGCCCTGACATTATACCTAACGAAGGCTCTGATGCTAACCCTAACTAAGGCCCTGACAGTGACCCTAACTAAGGCCTTGACACTATTCCTAAGTAAGGCCTTAGCCCTAACCCTAGCCCCATCCCCAGCCCCATCCCCAGTCCCAGCTCCTGCCACAGCTCCTACAGAGGCCTTTATGCTCCTCGTAGGCCTTGCCCTGACACTGTCCTTAACTAAGGCCTTGACACTACTACTAACTCAGGCCGTGATACTGTCCCTATCTAAGTCCCTGACAGTGTCCCTGACTAATTGCCTGACTCTCCTCCTAACTCTGGCCCTGCCATTATACATAACAAAGGCTCTAACGCTCGTCCTTACCAAGGACCTGACACTGTCCCTCACTAAGGCCCTGACACTACTTCTAACTCAAGCTCTGACCTTATACCTAACAAAGGCTCTGATGCTAACCCTAACTAAGGCCCTGACAGTGACCCTAACTAAGGCCTTGACACTATTCCTAACTAAGGCCCTAGCCCTAACCCTAGCCCTAGCCCTCCCCTACCCGATCCCCATCCCCATCCCCCTCCCCCTCCCTAGGCCTAGCCCCTGATGCTGATCCTACAGAGGCCCTTATGCTCCTCCTAGGCCTTGCCCTGACACTGTCCCTACCGAAGGCCGTGATACTGGTCCTAAAGAAGGCCCAGGTGCTCTCGATAACTAAGGCCTTCAAAGTGTCCCTCCCTCCATTCCGGACTTTATCCCTAGTCCATAGTTAATGTCCTGCCTCTTACCCTACCTGAAGCCCTAATGCTGTCCCTAACTGAGGCCCTGACTAGTCATCACTAAGGCCCTGACACTGTAAGTAAGGCCAGGAAGCTGTCCCTAATGCAGGCCCTGCTGCCGGCAATAACTAAAGGCCTAACACTATCCTGAGCGAATATACTGACCCATCTCGAACCAAGGTCCTGACACTATCCCTAAGTCAGCCCTGATGCTGGCCCTAAATAAAGCCCTGAGGCTGTCCCTAACACAGGCCTTGAAGCTATCCATAACTGAGGCCTTGACACTCCACCTAACTGAGGCCCTGATCATGTCTTTAACTAAGACCGTAATGCTGATCCTACAGAGGCCCTGATGCTGCTCCTGAGTCATGCCCTGACAGTGTCCCCAGCTAAGGACCTGATGCTAGGCCTCACTCGGGCCCTGTCGCTCTCCCTACGTCAGGCTCTGACGCTGTCCCTACCTGAAGCCCTGACGCTGGTTCTAAACAAGGCCCCGATATTCTCAGTAACTAATGTGTTGACACTATACGTGTGTCATGTCCTGACAGTATACCTAGATCATAACTTATCCCTGTCTTTAGCTAAAGTCGAGCCTCTTATGGCAACTAAAGCCCTGATGCTGTGCTTAACTCAGGCCCTGAATTTATCCCCAAGGCCGTGATACTGTCCCTAACTAAGGCACTGTTATTGTTCCTAAGTAAGGGCAGTACGCTCTTCCTAACTCTGGCCCAGCAATTATATATAAAAAAGGCTCTGACGCTCGTCCTAAGCAAGGCCCTGACACTGTCCTCACTAAGGCCCTGACACTACTTCTAACTCAGGCCCTGACATTATACCTAACGAAGGCTCTGATGCTAACCCTAACTAAGGCCCTGACAGTAACCCTAACTAAGGCCTTGACACTACTTCTAACTCAGGCCGTGACATTATTTTATACCTAACAAAGGCTCTGATGCTAACCCTAACTAAGGCCGTGACAGTGACCCTAACTAAGGCCTTGACACTATTCCTAAGTAAGGCCCTAGCCCTAGCCCTAGACCCAGCCCAAGCCCCAGCCCCATCCCAAGTCCCAACTCCTGCCCCAGCTCCTACAGAGGCCTTTATGCTCCTCTTAGGCCTTGCCCTGACACTGTCCTTAACTAAGGCCTTGACACTACTACTAACTGAGGCCGTGATACTGTCCCTAACTAAGTCCCTGACAGTGTCCCTGACTAATTTCCTGACTCTCCTCCTAACTCTGGCCCTGCCATTATACATAACAATGGCTTTAACAATCGTCCTTACCAAGGACCTGACACTGTCCCTCACTAAGGCCCTGACCCTACCTCTAACTCAAGCTCTGACATTATACCTAACAAAGGCTATGATACTAACCCTAACTAAAGCCCCGACAGTGACCCTAACTAAGGCCTTGACAGTATTCCTAAATAAGGCCCAAGCCCTAACCCTAGACCTAGCCCTCCCCTACCCGATCCCCATTCCCATCCCCATCCCCATCCCCATCCCCATCCCCATCCCCATCCCCATCCCCATCCCCAGCCCTAGCCCCTGATGCTGATCCTACAGAGGTCCTGATGCTGCTCCTGAGTCATGCCCTGACAATATCCCCAGCTAAGGACCTGATGCTAGGCCTCACTCGGGCCCTGTCGCTCTCCGTACATCACGCTCTGACGCGGTCCCTACCTGAAGCCCTGACACTGGTTCTAAAGAAGGCCCCGATATTCTCAGTAACTAAGGTGTTGACACTATAACTGGGTCATGTCCTGACAGTATACCTAGATCATAACTTATCCGTGTCTTTAGCTAAAGTCGAGCCTCTTATGGCAACTAAAGCCCTGATGCCATGCTTAACTCACGCCCTGAATTTACCCCCAAGGCAGTGATACTGTCCCTAACTAAGGCACTGATATTGTCCCTAACTAAGTGCGGTACTCTCTTCCTACCTCTGGCTCTGCAATTATATATAACAAAGGCTCTGACGCTCGTCCTAAGCAAGGCCCTGACACTGTCCCTCAGTAAGGCCCTGACACTACTTCTAACTCAGGCCCTGACATTATACCTAACGAAGGCTCTGATGCTAACCCTAACTAAGGCCCTGACAGTGACCTTAACTAAGGCCTTGACACTATTCCTAACTAAGGCCCTAGCCCTAACCCTAGCCCTAGCCCTCCCCTACCCGATCCCCATCCCCATCTCCATCCCCCTCCCCCTCCCTCTCCCTAGCCCTAGCCCCTGATGCTGATCCTACAGAGGCCCTTATGCTCCTCCTAGGCCTTGCCCTGACACTGTCCCTGCCGAAGGCTGTGATACTGGTCCTAAAGAAGGCCCAGGTGCTCTCGATAACTAAGGCCTTCAAAGTGTCCCTCCCTCCATTCCGGACTTTATCCCTAGTCCATAGTTAATGTCCTGCCTCTTACCCTACCTGAAGCCCTAATGCTGTCCCTAACTGAGGCCCTGACTAGTCATCACTAAGGCCCTGACCCTGTTTGTTAGTAAGGCCAGGAAGCTGTCCCTAATGCAGGCCCTGCTGCCGGCAATAACTAAAGGCCTAACACTATCCTGAGCGAATATACTGACCCGTCTTGAACCAAGGTCCTGACACTATCCCTAAGTGAGCCCTGATGCTGGCCCTAAATAAAGCCCTGAGGCTGTCCCTAAGACAGGCCCTGAAGCTATCCATAACTGAGGCCTTGACACTCCACCTAACTCAGGCCCTGATCATGTCTTTAACTAAGACCGTAATGCTGATCCTACAGAGGCCCTGATGCTGCTCCTGAGTCATGCCCTGACAGTGTCCCCAGCTAAGGACCTGATGCTAGGCCTCACTCGGGCCCTGTCGCTCTCCCTACGTCAGGCTCTGACGCTGTCCCTACCTGAACCCCTGACGCTGGTTCTAAACAAGGCCCCGATATTCTCAGTAACTAATGTGTTGACACTATACGTGTGTCATGTCCTGACAGTATACCTAGATCATAACTTATCCCTGTCTTTAGCTAAAGTCGAGCCTCTTATGGCAACTAAAGCCCTGATGCTATGCTTAACTCAGGACCTGAATTTATCCCCAAGGCCGTGATACTGTCCCTAACTAAGGCACTGTTATTGTTCCTAAGTAAGGGCGGTACTCTCTTCCTAACTCTGGCCCTGCAATTATATATAACAAAGGCTCTGACGCTCATCCTAAGCAAGGCCCTGACACTGTCCTCACTAAGGCCCTGACACTACTTCTAACTCAGGCCCTGACATTATACCTAACGAAGGCTCTGATGCTAACCCTAACTAAGGCCCTGACAGTAACCCTAACTAAGGCCTTGACACTATTCCTAAGTAAGGCCTTAGCCCTAACCCTAGCCCCAGCCCCAGCCCCATCCCCAGTCCCAGCTCCTGCCACAGCTCCTACAGAGGCCTTTATGTTCCTCGTAGGCCTTGCCCTGACACTGTCCTTAACTAAGGCCTTGACACTACTACTAACTCAGGCCGTGATACTGTCCGTATCTAAGTCCCTGACAGTGTCCCTGGCTAATTGCCTGACTCTCCTCCTAACTCTGGCCCTGCCATTATACAAAACAAAGGCTCTAACGCTCATCCTTACCAAGGACCTGACACTGTCCCTCACTAAGGCCCTGACACTACTTGTAACTCAAGCTCTGACATTATACCTAACAAAGGCTTTGATGCTAACCCTAACTAAGGCCCTGAGAGTGACCCTAACTAAGGCCTTGACACTATACCTAACTAAGGCCCTAACCCTAACCCTAGCCCTCCCCTACCCGATCCCCATCAACATCCCGATCCCCATCCCCATCCCCAGCCCTAGCCACTGATGCTGATCCTACAGAGGCCCTGATGCTGCTCCTGAGTCATGCCCTGACAGTATCCCTAGCTAAGGACCTGATGCTAGGCCTCACTCGGGCCCTGTCGCTCTGCGTACATCACGCTCTGACGCTGTCCCTACCTGAAGCCCTGACACTGGTTCTAAAGAAGGCCCCAATATTCTCAGTAACTAAGGTGTTGACACTATAACTGGGTCATGTCCTGACAGTATACCTAGATCATAACTTATCCCTGTCTTTAGCTAAAGTAGAGCCTCTTATGGCAACTAAAAGCCTGATGCCATGCTTAACTCAGGCCCTGAATTTAGCCCCAAGGCCGTGATACTGTCCCTAACTCAGGCAGTGATATTGTCCCTAAGTAAGTGCGGTACTCTCTTCCTACCTCTGGCCCTGCAATTATATATAACAAAGGCTCTGACGCTCGTCCTAAGCAAGGCCCTGACACTGTCCCTCACTCAGGCCCTGACACTACTTCTAACTCAGGCCCTGACATTATACCTAACGAAAGCTCTGATGCTAACCCTAACTAAGGCCCTGACAGTGACCCTAACTAAGGCCTTGACACTATTCCTAACTAAGGCCCTAGCCCTAACCCTAGCCCTAGCCCTCCCCTACCCGATCCCCATCCCCATCCCCCTCCCCCTCCCTAGGCCTAGCCCCTGATGCTGATCCTACAGAGGCCCTTATGCTCCTCCTAGGCCTTGCCCTGACACTGTCCCTACCGAAGGCCGTGATACTGGTCCTAAAGAAGGCCCAGGTGCTCTCGATAACTAAGGCCTTCAAAGTGTCCCTCCCTCCATTCCGGACTTTATCCCTAGTCCATAGTTAATGTCCTGCCTCTTACCCTACCTGAAGCCCTAATGCTGTCCCTAACTGAGGCCCTGACTAGTCATCACTAAGGCCCTGACACTGTTTGTAAGTAAGGCCAGGAAGCTGTCCCTAATGCAGGCCCTGCTGCCGGCAATAACTAAAGGCCTAACACTATCCTGAGCGAATATACTGACCCATCTCGAACCAAGGTCCTGACACTATCCCTAAGTCAGCCCTGATGCTGGCCCTAAATAAAGCCCTGAGGCTGTCCCTAACACAGGCCCTGAAGCTATCCATAACTGAGGCCTTGACACTCCACCTAACTCAGGCCCTGATCATGTCTTTAACTAAGACCGTAATGCTGATCCTACAGAGACCCTGATGCTGCTCCTGAGACATGCCCTGACAGTGTCCCCAGCTAAGGACCTGATGCTAGGCCTCACTCGGGCCCTGTCGCTCTCCCTACGTCAGGCTCTGACGCTGTCCCTACCTGAAGCCCTGACGCTGGTTCTAAACAAGGCCCCGATATTCTCAGTAACTAATGTGTTGACACTATACGTGTGTCATGTCCTGACAGTATACCTAGATCATAACTTAGCCCTGTCTTTAGCTAAAGTCGAGCCTCTTATGGCAACTAAAGCCCTGATGCTATGCTTAACTCAGGCCCTGAATTTATCCCCAAGGCCGTGATACTGTCCCTAACTAAGGCACTGTTATTCTTCCTAAGTAAGGGCGGTACTCTCTTCCTAACTCTGGCCCTGCAATTATATATAACAAAGGCTCTGACGCTTGTCCTAAGCAAGGCCCTGACACTGTCCTCACTAAGGCCCTGACACTATTTCTAACTCAGGCCCTGACATTATACCTAACGAAGGCTCTGATGCTAACCCTAACTAAGGCCCTGACAGTGACCCTAACTAAGGCCTTGACACTATTCCTAAGTAAGGCCTTAGCCCTAGCCCTAGCCCCATCCCCAGCCCCATCCCCAGTCCCAGCTCCTGCCACAGCTCCTACAGAGGCCTTTATGCTCCTCGTAGGCCTTGCCCTGACACTGTCCTTAACTAAGGCCTTGACACTACTACTAACTCAGGCCGTGATACTGTCCCTATCTAAGTCCCTGACAGTGTCCCTGACTAATTGCCTGACTCTCCTCCTAACTCTGGCCCTGCCATTATACATAACAAAGGCTCTAACGCTCGTCCTTACCAAGGACCTGACACTGTCCCTCACTAAGGCCCTGACACTACTTCTAACTCAAGCTCTGACCTTATACCTAACAAAGGCTCTGATGCTAACCCTAACTAAGGCCCTGACAGTGACCCTAACTAAGGCCTTGACACTATTCCTAACTAAGGCCCTAGCCTTAACCCTAGCCCTAGCCCTCCCCGACCCGATCCCCATCCCCATTCCCATCCCCCTCCCCCTCCCTAGGCCTAGCCCCTGATGCTGATCCTACAGAGGCCCTTATGCTCCTCCTAGGCCTTGCCCTGACACTGTCCCTACCGAAGGCTGTGATACTGGTCCTAAAGAAGGCCCAGGTGCTCTCGATAACTAAGGCCTTCAAAGTGTCCCTCCCTCCATTCTGGACTTTATCCCTAGTCCATAGTTAATGTCCTGCCTCTTACCCTACCTGAAGCCCTAATGCTGTCCCTAACTGAGGCCCTGACTAGTCATCACTAAGGCCCTGACACTGTTTGTAAGTAAGGCCAGGAAGCTGTCCCTAATGCAGGCCCTGCTGCCGGCAATAAGTAAAGGCCTAACACTATCCTGAGCGAATATACTGACCCATCTCGAACCAAGGTCCTGACACTATCCCTAAGTGAGCCCTGATGCTGGCCCTAAATAAAGCCCTGAGGCTGTCCCTAACACAGGCCCTGAAGCTATCCATAACTGAGGCCTTGACACTCCACCTAACTCAGGCCCTGATCATGTCTTTAACTAAGACCGTAATGCTGATCCTACAGAGGCCCTGATGCTGCTCCTGAGTCATGCCCTGACAGTGTCCCAAGCTAAGGACCTGATGCTAGGCCTCACTCGGGCCCTGTCACTCTCCCTACGTCAGGCTCTGACGCTGTCCCTACCTGAACCCCTGACGCTGGTTCTAAACATGGCCCCGATATTCTCAGTAACTAATGTGTTGACACTATACGTGTGTCATGTCCTGACAGTATACCTAGATCATAACTTATCCCTGTCTTTAGCTAAAGTCGAGCCTCTTATGGCAACTAAAGCCCTGAGGCTGTGCTTAACTCAGGCCCTGAATTTATCCCCAAGGCCGTGATACTGTCCCTAACTAAGGCACTGTTATTGTTCCTAAGTAAGGGCAGTACGCTCTTCCTAACTCTGGCCCAGCAATTATATATAAAAAAGGCTCTGACGCTCGTCCTAAGCAAGGCCCTGACACTGTCCTCACTAAGGCCCTGACACTACTTCTAACTCAGGCCCTGACATTATACCTAACGAAGGCTCTGATGCTAACCCTAACTAAGGCCCTGACAGTAAACCTAACTAAGGCCTTGACACTACTTATAACTCAGGCCGTGACATTATTTTATACCTAACAAAGGCTCTGATGCTAACCCTAACTAAGGCCGTGACAGTGACCCTAACTAAGGCCTTGACACTATTCCTAAATAAGGCCCTAGCCCTAGCCCTAGCCCCAGCCCCAGCCCCATCCCAAGTCCCAGCTCCTGCCCCAGCTCCTACAGAGGCCTTTATGCTCCTCTTAGGCCTTGCCCTGACACTGTCCTTAACTAAGGCCTTGACACTACTACTAACTGAGGCCGTGATACTGTCCCTAACTAAGTCCCTGACAGTGTCCCTGACTAATTGCCTGACTCTCCTCCTAACTCTGGCCCTGCCATTATACATAACAATGGCTTTAACAATCGTCCTTACCAAGGACCTGACACTGTCCCTCACTAAGGCCCTGACACTACCTCTAACTCAAGCTCTGACATTATACCTAACAAAGGCTATGATACTAACCCTAACTAAAGCCCCGACAGTGACCCTAACTAAGGCCTTGACAGTATTCCTAAATAAGGCCCAAGCCCTAACCCTAGACCTAGCCCTCCCCTACCCGATCCCCATCCCCATCCCCATCCCCATCCCCATCCCCAGCCCCATCCCCATCCCCAGCCCCATCCCCAGTCCTAGCCCCTGATGCTGGTCCTACAGAGGCCCTGATGCTGCTCCTGAGTCATGCCCTGACAGTATCCCCAGCTAAGGACCTGATGCTAGGCCTCACTCGGGCCCTGTCGCTCTCCGTACATCACGCTCTGACGCTGTCCCTACCTGAAGCCCTGACACTGGTTCTAAAGAAGGCCCCGATATTCTCAGTAACTAAGGTGTTGACACTATAACTGGGTCATGTCCTGACAGTATACCTAGATCATAACTTATCCCTGTCTTTAGCTAAAGTCGAGCCTCTTATGGCAACTAAAGCCCTGATGCCATGCTTAACTCAGGCCCTGAATTTATCCCCAAGGCCGTGATACTGTCCCTAACTAAGGCACTGATATTGTCCCTAAGTAAGTGCGGTACTCTCTTCCTACCTCTGGCCCTACAATTATATATAACAAAGGCGCTGACGCTCGTCCTAAGCAAGGCCCTGACACTGTCCCTCACTAAGGCCCTGACACTACTTCTAACTCAGGCCCTGACATTATACCTAACGAAGGCTCTGATGCTAACCCTAACTAAGGCCCTGACAGTGACCCTAACTAAGGCCTTGACACTATTCCTAAGTAAGGCCTTAGCCCTAGCCCTAGCCCCATCCCCAGCCCCATCCCCAGTCCCAGCTCATGCCACAGCTCCTACAGAGGCCTTTATGCTCCTCGTAGGCCTTGCCCTGACACTGTCCTTAACTAAGGCCTTGACACTACTACTAACTCAGGCCGTGATACTGTCCCTATCTAAGTCCCTGACAGTGTCCCTGACTAATTGCCTGACTCTCCTCCTAACTCTGGCCCTGCCATTATACATAACAAAGGCTCTAACGCTCGTCCTTACCAAGGACCTGACACTGTCCCTCACTAAGGCCCTGACACTACTTCTAACTCAAGCTCTGACCTTATACCTAACAAAGGCTCTGATGCTAACCCTAACTAAGGCCCTGACAGTGACCCTAACTAAGGTCTTGACAGTATTCCTAACTAAGGCCCTAGCCCTAACCCTAGCCCTAGCCCTCCCCTACCCGATCCCTATCCCCATCCCCATCCCCCTCCCCCTCCCTAGGCCTAGCCCCTGATGCTGATCCTACAGAGGCCCTTATGCTCCTCCTAGGCCTTGCCCTGACACTGTCCCTACCGAAGGCTGTGATACTGGTCCTAAAGAAGGCCCAGGTGCTCTCGATAACTAAGGCCTTCAAAGTGTCCCTCCCTCCATTCCGGACTTTATCCCTAGTCCATAGTTAATGTCCTGCCTCTTACCCTACCTGAAGCCCTAATGCTGTCCCTAACTGAGGCCCTGACTAGTCATCACTAAGGCCCTGACACTGTTTGTAAGTAAGGCCAGGAAGCTGTCCCTAATGCAGGCCCTGCTGCCGGCAATAACTAAAGGCCTAACACTATCCTGAGCGAATATACTGACCCATCTCGAACCAAGGTCCTGACACTATCCCTAAGTCAGCCCTGATGCTGGCCCTAAATAAAGCCCTGAGGCTGTCCCTAAGACAGGCCCTGAAGCTCTCCATAACTGAGGCCTTGACACTCCACCTAACTGAGGCCCTGATCATGTCTTTAACTAAGACCGTAATGCTGATCCTACAGAGGCCCTGATGCTGCTCCTGAGTCATGCCCTGACAGTGTCCCCAGCTAAGGACCTGATGCTAGGCCTCACTCGGGCCCTGTCGCTCTCCCTACGTCAGGCTCTGACGCTGTCCCTACCTGAAGCCCTGACGCTGGTTCTAAACAAGGCCCCGATATTCTCAGTAACTAATGTGTTGACACTATACGTGTGTCATGTCCTGACAGTATACCTAGATCATAACTTATCCCTGTCTTTAGCTAAAGTCGAGCCTCTTATGGCAACTAAAGCCCTGATGCTGTGCTTAACTCAGGCCCTGAATTTATCCCCAAGGCCGTGATACTGTCCCTAACTAAGGCACTGTTATTGTTCCTAAGTAAGGGCAGTACGCTCTTCCTAACTCTGGCCCAGCAATTATATATAAAAAAGGCTCTGACGCTCGTCCTAAGCAAGGCCCTGACACTGTCCTCACTAAGGCCCTGACACTACTTCTAACTCAGGCCCTGACATTATACCTAACGAAGGCTCTGATGCTAACCCTAACTAAGGCCCTGACAGTAAACCTAACTAAGGCCTTGACACTACTTATAACTCAGGCCGTGACATTATTTTATACCTAACAAAGGCTCTGATGCTAACCCTAACTAAGGCCGTGACAGTGACCCTAACTAAGGCCTTGACACTATTCCTAAATAAGGCCCTAGCCCTAGCCCTAGCCCCAGCCCCAGCCCCATCCCAAGTCCCAGCTCCTGCCCCAGCTCCTACAGAGGCCTTTATGCTCCTCTTAGGCCTTGCCCTGACACTGTCCTTAACTAAGGCCTTGACACTACTACTAACTGAGGCCGTGATACTGTCCCTAACTAAGTCCCTGACAGTGTCCCTGACTAATTGCCTGACTCTCCTCCTAACTCTGGCCCTGCCATTATACATAACAATGGCTTTAACAATCGTCCTTACCAAGGACCTGACACTGTCCCTCACTAAGGCCCTGACACTACCTCTAACTCAAGCTCTGACATTATACCTAACAAAGGCTATGATACTAACCCTAACTAAAGCCCCGACAGTGACCCTAACTAAGGCCTTGACAGTATTCCTAAATAAGGCCCAAGCCCTAACCCTAGACCTAGCCCTCCCCTACCCGATCCCCATCCCCATCCCCTTCCCCATCCCCAGCCCCAGCCCCAGCCCCAGCCCCAGCCCCAGCCCTAGCCCCTGATGCTGATCCTACAGAGGCCCTGATGCTGCTCCTGAGTCATGCCCTGACAGTATCCCCAGCTAAGGACCTGATGCTAGGCCTCACTCGGGCCCTGTCGCTCTCCGTACATCACGCTCTGACGCTGTCCCTACCTGAAGCCCTGACACTGGTTCTAAAGAAGGCCCCGATATTCTCAGTAACTAAGGTGTTGACACTATAACTGGGTCATGTCCTGACAGTATACCTAGATCATAACTTATCCCTGTCTTTAGCTAAAGTCGAGCCTCTTATGGCAACTAAAGCCCTGATGCCATGCTTAACTCAGGCCCTGAATTTATCCCCAAGGCCGTGATACTGTCCCTAATTAAGGCACTGATATTGTCCCTAAGTAAGTGCGGTACTCTCTTCCTACCTCTGGCCCTACAATTATATATAACAAAGGCTCTGACGCTCGTCCTAAGCAAGGCCCTGACACTGTCCCTCACTAAGGCCCTGACACTACTTCTAACTCAGGCCCTGACATTATACCTAACGAAGGCTCTGATGCTAACCCTAACTAAGGCCCTGACAGTGACCCTAACTAAGGCCTTGACACTATTCCTAACTAAGGCCCTAGCCCTAACCCTAGCCCTAGCCCTCCCCTACCCGATCCCCATCCCCATCTCCATCCCCCTCCCCCTCCCTCTCCCTAGCCCTAGCCCCTGATGCTGATCCTACAGAGGCCCTTATGCTCCTCCTAGGCCTTGCCCTGACACTGTCCCTGCCGAAGGCTGTGATACTGGTCCTAAAGAAGGCCCAGGTGCTCTCGATAACTAAGGCCTTCAAAGTGTCCCTCCCTCCATTCCGGACTTTATCCCTAGTCCATAGTTAATGTCCTGCCTCTTACCCTACCTGAAGCCCTAATGCTGTCCCTAACTGAGGCCCTGACTAGTCATCACTAAGGCCCTGACCCTGTTTGTTAGTAAGGCCAGGAAGCTGTCCCTAATGCAGGCCCTGCTGCCGGCAATAACTAAAGGCCTAACACTATCCTGAGCGAATATACTGACCCGTCTTGAACCAAGGTCCTGACACTATCCCTAAGTGAGCCCTGATGCTGGCCCTAAATAAAGCCCTGAGGCTGTCCCTAACACAGGCCCTGAAGCTATCCATAACTGAGGCCTTGACACTCCACCTAACTCAGGCCCTGATCATGTCTTTAACTAAGACCGTAATGCTGATCCTACAGAGGCCCTGATGCTGCTCCTGAGTCATGCCCTGACAGTGTCCCCAGCTAAGGACCTGATGCTAGGCCTCACTCGGGCCCTGTCGCTCTCCCTACGTCAGGCTCTGACGCTGTCCCTACCTGAACCCCTGACGCTGGTTCTAAACAAGGCCCCGATATTCTCAGTAACTAATGTGTTGACACTATACGTGTGTCATGTCCTGACAGTATACCTAGATCATAACTTATCCCTGTCTTTAGCTAAAGTGGAGCCTCTTATGGCAACTAAAGCCCTGATGCTATGCTTAACTCAGGACCTGAATTTATCCCCAAGGCCGTGATACTGTCCCTAACTAAGGCACTGTTATTGTTCCTAAGTAAGGGCGGTACTCTCTTCCTAACTCTGGCCCTGCAATTATATATAACAAAGGCTCTGACGCTCATCCTAAGCAAGGCCCTGACACTGTCCTCACTAAGGCCCTGACACTACTTCTAACTCAGGCCCTGACATTATACCTAACGAAGGCTCTGATGCTAACCCTAACTAAGGCCTTGACACTATTCCTAAGTAAGGACTTAGCCCTAACCCTAGCCCCAGCCCCAGCCCCATCCCCAGTCCCAGCTCCTGCCACAGCTCCTACAGAGGCCTTTATGTTCCTCGTAGGCCTTGCCCTGACACTGTCCTTAACTAAGGCCTTGACACTACTACTAACTCAGGCCGTGATACTGTCCGTATCTAAGTCCCTGACAGTGTCCCTGGCTAATTGCCTGACTCTCCTCCTAACTCTGGCCCTGCCATTATACAAAACAAAGGCTCTAACGCTCATCCTTACCAAGGACCTGACACTGTCCCTCACTAAGGCCCTGACACTACTTGTAACTCAAGCTCTGACATTATACCTAACAAAGGCTTTGATGCTAACCCTAACTAAGGCCCTGAGAGTGACCCTAACTAAGGCCTTGACACTATACCTAACTAAGGACCTAACCCTAACCCTAGCCCTCCCCTACCCGATCCCCATCAACATCCCGATCCCCATCCCCATCCCCAGCCCTAGCCACTGATGCTGATCCTACAGAGGCCCTGATGCTGCTCCTGAGTCATGCCCTGACAGTATCCCTAGCTAAGGACCTGATGCTAGGCCTCACTCGGGCCCTGTCGCTCTGCGTACATCACGCTCTGACGCTGTCCCTACCTGAAGCCCTGACACTGGTTCTAAAGAAGGCCCCAATATTCTCAGTAACTAAGGTGTTGACACTATAACTGGGTCATGTCCTGACGGTATACCTAGATCATAACTTATGCCTGTCTTTAGCTAAAGTAGAGCCTCTTATGGCAACTAAAAGCCTGATGCCATGCTTAACTCAGGCCCTGAATTTAGCCCCAAGGCCGTGATACTGTCCCTAACTCAGGCAGTGATATTGTCCCTAAGTAAGTGCGGTACTCTCTTCCTACCTCTGGCCCTGCAATTATATATAACAAAGGCTCTGACGCTCGTCCTAAGCAAGGCCCTGACACTGTCCCTCACTCAGGCCCTGACACTACTTCTAACTCAGGCCCTGACATTATACCTAACGAAAGCTCTGATGCTAACCCTAACTAAGGCCCTGACAGTGACCCTAACTAAGGCCTTGACACTATTCCTAACTAAGGCCCTAGCACTAACCCTAGCCCTAGCCCTCCCCTACCCGATCCCCATCCCCATCCCCCTCCCCCTCCCTAGGCCTAGCCCCTGATGCTGATCCTACAGAGGCCCTTATGCTCCTCCTAGGCCTTGCCCTGACACTGTCCCTACCGAAGGCCGTGATACTGGTCCTAAAGAAGGCCCAGGTGCTCTCGATAACTAAGGCCTTCAAAGTGTCCCTCCCTCCATTCCGGACTTTATCCCTAGTCCATAGTTAATGTCCTGCCTCTTACCCTACCTGAAGCCCTAATGCTGTCCCTAACTGAGGCCCTGACTAGTCATCACTAAGGCCCTGACACTGTTTGTAAGTAAGGCCAGGAAGCTGTCCCTAATGCAGGCCCTGCTGCTGGCAATAACTAAAGGCCTAACACTATCCTGAGCGAATATACTGACCCATGTCGAACCAAGGTCCTGACACTATCCCTAAGTCAGCCCTGATGCTGGCCCTAAATAAAGCCCTGAGGCTGTCCCTAACACAGGCCTTGAAGCTATCCATAACTGAGGCCTTGACACTCCACCTAACTCAGGCCCTGATCATGTCTTTAACTAAGACCGTAATGCTGATCCTACAGAGGCCCTGATGCTGCTCCTGAGTCATGCCCTGACAGTGTCCCCAGCTAAGGACCTGATGCTAGGCCTCACTCGGGCCCTGTCGCTCTCCCTATGTCAGGCTCTGACGCTGTCCCTACCTGAACCCCTGACGCTGGTTCTAAACAAGGCCCCGATATTCTCAGTAACTAATGTGTTGACACTATACGTGTGTCATGTCCTGACAGTATACCTAGATCATAACTTATCCCTGTCTTTAGCTAAAGTCGAGTCTCTTATGGCAACTAAAGCCCTGATGCTGTGCTTAACTCAGGCCCTGAATTTATCCCCAAGGCCATGATACTGTCCCTAACTAAGGCACTGTTATTGTTCCTAAGTAAGGGCAGTACTCTCTTCCTATCTCTGGCCCAGCAATTATATATAAAAAAGGCTCTCACGCTCGTCCTAAGCAAGGCCCTGACACTGTCCTCACTAAGGCCCTGACACTACTTCTAACTCAGGCCCTGACATTATACCTAACGAAGGCTCTGATGCTAACCCTAACTAAGGCCCTGACAGTGACCCTAACTAAGGCTTGACACTATTCCTAACTAAGGCCCTAGCCCTAACCCTAGCCCTAGCCCTCCCCTCCCCTACCCGATCCCCATCCCCATCCCCATCCCCATCCCCATCCCTAGCCCTAGCCCCTGATGCTGATCCTACAGAGGCCCTTATGCTCCTTCTAGGCCTTGCCCTGACACTGTCCCTACCGAAGGCCGTGATACTGGTCCTAAAGAAGGCCCAGGTGCTCTCGATAACTAAGGCCTTCAAAGTGTCCCTTGCTCCATTCCGGACTTTATCCCTAGTCCATAGTTAATGTCCTGCCTCTTACCCTACCTGAAGCCCTAATGCTGTCCCTAACTTAGACCCTGACTACTCATCACTAAGGCCCTGACACTGTTTGTAAGTAAGGCCAGGAAGCTGTCCCTAATGCAGGCCCTGCTGCCGGCAATAACTAAAGGCCTAACACTATCCTGAGCGAATATACTGACCCATGTCGAACCAAGGTCCTGACACTACCCCTAAGTCAGCCCTGATGCTGGCCCTAAATAAAGCCCTGAGGCTGTCCCTAAGACAGGCCCTGAAGCTATCCATAACTGAGGCCTTGACACTCCACCTAACTGAGGCCCTGATCATGTCTTTAACTAAGACCGTAATGCTGATCCTACAGAGGCCCTGATGCTGCTCCTGAGTCATGCCCTGACAGTGTCCCCAGCTAAGGACCTGATGCTAGGCCTCACTCGGGCCCTGTCGCTCTCCCTACGTCAGGCTCTGACGCTGTCCCTACCTGAAGCCCTGACGCTGGTTCTAAACAAGGCCCCGATATTCTCAGTAACTAATGTGTTGACACTATACGTGTGTCATGTCCTGACAGTATACCTAGATCATAACTTATCCCTGTCTTTAGCTAAAGTCGAGCCTCTTATGGCAACTAAAGCCCTGATGCTATGCTTAACTCAGGCCCTGAATTTATCCCCAAGGCCGTGATACTGTCCCTAACTAAGGCACTGTTATTGTTCCTAAGTAAGGGCGGTACTCTCTTCCTAACTCTGGCCCTGCAATTATATATAACAAAGGCTCTGACGCTCGTCCTAAGCAAGGCCCTGACACTGTCCTCACTAAGGCCCTGACACTACTTCTAACTCAGGCCCTGACATTATACCTAACGAAGGCTCTGATGCTAACCCTAACTAAGGCCCTGACAGTGACCCTAACTAAGGCCTTGACACTATTCCTAAGTAAGGCCTTAGCCCTAACCCTAGCCCCATCCCCAGCCCCATCCCCAGTCCCAGCTCCTGCCACAGCTCCTACAGAGGCCTTTATGCTCCTCGTAGGCCTTGCCCTGACACTGTCCTTAACTAAGGCCTTGACACTACTACTAACTCAGGCCGTGATACTGTCCCTATCTAAGTCCCTGACAGTGTCCCTGACTAATTGCCTGACTCTCCTCCTAACTCTGGCCCTGCCATTATACATAACAAAGGCTCTAACGCTCGTCCTTACCAAGGACCTGACACTGTCCCTCACTAAGGCCCTGACACTACTTCTAACTCAAGCTCTGACCTTATACCTAACAAAGGCTCTGATGCTAACCCTAACTAAGGCCCTGACAGTGACCCTAACTAAGGCCTTGACACTATTCCTAACTAAGGCCCTAGCCCTAACCCTAGCCCTAGCCCTCCCCTACCCGATCCCCATCCCCATCCCCCTCCCCCTCCCTAGGCCTAGCCCCTGATGCTGATCCTACAGAGGCCCTTATGCTCCTCCTAGGCCTTGCCCTGACACTGTCCCTACCGAAGGCCATGATACTGGTCCTAAAGAAGGCCCAGGTGCTCTCGATAACTAAGGCCTTCAAAGTGTCCCTCCCTCCATTCCGGACTTTATCCCTAGTCCATAGTTAATGTCCTGCCTCTTACCCTACCTGAAGCCCTAATGCTGTCCCTAACTGAGGCCCTGACTAGTCATCACTAAGGCCCTGACACTGTAAGTAAGGCCAGGAAGCTGTCCCTAATGCAGGCCCTGCTGCCGGCAATAACTAAAGGCCTAACACTATCCTGAGCGAATATACTGACCCATCTCTAACAAAGGTCCTGACACTATCCCTAAGTCAGCCCTGATGCTGGCCCTAAATAAAGCCCTGAGGCTGTCCCTAACACAGGCCTTGAAGCTATCCATAACTGAGGCCTTGACACTCCACCTAACTCAGGCCCTGATCATGTCTTTAACTAAGACCGTAATGCTGATCCTACAGAGGCCCTGATGCTGCTCCTGACTCATGCCCTGACAGTGTCCCCAGCTAAGGACCTGATGCTAGGCCTCACTCGGGCCCTGTCGCTCTCCCTACGTCAGGCTCTGACGCTGTCCCTACCTGAACCCCTGACGCTGGTTCTAAACAAGGCCCCGATATTCTCAGTAACTAATGTGTTGACACTATACGTGTGTCATGTCCTGACAGTATACCTAGATCATAACTTATCCCTGTCTTTAGCTAAAGTCGAGCCTCTTATGGCAACTAAAGCCCTGATGCTGTGCTTAACTCAGGCCCTGAATTTATCCCCAAGGCCATGATACTGTCCCTAACTAAGGCACTGTTATTGTTCCTAAGTAAGGGCAGTACTCTCTTCCTATCTCTGGCCCAGCAATTATATATAAAAAAGGCTCTGACGCTCGTCCTAAGCAAGGCCCTGACACTGTCCTCACTAAGGCCCTGACACTACTTCTAACTCAGGCCCTGACATTATACCTAACGAAGGCTCTGATGCTAACCCTAACTAAGGCCCTGACAGTAACCCTAACTAAGGCCTTGACACTACTTCTAACTCAGGCCGTGACATTATTTTATACCTAACAAAGGCTCTGATGCTAACCCTAACTAAGGCCGTGACAGTGACCCTAACTAAGGCCTTGACACTATTCCTAAGTAAGGCCCTAGCCCTAGCCCTAGACCCAGTCCAAGCCCCAGCCCCATCCCAAGTCCCAACTCCTTCCCCAGCTCCTACAGAGGCCTTTATGCTCCTCTTAGGCCTTGCCCTGACACTGTCCTTAACTAAGGCCTTGACACTACTACTAACTGAGGCCGTGATACTGTCCCTAACTAAGTCCCTGACAGTGTCCCTGACTAATTGCCTGACTCTCCTCCTAACTCTGGCCCTGCCATTATACATAACAATGGCTTTAACAATCGTCCTTACCAAGGACCTGACACTGTCCCTCACTAAGGCCCTGACCCTACCTCTAACTCAAGCTCTGACATTATACCTAACAAAGGCTATGATACTAACCCTAACTAAAGCCCCGACAGTGACCCTAACTAAGGCCTTGACAGTATTCCTAAATAAGGCCCAAGCCCTAACCCTAGACCTAGTCCTCCCCTACCCGATCCCCATTCCCATCCCCATCCCCATCCCCATCCCCATCCCCATCCCCATCCCCATCCCCATCCCCATCCCCAGCCCTAGCCCCTGATGCTGCTCCTGAGTCATGCCCTGACAGTATCCCCAGCTAAGGACCTGATGCTAGGCCTCACTCGGGCCCTGTCGCTCTCCGTACATCACGCTCTGACGCTGTCCCTACCTGAAGCCCTGACACTGGTTCTAAAGAAGGCCCCGATATTCTCAGTAACTAATGTGTTGACACTATACGTGTGTCATGTCCTGACAGTATACCTAGATCATAACTTATCCCTGTCTTTAGCTAAAGTCGAGCCTCTTATGGCAACTAAAGCCCTGAGGCTGTGCTTAACTCAGGCCCTGAATTTATCCCCAAGGCCGTGATACTGTCCCTAACTAAGGCACTGTTATTGTTCCTAAGTAAGGGCAGTACGCTCTTCCTAACTCTGGCCCAGCAATTATATATAAAAAAGGCTCTGACGCTCGTCCTAAGCAAGGCCCTGACACTGTCCTCACTAAGGCCCTGACACTACTTCTAACTCAGGCCCTGACATTATACCTAACGAAGGCTCTGATGCTAACCCTAACTAAGGCCCTGACAGTAAACCTAACTAAGGCCTTGACACTACTTATAACTCAGGCCGTGACATTATTTTATACCTAACAAAGGCTCTGATGCTAACCCTAACTAAGGCCGTGACAGTGACCCTAACTAAGGCCTTGACACTATTCCTAAATAAGGCCCTAGCCCTAGCCCTAGCCCCAGCCCCAGCCCCATCCCAAGTCCCAGCTCCTGCCCCAGCTCCTACAGAGGCCTTTATGCTCCTCTTAGGCCTTGCCCTGACACTGTCCTTAACTAAGGCCTTGACACTACTACTAACTGAGGCCGTGATACTGTCCCTAACTAAGTCCCTGACAGTGTCCCTGACTAATTGCCTGACTCTCCTCCTAACTCTGGCCCTGCCATTATACATAACAATGGCTTTAACAATCGTCCTTACCAAGGACCTGACACTGTCCCTCACTAAGGCCCTGACACTACCTCTAACTCAAGCTCTGACATTATACCTAACAAAGGCTATGATACTAACCCTAACTAAAGCCCCGACAGTGACCCTAACTAAGGCCTTGACAGTATTCCTAAATAAGGCCCAAGCCCTAACCCTAGACCTAGCCCTCCCCTACCCGATCCCCATCCCCATCCCCATCCCCATCCCCATCCCCAGCCCCATCCCCAGCCCCAGCCCCATCCCCAGTCCTAGCCCCTGATGCTGGTCCTACAGAGGCCCTGATGCTGCTCCTGAGTCATGCCCTGACAGTATCCCCAGCTAAGGACCTGATGCTAGGCCTCACTCGGGCCCTGTCGCTCTCCGTACATCACGCTCTGACGCTGTCCCTACCTGAAGCCCTGACACTGGTTCTAAAGAAGGCCCCGATATTCTCAGTAACTAAGGTGTTGACACTATAACTGGGTCATGTCCTGACAGTATACCTAGATCATAACTTATCCCTGTCTTTAGCTAAAGTCGAGCCTCTTATGGCAACTAAAGCCCTGATGCCATGCTTAACTCAGGCCCTGAATTTATCCCCAAGGCCGTGATACTGTCCCTAACTAAGGCACTGATATTGTCCCTAAGTAAG
Source organism: Hyperoodon ampullatus (assembly GCF_949752795.1). Lineage (NCBI taxonomy): Eukaryota > Metazoa > Chordata > Mammalia > Artiodactyla > Ziphiidae > Hyperoodon > Hyperoodon ampullatus. The sequence goes on along the minus strand of NC_136932.1, from coordinate 930,431 downwards.
TGCGGTACTCTCTTCCTACCTCTGGCCCTACAATTATATATAACAAAGGCGCTGACGCTCGTCCTAAGCAAGGCCCTGACACTGTCCCTCACTAAGGCCCTGACACTACTTCTAACTCAGGCCCTGACATTATACCTAACGAAGGCTCTGATGCTAACCCTAACTAAGGCCCTGACAGTGACCCTAACTAAGGCCTTGACACTATTCCTAAGTAAGGCCTTAGCCCTAGCCCTAGCCCCATCCCCAGCCCCATCCCCAGTCCCAGCTCATGCCACAGCTCCTACAGAGGTCTTTATGCTCCTCGTAGGCCTTGCCCTGACACTGTCCTTAACTAAGGCCTTGACACTACTACTAACTCAGGCCGTGATACTGTCCCTATCTAAGTCCCTGACAGTGTCCCTGACTAATTGCCTGACTCTCCTCCTAACTCTGGCCCTGCCATTATACATAACAAAGGCTCTAACGCTCGTCCTTACCAAGGACCTGACACTGTCCCTCACTAAGGCCCTGACACTACTTCTAACTCAAGCTCTGACCTTATACCTAACAAAGGCTCTGATGCTAACCCTAACTAAGGCCCTGACAGTGACCCTAACTAAGGTCTTGACAGTATTCCTAACTAAGGCCCTAGCCCTAACCCTAGCCCTAGCCCTCCCCTACCCGATCCCTATCCCCATCCCCATCCCCCTCCCCCTCCCTAGGCCTAGCCCCTGATGCTGATCCTACAGAGGCCCTTATGCTCCTCCTAGGCCTTGCCCTGACACTGTCCCTACCGAAGGCTGTGATACTGGTCCTAAAGAAGGCCCAGGTGCTCTCGATAACTAAGGCCTTCAAAGTGTCCCTCCCTCCATTCCGGACTTTATCCCTAGTCCATAGTTAATGTCCTGCCTCTTACCCTACCTGAAGCCCTAATGCTGTCCCTAACTGAGGCCCTGACTAGTCATCACTAAGGCCCTGACACTGTTTGTAAGTAAGGCCAGGAAGCTGTCCCTAATGCAGGCCCTGCTGCCGGCAATAAGTAAAGGCCTAACACTATCCTGAGCGAATATACTGACCCATCTCGAACCAAGGTCCTGACACTATCCCTAAGTCAGCCCTGATGCTGGCCCTAAATAAAGCCCTGAGGCTGTCCCTAAGACAGGCCCTGAAGCTCTCCATAACTGAGGCCTTGACACTCCACCTAACTGAGGCCCTGATCATGTCTTTAACTAAGACCGTAATGCTGATCCTACAGAGGCCCTGATGCTGCTCCTGAGTCATGCCCTGACAGTGTCCCCAGCTAAGGACCTGATGCTAGGCCTCACTCGGGCCCTGTCGCTCTCCCTACGTCAGGCTCTGACGCTGTCCCTACCTGAAGCCCTGACGCTGGTTCTAAACAAGGCCCCGATATTCTCAGTAACTAATGTGTTGACACTATACGTGTGTCATGTCCTGACAGTATACCTAGATCATAACTTATCCCTGTCTTTAGCTAAAGTCGAGCCTCTTATGGCAACTAAAGCCCTGATGCTGTGCTTAACTCAGGCCCTGAATTTATCCCCAAGGCCGTGATACTGTCCCTAACTAAGGCACTGTTATTGTTCCTAAGTAAGGGCAGTACGCTCTTCCTAACTCTGGCCCAGCAATTATATATAAAAAAGGCTCTGACGCTCGTCCTAAGCAAGGCCCTGACACTGTCCTCACTAAGGCCCTGACACTACTTCTAACTCAGGCCCTGACATTATACCTAACGAAGGCTCTGATGCTAACCCTAACTAAGGCCCTGACAGTAAACCTAACTAAGGCCTTGACACTACTTATAACTCAGGCCGTGACATTATTTTATACCTAACAAAGGCTCTGATGCTAACCCTAACTAAGGCCGTGACAGTGACCCTAACTAAGGCCTTGACACTATTCCTAAATAAGGCCCTAGCCCTAGCCCTAGCCCCAGCCCCAGCCCCATCCCAAGTCCCAGCTCCTGCCCCAGCTCCTACAGAGGCCTTTATGCTCCTCTTAGGCCTTGCCCTGACACTGTCCTTAACTAAGGCCTTGACACTACTACTAACTGAGGCCGTGATACTGTCCCTAACTAAGTCCCTGACAGTGTCCCTGACTAATTGCCTGACTCTCCTCCTAACTCTGGCCCTGCCATTATACATAACAATGGCTTTAACAATCGTCCTTACCAAGGACCTGACACTGTCCCTCACTAAGGCCCTGACACTACCTCTAACTCAAGCTCTGACATTATACCTAACAAAGGCTATGATACTAACCCTAACTAAAGCCCCGACAGTGACCCTAACTAAGGCCTTGACAGTATTCCTAAATAAGGCCCAAGCCCTAACCCTAGACCTAGCCCTCCCCTACCCGATCCCCATCCCCATCCCCTTCCCCATCCCCAGCCCCAGCCCCAGCCCCAGCCCCAGCCCCAGCCCTAGCCCCTGATGCTGATCCTACAGAGGCCCTGATGCTGCTCCTGAGTCATGCCCTGACAGTATCCCCAGCTAAGGACCTGATGCTAGGCCTCACTCGGGCCCTGTCGCTCTCCGTACATCACGCTCTGACGCTGTCCCTACCTGAAGCCCTGACACTGGTTCTAAAGAAGGCCCCGATATTCTCAGTAACTAAGGTGTTGACACTATAACTGGGTCATGTCCTGACAGTATACCTAGATCATAACTTATCCCTGTCTTTAGCTAAAGTCGAGCCTCTTATGGCAACTAAAGCCCTGATGCCATGCTTAACTCAGGCCCTGAATTTATCCCCAAGGCCGTGATACTGTCCCTAATTAAGGCACTGATATTGTCCCTAAGTAAGTGCGGTACTCTCTTCCTACCTCTGGCCCTACAATTATATATAACAAAGGCTCTGACGCTCGTCCTAAGCAAGGCCCTGACACTGTCCCTCACTAAGGCCCTGACACTACTTCTAACTCAGGCCCTGACATTATACCTAACGAAGGCTCTGATGCTAACCCTAACTAAGGCCCTGACAGTGACCCTAACTAAGGCCTTGACACTATTCCTAACTAAGGCCCTAGCCCTAACCCTAGCCCTAGCCCTCCCCTACCCGATCCCCATCCCCATCTCCATCCCCCTCCCCCTCCCTCTCCCTAGCCCTAGCCCCTGATGCTGATCCTACAGAGGCCCTTATGCTCCTCCTAGGCCTTGCCCTGACACTGTCCCTGCCGAAGGCTGTGATACTGGTCCTAAAGAAGGCCCAGGTGCTCTCGATAACTAAGGCCTTCAAAGTGTCCCTCCCTCCATTCCGGACTTTATCCCTAGTCCATAGTTAATGTCCTGCCTCTTACCCTACCTGAAGCCCTAATGCTGTCCCTAACTGAGGCCCTGACTAGTCATCACTAAGGCCCTGACCCTGTTTGTTAGTAAGGCCAGGAAGCTGTCCCTAATGCAGGCCCTGCTGCCGGCAATAACTAAAGGCCTAACACTATCCTGAGCGAATATACTGACCCGTCTTGAACCAAGGTCCTGACACTATCCCTAAGTGAGCCCTGATGCTGGCCCTAAATAAAGCCCTGAGGCTGTCCCTAACACAGGCCCTGAAGCTATCCATAACTGAGGCCTTGACACTCCACCTAACTCAGGCCCTGATCATGTCTTTAACTAAGACCGTAATGCTGATCCTACAGAGGCCCTGATGCTGCTCCTGAGTCATGCCCTGACAGTGTCCCCAGCTAAGGACCTGATGCTAGGCCTCACTCGGGCCCTGTCGCTCTCCCTACGTCAGGCTCTGACGCTGTCCCTACCTGAACCCCTGACGCTGGTTCTAAACAAGGCCCCGATATTCTCAGTAACTAATGTGTTGACACTATACGTGTGTCATGTCCTGACAGTATACCTAGATCATAACTTATCCCTGTCTTTAGCTAAAGTCGAGCCTCTTATGGCAACTAAAGCCCTGATGCTATGCTTAACTCAGGACCTGAATTTATCCCCAAGGCCGTGATACTGTCCCTAACTAAGGCACTGTTATTGTTCCTAAGTAAGGGCGGTACTCTCTTCCTAACTCTGGCCCTGCAATTATATATAACAAAGGCTCTGACGCTCATCCTAAGCAAGGCCCTGACACTGTCCTCACTAAGGCCCTGACACTACTTCTAACTCAGGCCCTGACATTATACCTAACGAAGGCTCTGATGCTAACCCTAACTAAGGCCTTGACACTATTCCTAAGTAAGGACTTAGCCCTAACCCTAGCCCCAGCCCCAGCCCCATCCCCAGTCCCAGCTCCTGCCACAGCTCCTACAGAGGCCTTTATGTTCCTCGTAGGCCTTGCCCTGACACTGTCCTTAACTAAGGCCTTGACACTACTACTAACTCAGGCCGTGATACTGTCCGTATCTAAGTCCCTGACAGTGTCCCTGGCTAATTGCCTGACTCTCCTCCTAACTCTGGCCCTGCCATTATACAAAACAAAGGCTCTAACGCTCATCCTTACCAAGGACCTGACACTGTCCCTCACTAAGGCCCTGACACTACTTGTAACTCAAGCTCTGACATTATACCTAACAAAGGCTTTGATGCTAACCCTAACTAAGGCCCTGAGAGTGACCCTAACTAAGGCCTTGACACTATACCTAACTAAGGACCTAACCCTAACCCTAGCCCTCCCCTACCCGATCCCCATCAACATCCCGATCCCCATCCCCATCCCCAGCCCTAGCCACTGATGCTGATCCTACAGAGGCCCTGATGCTGCTCCTGAGTCATGCCCTGACAGTATCCCTAGCTAAGGACCTGATGCTAGGCCTCACTCGGGCCCTGTCGCTCTGCGTACATCACGCTCTGACGCTGTCCCTACCTGAAGCCCTGACACTGGTTCTAAAGAAGGCCCCAATATTCTCAGTAACTAAGGTGTTGACACTATAACTGGGTCATGTCCTGACGGTATACCTAGATCATAACTTATGCCTGTCTTTAGCTAAAGTAGAGCCTCTTATGGCAACTAAAAGCCTGATGCCATGCTTAACTCAGGCCCTGAATTTAGCCCCAAGGCCGTGATACTGTCCCTAACTCAGGCAGTGATATTGTCCCTAAGTAAGTGCGGTACTCTCTTCCTACCTCTGGCCCTGCAATTATATATAACAAAGGCTCTGACGCTCGTCCTAAGCAAGGCCCTGACACTGTCCCTCACTCAGGCCCTGACACTACTTCTAACTCAGGCCCTGACATTATACCTAACGAAAGCTCTGATGCTAACCCTAACTAAGGCCCTGACAGTGACCCTAACTAAGGCCTTGACACTATTCCTAACTAAGGCCCTAGCACTAACCCTAGCCCTAGCCCTCCCCTACCCGATCCCCATCCCCATCCCCCTCCCCCTCCCTAGGCCTAGCCCCTGATGCTGATCCTACAGAGGCCCTTATGCTCCTCCTAGGCCTTGCCCTGACACTGTCCCTACCGAAGGCCGTGATACTGGTCCTAAAGAAGGCCCAGGTGCTCTCGATAACTAAGGCCTTCAAAGTGTCCCTCCCTCCATTCCGGACTTTATCCCTAGTCCATAGTTAATGTCCTGCCTCTTACCCTACCTGAAGCCCTAATGCTGTCCCTAACTGAGGCCCTGACTAGTCATCACTAAGGCCCTGACACTGTTTGTAAGTAAGGCCAGGAAGCTGTCCCTAATGCAGGCCCTGCTGCTGGCAATAACTAAAGGCCTAACACTATCCTGAGCGAATATACTGACCCATGTCGAACCAAGGTCCTGACACTATCCCTAAGTCAGCCCTGATGCTGGCCCTAAATAAAGCCCTGAGGCTGTCCCTAACACAGGCCTTGAAGCTATCCATAACTGAGGCCTTGACACTCCACCTAACTCAGGCCCTGATCATGTCTTTAACTAAGACCGTAATGCTGATCCTACAGAGGCCCTGATGCTGCTCCTGAGTCATGCCCTGACAGTGTCCCCAGCTAAGGACCTGATGCTAGGCCTCACTCGGGCCCTGTCGCTCTCCCTATGTCAGGCTCTGACGCTGTCCCTACCTGAACCCCTGACGCTGGTTCTAAACAAGGCCCCGATATTCTCAGTAACTAATGTGTTGACACTATACGTGTGTCATGTCCTGACAGTATACCTAGATCATAACTTATCCCTGTCTTTAGCTAAAGTCGAGTCTCTTATGGCAACTAAAGCCCTGATGCTGTGCTTAACTCAGGCCCTGAATTTATCCCCAAGGCCATGATACTGTCCCTAACTAAGGCACTGTTATTGTTCCTAAGTAAGGGCAGTACTCTCTTCCTATCTCTGGCCCAGCAATTATATATAAAAAAGGCTCTCACGCTCGTCCTAAGCAAGGCCCTGACACTGTCCTCACTAAGGCCCTGACACTACTTCTAACTCAGGCCCTGACATTATACCTAACGAAGGCTCTGATGCTAACCCTAACTAAGGCCCTGACAGTGACCCTAACTAAGGCTTGACACTATTCCTAACTAAGGCCCTAGCCCTAACCCTAGCCCTAGCCCTCCCCTCCCCTACCCGATCCCCATCCCCATCCCCATCCCCATCCCCATCCCTAGCCCTAGCCCCTGATGCTGATCCTACAGAGGCCCTTATGCTCCTTCTAGGCCTTGCCCTGACACTGTCCCTACCGAAGGCCGTGATACTGGTCCTAAAGAAGGCCCAGGTGCTCTCGATAACTAAGGCCTTCAAAGTGTCCCTTGCTCCATTCCGGACTTTATCCCTAGTCCATAGTTAATGTCCTGCCTCTTACCCTACCTGAAGCCCTAATGCTGTCCCTAACTTAGACCCTGACTACTCATCACTAAGGCCCTGACACTGTTTGTAAGTAAGGCCAGGAAGCTGTCCCTAATGCAGGCCCTGCTGCCGGCAATAACTAAAGGCCTAACACTATCCTGAGCGAATATACTGACCCATGTCGAACCAAGGTCCTGACACTACCCCTAAGTCAGCCCTGATGCTGGCCCTAAATAAAGCCCTGAGGCTGTCCCTAAGACAGGCCCTGAAGCTATCCATAACTGAGGCCTTGACACTCCACCTAACTGAGGCCCTGATCATGTCTTTAACTAAGACCGTAATGCTGATCCTACAGAGGCCCTGATGCTGCTCCTGAGTCATGCCCTGACAGTGTCCCCAGCTAAGGACCTGATGCTAGGCCTCACTCGGGCCCTGTCGCTCTCCCTACGTCAGGCTCTGACGCTGTCCCTACCTGAAGCCCTGACGCTGGTTCTAAACAAGGCCCCGATATTCTCAGTAACTAATGTGTTGACACTATACGTGTGTCATGTCCTGACAGTATACCTAGATCATAACTTATCCCTGTCTTTAGCTAAAGTCGAGCCTCTTATGGCAACTAAAGCCCTGATGCTATGCTTAACTCAGGCCCTGAATTTATCCCCAAGGCCGTGATACTGTCCCTAACTAAGGCACTGTTATTGTTCCTAAGTAAGGGCGGTACTCTCTTCCTAACTCTGGCCCTGCAATTATATATAACAAAGGCTCTGACGCTCGTCCTAAGCAAGGCCCTGACACTGTCCTCACTAAGGCCCTGACACTACTTCTAACTCAGGCCCTGACATTATACCTAACGAAGGCTCTGATGCTAACCCTAACTAAGGCCCTGACAGTGACCCTAACTAAGGCCTTGACACTATTCCTAAGTAAGGCCTTAGCCCTAACCCTAGCCCCATCCCCAGCCCCATCCCCAGTCCCAGCTCCTGCCACAGCTCCTACAGAGGCCTTTATGCTCCTCGTAGGCCTTGCCCTGACACTGTCCTTAACTAAGGCCTTGACACTACTACTAACTCAGGCCGTGATACTGTCCCTATCTAAGTCCCTGACAGTGTCCCTGACTAATTGCCTGACTCTCCTCCTAACTCTGGCCCTGCCATTATACATAACAAAGGCTCTAACGCTCGTCCTTACCAAGGACCTGACACTGTCCCTCACTAAGGCCCTGACACTACTTCTAACTCAAGCTCTGACCTTATACCTAACAAAGGCTCTGATGCTAACCCTAACTAAGGCCCTGACAGTGACCCTAACTAAGGCCTTGACACTATTCCTAACTAAGGCCCTAGCCCTAACCCTAGCCCTAGCCCTCCCCTACCCGATCCCCATCCCCATCCCCCTCCCCCTCCCTAGGCCTAGCCCCTGATGCTGATCCTACAGAGGCCCTTATGCTCCTCCTAGGCCTTGCCCTGACACTGTCCCTACCGAAGGCCGTGATACTGGTCCTAAAGAAGGCCCAGGTGCTCTCGATAACTAAGGCCTTCAAAGTGTCCCTCCCTCCATTCCGGACTTTATCCCTAGTCCATAGTTAATGTCCTGCCTCTTACCCTACCTGAAGCCCTAATGCTGTCCCTAACTGAGGCCCTGACTAGTCATCACTAAGGCCCTGACACTGTAAGTAAGGCCAGGAAGCTGTCCCTAATGCAGGCCCTGCTGCCGGCAATAACTAAAGGCCTAACACTATCCTGAGCGAATATACTGACCCATCTCTAACAAAGGTCCTGACACTATCCCTAAGTCAGCCCTGATGCTGGCCCTAAATAAAGCCCTGAGGCTGTCCCTAACACAGGCCTTGAAGCTATCCATAACTGAGGCCTTGACACTCCACCTAACTCAGGCCCTGATCATGTCTTTAACTAAGACCGTAATGCTGATCCTACAGAGGCCCTGATGCTGCTCCTGACTCATGCCCTGACAGTGTCCCCAGCTAAGGACCTGATGCTAGGCCTCACTCGGGCCCTGTCGCTCTCCCTACGTCAGGCTCTGACGCTGTCCCTACCTGAACCCCTGACGCTGGTTCTAAACAAGGCCCCGATATTCTCAGTAACTAATGTGTTGACACTATACGTGTGTCATGTCCTGACAGTATACCTAGATCATAACTTATCCCTGTCTTTAGCTAAAGTCGAGCCTCTTATGGCAACTAAAGCCCTGATGCTGTGCTTAACTCAGGCCCTGAATTTATCCCCAAGGCCATGATACTGTCCCTAACTAAGGCACTGTTATTGTTCCTAAGTAAGGGCAGTACTCTCTTCCTATCTCTGGCCCAGCAATTATATATAAAAAAGGCTCTGACGCTCGTCCTAAGCAAGGCCCTGACACTGTCCTCACTAAGGCCCTGACACTACTTCTAACTCAGGCCCTGACATTATACCTAACGAAGGCTCTGATGCTAACCCTAACTAAGGCCCTGACAGTAACCCTAACTAAGGCCTTGACACTACTTCTAACTCAGGCCGTGACATTATTTTATACCTAACAAAGGCTCTGATGCTAACCCTAACTAAGGCCGTGACAGTGACCCTAACTAAGGCCTTGACACTATTCCTAAGTAAGGCCCTAGCCCTAGCCCTAGACCCAGTCCAAGCCCCAGCCCCATCCCAAGTCCCAACTCCTTCCCCAGCTCCTACAGAGGCCTTTATGCTCCTCTTAGGCCTTGCCCTGACACTGTCCTTAACTAAGGCCTTGACACTACTACTAACTGAGGCCGTGATACTGTCCCTAACTAAGTCCCTGACAGTGTCCCTGACTAATTGCCTGACTCTCCTCCTAACTCTGGCCCTGCCATTATACATAACAATGGCTTTAACAATCGTCCTTACCAAGGACCTGACACTGTCCCTCACTAAGGCCCTGACCCTACCTCTAACTCAAGCTCTGACATTATACCTAACAAAGGCTATGATACTAACCCTAACTAAAGCCCCGACAGTGACCCTAACTAAGGCCTTGACAGTATTCCTAAATAAGGCCCAAGCCCTAACCCTAGACCTAGTCCTCCCCTACCCGATCCCCATTCCCATCCCCATCCCCATCCCCATCCCCATCCCCATCCCCATCCCCATCCCCATCCCCAGCCCTAGCCCCTGATGCTGCTCCTGAGTCATGCCCTGACAGTATCCCCAGCTAAGGACCTGATGCTAGGCCTCACTCGGGCCCTGTCGCTCTCCGTACATCACGCTCTGACGCTGTCCCTACCTGAAGCCCTGACACTGGTTCTAAAGAAGGCCCCGATATTCTCAGTAACTAATGTGTTGACACTATACGTGTGTCATGTCCTGACAGTATACCTAGATCATAACTTATCCCTGTCTTTAGCTAAAGTCGAGCCTCTTATGGCAACTAAACCCCTGATGCCATGCTTAACTCACGCCCTGCATTTAGCCCCAAGGCCGTGATACTGTCCCTAACTAAGGCACTGATATTGTCCCTAACTAAGTGCGGTACTCTCTTCCTACCTCTGGCTCTGCAATTATATATAACAAAGGCTCTGACGCTCGTCCTAAGCAAGGCCCTGACACTGTCCCTCAGTAAGGCCCTGACACTACTTCTAACTCAGGCCCTGACATTATACCTAACGAAGGCTCTGATGCTAACCCTAACTAAGGCCCTGACAGTGACCCTAACTAAGGCCTTGACACTATTCCTAACTAAGGCCCTAGCCCTAACCCTAGCCCTAGCCCTCCCCTACCCGATCCCCATCCCCATCTCCATCCCCCTCCCCCTCCCTCTCCCTAGCCCTAGCCCCTGATGCTGATCCTACAGAGGCCCTTATGCTCCTCCTAGGCCTTGCCCTGACACTGTCCCTGCCGAAGGCCGTGATACTGGTCCTAAAGAAGGCCCAGGTGCTCTCGATAACTAAGGCCTTCAAAGTGTCCCTCCCTCCATTCCGGACTTTATCCCTAGTCCATAGTTAATGTCCTGCCTCTTACCCTACCTGAAGCCCTAATGCTGTCCATAACTGAGGCCCTGACTAGTCATCACTAAGGCCCTGACCCTGTTTGTTAGTAAGGCCAGGAAGCTGTCCCTAATGCAGGCCCTGCTGCCGGCAATAACTAAAGGCCTAACACTATCCTGAGCGAATATACTGACCCATCTTGAACCAAGGTCCTGACACTATCCCTAAGTGAGCCCTGATGCTGGCCCTAAATAAAGCCCTGAGGCTGTCCCTAACACAGGCCCTGAAGCTATCCATAACTGAGGCCTTGACACTCCACCTAACTCAGGCCCTGATCATGTCTTTAACTAAGACCGTAATGCTGATCCTACAGAGGCCCTGATGCTGCTCCTGAGTCATGCCCTGACAGTGTCCCCAGCTAAGGACCTGATGCTAGGCCTCACTCGGGCCCTGTCGCTCTCCCTACGTCAGGCTCTGACGCTGTCCCTACCTGAACCCCTGACGCTGGTTCTAAACAAGGCCCCGATATTCTCAGTAACTAATGTGTTGACACTATACGTGTGTCATGTCCTGACAGTATACCTAGATCATAACTTATCCCTGTCTTTAGCTAAAGTCGAGCCTCTTATGGCAACTAAAGCCCTGATGCTATGCTTAACTCAGGCCCTGAATTTATCCCCAAGGCCGTGATACTGTCCCTAACTAAGGCACTGTTATTGTTCCTAAGTAAGGGCGGTACTCTCTTCCTAACTCTGGCCCTGCAATTATATATAACAAAGGCTCTGACGCTCATCCTAAGCAAGGCCCTGACACTGTCCTCACTAAGGCCCTGACACTACTTCTAACTCAGGCCCTGACATTATACCTAACGAAGGCTCTGATGCTAACCCTAACTAAGGCCCTGACAGTAACCCTAACTAAGGCCTTGACACTACTTCTAACTCAGGCCGTGACATTATTTTATACCTAACAAAGGCTCTGATGCTAACCCTAACTAAGGCCGTGACAGTGACCCTAACTAAGGCCTTGACACTATTCCTAAATAAGGCCCTAGCCCTAGCCCTAGCCCCAGCCCCAGCCCCATCCCAAGTCCCAGCTCCTGCCCCAGCTCCTACAGAGGCCTTTATGCTCCTCTTAGGCCTTGCCCTGACACTGTCCTTAACTAAGGCCTTGACACTACTACTAACTGAGGCCGTGATACTGTCCCTAACTAAGTCCCTGACAGTGTCCCTGACTAATTGCCTGACTCTCCTCCTAACTCTGGCCCTGCCATTATACATAACAATGGCTTTAACAATCGTCCTTACCAAGGACCTGACACTGTCCCTCACTAAGGCCCTGACACTACCTCTAACTCAAGCTCTGACATTATACCTAACAAAGGCTATGATACTAACCCTAACTAAAGCCCCGACAGTGACCCTAACTAAGGCCTTGACAGTATTCCTAAATAAGGCCCAAGCCCTAACCCTAGACCTAGCCCTCCCCTACCCGATCCCCATCCCCATCCCCATCCCCATCCCCATCCCCAGCCCCAGCCCCAGCCCCAGCCCCAGCCCTAGCCCCTGATGCTGATCCTACAGAGGCCCTGATGCTGCTCCTGAGTCATGCCCTGACAGTATCCCCAGCTAAGGACCTGATGCTAGGCCTCACTCGGGCCCTGTCGCTCTGCGTACATCACGCTCTGACGCTGTCCCTACCTGAAGCCCTGACACTGGTTCTAAAGAAGGCCCCGATATTCTCAGTAACTAAGGTGTTGACACTATAACTGGGTCATGTCCTGACAGTATACCTAGATCATAACTTATCCCTGTCTTTAGCTAAAGTCGAGCCTCTTATGGCAACTAAAGCCCTGATGCCATGCTTAACTCAGGCCCTGAATTTAGCCCCAAGGCCGTGATACTGTCCCTAACTAAGGCACTGATATTGTCCCTAAGTAAGTGCGGTACTCTCTTCCTACCTCTGGCCCTGCAATTATATATAACAAAGGCTCTGACGCTCGTCCTAAGCAAGGCCCTGACACTGTCCCTCACTAAGGCCCTGACACTACTTCTAACTCAGGCCCTGACATTATACCTAACGAAGGCTCTGATGCTAACCCTAACTGAGGCCCTGACAGTGACCCTAACTAAGGCCTTGACACTATTCCTAAGTAAGGCCTTAGCCCTAGCCCTAGCCCCATCCCCAGCCCCATCCCCAGTCCCAGCTCATGCCACAGCTCCTACAGAGGCCTTTATGCTCCTCGTAGGCCTTGCCCTGACACTGTCCTTAACTAAGGCCTTGACCCTACTACTAACTCAGGCCGTGATACTGTCCCTATCTAAGTCCCTGACAGTGTCCCTGACTAATTGCCTGACTCTCCTCCTAACTCTGGCCCTGCCATTATACATAACAAAGGCTCTAACGCTCGTCCTTACCAAGGACCTGACACTGTCCCTCACTAAGGCCCTGACACTACTTCTAACTGAAGCTCTGACCTTATACCTAACAAAGGCTCTGATGCTAACCCTAACTAAGTCCCTGACAGTGACCCTAACTAAGGCCTTGACACTATTCCTAACTAAGGCCCTAGCCTTAACCCTAGCCCTAGCCCTCCCCTACCCGATCCCCATCCCCATTCCCATCCCCCTCCCCCTCCCTAGGCCTAGCCCCTGATGCTGATCCTACAGAGGCCCTTATGCTCCTCCTAGGCCTTGCCCTGACACTGTCCCTACCGAAGGCTGTGATACTGGTCCTAAAGAAGGCCCAGGTGCTCTCGATAACTAAGGCCTTCAAAGTGTCCCTCCCTCCATTCCGGACTTTATCCCTAGTCCATAGTTAATGTCCTGCCTCTTACCCTACCTGAAGCCCTAATGCTGTCCCTAACTGAGGCCCTGACTAGTCATCACTAAGGCCCTGACACTGTTTGTAAGTAAGGCCAGGAAGCTGTCCCTAATGCAGGCCCTGCTGCCGGCAATAACTAAAGGCCTAACACTATCCTGAGCGAATATACTGACCCATCTCGAACCAAGGTCCTGACACTATCCCTAAGTGAGCCCTGATGCTGGCCCTAAATAAAGCCCTGAGGCTGTCCCTAACACAGGCCCTGAAGCTATCCATAACTGAGGCCTTGACACTCCACCTAACTCAGGCCCTGATCATGTCTTTAACTAAGACCGTAATGCTGATCCTACAGAGGCCCTGATGCTGCTCCTGAGTCATGCCCTGACAGTGTCCCAAGCTAAGGACCTGATGCTAGGCCTCACTCGGGCCCTGTCACTCTCCCTACGTCAGGCTCTGACGCTGTCCCTACCTGAACCCCTGACGCTGGTTCTAAACATGGCCCCGATATTCTCAGTATCTAATGTGTTGACACTATACGTGTGTCATGTCCTGACAGTATACCTAGATCATAACTTATCCCTGTCTTTAGCTAAAGTCGAGCCTCTTATGGCAACTAAAGCCCTGAGGCTGTGCTTAACTCAGGCCCTGAATTTATCCCCAAGGCCGTGATACTGTCCCTAACTAAGGCACTGTTATTGTTCCTAAGTAAGGGCAGTACGCTCTTCCTAACTCTGGCCCAGCAATTATATATAAAAAAGGCTCTGACGCTCGTCCTAAGCAAGGCCCTGACACTGTCCTCACTAAGGCCCTGACACTACTTCTAACTCAGGCCCTGACATTATACCTAACGAAGGCTCTGATGCTAACCCTAACTAAGGCCCTGACAGTGACCCTAACTAAGGCCTTGACACTATTCCTAAGTAAGGCCTTAGCCCTAGCCCTAGCCCCATCCCCAGCCCCATCCCCAGTCCCAGCTCATGCCACAGCTCCTACAGAGGCCTTTATGCTCCTCGTAGGCCTTGCCCTGACACTGTCCTTAACTAAGGCCTTGACACTACTACTAACTCAGGCCGTGATACTGTCCCTATCTAAGTCCCTGACAGTGTCCCTGACTAATTGCCTGACTCTCCTCCTAACTCTGGCCCTGCCATTATACATAACAAAGGCTCTAACGCTCGTCCTTACCAAGGACCTGACACTGTCCCTCACTAAGGCCCTGACACTACTTCTAACTCAAGCTCTGACCTTATACCTAACAAAGGCTCTGATGCTAACCCTAACTAAGGCCCTGACAGTGACCCTAACTAAGGCCTTGACAGTATTCCTAACTAAGGCCCTAGCCCTAACCCTAGCCCTAGCCCTCCCCTACCCGATCCCCATCCCCATCCCCATCCCCCTCCCCCTCCCTAGGCCTAGCCCCTGATGCTGATCCTACAGAGGCCCTTATGCTCCTCCTAGGCCTTGCCCTGACACTGTCCCTACCGAAGGCTGTGATACTGGTCCTAAAGGAGGCCCAGGTGCTCTCGATAACTAAGGCCTTCAAAGTGTCCCTCCCTCCATTCCGGACTTTATCCCTAGTCCATAGTTAATGTCCTGCCTCTTACCCTACCTGAAGCCCTAATGCTGTCCCTAACTGAGGCCCTGACTAGTCATCACTAAGGCCCTGACACTGTTTGTAAGTAAGGCCAGGAAGCTGTCCCTAATGCAGGCCCTGCTGCGGGCAATAAGTAAAGGCCTAACACTATCCTGAGCGAATATACTGACCCATCTCTAACCAAGGTCCTGACACTATCCCTAAGTCAGCCCTGATGCTGGCCCTAAATAAAGCCCTGAGGCTGTCCCTAACACAGGCCCTGAAGCTCTCCATAACTGAGGCCTTGACACTCCACCTAACTCAGGCCCTGATCATGTCTTTAACTAAGACCGTAATGCTGATCCTACAGAGGCCCTGATGCTGCTCCTGAGTCATGCCCTGACAGTGTCCCCAGCTAAGGACCTGATACTAGGCCTCACTCGGGCCCTGTCGCTCTCCCTACGTCAGGCTCTGACGCTGTCCCTACCTGAAGCCCTGACGCTGGTTCTAAACAAGGCCCCGATATTCTCAGTAACTAATGTGTTGACACTATATGTGTGTCATGTCCTGACAGTATACCTAGATCATAACTTATCCCTGTCTTTAGCTAAAGTCGAGCCTCTTATGGCAACTAAAGCCCTGATGCTGTGCTTAACTCAGGCCCTGAATTTATCCCCAAGGCCGTGATACTGTCCCTAACTAAGGCACTGTTATTGTTCCTAAGTAAGGGCGGTACTCTCTTCCTAACTCTGGCCCTGCAATTACATATAAAAAAGGCTCTGACGCTCGTCCTAAGCAAGGCCCTGACACTGTCCTCACTAAGGCCCTGACACTACTTCTAACTCAGGCCCTGACATTATACCTAATGAAGGCTCTGATGCTAACCCTAACTAAGGCCCTGACAGTAACCCTAACTAAGGCCTTGACACTATTCCTAAGTAAGGCCTTAGCCCTAGCCCTAGCCCCAGCCCCAGCCCCATCCCCAGTCCCAGCTCCTGCCACAGCTCCTACAGAGGCCTTTATGTTCCTCGTAGGCCTTGCCCTGACACTGTCCTTAACTAAGGCCTTGACACTACTACTAACTCAGGCCGTGATACTGTCCCTATCTAAGTCCCTGACAGTGTCCCTGACTAATTGCCTGACTCTCCTCCTAACTCTGGCCCTGCCATTATACAAAACAAAGGCTCTAACGCTCATCCTTACCAAGGACCTGACACTGTCCCTCACTAAGGCCCTGACACTACTTCTAACTCAAGCTCTGACATTATACCTAACAAAGGCTTTGATGCTAACCCTAACTAAGGCCCTGAGAGTGACCCTAAATAAGGCCTTGACACTATACCTAACTAAGGCCCTAGCCCTAACCCTAGCCCTAGCCCTCCCCTACCCGATCCCCATCATCATCCCCAGCCCCAGCCCCAGCCCTAGCCCCTGATGCTGATCCTACAGAGGCCCTTATGCTCCTCCTAGGCCTTGCCCTGACACTGTCCCTACCGAAGGCCGTGATACTGGTCCTAAAGGAGGCCCAGGTGCTCTCGATAACTAAGGCCTTCAAAGTGTCCCTCCCTCCATTCCGGACTTTATCCCTAGTCCATAGTTAATGTCCTGCCTCTTACCCTACCTGAAGCCCTAATGCTGTCCCTAACTGAGGCCCTGACTAGTCATCACTAAGGCCCTGACACTGTTTGTAAGTAAGGCCAGGAAGCTGTGCCTAATGCAGGCCCTGCTGCCGGCAATAACTAAAGGCCTAACACTATCCTGAGCGAATATACTCACCCATCTCGAACCAAGGTCCTGACACTATCCCTAAGTGAGCCCTGATGCTGGCCCTAAATAAAGCCCTGAGGCTGTCCGTAACACAGGCCCTGAAGCTATCCGTAACTGAGGCCTTGACACTCCACCTAACTCAGGCCCTGATCATGTCTTTAACTAAGACCGTAATGCTGATCCTACAGAGGCCCTGATGCTGCTCCTGAGTCATGCCCTGACAGTGTCCCCAGCTAAGGACCTGATGCTAGACCTCACTCGGGCCCTGTCGCTCTCCCTACGTCAGGCTCTGACGCTGTCCCTACCTGAAGCCCTGACGCTGGTTCTAAACAAGGCCCCGATATTCTCAGTAACTAAGGTGTTGACAGTATAACTGGGTCATGTCCTGACAGTATACCTAGATCATAACTTATCCCTGTCTTTAGCTAAAGTCGAGCCTCTTATGGCAACTGAAGCCCTGATGCTGTGCTTAACTCAGGCCCTGAATTTAGCCCCAAGGCCGTGATACTGTCCCTAACTAAGGCACTGATACTGTCGCTAAGTAAGGGCGGTACTCTCTTCCTAACTCTGGCCCTTGAATTATATATAACAAAGGCTCTGACGCTTGTCCTAACCAAGGCCCTGACACTGTCCCTCACTAAGGCCCTGACACTACTTCTAACTCAGGCCGTGACATTATTTTATACCTAACAAAGGCTCTGATGCTAACCCTAACTAAGGCCGTGACAGTGACCCTAACTAAGGCCTTGACACTATTCCTAAGTAAGGCCATAGCCCTAGCCCTAGCCCCAGCCCCAGCCCCATCCCAAGTCCCAGCTCCTGCCCCAGCTCCTACAGAGGCCTTTATGCTCCTCTTAGGCCTTGCCCTGACACTGTCCTTAACTAAGGCCTTGACACTACTACTAACTGAGGCCGTGATACTGTCCCTAACTAAGTCCCTGACAGTGTCCCTGACTAATTGCCTGACTCTCCTCCTAACTCTGGCCCTGCCATTATACATAACAATGGGTTTAACAATCGTCCTTACCAAGGACCTGATACTGTCCCTCACTAAGGCCCTGACACTACCTCTAACTCAAGCTCTGACATTATACCTAACAAAGGCTATGATACTAACCCTAACTAAAGCCCCGACAGTGACCCTAACTAAGGCCTTGACAGTATTCCTAAATAAGGCCCAAGCCCTAACCCTAGACCTAGCCCTCCCCTACCCGATCCCCATCCCCATCCCCCTCCCCCTCCCTAGGCCTAGCCCCTGATGCTGATCCTACAGAGGCCCTTATGCTCCTCCTAGGCCTTCCCCTGACACTGTCCCTACCGAAGGCTGTGATACTGGTCCTAAAGAAGGCCCAGTTGGTCTCTATAACTAAGGCCTTCAAAGTGTCCCTCCCTCCATTCCGGACTTTATCCCTAGTCCATAGTTAATGTCCTGCCTCTTACCCTACCTGAAGCCCTAATTCTGTCCCTAACTGAGGCCCTGACTAGTCATCACTAAGGCCCTGACACTGTTTGTAAGTAAGGCCAGGAAGCTGTCCCTAATGCAGGCCCTGCTGCCGGCAATAACTAAAGGCCTAACACTATCCTGAGCGAATATACTGACCCATCTCGAACCAAGGTCCTGACACTATCCCTAAGTCAGCCCTGATGCTGGCCCTAAATAAAGCCCTGAGGCTGTCCCTAACACAGGCCCTGAAGCTATCCATAACTGAGGCCTTGACACTCCACCTAACTCAGGCCCTGATCATGTCTTTAACTAAGACCGTAATGCTGATCCTACAGAGGCCCTGATGCTGCTCCTGAGTCATGCCCTGACAGTGTCCCCAGCTAAGGACCTGATGCTAGGCCTCACTCGGGCCCTGTCACTCTCCCTACGTCAGGCTCTGACGCTGTCCCTACCTGAAGCCCTGACGCTGGTTCTAAACAAGGCCCCGATATTCTCAGTAACTAATGTGTTGACACTATACGTGGGTCATGTCCTGACAGTATACCTAGATCATAACTTATCCCTGTCTTTAGCTAAAGTCGAGCCTCTTATGGCAACTAAAGCCCTGATGCTGTGCTTAACTCAGGCCCTGAATTTATCCCCAAGGCCGTGATACTGTCCCTAACTAAGGCACTGTTATTGTTCCTAAGTAAGGGCGGTACTCTCTTCCTAACTCTGGCCCTGCAATTATATATAAAAAAGGCTCTGACGCTCGTCCTAAGCAAGGCCCTGACACTGTCCTCACTAAGGCCCTGACACTACTTCTAACTCAGGCCCTGACATTATACCTAACGAAGGCTCTGATGCTAACCCTAACTAAGGCCCTGACAGTAACCCTAACTAAGGCCTTGACACTATTCCTAAGTAAGGCCTTAGCCCTAGCCCTAGCCCCAGCCCCAGCCCCATCCCCAGTCCCAGCTCCTGCCACAGCTCCTACAGAGGCCTTTATGTTCCTCGTAGGCCTTGCCCTGACACTGTCCTTAACTAAGGCCTTGACACTACTACTAACTCAGGCCGTGATACTGTCCCTATCTAAGTCCCTGACAGTGTCCCTGACTAATTGCCTGACTCTCCTCCTAACTCTGGCCCTGCCATTATACAAAACAAAGGCTCTAACGCTCATCCTTACCAAGGACCTGACACTGTCCCTCACTAAGGCCCTGACACTACTTCTAACTCAAGCTCTGACATTATACCTAACAAAGGCTTTGATGCTAACCCTAACTAAGGCCCTGAGAGTGACCCTAAATAAGGCCTTGACACTATACCTAACTAAGGCCCTAGCCCTAGCCCTCCCCTACCCGATCCCCATCACCATCCCCATCCCCAGCCCCAGCCCTAGCCCCTGATGCTGATCCTACAGAGGCCCTTATGCTCCTCCTAGGCCTTGCCCTGACACTGTCCCTACCGAAGGCCATGATACTGGTCCTAAAGAAGGCCCAGGTGCTCTCGATAACTAAGGCCTTCAAAGTGTCCCTCCCTCCATTCCGGACTTTATCCCTAGTCCATAGTTAATGTCCTGCCTCTTACCCTACCTGAAGCCCTAATGCTGTCCCTAACTGAGGCCCTGACTAGTCATCACTAAGGCCCTGACACTGTTTGTAAGTAAGGCCAGGAAGCTGTCCCTAATGCAGGCCCTGCTGCCGGCAATAACTAAAGGCCTAACACTATCCTGAGCGAATATACTGACCCATCTCGAACCAAGGTCCTGACACTATCCCTAAGTCAGCCCTGATGCTGGCCCTAAATAAAGCCCTGAGGCTGTCCCTAACACAGGCCCTGAAGCTATCCATAACTGAGGCCTTGACACTCCACCTAACTCAGGCCCTGATCATGTCTTTAACTAAGACCGTAATGCTGATCCTACAGAGGCCCTGATGCTGCTCCTGAGTCATGCCCTGACAGTGTCCCCAGCTAAGGACCTGATGCTAGGCCTCACTCGGGCCCTGTCACTCTCCCTACGTCAGGCTCTGACGCTGTCCCTACCTGAAGCCCTGACGCTGGTTCTAAACAAGGCCCCGATATTCTCAGTAACTAATGTGTTGACACTATACGTGGGTCATGTCCTGACAGTATACCTAGATCATAACTTATCCCTGTCTTTAGCTAAAGTCGAGCCTCTTATGGCAACTAAAGCCCTGATGCTGTGCTTAACTCAGGCCCTGAATTTATCCCCAAGGCCGTGATACTGTCCCTAACTAAGGCACTGTTATTGTTCCTAAGTAAGGGCGGTACTCTCTTCCTAACTCTGGCCCTGCAATTATATATAAAAAAGGCTCTGACGCTCGTCCTAAGCAAGGCCCTGACACTGTCCTCACTAAGGCCCTGACACTACTTCTAACTCAGGCCCTGACATTATACCTAACGAAGGCTCTGATGCTAACCCTAACTAAGGCCCTGACAGTAACCCTAACTAAGGCCTTGACACTATTCCTAAGTAAGGCCTTAGCCCTAGCCCTAGCCCCAGCCCCAGCCCCATCCCCAGTCCCAGCTCCTGCCACAGCTCCTACAGAGGCCTTTATGTTCCTCGTAGGCCTTGCCCTGACACTGTCCTTAACTAAGGCCTTGACACTACTACTAACTCAGGCCGTGATACTGTCCCTATCTAAGTCCCTGACAGTGTCCCTGACTAATTGCCTGACTCTCCTCCTAACTCTGGCCCTGCCATTATACAAAACAAAGGCTCTAACGCTCATCCTTACCAAGGACCTGACACTGTCCCTCACTAAGGCCCTGACACTACTTCTAACTCAAGCTCTGACATTATACCTAACAAAGGCTTTGATGCTAACCCTAACTAAGGCCCTGAGAGTGACCCTAAATAAGGCCTTGACACTATACCTAACTAAGGCCCTAGCCCTAGCCCTCCCCTACCCGATCCCCATCACCATCCCCATCCCCAGCCCCAGCCCTAGCCCCTGATGCTGATCCTACAGAGGCCCTTATGCTCCTCCTAGGCCTTGCCCTGACACTGTCCCTACCGAAGGCCATGATACTGGTCCTAAAGAAGGCCCAGGTGCTCTCGATAACTAAGGCCTTCAAAGTGTCCCTCCCTCCATTCCGGACTTTATCCCTAGTCCATAGTTAATGTCCTGCCTCTTACCCTACCTGAAGCCCTAATGCTGTCCCTAACTGAGGCCCTGACTAGTCATCACTAAGGCCCTGACACTGTTTGTAAGTAAGGCCAGGAAGCTGTCCCTAATGCAGGCCCTGCTGCCGGCAATAACTAAAGGCCTAACACTATCCTGAGCGAATATACTGACCCATCTCGAACCAAGGTCCTGACACTATCCCTAAGTCAGCCCTGATGCTGGCCCTAAATAAAGCCCTGAGGCTGTCCCTAACACAGGCCCTGAAGCTATCCGTAACTGAGGCCTTGACACTCCACCTAACTCAGGCCCTGATCATGTCTTTAACTAAGACCGTAATGCTGATCCTACAGAGGCCCTGATGCTGCTCCTGAGTCATGCCCTGACAGTGTCCCCAGCTAAGGACCTGATGCTAGGCCTCACTCGGGCCCTGTCGCTCTCCCTACGTCAGGCTCTGACGCTGTCCCTACCTGAAGCCCTGACGCTGGTTCTAAACAAGGCCCCGATATTCTCAGTAACTAAGGTGTTGACAGTATAACTGGGTCATGTCCTGACAGTATACCTAGATCATAACTTATCCCTGTCTTTAGCTAAAGTCGAGCCTCTTATGGCAACTGAAGCCCTGATGCTGTGCTTAACTCAGGCCCTGAATTTAGCCCCAAGGCCGTGATACTGTCCCTAACTAAGGCACTGATACTGTCCCTAAGTAAGGGCGGTACTCTCTTCCTAACTCTGGCCCTTGAATTATATATAACAAAGGCTGTGACGCTTGTCCTAACCAAGGCCCTGACACTGTCCCTCACTAAGGCCCTGACACTACTTCTAACTCAGGCCGTGACATTATTTTATACCTAACAAAGGCTCTGATGCTAACCCTAACTAAGGCCGTGACAGTGACCCTAACTAAGGCCTTGACACTATTCCTAAGTAAGGCCCTAGCCCTAGCCCTAGCCCCAGCCCCAGCCCCATCCCAAGTCCCAGCTCCTGCCCCAGCTCCTACAGAGGCCTTTATGCTCCTCTTAGGCCTTGCCCTGACACTGTCCTTAACTAAGGCCTTGACACTACTACTAACTGAGGCCGTGATACTGTCCCTAACTAAGTCCCTGACAGTGTCCCTGACTAATTGCCTGACTCTCCTCCTAACTCTGGCCCTGCCATTATACATAAAAATGGCTTTAACAATCGTCCTTACCAAGGACCTGACACTGTCCCTCACTAAGGCCCTGACACTACCTCTAACTCAAGCTCTGACATTATACCTAACAAAGGCTATGATACTAACCCTAACTAAAGCCCCGACAGTGACCCTAACTAAGGCCTTGACAGTATTCCTAAATAAGGCCCAAGCCCTAACCCTAGACCTAGCCCTCCCCTACTCGATCCCCATCCCCATCCCCATCCCCAGCCCCAGCCCCAGCCCCAGCCCTAGCCCCTGATGCTGATCCTACAGAGGCCCTGATGCTGCTCCTGAGTCATGCCCTGACAGTATCCCCAGCTAAGGACCTGATGCTAGGCCTCACTCGGGCCCTGTCGCTCTCCGTACATCACGCTCTGACGCTGTCCCTACCTGAAGCCCTGACACTGGTTCTAAAGAAGGCCCCGATATTCTCAGTAACTAAGGTGTTGACACTATAACTGGGTCATGTCCTGACAGTATACCTAGATCATAACTTATCCCTGTCTTTAGCTAAAGTCGAGCCTCTTATGGCAACTAAAGCCCCGATGCCATGCTTAACTCAGGCCCTGAATTTAGCCCCAAGGCCGTGATACTGTCCCTAACTAAGGCACTGATATTGTCCCTAAGTAAGTGCGGTACTCTCTTCCTACCTCTGGCCCTGCAATTATATATAACAAAGGCTCTGACGCTCGTCCTAAGCAAGGCCCTGACACTGTCCCTCACTAAGGCCCTGACACTACTTCTAACTCAAGCTCTGACCTTATACCTAACAAAGGCTCTGATGCTAACCCTAACTAAGGCCCGGACAGTGACCCTAACTAAGGCTTTGACACTATTCCTAACTAAGGCCCTAGCCCTAACCCTAGCCCTAGCCCTCCCCTACCTGATCCCCATCCCCATCCCCATCCCCATCCCCTTCCCTAGCCCTAGCCCCTGATGCTGATCCTACAGAGGCCCTTATGCTCCTCCTAGGCCTTGCCCTGACACTGTCCCTACCGAAGGCCGTGATACTGGTCCTAAAGAAGGCCCAGGTGCTCTCGATAACTAAGGCCTTCAAAGTGTCCCTCCCTCCATTCCGGACTTTATCCCTAGTCCGTAGTTAATGTCCTGCCTCTTACCCTACCTGAAGCCCTAATGCTGTCCCTAACTGAGGCCCTGACTAGTCATCACTAAGGCCCTGACACTGTTTGTAAGTAAGGCCAGGAAGCTGTCCCTAATGCAGGCCCTGCTGCCGGCAATAACTAAAGGCCTAACACTATCCTGAGCGAATATACTGACCCATCTCGAACCAAGGTCCTGACACTATCCCTAAGTCAGCCCTGATGCTGGCCCTAAATAAAGCCCTGAGGCTGTCCCTAACACAGGCCCTGAAGCTATCCATAACTGAGGCCTTGACACTCCACCTAACTCAGGCCCTGATCATGTCTTTAACTAAGACCGTAATGCTGATCCTACAGAGGCCCTGATGCTGCTCCTGAGTCATGCCCTGACAGTGTCCCCAGCTAAGGACCTGATGCTAGGCCTCACTTGGGCCCTGTCGCTCTCCCTACGTCAGGCTCTGACGCTGTCCCTACCTGAAGCCCTGACGCTGGTTCTAAACAAGGCCCCGATATTCTCAGTAACTAAGGTGTTGACAGTATAACTGGGTCATGTCCTGACAGTATACCTAGATCATAACTTATCCCTGTCTTTAGCTAAAGTCGAGCCTCTTATGGCAACTGAAGCCCTGATGCTGTGCTTAACTCAGGCCCTGAATTTAGCCCCAAGGCCATGATACTGTCCCTAACTAAGGCACTGATACTGTGGCTAAGTAAGGGCGGTACTCTCTTCCTAACTCTCGCCCTTGAATTATATATAACAAAGGCTCTGACGCTTGTCCTAACCAAGGCCCTGACACTGTCCCTCACTAAGGCCCTGACACTACTTCTAACTCAGGCCGTGACATTATTTTATACCTAACAAAGGCTCTGATGCTAACCCTAACTAAGGCCGTGACAGTGACCCTAACTAAGGCCTTGACACTATTCCTAAGTAAGGCCCTAGCCCTAGCCCTAGCCCCAGCCCCAGCCCCATCCCAAGTCCCAGCTCCTGCCCCAGCTCCTACAGAGGCCTTTATGCTCCTCTTAGGCCTTGCCCTGACACTGTCCTTAACTAAGGCCTTGACACTACTACTAACTGAGGCCGTGATACTGTCCCTAACTAAGTCCCTGACAGTGTCCCTGACTAATTGCCTGACTCTCCTCCTAACTCTGGCCCTGCCATTATACATAACAATGGGTTTAACAATCGTCCTTACCAAGGACCTGACACTGTCCCTCACTAAGGCCCTGACACTACCTCTAACTCAAGCTCTGACATTATACCTAACAAAGGCTATGATACTAACCCTAACTAAAGCCCCGACAGTGACCCTAACTAAGGCCTTGACAGTATTCCTAAATAAGGCCCAAGCCCTAACCCTAGACCTAGCCCTCCCCTACCCGATCCCCATCCCCATCCCCATCCCCATCCCCATCTCCAGCCCCAGCCCCATCCCTAGCCCCAGCCCTAGGCCCTGATGCTGATCCTACAGAGGCCCTGATGCTGCTCCTGAGTCATGCCCTGACAGTATCCCCAGCTAAGGACCTGATGCTAGGCCTCACTCGGGCCCTGTCGCTCTCCGTGCATCATGCTCTAACGCTGTCTCTACCTGAAGCCCTGACACTGGTTCTAAAGAAGGCCCCGATATTCTCAGTAACTAAGGTGTTGACACTATAACTGGGTCATGTCCTGACAGTATACCTAGATCATAACTTATCCCTGTCTTTAGCTAAAGTCGAGCCTCTTATGGCAACTAAAGCCCTGATACCATGCTTAACTCAGGCCCTGAATTTATCCCCAAGGCCGTGATACTGTCCCTAACTAAGGCACTGTTATTGTTCCTAAGTAAGGGCAGTACTCTCTTCCTAACTCTGGCCCTGCAATTATATATAACAAAGGCTCTGACGCTCGTCCTAAGCAAGGCCCTGACACTGTCCTCACTAAGGCCCTGACACTACTTCTAACTCAGGCCCTGACATTATACCTAACGAAGGCTCTGATGCTAACCCTAACTAAGGCCCTGACAGTGACCCTAACTAAGGCCTTGACACTATTCCTAAGTAAGGCCTTAGCCCTAGCCCTAGCCCCATCCCCAACCCCATCCCCAGTCCCAGCTCCTGCCTCAGCTCCTACAGAGGCCTTTATGCTCCTCGTAGGCCTTGCCCTGACACTGTCCTTAACTAAGGCCTTGACACTACTACTAACTCAGGCCGTGATACTGTCCCTATCTAAGTCCCTGACAGTGTCCCTGACTAATTGCCTGACTCTCCTCCTAACTCTGGCCCTGCCATTATACAAAACAAAGGCTCTAACGCTCATCCTTACCAAGGACCTGACACTGTCCCTCACTAAGGCCCTGACACTACTTCTAACTCAAGCTGTGACATTATACCTAACAAAGGCTTTGATGCTAACCCTAACTAAGGCCCTGAGAGTGACCCTAAATAAGGCCTTGACACTATACCTAACTAAGGCCCTAGCCCTAACCCTAGCCCTAGCCCTCCCCTACCCGATCCCCGTCCCCATCCCCATCCCCCTCCCCCTCCCCATCCCCAGCCTTAGCCCCTGATGCTGATCCTACAGAGGCCCTGATGCTGCTCCTGAGTCATGTCCTGACCGTGTCCGCAGCTAAGGACCTGATGCTAGTTCTCACTCGGGCCCTGTCGCTCTCCGTACATCACGCTCTGACGCTGTCCCTAACTGAACCCCTGACGCTGGTTCTAAACAAGGCCGCGATATTCTCAATAACTAATGTGTTGACACTATACGTGTGTCATGTCCTGACAGTATACCTAGATCATAACTTATCCCTGTCTTTAGCTAAAGTCGAGCCTCTTATGGCAACTAAAGCCCTGATGCTATGCTTAACTCAGGCCCTGAATTTATCCCCAAGGCCGTGATACTGTCCCTAACTAAGGCACTGTTATTGTTCCTAAGTAAGGGCGGTACTCTCTTTCTAACTCTGGCCCTGCAATTATATATAACAAAGGCTCTGACGCTCGTCCTAAGCAAGGCCCTGACACTGTCCTCACTAAGGCCCTGACACTACTTCTAACTCAGGCCCTGACATTATACCTAACGAAGGCTCTGATGCTAACCCTAACTAAGGCCCTGACAGTGACCCTAACTAAGGCCTTGACACTATTCCTAAGTAAGGCCTTAGCCCTAGCCCTAGCCCCATCCCCAGCCCCAGCTCCTGCCACAGCTCCTACAGAGGCCTTTATGCTCCTCGTAGGCCTTGCTCTGACACTGTCCTTAACTAAGGCCTTGACACTAGTACTAACTCAGGCCGTGATACTGTCCCTTTCTAAGTCCTGGACAGTGTCCCTGACTCACTGCCTGACTCTCCTCCTAACTCTGGCCCTGGCATTATACATAACAAAGGCTCTAACGCTCATCCTTACCAGGGACCTGATACTGTCCCTCACTAAGGCCCTGACACTACTTCTAACTCAAGGTCTCACCTTATACCTAATAAAGGCTCTGATGCTAACCCTAACTAAGGCCTTGACACTATACCTAACTAAGGCCCCAGCCCTAACCCAGCCCTAGCCCTCTCCTACCCGATCCCCATCCCCATCCCCAGCCGCAGCCCCAGCCCTAGGCCCTGATGCTGATCCTACAGAGGCCCTCATGCTCCTCCTAGGCCTTGCCCTGACACTGTCCCTACCGAAGGCCGTGATACTGGTCCTAAAGAAGGCCCAGGTGCTCTCGATAACTAAGGCGTTCAAAGTGTCCCTCATTCCATTCCTGACTTTATCCCTAGTCCGTTGTTAATGTCCTGCCTCTTACCCTACCTGAAGCCCTAATACTGTCCCTAACTAAGGCCCTGACTAGTCATCACTAAGGCCCTGACTCTGTTTGTAAGTAAGGCCAGGAAGCTGTCCCTAATGCAGGCCCTGCTGCCAGCAATAACTAA
This sequence comes from Hyperoodon ampullatus, assembly GCF_949752795.1. Lineage (NCBI taxonomy): Eukaryota > Metazoa > Chordata > Mammalia > Artiodactyla > Ziphiidae > Hyperoodon > Hyperoodon ampullatus. Next base: position 902,869 of record NC_136932.1, on the reverse strand, counting down.
AGGCCTAACACTATCCTGAGCCAATATACTGACCCATCTCGAACCAAGGTCCTGACACTATCCCTAAGTCAGCCCTGATGCTGGCCCTAAATAAAGCCCTGAGGCTGTCCCTAACACAGGCTCTGACACTGTTCTTAACTAACGCCTTGACACTCCACCTAACTCAGGCTGTGATACTGTCCCTAACTAAGGCCCTGAGAGTGTCCCTAACTAAGGGCCTGACTGTCGTCCTAACTCTGGCCCTGCCATTATACAGATCAAGGGCTATGACGCTCGTCCTAACCAAGGCACTGGCACTGTTCATCACTAAGGCTTGACACTACTTCTAACTCAGGCCCTGATATTATACCTAACGAAGGCTCTGATGCTAACCCTAACTAAGGTCCTGACAGTGACCCTAAGTAAGGCCTTGAGACTATTCGTAAGTAAGGCCCTAGCCCTAGCCCTAACCCCAGGCCCAGCCCCAGCCCCAGTCCCAGCTCCTGCCCCAGCTCCTACAGAGGCCTTTATGCTCCTGCTAGTGCTTGCCCTGACACTGTCCTTAACTAAGGCCTTGACACTGCTACTAACTGAGGCCGTGATACTGTCCCTAGCTAAGTCCCTGACAGTGTCCCTGACTAATTGCCTGACTCTCCTCCTAACTCTGGCCCTGCCATTATACATAACAAAGGCTGTGACGCTCATCCTAACCAAGGCCCTGACACTGTCCGTCACTAAGGCCCTGACACCACTTCTAACTCAGGCCCTGACATTATACCTAACGAAGGTTCTGTTGCAAACCCCAGCTTAGCCCCTGACAGTGACCCTAACTACGGCCTTCACAGTATTCCTTACTAAAGCCCTAGCTCTAGCCCTAGCCCCAGCCCCAGCCCCAGCCCTAGCGCCTGATGCTGATCCTACCAAGGCCCTTATGCTCCTCGTAGGCCTTGCCCTGACACTGTCGTTAACTAAGGCCTTGACGCTACTACTAACGCAGGCCGTGATACTGTCCCCAAGGAAGGCCCTGACAGTGTCCCTAATTAATGGCCTGACTCTCCTCCTAATTCTGGCACTGCCGTTATACATAACAAAGGCTCTGACGCTCGTTCTAACCAAGGCCCTGACACTGTCCCTCACTATGACCCTGAAACGACTACTAAATCAGGCCCTGACAGTATACCTAAAGAAGGCTCTGATGCTAAGCCTAACTAAGGCCTTGACAGTACTCCTAACTAAGGCCCTAGCTCTAGCCATAGCCGTAGCCCCAGCCATAGCCCCAGGCCGAACCCCAACCCCTGGCCCAGCCCCAGCTCTTGATCCTACAGAGGCCCTTATGGTCCTCCTAGGTCTTGCCCTGACACTGTCCTTAACTAAGGCCTTGACACTCTACTGACTCAGGCCGTGATACTGTCCCTAACTTAGGCACTGATATTGTCCCTAAGAAAGGTCGGTACTCTCTTCCTAACTCTGGCCGTCCAATTATATATAACAAAGGCTCTGACGCTCGTCCTAAGCAAGGCCCTGACACTGTCCCTCACTAAGGCTTGACACTACTTCTTAGGCCCTGACTTTATAGCTAATGAAGGCTCTGATGGTAACCCTAACTAAGGTCCTGACAGTGACCATATCTAAGGCCTTGACAGTATTCCTAACTAAGGCCATAGCCCTAGCCTTAGCCCCAACCCCAGCCCCAGCCCCAGCCCCTGATCCTACAGAGGCCCTTATGCTCCTCCTAAGCCTTGCCCTGACAGTGTCCTTAACTAAGGCCTTGACACTACTACTAACTCAGGCCGTGATACTGTCCCTAACTGAGGCCCTGACGCTCTCCCTAACTCAGGCTCTGATCATGTCTTAAGACCGTAATGCTGATTCTACAGAGGCCCTGATGCTCCTGAGTCATGCCCTGACAGTGTCCCTAGCTAAGGGCCTGACGCTAGGCCTCAGTCATGCTCTGACCGTCTCTCTGTCAGGCTCTGATGCTGTCCCTACCTGAAGCCCTGACACTCATTCTGAACAAGGCCCTGATACTCTCAGTAACTAAAGTTTGACACTATCCCTAGGTTATTTCCTGATACTATACCTAGACCTTAACCTAACCGTTTCTTTAGCTAGAGTTGAGCTTCTTATGCCAAGTAAAGCCCTGATGCTGTGCCTAACTGAGGCCCTGACTTTAGTCCCAAGGCCGTGACACTGTCCCTAACTAAGGCCTAGATGCTCATCCTAAGTCAGGGCCTCATACTGTCCCTACCTAGGGCCCTGACACTATTCCTAACTGAGGCCCTGACACAATCCCTAACAAAGTCCTTGACACTACTGCTAACTCAGGCCCTGACAGTGTCCCTAAATAACGCCCTGATACTACTCCTAACTCAGGCCATGACATTGTTCCTAACTAAGGCTCTGATACTACTCTTAACTCAGGCCCTGACATGATACCTAACAAAGACTCTGATGATAGTCCTAACCAAGGCCCTGACACACACTGTCCCTATCTAAGGCCTTGACATTGCTCCTAACTCAGGCCCTCACACGATTACTAACAAAGGCTCTGTTGCTAGTCCTAACTAAGGACCTGACACTGTCCCCAACTAAGGCCCTGACACTACTCCTAAGTCAGGCCTTGACATGATACCTAACAAAGGCTGTGATGCTAGTCCGAACTAAGGCCCAACACTGTCCCTGACTAAAGCCTTGACACTCCTACTAAGTCAAAGGCTTTAGTTAGGTCCTGTTTCAGCGCCTTAGTTAGGAATAGCGTCAGAACCTTTGTTAGGTATCGTGTCAGGGCCTAAGTTAGGAGTACTGTCAGGGCCTTAGTTAGGTACAGTGTCAGGGGCTGAGTTAGGAGTACGGTGAAGGCCTTGGTGAGGACAGTGTCAGGGCCTTAGTTAGGACTATTCAGGTCCTTAGGTAGGGACAGAGTTAGGGCTTCAGGTAGGCTAATTATTACTTAATAAGTAAGCCTTGTTAGGTATCGGGTCAGGGCCTAAGTTAGGAGTACTGTCAGGGTCTTAGTTAGGGACAGTGTGAGGGCCTTGGTTAGGACTAGCATCTGAGCCTTTGTTAGGGACAGTGTCAGGGTCTTAGTTAGGACTAACGTCAGGACCTTCTGTTAGGTACAGTGTCAGGGCCTGCGTTAGGATTAGTGTTAGGGCCTTTGTTAGGGACAGTATCAGGCCCTGATGTTCGACCAGCATCTAGGCCTTAGTTAGGGACAGTGTCAAGGCCTTGGGACTAAGTCAGGGCCTGAGTTATGCACAGCATCAGGCCTTTAGTTGGCATAAGAGGCTCGACTTTAGCTAAAGACAGGGTTACGTTAAGGTATAGGTATAGTGTCAGGAAATGACCTGGGGATAGTGTGAATACCACAGTTACTGAGAGTATCAGGTCCTTGTTTAGAATCAGTGTCAGGGGTTCAGGTAGGGATCGCCTGGGAGCCTGTCTTAGGGAGAGCGACAGGGCCTGAGTGAGGCCTAGCATCAGGCCCTTAGCTAGGGACACTCTCAGGGCATGACTTAGGAGCAGCAATGGGGCCTTTGTAGGATGAGCAGTAGGGTCTTAGTTAAAGACATGATCAGGGCCTGAGTTAGGAGTACGTTCAGGGCCTTAGGTAGGGAGAGTGTCAGGGCCTTAGTTAAGACTAGCATCAGAGCCTTTGTTAGGTATCGTCTCAGGGCCTGAGTTATGAGTAGTGTCAGGGCCTTAGTTAGGGACAGTGTCAGGACCTGAGATAGGAGTAGTGTGAAGGTTTTAGTTAGGGCCAGTGTCAGGGCCTGATTTAGCAGTAGTCAGGGCCTTAGTTGGGGACAGCATTAGGACTTCAGGTAGGATAAGAGGCAGGACATTAGCTACGGACTGAGTCAGGTTACAGTCTAGGCATGACGTCAGGAAATGAGCAAGGGATAGTTTGAAGGCCTTAGTTATTCAGATCATCAGGACCTTATTTAGGACCTGCTTCAGGGCCTTATTTAGGGACAGTGTCCACGCAAGGCTTAGGAGTAGCACCAGTAGTTCTGTAAGATCAGCATCAGGGTCTTTGTTAAAGACATTCTCAGGACCTCTGTTAGGGACAGCCTCAGGGCCTCTCTTAGGGACAGTATCAAGGCCTCACTTAGGGACAGTTTCAGGAACTTAGTAAGAGATTGGTCAGGATATAAGCTTAGGATAGTGTCAGGACTTGTGATATTGACAGCAGCAGGGCCTTTATTAGGGACAGTGTCAGGGCCTGATTTAGGACTAGCATCAGTGCCTCTGTTAGGAACAGTGTCAGGGCCTGTTTTAGGTGTAGTATCAGGGCCTTATTTAGGGACAGTGCCAGGGCCTGAGTTAAGTGTAGCATCAGGGCCTTAGTTAGGAATAGTGTCAAGGCCTAAGTTAGGGTTACCATCAGTGCCTTCGTTAGGTATCGTGTCAGGGCCTGAGTTAGTAGTATTGTCAGGGCCTCGGTGAGGGACAGTGTCAGGGCCTGAGTCATTAGTAGTGTCAAGGCCTTCGTTAAGGACAGTGTCAGGGCCTGAGTTAGGTGTAGCATCAGGGCCTTATTTAGGAGTAGTGTCAAGGGCTTAGTTAGGGTCAGTGTCAGGGCCTTAGTTAGGATTAGCATCAGAGCCTTCGTTAGGTACCGTGTCAGCGCCTTTGTTTCGGACAGTGACAGGGCCTTGGTTAGAACTAGCGTCAGAGCCTTTGTTAGTTATAATGTCAGGGCAGAGTTAGTAGTAGTGTCAGGGCCTTAGTTAGGGACACTGTCATGGCCTGAGGTAGGTGTAGTGTCAGGGCCTTAGGTAGAGACAGTATCAGGGCCTGAGTTAGTGGTAGTGTCCAGGCCTTAGTTAAGGACAGTGTCAGAGCCTTAGGTACGATTAGCATCAGAGCCTTTGTTAGGTATCATGTTAGGGCCTGAATTAGGAGTCGCACAAGGCCCTTCATTGGGGACAGTGTTAGGGCCTGAGTTAGGAGTGGCATCAGTGCCTTTGTTAGGAACAGTGTCAGGGCCTTAGTTAGGACTAGCATCAGAGCCTTTGTTAGGAATCGTTTGAGGGCCTGAGTTAGGAGTGGTGTCAGGGCCTTAGTTAGGGACAGTGTCAGTGCCTTAGTTAGGAACAGCATCACAGCCTTTTTTAGGTAACGTGTCATGGCCTGAGTTATTAGTAATCTCAGGCCTTACTTAGGGACATTGTCATTGCCTTAGTTAGGACTAGCATCAGAGCCTTTGTTAGGAACAGTGTCAGGGCCTTAGTTAGGACTAGCATCAGAGCCTTTGTTAGGAATCGTTTGAGGGCCTGAGTTAGGAGTAGTGTCAGGGCCTTAGTTAGGGACAGTGTCAGTGCCTTAGTTAGGAACAGCATCACAGCCTTTTTTAGGTAACGTGTCATGGCCTGAGTTATTAGTAATCTCAGGCCTTACTTAGGGACATTGTCATTGCCTTCGTTAGGACTAGCATCAGAGCCTTTGTTAGGGACAGTGTCAGGGTCTTAATTAGGACTGGGGTCAGGGCCTTCTGTTAGGTAGTGTCAGGGACTGAGTTAGCCATAGTGCTAGGTCCTTAGATAGGGACAGTATCAGGTCCTGACTTTGGACCAGCATCTAGGCCTTAGTTTGGGACAGTGTCAGGGCCTTGGTTAGGAGTAGCATCAGAGCCTTCTGTTAGGTACAGTGTCAGGGCCTGAGTTAGGAATAGTGTTAGGGCCTTTGTTAGGGACAGTATCAGGCCCTGACGTTGGACCAGCATCTAGGCCTTAGTTAGGGACAGTGTCATGGCCTTGGGGCTAAATTCACGGCCTGATTTAGGCACAGCATCAGGGCTTTAGTCGGCATAAGAGGCTCGACTTCAGCTAAAGATAGAGTTAGGTTAATATCTAGGTATAGTGTCAGGAAATGATCTGGGGATAGTGTCAATACCATAGTTACTGAGAGTACCAGGGGCCTTGTTTAGAAGCAGTGTCAGGGCTTCAGGTAGGGACAGCATCAGAGCCTGACGTAAGGAGAGCGACGGCCTGAGTGAGGCCTAGCATCAGGCCCTTAGCTAGGGACATTCTCAGGGCATGACTTAGGAGCAGCATTAGGGCCTTTGTAGGATGAGCATTAGGGTCTTTGTTAAAGACATGATCAGGGCCCGAGTTAGTAGTAGGTTCAGGGCCTTAGGTAGGGAGAGTGTCAGGGCCTTAGTTAAGACTAGCATGAGAGCCTTTGTTAGGCATCATGTCAGGGCCTGTGTTATGTGTAGTGTCAGGGTCTTTGTTAGGGACAGTGTCTGACCTAAGTTAGGAGTAGTTTGAAGGCTTTAGTTAGGGCCAGTGTCAGGGCCTGAGTTAGGAGTAGTCAGTGACTTAGTTAGGGACAGCATTAGGGCTTCAGTTAGGATAAGAGGCAGGACATTATCTACAGATCGAGTCAGGTTATGGGCTAGGGAAAATGTTAGGAAATGAGCGAGGGATAGTTTGAAGGCCTTAGTTATTCAGAGCATCAGGGCCTTATTTAGGACCAGCGTCAGGGCCTTATCTAGGGAAAGTGTCAGGCCAGGCTTAGGAGCAGCACAATTGCCTCTGTAGGATGAGCATCAGGGTCTTTGTTAAAGACATTCTCAGGGCCTGTGTTAGGGACAGCCTCAGGGCCTCACTTAGGGACAGCGTCAAGGCTTACATCAGGAGAGTTCTAGGACGTTATTAAGATATTCGTTAGAATATATTGTCAGGATAGTGTCAGGACTTTAGATATTGACGGCAGCAGGGCCTTAGGGTCAGTGTCAGGGCCTTAGGACTAGCATCAGAGCCTTCAAAGGAATCGTGTGAGGGCCTGTGTTAGGAGTAGTGTCAGTGCTTTAGTTAGGGCCAGTGTCAGGGCCTGAGTTAGGTGTAGTGTCAGGGCCTTAGTTAGGGACAGTGTCAGGGCCTTAGTTAGGACTAGCGTCAGAGCCTGAGTTAGGAGCAGTGTCAGGGCCTTAGGACTAGCGCCAAGGCCTTCTGTTACGTACAGTGTCAGAACCTGAGTTAGGAATAGTGTTAGGGCCTTAGTTAGGAACAGTATCAAGCCCTGACCTAGGAGAAGCATCTAGGCCTTAATTAAGGACAGTGTCACGGACTTGGGACTAAATTCAGGGCCTGAGTTAGGCGCAGCATCAGGGCTTTAGTTATCATCAGAGGGAGGACATTAGCTAGTGACAGGGTCAGGTTAACATCTAGGGATCGTGTCACGACGTTAGTTACTGAGAGTACCAGGGCCATTTTTAGAACCAATGTCAGGGCTTCAGGTAGGGACAGCGTGAGAGCCTGACTTAGGGAGAGTGACAGGGCCCGAGTGAGGCCTAGCGTCAGGCCCTTAGCTGGGGACACTGTCAGGTCATGACTTCGGAGCAGCATCAGGGCCTTTGTAGGATCAGTATTAGGGTCTTAGTTAAAGACATGTTCAGGTCCTGAGTTAGGAGTAGGTTCAGGGCCTTAGTTACGGAGAGTGTCAGGGCCTTAGTTAGGAGTAGCATCAGAGCCTTTGTTAGGTATCGTGTCAGGGCCTGAGTTAGGATTAGTCAGGGCCTTAGTTAGGGACAGCATTAGGGCTTCAGGTAGGATCAGAGGCAGGACATTAGCTATGGATCGAGTCAGGTTAAGGGCTAGGGATTATGTCAGTAAATGAGCAAGGGATAGTTTGAGGGCTTTAGTTACTCAGAGCATCAGGGCCTTATTTAGAAGCAGCGTCAGGGCCTTATCTAGGGACAGTGTCTGGGAAAGGCTTAGTAGCACCACAAGTGCCTCTGTAGGATCAGCATCAGGGTGTTGGTTAAAGATATTATCGGGGTGTCTGTTATGGACAGCCTCGGGGCCTCACTTAGGGACAGCATCAAGGTTCACTTAGGGAGGGTTTCAGGACTTCAGTAAGAGATGAGTCAGGATATAAGCTTAGGATTGTGTCAGGATATAGATATTGACAGCAGCAAATCTTTATATAGGGACAGTGTCAGGGCCTGAGATAGGAGTAGCATCGGTGCTTTTGTTAGGTTAGGGTTAGGGTTAGGGTTATGGATAGAGGTTTTGGGTTAGAGGTTTAGGGTTAGGGTTAGGTGTTAGGGTTAGCATTAGTGTTAGTTATGGGTAGGGTTAGTTAGGATTAGGGTTGGGGTAGGGTTATTTTTAGGGTTAGGGTCAGGGATTAAGGTTTAGGGTTTAGGGTTAGGTTTAGGGTTTTAGGGTTTTAGGCTTTCAGGGTTAGGGTTTAGGGTTAGGGTCAGTGTCAGGGTCAAGGCTAGGGTTTTGGGGTTAGGGTTTAAGGGTTACAGTGAGGGTTAGGGTAAGAGGGTAGCCTTAGGGTTAGCATACGGGTTACGGTACAGGTTAGGGTATGGCTACGCCTTAGGCTTATGTTATGTGTTAGGGTACAGGTTAGGCTTAGGGTATGGATTAGGGTTAGGGTACAGTTTAAGTTTAGGGCATGGGTTAGGGTTGGGGTATGGGTTAGGGTCAGGGTCAGGGTCGGGTTGGGGTTAGGGTTTTGTGTTTAGGGTTAGGGTTAGCGAACGGGTAAGGTTTATGGTAAAGGTGAGTGTTAGTGTAGCGTTAAGGTTAGGTTTAGGGTTAGGGTAAGGGTTAGGGTTAGGGTCACGGGTGAGGGTTAAGGTTAGTGTTAGGATTAGTGTTAGTGTTGGGTTAGGGTTAGGTTTAGGTGTAGTGGTTAGGGTCAGGGTCAGGTTCAGGGTTAGGGTTAGGTTAGGGTTAGGGTTAGGGTGTGGTTTAGGGTATGGGTTAGCTTATGGTTTAGTGTTAGCGTACGGGTTAGGGTTAGGGTATGTGTTCGTGTTTGGTATGCCTTAGTTTTAGGATTCGGGTATGGGTTAGGGTATGGCTACGGTTTAGGGTTAGGGTATGGGTTAGGGTACAGGTTAGGGTATGGGTTAGGGTACGGGCTAGGTCTAGGGTACAGTTTAGGGTGTGGAGCAAGGGTGTCCTGAAGGGAGTGGCTTGGAGTCTGGAGGTGGTGGAGACTGTGTTTCGTGGGAGAGTCTTGCACACCTGTGACATTTCGTTCTCGGGGTCAGCACTGCAGTGCGGATCCACCATCTGCTCATTTTTCTGTTCCTTCATCGCTCACTCATTCCCTTGCTCATTCGTTCATTGACCCTCTCGATCCGTGACTTGAGCAGTTACTAAGGGTGTACTGTCTGCAGCAAAACACAGGACGCAGAGGGCCCGGGAGATCTGGCCGTCGGTAAGACTAAGGCCTGCTCAGTGCGTCACTCACGGTGAGCCCGGGAGTGAACTGTGCACCAGGGCAGGGGCTCCACGGGGACGAGAAGACCATGCAGTTGGGGTGCTGCCGCTTCCCGCCTCCTCTCCCTCAGGCTCCCTGGCCTTCCCGCGTCCCTGTGGCACAGCTCTGTGTTGGGTCACCCTTTGTGTGGTAGAGGCCTGGAGGAGATGGTCAGTGTCCTCATGGGAGGATCCTGCTGCCCACAGAGCACCTGGGACTCTGAATCCAAGTTCAGCAAGGGGAATACTCTGGAACTTTCTGACCCTCCAGGCACCAGAAGCCTGGGAGCTTGGCTGGGCTCCCGTACCCACTTCTTATGCAGTCTCCCTGGATCCCCCATCCCACCACAGTGAGTATTCAGAAGGTGCTTTGTGAGACCCTTTCCAGTCTGGGCAGCACCAGGGCCCTGGGGCTCTTCCAGGCGCAGAGCATCTCTGAGTATGTTCCAGTGTAGTGAAAAATTGACAGTTTTCACACAGTGTAGAACAAGCCTGGCGGTTATTTATGGTTCGTGTTGTGTGTGATTTTTTATGGTCTTGGAGAGTCCTATCATTTTTTTTATGCATCAGCACATTTTCCCACAGCACGTGCTTGAGTCCACAGGCTCAGGGGGGTATTCCTGGGTTCTCTGGTCAGGAAGGCCCAGTCAGACTGGAAGGGAGACTGACCACATCCAAGGCCTGGTCCTTGTCAGGCAGAGGGCAGGAGATAGTCCAGTTGAGGCAGGATTGAGGCTCATTCCAGGAGGGTCATCCTGACTGTGGTCTAAAGAGATGCTGCTGCTTCTGCGAATATTTTTTTTAGAGGAGAAAAACAGAGATGTTGTATAGAGCATGACTTGGACTAACAGGCAAAGGCAAGTCCGTGCAGGCCTGCGAGAGGGGGATCATGTCTCCCAGATCTTCATGGACTGTAGACCCAGCACCTCTGCAATCAGCCCCAGGTGGAGCAGCATTAAGACATAGAAGAAGTGGACTTGGGTCAGACTGCAGCTTTGTGATTGTGCACAGAGACGGCTGACTGTTTCCCAACTCCAGGGTTCTAGAACTGGGGCCTCTGGAGGGCATAGGCATTCAGGAATATGGTGAAGTGCTTATGGAAGAGTAGTTAGCAAAATGTAAGCCTCAGCCCACAGCAAGATACCATGCAAGATAACACAAGACCCCCAGTCCAGAAGTAGCACAGACATGACCTGCAAGTGACACTCAGACTTGCTTCTCCCACGAGCGGCTGGGGCAGCGGAAGGCTCGGCTGAGGCAGCTGAGCAGGCTGGGTCTGTACCCCACGACTGGGCAGGGCAGAGCGTGCTTGAGCCTTCAACTAGCCTCTATGACAGATGCAGGGCCGTAACCATCTTTATTTCCCAGGGACCATCTGCTGTCTCCTTGTTCTTGGGGAGGGTGAAACAAAAACAAACTTTGTGAAATTTCCTGAGCTTTTGTGTATATGTGTGTGTATTACGTGAGTGTGCGCAAGCATGTGCATGTGTGTGCTGTCTGTGCACAGGTCTGTGTACATCCGAGTGCATGTGAGTGTGTTTATGTGTAGGCAGGCACATGTGTGTATGCACGTGTTTTTGCATGCGCAGCACGTGTGATTGTGTGCCTGTGTGTGACTACAGTCCATCTTTGCATGCGTGTGTGTACAGGTGTGTGAATGCCAGTATGCTTGGGCATGTACGTGCACATGTGTGTGTACACATGCGTGCTGTGGGGGGATGAGGAAGGCATGGAGTTGTTGCTTTCTGGTGCCACCTTCCCCCACCCTCCCTTTTGCTGTTGCCTCAGCACTTTGTGGTGAAGTGTAGAGACTCAAAAGGAGGACCACTACCCGCTACCATGAGTGATATGCCTGCTCATCCTCATGGTCATCCATCTGTCCAGTAAACATCCCTGAGCCTGTGCCATGTGCTGGGGCCTGGGGTCCACAGTGAAGCAGGCACATGCTCTCAGCTCTGCTCAGCCCTACCGGGCGCGGGGCAGAGAAGCTGCAGGCCAGGTGTGTCTGCGGAGGGAGAGGTTACCCCTGGCTGGTGGGTCAGCGGAGGTGGCAGCTGAGCTGAACTGAAGGAGCGGGATGGACGGAGCTCGCTCTAGAGGAGGGTGGGGGAAGGGGAAGGGGCTGGGTGCCTGGCTTGCGGGGAGGACGCATCGCAGAGGGGCTGCAAGGGTGGCCAGACAGCTAGCTTTGACTTCGTTTTATAGACAAAGAGAACAGTTTTGGAACCAGAGTGACAGGATTAGGCCCACATTTTTCCTCTGGTGGCGGCTGAGGGGTTTGATGGTAGAAGAAGCTGGGCCGAGGAACAGGGGTGGCGGTAGGGGCTGTGCCTCTGCCAGGCTTCCAGCCTCTTTGTGGTGGTCCCTTGGGTCCACAAGGTTAGCACGCACCTTGTGTGAGGCCGGAATGGGGCTTCCTCTTCATTCCCTCTTTCCCAGAAGTAAACGCAACACAGTTTGGAGTTGGTGAGACTGAGGGGGCCATCTTTCAGGAAAGGCAAGCATCAGCGTTGGCTGGGGTGCCTACCCGGGGTCAAGGGGGAACCCTTAGCCAGACCCGCAGACCCCAGGGAAGGACACGGTGTGCTCAGAGAGGCAGGGATAGTCAGGAGAGCCAGGTGTGCAGAGAAGGCTCGGCCAAGGGGGCCCTGGGGGCTCAGGCACTCAGGGAGTGAGGGGAGGGGTGGCCAGACAGCCGTGAATGAGGCCCAGGGGTCAACGGGGTCGTGCTGTGTGCAGGGTGGACACACAGGGCCAGAGGCTGTTCTGTAGGGAACGTCTCCCGCCTGCCGTGGGCTCTGGAAATTGTCTGCGGGTTGCCATGCCTCCTGGGGCTCTCCGGCCCAGGCCTTAGCCAGGAGCTGCCTGTCCAGCCTATCCCGGCTCCACCTCCAGACTGCACAAGGCTGGGCGGGCGGGATGGGCTCCTCGTGTCTCAGTTGCCATGACCTGTGACGTTTCCTTTCCAGTTGCCAGATTCATTATAAGGATATATGTACAGTTTTTTGCGTTGTTTTGCGCCACCCGTTGCCTTAGGGAAGAACTGCCCTAGTAGGTTGTCCTGCAAGGTGTGCTACTTCAGAGCCTCCATCTGACATACTCTTCCCTGTCCGAAATGCAAACACAGCACACACTCCCTGCCTGGTTTGGGAATGATGACACCTCACCTCTCGCCCCTCCTACCCTGTCCTGCCCACACTCCAACCTCAAGGACACTTCGGTTCCCCATCTGACTCCCTACCCCTCCAGCTGGCGGGACAGGCAGCCTCATGAGACAGTGTGCACAAAGCTTTCTGGCCGGGCTGTGAGGATGGGGACCAGGTCCCACCTGTGCCAATGAAGTAGGTGTCTCACCTGGATTTGTCTCCGGGCTCTTGAAGGTGGACTGAAGGTCAGACAGTCCAGAGGCCAAGGGCCCCAGAGGAGGGGGGTGTGGGCGCAGGTAGACCAGGAGCAGCTGCCCCTCTGGTCAGGAGAGTCCAACAACCCAGGGCTTTCTGGTTCCTGGGGGGAGGAGAGGGCAGAGGCAGTGGGAGCCCAAAGACAGGTCCTGCTTCACCTCTGGATGGAGCCACTCAGGTGAGCCCAGGTTTTGAGGGATTAGAGTTAAAGGATGCAGGCTAGAGGGTCAGGGTTAGAGGGTCAGGTTAGATGGTCTGAGTCAGGGTCAGGGTAAGGGTTAGGAGTTTACAGGTCAAGGTCGAGTATCTAGGGGCTAGGGGTTAGGAGCCTTAGGGTTTAGGATTAGAGATGAGGAGGTTAGGGTTAGGGAGTGAACAGTAGAGATTTGGGCGTTAGGGTTAGTGGGTTAGTGTTAAGCACAACTGGCTCACGGCCCCCCTAACCCCACACCTCTGAGTCCTGTAGGATGGACAGGACTTGCCCGGGGTCACTCACGAGTGTGGGGTTCACCTGGGCCGCTGGTTATCTACCCCCATCCTGGAACCTGAGAGCAGAAGAACGAAACGTCTGCTCTGGTCACTGACTGTTTCAAATCCACCTCAACCTCAGTCAATGGCTGTTAGGGCGTCAGAAGCCCACAGGGCTTCCTCCTACCATCAGAACTGGAAAGAGTAGTGCTGGCCCCACTTGGCCTGGGCAGCCCGGGTCCAGCACAGGCCTGACTGAGCTCACTCCACGGTCATGTTATGAATTTATACAGAATTTGGTGCAGTGACCTACCAGCCCCCAGGTGCTGCCTCCTGAGGGCTGGTGGGGCCCTCCTGGGACTGCAGGCATCCTTTGTCCCATCTGAGTGGGCATCAATAGACATCAAGTCTCAGGACAGCCCTTGACCTCTGACCATCCAGGCAGTCATCTGTGGTCCTCCAGCTCAAGCCAGTCCGGTCCCTGTCAAGTCTCTGTGGCCAATTACTGAGCTGACCTTGCTGCTGGGCAATTGAACAGCTACCTGGGCAGCACAGACAGCCCTTTGGGATGTTTCAGTTACTAACATCCTTGTGGTTGAGAAAAGGGCCTCCCCCTCACAGGCCCATAGCCTGCCAAGCGAGGTAATAACCGTCTAAACATTTGAGTGTGTCCCTGACACAACAACCATACAGCAGTTGTTGGCCTTGCAATGGCCTTGGATGGCCTTGCAATCCTTTGGGCTTCCAGCTGTAACAAACTTTTGATATTCATACTCATTAAGAGTCAGAGATACGGGAGCAACTGGGCCACCCAATGGACAGTTTGACACTGAGGCCGCATGGTCTTGGAGAGCCATGTGCACCCATGTGGTCTCTGAAAGCTGCCAATGATGGATTCCATGATACGGCATAATCATTGAGCCTCCCACTGCTTCATTGAGCAAGAATTTCCTAACCACCATAGCATTTAGTCTCTGCTCTTTGTAAAGGAGGGAGGAGACTGGATAAATGAGCAGTATTGTTCTTGGGGGATGGGTGAGTCACGTGGCCAGGGGGCAGGTGTGACTCCTGGGCTCCCGCCACCAGAGACATCAAGGAGGGCTGTGCCTTTTGCAAGAGGAAGAGGTTCTTGCTGTTGTGGACAGACAGCAAGAGCACTGGATGGGTGGCTGCAGCCCCTGACCCTAAATCAGCCCCTTCCCTCCTTGGCCTTCAGATCCCACAGCTGTGCAGTGGGCCGTCAGTGATGTGGAATCTGCCGCTTTCCCCAATCCAGCATCTGTTCTAATGCCAAAGTCCAGAACCTCAGCTTTCCTTTGGGAACTTCTTACCTGTTTCCAGTCCAAACAGTTCCAGAGGGCTGATGCTACGTTCCACCCACCTTGAAGATGGGCATATGATCCACATTTAGCCAATCCCATGTTCCACCCTATGGGTGCTCTGATGGGTTCAAGGACGATGCTATGACCCAAACCAGGCCAATGACGTTTATTTTATTTTTTGGCCATACTGTGCACGCGGGATTTTAGTTCCCTGACCAAGGATTGAACCTGTGCCCCTTACATTGGGAGCTCAGAGTCTTAACCACTGGACCACCAGGGAAGTCCCATCCCCTCATTTTCAAAACTGCTATGGATTTAAAGCACACAAGATGGTTGTGATATGAGTGGCCTTTTCAGTATGACTTCTTTGACTTAGAATGTTTTCAATGTTTATCCATGTTGTAACATGGATTATCAGTGCTTCATTCATTTTTTTAATTGTGGTTAAAAATACATAACATGGGGATGGGGGGCAAGTGGAGGGAACGGCCCAGATGCACAGCATTCACGGACCCTCTGGACTGGAGGGACTCAGAGCCGGAGCCCAGAAATCCCTGGATGGATAAGACGCAGCGTCCCCTCCAATTCCCGTGAGCACCCCTTGCTCCATCCTGCGCCCAAATACCTCAGCTAGGCCCTCTCGCCACTTGACACTCCAGACTCAGCCGGGACAGACCTCCGCAGCCGCCGCTCCCCACCCTGCAGGAGAAGGTCAGAGGTCCTGTCCCCCTTTCCTCTGAGGGACTCTTTGGTGACCACAAAAGGATCTGGTCGCTCAGGACAAAGCTGGTAGAGGACAGCGGGATGGCTGCACCCGGCGCGCCGCGCTTCCTCCTGACCTTCGACTTGGACGAGACTATCGTGGATGAAAACAGCGACGACTCCGTCGTGCGCGTGCCGCGGCGGGCCAGCGGCTGCTTGAGAGCCTGCGTGCCACCTACCGCGAGGGCTTCTACAACGAGTACATGCAGCGCGTCTTCCAGTACCTGGGCGAGCAGGGCGTGCGGCCACGGGACTTGCGCGCCATCTACGAGGCCATTCCCCTGTCGCCCGGCACGGGTGAGCTGCTGCAGTTTGTGGCCAAGCAGGGCGCCGGCTTTGAGGTTATTCTCATCTCAGACGCCAACACCTTTGGCGTGGAGAGTGCGCTGAGTGCCACCGGCCACCACGGCCTGTTCTGCCGCATCTTCAGCAACCCGTCGGGGCCCGACCCTTTGGGGCTGCTGGCGCTGTGGCCCTTCCATGTGCACAGCTGTGCTCGCTGCCCCGCCAAGATGTGCCAGCACAAGGTGCTCAGCGACTATCTGCGCGAGCAGGCCGATGACGGCGTGCCCTTCGAGCACCTTTTCTACGTGAGCGACGGCGACAACGACTTCTGCCTCATGGGGCTGCTGGCAGGCGGCGACATGGCCTTCCCGTGCAGCCACTACCCCATGCACAGCCTTATGCAGGAGGCGCAGAAGACCGAGCGCAGCTCCTTCCGCGCCAGGGTGGTGCCCTGGGAAACCTCCACCGAAGTGCGCCTACACCTGCATCAGGTGCTGAGGACGTGGCCTGCAGGGGCCACCTGGGCGGGGAGGGGGTGGGGCGGTGGGGGTCGGGAAAGAGAAAGCTAGTTTTATTACTCCCTTTCCCTTTCATTTTGGTATATCCCTCCGGGATTTCCCGGAATCCCAGGTTGGTCCATTTGGGGACTGGAGGAGGGAGTTGGGAGCTGTCCCCATCTGTGCAGTTAACCGAGCTCAGCTGCCTCCCCCAGTCCCACTGCAAGCGAATTCTGGAGTCTGGCCGCAGCAGCGTGGCACGCATATCTGAGCAGGCAGCAGTGTTTCCACAAACGTTGTCCTCTCAGTTGGGAGGACGGGGTTCCCTGTCAGGGTAGAGAAGGAACATGTCCCGCCGCGTTGCGGTTAACTGTTGCCTTGGGCTGCGTGGCCTCCCTCCTCCAGTTTTCTGTCCAGAGGACCCAGGCCCCGAAATGTTCCCCCCCACCTCCCCGCACCGGACTCCTCGCAGAGAGAGGTGGCGCTCCTTGCCGACGGTCCCAGGCCTAGATCTTGCTTTACCTACTGTGACTCTACACTACACTCCTTGACCCCCGCCCCCCCACCCTGTTAGCATCCCCACAGGATAAAAAGCTAGAGGGAACAGTCACCTCCTGTTGGTGGAAAGAGGTAGCACACTGTCCCGGGGCTCGGGTCTGGCCAGCCAGGGACCTCACAGAGCCCGAAAATGTCTCCTTTCACCCCAGCCTCGTCTATGCAGCAAGAAAGCAGGGACTTAACCAAAGTCGCCCCACTGACTGGGCCCTTTTGAGCCCCCCTCCTCCCGTATGGAAGAGAAAGCCATGGTGCTTTAAAGCAGAGCCAGTGGAAACCCAAGGCCCACCTCCTTCTTTTGGAGTTTCAGGGCTGTGAAGGAGGTGAAGGGGCGGAGGTGAGCGAGGTGTCTCACGCTGCCGTCTGGGGGATGAGGGCGAGGTGAGCTCTGCTCTGAGAGAGCCCCACCTAAGTGAGGGAGCTGGTCCCCACTCTTGGAGGAGTGCCCAGCCTGGGGAACCAAGACTGAATACATAACAAAGCAGGCAACAGGCAAAAGAGCAGGGTGCGGCCCACCTTCGCAGAGGGGCACAGGGGTCTAGTGTGGAGGGCTCAGTGAGCACCGAGGAGATGGGAGATACTGCTGCTTAGGGCAGGCAGAGGAGGCTCAATGAGCGGGAGCCTTACAAGTGGGTTGCCTTTCAGTCCCTCGGCCCGGTAGCCCTGCAGGGCAATCATCAGGAAGTCATCAGAAGTTTATTCAAAGTTGGCACTTGCAGCTGGAGACCCTGTCTTGCATGGCGTAAGGGTCCCCTGTGGGTAAGGTCACCAAACTGCTTGGTTTCCAGTTTTTTCCTGTCTCCAGCAGGCCTCTGGGTACGTCCTCTGTCTTTACCAGGACGCCATCCCACTGCAATGGGGGGAAGGAACAGACACAGCTCACAGCCCAGGAGGCGTGCCGGGCTGGTCCAATCTTGACTGGAGCAGGCTTTGGTGTGGGACTCAAGAGGCTCACTCAAGGCGGTGCTTGGGTCAGCATCCCAGAGATCCCAGGCTGTCAGCAGCTGGGCTGCACATAGTTCCCGGAAAAGAATCCAGACCCCTCTGAGCCGATGCCCTCACAGCAGCCATCGGAGTAGTGGCGGGTGATGCAGATAATGGTGCCCTCAGAGAAGGAGAGTTCATTGTCCTTCTGGCGGGTGTATGGGTACAGTGTCATTACTGCAGGGCGGGAGGAGAGGGGTGCCATGAGACGTGCCTCCTGCCCCGCCACAGGGATGCTTGTGCCCACATACTGGACTCTAGGGGGCAATGTGGGGAGTGGGGCAGTAGATGCCTTCTTCAAAGCCCCAGGACTCCCCCCAGCTGAGCTAATATTCAGTATCAGGCCAGCTGCTTCCCTCCTCTGTGGAGGTGCGGTGGGGTGGAATAAAAGGCCCCACAAGTGTGACAAAGGCCATCCCCTCCACTCCAAGAAACTTCAGTGTTTGAGAGCAGGGCCCCAGGATCTACTCATGTTTTGTCATCTGCTTTCAGCCCCCGTTCATCCTGGTCTTCCCACAATGTGTCTGGCAGGTGCTGGAGGTATTGCTCAGTAGGTGCTCTAGTAGGTGCTCAGTAAATACAGCAACATTGAACAGTGTAGACTTGGCCAAGTGAGCCTTGGGCAAGTCACTTAGTTTAATCTGTCAGGCTCAGCTTCGTCTGTTAAATGGGAGTGTGAAGATCCTAGGAGGTTAAGTAAAAGTGAGAAAATGGATGAGAAGCTTCAACTCTGGGGTCTGGTATAAAGCAGGGGCTAAATTATGTTAAACCCCCCACATAACATTTATCATTTAAATCATTTTGAGCATACAGTTCTATGGCATTAACTACATTCACGTTGTTGTACAAATATTCTCAGCATCCACCTCCGGAAGTTATTCATTTTCCCTATGGAAAATTCTGTATCAGTTTCTCTAAATTTTTGCCAACATTTGTTATTTTTAGCTTTCTTGATTGTAGGCCTTCTAGTGTGTGGAGGGGTCGGCGTTGTGGTGTTAACTTGCATTTCATCACGACTAATGACGATTAACATCTCTTCATGTGCTTGCTGACCATTTGTATGTCTTATCTGGAGAAGGGTCTTTTGGAGTCCTTTTTCCATTTAAAACATTGGGTTGTTTGCTGAGTCCCGCCAAGCGCTCCTCCTGGCGGCGTTGGTGTCGGTGAGTCCAGCCTGGAGCGGTCTCCGCGCCGCAGGGGCCCGCGTCCCGGCGCATCGCTAGCTGCCTCTCAGGAGAGGAGACGCCCGCCCCCCGGCGCCCGTGCCTGGAGCGCCGAGATCGTGCTGCGCCTAACGGGGCGGGTCTTGCTCGGCATTGGCTGCGGGTCACCTGAGCGCGGCGGCGGTCTGCGCGCCTCTCCCGGAAGAGAGTGTCCTGGAGGTGGGCGTCCCGGCCAGAGTGCACCTGGCGCGGGGCGTCCTCGGGGCTCCTCGCCGTCGGCGCCACGCGAACTGGCGGGGGTCTAGGGAGCCAGCGCCCGGCGGCTGGGAATGACCTGTCCCGTGGGTCCCTGGCACCCCAGCGGCATCCGAGCGCGGAGGGGAGGGCTGCAGACCGCAGGTAAGGGGACAGTGGTTGGTGGGGGTGGGTGGAGGAAGGAACGAGGAATTACACCAGAGCTGTTTGGTACAGGGGCAGAAACAGAAAACTCAGACGTACCACTGCAGAGGCCATGGGAGTTAAGTTGTAAGTGCTGCTGGCTTTCAGTAGCCTGCAGCCATTCTCTTCTGTAGCTGATGGGATACAAAGCTCTACTGAGTTGTTCTTTGCATGGGATAGTCTTGTTTTGCAGAAACTCAGCTCAGAGCCATCCTTGATGTGTAAGTGTAAGGTCGGATCTTAACAAACGGCATCACAAAACAGAGGAAAGCTTCAAGTGAGCTTTATTAGGGGGCGCTCCCGGGAGAGGTTCACTGGTCCGAGAGAAAGGGGCCAGAGAAGTCGCCCCCGGGCGAGCGCTGGGCAAGATTTTATAGGGGAAGAAGGGAAAGGGGTGTGGTGAATCTGGGAGGGCGCAGGGAATTCCTTATCTGGTGGTCTCTTCGGGTGTCGTGGCACTATCTGGTGCCGGTTACATCAGTCTTGGGACCGCTAGTCCCGTCCCTCGAAAGACGGGAAGGCTGGGCCGGATGGAAAGCCCCCAGGTCACTTCCTGGAACTGGGTGGTCCGGAATGTCTCCAGGTCAGTTTCCGGAACTGGGTGGTCCGGAGAGTTTCGGTCTGATGCAACCTGTGAATCTGATTGCGTTCCCCTGCCTCGGGCCAGTTGGCCTTACATCCCGACATCTTTGGTGTAATGGGGCGGTGTTCTGATCTCTGGCTACTTCATGCTGAATGGGGGTGTCAAAAGGGGAGTCGGGCGACCAGAGGTCCGAGGCTTAGGGGAGACCAGTGGGGGGTTCTGTAGGAAGCAAGGTGTAAGGACCAAGGAACATTTGGTTTGTGGCCACCCGAGAGACTTCCTCCATGCGCCAGCGAAGGAACCTAAGAAAACGGGGCAAACATGAGCAAGATACAGATGAGAATTAAGGGGCCTCAGATTGGTGTTAGCCAGGTATAGAGGGTGGATCGCCACCAATCAGGAATTGGGGAGGCGGACTGTTGGTGTTTGCGTTGGAGTTCTTCTCTTAAGCGATGGAGGGTGTTTACAGCAGCATTCCTCCTGTAGGAAGAGGCAGGTACCTCCTTTGTCGGCCGTCAAGAGATCCAGGGCTCGTCGATTCTGGAGAGCGACTCGGGCTATGGAGGTGATTGGGCACTGGAGAGAGGAGATGGAGGCGGCGGAGCCTTCAATGGCTAGCTGGAGTTTATGTTCTAAGTCGCGGGATGTTGAGACACTATGTATTAGAGCTCCCCCCCGCCCCCCCGAGGCCTGCAGCGACCAGGGAGGAGGCGAGAGAGATGCCTGCGACCAGAGGAAGGAAGATAGCTCTTTTTTGTCGGGTAAAGGGCGACGTGATTAGCGCGGAAAATTCGTCTTGGCTATACAGTGTGAGTTGTGGGACAAGACTAACGGGGATACATGGGAAGGGGGAGGAAGAATTGATCTCTTTTGTGAGGGAACCATTGCACCACAAAAACATGCCTGGTGGTGCTTCAATTGATGTGTTTACCGTGAGGGATGTGTTGCAAAGAAACCCAGTATCAGGTAGATTTGGGCGGCTGCCGTAACAGATACTGAGATTTTTTTGAATCAAGGAATATGGGGACTTTTAACGGGGAAAAAGGTGGGTTTTGGGATGTGTAGGAAGTAGAATTGAAGGGCTGGTTGAGTGGGACAGCAGCCAAGGGTGGACAGCCAAGCGAGGCACATAGAAAGTCGGAGATGTTACCTGTTCCTGTGTGGTTGAGTATCTGTAGTGTTTGTTTGGTCAGTTCGGCTGCTGCTGCTAGGGCCTGAAGGCATGGTTGCCATCCCCGAATGGTTGGGTCTAGCTGTTTGGAGAGGTAAGCCACGGGGCGGTAGGAAGGCTCTACAGGCTGGGCAAGGAGTCCAGTGGCTATTCCGGCCCGTTCATCCACAAAAAGGTGAAAAGGTCGGTTTGGGTTGGGCAGAGAAAGGGGAGGAAAAGATATCAGAGCGTTACGGAGGGTGACAAAGGCCTGTCGAACGGCGGAAGGAGAGGTGAGGGGTCCTTGAGGGGTTTCTTTAGCGGCTAGATATAAGGGTTTAGCGAGGAGAGCAAAGTTAGGGATCCAGTGTCGGAAAAATCCTATAAGGCCCAAAAAAGAATTTGTTCCGCTGTTTCCGGAGGCTGGAGTTCACGGATAATCCGGGTGCGATCGGCTGTTAGACCTTTGATGGTGGGGGTAAGGTGGAGCCCCAGGTAGGTTCCAGAAGATACAGATAACTGAGCCTTGGCTGGGGAGACCCGATAACCGCGAGAGCCAAGGTAATTGAGGAGATCTGCAGTATGTTGTCTTGAGAGGCTGAGAGATGGGCTACAAAGGAGGAGGTCATCTACATATTGAAGGAGTGTGCTGGGGGTACCGGAGCAGGAAGTGAGGTCCCGTGCCAGCGCCTGACCGAAGAGGTGAGGACTCTCGCGGAAGCCCTGGGGAAGAACTGTCCAGGTGAGCTGACTGGAAGTATGAGTATCCGGATCCGTCCAGGTAAAGGTGAAGAGGAAATACGAGTCGGGATGTAGGGGGATAGTGAAAAAGGCATCTTTGAGATCCAGAACCGTAAAGTGGGTTGTGGATGGCGTGATATGGGAGAGCAAGGTGTATGGGTTTGGTACTACTGGGTGGAGAGGGATTATGGCTTCATTGATTAGGAGGAGGTCCTGGACTAAGCGATAATCCCCAGAGGCCTTGCGGACAGGCAGGATGGGGGTGTTTCAGGGAGTCAGTGGGGTTAAGGAGTCCCTGGTTTAGGAGTCTGGCGATAATAGGTTGTAGGCCCCTAAGGTGAGTCTCAGAGATGGGAAATTGGGGCCTTGATGGAAATTTGGAGAGGTCCTTTAGGCGGATGAGGACGGGGGAATGGTGTGTTGCTATTATGGGCATAGAAGCATCCTAGACATGGGGATTGATTGGGTTCCGTGTGACTGGAAGAGGGGGATAGGAGGGGGAGGGTTCTAGAGACAGGCCGAGAAGAGGAAGCAGGAGTTGGGAGGAGGGGACCTTAGGGTCAAGTCTATCCAGCTGGAGGGAGGCCCCTAAGTGGAAAAGGACATCTCGGCCTAGCAAGGGAACTGGGCAGGATGGTATCAGTAAGAAGGAATGAGTAAAAGGGAGTCCTTCGATATGACATGGGAGTGGACCGGTCTGGAGTGGGAAGGATGGTTTGCCATCAATACCCATGACCGAGATCTGGGAAGGAGAAACTGGCCCGGAATAAGTAGGCAGGACCGTATAGGTAGGCCCCGTGTCCACCAGAAATGAGATGGACTTACCCGCTACCTGTAGCGTTACCCTGGGCTCGGCGAGGGTGATGGGCGTCTTCGAGTCCGGGCGCCGTCAGTCATCAGCCAATCCCAGCAGTTCAAGTGGTAATGCCGTTGGGTCGCCCCGCCCCCCACGTGGAGACGCTGAGGGAGGGCCAGTCGTAAGGCAGTCACTCTTCCAGCGGCCCGTTAACCCGCAGCTGGGACAGGGCTTAGAAGGAGGTCGGGGATGGGGACATTGGCAAGCCCAGTGGCCTTTTCCGCATTTGAAGCAGGCCCCCGGCGGGGTTGCCTTTTGCGGACCCCATGGATGCTGTGATCCATGGGAGATGGCCAGCCTTAGGGCGGCTACAAGAGGTTGGGTTTGAAGGGCCACCTTCTGGTGCATCCGAGCCTGTCAGCTGGATCCTGCCAAATCCTCACGGCCAGTGTAGACTTTAAAGGCCATCTTTACCAGATCTCGAATAGGGGTTTGAGGGCCATCTTCTGCCCGTTTTAATTTCTTTCGGATGTCTGGGGCTGACTGGGTGATAAAATGGGTGGCTAGGACCGCTGCCCCTGCCAGGGTGTCGGGATCCAGCTGGGTGTAGAAAGTTAAGGCTGCTGTAAGGTGATAGAGAAAGATAGCTGGATTTTCATTAGGTTCTTGGATTATCTCTTTAGTTTTTCAAAATTGACTACCTTATGAGCAGCAGCCTGCATGCCAGCCAGGAGGCACTGGATCATGAGGTCGTGTTTATGATGGCCATCTTGGCCATCCTGATAAGTCCAGCCTGGATTGGTACCAGGTACAGCAGTCACTCCGACAGGCATGGAGTTGTCGGTAAGGTGAACCTGATCTGCATGGTTTCGGGCAGCTGTTTGAATTCTCTTTCCCTCTCATCAGGGGTCAGAGTAGAAGATAGGATCACAGAGATATCATACCAGGTTAGATCGTAAGCTTGAGAGAGGTAGCGAAATTATTTGATGTAGCGGGAAGAGTCCGCCGAAAAGGAGCCTAATCGCGTTTCTATTTGAGAGAGAACTTGGAAGGAAAAGGGAACATGAACTCTAATCCTTCCGCTCCTTCTACCTCCCTCAGAGGGCAGAGGAGATTTGGATCTTGGGAGTCGTGAGAGCGTGTATGTGCACTAATTGGCGAAGCAAGGGGCGAGGGAGGAGAAACCGTTGAGGGAGGCGGGGGAGCGGTTGGATGGGCCGGAGCGGCTGCGGGATGAGGAGGGACCGCTTCAGGGTTGGGTGGAGGCTGGAGAGGAGCTCTGGAGGGGGGAGAGGTGAGAGATTCGGGTGGGTCGCCTAGTGGAGAGTCATCATCATCAAAGGAAATTAGGGGCTTGGATGTAGGAGACGCCTGTTTGGCAGGAAAGATCTGGGAAGTGGAACAATCGACGTAGAGGGAGGGGCGGGAGCATAAATACCAGAAGGCCTGAACATAGGGGACCTCGGATCATTTGCCCATCCTGCGGCAGTAATTATCTAGATCACGGAGGATGTTAAAATTGAAAGTCCCTTCAGGAGGCCATTTGGATTGATTGTCTAGAGAATATTGTGGCCTGGCCACAGTGGAATAGAAAATAAGCCGTCGGCAACGGAGAACTTGGGAGAAACCGAGGGCTGTAAAATTGGCTAGGAGACACCCCAGGGGTGTCTTAGAATCTGGTTTCGATTCTGAGGTTCCCATGACCCCCAGTCTGTCCCTGAGTGAATGGAGAAGGAGAGAGGCGTGCCTGGTCTCAGTCTCCAATTCACGGCAGGTCGGAGGGCAGTCAGGTGATTGGGACGTCTCCACAGTTCCATAGACCTCACTTGCTATATGGTCGGTCTTTTGATGTATGTATTTAATAGGTATTTGTACACGTATGGTAACCCTAATCTTAATTTTTCCATTCACCCCACCTATCCTTTTAGGTAAGCATACTTCTAAGTCTGTGAGTGTCTTTCTCTGTGGAAATATGTTCATTTGTGTTAGTTATTAGTTAACACCTATAAGTGATATCATAGGATATAGGTTTTTGCTTTCTGACTTACCTCATGTTCTGTGATTATCTCCAAGCTCATCTATGGTGCCTCAAATAGCAGTGTTTCATTGTTTTCCATGGCAAATATTCTGTTGTATAAATAGACCACTTCTTTATCTGTTCATCTGTTGATGGACATTTTGGTTGCTTCACTGTCTTGGCTATTGTGAATAAGGCTGCAGTGCAGATTTTGCAGCCCGGGTCTTCTCGATTCAGGTCTCAGGTGAGAGGCCCAGTGGTGTGACTGCTGGATTGAATGGTACCTCAATTTTTATTTTAATTGCAGCTCCCTTCTGTTCTCATTATTGGCTGTTACCACTTTACATCTCACCAGAAGCTAGAGGGTACAGTGTTCTCTAAAACCCCTTCAATATTTATTGTTTGTAGTCTTTTCGCTGATGGCCAGTTGACTGGTGAGTTGAAACCTTTTTGTAGAGTAGATTTGCATGAGTCTAATAATTACTGAGGTTGAGCTTTTATCCATTTTCCTTTTTTTAAAAGAGAGTGAGCCAAATTAACCTCTTCATATTATTTTCTTGAAAAATTTGCAGATTTGAATTTTTTTGGCCATTCCCTACCTCCGCACAGTTGTTTAGGGCAGGTGTCCTTTACAGCCCTGAGTCCTTCTGAATGTTAAGTGACCATTAGCGGTGGGTTTAAAGCCGCTCTTGTGGGAAACGGCCACAAGGCGGCAGCATTTCTACATTTCCAACTCTGGGTTTTTGGGCAACAGAGCTTTCCTGGAAATCGTGTTAGTAAGCTGCAAATTAGAGTGGAATGTGCCAGCGAAAAGCCCGAAGAGTTTATATCTCCTAAATTATTGTTTGTTTTTTAAATTTAATTTTTATTAATTATCAGAGCAAATTTGATAAAAATGTAGATTCTCCTAGGTGTACAGTTTCTGATTCATCCTATCAATGTATCTGTCTATTCCTCTTTGGATCCTTTCCCGTGTATATTATAGAGTGTTGAGTAGATCTCTCTTCGTATTCCATAGGTATTGTGTGATTATATATTTCATATGTATTAGTACATGTCTGTTAACCCCCATATCCTAATTCATACATCCCTTACACCTTTCCATTTGGTTAAACATAATTTGGTTTTCTGAATCTATGTGTGTTCTTCTCTTGGAAATTATTTCATGGGTATCAATTTTTAGGTAACACCTATAAGTGATGTCATAGGATGTCTGTCTTTCGGTTTCTTTCTTACTTCAAGTTGGGTGATTATCTGTAGATCCTTCTATACTGGTGCCAACGGCACTGTTCCATGCTTTTTCATGGCTAATATTCCATTGTGTACATGGGCGACTTCTTCTTGGTGCATTTTTCTGTTGATGGACATTTTGGTTTCTTCCAGGTCTTGGCTATGGTACATGTTGCTGCAGTGCAGGATTGCCAGCCTGTGTCTTTTTGATTCTGGTCTACTCATGTGATAGGCCCATTAGTGGGCCTACAGGATCACATGGTAGCTCCATTTTTACCCTTAAACGCACCTCCATTCTGTTCTCACTACTGGCTGTTACCAGGTTACATCACACCAGCAGCTAAAGGGTACACAGTTCTCTAAAACCCCTTCAGCATTTATTCTTTGTAGACTTTTTTTTGCTGATGATCATCCTGAAGGCTGTGAGGTGAAAGTTTTTGTACACTGGATTTGCA
Source organism: Hyperoodon ampullatus (assembly GCF_949752795.1). Classification (NCBI taxonomy): domain Eukaryota; kingdom Metazoa; phylum Chordata; class Mammalia; order Artiodactyla; family Ziphiidae; genus Hyperoodon; species Hyperoodon ampullatus. Next base: position 876,810 of record NC_136932.1, on the reverse strand, counting down.
TGGCTTTATTAATTCCTGATGTTCAGCCTTTTTCCATTCCTGTTTTTTCAACAAAAAAAGAAAAAGAAACAACACAAATGTGCGTAAAATATGCCTCTTGAAACTGTCGTTTTGAAATGTGGACGTCTTTTGAATTTTTTGTTCGATATACGACCCCAGGATTTGTTTTCAGGGCAGGTGTGATTTACAGGCCTGCAATTATTTTGAATATCAACTGACCATTAGCGCTGGGATTAAAGCTGCTGTTGTGTGAAACGGCCCCAAGGTGGCAGCAGTTCTCCTTTACAAAATCTGGTTACTAGGGCAACAGAGCCTCAATGGAAGTCGTGTTCTAGGTTGTAATTTAGAATGGAATATCCCAGGAGAAAGCTCCTTAAGTTTGTCTCACAACTTCTTGTTCGTTTTTTTAATATAATTTTTATTTTTTATCACAGCAAGTTTGATTTCAATATTTGGCTTGTTCTAGGTGTGCAAGATGTCGTTCTTGTACACATAAACATATGTGTATTCTTCCTGGGATCGTTTCCCATGTACATTATGACAGAATGTTGAGTAGTCTTCTCTTGGTATTCTGTAGGTCTTTGGTGATTATATATTTCACCTGTGTTTGTATATGTCTGTTAACCCCAATATCCTAATGTATCCAATCCACACAAATTTCCATTGGTGAAACGTAAGTTTGTTTAATGAATCTGTGATTGCCCTTCTCTGTGGAGATATCTTCACTGGTATCAATTTATAGGTAACACCTATAAGTGATATCATACGATATGTGTATTTCCCTTTCTGATTTACTACATGTTGTGTGATTACCTCTAGACTCATCTACGGTGTTGCAAATGGCATTGTGTCCTTTTTTTCCTTGGCTAATATTCCGTCTGTACATGTTCCAGTTAGTCTTTTTCCACTCATCTGTTGATGGACTTTTTGGTTGCTTCCATGCCTTGGCTATTGTAATGCTGCGGCAATGCACATATGCCTGCCTGTGTCTTTCCAATTCTGTCTTCTTAGGTTATAGGCCCAGGGGTGGGCCTGCTGAATCATATGGTAGCAAAATGTTTACCTTGTAAAGGCACCTCCATTCTGTTCTCATTAGTGGCTCTTACCAGGTTACGTCCCACTTAAAGTTGAGGGTATGCACTTCTCCACAACACCTTCAGCATTTGTTTGTAGATTTTTGCTGATGTTTATTCTGACTAGTGTGTTTTGATACCTGTTTGTGGTTGGATTTGCATGCGTCTCATAATCCCTTGAAATTGAGCTTTCTGGCATGTCCTTTTATTCTTCAAACTGTGAGTACAGCTTACCTCTTCAAATTGTTTTCGTGAAGTATGTGTGATATTTAGAAATATTTTGGCCATTACCTCCCTCAAGACATTTTGAGGGCAGGTTTCATTTACAGCCCTCCAGTACTGGTGCAGATGAAGTGACCCTTAGCACAGGTTTTAAAGATGCTGTTCCAGGTCAAGGCCAGAGGGCAGCAGCATTTCTGCTTTTGCTAATCTGGTAACTAGGGAAAAATCTTCCTGGCAGTGGTGTTCCTCGGTTATAAATTAGAGTGGAATGTGCCCGGATAAACCCCCAAAAGCTGATGTCTCCTTACTTATGTTTGTTTTCTAAATTGAATTTATATTTTTTTATTGGAGTCATATTCCATTGTGTACATGGACCACTTCTTTCTGCATTCCTCTGTTGATGGACATTTTTGTAGCTTGCAAGTGTTGGCTATGGTAAATATTGTTGGAGTGCAACATTGCCAGCCTGTGTCTTATTTTTTTTTTTTTTTTTTTTGCGGTACGTGGGCATCTCTCTGCCGTGGCCGCTCCCATTGCAGAGCACAGGCTCCGGACACACAGGCCCAGCAGCCATAGCTCACGGGACCAGCCACTCCGCGGCATGTGGGATTTTCCTGAAACGGGGCATGAACCCGTGTCTCCTGCATCGCCGGTGGACTGTCAACCACTGTGCCTCCAGTGAAGCCCAGCCTGTGTCTTTTTGATTCTCATCCTCTCAGGCGATAGGCCCAGCAGTGGGTTTGCTTGATTGAATGGTAGCTCAGTATTTACCTTTTCAAGGCACCTCCTTTGTGTTTTCCTTACTGGCTCTTACCATGTCCCACGTTGAACCAGGGGTAGGCATTTCTTGACAACCCCTTCGGCATTTATTGTTTGCAGAATTTTTGCTGATGGCCATTCTGACTGGTGTGAGCTGATAGGATTTTTTTAATTTGGATTTGCATGTCTTTAATTATTCCTAATGTTTAGCATTTGTCCACACCTTTTTTTTAACATCTTTATTGCAGTATAATTGCTTTACAATGGTGTGTTAGTTTCTGCTTTATAACAAAGTGAATCAGCTGTACATATACATATATCCCCATATCTCCTCCCTCTTGCATCTCCCTCCCTCCCACCCTCCCTATCCCAACACTCTAGGTGGTCACAAAGCACCGAGCTGATCTCTCTGTGCTACGTGGATGCTTCCCACTAGCTATCTGTTTTACATATGGTTAAGGACACGGGTAGGGGGAAGGGTGAGCTGGGACAAAGTGAGAGAGTGGCATGGACTTATATATACTACCATATGTCCACACCTTTTAAAATTTCTGTTAAAAAGTGAAAAAAAAACGGAGAGTACAATCAACCACCTGAAATTGTCTTCTTGAAAGGTTGCCGTCAAAATTGAATTTTTTGGTCAATTTTCGACCCCAGGATTGTTTTTTAGGGCAGGTGTCATTCACAGGCCTGTAATGAGTGTGAATATTTAGTGACCATTAGCACTGGGTTTAAAGCTGCTGTTATGGGAAACGGCCACAAGGCGGCAGCATTTTTCCATTCCCAAATCTGGTTACTAGGGCAGCAGAGCCTTTCTGGAAGTCCTGTGCCTAGGTTGTAAATTAAAATGGAATGTGCCAGGAGAAACCCCCATAAGTTTATCTTACGTTAATTCTTGTTCGTTGTTTTAGTTTTTTAATCAGGGTAATGATTAGAATATTGTTTGTCCTAGGTGTACACAATCTGGTTCATTTGTGCATTATATATATATATATATATATATATATTTTTTTTTTTTTCCTGTACAGAGCCAATTCCCATGTAAATTATTGCAGAGTGTTCCATAGACCTCCCTTGCTATATGGTCGGTCTTTTTAATATATGTATTTAATAGGTATTTGTACACGTATGGGAACCCTAATCTTAATTTTTCCATTCACCCCACCATTCCTTTTAGATAAGCATAGTTTGTTTTCTAAGTCTGTGAGTGTCTTTCTCTGTGGAAATACGTTCATTTGTGTCAGTTGTTAGATAACGCCTATAAGTGGTATCATAGGATATGTCTTTTGCTTTCCGACTTACCTCATGTTCTGTGATTATCTCCAGGATCAACTATGGTGCCTCAAAGAGCAGTGTTTCATTGTTTTCCATGGCGAATATTCCATTTTGTACATGGACCACTCCTTCTTTTTCCACTCATCTGGTGACGGACATTTTGGTTACCCCCATGTCTTGGTTATTGTGAAAATTCCTGTAGTGCAGCTGTTGAAGCCTGTGCCTTCTCGACTCTGGGCTTCTCAGGTGAGAGGCTCAGCAGTGGGCCTGCTGAATGGAATGGTGGCTCAATTTTTACGTTTAAACGCAGCTCCTTTCTGTTCTCATTATTTGCTGTTACCACTTTACATCTCACCAGAAGCTAGAGGGTACAGAGTTCTCTAAAACCCCTTCAGCATTTACTGCTTGTAGACTTTTTGCTGATGGTAGTTGACATGTGTGAGTTGAAAATTTTTGGAGGTTAGACTTGCATGAGTCTAATAATTCCTGATGTTGAGCTTTTATCCATTTTCCTCTTTTTTGAAAATGAGTAAAACTTACCCCTCCATACTATCTCCTTGAAAATTTGCCAGTTTTGAATTATTATGGCCATTCCCTACCTCGGCACAATTGTTTAGGGCAGGTGTCCTTTACAGCCCTGAGTCCTTGTGAATGTTAAGTGACCATTAGCTGTGGGTTTAAAGTGCTCTTGTGGGAAACGGCCACAAGGCGGCAGCATTTCTACATTTCCAACTCTGGGTTTTTGGGCAACAGAGCTTTCCTGGAAATCGTGTTAGTAAGCTGCAAATTAGAGTGGAATGTGCCAGCGAAAAGCCCGAAGAGTTTATATCTCCTAAATTATTGTTTGTTTTTTAAATTTAATTTTTATTAATTATCAGGGCAAATTTGATAAAAATGTAGATTCTCCTAGGTGTACAGTCTCTGGTTCATCCTATCAATGTATCTGTCTATTCCTCTTTGGATCCTTTCCTGTGTATGTTATTATAGACTGTTGAGTAGACCTCTCTTCGTATTCCATAGGTATTGTGTGATTATATATTTCATATGTAATTAGCACATGTCTGTTAACCCCCATATCCTAATTCATACATTCCTTACACCTTTCCATTTGGTTAAACATAATTTGGTTTTCTGAATCTATGTGTGTCCTTCTCTTGGAAATTATTTCATGGGTATCAATTTTTAGGTAACACCTATAAGTGATGTCATAGGATGTTTTTTGTCTTTCGGTTTCTTTCTTACTTCATGTTGGGTGATTATCTGTAGATCCTTCTATGGTGGTGCCAACGGCACTGTTCCATGCTTTTTCATGGCTAATATTCCATTGTGTACATGGACGACTTCTTCTTGGTGCATTTTTCTGTTGATGGATATTTTGGTTTCTTCCAGGTCTTGGCTATGGTACATGTTGCTGCAGTGCAGGATTGCCAGCCTGTGTCTTTTTGATTCTGGTCTAATCAGGTGATAACCCCATGAGTGGGCCTACAGGATCACATGGTAGCTCCATTTTTACCCCTAAACGCACCTCCAATCTGTTCTCACTACTGGCTGTTACCAGGTTTCATCCCACCAGCAGCTAAAGGGTACACAGTTCTCTAAAACCCCTTCAGCATTTATTCTTTTAGACTTTTTTTGCTGATCATCATTCTGACGGCTGTGAGGTGAACATTTTCGTACACTGGACTTGCATGGCTTTATTAATTCCTGATGTTCAGCCTTTTTCCATTCCCATTTTTTTAACAAAAAAAGACAGGAAAAGAAACAGAAGCCAAATGTGCATAAATTATGCCTCTTGAAACTGTCGGTTTGAAATATGGACGTCTTTTGAATTTTTTGGTCGATATATGACCCCAGGATTTGTTTTCAGGGCAGGTGTCATTTACAGGCCTGCAATGATTTTGAATATCAACTGACCATTAGCGCTGGGATTAAAGCTGCTGTTGTGTGAAACGGCCACAAGGTGGCAGCAGGTCTCCCTTACCAAATCTGGTTACTAGGGCAACAGAGCCTCAATGGAAGTCGTGTTCTAGATTGGAATTTAGAATGGAATGTGCCAGGAGAAAGCCCCTCAAGTTTGTCTCACTACTTCTTGTTCGTGTTTTTAATTTAATTTTTTATTTTTTATTACAGCAAGTTTGATTACAATGTTTGGCTTGTTGTAGGTGTGGAAGATGTGGTTTTTTTACACATATACATATATCTGTTCTTGCTGGGATCCTTTTCCCATGTACATTATGACAGAATGTTGAGTAGTCTTCTCTTGGTATTCTGTAGGTCTTTGGTGATTATATATTTCACCTGTGTTTGTATACGTCTGTTAACCCCAATATCCTAATGTATCCAATCCTCACACCTTTCCATTGGTGAACCATAAATTTGTTTAATGAATCTCTGATAGCCCTTCTCTGTGGGAATATCTTCACTGGTATCAATTTTTAGGTAACACCTATAAGTGATATCATACGATATGTGTCTTTCTCTTTCTGACTTACTCCAGGTTATGTGATTACATGTAGAATCATCTACGGTGCTGCACAGGGCAATGTGTCCTTTTTTGTTCCTTGGCTAATATTTTGTCTGTACTTGTACCAGTTCTTCTTTGTCCACTCATCTGTTGCTGGACTTTTTGGTTACTTCCATATCTTGGCTATTGTAATACTGTGCAGTGCACATTTGCCTTCCTGTGCCTTTCCAATTCTGTCTTCTTTGGTTATAGGTCCAGGAATGGGCCTGCTGAATGATATTGTAGCTCAATGTGTACCTTTTAAAGGCATCTCCATTCTGTTCTCATTAGTGGATCTTTCAAGGGTACGTCCAACTGAAAGCTGAGGTTATGCATTTCTCCACAAACACTTCAGCATTTATTGTTTATAGGTTTCTTGCTGATGGTTATTCTGAGGTGTACCAGCTGAAACCTCTTTGTAGCTGAATTTGCGTGTGTCTCATAATCTGTTGAAATTAAGCTTTAAGGCATGTCCATTTTATTTTTCAAACTGTGATTACAGCTTAGCTCTTCAAAGTGTTTTCTTAAAGTATGTGTCACATTTTGAAATTTATTGGCCATTACCTCCCTCAAGGCATTTTGTGGGCAGGTCTCATTTACAGCCATGCAGTACTTGTTCACATGAAGTGACCATTAGCACAGGTTTTAAGCTGCTTTTGCAGGTAACGGCCAGAGGGTGGCAGCCTTTCTACGTTCCCCATGCTGGTACTAGGGAAACAGACCTTCCTGCCACTGGTGTTCCTCGGTTATAAATTAGAGAGGAATGTGCCCGGATAAACCCCCAATTGCTTCTGTCTCCTTACTTATATTTCATTTTAAATTTAAATTATACTTTTTATTGGAGTAATATTCCATTGTGTACATGGACCACTGCTTCTTGGTGCACTCCTCTGTTGATGGACATTTTCGTTGCTTCCAAGTGTTGGCTATGGTAAGTATTGCTGGAGTGCAGAATTGCCAGTCTGTGAGGTTTTGATTCTCATTTTCTCAGGTGACAGGTCCAGCAGTGGGTATGATTGATTGCCTGGTAGCGCAATGTTTCCCTTTTCAAAGCACCTCCATTGTGTTTTCATTAGTGGCTCTTACCACGTCCCCCTTAGAACGGAGGGTACGCACTTCTCCACAATTGCTTCAGCATTTATTGTTTGCAGCATTTTGTTAATGGCCATTCTGACTGCTGTGAGCTGACAGGTTTTTGTAATTTGGGTTTGCATGTCTTTATAAATTCCTAAAACTCATCATTTTTCCAAGCTTTTTTTGTTTGTGTTTTTTAAAAAAGGAGAAAAAAGTATGCATACAATAAACCTTTTCAAATTGTCCTCTAAGAAGGTTGCCCTCTTTTCAATTTCTTATTCAATTTTCGACCCCAGGATTATTTTGGTGGACAGGTGTCATTACAGAACTGCAAGATTGGTGAATAGTTAAGTGACCATTAGCAGTGGGTTTAAAGCTGCTGTTGTGTGAAACGGCCACTAGGAGGCAGCATTTCTCCATTGCCCAATCTGGGTAGTAGGGCAGCAGAGCCTTTCTGGAAGTCGTGTTCCTAGGTTGTAAATTAGAATGGAATGTGCCAGGAGAAACCCCCATAAGTTTATGTCTCATTACTTCTTGTTGGTTGTCTTAATTTTTGTAATCGGTGTAATGATTTAGAATATTGTTTGTCCTAGGTGTACACAATCTGGTTCATTTGTACATTTTATATGTCTATTCATATACAGATCCTCTTCCCACACAAAATATTACACAGTGTTCCGTAGACCTCCCTTGCTATATGGTCGGTCTTTTTGACACATGTATATAATATGTATTGGTGTGCATAACACTGATCTTCATTTATCCATTCCACCCACCTTTCCTTTTAGATAAGTATATTTTTTTCCTACATTTGTTATTGTCTTTCTCTGTGGAAATATGTAAATTTGGGTCAGCTATTAGATAACGCCTATAAGTAATATCATAGGATATAGGTCTTTTGCTTTGCAAATTACCTCATGTTCCATGATTATCTCTAAGCTCATTTGTGGTGCCTCAAAGAGCAGTGTTTCATTGTTTTAAATGGGGAACGTTCCACTGTGTACATGGACCAACTGCATTATCCATTCACCTGTTGATGGACATTTTGGTTGCTTCACCATCTTGGCTATTGTGAATAAGGCTGCAGTGCAGCTGTTGCAGCCTCTGTCTTCCCGATTCGGCACTTCTCAGGTGAGAGGCCTGCTGGTGGGTCTGCTGCATCGAATGGTAGTTCAATTTTGTTTTTCTAACGCAGCTCCTTTCTGTTCTCATGATTCACTCTTACCACTTTACATCTCACCAGCAGCTAGAGGGTACACAGTCCTCTAAATATCCTTCAGTATTTATTGTTTGTAGAATTTTTGCTGATCATCAGTTGACAGGTGTGTTGTAAACTTTCTGTAAATTAGAGTTGCATGAATCTAATAATTCCTAAGGTTAAGTTTTTATTCATTTTCCATTTTTTTAAAGAGAGTGAGTCAAACGTACCTCTTCATACTCTCTTCTTGAAACATTAGCCTGTTCTGAAATTTTTTGTCCATTCCCTTCCGCAGCACAATTTTTTTAGGGCAGGTGTCCTTTACAGCGCTGAGTCCTTGTGAATGTTAAGTGACCATTAGCTGTGGGCTTAAAGCTGCACTTGTGGGAAACGTCCACAAGCCAACAGCATTTGTACATTTCCCACTCCATTTTTGGGCAGTACAGCCTTCCAGGAAATCGTGTTAGTAGGCTGCAAATTAGAGTAGAATGTGCCAGGGAAAACCCCCAAGAGCTTATATCTCCTTTCTTCTTGATTGTTTTTAAATTTAGTTTTTATTAATTATCAGAGCAAATTCGATAAAAAAAATATTTTGTTTCTCCTAGGTTTACAGAATCTGGTTCATTATATCAATGTATCTGTCTACTCATCTTTGGAGCCCTTCCCGTGTAGGTTATTACAGAGTGTCGAGTAGACCTTTCTTGGTATTCCATAGGTATTTTGTGATTAAATATTTCATATGTATTAGTACATGTCTCTTAACCCCCATATCCTAATTCATCCATTCCTTACAACTTTCCATCAGGTTAAATGTACTTTTATTTTCTTAATCCATGCTTTTCCTTCTCTTGGAAATAAGTTTGTGGGTATCAATTTTTAGCTAACACCTATAAGTGATGTCATAGGATGTCTGTCTTTCAATTTTTTTCATACTTCAAGTTGGGTGATGATCTTTAGGTCCTTCTATGGTGGTGCAAACGCCACACTTTTATTCTATTCCATGGCTAATATTCCATTGTGTACATGGACCACTTCTTCCTTGTACATTTTTCTGTTGATGGACATTTTGGGTTCTTCCAAGTCTTGGCTATGGTTAATGTTCCTGCAGTGCAGGATTGCCAGCCGATACCTTTTTCATTCTGGTCTGCTCAGGTGATAGGCGCATGAAAGGACCTACCAGATCACATGGCAGCTCAATTTTTACCTTTAAATGCACCGCCACTCTCTTCTCCCTACTGTCTCTTACCAGTTTATCTACCCGCAGCAGCTAGAGGGTACATAGTTCTCTAAAACCTTTTCAGCATTTATACCTTTGTACACTATTCTCCTGGTGATCATTCTGATAGCTGTGTGGTAAAGGTTTCTGTAGATTGGATTTGCAATCTTTATTAATTGCTGACGTTGAGCATTCCCATTCCCTTTTTCTTAAAGAAAAAAAAGCAAGAAAAGACAAAATGTGCGTAAAATATGCCTCTTGACTGTGTTTTTGAAACGTTGACGTCTTTTGAATTTTCTGATTGATTTACGACCCCAGGATTTTTTTCTTTGATGGTAGGTGTCTATTACAGGCCTGCAATTATTTTGAATATTAAATGACCACTAGCACTGGGTTCAAAGCTGCTGTTGTGTGAAACGGCCAGAAGACAGAAGCATTTCTCCTTACCAAATCTGGTTTCTAGGGCAAGACAGCCAAAATGGAAGTTGTGCTGTAGGTTGTAAATTGGAACGGAAAGTGCCAGGAAAATCCCTTTAAGATTATGTCTCATTCTGTCCTGTTCGTTTTTTAATTTAACTACTATTTTTGATCACAGCCAATTTGATTACAATGTTTTCTTTGTTCTAGGTGTGCAAGATGGGGATGTTTTACACATATACATATATCTAGTCTTCTTCAGATCCTTTTCCCATGTAGGTTATGACACAATGTTGAGTAGTTTTCTCTTGGTATGCCGTAGGTCTTTGGTGATTATATATTTCACATGCGTTTGTATATCTCTGTAAACCCCAATAATGTAATGTATCCAATCGTCACACCTTTCCTTATGGTGGACCCTACGTTGGTTTAATGAATCTGTAATTGCCCTTCTCTGTGGAAATATCTTCATTGGTATCAACTTTTAGCTCACACCTATAAGTGATATGATAGGATATGTGTCTTTCACTTTCTCACTTACAACAACTTGGGTGATTACTTCTAGACTCATCGATGGTGCTGCAAATGGCATTGTTTCATTTTTTCCCCAGCTAATATTCCATCTCTACATGTAGCAGTTCTTCTTTGTCCACCCATTTGTTGCCGGACTTTTTGGGTACTTCCATATCTTGGCTATTGTAATATGTGCAGTGCACATTTGCCTTCCTGTGCCTTTCCAATTCTGTCTTCTTTGGTTACAGGTCCAGGAATGGGCCTGCTGGTTTATATTGTAGCTCAATGTTTACCTTTTAAAGGCATCATCTCCATTCTGTTCTCATTAGTGGCTCTTTCCAGGGTACATCCCACTGAAAGTTGAGAGTATGCATTTCTCCACAACACCTTCAGCATTTATTTATTTATTTATTTATTTATTTATTTTTGTTTGTTTTGCGGTACGCGGGCCTCTCACTGTTGTGGCCTCTCCCGTTGCGGAGCACAGGCACCCACGGCATGTGGGATCTTCCCAAAACGGAGTACGAACCCGCGTCCCCTCCATTGCAGGTGGACTCTCAACCACTGCGCCACCAGGGAAGCCCCAGCACTTACTGATTATGGGTTTCGTGCTGAAGCTGATTCTGAGGGGTGTGAACTGATACCTCTTTGTGGTTGAATTTCCGTGTGTCTCATAATCCCTTGACATTAAGCTTTAAGGCATGTCCTTCTTATTTTTCACACTGTGATTACAGCTTAGCTCTTTAAAGTGTTTTCTTAAAGTATGAGTCAGATTTTGAAATTTTTTGGCCATTACCTCCCTCAAGACATTTTGAGGGCAGGTTTCATTTACAGCCATGCAGTACTTGTTCACATGAAGTGACCATTAGCACAGGTTTTAAGCTGCTTTTGCAGGTAACGGCCAGAGGGTGGCAGCCTTTCTACGTTCCCCACGCTGGTACTAGGAAAACAGACCTTCTTGCCACTGGTATTCCTCGGTTATAAATTAGAGAGGAATGTGCCCGGATAAACCCCCAATTGCTTCTGTCTCCTTACTTATATTTCATTTTAAATTTAAATTATACTTTTTATTGGAGTAATATTCCATTGTGTACATGGACCACTGCTTCTTGGTGCACTCCTCTGTTGATGGACATTTTCGTTGCTTCCAAGTGTTGGCTATGGTAAGTATTGCTGGAGTGCAGAATTGCCAGTCTGTGAGGTTTTGATTCTCATTTTCTCAGGTGACAGGTCCAGCAGTGGGTATGATTGATTGCCTGGTAGCGCAATGTTTCCCTTTTCAAAGCACCTCCATTGTGTTTTCATTAGTGGCTCTTACCACGTCCCCCTTAGAACGGAGGGTACGCACTTCTCCACAATCGCTTCAGCATTTATTGCTTGCAGCATTTTTGCTAATGGCCATTCTGACTGCTGTGAGCTAACAGGTTTTTGTAATTTGGGTTTGCGTGTCTTTACAAACACCTAAAATTCATCATTTTTCCAAGCCGTTTTTGTTTCTGTTTAAAAAAAAAAGGAGAACAAACTGTGCATACAATATACCTCTTGAAATTGTCTTCTTGGAAGGTTGCCCTCTTTTGAATTTCTTATTCGGTTTTCGACCCCAGGAATTTTTTGGTGGACAGGTGCCATTACAGAACTGCACGTTTGGAGAATAGTTAGTGACCATTAGCAGTGGGTTTAAAGCTGCTGTTGTGTGAAACGGTCACAAGGAGGCAGCATTTCTCCATTCCCCAATCTGGGTAGTAGGGCAGCAGAGCCTTTCTGGAAGTCCTATTCCTAAGTTGTAAATTACAGTGGAATGTGCCAGGAGAAACCCACATAAGTTTATGTCTCATTACTTCTTGTTGGTTGTCTTAATTTTTGTAATCGGGGTAATGATTAGAATATTGTTTGTCCTAGGTGTACACAATCTGGTTCATTTGTACATTTTATATGTCTATTCATATACAGATCCTCTGCCCATGCAAAATATTACACAGTGTTCCGTAGACCTCCCTTGCTATAGGGTCGGTCTTTGTGACACATGTATATAATATGTATTGGTATATGTAACACTGATCTTAATTTATCCATTCCTCCCACCTTTCCTTTTAGATAAGTATAGTTTTTTCCTACATCTGTGAGTGTCTTTCTCTGTGGAAATATTTTCCTGTGGGTCAGTTATTAGATAACGCCTATAAGTAATATCATAGAATATAGGTCTTTTGATTTCCAACTTACCTCATGTTCCATGATTATCTCTAGGCTCATCTGTGGTGCCTCAAAGAGCAGTGTTTCATTGTTCTCCATGGTGAATATTCCATTGTGTACATGGACCTCTTCTTTATCCATTCACCTGTTGATGGACATTTTGGTTGCTTCACCATCTTGGCTATTGTGAATAAGGCCGCAGTGCAACTGACAGAGCCTGTGTTTTCCCAATTCTGGACTTCTCAGGTGAGAGGCCTAGCGGTGGGCCTGCTGCGTCGAATGGAAAACGTAGGGAGTAACCAGGCAAGGTCAGTTACCATGGCAGCCCTGGGAAAAACATTACCAAGTGACACTAACACTCCCAGGAGCCTACATTTGTTTCCACAATAAGTAATCATTTCTCATTTCTAAAGTACTATACTGTGAAATATGCATCTCATTCACAACTAGAGGTTACTCAGTGTCTGCTGTGACTGGGAGGAAAACAATAGGGCCTTGCACAGTACCTTAAGGAATGACAACAAGAAACTAGGGGCCATGGGCAGAGACAGACAGGCTCAGACAGGCTCCTATCCCTATGACATTCTGAGGAGATTCACTTTGTAAGTGCTCGAGCACGAGAAAGCAGCCACTAACCAGCTACCCTGTCTCAAGTATGTGGAGAAAGTCAATGTAAATGCTTACCTATGTATTATTCTTTTCTGATCATTCTTTCAGTGTAGCCCTTCTGGCTTTGTGCAAAGCGATTCTTCATTTTGTACCTGAAAAATGAGTGGCACATGTAAATGGATGAAACATGTCAGAGCAGACATCCAACGAGCACTTCAGCTAACGAACGAGGAGCTCCGAGTTCTGGGAAAGAATCGTAAACGTGGTGTAGAATCACAACATCTTAGAGCCTCCTTTATATGAAATCCCCTCTTTCATATCACCAGTCACTGGTCATCAGCCCATACATGAACTTTGCAGTGACAGAAAACCCGGCACTCTCTAGACAGGTCTAGGCACTTCTAGTTGCTACGGCAGTCTATAACAAATTCAGAATCTGACTCCCTGTCACGCATCAGTCCCAGTCTGCCTTCTGCAATGGTACACCCCATGGCACACCTCATCTCTTTTCCATCTGGCACATTTCCCAAACACACGAGGACAATTTTGTTCTTCCTAAAGCTCTCTTCTCCCACGTCACCCTCCTAAATCACTCCTTCCTTCCTGTGTTTATGACTTTGAGGAGCCCCCAAGGTTTTCTCATCCCAAGGCCATGACAAGCAATGGCATCAGTGTGCCTGCTACAGATTCTGGGAAAGGGGCAGGGCCACACGAGGGTCTGGCAAATGTGACTGACAACCTGAGGTGAGAGTACATGTGAGAACCTCAGCCTCTCTTCAGTTCTCAGCCTCTATCCAAGGTTTCTCCATAGCACACTATTGACACTTTGGGCCAGATAATTCTTTGGGGGTGGTGGGGAGGGCTGTCCTATGCCTTGTACGATAATGTAGTAGCATCCTGGCCACTACCCACTAGATGTCTGCAGCACCGCCCCCCACCCCCACCCCCCACACCCCGGATGTGACCAAGAAAAATGTCTCCAGCCATTGTCAAACGTTCTGGAGGACGGGTGATGGCAAAATCACCCTCACTCAAGAGCCACTGCTCTTTCCAATGACTCTGTTCACCCATGAGGACTCAAAACCCTCTCCTCTGCTGGCTTAGCATTCAACTCTCCAGAACGTCTATCGTGTATCAAAATGCTATTTGAAATTTGATAGTATTTATCTCTATAACGGTATCTGATGAAAGTAAAACTCTTTCGCCAGATGTTAATAACCTCCCAGATGACTAATCCACGTTTTCCTTATCTCCTACCCAAGACACTGGAAATTACAGAAATGATCGGACACCCATTTTCGGTATCCGTTCAGGAAGTACCTGTTGTCTAAGGCTTTTGGGCAACCTGAACAACTGAATTAAAGTAAAATATTCTGCCTGACCGTGGCTTTGTGAGACAAGACACAAACCTGTAGCAGGACCCTCCTCTCTGCTATTTACGGAATTGAGGTATTTGACTGGAAAGCCGTTGGAGGTGAACTACCCAAGAAAGCAGTGGGTTCAGGATGAGAATTTGGAAAGGGTGACAAGGGAGGGGAGAATGAACCTCAGCTGAAAAGAAAGGGGAAAAGTACCAAGAGATGAGTTCTCTTGACTGAAGAGAAGATACGCTGAAAGCCATCAGCTTGCCCTCGGGGCCCTCAGCTCTCTGGGGAGCTCTAAGGGAAGGGTGAGCCTGGACCTACGGCTCCGGACTCCTGGTCTCGGCCCCCAGGCCTGACCATTCACTCAGACTCTCAATAAATACTTGTATTCAAAGACCTTACACGGGGACCACATCTGGGAAAACATCGCCGCACCCTCATCATAAGTCACAGGGGGAGACCCGAACTGGCCAAGCCATGACAGGAGCTGTGAGGGCGACAAAAGAGCACGGCAGGGATCGGACATCGGATCGCCAGAAGCCCTCCGCCCTCCTGGTTCGTAATGCCAGGGCCCCATCGCCGCGTATCGCCGGACCCCGGTCCTGCCTCCGTCGCGCACCCTTCCCCAAGGTTGGCGGGGGTCTGGAGTCCCCATCCCCGGTTCGGACCTACAGACCTCGCCGCTGCTGAGCTCTACAGATCCCGCTCCTTCCACACAGTTCGCCGAGTCCGCGGGCCTTACTAAGCCGCGCCGGCCGCCGGCCGCGAGGCCTTGGCGCGCCTGTGACGTCACTGTCGTGCGCCTCTCCCGCAACAAGGGGTGTGTGGCTCTCGCGCGGCGGCTGCGGCTGTTGTCGCTCGCGGCCCGGTTGCTTCTGGCGCCTCGCCGGGACCTGACGGTCTGCGGTCCCATCGAGCCCCTGCCCGTGGTGCGCATCCTGCGGGCTCTACAGCGGCGGCAGGAAGAGCGGCAGAGTGGGCAGCGGAGCCCCCCGCGGCCGGTGCTGGCGCGTCCTGGGCTGCCGCTGATGTCAGTGGGGCGACCCGACTTGAACCAGCCGGCTCACCTCACGCTGGGCTCTTGGAACCCGCGCCACTCTCTTCGTGCGGCTGGAGGAATCGGTGCACCCACGGGGACCATTTCTCCATCGAGTGCGCGCAACATGAGGCTCCAGCGCTGCCGAACCTTTCGCCCAAGGGCAGCTGCACTGAAGTGTGTCTGGAGCTCCCCGTTCTGAGCGCGCTACAGGAGGCTGCTCCCGAAGTTGTTCGGCCCACAAACGTGCAGTCGAGTACCATTCCCCCACTTCTTTGCGGCCGCCACATTCTCTGCGCCGCAGAAACCGGCAGTGGCAGAACTCTCAGCTACATGCTACCTCTCCTTCAACGGCTGTTGGGCCAGCCAAGCCTGGACCCCTGTCGTATCCCTGCTCCTCGAGGCCTGGTTCTTGTGCCTTCTCGAGAATTAGCCGAACTGGTGCGTGCCGTGGCCCAGGCCTTGGGCAGCTCCTTGGACCTCCAGGTGCGGGAGTTAGGGGGAGGCCATGGCATGAGGAGGATCAGGCTGCAACTGTCCAAACAACCTCCAGCAGATATTCTGGTGGCCACTCCGGGGGCTCTGTGGAAGGCCCTGAAAACTCAACTGATCAGCCTGGAGCAGCTCTCCTTCTTGGTGTTGGATGATGCAGACATGCTGTTGGATGAAATCTTCCTGGAACTGGTGGATTACATCTTGGAGGGGAGCCATATAGCAGAAGGCTCAGCTGACATAAAAGACCCCTTCAATCCCAAAGCTCAGTTAGTGTTGGTGGGTGCCACATTTCCCGAAGGTGTAGGCCAGCTGCTGAGTAAAGTTGCCAGCTTAGACTCTCTAACCCCCGTTACCAGTGACAAGCTCCACTGCATCATGCCTCATGTCAGACAGACATTCATGAGGCCGAAGGGAACAGAGAAGGCGACTGGGTTGGTGCAGATCCTTAGGCAGCATGACAGAGCATATCGGACTGGCGCCGCAGGAACTGTTCTGGTGTTCTGTAATTGCTACAGCACTGTGAACTGGCTGGGGTATATATTCTGGATGACCACAAAATCCAACACTTAAGACTGCAGGGACAAATGCCCGCCTCAATGAGAGCAGGCATCTTCCAGTCCTTCCAGAAGGGCTCCCAAGACATTCTTCTCTGCACAGACATTGCCTCTCAGGGCCTGGACAGCACCCAGGTGGAGCTAGTCATCAATTATGATTTCCCTCTCACCCTGCAAGACTACATCCACAGAGCAGGGAGGGTGGGCCGGGTGGGGATCGAGGTGCCAGTCACTGTCATCAGCTTTGTGACCCATCCCTGGTACGTGAGCCTGGCTCAGAAGATTGAACTGGCAGCTCGCCAGAGGAGAAGGCTTCCAGGACTGGGGTCCTCAGTGAGACAGCCTTTGCACCAGCAAACCTTATTGCAGCAGGCTTATATATGATGCCATAACAGGGACCTTTCCCTCTGTGCTGGATGGGTGAGCACACTTGTCAGTAGGGTGCTCTGGGCTGCCTAGTCACCTTCTGAAGACCCGGGCTGCTGTCTGGCTTCAAAAGGTAAGTTGCTGGCCAACACTTGAGGGTGAACTACTGAGCTTGGCTCTCTGTAGTCTTTCACGTGAAGAATAATGTCGATCTTGGCTCTGTATTATGTCATGGTTTCTAACAATAAGCGATGTTTCTATGGGTGCCCCTTAATAACAGTTTCCACTGGGGCAGAATTCAGTAGACCCTGAGAAGATTCACACTCCAAACTACCACACTTAGGACGAAGGCTCTTTCAATTGATGTTTTAGTTTAAATTTTGTTTCCTGCCCCCAAACATCCATTAAGCCTCCAGGAGAAGGAAAAGGGGATGTGACTAGCAATAAAGAGAAATTTTCTTCACAACAATGGCCATGGCAAGCTTAGGCACTTTTGGTGAAATCTCTCTGGGAAGTACTGGCAGAGGAATAAAAGGCAAACTGACACAGAAATATTGCTTGGTGTGCATTTCCAGGCTCTGCCTTCTTTCTCATCTCTTGGTGGCAGGTGGAGGAAGAGAAGAAAAGGTTAAACTTTTTTATAAACCAGCAGAATAAGCTTATAACATCCTGCCACTATCTCTGCATAGGTTCTAGTCTCTGCAGCATTATATAAGCTTTGCCCAAAGTAATGAACTGTTGAAAGTCAAATGTAATACTTCACCAAACAACTTAAAAATGCTTGCGCACTGGAAAGGGTTAAGTTGCAGAGAACACAGATGGACCCAGAGCAACCTTTGCCGAAAGAGAATATTGTGCTAAATGTACAGTCATAGCTCTTTTCCATATGAAGAAACAGTCAGAAGGATAAAAGAACTTGGTCAAAATCACACAAGTCAGTAGGAAAGAATCTGGTTTGTCTGTCCTCAGGGTTGTGTTCTTTAACCACCAGGCTAGCTTTTCTCAAATCTGATTCATGCATAGAATAACTATACACCTCTGCTTGCCTTCAATATTCCCTGTTTATACATATGCCTGCTGCAGTTTTTAATATTGCCCACTTTGACTCCCAAAAGCAACCGAGAATACACAATAATTTGGTCTCTCTATCCATGGACCGCTGTGGTGGGACTGCCCAGGAAGCTTATTAAAAGTGCAGCTTCCTGAGCCCTACTCCAGATCTAGATAAGTTTTCTGAGGGTTGGCTCAAGACTCCGGGTGCAAGGCCTTTTAAGTGGTTTGGGGGAACCCCCCAGGTGATTCTCTCGCTCTCTTAAGTTCATAAACCGTTTATTCTGCCTCCCCCAGATGCCTAGCCAGGTCCTGTTAAGGTAGGAGTCCCCACACCACATCAGAGGGATGCTCCCAGCCAAGTAATCTCCGGAGCCTTGGAGATTCTGAATGGTCTCATGCTGGCCCACCTGCCGTGACAAACCTCCGCCAGAGCGAGCATTCCCCTTCACATTTACCTTCTACCACTCCCAAAGGCAGTCTGCTCCAATGAGGCCTGACTTCGTCTGTCCTAACGGGCACCCACTGATTCAAGCAGTTTAGGGATAGAAGGTGCTGTGGTTCTCAACCAGGGTGGCCCAACCTCTAAAAGGGTAGTCCAAGCAGTCTCTACCTCCTGGGCACATCCCCTCTGCAACAGCCCCAGTAAACGAAGGTCCCATCTTTGCTTTTTCAAGGTCGGCAACAGGGAGTCCCCTCCAAAAGAAGGTTCTCTCTCATTGCCACACTATCAAAAGCTGCCCCAAATGTGGTTCCTTCCTGTGGGCCTGATCAGGCTAAGGGCAGAGTTGTCTCTTTCCTTCTCTGAGTCGGACCAAGTTGTCTTACTAACCCCTCTTCACAGTGTTGACCGTGATTTTCACGGGGGCTGCTGCTGAGCCTTTCTCTCATCCTTTCATGGTGGAGAGAGAGAGGATTGTAATGATTTTTACTTCTAGGGGAGAGGGGAGTGGAATGATTACGTTGTCATTTTGTATTGTGTCCTTTTGTCATGAATTTGTTTTGAATTTCATATTAAAATGGGCCCACCATTCCCACTTTGTGAGGTCATTCAGCACCCTCATTTTGCACCTTTAACACTTCTCTCAGTATCACTTGGAAATGTTTGAAACGGCATGAGCTTGTCCTCACATTCCTATCAGCTGTAAATCCGGGACCCCGACATGAACGTAACCATTGAGCAGAACCCCTCTCCACTAGCTGTGTAACACTGGGCAGGCTCCTTAACATCTTGGTTTTTCTAAGCCCTCAGGTGTAAAAATATGAGGGTTCTATGAATTTATATTTGGGGCAGGACAAGGTCGAGAAGAGTGTGTCTTTGCTTGTATTCTTCCAAACTGGAATGTCTTCCCTCTCTTCCCCATGGGTCCAAATCTCACTTGTCCTTCAGGCCCACTGCCAAGGAGCCTTCCCTGATTCCCCAGTCCACACAATTCTCTTCCTCTTAGGGTCAGTGCCATACAACCTAGCTGTCTCTTAACGTTAATCTTGCCTCTCAAGCCAATTTCAGAATGTGGGTCTCTCTTGCCCTCCTGGGGCCCCTGGGGCTGTACCAGCCCACCTGCATGCCCCACGTGGGGTGTCTACTAGACTAGAGCATGGGCGGGGAGGCCCAGGTGTGAGGGGCCAGGCAGAGCACCTCTGCCTCCACCCTGCGCTCCTCCACAAAACTGCCCCTCCTCCTGAAGCCTGACAGCAAGTCACAGGTTCCTTATTATGACCTCACTGGGTGGTGATGACCTCACAGGCCTTCTCACAGTTTCCATGGCAGCGTAACTATGGAAACATGCTGCCCTCAGAGAAACTTCCCTACCAGTTCTCCACCAGATACCAATCTCTTTGGTTGTCTGAGAGAGAATGTCTGACCGGATCGTCTATATTTACTCAAACCTGTGCTCTGTTCCCTGGCTGGGCAGTGCAGCAGGTACACCGAGACCGGGCATCTGTAGAAGAGGCATGGTGTACACACAACCTCACCTGGCTGCCACATGTTCCTGTGGGGCGTGCCCACTACGTAAACCTCAGCACTTTCCCAGCTGTAAGTAATACCAGTGACCTGGGACACCTTCAGGGTCCCACAGTGCTCACTGCTGAGGACAAGTGAAAGGTCATCGCTGAACTAGTGTTCAGGAAGCTTCTGATCTTTATAAATGTTGCCTTCCGCTTTGGGCTACAGGATGCTTCCATTCAGACCCTTTCCTGATTGGCCTCTTAGCAAAAGGCAAGTGCATTTTTGTTGGCAGATGGTAAACGGAGCAGTTTGAGGAAGAGGGCCACTCTTGAACCACACCTTCAAACCCAGGTACCTCTGTGCTGTCATGTACACATCTATATCGGTCCCCTCAGACACATCCCATACTGAGCTGCTGAGTACTAGGGGAGAGGGTGGTGCCATATTCATGGGAATACCGGAAGAACCAAGGGGGGTGATGAAGTGCTAGTGAGACTGGAGGGCTGAGCAGATGGTGTCCCAGGAGGCTGGGTGGATGTGAGCCTACACTTGGTACCCAGAACCCGGTTCTGAGTCTCCTGATCACTCTGCCTCAGTATTTGGCCTTGTTCTAATCTAGATAAAAGTATCAGACGGCTAGAGTTCAGTGTGGTTGTAACAGGCATTATAAATGGGGCCCAAGAGGGGTTGCCAAAGTGGGAGGGGGTCCTTAACCTATTTATATTAGATTATCTTTTTCCAAAACTTGAAAGATGTTTCCATTAAAGCCTCAGAAGTGACACACTGCAAGAAATGTTTTCTCTGTTGTGGAAGGGAGAGATGGAGAGGATCATGATTGCAATTTCTTTCGGGTTCTACTGTTTTCCCTGGCAACAGTGAAGAGACTACCTCACCTGATGCAGCCGTAGGCTCTAGGAATTGCTTTTGCAGCCAGTGTCCCTTTTCTAGGGACTCATAGAGGTGATGGGCCAAGTCTGTGTTTTGGATGTCAAGTAGATTAAAGGTCTTCAGCCAGAAACTGGGAGAGACATGAGAGAGGGAAATTCTGGCAGGAGACTGTGTACAGCAGAAGTGACTGATCAGTTCTGCTTTTCTTTGCAGCAGCTGTGGCTCCCATTTCTCCTCCTAAACCTGGTCACTACCATGTCCTCAACCGAGGGTGTGGAGAAACGCAGTTGGGCCGGCATGGGGAGACATACTCCCTGGTTGGTGGCTACCGGGCCTACGGGGATGCTCCTTTGGCCACGCCAGCAAAGGCGGAAGCCGAGAAGCCAGTCCCCAGACGTGCTCCCGAGAGAAAGCACACTCCGGAAGAGTCGGACGAAGATCTCGGTCGCTCCAGACCCAAAATCCGGCGATTGTAGCATGGTGCCAGGAGGCGGACTCCACAGAATCTTGCTGGCTGAACCATTCTGAAGACAGGGCAATGGTTTAACTGCCTGAGACAGCGAATGCCTCTTCCTGCAGTGACCCCTCCCGCCCGCCCCCACTGCCCACTACCACAGATTAGAACCTGCGTCGTTCTGTCCGAGCCTTCCTCAGCCAGGAGCCTCCCTGCACACTAAATGGCCATAAGCCAGGAGCCTCAGAAAGTGAGGTTTGAAATGAGAGTCCGCCCTGAACATCCCAGGGCGGAAGCTGGCCTGGAAGAAAACCTGGCATTCCTCTGCTCAATCCTCACGGGCCCCTTTGTGAGCTGGAGAAAGTGAAGTCTGCACTCTGCGAGCCGAGGAGGATGCAGGAGCAGAGACAGGGTGCAGAGAAGCCTTAGCAGTCTACCACATGGGCTCCTGCCCTGAGCCATCGTCAGCGGCCACCACCACAAACCAGGGGGGAGCTGGGCTTTTTGAAACTGAAAGCAGCAATCTGTGGCTTCCCAAAGAGCCTCCTGCCTGGGGTCTCAGGAGGCAGGGTAGAGAGGCCCAGGAAGCCCTGCTCCCTGAAGCAAGAACAGGATGGAGAGTCAAGCAGCACGCACCCCGCCCCGAGGTTCACATGCTCCTTTATTGCCAGCCCTTTCTGTCCCCAGTGGGGTCCCTTACTGCTCAATAAAATGTTTCTCTGTAACAGATTTGTAGGGTCGCCAGTGCTCAGACTTAGGTCACTACCCCTGTGCTAGGCACTCCTGCCACCTGGGAAAGGTTCCAAAGGTGGAACAGCTCCAGGGGGTGCCAGGGATCAGAGCAAAAACTTGAGAGGCTGGGGATGCAGGAGTTTGGGCACAGCCCCTAAATCATCTCAGTGGTTGAGCTGCTGTGAGAAGGCACATCCCCAGTGTGCGTGTGTGTGTGTGTGTGTGTGTGTGTGTGTGTGTGTGTGTGTGTGTGTGTTGGGGGGAGGGGGTCCCTAGAGGAGGCAGCTAGAGGGAGGGCCTGAGGCTGGAAATGGGGAATGGCGTGCGGCCTCTGAGCAAGCACAGGCACTTAGCCCTTGAGGTTTCTGGGAAAGCTAGAGCCACAAGGGCCACGAGATAAGGCAAGTGTAGCAGCAGAACCCAGGTGCCAGGTCTTTCTTCAGAACCTACACTTCTCCACGAGGCTGGGCCTTCCACACTGAGGTAGGAGGGATCCTGGCCAGAAGGTCAGCCAGCAGCTCTGGGACGAAGGTTGCTGCGGTGGGGGCTCTTCTGCCATGGAAGCGACTTCATTTCCTTCCACACAAATAGCCTACTGACTGAGTTCCTGCTCTGTTGAGTAAAAGGGTGTTGACTCTCCCCAGAAGGTTGTTCAGTTCACATCCCAAAAGTCCCTCTATTCAGGCCCTGGGGAGGTGTAGCAGCTCCTGAGGGCGCTCTCCTGAGGCTGGCTGACAGAAGTGGGGGAGGTTCCTGATAGTTCCCAGGTGCTGGTTTAAGTCCCCAGAGAATGGTCATGCAGGTTGGGGAGTCAAGTAGGAGGAGAGAGAAGGTTGGGGGCAGAGGGCCCCCTCCTGAATCCAGAGCTCACGAGGTTACCCCCCCATTTCCAGAAATTATCTCTTCCCCCACACCAGCCCCCATGGCCCAGTACCGGGAAACCGGGAGCCCAGAGCACTTGTGGCCACAGAGACCCTCGCACGCAGCCCTCGGGGTGGGCGGGGCCGGCTGCAGGCAGATGGGGACGAGGTGTGCTCCCGGGAGGCCACGGGCTGCAGGTGGCCCTCTGAGAGAAGCACCCCATTTTGGACAGGAAGGTTAGAGGCGGGGGAGAGCACCCTAGGGCGCCCCCTCGGAGCAGTGGGTGTGGGAAGAGGGGCGGGGGCGGAGGGAACCCGCGATGGGAGGCGAGTGGGCTCTCAGCAGAGGCCAGCTTAGCCCGCGGGAGCTGCCTCTGAGCAGGGGGCGGGAGGGCAGTGCCGCCCTGTGGCTGCAGGGCTTCCCGGATCGCGGCTCTCCGCACACGGGTCGCAGGGTCCTGTGACTCTGTATCCCCTCCCTCACCCCGCCCCCCTCGCGAGGCCGCGCCGCTGGGTGGCCTGTGTCGACGGGCAGAACCCCATCGCCCGCCCCTCTCAGACCCGCCTCTGCCCGCCTGCCTTGCCCTGCGCAGCTTGCGGCCCAGGGGCCTCGAAGGTCCCCGTGCACGCAGCCAGCGGCCTCTGCTGTGCCTGCTGCTCCTGCTGGGTCTGCTGCTGTGATCAGTAACCCTCCTGCAGACCACGCTGGGCACCTCCAGCACCCCAAGTCCGCGGGAGCGCACGCGGGCCCTGATGCGGGACTTCCCGCTTGTGGAAGGGTGGCTGCAGTGTGTGCGGGCTGCTGGGGGCCTGTGGGGGCCTAACCTGGCCCTGGGCAGGGGAGGAGGTCCGGAGCATGTAGCGCTAGTGGGGAGGCTCCCTCACACCACCCCTGGATGTCCTCTCCATCATCTATGGATGCCCTTCCCCTTCTCTGTCATCCCCTCCCTGGTGGGAAACCCTCAGCCCAGGCCTCAGCTGCTCCTAGTATAGTCTG
This sequence comes from Hyperoodon ampullatus, assembly GCF_949752795.1. Lineage (NCBI taxonomy): Eukaryota > Metazoa > Chordata > Mammalia > Artiodactyla > Ziphiidae > Hyperoodon > Hyperoodon ampullatus. The sequence goes on along the minus strand of NC_136932.1, from coordinate 853,014 downwards.
TGTGACAGTGTGAGGTGGGGGACCCCCAGGCTGGCCCAGGCCAGGCAATGTGTCCTGCCCGATCCCAAGACCTAAGGAGCCCACCCATTTGCCTTGACCTCCCTCCAGCCACAACAACATGCCCCTGGTCCTGAGGCAGTTTTACCAAAATGGGCTATAGCATGGTAATCTGCGCAATTTCAGCCATGGCTAGACCAGCTTGGACAGGCTGAAAGATGGTCTCGTGGGTGGCCAGGTACCAAAGGGACACACAAGGTGCCACCATGGCTGCTGGGGAATGTGGGGCAGTTTGGGGGCCACAGAGACCACAGGTTAGTCACATTGGAACGAAGTTACCATAGTGACCTAGAAAGTGCCATGCCATGGATGCTGGGGGCTACAGGGGTCACAGTGAGCCCACCTGACGGGCTTCCAAGTACCACAGAAAAAGCAACGCGTTACATGTGACTTCTGGGCACAGTAAGTGCTGTGCCAGCTGAGGAGGCTATGAGAAGCCCAAGGAGTTCCAAAGCCCAAACTAAGCCCTGGCCTTCCCTCAGTTCTGGTCAGCCTAGTCCCATGCCAGACCCACGAACGGGATGCTGTGCGCCTCATCCTGGAACAAATTGACCTCATCCGCCTCATGTGTGCCTCCTATTCTGAGCTGGAGCTTGTGACCTCAGTTAAAGGTAGACGGGGGACTTCCCTGGTAGTCTAGAGGTTAAGACTCCACGCTTCCACTGCAGGGGGGTCGGGTTTGATTCCCGGTGGGGGAACTAAGAGCCCTCATGCTGCGTGGCACGGCCAAAAAAAAAGGTAAACAGACTGGTGGTAGTGGGTGTTAGGGACTTCAGTAAGCTACCCCTGCCTCTAAAAATGATCATCTGACCTACGTGCCCCCAGCTCTCAACAATACCCGGAAGTTGGCTTGCCTTACTGGTGTGGAGGGCGGCCACTCACTGGACAGTAGCCTCTCCATCTTGTGTACCTTCTATGCGCTGGGTGTGCGCTACGTGACACTCACCCACACCTGCTACATGCCCTGGTGAGCACCTGAATATATTCAGGAAAAAACGCATTCGCCCCTTTTGGCCAACCAAACAAGCGGGCAATGCAAATCAACACTGCAAAGAAGTCTCACTAGGCATTGGTCAAAAGGGCCATGCTGAAAAAGTGTAAAAACCAGAAATGCAGGACAAGTCAAGGAGAAAAGGGAGCTTTTTTACGCTGATGGGCGTGATATAAATTGCCAACGGCCACTCTCGAAAATTGTATGGTGTTTCCTAAAACATCTAAAAAACAGAGCTACAGAGCACAGGGCACTTCCACTCATGGGCTTATATCTTGAGAAAACCAAAAATCGACAGGACACAGGCACCCCAAATTTTAGGGCTGCTGTGTTCACAAAATCCTCGACTCGGGTACACCTTAAGTATCTCATGAAAGAGAAAAATGGATAAACAAGTTGTAGTACTTATGTACAATGGAATATCACTCAGCCATGAAATCAATGTCCTAAGGCTAGTAGCAGCATAATGAGTGGATTTAGGTACGATGATTCTAAGAGAAATATGTCACACAGATAAAGAAACTTATCATAAGATATCAGTTATAGACGGAATGTAAAAATCGCTATATGAACTAAATTACAAAACAGAACAGAGTCACACATTTAGAAAACACACTTATGGCTGCTTAAGGGGAAAGGTGAGGTGGGGTGATGCATAAAACAACAGTTTGAAATTAGCACAGATACCGTTCAATCAACCAAATATGTAATAGAGAAGACATACTCATTGCTCAGTGAACTGGACTCAACACACCTTATGCACCACAGAAGAATATATCCACGTAGTAAGAATCTTAAAAAGTATTTATTGATATTTCTCGGTAAGTGAATATAGTGGGTGTAAAGGGGCACAAACACAGCATTGAAAATCAGCTAAATCCCATTATAAATACAAATTACAAAAAAAAAGCAAAGATAGTGAAAGAGAGAGAAATTCTTACAAAATTCGTTCAGTGGCTGTGATGCAACCTGGATTGACCACATCTAGACCCACAGCTGGAAGAGACATAAGGCTGGACACTCTTGGGGGCGACTGGATTGGTGAGGTTGCGTGAGCAAATGCAGACCCTTTAAAGTAATACTGCGTGCTACCCATTCCATGGGTCAGAAATCTCCGGGTTCAAGGGAATCTTCCTACAGCTAAAACATGCATGGGAAACCCAGAGGATGGTACACCATATGATCGGGAAACGTTTCTAAAACGCACCTCATTTTTCATCTCGTGGTGCTCGGGTTCGCCATTCCAGCTGCTTTACCAACAATCTCCCCACTTGGAGAATCAGCACCTTTAACCTCCTGTTTCGTACAGTTTGCAATTTGTCCAGAGGTTGAACGGGTAGAGGGGGAACCAATGAGAGATCAGCTCTAGGTGTTTGGACAGACACATGTCACTCTAATTTCCAATCAGGAAGAAGAATTAACCAAAGGCTCTGCCTGCCCCCCGGAACCAGAATAGGGCCTGAAGCAATCCTGCGGTTTGGAGGCCAGCTCCCAAAAAGGCGAGTTGAAAAATGAATCTCAGAGGCACTAAAATTCACAAACCTGCAGGATAATAAATGATAACTTTCGTACCTTATTGATGAGGTAAGGCAACGAAGAGGATTTGAAAACAAGGCAGAATTGCAGGAAACCGTTTTCAAGAGGTAGATCGGAGTCGCCTTTAAAGCACACGAAAAGCGGCAGAACTTTGACAATGATGCAGTTGGCCAAAATGGGCGTACGTTTTTTTTTCCTGAATATATTAAGGAAAAAACGCGTAGGCCCTTTTTGGCCAGCCAAGGAAGTGGGCAATGCAAATCAGCACTACAAAGAAGTCTCACTTCGCATCGTTCAAAAGGGGTTTTACCATGTTTGAAATTCCAATATTTTAGCCTGATACGTTTTTGGATTTTAGAAAAAAAAATATTTTAAATGAGACAAAAAATCTTTTTTATGACCCAAAAAGACAGCAATAGTTTTATATTTTTATCTATTTCACTTGCACACAAAAGTCTCATGGGGTTATGTAAAGCAGTCCTGTTGGATGTTGTGCATGGTGCAAATATGGATTAAAGCTTTGGAATCTTAAGCTTCACTCACCTGAAACTTTTAAATTAGGATGCAAGCAATCCTTTCCAACATGTGAACAGAGAAGGACACTGTCTTTATTTTATTTGTCAGGTAATTAATCTGTCTTTTGCCCCAAGGAGAGAAACACCTGGCACTTCTATCAATGTGTTGTACAAAAATCTTTGAACACAGAGTGCAAGCAGAGGCTGATACAAGATGTGAAAGAAAAAAAAAAAAGAGAGAGACCCCTGTGGCATTTTCTCCTAACTTATTGCAATCTCCCATTTAAAATGTGGGAATAATCAATCTCCTGAGGAAAAAGGCCCAAGGAAGCTTTTTGCTTTTGTGGAATAATGCAATGCCTAAAGATTTCATGAGGCAAGAAGAATTAATGAGAATGACCATGAGAAATCAAGAAAAGTCAGATCCATGGGTGAAGTGATGTTTGCCTCTGTGAATCAATGAGAAGTAGGAGCAAATGAAAAGAAAGCTGAATACAACATTTTCTGAATAAATGTAACCTTTCAGCTGTCATAGACAAATTAATGCTCACTATGATACAACATATTTAGTTCAGAAAGTTAACTTAAATTTAAAGCTTAACAGTTAGATTTATTGAAGAAACGAAAACATATTTGTGGTTTAGAATATATAATGTGTTCTGCAACAGATAAGAAGATTACATAAATAAATAGAAATAAGACTAAATAGAAGAAAATAACAAATTAGATGTTATTAACATTAAAAACTGACACTCATCTAAAGAAAGAGGAGAGACAGAAAGACAGAAGAACTTATATCAAGTATATATTTAAAACTCCTAAATAAGAAGTCTTCAGATGTTAAAAAAAAAAAAAGTCTTCAATAAGAAGATAATGTAATAGCAAAGATGGGAAAAATATACCAAAAGATATTTCAAGAAAGAGAGTACAGAACGTTAAGTAAACATATCAAAAGATGCTTGGCTTCTTAGTAGTCAATTAAATGCAAAAGAGTCATACCTAGAATTATCACTCACCAACCAGAAAGTTCAAATGAAAATGACAGGTATTATCAAGTTTGACAAGAATGTGTGTAATCCTTGAATCTCATTCACTGCTGCTGAGGATGAAAAATCATACAAATGTTTTGAAAATATTTAGAAATATCTAAAAAGATAAACAGATGAAAGCTATGAGTCAAAAATTTTACTACTACATGTATATTGAACAATAATTTATACACATACCACCAAAGCTCAAGTTCTAGTATGTGTATACCAGTGCAATTCTCAATAGACCCAAACTGAAAATCACTCATATTGTAATACATTTTGGAAAAAATTAATTAATAGTTAAATATTTACACTATGGAATCCTATGCAACAGTGTCACTGCATGACAACAACAACAGGCAACCATATAGGCGTATTCATAAACAACATAAAATCAAAAAGCCCAATCCAAAAGTGATTTTACTGTGCCATTACATTTATATAAAATACAAAATACAGGTAAAGTGATCTTTTTGTTAGATACCAGAACAATATTAAACCTTAAGGGGAGTCACTAGAATTGGACAAGGGGGGGCTCTGAGTATCTGGCAATTTTCTGTGTCTGTATCTAGAAGCTATGTATAGAGTGTATGCAGATTCTGAATTTTCTGAAATTTGTCATTTCCTTACAAACCATGCATATTTTTAGTTGTTTTTTATACATAACAAAAAGTAAAACTGATAGACTAGGGAAGGTAATTATATTAGCACTTTAATATCCATGCTTTTCAAGGTGGAAGTGAAAGGTATTAAATACTTGACATTGTGATTACTTCTTAAAAGTAAGGTGAAAATTTCAGATGAATAAATAAGACATACTTCTTCATACATCATCCTCAAAGAGGAGGGGTAGAAAGGAGTATTATTTTTTTAATTTAATATAGAACAGTTAAGATAGAAAAGAATGAAAACAGACTAGGTTTAAAAAAGAGCACACTGGACTTCCCTGGTAGCTCAGTGGGTAAGAATTTGCCTGCCAATGCAGGGGACAGGAGTTCAATCCCTGGTCTGGGAAGATCCCACAGGCTGTAGAGCAACTAAGCCCGTGTGCCACGACTACTTGGCCTGCGTTCTAGAGCCTGCAAGCAACAACTACTGAGCCTGCGTGACACAACTACTGAAGTCCATGCACCTAGAGCCCATACTCAACAAGAAGAGAAACCACAGCAAGGAGAAACCCATGCACCACAATGATGAGTAGCCCCTGCTCGACACAACTAGAGAAACCCTGTGCAGCATCAAAGACCTAACACAACCATAAATAAATAAAATTAAGTATTGTGACTTGTGAGATGACTCACTCATGTGGCTGTAAGTAAGAGGCCTCAGCTCCTTGCCACATGAATCTCTCCTTAGGGCTGCTTGAGTGTCCTCATGACATGGCAGCTGGCTTACCGCAGGATGAGTGATCTAGCAGAAACCAAAGCAGAAGCTCCAATATCTTTTATACCTTTGGAAGCTGCACTTTGTCATTTCTGCAATGTCTTATTAGTTAAAACATCAGCCCTTTTCAACTGTGAGGAGGCACACAGGTGCATGATGACTGGGAGATAATTAGGGTATGATTAGGGCCTTCTTGGAGGCTGGCTACCAAGGTGGCTGACTCACCGAACACTGAATTTTGTTTTCTTCACTGATGGAGAGAAAATGGTGAGTGAATCTCATTGGTGTTCTTTGAGATGTACCAAAGCTAGCTCTTGCTCTCACCCTCAGCTGTGTGGCTGAGAGGGTCTTGGTGCTCCAGCCGGGTGTCAGGCCTATGCCTCTGAGTTGGGAGAGCAGAGTTCAGAATATTGGTCTACCAGAGACCTTGGGCACCTTGTAATATCAAAACGGCGAAAGCCTCCCAGAGATATCCGTCTCAATGCTAAGACCCAGCTCCACTCAAAGACCAGTAAGATCCCGTGCTGGACATCCAATGCCAAACAACTAGCAAGACAGGAATGCAGGCCCACCAATTATCAGAGAGGCTGCCTAAAATCATAATAGGTCACAGACACCCCAAAACACAACACCGGATGCGGACCGGCCCAACAGAAAGACAAGATCCAGACAAACCCACCAGAACACAGGCACCAGTCCTCTCCACCAGAAAGCATACACAACCCACTGAACCAACCTTAGCCACTGGGGGCAGACACCAAAAACAACGGGAACTACGAATCTTCAGCCTGCGTAAAGGAGACCCCAAACACCGTCCACAAAGCCAAATGAGAAGACAGAGAAACACAGAGCAGATGAAGGAACAAGGTAAAAACCCACCAGACCAAACAAATGTAGAGGAAATAGGCAGTCTACCTGAAAAAGAATTCAGAGTAATGATACTAAATATGATCCCAAATCTTGGAACTGGAATGGAGAATATACAAGACATGTTTAACAAGGACCTAGAAGAACTAAAGAGCAAACAAACAATGATGAACAACACAGTAAATGGAATTGAAAATTTTCTAGAAGGAAACAATAGCAGAATAACTGAGGCAGAAGAATGGATAAATGACCTGGAAGATAAAATAGTGGAAATAACTACCACAGAGCAGAATAAAGAAAAAAGAATGAAAAGAATTGAGGACAATCTGAGACACTTCTGGGACAATGTTAAACACACCAACATTCGAATATAGGGGTCACAGAAGTAGAAGAGAAAAAGAAAGAGACAGAGAAAATATTTGAAGAGATTATAGCTGAAAACTTCGCTAATATGTGAAAGGAAATCGTTAATCAAGTCCAGGAAGCACAGAGAGTATCATACAAGATACACCCAAGGAGAAACATGCCAAAACACATATTAATCAAAAATTAAATGCAAAGAAATAATATTAAAAGCAGCAAGGGAAAAACAACAAAAAACATACAAGGGAATCCCCTAAGGTTAACAGCTGATCTTTCAGCAGAAACTCTGCAAGCCAGAAGGGACAGGCAGGACATATTTAAAGTGAAGAAAGGGGAAAAGCTACAACCAAGATTACTCTACCCAGCAAGGATCTCATTCAGATTCGACAGAGAAATTAAAACCTTTACAGACAAGCAAAATCTAAGAGAATGCAGCACCACCAAACCAGCTTTACAACAAATGCTAAAGGAACTTCTCTAGGCAGGAAACACAAGAGAAGGAAAAGACATACAATAACAAACCCAAAACAATTAAGAAAATGGTAATAAGAACATACATATCAATAATTACCTTAAATGTAAATGGATTAAATGCTCCAACCAAAAGACATAGACTGGCTGAATGGATCTGAAAACACGACCGGTATATATGCGGTCTACAAGAGACCCACTTCAGACCTAGGGACACATACAGACTGAAAGTGAGGGGATGGAATAAAATATTCCATGCAAATGGAAATCAGAAGAAAGCTAGAGTAGCAATTTTCATATCAGAAAAAAGAGACTTTAAAATAAAGACTATTACAGGAGACAAAGAAGGACACTACATAATCATCAAGGGATCAACCTAAGAAGAAGACATAACAATTGTACATATTTATGCACCCAATATAGGAGCACCTCCATACATAAGGAAAAGGCTAACAGCCATAAAAGGGGAAATCGAAGGTAACACAATCGTAGTAGGGGACTTTAACACCCCTCTTTCACCAATGAACAGATCATCCAAAATGAAAATAAATAAGGAAACACAAGCTTTAAATGATACATTAAACAAGATGGACTTAATTGATATTTATAGGACATTCCATCCAAAAACAACAGAATACACTCTTTCTCAAGTGTTTGAGGAACATTCTTCAGGATAGATCATATCTTGGGTCACAAATCAAGCATTGGTAAATTTAAGAAAATTGAAATTGTATCATGTATCTTTTCCGACAACGCTATCAGAATAGATATCAATTACAGGAAAAAAATCTGTAAAAGAATACAACCACATGGACGCTAAACAATACACTACTTTATTACCGAGATCACTGAAGAAATCAAAGATGAAATTAAAAAATACCTAGAAACAAATGGCAATGAAAACATGACGACCCCAAACCTATGGGATGCAGCAAAAGCAGTTCTAAGAGGGAAGTTTATAGCAATACAATCCTGCCTCACAAAACAAGAAACATCTCAAATAAACAAGCTAAACTTACACCTAAAGCAATTAGAGAAAGAAAGAAAAAAAAACCCCAAAGTCAGCAGAGGAAAGAAATCATAACGTTCAGATCAGAAATAAATGAAAAAGAAATGAAGGAAACAGCAAAGATCAAAAAAACTAAAAGCTGATTCTTTGAGAAGATAAACAAAAGTGATAAAACCATTAGCCAGAGTCATCAAGAAAAAAAGGGAGAAGACTCAAATCAATAAAATTACAAATGAAAAAGGAGAAGTAACAACTGACACTGCAGAAATACAAAGGATTATGAGAGGTTACTGCAAGCAACTATATGCCAGTAAAATGGACAACCTGGAAGAAATGGACAAATTCTTAGAAAAGCACAAACTTCCAAGACTGAACCAGGAACGAAGCACTGAAATTGAGACTGTCATTAAAATCTTCCAACAAACAAAAGCCCAGGACCAGATGGCTTCAAAGGCAAATTCTATCAAATATTTAGAGAAGAGTTAACACCTAACCTTCTCAAACTCTTCCAAAATATAGCAGAGGGAGGAACACTCCCAAACTTATTCTATGAGACCACCATCTCCCTGATACCAAAACCAGACAAAGATGTCACAAATAATGAAAACTACAGGCCAATATTACTGATGAACATACATGCAAAAATTCTCAGCAAAATACTAGCAAAAAGAATCCAACAGCACATTAAAAGGATCATACACCATAATCAAGCTGGGTTTATCCCAGTGATGCAAGGATTCTTCAATACATGCAAATCAATGTGATACACCATATTAAAAATCCTGAAGGATAAAAACCATATGATCATCTCAATACATGCAGAAAATGCTTTCGACAATATTAAACAGCCATTTATGATAAACCTCTAGAAAGTAGGCATAGAGGGAACTTTCCTCAACATAGTAAAGGCCATATATGACAAACCCACAGTCATCATTGTTCTCAATGGTGAAAAAGTGAAACCATTTCCACTAAGATCAGGAACAAGACAACGTTGCCCACTCTCACCACTATTATTCAACACACTTTTGGAATTTTTAACTACAACAATCAGATAAGAAAAAGAAATAAAAGGAATCCAACTCGGAAAAGAAGAAGTTAAGCTGTCACTGTTTGCCACTAGATGACATGATACTATATATAGAGAATCCTAAAGGTGCTACCAGAAACCTACTAGAGTTAATCAATGAAGTTTGTAAGGCTGCAGGATACAAAATTAATGTACAGATATCCCTTTCATTCCCATACACTAAAGATGAAAAGTCTGAAAGAGAAATTAAGGAAACACTCCCATTTACCCATGCAACAAAAGGAATAAAATACCTAGGAATAAACCTACCTAAGGAGACAAAAGACTTTTACTCAGAAAACTATAAGACACTGATGAAATAAATCAAAGATGACACAAACAGGTGGAGAGATATACCATGTTCTTGGATTGGAAGAATCAACACTGTGAAATGACTATACTACACAAAGCAATCTACAGATCCAATGCAACCCCTATCAAAATACCAATGGCATTTTTCAGAAAACTACCACAAAATATTTCCCAATTTGTATGGAAACACAAAAGACCCCGAACAGCCAAAGCAATCTTGAGAAGAAAAACAGAGCTGGAGTAATCAGAATCCCTGACTTCGGACTATACTACAAAGCTACAGTAATCAACACAGTATGGTACTGGCACAAAAACAGAAATATATATCAATGGAACAGGAGAGAAAGCCCAGAGATAAACCCAGACACATATGGTCACCTTATTTTTGATAAAGGAGGCAAGAATATAGAATGGAGAAATCACGGCCTCTTCAATAAGTGGTGCTGGGAAAACTGGACAGCTACAGGTAAAAGAATTAAATTAAAAGACTCCCTAACACCATACACAAAAATAAACTCAAAATGGATAAAAGACTTAATGTAAAGCCAGACACTATAAAATTCTTAGAGGAAAACATAGGCAGAACACTCTATGACATCAATCACAGCAAGATCCTTTTTGACCCACCTCCTAGAGAAATGGAAATAAAAATAAAAATAAAAACATGGGACCTAATGAGACTTAAAAGCTTTTGCACAGCAAAGGAAAATGTAAACAAGATGAAAAGACAACCCCCAGAATGGGAGAAAATATTTGCCAATGAAGCAACTGACAAAGGATTAATCTCCAAACTTTACAAGCACCCCCTGCAGCTCAATATCAAAGAAACAAACAAGCCAATCCAAAGTGGGCAGAAGACCTATTAGACATTTCTCCAAAGAAGATATACAGATTGCCAGGAAACACATGAAAGAATGCTCAACATCACTGATTATTAGAGAATTGCAAATCAAAATTACAATGAGGTATCATCCCACACAGGTAAGAATGGCCATCATTCAAAAAATCTACAAACAATAAATGCTGCAGAGGTGTGGAGAAAAGGGAACCCTCTTGCACCGTTGGTGGGAATGTAAATTGATACACAGACACTATGGAGAACAGTATGGAGGTTCCTTAAAAAACTAAAAATAGAGCTACCATATGACACAGCAATCCCACTACTGGGCATATACCTGGAGAAAACCATAATTCAAAAAGAATCATGCTCCACAATGTTCATTGCAACTCTATTTGCAATAGCCAGGACATGGAAGCAACCTAAGTGTCCATCAACTGATGAATGGATAAAAAAGATTTTGCACATCTTCAATATAAAATGGAATATTATCAGCCATAAAAATAAATGAAATTGAGTTATTTATAGTGAGGCGGATGGACCTAGAGTCTGTCATACAGAGTGAAGTAAGTCAGAAAGACAAAAACAAATACTGTATGCTAACACATATATATGGAATCTAAAAAAAGAAAAAAAAATGGTTGGGAAGAAACTACGGGGAGGACAGGAATACAGACACAGACGTAGAGAATGGACTTGAGGACATGGGGAGGGGGAAGGGTAAGCCGGGACGAAGTGAGAGAGTGGCATTAACTTATATATACTACCAAATGTAAAATAGATAGCTAGTAGGAAACAGCTGCATAGCATGGGGAGATCAGCTCAGTGCTTTGTGACCACTTAGAGGGGTGGGAAACGGAGGGTGGGAGGGAGATGCAAGAGGGAGGAGAAATCGGGATATATTTATATGTATAGCTGATTCACTTTGTTATACAGCAGAAACTAACACACCATTGTAAAGCAATTATAGTCCAATAAAGATGCTAAAAATAAATAAATAAATAAATAAATAATTTATACCTCCCCCAAATTAAGTTTTTTTAAAAATAAATAAATAGGGCTTCCCTGGTGGCGCAGTGGTTGAGAGTCCGCCTGCCGATGCAGGGGACGCGGGTTCGTGCCCCGGCCTGGGAAGATCCCACATGCCACGGAGCGGCTAGGCCCGTGAGCCATGGCTGCTGAGCCTGCACGTCTGGAGCCTGTGCTCCGCAACGGGAGAGGCCACAACATTGAGAAGCCCGCGTACCGCAAAAAATAAACAAACAAACAAACAAATAAACAAATAAATAACAAGGGTACTCAATAACATTGTAACTCTAAACCTAAGTATTTTCAATACTACAGCAAAGGTAAATGGATTAATGTCTCCTATTAAAGTGTAATTTTTTATATTATGTGCAACTAAAATTTTTTCCCAATATACAGGTAAAATAAAATAATTACTTTAGAAAGGTGAAAACATTCCATGTATTTAAAAACAGTAAAACGATAAGCATATGATATGCATCTTAGATAAAGTAGTGTTTAATTTCAGAACAATTTGTCATTATTGTAACTAGTACTATTATCCCAATTTCTTAAAAATATTTCAATACTTTTTCTATTTGAAAAAATACTTTAATATTTTTTTCTTTGCTCTTTTGTGGTCTAATACATGGTAAGTATTTAGCTGCTAACATAACTTAAAAATATATGTTGTTTTTTACAGCCAAACAAAACTGACAAGAAGAAATAGATAACTTGAACAGACTGATCACTACAAGCAAAATAGAAACTGTAATTTACAAAAACTCCCTACCAACAAAAATCCAGGATCAGATGGTTTCACAGGCAAATTCTACCAAATATACAAAGCAAAACTTACACTGATTCTTCTCAAACTCTTCGAAAAGATTGAAGATTAAGGAATACATCCAATGACATTCTATGAAGCCACCATCACCCTGATATCAAAACCAGATGGTGGGGGGACTTCCCTGGTGGCACAGTGGTTAAGAATCCATCTGCCAATGCAGGGGACATAGTTTCAAGCCCTGGTCCGGGAAGATCTCACATGCCGTGAAGCAACTAAGCCTGTGTGCCACAACTACTGAGCCTGTGCTCTACAGCCCACGAGCCATAACTACTGAGCCTGATAGCCACAACTACTGAAGCCCACGCACCTAGAGCCCATGCTCTGCAAAAAAGAAGCCAGTGCAGTGAACAGCCCGCACACCACAACAAAGAGTAACCCATACTCGCCACAACTAGAGAGAGCCCGTTCACAGCAACAAACACCCAATGCATCCAAAAATAACTAAATAAAGAAACTTACTGAAAAATAAAAAAACACAGATGAGGACTTTTCTGGTGGTCCTGCAGTTAAGATTTTGCCTTCCAGTGCAGGGGGTGTGGGTTCAATGCCTAGTGGTGGAGCTAAGATCCCACATGCCTCACAAATAAGAAACCAAAACATAAAACAGAAGCAATACTGTAACAAATTCAATAAAGACTTAAAAAAAAAACAACACAGAGAAAGACACTAGCAAAAAAGAAAATTGCAGGCCAATATCTCTGATAAATATGGATGCAAAAATTCTCAACTGAATATTAGAAAACCGAATCTGACAGCACATAAGAGGATCATACACCATGATCGAATTTGATTCACCCCCGTGTCACAAAGTTGTTTCAACATATGCAAATCAATCAACATGATACACTCCATCAACAAAGGAAAAACACAAGACAAATGATCATCTCAATAGATGCCGAAAAAGCATTTGAGAAACTTCAACATCCATTCATGATAAAAACGCTTACTAGGGCTTCCCTGGTGGCGCAGTGGTTGGGAGTCCGCCTGCCGATGCGGGGGACGCGGGTTCGTGCCCTGGTCTGGGAGGATCCCACATGCCGCGGAGCGGCTGGGTCCGTGCGCCATGGCCGCTGAGCCTGCGCATCCGGAGCCTGTGCTCCGCGACGGGAGGCCACAGCGGTGAGAAGCCCGCGTAACGCAAAAAAAAAAAACAAAAAAAAAAACGCTTACTAAAATGGGTATAAAGGAAACATCTCAACATAATAAAAGCTATTTATGACAAACCCACAGCCAATATAATATTCAATGCTCATGACAAAATATCAAAGAAGCATGGAAAAGTGATGGAGGAGATGGAGAAACTTCTCAGTGTGCAGGTGTAGGATCAACATCAGCGCTAAATCCTTCTCAGCTTATGGTGATTCAAGAGAAAGCTAAAAGCCTTTATGAAGACTTGAAGAAACACGGGAAAGAATCAGAGGGCATATTTTTTAATGCCAGCCATGGCTGTTTTCATAGGTTCAAGAGTAGAGCCAACCTCAACAAGGTAAAAGTAAGTGGAGAGGCAGCAGGTGCAGATAGGGTAGCTGTCCAGGAACTTCCTGAAACACTTTGAGAAATTATTGATAATGGTGTGCATTTACCCAACCAGGTGTTTAATGTGGATGAGACACAACTGTACTGGAAGAGGATGCCAGACCGAAGTTACATCAGTAAGAAGGAAAAGTTGATGCCGGGCTGTAAAGCAGAAACAGATAGGCTAACTGTTGTTTGGTGGCAATTCTTCCAGTGATATGAAGCTGAAGCCTCTCTTAGTTCATCATTCAGAGAACCCAAGAACCCTTAAAAACATAGCCAATGACTCTCTTCCTATTGTGTGGAAGTGTAACCCCAAATCCTGGATTACACAGGCCACGTTCCAGGACTGATTTTGCCAACACTTTATCCCAGATGTAGAGAAATATTGCTCGGAGAAGGACGTCCCAGAAAAACATTCTTTTGCTGCTTGACAATGCTCTGGGCCACCCCCCTTTCATGGATGACTTTTCCCAACGTCAAAGTAGTGCATCTGTCACCGAATACTGCATTGCTCATCCATCCTATGGACCAGGAAGTTATAGCGACTTTCAAGAAATATTATTTATGTCACACTTTTTGTCAGGCAGTAAAGGTAAGTGAGAAATCAGGAAGAACCTAGGGACAATTTTGGAACGACTATAACATCTACAAGGCCATAAAAAACATTGACTTTGCATGGTGTGAGTGTATGTTGGTCACCATGAATGGGGTTTGGAAGAACCTTTGCCCACAGTTTGTTCATGGTGTTTGTGGATTTGAGAAGGCAGATCAGAAGTCTGAAGAGGTCTTCAGCAACGTAGTGACCCTCAACGAGAAGCTGGAGCTAGATCTGCAAGAGGACGATTTCATTGAACTCCTTGCTGTGCAACATGAGCAGCTTACTGATGGAATTGGAGGCGCAGAGAAAGGATGAAGAGGGACAGGAGGAAGAAGTAACTGAAGAACTGAAGAGATTCATGACACAGAAAATGGCAAGGGAATCTTCTAAATTTGAGGAGGCACTGTTAGTTTTTGAGGCACAGGGCTCGAACCTACAATGGTACCCAAAGGTGGCAGCAGCCATTCAGAATGCAAACCAGTGCTACCATGTCATCATCTATGATGAGAAAAAACGAGCTACAACCCAGACATCAATGGATCATTTTTTCAAGAGGGTAGATAGAATTAAATCCAGCAAGGAACCAGAACCTGCGTCATCAATGTCAGGTACGAGTGAAATTGGAGCGTGCCCCCTGTCTCCCACTGCTGAGAATCCTTCACCTCTACCATCTCCCGCCTCCTCTCCCTCCTCCAATCAGTAACTCTTCTCGCCTGTTCCCTCGATGCCAGCCCCAGTATCCCAGCTGTTGTGCTGTATTACTGTACTTTTCAAGTTACTGTACTGTAAGACTAAAAATGTCTTCTTTGTTTTTGTGTTTGTTTCTTATATACTGTTTGTGTGAAAAGTATTATAAACCTATTATGGTACAATACCACATAGCCGACTGTGTAACCTGGGTACCTCGGCTAACTTTGTTTGACTTACAAACAAATTGGACTTACAAACGCACTCTTGGAACAGAACTTGTTCATACGTAGCGGACTTACAGTAAAAGCAAAAAAGAAACAGGAACTAATCAAACTTATAAGCTTTTGCACAGCAAAGGAAACCATAATCAAAATGAAAATACAACCTATGGGCTGGGAGAAAATATTAGCAAATGATGAGACTGACAACGGCTTAATTTACAAACTATACAAACAGCTCCTACAACTCAATAACAACATAACAAATAACTCAATGGAAAAATGGGTAGAAGACCTAAATAAACATTTCTCTAAAGAAGACATACAGATAGCCAATAGGCACATGAAAAGATGCTAATCATCACTAATTATTAGAGAAATGCACATCCAAATTACAATGAGGTATCACTTCACACTGATCAGAATGGCCATCATTAAAAAAAATCTACAATTAACAAATGCTGGATGGGGTATGGAGAAAAGGGAACCCTTCAGCACTGTTGGTGGCCATGTAAGTTGGTGCAGCCACTATGGAAAACAGTATGGAGGTTCCGCAAAAAAACTATAAAGAGAGTTGCCATATGATCTAGCAATCCCACTTCTGGACATATATCTAGACAAAATTATAATTCCAAAAAATATATAAAACCCTATGTTCATAGAAGCACTATTTATAATAGCCAAGACATGGAAACAACCTAAATGTTCATTAAAAAATGAATGTATAAAGAAAGTGTGGTATACGTATACAATAGATATTACTCAGACATAAAAAAGAATGAAATAATGCCATTTGCAGCAACATGGATGGATAAAGAGATAATGATACTGAGGTAAGTCATAAAGAGAAAGACAAATACCATATAATATCACCTACATGTGGAATCGAAAACAGGACACAAATGAACATGTCAGCAAAACAGAAACAAACACACAGATATAGAAAACAGAGTTGTGGTTGCCAAGGAGAGAGTGATGGAAAGATTGGGAGTTTTGGAATAGCAGAAGCAAACTATTCTACATAGGATGGACAAGCCACAAAGACCTACTGTACAGCAGAGGAAACTATATTCAGTATCCTGTGATAAACCATAATGGAAAAGAATATATATATATATATATATATATGACTGAATCACTTTGCTGCACAGCAGAAATTAATACAATAATGTATAAAGGCTGCAGAAGGTGTGGAGAAAAGGGAACCCTCCTGCACTGTTGGTGGGAATGTAAACTGATACAGCCACTATGGAGAACAATATGGAGGTTCCTTAAAAGCTAAAAATAGAACTACCACATGACCCAGCAATCCCCCTACTGAGCATATACCCGGAGAAAACCATAATTCAAAAAGATACATGTATCACAATATTCACTGTAGCACTATTTACAAGAGCCAGGACATAGAACCAACCTAAATGTCCATTGACAGATGAATATAGAAAGAAGATATGGCCTATATATATAATGGAGTATTACTCAGCCATAAAAAGGAATAAAATTGAGTTATTTGTAGTGAGGTGGTTGGACCTAGAGTCTGTCATACAGAGTGAAGTACGTCAGAAAGAGAAAAACAAATACTGTATGTGAACACATATATATGGAATTCAGAAAAATGGTACTGACGAACCTAGTGACAGGGCAGGAATAAAGACACAGATGTAGAGAACGGACTTCAGGACACAGGGCTGAAGGGGACACAGGGGCGTAGTGAGAGAGTAGCACTGACATATATACACTACCAAATGTAAAAGAGCTAGTGGTAAGCTGCCGCATAGCACAGGGAGATCAGCTCGGTGCTTTATGTCCCCCACAGGGGTGGGATAGGGAGTCTGGGAGGGAGCCTCAAGACGGGGGGATATGGGGATATATGTATACATATAGGTGATTCACTTTGTTGTAAAGCAGAAACTAATACAGTGTTATAAAGCAATTATACTCTAATAAACATGTATTTTAAAATACCACAACGTTGTAAATCAACTACACTAGAAAATATTTCTTAAGTGAAAAAGATTTTTTGAATGTATGTTTTATTGTGTGGGTGTACCACAGGTTCAATATATATGAATTATGTCAAATTGATTACATTGTTTTTCAAAATAAAGAATTTTTGATATTCTACATCAGCTGCATAATATAAATGCAGAAAAACTATATTATTTTTTTCTAAAGTTCAGAAATACCTATTTTGCTCATTCGGTATACTATAAACCACTAACTGTTAAAAAGGGATTCATGACCTCTTTCTTCCAAAGAAATATTTCTGCACTCACACAAGTTTAATAGAATGTTCCACCATGAACTGGCTTCCCACCTTAGAGACACGAGATTTGCATCCTGAAATCTCTTTCTTGCAAAAATGTCCAATTAGCATCCTAGCATTACAGAAAAGAAATGCTTTTTGCCAGATCTCAAATTACATACAACTTTATCACGACATCACGTATGTTTTTTTTCTACACACACAGACTGCATTTTATTTTTACAAGAGAAAAATCAACTGACACCAAACATTGTAAATGGATGACCACAGCAAAAGCAACAATGATTGTAATTACCAAACATGAAACACACTCATACTATTGTCATAATATTGACATTCATTCCAGGAATCCTCCAAAGCTCCTTTATTTTGCAGTGAAAGACACCATGTTTTTTTTTGGTTTTTTTGGTTTTTTTTGCAGTACGCGGGCCTATCAGTGTTGTGGGCTCTCCCATTGTGAAGCATAGGCTCCGGACGTGCAGGCTCAGCAGCCATGGCTCATGGGTCTAGCCGCTTCGTGGAATGTGGGATCTTCCTGGACCGGGGCACGAACCTGTGTCCCCTGCATCGGCAGGTGGACTCTCAACCACTGCACCACCAGGGAAGCCCGACACCGTATATATTTAAATTATCAGCACTCAACTGAGATCTTCAAAAATCAACAAAAACATAATTTTGTGCTCTCTTTCATTTATTCTGGTTCTAAGTGGTCATTTCTAAACGAAAGTATTTAAGTATGTTAACGTCATCTTATAACATCATATTTCAAATGACTACTGTCTCTCCAAAGATGCAATATGAGGAACTCATAAGTAGGCTCTCCAAAGTTTTACTCTTTGAATCTGTATTACACTTCTGCTGAACTTCACACTGTTCATTATTCTCTGAGAATATTCTTTTTCTTGTATGCCCATCTCACATGCTCTTTCATTTCATGAAGTTTTTTCCTACAATTTTATGCCTAGTTTATTTCTGAGAAAATGCATTATTCCAGATTGATAATTATAGACACAAAAACTTCTATATAATTCCCTGTGAGTTTCAAAAACTCCTTCTTCTTTTTTTTTTAAATACCTAGATTCTGAAGCTCTCCACAAAGCATTACTAAAATTGCATTTACATAGTATCTACATATTAATCACACATTAATGCATTTACAATTGTATTATGCTTTATTTCTAATTTTGGAGCATAAACGTAGCTGTCTTATTTACCACCCTCTTGGAAATCACTTTAATATTTGCACTTAGGACTTGAAAGAGAATGGATAAATAAAAACCTGAAGAATATGCAAATACAATTTATATATTTCTCATAAAATTAGGTGATTATCTAACCTTTATCCAGAAAAAAGAAGAGCCCACATACTCTGCAGTCATGATACTCGAGAATGTGTGGTCTTCCAGCAGGAAAACATGCGGTAATCCACGTGGCAGAGTTTACCTGTGACCAGCTGGGGTTAGTGCCCTATGCATTCCTTACATGCAACATATCAGGAGTGGCCAAAGTGAATTTGTCAGTTGTGGCAATAAGTATAATGAAGATTTGTAGCAGGTCATGCTCATATATGCAGCACAGGTACAATCAACATTTTGCTCAATTCTGGTAGATCTAAATCTGTATCTGTTACCTTGTCTTTAACGAGGAAATGTCAGAACTGACTTACCAAAAAAAAGTGTTTTGTTTGTTTGTTTGTTTTAATTACAGTCACGGTGAGTAAGACATAGCTCAGAACAACTAATGTGACTTAGTGATTCTCTCATCAGGAAATGCAGTTTCTACTTCCCTGTTTATTCTCCACATTCTGTAGTAAGTTAAGTTTCAGTGAAAGATAAATCTACAGGGCGAAAAGAAAAGAAAACTTACATGTGTTGATAAGATCATTCTGACAGGTTTTACCACGTATGTCAGTGTTTCTGGTGATGGACACAAGCTAGAGCTCCCTACTCTGACATTTTCACTGATGTCATTCCCCTTGATCCTAAATTTGAAAGTGGATAAAAATGTTTTCTATGTTTTCTTCTTTAAGAAATTAAATAAAGAATGCTGTCTAGACATGATCCTCTAATGACTTTCAGTCAGTGGTCATCAAGAGAAGAAAAGCACAGAATCTCATCCCCACAGAAGGGTGACATTCAGTCAGGTAAGAAAATTCTCCCCAAAATCAGAGCTTCATCTTTAACATTCAATCAAAGGCTTTCACAGGTGCTTCATACTCTGCACTCAGCCTTACCATATGGGATTGGCTCTGAGAATCTCACACCAGATGACTGACAAACATGTCATAGTACACTGATCTGGGACCAGATCCTGCCTCTCTTAACGATCTCCCGCAGGGACATTGCAATATTCTAGGATATTGCCTGGAGCCCTCTACTCTATACAGGTACACTTCCAAGTAGAAACAGAAGCTTTGATTCTCACTGGGACCCCTGCTCTGTCCCACCAACCTCTCTAGAAATATGATGTTCTAATCTCTCCTGATTAGAACATTGCACGGTCTCTCCCTGTGCTAATTTAGTAAAGGTAAAAGAGAAACAAGAAAGAGCAAACTATGCAGGGAGCAATATATAAGATTCCTTTACTTAATGTATTTATCTGATGCACACAAATATTGAGAAATATAGATTCATTTCATAATGGTCAAGAAAAGAGGAGGAGGAACCTCCATGCCAACAGTATATACAAATTGGAATCAATCCTGCATAAGCTCCAGCTAAAGCTTAGCTACGAGGTACTAACTCTTCTCATAAAGAAGCAATAGTTCTCCATCATTTGAAGCACACTGAGGACTCAGACAGCTGGACGCTGAGGGTGTAGTCTCCTCACTCGAATTCTGTACCTGCATCACAGAGCAATGAAATATTCCCAAAGAATTATTAAGGATGAGGTGGGGAGCTAAAATAAAAAAGATGAAACCACAGTCTGCCCTACCATCCATTCTGCTGGATATTACCACCATCTTGGCCCAGTATGACCTTCCCACTTTTCTCTGGGCCTCCCTACTTCCCACCTCCATCCTCTCATTATATCTTACCTACACTTGGAAACGACTCTAGTTTTTCCACTGATCTTCATCAACAAGCAATCCAAATAGCAACTGTGTATATAACTCCTTAGAAACCTCAGGTATGACTCATTTGAACGGATCCTGGGTCACACCTACCTCCTGATCTTGGAGAGTCTCCCAGAGAGTCCAGAGGCAACTACAGCACAGCCTCAGGGACATAGACACTGGCAGCAGCCACTTGGGGGAGCTCCTTCTACCTCGTGGCCACTGGTACCAGCAAGCATAATTTCAGAGTCCTCCCTCTATCTTTTTAGCCTCAGGGTCTAGCCCTACCCATTTCCACCAGACTATAGACACAAGTACTAGGATGCTGCAGGCCAAGCAACTAACTGAGCAGGGGCATAGCCCCATCCACCAGCAAACAGGCTGCTTTCAGACCCTCTCAATGCACAGCTGCCGCTGGACATGGGCCCAGCAACCAAAAGCCCCAGGACCAGCCTCCACACCTAAGTGGAGAGGCACCAGCCCCAGAGTCCTTGGCCCCTCTGACAAGTGAGCCTGCTCTGGCCTTGGAATCAGTCTCACCGTCGGCAGGTGATTACTGCACAGGGACTGGATGGAGCTTGGACCTACCCAACAGCAAATCTGCTCTAGCAGTGGGATCAGCCTCATACACCAACAGGCACACACCAGCTCCAGGACTACCACAGCCCAGCAGCCTGTGTGACCAGAACACTCACTTGCAGGCCAGAAGCAGCCATGGACTCACTTGGGTCTTGACCCTGCCCATCAGAATGACAGCACAAGATTAGGGATACCCCAGACCCTGCAGATAGCTGTGTCAGGAACAGTGATCCAACACCAACTCTGAGACTCCTGGGCCCTGCAGCCAGAACTCAGGACCTGTGTCTTCCTCCCAGTAGCCAGCATCACCCCAGTGACTGGGCACTAGCCTTGATATCACCTGGACTGCAATTCTACCCATAAGTGAACCAGCACTAGATTTGGTGTCCCACAGAGTCGTGCAGCCAACTGCCTTATGATTTAGCCTCACCAAGCAGCACAGACAGCCTCCATACAAGGCAGAGTCTGTCAAACAAGCAGTCTGGGGGCAGCCAAGCCTACCAGACCACCCACAGTAGTCAGCCCACCACAATAGAAGAGCCCAAGTAGCCAACATAGGGGGTACACCTAGAACATATAGTTCTAGTGACCAGGGGACAGTGGGCTTCTGGGACACATAGGACCTCTCCTACAAAAGGCCACTTCTAGAAGGTCAGGAAATGTAACGAACCTACTACATACATAGCAATAAAAACAGCAAGTTAAGAAAAATGAGGTGACACTGAAACATGATCCAAATGAAGGAACAAGATAAGAACTCAGAAGAAGATCTAAGTGAAGTGGAGGTAGCCAATCTCCTCAAAAAATAGTTTAAGGTAATGACTATAAAGATGATCAAAGAACTCAGAAGAAGAATGGACGACCAGAGCAAGAAGGTAGAATTTTTTAAAAAAGAGTTAGAGCATTAAAGAACAACAAAACAGAGATGAGGCATACAATAACTGAAATGAAAAATACACTAAAAGGAAACTACTGTAGACTAAATGACACAGAGGAATGAATCAGAAAACTGAAGGACAGAGTACTGGCAATCACTGAAGATGAACTGTAAAACAATAGATTAAAATGAAATGAAGAAAGTTGAACAGACATGTGAAACATTGGGTGTACTAATATTTGCATTATACTGGTCCCAGAAGCAAAAAGGAAAGAGAAAGCAGTGTAGAGCATACCTGAAGACATAAGAGCTGAAAACTTCCATAACCTGGGAAAGAAAACAGACATCCAAGTCCAGTAAACACAGTAAGGCCAAAACAGGATCAACCCAAAGAGGACCACACCAAGACTCATTGTAATTAAAATGGCAAAAAAATAAACATAAAAAGACACCATTAAAAGGAGCAAAGGAAAAGCAACAAGTTACAAACATGCAAACTTGCATTAAGTTATCAACTGACTTTTCAGGATAACCTCTGCATGCCAGAAGGGAGTGGCATGGTATATTTAAAGTCATGAAAGGGAAAAGCCTATAACCAAAAATACTCTACCCAGCAAGGCTCTCCTTCAGATTTGATGGTGAGATCTAAAGTTTTACAGAGAAGCAAAACTAAAAGAGCACAGCATCACCAAACCAGCTTTATGAGAAATCTTAAAGGGGCTTTTCTCAGTGAAAAAGAAAAGGCCATGACTGAAACATAAAAATTAGAAGAGGAAACTTACTAACGGAAAAACCTCATTGGATAAGGCAAATATTCAACAAAGGCAGTAAATCAACCATGTACACAGCTAATAGGAAGGATGAAAGAAAACTGTAATAAAATCATCTATATTCACAATAAGAAGTTAAGGGACACACAAAACAAGTAGATGTAAAATATAAGGTCAAATTCAGTAACTGTGGGGGAGCAGAGTAACAATGCAGGGTTGTTAGTGTCCACGTGAAATTCAGAGCTCAGCCACTTAAATAATCACACACACACACACACACGCACACACAACTGAAAGAAATCCAAACATAACATTAAAGATAGTCCTCACATCACAGATGAATAAAAGGGGAAGAAAGGAACAGTGAAGAAATTAAAGAGGGATTCTAAAAATACCCAAGAGAAATGAAAATGAACACACAGTGATCCAAAATCTATGGGACACAGCCAACGCAGTTCACAGGGGGAAGTTATAGTGATACCAGCTTATTCTTAGGAAACAAGAAAAATATCAAATAAACAACCTAACATTACACCTGAAGGAATTAGAAAAAGAAGAAAAAAACAAAACTCAAAGCTGTCAGAAAGAAAAACATTAGGAAAACAATACCATATGCAATCACACCAAAAAGAATAAGATACCTAAGAACAAACACACCTAAGCAGGTAAAAGACATGTACTCAGAAATGTATCAGCCATTGGTGAAAGAAGTTGAAGGCAACAGAAAAAGATGAGAAAATATAGCAGGTGCATGGACTGGAAGAATGAATACTGTTAAAATAACCATACTGCCAAAGACAATCTACAGATTTAATGCAATCCCTATCAGAATACCAAAGCATTTTCATGGAACTTGAAAAAGTAATTTTAAAATTTGTATAGAAACACAAAGACCCCAAATAGCCAAACAATCTTGAGAAAGAACAGAGCTGGAGGCATCAGGCACCTTTACTTCAGATTATACTGCAAAGCGACAGTAATCAAAGAGCATCGGACCGGAGCAAAAACAGACAAAAAGATCACTGGAATAGAATAGAGATCCCAGAAATAAGCCCAAACACGTATATTTAATTGATTTATGACAAAGCAGGCAATATGGAGAAAGAACTGTCTCTTCAATAAGTGGTACTAGGAAAACTGGTCAGCTACATGGAAAAGAATAAAATTAGAGTATTTTAGCACACTGTATATAAAATTAACACAAAACTGAATAAAGACCTAAATGTAGGACCATAAAACCCCGAGAGGAAAATACAGAACATTCTTCAACATAAATGATAGCAACAGTTTTGCGTTCAGTCTACTAAGGCAAATGAAACAAAAGCAAAAATAAACAAATGGGACTTCACTAAACTTAAAAGATTTTGCACAGCAAAGGAAACCAAAGACAAAATGAAAAGACAACCTGCTGAAGGAGAGACAATATTTGCACATGATAAGAGGTTAACACCAAAAAGATGACCAACCAAGGGTTCATATCTAAACTACAGAAACAGCACATACAACTCAATATCAGAACTGCACCCAAAATATTTTTTTAAAAAATGAGAAGACCTAAATAGACATTTTTCCAAGGAAAAAATACAGATAGACAGCCAGAATGCACAAAGATGCTAAACATAGCTAATCGGCAATAAAATGCAAATCAAAACTATGAGATATATCACCTCAGTCTTGTCAGAATGGCTGTCATCAAAAAGGTCACAAATAACAAAGGTTAGTGAGGATGTGGAGAAAGGGAAACTCTTGTAAACTCTTGATGTGAATGTGAAGTAGTGCAGCTACTGTGGAAAGAAGAATGGAGGTTCCACAAAAAACTAAAAATAGAACTACCATAATATCCAGCAATTTCCCTCTTGGGTATATCAGAAGAAAACAAAAACACTATTTAAAAAAAAAATTAACTGCACACCAATGTTCATAACAGTGTTATTTGCCATAGCCAAGATATAGAGTCAAACTAAGTGTTCATCAATAGGTTAGGGGATAAAAAATGATATTTATGATGACTTCAGCAAAAAATGAAATTTTGCTATTTGCAAGAACATGGATGGACTTGGAGGGTATTATGCTTAGTAAAATAAGCCGCAGAGAAAACAAGCCTGGTAGGTTATCACTTACACGTGGCATCTAAAACATTGAATACAACAACAACAACAATGAAACAGACTCACAGATTAAAGAACAGACTAGTGGTTACCAGCAGGGAGAGACAGGGTGGAGGAGCAAAATAGTGGTAGGAGATTCTGAGGAAGAATCCACTATGTATAAAATCAATAATCTACAGTGACGTTCTGTATAGCATGGGGAATAGAGCCACTCTTTTATAATAAGTATAAATGGAGAAGAACCTAAACATTTATGAGTCACTATGTTGTACCTCTGAAACTAATATAATAATGTAAATTAACTATAGATCAATAAAATATAAAGTAAGAAACAATAAAGGAGAGACAGATTATTAGATAGAAATCAATTAAATAAACACAAGTTTTGGAAATCAAGGAATTAAAAAACAACATGTAAGACAACATTGGCCTTTAAAGTGTACGATCTATTCATTTAAAAGAAATCATTTAAGTGGTGAAAAATGGTACCCATTCTCACAATTTTGTATATCTAGGATAAATTATTATCTACAAAAATATGTTACAAATATTCACTCAAAAAGAAAGAGAAAATTTGGATTAACCCATTTTAGTATACAAATTGAATATCAAAGTCTCTATGTAACATCGATGTGAATAAGTTCT
This sequence comes from Hyperoodon ampullatus, assembly GCF_949752795.1. Lineage (NCBI taxonomy): Eukaryota > Metazoa > Chordata > Mammalia > Artiodactyla > Ziphiidae > Hyperoodon > Hyperoodon ampullatus. The sequence goes on along the minus strand of NC_136932.1, from coordinate 827,393 downwards.
GTTAGCCACTTCTAGTTTCTTTGTGATGTAAAATCTTTTAAAGCATAAAAATCAGCCTTTCTACATCATTCCATTAGACATACATAGAAGTTAAAAGAAATGAGAAGACAGAAAAATCAACCAGGAAGGTGAATTTACTGAGAAACAGCCATTCGTTCTCCCTCCTCCTTTGCTTTTCCTCCTTTTCCAGGTCTCTTTCGGTTCCAATCAAGAGAAGTCTTGAGAATTCTGAGAATATTTCTTTGAGGGCTTCAAACCACCATACCTATGTCCTCTGCCACAACTACACACAGGGGAACAAAAATAAACCTCTGCTATCTACTCGTGTAGGAGAGATTCATGCAAAATAAGCCCCTACATGGAGACCAACAGGTGAGTTTTCTACCTGTTCTTTATAATGTCCTTCCATTACAGTAAATCCCACACATTATGAGGCAGAAGGGGTTATGTGAGCTCTTCCTTGAAGTCAAAAACCTTGCATTCATTTCAAGTACCTGGTGATCATAGGGTACAGCCAGGGAAGGTGCCATCACCCTCGCGGGGGGCGGTGAACGGGCTTCCGCAACCATGCACCTCCTGATGAACAGATTCTGAAGAAACAAAGGGCGGTCACACAGCAGCCAGCCTGTCAGACTGTCGGGCCACTGGGCAACCCCACCAGTCTGGAAGTGCCCCATAAGTTGCTCAAAGCAAAACTCTGCCCCCCCGTGAAGCCAGGCAATTTGGGCCAGAGAGTCAGAGGAGACCGGTAATCAACTCCTCCTCTCTGCTCACCTCCTTGGGGTTACAGCAACCCCATCTCCAAACCCAACTCTGATCCTGGAGTGCCAAGGTGGGAGCGCAGGTGGGTTCTGCCGGTGCTTCAGCACCTTCTGGGAAGCCCCCTAGTTTGAATATGATTTGAGTTTGATCCTGAGAAACCATCAGAACTTCCCACCAGAGATAAATGAGGAGATTCTGGCCTTTATTAGTGCGCACGGTGAACCCGGTCGTCCTGGCTGTACTTGCCAACCCTCCTATTTTACGCACCTATGTTTATCCACCTTCCTCCCTGTGAGTACCTTTGACTAACCCTGAGCTCAGACTCCTGACCTATTACAGTGACTTTTTCAGTCTTTCTTTAAAAATGTACAGGTAGGGCTTCTCTGGTGGCGCAGTGGTTGAGAGTCCGCCTGCAATGCGGGGGACACAGGTTCATGCCCCAGTACGGGAGGATCCCACATGCCGCGGAGCGGCTAGGCCCAGAAGCCATGGCCGCTGAGCCTGTGCGTCCGGAGCCTGTGCTCCACGACGGGAGAAACCACAACAGTGAGCGGCCCAAGTACTGCAAAAAAAAAAAAAAAAAAAAAGGACAGGTAATAAAATGAATTTAACCTAGAAGCAGCAGCTCAGTAAGGGAAATAAAATCATCAGAAGTTATCTAATCACAGCCACAGCCATCCAGGGCCCTGTCTTATCTGCTGGGGCATAAGAATGGGACCTTCCTAAACTTGAAGGGCATCCAATCAGATAAGTTGATTACGCTCACCTCTGGCTCTTGGAGGGACTGCTAGGAAGTCTACCCAGTGTATACTGACTGCAAAACACGGTCATGGTTTTGAAACACCTATGCTCCAGGAAAGATTTTTGCGGTGCATGGGGAAGGTTTCTTTTTGACATCAAGCAAAAAATAAGTCACCAAGCCCTTTGAGCACAGGGCTTCTTAAGAGGGAAGTAGAAGGAAGGAATGGGCAGAAAACATGATCTCCTCGGAAATGCAGGGTGTTTTTCCAAAAGAGTAGGATTTAGTCTCAGTTTAAGGAGAACACCTTTAAATAGCTGGGACAGCTCCAAACTGCAGTTTAGGGAACGAGTGCTCCAAAAGAACAGTGCTTTACAAGTCCTGGCCAGGCAGCAAGAGGATGAAGGGTTGGTTTTGCATAGTTTTGAACGCAGGAGTAAAGAAACCGAGGCATCTCTGACTAAAAGGGCCTGAGATCCTGTGGCATCAGTGGGTCAGTCAGTTGCAGGGGGCAGGGGGTGTGGGGGGCGATATTTCTCTCTCAACGTCTCCCAGGGCAGCCACCCCTCCCAACCCCACCCCCCTACTCCCTTCACCCTTCCTCCCTCCACTGTTGGGTCCCCAGGGACAGCACTTCTTAAGCTGGAGCGCTCAAGCACCATCTCTGCAGTCTGGATTCTTCCTGGAGCCTGGCAAGTTCTGGGACAGGAAGCCAGGTCTGCAAGGCCGCTGGGGTGCAGTCAGCCCTGGAGGTCTGGAGGGGAAATGGAGCCCTGAAGCCCACCCACGTCCTTGAAGCCGAGGGAGGAACACATCCTTCTAACAGTACTTCTCAGGGGTCAGCATGCTCCCCACCCGACGGTGATCCATACTCACTTGAGGCAACAAGGACTGCCTCTAACTGGTCCCCTCGATTGCGCCTTAAGGGTCCTCGCACATGTGTGACAGCGCAGGCCCTGGATCTCTATAGTCAGCCTAGGCCAGTGCTGCCGGGGTCCCTCCAGTCCCATCCCCCAGCCCCTCCCTCTGGGACTGTATCTAATAGAAGAAAGAGCACAGAGGAATTGGCTAAATCAAGGGACCTGGGAGCCTGGGTATGAGTTTGAAGACCGAGAACCTAAGGCGCAATTACATATTATTGGAGACTCTTGTGGGGTGTGTGGGGTGAGGTCAGGAGGCTGAGAGGCTGAGTCGACCTGGTGAGTCCAGCCCCAGGACACCACACAGCCCCGCCCCCCCTTCCCTGCCATCAGACAAGGGGTGCCGCAACTCCAGCCGGGACTCTGCACTTCCCCCTCCCTGATTCTCCTCCAGAAGAGCAGGTGGTCCCGCTCTGAGGGCAGCGGCAAGACAACGGACCAAGTCCCCCCGCACTAAGGCACTACTGGAAGCTCTACCTGCACAGCAGTGCTGGCTTGGAGCAAACTCGAGCACCGCCAAAGTTAGTCTCGTCCTGCAGCGGAGGGACGCAGGGTTTAAGTCAGCTGCCCTGGTTTTAAAGCAATCAGCCCCCCCTTCAGGTCAGGTGACCCGACTTTAAATCACTGTGTGCCCCTCAAGCCTGCAACTTCAAAAGTTGGGAACTTCACTTTGATCCCAGCACCTCACACAGCTGAATGCACACTAGTCACCCCCAAGCCTGGCTTAGAGGCAGGATATAAGGTAAGGGGATGGGCGTGCACTCATGGTGATGAGGGTGTACTTCATGTACCAGAAGGGTCTAGGCACTCTGGGGTACAGCTAGCAGTGCACGATACAGCAGCTCCCTGGCAAAGCTGGTGAGGCCCAGGAAGAGCAGGCACACCCATGCGTGCAGAGGTTCCAGGACGGGAGCTGGGGCACAGCCAGCCAGGAGGGTGTGAAAGTGGAGGATCTGAGCCTTTTGTGAAAGGCAGACACAGAGGATGGATGAGAAACAAAGACCAGATGAAATATGGGCTTGAAAAACACACCCTGCTCTTGAAATTGGGGTGGGGGGCACCCCAGACTTGAGACTTCTTACTCCCCAGTACCTAGTGCTTTGGCCATTGCCCAATTACTTATAAAATTTACTGATAATATCTAACCCATAGAATACTGCATTTGTAGTGGTATTGCATGTTAATGTTTCTATAGTGGAAAAATCTTTTCTACAAGAAACATGTACACTATCTGAAATCAATTAAAACCCCTCTTTATAAAGTACTATATTGGACTTCCCTGGTGGCGCAGTGGTTAAGAATATGCCTGCCAACGCAGGGGACATGGGTTCGAGCCCTGGTCAGGGAAGATCTCACATGCTGCGGAGCAGCTATGCCCATGCGCCACAACTAGTGAACCTGCAGGCCACAACTACTGAAGCCCGTGTGCCTAGAGCCGGTGTTCCACAACAAGCGCAGCAAGAGAAGCCACTGCAATGAGAAGCCCGCGCACCACAACAAAGAGTAGCCCCCGCTCGCCGCAACTGGAGAAAGCCCGCGCACAGCAACGAAGACCCAACACAGCCAAAAATTAATTAATTAATTAATTATTTTTAAAAAGGACTATATCCTTCTGTACAACTTCTCTGGGAAGAACAGAGATGGCGTGGGAGAGTGAGAAAGACCAATATTTAGTGCACATCTCTCATGCAGGTGCTCTGCTGGCTCAGATACATTTATCCCCACTTTACAAAGGAGGAAATAAGCTCAGAGAGGTTTAGTAATTTTCCCAAAGCCAAACAGCTATTGAGTGGCAGAACCAAGATCTGAACCAAGTCTGTTACCTCCAAAGCCTAAGTCCTCATCACAACAAAACTCAATTAATATTTACATTTATCGAATTACATTGCAGCCTGGGGAGTTCTTGGCACAATCCTGAATAAGAGTGAGAAAGAAAGAAATAGCATTGTTCCTACAGTCAACCAAAATTTTTGGAGCAGCGGCTAGATGCCTGGTCCTTTTTGGGGTTCAGCAGTGATCACGACAGGAAAAGTCGTGCTTTCATGAACCATGTAGTGGGGAGGAGAGACGGGTGCAACTTGGGTGAGGGATTTCACCTTGCTGGGCCTGTTTTCTCATCTGGAAAATGGGATGGGTGTTCCTCATTTTCTGGGATTGTCCGGCTGGACATTCTCTGATTCCATAAGAAGCATTTGTTTTCTTGTTTCTTTAAAATTCATTCAAGCCATGAGCCGTGATGCATGTTGTTAGCTGCTCCCCAAATCACTCTTCCCCACCCTTTTCCTGTGATCACGTCTTTCCCGAAACATGACTCACAATCAGTCAGGTCACAGAACCTAAGGGGCACCCAGCAGAAAAATTCCAACCCTTGCTTCTCAGGAGCTCTGTGGTCTACCTGCCAGGTAAACTTAACTCACCTGGGACAAGGTGGCCATCCCTGGTTTCACGTCAACATGATCTCAGGCACAAACCTCCTTTTTTTCCATTTGGTCTTTAAGTTACTTGTTGAAACAACTGTACAAATATGACAAAGGTATAAAATCAGGCATCTTCTGCCCCCAGTGCCTACTAATACATGATGTTCTGCCACTTTAACGATAAAGATAGAACATTTCAACATTCTGCTGCCATCATTATTTGTCATTTTTGTTGATATTTCTATTGAATACATCTTTCAATATTTTAACAATGGAACATTTATTTAGGTTGCTCCAGATCCTGCCTTTAGTGGTAAGGGATTTGTTGTTATATTTCTATTATGTTTCCTTTAAAAACCATTATCCTATTTAAATGGATTAAGTCAATTCTATAGGCATTTATCTTATGATATTCATGAAATTAATACATAGAGGGCAGTAGTACAAGTTGATCACACTTGAGAACCTCTAGTAGCACAGTTAAGTGTAAATATTATCTATATGTAAACCAAAGTACATGCCGAGTGAGAGTCTCCTACCCTTTTCACTCTGTGCCCCTCAAGCCTGTGAGAAACGGAATATTTCTTGCCATCTCAGTAAACAAAGGGTATCACAGTCATCAGCCCTTGCAGCCCTCCAGTGTGAGCCGCGAGCCCTGAGGATCTCAGGATATGCAAATACAGAATGCAGGCCCCAGAGCGCTGAGGTGCATATGAAAGGAAGGAATTCAGGGAGCCCAGACTCTGGCATCTCCGCAAACAAAGAAAAGCGCTGCATTCCTCACGTTGGGAGAGCCGTTTTTCCTTAGTTAACAATCACCTGCTGATGGTCCACATTACCTGCGCCAGTGCCCTGCCCTATCCCCTCCCCCGGTACTTTAGCTCAGGGAGGAAGGAGGGCAGAGGGACTCCGCTGAATAAGGGGCCTGCGAGCCTCGGGAGGAGTTTTTAGACGCTTTCCCCGCAGTCGGGGGGAGGCGCGCTGACGCTGCAGCCGGGCCCTGCGCCTCCCTTGCCCCGTTTCCCCTCAGGACACTCAGGCCGACCCCCTCCCCACGTCCCCCAGGCCCCGCGAGCCAGGCCGAGGGCAGGGCCGAGAGGAGGGACCGAAGTTCCCGGGACCAGACGCTGGGGGCCGCCCTTTCTGCACAGCAGCGGCGGGTGGCAGCGAACCCCTGCCCCTCAGAAGCTGGTCTTGCCCTGCCGCCAGGGCACCGTACCAGGCGGAGGGTCGGCGCCCACTTACCCGGCCCGCCGTCCGCACGACTGTCGCGGCTTCGGCCTCCGGGGCCCCTCCAGAGCCGGCAGCGTCAGTGAGGCCGCCCACGCCGCGGGCTCCGGGGCAGTTCCGTGAAGGCGGAGGGAAGAGACCCCGAGCCGGGAGCTCCAGCTCTGCGGAAACGCGAGCTCCGTTCTGGGCGCAGCGGGTGGGACCGCTCTGCCCCGAGGCCTTCTGGGAGGGACGGAGACGCCGGGGGAGGGAGCCGCCAGGAGCGCAGGGCCCCGTCGGGGGTCCTGGAGGGGCGGCCCGGCCTGAGGGCCCCGCCCACTGTGACCGCAGCCCAGGCATTTTTCCTGGAGTCCTACACTACAAAGTTAGAAAGATACACGGTCTATAGTAAATATTCACAAATGATTGTTGCTGCTGTGCTTACTATCCTATTAAAGGTGTAAAATCCATAAAACACTTTAAGTTCAAAATTAAATATGAATTTTTACCTTTCTAATTATGTCTCTGCTATTCACAATTGTCGTTAATGAATCAGAGACTGTGGCATCACTAGTTAAAAGTGAGCTTGTTAAAAAAAATAGAACTCAGGCCCACCGGACCTACTGAATCACAATCTGAACTTTTACAATCTCCCCAGTGTACTTGTGTACACATGAATAGTTGAAAGGTACATTTCTACCTCGACACGTCTTTTCTGTCTGAGAAATACACACATTTTATCCAATTTGATATAAATAAAACACTCAAAAATGCATATGCCTGTGTTGAAACCATCATTTTATCATTTCTTTTCCAGATAAGTATAGTCTCTATACTGGTTTTGTGGATCACATGCCACACTCTTTTCTTGTAGTTAGAAATAAGATAGAGAAACTTACTTTGTAAAAAATATATATATATATATATATATATATTTATATTAGTGGGTAATTGAAGACACTCTTCTAAATTAAAACCAGTTCTCTTAACTTGTTCTTTTCTTCTTGGGTCACATTATGAACTCTTCCCGTGGCCACACGGTATGTGTACTTTTAATTTCAGGGACTGCTGACATTCCAGGATATGGCCATAGTTTTCTCTCAAGAGGACAGGCAATGCCTGGACCAAGATCAGTGGGAACTGTCCAGGTATGTGATGTTAGACAAGTATAGGAACCTGCTCTCCTCGGGTGAGGATACCTTCCTTCCAGAATTCCTTATCCAACCACAGGGTTTAGAGTCCTTCATTTGTAGAATGTCTCCTGGAATCTTCTGCTTCCTACAATAGGGTTCCAGATTGCAACGTTTCAGGAAAGATTGGGAGTTTGTGGGTATAATTTATCTTATTCTTTTAACATTACAGCCTCCCTCAGCCGCATAGCACAGGGAGACCAGCTCAGTGCTTTGTGACCACCTAGAGGGGTGGGATAGGGAGGGTGGGAGGGAGGGAGATGCAAGAGGGAAGAAATATGGGAACATATGCTTATGTATAACTGACCCACTTTGTTATAAAGCAGAAAATAACACATCATTGTAAAGGAATTATACTCCAATAAAGATGTTAAAAAATAATAAAAATAATAAAATAAAATTGCAGCCTCCCTTTTAATATACTTTGTAACTGCTTGGGCTGTGTCTATATGAACTGTGTACTATATGTTTCTGTTACAGTCCTTACAATATTTTATTGTCTTATTTTCTGTAACAATTCTCCATGGATTCTTTGGGCTTAAGGTATACTAAAAGGGAGACTGCGATTCTGGGACTTCCCTGGTGATGAAGTGGTTAAGAATTCGCCTGCCAGTGCAGGGGACACGGGTTCGATCCCTGGTCTGGGAAGATCCCACTTGCCACAGAGCAACTAAGCCAGTGGGCTACAACTACTGAGCCTGTGTGCCACAACTACTGAAGCTGGTGCGCCTTGGGCCCGTGTGCCATTTATTTTTTGGAGAAGCAACCACCTCTGAGTGATCAAAATTTAGACCAACTAGTCAAAATGCTTTATCACCTGTTCTAAAACACTGATCAACAGAACAAGTTTTACTAGGGATAACAGTGTAATTGTATTCTGGAGTTCATAGCAGCAATATGGTTTATGACCTTGATACTGGATCACGACATTTCAATGGTATAACTGCTTTTAATTGTTCAACGATTAAAGTCTCACGTGATCTGAGTTCAGGCTGGAGTCATCCTGGTTGCTTTCTGTCTATTGCAGATTCCTTCCAGTAGGAAAGGACAAGAGCATTACGGCTTACTTTACAAAATGTCTGGAAACTAAATGATGATATAATCTACATTCAATTAATTTATACATACCCTACTGTAGAGCCATGTTTGTTAAGGTGGCAGAGCCCGGTAATTATGTAAAACTGAAACCTTTATCTGCACTAGTTCAAGTCCTCTTCCTAAGAATATGTTTATAATCAACATTATTTCACAAATTACCCAATTTAATTCACCATAGCATTCCTCATATTAATTAAATGGAAAATCCTAGGCTATATAAAAATCCAGAAAGGGCCAACAATCCTCAGCCCCCATGGATGATTACAAACCATTGCTGAGGCATACAAATTACTTATTAAAGAACCACTATGTCCATCAACATCATCAATTTATATATTATTGCCCCAATGCTAACCTTAACCCTGGCTCTCAAAACATGAATTCCTCTTCCCATATCTTACCCACCAATTAATATAAATGTTGGCATATTATTTATATTAGCCATATCACACCTAGCCATTTATTCCATTCTCAGATCTGGATGAGCTTCACATTCAAAATACTCACTCACTGGAGCCCTAGGGACAGTAGCACACACAATCTCATATGAAGTAATGTAGCAGTTATTCTATTATCAGTCTTACTGATAAATGGATCATTTACACTTTCAACAGTAATTATTACACGAGAACGCCTATGACTAGTTTTCTCCTGACCCCTACCCAGAATTTGATTATCTCCGCGGTAGCAGAAATCCAATGAAGCCCCACTTGATTTAACAGAAGTAGAATCAAAACCTGTATATGTCTTCAATGTAGAAAATGTAGCAGGCCCATTCACCCCGTCCTTCCTAGAGAATATGTTAATTTCCTTATAATAAACGTTTCCACAACAATCTATTTTTAGGAGCATTCGACAATCCTTAGGTGCCGGAATTATAGATTCTTTCATCTTGTGAATATAGTTTTTTTTAAAAAATAATTTTTTATAGTTTTACTGCCTTTAAACAAAATGTACTCCATTGCTGTGGAATATTCCTTCATAGGAGCGTGCATGGTTCATTTCTGCATCTGCTTGTGATGGTCTTCAGGTTCTTTCAGGTTTGGCTCCTGTGGCTGCAGAGTCCATGTCCGTGTGTCCTGGTGCAGGGCTGGGGGGATTGTGTTCAGCTGGGAGGAACACTGTGGGCCTGTGTGCACGGACTTCGCTCTCTGAGGCCCGATTGTTTCAGAAGTGGTTGCACCCCCCGCTGCGCACCAGGCTTTCCATTGCTCCACATCCTGCTGATATTTGATACTGTGTCTTCATATCTGCCATTCTGGTAGGTGTGTGCACAGTAGTTTTCTTACGGTTTTAATCCCTCGGTTGTTAGTGAAGTTGTGCATCTTGTGTTATTCACGGACTACTTCCTGTTGTTTTTTTTTTTTAAGTTTTAAAAATTGTGGTCCAATACACAAAACATAAACTTTATTATCTTAACCGTTTTTAAGTGCACATTTCAGGGTCCAGAAGTAATTCGCACTGTTGTGCAAACCTGACCGCCATCGTCCTCCAGAATTTTTTCATCCTGCAAAATTGAAACAGTCCCCATTAAACACTCAGTCACCATTGTCCCTCCCTCAGCCCCTGGCACTCACCATCCTACTTTCTGTCTCTATGTTTCCGACTGCTCTAGGGGCCTTGTATGAATGGATCAAGCACTGTTTGTTTGTTTGTGTCTAGCTTACATCACTGAGCATTAATGCCCTCAAGGTTCATCCCTGCTGCAGCCTGTGTCAGAATTGCCTTCCCTTTTAGGCTGAATAACATTCCCTTGTATTGATGGACCATGTTTTTCTTCTCCATTCATCCATTAGTGGACACATGTACTATCTACATTCATTTCTCCTGTCATAATATTTGTGGAATAACGTCAGAAAGTCCTATGAATCAAAAGTCATTTGCCATTAACTTTTTCCTTAAACTTTTTATTGTGAAAAACATCAAAGCTAAGAAAAGGGAAAAATACATGTCAGCTTCACTTGTGTTCAGGACTTAATGCTTTACGGACTCACTTTATGGATTCAGTTTATTCCCTGTGTGTGTGCTATGTACACGCGTGTGCATGTGCCTGTTTGCATACCTATGCTGTGCATGTGCATAGGTATGTGCACTTGCACACGTTAGTTAGTGTGCACTTGCTCACGTTAGTGTGTGCATGGGCATATGTGTGCATGTGTGTTCATATGCTAGTGTGTGAATATATTTGTGCTGTGCACCTACATATGTTTGTGTGTGTGCTGTGCCCGCCTGTGTGCACAACTGTGTGTTTGCTGGAACCACTTGCAGATATATCCACACGCAGCTGCTCTAACAATCCTGCGTAGCCACGTAAATGTCACAGATCTCAGGGATTTAAATGGATGGAGCAGGATGTCCTGACACAGAGTCTGTCTTCTAATGACTGTCACGGTCTCAGTAACATCCTTCACATCTTCTTTAAGCCCCATTCAGGGTGCAGTTTAGACCCCCATTACATTCAGTCACCTGCCCCAGGTCCCCTAAAGCTACAATGTCACAGTTGGAGAGCCCGGCCAAGGCTGGGGATGCCCCTACTGTTGGCCTGGCCTCCAGGCCCTGCACTTGGCTCCTGTGTTCCCATCTCTCAGCCAGGCTCCGACTTGGATGGGGCTGCCATCTCTTTCCTCATAGTGTCCCATTGCCCAGCCAAGGGGGTTCATTCTCCCAAAGTCAGCATCAGGAGTGGGGGCGTGACAGTCCCCACTGGGTCTCCTTCATGTGAGACCTTGTCCTTTTGAAAGAGCAGGCGCCCTGCCCTCGGGGGTGGGGGCGGGGGGGGGGTGACATGCGGCCCACGATGGGCAGGCGGGTCACCAGGTGGGGCGAGCCAGTGTGCAAGGAGCTCCGCGGTGGGTTCTCCTCTCCAACAGCTTCTGTGCCCCTACCTCTCCCCGTGACTCCCCTCAAAGACAGTGCGGTGCCCGGGACGGGAGCCATGGGAGCCGTCAGCCACCGCCCCCTCTACACACACCCACACGCACACGCACACACACACGCACACGCACATGCACATGCACACGCTGCAGGGAAGCAGGACCTGAGTGCAGGGCTCTCAGCGGCCCTGAGCGCCCCGCCCGGAATAGGCCAGTGGAATGGACAGACCGGATCTCCCGGCCTGGACCATGCAGGACTGTCCTGCCTGGGCTTCCAGTGCGGCCACCTCCTTCTGGAAGCCTGGGAGGTGGAATCAGGCCACTTCTTGTCTGTCCTGGCAGCAGACGGGGCTGCACTCTCAGAAGTTCGTGGCTCACCCGTGGATCCTGACCATCAGGTGGCCAGAGATATTGGTAACATTTCGGTTTTGCCTGTTGAAATGTTTAATGACAAAGATTTTGTTCAGTTTCCTGATGTGGGTGTCCAAAGATGAGAGACCCATGTGTGTGATCTGTACCTCCTATGAGATCAGCCCTAAGCTGGTTTAAACATGGTCAAGTTCTGTCTACACGGTAGATTTAGACCTCTGCATGTCCTTTCTACTGATTATGTTCAGAGCTGACCATGTGTTGTCTATAAGAAGAAGATTTAGGCCTGACCATGTTCCGTGTACGCTAGGACTATGGGAACCTGGGTAGAAACCCGGCCTGGCCTCAGGACTGGGAAGCTCCGTGCCTGCATCTGAAGGTGAGTGCTTAAATGTCTGGGATCTGGAACTGAGGTGGGCTTCTCTAAGTAACAGCCTCTCTTCTGAGTGTGGTTACTTGGTCCTCCCAAGGGTCAGTGCTGTGGTCGGGGCCTTAGTCTTAATCCCTGTAAGGTTCACCTTCCCTGGGGCTCGTGGAGAATCCACAGGAGGGCTACCTGGCAATAATTCCAATTCACCAGCACGTGCGTGGTGCGTAGGGAGGCAGGTTTAGCTGGTGAATTGATTGCAGGGCACGCAGATCGGGCAAAAGCCCGATGGGTAACAGCTGAGGCTGCTGCTGAGCTCTCCTTCCATTCTACCGTCCCTACTCAGAAGCGTCCAGAGCTACCCCTCTGCTTTCAGCCCTGCTGTCCTGTGAGTTATCTCAACAAGCATGTGAGACAAGAAAGGACTGAGCCTGCCAGAACCAAGTAGTGTGTTCAACTTCAGCATGAAAGCTTTAAAAACAAGTAAAATCAACAGAATCAAACTGAAAAGAGAAGGACTTCTCTGGTACAAGTGTGGGGAGAGGAGACCCACCTGCCACATTTTCCCATCCCAGGAGGCCCCAGGAACACAGCTTGTTTCCACATGAGGGGATCCACCAGCAGAGCCATGGTGTCCTGACCAAGGGGACATGTCACCCCAGGTGCAGGGTCTGGGGAGGTGAGGTCACCCTGGAGACTGTGCATGTGTGACCCCAGTTGGGGGAGTCTGGGGAGGGCGGTTCACCCTGGGACTGTGGACATGTGACTCAGGTGGAGAGGTCTGGGTAGGAGGGGTCACCTGTTGAGAGAGAACGTGTGACTTTAGGTGCAGGGTCTAGGGAGGTGGGGTCACCGTGGTGAGTGTGGACGTGTGACCCCAGGAAAAAGGTGTGGGGACTGTGGCTCTCACCACATCTGCATGGGTCAGGATCACTAGTACGGGGAGAGCCCATATGTGCTCTTTGCCTGCAGTGTGTCTTTTCCCCTTTGAGATTTCCAACCTCTGCATTAAGGGTGTTGACCTGATTAACCTGTGGTACCTTTTCTTCTCTTAGTCTTCTCACATTCATGTGAGGTCAGGCATGTTTGAGTGGGTTGCTGCTCTGTGTTCTGGTGAGTGACAATGCTTGGTGGTATCATATTAATAACATATCATATCATATGTCTAATCTATGGGGGTCACCACTGCCTGAGTCCCCCTGGACAGAGGTCAGGTGAGCACAGACTAGCCCCCCCTAAGAATAGTCTCCCATGTGACATGTGTGGGTACCATGATGGCCCCTAAGGTAGGGGACTGTGTCTGGGCCTCCGACATCTGTGATGAAGGGGAGTCGAAATGGAATCACAGTGAACAAGACATTATTTTAAGAATTTATTTTAAGTGTAATAAAACACATGTCACATACCCTTTACCATCTTCACCATTTTAAGTGCACGTTTCTGAGGCATCAGATCTATTCACTTTCTTGTGGAGCCATCACCACCATTCCTAGAACTTTTCATCTTGCAAAACCAAAATTCCACAACCACGAACGTCTCACTCCCCATTCTCTCCCACTGCCCCTGGCACCGATATCCACTTCAGTCCCTGAGTTGTGGACTCCAGGGCACCCACTGGAGTGGAATCCTGCAGTGTTTGCTGAGGGGTCACTTTGGAAGAGCTGACTTTCAGTCTGAAGCTCTGCCTGCTTGCATCTGAAGAATCTGCATTTAAGGAGAGGGTGTATGAGGAAGGGGCTGTATGAGGGACAAAGGTGTCTGGGGTACAGATGAGCCAGGACCTGACCAGCTGCCTTTTGGGTCCTCTGGATCCATCTCTTGGTCTGTGCCTCATCTGCATCATCACTGTTCCCGCTGGCACCCCTGGGGTGTTGTCTGAGTGAGATTCCACTGGTGCCCCTGCTCTCCTCCCCTCCTCCTGCTGGTTGGGGAGGAAACTGCTTGCTGTGGGGTCTCTACTCCTGAGGCAGGAAGAACCCTGCAGCGTGGACCTGCAGAGTGTGGGTGTGGCCCCAAGAGCATGGGACCCACATAGGACACAGCATTGGGGCGTGACAAGTGCTAGGGCTGCCTCATCACTGACAGGGAATGTTGCCAAGATCCTGCTCGGGAGGGTGTGGTGGGTGGCCTGGGACCCCAGAGGCCCCATTCCTATCCTGGAGCTTGGAGGGTGCATCCCCATGGGCTCCAGATTCACCCCATATCTCAGCCATGTCCCTCTGTCCTGTCTTTGACCTCAGGAAAACGACCTCTACTGATCATTGTCCACAACATAGGCCTGGTCCTGTCAGTATTAGGATTTTAATTTAGGCGTCCTGGGATAGCAGCTCTTTTTTAGGCCTGAGAAGGAACAGCTCAGGAGTGTACAACAATTTCAGATGAAACTAATATTCAATGACTATCTCTATAGTGCTAGGTTGTTGACTCCTATTAATCACTATTCTCCTGGTTTTAGCTCTGATGTGGGGATTACAGAGCAGTCAACATTTAAATCTTCATAATCTGTGTATTTGTAGCATCAGTATCATTACTGACCCATAGTTTTTATGCTTTGGGAAGAGTAATTGATTTCATGTATCATGTAAAGGATTCACAATGATGATAGAGCAACTAAGATTACAATTATGGCTGGTAAAATGTTCAAATTTTCTCTACCTGTGCATCTATCGTACATATATGAGTTAGTTTAATTGTCAATATTAGTGAAATACTATAGAGGACTAGAGAACTTCTTTTAAAAATCACTATTAATGTATGTGATGAAAATGTAAAAGTTCTTCCATAATCGGTGATGTTGTATCTTGAGAGCCTAGATGAAATTGATATGCCTTCGTGATATACACTATTTTAGCCTATGATTTAACTTTGAAAATTTTACATCACTTTTTACTTTTATCTCATTTATTGAGAAAGGCATAATTGTTATGTTGTTGGCTTCAAACTGCTTGAAAAGGACTTGAGTCCTACCTTATTTTACATTTACATAGGTAAGACTTCAAATATCGGATATGGTGGAGGGCATCCGTGCAACCATTCTAGGTTAGGAGCAGCAGTTTCCACTGCTGAGACTTCTCGTTTGGACACAAATGGTTTTCACAGTATGAAGATTATTAGCATTACTGCTGCTACTGAGACGAATGAGCCTAAAGACAAAATATTTCATGTTGTGTGTGCCTCAGAGGAATGTAGTAACCTCCCTGAGAGGCCAAGAAAGTGCTTCAGGAAGTCATATTTACTACTACAAATATACCTGTGAAGTGAGTTTTGCTACTGCTGAGTTAACTGTGTAACCTGAGAATAGTGGGAATCAGTGTAGGAAGCCTCCTATAATAGTGAAGACTGCTCCCATGGACATTACATCATGGAAGTGTGCTACTACATAGTATGTATCCTGGAGGACAATGTCTGGGGATGAGTTGGCTAAGATGATTCCTGTCAAACCACCTACTGTAAAAAGGAAAATAAAGCCTAAAACTCATAATAGAGTGGGATCTCATAAAATATTACCTCCATGAAGAGTTGCTAATCAGGGACTTCCCTGGTGATGCAGTGGTAAAGAATTGGCCTGCCAATATAGGTGAAACGGGTTTGATCCCCGGTCCAGGAAGATCCCACATGCCGCGGAGCAAAAAGCCCGTGCGCCACAACTACTGAGCCTGCCCTCTAGAGCCCGTGAGCCACAACTACTGAAGGCCACATGCCTAGAGCCTGTGCTCTGCTACAAGAGAAGCCACCGCCATGAGAAGCCTGCTCATGGCGACGAAGAGTAGCTCCCGCTCACCACAACGAGAGAAAGCCGGTGCGCAGCAACGAAGACCCAACGCAGCCAAAAATAAAAAAATAATAATAATAATAAATAAAGAGTTTCTAATCGGCTAGATACTTTTACTCCTGTAGGGATAGAAGTAATTATGGTAGCTGATGCAAAGTATGCTACTGAGTCGACAGCTATCCTTATGGTAAATATAAGATGGGCCCACAAGAGAAATCCTAAAAGGCCAGTGGACATGACTCATAATATTCCCAAATAGCTGAAAGGCAGTTTTTGTCCTAAATCATACGTAATGATATGTGAAATTATAACAAACCCTGGTAGGCCATGAATACACACTTCAGGGTGACCAAAGAATCAAACTAGGTGTTGCTATAGGATTCGGTTTCCTCCTGCAGGGTCAAAGAATGTAGTGTTGAGATTTCTATCTCTTAACAGTGTGGCAATTCTGGCTGCTTGGACTGAGAGTAGTAATTATAGTAATATGGCTATAGTTAGGGAAGAGTAAACAAATAATGGTGTTTGGTAATGGGATTTGACTGCTGGTTTTGGATTAAAGACTATAGTAATACAAGAAATAGCACGAAGAATTGAAGAGACACCTGCTAAAGGTAAGGAGGAAATGGTTAGGTCGACAGAGGCTCCTGCGTGGGCCAGATTGCAGGCTAGAGCTGAATATACAGTTCCACTTTTACCAGAACCAGCTTCTACTATTGGTAATATGAGTAGGAGTAAGAATGATGGGGGAAGTAGTCAAAAGTTTACATGATTTATTTGGGGAAATGCCACCTCAGGTGTCCCAGTTATTAGTGGCCCAAGTCAGTTTCTGAACCCTGCAGTATAATGGGTACAACTATAAAGAAAATTATTACAAGTGCAGGGACTGTTATGACTACCTTACAGATTTGGGCATCTCCAAGTAGCGCTCCAGGTTAGCATAGCTCAGCCAGGATTAATAGACTCAAGGCGCTGCCTGCTACTCCAACTCAAGCACCAAATAGTAAATATAAAACACCGATATCTTTGTGATTTGTTGAAAATAATCAGCAGTGTATGACCAGAGGTAAAATGACTTGAGCTCGCATTAGACTGTAAACATAAAGACAGAGATTGAGCCCTCTGCTCTTGTCCCGTTTCACTGTGGATCTAGATGGGGTCAATGTAGGGTTCATCACAGCCCCTGAACGAATTTTGTAACAGTTTCTCCTTGGTTTTTTTTTTTTTGTAATTTATTTTTATAATGAGGTATAGCTGATTTTCAATGCTGTCTTTCTTGCTGCTGCACATCCACTTGATTCACTTACAGAGAGACATCCATAAATTCTTTTTCAGATTCTTACCAGTCGTATATATTCTTTTATGGTGACTAGAGTGTGCCCAGTCTAGTTTTTTGAGCTATAGAGTAGGTCTTGTCAATTACCTATTTGGTCTTTGGAACCCTATCTGTGCTAATTTCAACCCTCTGGTTTATGCCTCACCCCACCCCCACCTTTCCCCTTTAGCAGCCTTAAGTTTGTTTTCTAAATGTGTGACTCTCTTTTGTAATTTAGTTCATGTGTAGCCATTTTTAGATTCCACCTATAAGTGATATCTTATGCTAAGTGTCTTTTTGTGTCTGACTTATGTCACTTAGAATGATTGTACCTAAGTTCACCTGAGTTGCTGCAACTGGCCTTATTTCATTGATCTCAAGGCTGAGTAATATTCCATTGTACATAAGTACCATATCTTCTTTATCCATTTTTTCCTTCCAAGAACATTTAGATTGTTTCTAAGTCGAGGCTCCTGCAAAAGGGCTGCACTAATAGTTGAAGTGCCTGTGTCTTATGGATTTATGGTTATCCCGAGATATACACCCAGGAGTGGAAGTGCTGTATGTTCTGTAGCTCTATTTTTTTAATTAATTAATTTTTTTGGCCTGTGTTGGGTCTTTGTTATTGCACGTGGGCTTTCTGTAGCTGCAGCAAGTTGGGGCTACTCTTTGTTGAAGTGCATGCGCTTCTCATTTCAGTGGCTTCTCTTCTTGCAGAGCATGGGCTCTAGGCTTCGGGCTTCAGTAGTTGTGGCTCATGGGCTCTAGAACACAGGCTCAGTAGTTGTGGTGCACAGGCTTAGCTGCTCCGCAGCATGTGTTATCTTTCTGGACCAGGGCTCGAACCCATGTCCTCTGCATTGGCAGTTGGATTCTTAACCACCACGCCACCAGGCAAGTCCCTATAGCTCTGTCTCTATTTCTGGCATGGTATGACATGGCTGTTTTGATAAGTACTTTATTTTCTAGTAAATTTCAAGTGTATAAAAAACTTTAAATAGCAGTATAAAGTTTTCCACATTCACAAAATACTCCAGTTTGTTTACCCTGTGAGAGTGGGAGGGCCACTCTCCCAGGGAACGAGCACATAACCCCAAAATGAGGAATAATTATGGTTTCCACATTATAATCCTATCTACAGACCTGCTTCAACTTTCACCAGCTGCCCCAGCTTTGTGGAAATGTATTTTTCTATTCGAATCCAGTTTTCTTTTCTTGGAACCATCACTGGGGCTTTTCCTCACTTAAAAAACCGTGCTGGGTTTAAAGTGTACAACATGAGCATGATCTGGGTGGTTTTTCTGTATGGCTTCTTTCACTTAGGATGTTTTCAGTGTTTATCCACATTGTAACATTGATCATTATTTCATTCATTTTTTCCATTGTGAGTAAAAACACATAACATTTACCATTTAAATCATTTTTTAAAAGCTTTTTAAAAAATTATTTTATTTTATTTTCTATTTTTTGGCTGTGTTGGGTCTTTGTTGCTGCACGTAGGCTTCCTCTAGCTGCGGCGAGCGGGGCTACTCTTCGTTGCTGTGTGCAGGCTTCTCATTGCGGTGGCTTCTCTTGTTACGGAGCACGGGCTCTAGGCGCACAGGTTTCAGTAGTTGTGGCACGAGGGCTCAGTAGCTGTGGCTCACGGGCTTAGTTGCTCTGCGGCATGTGGGATCTTCCAGGACCAGCGCTTGAACTCGTGTCCCCTGCATTGGCAGGCAGATTCTTAACCACTGTGCCATGGGGAAAGCCCCATTTAAACCATTTGTAAGTACACAGTTCTGTGGCATTAACTACCTTCACATTGTTGTAAAAATATCCTCACCATCCATCTCCAGAGCTTTATTTTCCCCATGTGAAACCGTAACCATTAAACACGAACTCATCTCAACCCCTGGCAACCTTATTCTACTTTGTCTTTGAGTTTGACTTATCTGGATACCTCATACTAGTGGAATCATAGAACGTTTGTCCTTTTTGTGTCTGGCTGGTTTCACTTAGCATAATGACTTCAAGGTTCATCCACATTGTAGCATGTGTGAGAATTACCTTAGTTTTAAAGGTTGAATCATATTCCATTGTGTATATACTACACTGTACTTATCCATTCATCTGTTGAAGGATGTGTTGTGTTGCTTCCACCTTTTGGCTATTGTGAATAATGTTGCTATGAATATGGGCTACAAATGTCTGTTCCAGCCCTTGCTTTCTAATATTCTGGGTGTACACCCTGGAGTGGAATCAAGGGATCACATCCATGTTTTTTAGGAGCCACCATACAGTTTTCCACAGCGGCTGTATAATTTTACTTTATTCCTTTATATGACAGAATAATGTAGCTTATGAATCTACCTTATTTTGCTTATCCGTTTACCTGCTGATGGACATTTAAATCTTTTCTACCCTGGGCTATTGTGAACAGTGCTGCTATGAATAATTGGTGTACAAGTTTTTGTTTGAATGCCTGTTTTCCATTTTTTTTGGTATATATCTAGGAGTGGAGTTGTTGAACCACATGGTAATTATATTTTATATTTTTAAGTAAATGGTAAAGGTTTGTACGCATAGACTGCACCATTGTGCATCTCCACAAGTAACTTTTAAGGGTTCCAATTTCTCTGCATTGCTGCCAACATTTGTTATTTTTATTTATATATTTTAATATTGATTTTAAAGTTTATTTTTATTCTAGTGTGTGTGAAGGGGCATCACACTGTGGTTTTCATTTGCATTTTCATCATGACTACTGACGTTTGACATCTTTCCATGTCCTTGTTGACCATTTGTATGTCTTGCCTGGAGAGCAGTCCATGCAGCCATTTGTCTGTTTCAAAAATGTTATTGTCTTTTTGTTGATGAGTTGGAAAAGTCCTGGGTATATTCCAGGTTAAGAGTCTTATCAGATATAGAATGTGACAATATTGTCTTCCATTCTGTGGGCTGTCTTCTTCCTTTCTGGATAGCCTCTTTTGATGCACAAAGGTTTGTAATTTTGAGGAAATCCAATTTATCTATTTTTTTCTTTCATTTCTTATGCTTTACTGTCAAATCTAAGAAACCATTGCTAAATTCATGGTCAGGAAGATTTAATTCCTTGGTTTATTTGAGAGTTCATACAGTCATCCCTTGGTACCCACTAGGCCAGGCTTTAGGCCTAGGTTTGAGTCAGTGTGAGGGTTCAGGGGTCACGGTTTAGGGTTAGGGGTCATTGTTGGAGCGTCCTGGTAGAGGGCTGTGGCTAAAGGGTCGGGGGTTAGAGTTTAGGGGTCAGGGGCAAGGGTCTAGGGGTCTGGGGCTAGGGTTGTTAGGGGGTTATGGTTAGAGGTTAGGGTTCTTAGGGTAAAGGTTAGAGTTAGGTTTAAGCACAATTGGCCCTCATTGCCCTCCCCTCTCCTTCTCCCTGAAGCTTCCAGAATGGATAGGACTTGCCCAGGGTCAAACAGGAGTCAGGGAGCTGAGGTCAATAACTGTTTTTCTGGCCTCCCTTCCCCCAGTCCTGGGCTCTGAGAGAAGAATGAAATGTCTGTTCTTGTCTCGGACTGTTTCTTATCCAACTCAACCTCTGTCAAGGATTGGGGAGGGTGTCAGAAGTCATGCATGGTTTCCTTCTGCCCTCCTACCTGGGAAGGGTGATGCTGGCCCTACGCTGTCTGGGCAGCCCCAGGTTCCAGCACAGCCAAGACAGGAGGGCACTCAGCGGACACGTGTGGATTTATACAGGACTGGGTGCAGTGACCTGCCAGCCCCCAGATGCCGCCTTCTTAAGGGCTGGTGGGGCCCTCCTGGCCCTGGAGGCATCCTTTGTTCCATCTGAGTGGGCATGAATAGATGATCAAGTCTCAGGCAGGACAGCCTTTGACCTCTGACTATCCAGGCAGGCATCTGTGGTCCTCTAGCTCAGTCCAGCCTGGGCATTGTCAGGCCCCCATGTACAGTTACGGAGCTGACTATGATGCTGGGAAATTCAAGAGCTACCTGGGCAGTGTAGACATTCCTTTGAGAAGTTTCAACTACCAACATGCATGTGGCTGAGAATAAGGCCTCCCGCTCACAGCCTCATAGGCTGCCAAGAGAAGTAATAATCCTCTAAACATTGGAGTGTGTCCCTGACACAACACCCATACAGCAGACCATGGCCCTGCAATCCTTTGTCCTTTCAGTCGTTAGAAACTTTTGACATGCATATTCATTAAGAATCAAAGATATGGGAGCACCTGGACCTCCCAGTGGGAGGTTTACACTGACACTGCCATTGTCTTGGAGAGCCATATGCATCCATGTGGCCTCTGGAAGCCTGCCAATTATGGGTTCCATGGCATGGAATAACTCTTGAGCCTCCGGTTACTTCATTGCACAAGAGTTTCCTTACCACCCTAGCATTTGGTTTCTTCCCTTAGAAAAGGAGAGAGAAGAAACTGGAAAAGGAGCAGTATTGTTTTTCAGGGATGGGTAGTTAATATGGCCAGGGAGGTGGCATAACTCACGGGCTCCCACCTCTCAGGGGCAGGAATGAGGTCTGTGTGTGTTCTGAGGGCACATGGGCTGTTCTGGGCCAGCCTCTGAGATGTGAGGGCCTGATGCCCAAGGAGAGAGACTTGAGTTTACCACCACCAATGATCCTGACTTTTCAGCAAGTGAAAGAACTTCTTGCAGTCTTGGGAGGGAGAGTAAGAGCACTGGATGAGTAGCTGCAGCCCCTGCCCCTAAGTGAACCCCTTTCTTCCTTTTGTGTCAGACTCTGTGCTGTGCAGTGAGCTGTCATTGACTTAGAATCTGTTGCTTTCTCCCAGCCAACATCTGTTCTCAGGCCCGAGTGCCTCAGTTTTCCTTTGGGAATTACATCTCACCTGCTTCCAGTCCAAACAGTTGCAGAAGGATGACCCCATGGTCCACCCAGCTCGAAGAAGGGTTTACAACCCACATCTAGCCAGTCCCATTTTCCATCTTCTGTTGTTGGGTCAAGGATGAGACTGCAACCCAAGCCAGATCAAAGGCATTTAAAACCATGACTTTTGGGAATCCAAGAAAAGGAGAAACTCTCGGAAAATGGATGGTGAGTTGTTGTCAGCCTAGAACTGCTGTTGGCCCAAGGGCAGTGAGAGAGCCTGTGCCTGTGAATGGGGTCCCCCAAAGGCACTGAGCGGGACAAAGATTTGGAGAGAAGAAACATCACACTGAGACAGTGTGAGCCGCTGGACCTGCCAGGTCCAAACCCATTCTTCAACTTGTCACTTGCAAGTATTAACGTATTTCTACCCTTACAATAACTAGTAATTTATTTTACTTCCGTAAGTGTGTCCAGTCGCTGGGAAAAGAAAAAGTCCTGGTTGATACATCTGAGTCAATAATCCCTGATCCTTCCTCAGGTGTCCTCACTGGGTAGGCGTGGCTTTGGGAGGTGAAGACACTGGGTGGGGTCATGTACTAGGGGAGCTGCCAGACATCTCTGTCCCTGCTCCTTCCCTGTCCCAGGAGAGGGAAACCCTGGAAGAGTGATAGGATAACCAGTAGAGGAAGAGGTTCCTCAGTGATTAATTGGCCTTTTTGTGTTTTCCTTAATTTAGGGACCATTTTGGTAATGTGTTTTACAAAGAAATCCCCCTTTTCCTCTAGGTTTCCAGTTTGTTACAGTAGGTTTCTCTTATTTGATGTTTACTTTTTCCTGTCTAATTTGCTACAGAATCATGACAAATAATGAACAAATACTGATACTTTACTATTAACTGAAGTCCTTATTCACGTTCCTTTGTTATACCTTTCTTTGTTCCAGGGTCTCAAAGGACATGGGGTCATCATGTCTGTTTAGTCTCTTCTGGGCTCTGACAGTTGCTCAGACTCTCTTTGTTTCCATGACCTTGACAGTGTGGAGGAGGACTGGTCAGGTATTTTATAGACTGCTGGGCACTGGGATTTGCTTGGTGTTTTTGTCGTGGTTAGACTTGGCTTTGAAAAAGCAGATCACAGAGGTGAAGTGCTTCCTCTTCACTACATATCAAGAGGACAGGCTCTTAAGGAAACTTCTCACTTATATTCTTAACTTTGGTCACCTAGCTGAAGTAGTGTTTGTCAAGTTTTCCCACAGGTTAATTTTTTTCCCATGTCCATCCTGTGTGTCTTATTTAGGAGGAAGTCATAATGCAGAAGCCACACTTGAGGAGAGAGGGGTTAGCTTCGCATCCTTGATGGACAGCTGAGTGTCTATATGAATTGTTTAGAAGCTTTGTGCATAGGAGATTTCTATTTAACACCATTCATCGAAAACTATGTAATTTATTTTTACCAGTTTGGACACGTGAATGATTATTGTAAACTTTTGGTTATAATCCAGCACTACATTATTAGACTGCTTAGTTCATTCTTGCTTTGGCTGTTGAGAGCTTTTTCCATTTGCTCCTCTTTTCATTTTACATAATTTTTCTTTTGCGGGTTTTTAAAATTTTGGGTACTTCTTTACTTTCTGATATTTTAAGATTATGCTGCTTCATATATTTACTGTCTCAGTCCTAGCATCAGCCCTTTCTTCAAAGAGCCCTTGTTCCTTTTATTAAAGAATAGTATTAAAAACTTACATGTGGGAGCTAAATATGCTCAGCTGACAGTACATAGAAATACATGCATGTATCCCAGCCTATGCATATACACATAATTATAAAGATTTCCATGTGGAACTATGTGTAGGCTAAAGATAGTTTATACCGATGTCTCCAACCGGATCTGTTATGACATGGATATCGTAACCTTTTCCCTTTGTTTGACTGTAACATCCCACTCCAGTGGTAAGAAACCTGGCTTCCACCATTTGTCATTTATTAAATTCAGTGCTTGTTCCATTCGATTACTGATATAGTAGTTTCAGTACTGTTAGCTACTACCCCTCATGGGAAAGAACTTAGAGTCCACTGTGTGTGTATGGCACATTTTGTCTTTGGCCTACAGATTCTGTACATTTCCAAAGTTAACTTAGGTCAGCCCATTTGTCCCACTACCAACAGTGAGTTTTTCCATACATTTCTGAAACAGTTAGATTCTTTGTTACATTCTGTATTCCAGTCTTTGACACTCCCATATCCTAAGTAGCTAAGTTTGAATAGATTGTAAATTACTTGTTGTGTTGTAAAAATCTGTGGGTGTAGACAAATGCATAGGGACAGGTATTCATCACTAAAGTATCATATGGACTATTTCAACCACATATTCCTTAAACTGTTTACCAGTGTCAGTTTTACCTTTTCTAGAATGTCATATAAATGAGGTCATACAGTGTGTAGCACTTCAGACTGGATTCTTTTACTTAGCAATGTAAGTGTTAGTTGCATCTATATCTATCTATATATATTGGCATGGGTTGATGATCCATTCCTTTATATCTCTGAATACTATTGCACTGCATGTATATGAGAGGAAAAATAATTTTCCCTCTACACTTCTATGTTCTTTATTGAGATCTCCCTTGTAATGAAAAAGAGACGAACTGGAGAAAACAATCAGAAGTTTAATATATACCATGCGTACCTCCTGTATACTTGAAAGATACCCAGGAAAACTGAGTCACTCCCTGAAATGGCCCAAGCCATTACCTTAAATGCTATCTTCTGCTGAGAACAAAAGAAAGATGTTAGGGAATGGAGGAAGCCATTTAAGGGATGTTATTAGTCAAAGCCCAGTAAACAAGGGTATGGTTGTTACACAGATTTACATCCAGGCCTATTTCATTGACAAGCTTTGTTTTTTTTTTTTTTTTTAAACATTTATTTATTTGGCTGCACTGGGTCTTAGTTGCAGCTTGTGTAATCTTTAGTGGCGGTATGCAGGCCCTTAATTGCAGCATGTGGGATCTAGTTCCCTGACCAGGGATTGAACCCTGGTCCCCTGCATTGGGAGTGTGGAGTCTTAACCACTGGACCAGCAGGGAAGTCCCAACAAACTTTTCTTGATATTTAGTCATCTTTCAATTCCTGGTCCAAAAAGGGACATACCCTTACAAATGGAGATATCCTTTTTATTTTTTTTATTTATTATTTTTATTTTTTTATTTTTTTTTATTTTTTATTAGTTTCTGCTTTATAACAAAGTGAATCAGTCATACATACACATCTGTTCCCACATCCCTTCCCTATTGCGTCTCCCTCCCTCCCACCCTCCCCATCCCACCCCTCCAGGCGGTCACAAAGCACCGAGCTGATCTCCCTGTGCTCTGCGGCTGCTTCCCACTATCTATCTACCTTACGTTTGGTAGTGTATATATGTCCATGCCTCTCTTTCGCTTTGTCACAGCTTACCCTTCACCCTCCCCATATCCTCAAGTCCGTTCTCAAGTAGGTCTGTGTCTTTATTCCCGTTTTACCCCTAGGTTCTTCATGACATTTTTTTTTTAATTCCATATATATGTGTTAGCATACGGTATTTGTCTTTCTCTTTCTGACTTACTTCACTCTGTAGGACAGACTCTAGGTCTATCCACCTCATTACAAATAGCTCAGTTTCGTTCCTTTTTATGGCTGAGTAATATTCCATTGTATATATGTGCCACATCTTCTTTATCCATTCATCCGATGATGGACACTTAGGTTGTTTCCAGCTCCGGGCTATTGTGAATAGAGCTGCAATGAACATTTTGGTACATGTCTCTTTTTGAATTATGGTTTTCTCAGGGTATATGCCTAGTAGTGGGATTGCTGGGTCATATGGTAGTTCTATTTTTAGTTTTTTAAGGAACCTCCATATTGTTCTCCATAGTGGCTGTACCAATTCACATTCCCACCAGCAGTGCAAGTGTTCCCTTTTCTCCACACCCTCTCCAGCATTTATTGTTTCTAGATTTCTTGATGATGGCCATTCTGACTGGTGTGAGATGATATCTCATTGTAGTTTTGATTTGCATTTCTCTAATGATTAATGATGTTGAGCATTCTTTCATGTGTTTGTTGGCAGTCGGTATATCTTCTTTGGAGAAATGCCTATTTAAGTCTTCTGCCCATTTTTGGATTGGGTTGTTTGTTTTTTTGCTATTGAGCTGCATGAGCTGTTTATAAATTTTGGAGATTAATCCTTTGTCAGTTGCTTCATTTGCAAATATTTTCTCTCATTCTGAGGGTTGTCTTTTCATCTTGTATGTGGTTTCCTTTGCTGTGCAAAAGCTTCGAAGTTTCATTAGGTCCCATTTGTTTATCTTTGTTTTTAATTCCATTTCTCTAGGAGGTGGGTCCAAAAGGATCTTGCTGTGATTTATGTCATAGAGTGTTCTACCTATGTTTTCCTCTAAGAGTTTGATAGTTTCTGGCCTTACATTTAGGTCTTTAATCCATTTTGAGCTTATTTTTGTGTATGGTGTTAGGGAATGATCTAATCTCATACTTTTACATGTCCCTGTCCAGTTTTCCCAGCACCACTTATTGAAGAGGCTGTCCTTTCTCCACTGTACATTCCTGCCTCCTTTATCAAAGATAAGTTGGCCATATGTGCGTGGGTTTATCTCTGGGCTTTCTATCCTGATCCACTGATCTATCTTTCTGTTTTTATGCCAGTATCACACTGTCTTAATTACTGTAGCTTTGTAGTATAGTCTGAAGTCAGGGAGCCTGATTCCTCCAGCTCCGTTTTTCGTTCTCAAGATTGCTTTGGCTATTCGGGGTCTTTTGTTTTTCCAAACAAATTTTGAAATTTTTTGTTCTAGTTCTGTGAAAAATGCCAGTGGTAGTTTGATAGGGATTGCATTGAATCTGTAGATTGCTTTGGGTAGTAGAGTCATTTTCACAATATTGATTCTTCCAATCCAGGAGCATGGTATATCTCTCCATCTATTTGTATCCTCTTTAATTTCTTTCATCAGTGTCTTATAATTTTCTGCATACAGGTCTTTTGTCTCCTTAGGTAGGTTTATTCCTAGATATTTTATTCTTTTTGTTGCAATGGTAAATGGGAGTGTTTTCTTGATTTCATTTTCAGATTTTTCATCATTAGTGTACAGGAATGCCAGAGATTTCTGTGCATTAATTTTGTATCCTGCTACTTTACCAAATTCATTGATTAGCTCTAGTAGTTTTTCGGTAGCATCTTTAGGATTCTCTATGTATAGTATCATGTCATCTGCAAACAGTGACAGCTTTACTTCTTCTTTTCCAATTTGGATTCCTTTTATTTCCTTTTCTTCTCTGATTGCTGTGGCTAAAACTTCCAAAACTATGTTGAATAAGAGTGGTGAGAGTGGGCAGCCTTGTCTTGTTCCTGATCTTAGTGGAAATGGTTTCAGTTTTTCACCATTGAGGACAATGTTGGCTGTGGGTTTGTCATATATGGCCTTTATTATGTTGAGGAAAGTTCCCTCTATGCCTACTTTCTGCAGGGTTTTTATCATAAATGGGTGTTGAATTTTGTCGAAAGCTTTCTCTGCATCTATTGAGATGATCATATGGTTTTTCTCCTTCAACTTGTTAATATGGTGTATCACATTGATTGATTTGCGTATATTGAAGAATCCTTGCATTCCTGGAATAAACCCCACTTGATCATGGTGTATGATCCTTTTAATATGCTGTTGGATTCTGTTTGCTAGTATTTTGTTGAGGATTTTTGCATCTATGTTCATCAGTGATATTGGCCTGTAGTTTTCTTTCTTTGTGACATCCTTGCCTGGTTTTGGTATCAAGGTGATGGTGGCCTCCTAGAATTAGTTTGGGAGTGTTCCTTCCTCTGATATTGTTTGGAAGAGTTTGAGAAGGATGGGTGTTAGCTCTTCTCTAAATGTTTGATAGAATTCGCCTGTGAAGCCATCTGGTCCTGGGCTTTTGTTTGATGGAAGATTTTTAATCACAGTTTCAATTTCAGTGCTTGTGATTGGTCTATTCATATTTTCTATTTCTTCCTGAGTCAGTCTTGGTAGGTTGTGCATTTCTAAGAATTTGTCCATTTCTTCCAGGTTGTCCATTTTATTGGCATAGAGTTGCTTATAGTAATCTCTCATGATCTTTTGTATTTCTGCAGTGTCAGTTGTTACTTCTCCTTTTTCATTTCTAATTCTATTGATTTGAGTCTTCTCCCTTCTTTTCTTGATGAGTCTGGCTAATGGTTTGTCAATTTTGTTTATCTTCTCAAAGAACCAGCTTTTAGTTTGGTTGATCTTTGCTATCGTTTCCTTCATTTCTTTTTCATTTATTTCTGATCTGATCTTTATGATTTCTTTCCTTCTGCTAACTTTGGGGGTTTTTTGTTCTTCTTTCTCTAATTGCTTTAGGTGCAGGGTCAGGTTGTTTACTCGAAATGTTTCCTGTTTCTTAAGGTGGGATTGTATTGCTATAAACTTCCCCCTTAGAACTGCTTTTGCTGCGTCCCATAGGTTTTGGGTCG
Source organism: Hyperoodon ampullatus (assembly GCF_949752795.1). Classification (NCBI taxonomy): domain Eukaryota; kingdom Metazoa; phylum Chordata; class Mammalia; order Artiodactyla; family Ziphiidae; genus Hyperoodon; species Hyperoodon ampullatus. The sequence continues at coordinate 799,022 of NC_136932.1, read as the reverse complement.
TCGTGTCTCCATTGTCATTTGTTTCTAGGTATTTTTTAATTTCCTCTTTGATTTCTTCAGTGATCACTTCGTTATTGAGTAGTGTATTGTTTAGCCTCCATGTGTTTGTATTTTTTACAGATCTTTTCCTGTAATTGATGTCTAGTCTCATAGCATTGTGGTCGGAATAGATACTTGATACAATTTCAATTTTCTTAAATTTACCAAGGCTTGATTTGTGACCCAAGATATGATCTATCCTGGAGAATGTTCCATGAGCACTTGAGAAAAATGTGTATTCTGTTGTTTTTGGATGGAATGTCCTATAAATATCAACTAAGTCCATCTTGTTTAATGTATCATTTAAAGCTTGTGTTTCCTTATTTATTTTCATTTTGGATGATCTGTCCATTGGTGAAAGTGGGGTGTTAAAGTCCCCTACTATGATTGTGTTACTGTCGATTTCCCCTTTTATGGCTGTTAGTATTTGCCTTATGTATTGAGGTGCTCCTATGTTGGGTGCATAAATATTTACAATTGTTATATCTTCTTCTTGGATCGATCCCTTTATCGTTATGTAGTGTCCTTCTTTGTCTCTTCTAATAGTCTTTATTTTAAAGTCTATTTTGTCTGATATAAGAATTGCTACTCCAGCTTTCTTTTGATTTCCATTTGCATGGAATATCTTTTTCCATCCCCTTACTTTCAATCTGTATGTGTCTCTAGGTCTGAAGTGGGTCTCTTGTAGACAGCATATATATGGGTCTTGTTTTTGTATCCATTCAGCCACTCTGTGTCTTTTGGTGGGAGCATTTAGTCCATTTACATTTAAGGTAATTATTGATATGTATGTTTCTATTCCCATTTTCTTAATTGCTTTGGGTTCGTTATTGTAGGTATATTCCTTCTGTTGTGTTTCTTGCCTAGAGAAGTTCCTTTAGCATTTGTTGTAAAGCTGGTTTGGTGGTGCTGAACTCTCTCAGCTTTTGCTTGTCTGTAAACGTTTTAATTTCTCCATCAAATCTGAATGAGATCCTTGCTGGGTAGAGTAACCTTGGTTGCAGTTTTCTCTCCTTCATCACTTTAATTACGTCCTGCCACTCCCTTCTGGCTTGTAGAGTTTCTGCTGAGAGATCAGCTGTTAACCTGATGGGGATTCCCTTGTGTGTTATTTGTTGTTTTTCCCTTGCTGCTTTTAATATGATTTCTTTGTGTTTAATTTTTGACAGTTTGATTAATATGTGTCTTGGCATATTTCTCCTTGGATTTATTCTGTATGGGAATCTCTGTGCCTCCTGGACTTGATTAACTATTTCCTTTCCCATATTAGGGAAGTTTTCAACTATAATCTCTTCAAATATTTTCTCAGTCCCTTTCTTTTTCTCTTCTTCTTCTGGAACCCCTATAATTCTAATGTTGGTGCGTTTAATGTTGTCCCAGAGGTCTCTGAGACTGTCCTCTATTCTTTTCATTCTTTTTTCTTTATTTTGCTCTGCATCAGTTATTTCCACTATTTTATCTTCCACCTCACTTATCCGTTCTTCTGCCTCAGTTATTCTGCTATTGATCCCAACTAGAGTATTTTTCATTTCATTTATTGTGTTTTTAATCGATGCTTGATTCATCTTTAGTTCTTCTAGGTCCTTTTTAACTGTTTCTTGCATTTTGTCTATCCTATTTCCAAGATTTTGGATCATCTTTACTATCATTATTCTGAATTCTTTTTCAGGTAGACTGCCTATTACCTCTTCATTTGTTAGGTCTGGTAGGTTTTTATCTTGCTCCTTCACCTGCTGTGTGTTTTTCTGCTTTCTCATTTTGCTTATGTTACTGTGTTTGGGGTCTCCTTTTTGCAGGCTGCAGATTCGTAGTTCCCGTTGTTTTTGGTATCTGTCCCCCGTGGCTAAGGTTGTTTCAGTAGGTTGTGTAGGCTTCCTGGTGGGGGGCACTAATGCCTGTGTTCTGGTGGTTGAGGCTCGATCTTGTCTTTCTGGTGGACAGGTCCACGTCTGGTGGTGTGTTTTGGGGTGCCTGTGGCCTTATTATGTTTTTAGGTAGCCTCTCTGCTAATGGGTAGGGTTGTGTTCCTGCCTTGCTAGTTGCTTGGCATAGGGTGACCAGCACTGTAGCTTGCTGGTCGTTGACTGAAGCTGGGTGCTGGTGTTGAGATGGAGATCCCTGGGAGATTTTCGCTGCTTGATATTATGTGGAGCTGGGAGGTCTCTTGTGGACCCGTGTCCTGAGGTTGGCTCTCCCACTTCAGAGGCACAGCACTGACTCCTGGCTGCAGCACCACGAGCCTTTCATCCACCCGGCTCAGAATAACAGTGAGAAAAAGTAGAAAGAAAGAATTAGTAGAAGAAAGAAAGAGAGAGGGAAAGAAAGGAAGAAGGGAAGAAAGGAAGGAAGGAAGGAAGAAAGAAAGAAAGGAGGGAGGGAGGGAGGGAGGATGGAAAGAAGGAAAGAAAGGAGGGAGGGAGGGAGGAATGAAAGCAAAAGGAAGAGTGAATGGAAGAAGGGAGGGAGGGAGGGAGGAAGGGAAGAAAGAAAGAAAGACAGGAGGGAGGGAGGGAGGAAGGAAAGAAAAAGAAAGTGGAAAGAAGAAGGGTGGGAGGGAGGGAGGGAGGAAAGAAAAAGAAAGAAGGAAAGGAGGAGCGGAGGGAGGGAGGGAGGAAGGGAAGGTAGGAAAAAAAGAAAGAGCAGGTAAAGTAAAATAGAATAAAGTATGAAATATAGTAGCGTTATTAAAATTAAAAAGTAATTATTGAAAAAAAAAACACGGACCGATAGAACCCTGGGACATATGGTGGAAACAAAGCTATACAGAGAGAATCTTACACAGAAGATTACACATACACATTCACAAAAAGAGAGCAGGGGGAAAAATAAAAAATCTTGCTCTCCAAGTCCACCTCCTCGATTTGGGATAATTCGTTGTAAAAAGAGGAAAAGGGCGAGAAGTCTGAAATCTTGCTAAGTCCACCTCCTTAATTTGGGATAATTCGTTGTAAAAAGGGGGGAAAGTCTTAAATCTTGTCCTCAAAGTCCACTTCCTCAATTTGGGATGATTCGCTGTCCATTCATACACTCCACAGACGCAGGGCACACCAAATGGACCGTGGAGCTTTAATCCACTGCCTCCGAGGCTGCACAGAGAGATTTCCCTGTCTCTGCTCTCACAACTCCCGTCTCAGCCTTGGACCTGGCCCCGCCTCTGCGCGTAGGTCGCCGGAGGGCGTCCGTTCTTCGCTCAGACAGGACGGGTTTAAAGGAGCTGCTGATTTGGGGGCTCTGGCTCACTCAGGCAGAGGGGAGGGAGGGGAATGCCCTCTCCTCGCGCACCAGGCAACAAAAGGGAAAAAAGTCTCTTGCCTCTCCGGTAGCTCCAGACCCTTTCCCCGGACTCCCTCCGGGCTAGCACTAACCCCTTCAGGCTCTCTTCCTGCCGCCAGCCCCAGTCCTCTCCCTGCGCTCCGACTGAAAGCCGATACCCGAGCCTCAGCTCCCAGCCCCGCCCGCCCCGTGGGCCGAGCAGACAAGCCTCTCGGGCTGGTGTGTGCCTAAGGGCACCGATCCTCTGTGCCAAAATCTCTCCGCTTTGCCCTCCGCACCCCTGTTGCTGTGCTCTCCTCCGCTACTCCGAAGCTTTCCCCCTCCGCCACCTGCAGTCTCCGCCCGTGAAGGGGCTTGTAGTGTGTAGAAACCTTCCCTCCTTCACGGCTCCCTCCCACTGGTGCAGGTCCCGTCCATATCCTATTGTCTCTGTTTATTCTTTTTTTCTTTTGACCTACCCAGGTATGTGGGGAGTTTCTTGCCTTTTGGGGGGTCTGAGGTCTTCTGTCAGCGTTCAGTAGGTGTTCTGTTGGAGTTGTTCCACGTGTAGATGAATTTCTGATGTATCTGTGGGGAGGAAGGTGATCTCCGCGTCTTACTCTTCCGCCATCTTCTATCACCTCCGAGATATCCTTAATAAATGGAAATTTACCTCCTAAAAGGGCATTTTCTACTTTATTTATTTATTTTTTTTTTGCGGTATTCGGGCCTCTCACTGTTGTGGCGTCTCCCGTTGCGGAGCACAGGCTCTGGATGCGCAGGCTCAGCGGCCATGGCTCATGGGCCCAACCACTCCGCGGCATGTGGGATCTTCCCACACCAGGGCACGAACCCGTGTCCCCTGCATCGGCAGGCAGACTCTCAACCACTGTGCCACCAGGGAAGCCATCTACTTGGTTTTGAAAGATTCTCCTGGGTCTGCTGTTTCTTAAATTAATCAGTCCAAAATAATCCTTTTGTCAAATGGGCATATTTTGGGGTGGTGTATTCTGCTCCCCTTGACATGTATGTGCCCTAATTTGCTTATGAGTTCATCTACAGAAGGACATCCTGATATCTTAAGTTTTTAGCCATTATGAATAGAGCTGCTGTGCATTACTTGATGCTAGTTTTGGTTTGAACACAGTTTTTCAAAGCAGTTGTCTAAATACAAGAGGTACACTTCTTGGATCATAAGGTGAGACTTTTTAGATTTGGAAAAAACTGCCAAACTGTCTTCCAAAGTTGGTTGTACATGCATTCCACCAGCATCTTGAGTATATTCTTGTATGCTTATTTACTGCCTGTTTATCTTCCTGGGCTAGGTGTGTGTTTCAATCTTTACTAAATTTTAATGGCGTTGTTGGCATAATTTGAGTACAAATCCTTTATCAGATATGTGTTTTGGAAATAGTTTCTTGCAGTTTGTGGTTTGTCTTCCTGTTTTCTGAATAAGGTCACCAGACCCAAAGTCATGTAGATTATCTTTTTTTGTCTAGGATTTTTATAGTTTGGTAATTTAAATTTGTCTATTGGCAATTTTGAGTGAATTTTGGTTTAAGTTGTAATGTTTGTGTCTACATTCATTTCATTACATATGGTTTGTAATTAATTGCTCCTTAACCAATTTTGGAGAAGATACAGTGAGACACTTGGCTCCATTTCAGTTTGGATTTCCAAACTTAGTATATATAGCAGAACTGCCTTCCGGATGAGGCCTCTGGGTTTGTGAGTGCGGCACTCCCGGCACTTTTCTCACGTCCCACAGGGGGCGCCAAACCCACCTGTCTGACCCTGGGGGCACAGGTGCACCCTGCCCACAGACTTTGCTCTGTGACAAGCAGACGGGAGCTTTGTCTCCTGTCAGGGCTTAGGTTTCTGGAACATGGGGCATTGTCCACACTGACAGGAGCTGGGGTTTCTCAGGAGCCGGGTTTTCTCAGGAGCCACTGGTGAGGAGACTCCGCAAGAGGAAAAAATGAGCAAGTGTGGAGAATCTTCCTGTGCAACTGACTGTTGGCTGGGTGGGTGCATCTTCAGGGGACTCAGGAGAGAAAGAGTTTAATGTGGAATACTGTGTGCTTTTAGTTAGCTTTATATGCAGCGTAGATGGTGACCACTGTCGTTCTTTGGAGTCCGGTGTCTAGTTTTCCAGGCACTGGTTGTTGATGTTTTAGGTAGAATAAACATTTTTTTACAACTTTATTGGAGTATAATTGCTTTACAATGGTGTGTTAGTTTCTGCTTTATAACAAAGTGAATCGGTAAAACATATACATATGTTCCAATATCTCTTCCCTCTTGCGTCTCCCTCCCTCCCACTCTCCCTATCCCACCCCTCTAGGTGGTCACAAAGCACCAAGCTGATCTCCCTGTGCTACGCGGCTGCTTCCCACTAGCTATCTAGTTTACGTTTGGTAGTGTATATATGTCCAAGCCACTCTCTCACTTTGTCACAGCTTACCCTTCCCCCTCCCCATATCCTCAAGTCCATTCTCTAGTAGGTCTGTGTCTTTATTCCCGTCTTAACCCTAGGCTCTTCATTACATTTTTTCCCTTAAATTCCATATATATGTGTCAGCATATGGTATTTGTCTTTCCCTTTCTGACTTACTTCACTCTGTATGACAGACTCTAGGTCCATCCACCTCATTACGAATAGCTCAATTTCGTTTCATTTGGGGGCTGAGTAATATTCCATTGTATATATGAGCCACATCTTCTTTATGCATTCATCTGATGATGGACACTTAGGTTGATTCCATCTCCTGGCTATTGTAAATAGAGCTGCAACGAACATTTTGGTACATGACTCTTTTTGAATTACGGTTTTCTCAGGGTATATGCCAGTAGTTGGATTGCTGGGTCATATGGTAGTTCTATTTGTAGTTTTTTAAGGAACCTCCACTGCTCGCCTTAGTGGCTGTACCAATTCACCTTCCCATCAGCAGTGCAAGAGTGATCATTTTTCTCCACATCCTCTCCAGCATTTATTGTTTCTAGATTTTTTGATGATGGCCATTCTGACTGGTGTGAGGTGATATCTCATTGTAGTTTTGATTTGCATTTCTCTAATGATTAATGATACTGAGCATTTTTTCATGTGTTTGCTGGCAGTCTGTATATCTTCTTTGGTGAAATGTCTAGGTCTTCTGCCCATTTTTGGATTGGGTTGTTTCTTTTTTTGTTATTCAGCTGCATGAGCTACTTGTAAATTTTGGAGATTAATCCTTTGCCAGTTGCTTCATTTGCAAATATTTTCTCCCATTCTGAGGGTTGTCTTTTCATCTTGTTTATGGTTTCCTTTGCTGTGCAAAAGCTTTGAAGTTTAATTAGGTCCCATTTGTTTGTTTTTGTTTTTATTTCCATTTCTCTAGGCGGTGGGTCAGAAAGGATCTTGATGTGATTTATGTCATAGCGTGTTCTGCCTATGTTTTTCCCCTAAGAGTTTGATAGTTTCTGGCCTTACATTTAGGTCTTTAGTCCATTTTGAGCTTATTTTTGTGTATGGTGTTAGGGAGTGATCTAATCTCCTACTTTTACATGTACCTGTCCAGTTTTCCCAGCACCACTTATTGAAGAGGCTGTCCTTTCTCCACTGTACATTCCTGCCACTTTATCAAAGATAAGGTAACCATAAGTGCGTGGGTTTGTTCTTATAGGTCTTTTCCTTCTCTCGTGTTTCTTGCCTAGAGAAGATCCTTTAGCATTTGTTGTAAAGCTGGTTTGGTGGTGCTGAACTCTCTCAGCTTTTGCTTGTCTGTGAAGGTTTTAATTTCTCCATCCAATCTGAATGAGATCCTTGCGGGGTAGAGTAATCTTGGTTGTACGTTGTTCTCCTTCATCACTTTAAATATGTCCTGCCAGTCCCTTCTGGCTTGCAGAGTTTCTGCTGAAAGATCAGCTGTTAACCTTATGGAGATTCCCTCGTGTGTTATTTGTTGTTTTTCCCTTGCTGCTTTTAATATGTTTTCTTTGCATTTAATTTTTGACAGTTTGATTAATATGTGTCTTGGCATGTTTCTCCTTGGATTTATCCTGTATGGGACTCTCTGTGCTTCCTGGACTTGATTAACTATTTCCTTTCCCATATTAGGGAAGTTTTCAACTATAATCTCTTCAAATATTTTCTCAGTCCCTTTCTTTTTCTCTTCTTCTTCTGGAACCCCTATAATTCGAATGTTGGTGCGTTTAATGTTGTCCCAGAGGTCTTTGAGACTGTCCTCAGTTCTTTTCATTCTTTTTTCTCTATTCTGCTCTGCAGTAGTTATTTCCACTATTTTATCTTCCAGGTCACTTATCTGTTCTTCTGCCTCAGTTATTCTGCTATTGATCCCTTCTAGAGTATTTTTAATTTCATTTATTGTGTTGTTCATCGTTGTTTGTTTCATCTTTAGTTCTTCTAGGTCCTTGTTAAATGTTTCTTGCATTTTCTCTATTCTATTTCCAAGATTTTGGATCATCTTTACTATCATTATTCTGAATTCTTTTTCAGGGACACTGCCTATTTCCTCTTCATTTGTTAGGTCTGGTGGGTTTTCATCTTGCTCCTTCATCTGCTGTCTGTTTCTCTGTCTTCTCATTTTGCTTACCTTATTGTGTTTGGGGGTCTACTTTTTGCAGGCTGCAGGTTCGTAGTTCCCGTCGTTTTTGGTCTCCGTCCCCAGTGGCTAAAGTTGGTTCAGTGGGTTGTGTAGGCTTCTTGGTGGAGGGTGCCTGTGTTCTGGTGGATGAGGCTGGATCTTGTCTTTCTGGTGGGCAGGTCCACGTCTGGTGGTGTGTTTTGGGGGTGTCTGTGGACTTATTACGATTTTAGGCAGCCTCTCTGCTAATGGGTGGGGTTGTGTTCCTGTCTTGCTGGTTGTTTGGCATAGGGAGTCCAGCACTGTAGCTTGCTGGTCATTGAGATAAGCTGAGTGTTGGTGTTGAGATGGAGATCTCTGGGAGATTTTCGCCGTTGGATATTACGTGGAGCTGGGAGGTCTCTTTTGGACCAGTGTCCTGAAGTTGGCTCTCCCATCTCAGAGGCACAGCACTGACTCCTGGCTGCAGCACCAAGAGCCTTTCATGTACACGGCTCAGAATAAAAGGGAGAAAAAGTAGAAAGAAAGAAAGAAAGAAAGAAAGAGGATAAAAGAAAATAAAGTAAGGTCAAATAAAATAAAGTTATTAAAATAAAGAATTATTAAGAAAAAGATTTTTTCAGTAAAAAAACAAAAACCAAAAAAAAAAAAAAAAAAAAAAAAAAACGGACGGATAGAACCCTAGGACAAATGGTGAAAGCAAAGGTATACAGACAAAATCTCACACAGAAGCATACACGTACACACTCACAAAAAGAGGAAAAGGGGAAAAACATCATAAATCTTGCTCTCAAAGTCCACCTCCTCAATTTGGGATGATTCGTCGTCTCTTCAGGTATTCCTATTCAGATGCAGGGTACATCAAGTTGATTGCGGAGCTTTAATCTGCTGCTTCTGAGGCTGCTGGGAGAGATTCCCCTTTCTCTTCTTTGTTCGCACAGCTCCCGGGGCTCAGCTTTGGACTCGGCCCCGCCTCTGCGTGTAGGTCGCCGGAGGACGTGTGTTCTTCGCTCAGACAGGACGGGGTTAAAGGAGCCGCTGATTCGGGGGCTCTGGCTCCCTCATGCCGCAGGGGAGGGAGGGGCACAGAGGCGGGGCGAGCGTGCGTCGTCGGAGGCCGGCGTGACGTTGCGTCCGCACGAGGCGCGCCCGTGCGTTCTCCCGGGGATGTTGTCTGTGGAGCCCGGGACCGTGGCAGTGGCGGGCAGCACAGGCTCCCGGGAGGGGAGGTGTGGAGAGTGACCTGCGCTCGCACCCAGGCTTCTTGGTGGCAGCAGCAGCAGCCCCAGCGTCCCACGCCCGTCTCTGGGGTCCGCGCTTTCAGCCGCGCCTCGCGCCCGTCTCTGGAGCTCCTTGAAGCGGCGCTCTGAATCCCCTCTCCTCACGCACCAGGAAACAAAGAGGGGAGGAAAAGTCTCTTGCCTCTTCGGCAGCTCCAGACTTTTCCCCGGACTCCCTCCCGGCCAGCCGTGGCGCACTAACTCCCTTCAGGCTGTGTTCACGCCGCCAGCGCGCTCTGACTGAAGCCCGAGCCTCAGCTCCCAGCCCCGCCCGCCCCGTCGGCTGAGGAGACAAGCCTCTCGGGCTGGTGAGTGGCGTTCGGCACCGGTCCTCTGTGCGGGAATCTCTCTGCTTTGCCCTCCGTACCCCTGTGGCTGCGGTCTCCTCCGCGGCTCCGAAGCTTTCCCCCTCCGCCACCCGCAGTCTCCGCCCGCGAAGGGGCTCCTAGTGTGTGGAAACCGTTTCTCCTTCACGGCTCCCTCCCACTGGTGCAGGTCCCGGCCCTATCCTTTTGTCTCTGTTTATTCTGTTTTCTTTTGCCCTACCCAGGTACGTGGGGAGTTTCTTTTCTTTTTTTTTTCTTGTTCGGTACACGGGCCTCTCACTGTTATGGCCTCTCCCGTTGCGGAGCACAGGCTCCGGACGCGCAGGCTCAGCGGCCATGGCTCACGGGCCCAGCCGCTCCGCGGCATGTGGGATCCTCCCGGACCGGGGCACGAACCCGTGTTCCCTGCATCGGCAGGCGGACTCTCAGCCACTGCGCCACCAGGGAAGCCCCGTGGGGGGTTTCTTGCCTTTTGGGAGGTCTGAGGTCTTGTGCCAGCGTTCAGTAGGTGTTCTGTGGGGGTGGTTCCCCGTGTAGCTGTATTTCGGATGTATCTGTGGAGGGGAAGGTGATGTGCGTGTCGTACTCTTCCGCCATCTTCCCGCTCTCCCAAACGTTTTAATAATAGTAATTTTTCTGACGCGTGAGCGTGGCATATTGTTTTCTGTTGTGTCTTCAGTTTCTTTACCAGTGCTTTATAGTTTTCTGAGTATAGGTCTTTCGTGTCCTTGGTTAAATTTATTGCTAAATAGTTCGTTCTTTTGGATGGAATTGTAAATGGGATTGTTTTCTTAGTGTTTCTTGCTGGTGGTTCATTATTAGTGTATAGAAACGAAACTGATTTGTGTATATTGACTGCATATTTTGCAACTTTACTGAATTTATTTTTTAACATATTTTTTGAAGTAATGTGAAAAATTGCAATACTAAAATCTCACCGTTTCTACTGCCCCCCAGGTGATCCACAGGACCCACGACATGGTAGCTACTAATATACTCTTCCCACGGTGCCTCTTAATACCGTGCGGACTCCTACAAGGGAAATAAGTATCACAACTTTGGTTGAATGTGGTCTGGGTAAGTCTTGGCCTCTATAAGAAAAATTTGATGTCTGTCTTCTCTGATTTTCTGGCATGATACTGACATGGTTGTCTAGAAAAGTAATTTACTTTCCAGTAATTTACAATGTACAGAAAAGTTGCAATAGTGTCAAAAAGTACTCACATTTGCCACTTGACACAAAATGCTCAGTGTGTTTTGCCCAAGGCACCAGCACATAACCCCTAAATGAAGAAATCCTGATGTCCACATTATAATTTAATACTCAGCCCCACTTCAACCTTCACCTACTGTCCGAACGGTATGAAAATGTCTTTTTCCATCCTGATCCAGTTTTTTTCTGGAACCATGACTGAGTTTCTCCCTCATTTGGACAACCTTGATGGATTTGAAGCAGTTGAGATGAGTATGGGATCTAGGGGGCCTTTTCTGTATGGGTTTTTTCACTAAGAATGTTTTTAACGTTCATTTTTGTAACAAATATCAGTGCTACACTTTTGTTTTCATTGTCATTAAAAATACAAAACACGACTTTAGCATTTAATTCACTTTATGTATACAGTGTTGTGGTATTAACTACCTTCATTTAGTTGCACAAACAAGTTAACTAACATGTGTACCTCCTGTGTGCATGGCACATACCCAGGAAATTGAGTAACACCCTGAAACGGCCCAAGACATCACCTTAAATACCGTATTCATCTAAAAGGGAAAAAAAGGAAGGCTATAGTTGTTTCTGTCTACATTCATTTGATCGTATATGGTTTCCAATTGATGTTGTATAACTAGTTGTGGAGAAGTCATGGGATAGGTGGCTTCATTTCAGTTTGAATTTCCAAATTTAGTGGATTCTGCAGGCTTGTTATAAGGTTTACAAACTTCATATTGGATCAGGACATCCCCTGGTGTAACTGGTATTCACGGTTTGTTCAACAGTTAAAGTTCTGTGTGATATGAGTTCATCCTGGAGTAATCCAGGTTAGTTTCTGTTATACATTTGTCCCAGGATGAAAGGACAAGCGAACTAAGACCTAATTTATAAAAGTGCCTTCAAACTAATTGATACTGAAGTATAGTTAACCTACAATGTTGTGTTAATTTTTGCTGCACAGCAAAGTGATTTATACATATGTACATACATATATACATATTTTTCATATTCTTTCCCATTATGGTTCATTACAGGGTATTGAATACAGTTCCCTGTGCTGTACAGGAAGACCTTATGTATCCATCCTATATATAATAATTTGCATCTACTAATTCCAAACTCCCAGTCCATCCAACTCCCCTGTCTTCCCCTTGACAACCACAAGTCTGTTTTCTCTATTTGTGAGTCTGTTTTTGTTCTGTAGATAGGTTCATTTGGGTCTCATTTTATAATCCACATATAAGTGATATCATATGGTATTTGTTGTTCTCTGTCTGACTGACTTCACTTTGTATGATAATCTCTAGGTCCATCCATGTAGCTGCAAATGGCATTATTTCATTCTGTTTTATGGCTGAGTAATATTCCGTTGTATATATATGTACCACATCTTCTATATCCATTCATCTGCTGAGGGACATTCAGGTTGCTTCCATGTCTTGGCTATTGTGAATAGTGCTGCTGTGAATGCTGGGGTGCATGTATCTTTTCGAATTATAGTTCTGTCTGGATATGTGCCCAGGAGTGGGATTGCTGGGTCATATGGTAATTCTCGTTTTAGTTTTTGAGGAACCTCCATACTGTTTTCCATAGTGGCTGCATCAATTTACATTCCCACCAGTAGTGTAGTAGGGTTCCCTTTTCTCCACACCCCTTCCAGCATTTCTTTCTAGACATTTTAATGATGGCCATTCTGACCACTATGAGGTGATAACTCACTGTAGTTTTGATTTGCGTTCTCTAATAATTAGCGATGTGGAGCATCTTTTCATGTGCCTATTGGCTATCTGTATGTCTTTGGAGAAACGTCTGTTTAGACCTTCTGCTTATTTTTTGATTTTTTTTTCTTTTTTGAGCTGTATGAGCCGTTTGTATATTTTAGAGTTAAGACCTTGTTGGTCGCATCATTTGCAGGTATTTTCTCCCAAACAGTTAGCACAGGTAGTGGAACAACTGGATACCCACATGCAGAAGAGTAAAGTTGGACCCTTACCTCCCCCCACCCCACATACAAAATCAACACAAAATGGACCAAAGGCCTAGGTGCAAGAGCCAAAATTATAAAACTCGTAGAAGAAAACATGCGAGTAAATCTTCATGACCTTGGATTTGGTCATGATATCTTAGATCTACCAAAAGCACAAGCAACAAAAGACAAAATAGATGAATTAGACTTCCTCAAAATGAGAAAGAGTTGTGTATAAAAGGAGCAAGGAATAAGATAATCCACCATCCAAAATGGCACAGGATGTTTGCAAGCCATGTATGTATGTAGCCCACCGGCCAAGCCCCCGGTGGTCCAGTGGAGTGTCTGTGCGGCCCCTCCCGTCCTCGGTGATCAGGGAATTTCAGGCCCCACGGCACCTGAGGGGTGGTCACTGGTCATCCTCGGCACCCTCAAGGAGTGAGTGAGTGCTGGATGGTTTTGAGCCCCGATGCACTCCCATTACTGCCCTCAAAGGCTGAAGCCTTCAGCATGCCTCCAGAAGGACACAGAGTATTTGCAAGTCTTTGAGAGCCAAGAGAACAGTCTTCACTTTTCTGAAAAGGGCATCTTACTATCTCACAGCATGACCATTTTCAATCTGGCTCTCGGGGTGCCCTCCCACCTTCTTTATTTCTCTGAGAGTGGCCATGGTGGTTTGGCTGTCCCCAGTCCCCACACCAGGTGACAAGGCCAGTGGGGCCAGATCCTGGTGGTCCTTAGCTTCGTTGGAGATGAACCCAGACTCTCGGCCTGCGATTGAACGGGGATGCCCCTGCTTCTCCCCATCACCGATTCTCATCTCCTCCTCTATCTCTTTTCCTCTTGCTTGCCAGTCTCAGATTTACCTGATGGTCACCACTCACAGCTCCCGCAGAGCCCAGAGATTTCTCCTTGAAGGAAAGGTTCTGGAAAATCAGAGGGATAAATAAAGGATGCAGCTGCTTCCCGCCTTGTGCTGACGCCCAAGAGGGTGAGGAGAGTGAGTGTTTTCTCGTTAGAATTTTAAATCCTGCAAGTAATAGATCATTGGGGGTGGGGGGCATCCAGTGTTTTCCTGCTCATTCTAGTAATGTCATTCCTGAATTTTTATGTGGTAAGTAATTTATATTATTTATCAGTAATTTGATTATTGATATAATCAAATTATGATCAAATTATCCTGAGGGGGAGATCCATTTAAAAAATGTTAGAGGTAACTCCAAGGGATTTACAACAAACAAGGACACAGAACCCGTTCTCCAGACACTGGCTGAGAGATTCCTACCCTGAGCCGCAGTCCCCTGGAGGGCGGAGTGGCCATGACTCTCCTCCCACAGGTGAGCCTACACAGGCACATCCCACGTGGGACCACTGCATCGCAGAATCTTCGAGTGGCCAATGGCAGGCAGCTGGCCAGAGATGCGGACAAGAGAAAACTGCCCAGCAGCCTGGGACAACCCCGGGGTGAGGCCTTAGGAAGGGCCAGTGTCAGAGCCTCAGAGATAACTTGAAGAGAGTTCAGGCTGTTAAGGACATCGTCAGAGATGCACTTAGGGACATATTCAGGGCCTTGGTTATGGACAGGATCAGGGCATTATTTAGTGACAGCTTAGACTATAGGGGACAGCATCAGGGCCTAAGTTAGGGACAGTGTCAGTGCTTCAGTTAGAGAGAACGTGAGAGCCTTAGCTAGACACAGTTCGGGCTGTTACTTAGGGATCTCTTCAGGGCTTTAGAGCCAGCATCGTGGCCATAATTAGAACCAGTGTGAGGGCGTTAGGTAGGGCCAAAACTGTGGTGTTAGTTAGGGAAAGAGGTCATTAGTTACAGACAGTGTCAGGGTTTTAGGTAGGGACAGCGGCAAGTCCTTAGTTAAGAAGAGTGTCAGGGCCTCACTTAGGGGCAGCGTCAGGATGTTAGGGAGAGTCGGGACATTAGAATTTCAGATTCTGACGTAGAGACAGCATCCGGGCCTTAGTTAGGAAGAGGGTCAGGGCCTTGGTGAGGGACAGGGTCAGGACAACGGTGAGGGACATCTAAGACTATTAGGGACATCGTCAAGGCCTTAGATTGGGCCAGCCTCAGGGCTGTGGTGTCGACCAGTGTCAGGGCATTAATGAGGGACAAAATTAGGGTGTTAGTTAGGAAAAGAGTCAGGTCATTAGTTACAGACAGTTTTAGGGCCTCAGGTAGAATGGGCATCAAGGCCTTAGTTAGGAAGAGCATCAGGGCCTCAGTTAGGTTCAGCATCAGGACGTTAGTTAGGGCCAGCAACGGGGCCTTAGTTAGGGACAGTGTTGTCAGGCCCTCAGAGATCACTTGAGGGCCTTCGTAAGAGACAGTCCAGGCCGTTAGTTAGGGACACTTCAGAGACTTTCTTGGGGATATATTCAGGGCCTTAGTAATAGAATCAGGGTGTTATTTTGTCACCGCTTAGGCACTAAGGGACAGCATCAAAGCCTCAGGGAGGGTGTCAGCGTCCTGGGGATAGTGTTAGGGACTTTGTAAGTTATAGCTTAGGCCATTAGCTAGGGACAGTGTCAGGGGCTTATTAAGGGCAGTGTCAGAGACTTCATGAGGGACATCTTCAGGGCCTTAGTTACGGACAGGATCAGGTCCATACTTGGGACCAGTGTCAGGCCGTTATTTAGGGGCAGTGTCAGGGCCTTCTGTAGAAACAGCGTCATACAGGTGTGAATGTCCATGTTGCCTTGCAAAGGTGCTTTCTAGGATTTGAAAGCAATGAGGAATGAACAACAAGGTGCAGGATTTTGCCAAAGAATCATTTTTGTTAACATCTTTATTGGAGTGTAATTGCTTTACAATGGTGTGTTAGTTTCTGCTTTATAACAAAGTGAATCAGTTATACATATACATATACATATGTCCCCATATCTCTTCCCTCTTGCGTCTCCCTCCCTCCCACCCTCCCTATCCCACCCCTCTAGGTGGTCACAAAGCACCAAGCTGATCTCCCTGTGCTATGCGGCTGCTTCCCACTAGCTATCTAGTTTACGTTTGGTAGTATATATATGTCCAAGCCACTCTCTCACTTTGTCACAGCTTACCCTTCCCCCTCCCCATATCCTCAAGTCCATTCTCTAGTAGGTCTGTGTCTTTATTCCTGTCTTAACCCTAGGTTCTTCATGACATTTTTTTTTCTTAAATTCCATATGTATGTGTCAGCATACGGTATTTGTCTTTCTCTTTCTGACTTACTTCACTCTGTATGACAGACTCTAGCTCCATCCACCTCCTTACAAATAGCTCAATTTCGTTTCTTTTTGTGGCTGAGTAATATTCCATTGTATATATGTGCCACATCTTCTTTATCCATTCATCCGATGATGGACACTTAGGTTGTTTCCATCTCCTGGCTATTGTAAATAGAGCTGCAGTGAACATTTTGGTACATGACTCTTTTTGAATTATGGTTTTCTCAGGGTATATGCCCAGTAGTTGGATTGCTGGGTCATATGGTAGTTCTATTTGTAGTTTTTTAAGGAACCTCCATACTGTTCGCCATAGTGGCTGTGCCAATTCACATTCCCACCAGCAGTGCAAGAGTGTTCCCTTTTCTCCACGTCCTCTGCAGCATTTACTGTTTGTAGACTTTTTGATGATGGCCATTCTGACTGGTGTGAGGTGATATCTCATTGTCGTTTTGATTTGCATTTCTCTAATGATTAATGATGTTGAGCATTCTTTCATGTGTTTGTTGGCAGTCTGTATATCTTCTTGGGAGAAATGTCTATTTAGGTCTTCTGCCCATTTTTGGATTGGGTTGTTTGTTTTTTTGTTATTGAGCTGCATGAGCTGCTTGTAAATTTTGGAGATTAATCCTTTGTCAGTTGCTTCATTTGCAAATATTTTCTCCCATTCTGAGGGTTGTCTTGTCATCTTGTTTATGGTTTCCTTTGCTGTGCGTGCAAAAGCTTTGAAGTTTCATTAGGTCCCATTTGTTTGTTTTTGTTTTTATTTCCATTTCTCTAGGCGGTGGGTCAGAAAGTGTTCTGCCTATGTTTTTCCCCTAAGAGTTTGATAGTTTCTGGCCTTACATTTAGGTCTTTAGTCCATTTTTTTTTTAAAATAAAAATAAATTCATTTTATTTATTTATTTGGCTGCATTGGGTCTTCGTTTCTGTGCGAGGGCTTTCTCTGGTTGCGGCGAGCAGGGGCCACTCTTCATCGCGGTGCGCGGGCCTCTCACTGTTGCGGCCTCTCCTGTTGCGGAGCACAGGCTCCAGATGCGCAGGCTCAGTAGTTGTGGCTCACGGGCCCAGCTGCTCTGCGGCATGTGGGATCTTCCCAGACCAGGGCTCGAACCCCTGTCCCCTGCATTGGTAGGCAGATTCTCAACCACTGCACCACCAGGGAAGCCCCTTTAGTCCATTTTGAGCTTATTTTTGTGTATGGTGTTAGGGAGTGATCTAATCTCCTACTTTTACATGTACCTGTCCAGTTTTCCCAGCACCACTTATTGAAGAGGCTGTCCTTTCTCCACTGTACATTCCTGCCACTTTATCAAAGATAAGGTGACCATATGTGCGTGGGTTTGTTATTATAGGTCTTTCCCTTCTCTCGTGTTTCTTGCCTAGAGAAGATCCTTTAGCATTTGTTGTAAAGCTGGTTTGGTGGTGCTGAACTCTCTCAGCTTTTGCTTGTCTGTGAAGGTTTTAATTTCTCCATCCAATCTGAATGAGATCCTTGCTGGGTAGAGTAATCTTGGTTGTAGGTTTTTCTCCTTCATCACTTTAAATATGTCCTGCCAGTCCCTTCTGGCTTGCAGAGTTTCTGCTGAAAGATCAGCTGTTAACCTTATGGGGATTCCCTTGTGTGTTATTTGTTGTTTTTCCCTTGCTGTTTTTAATATGTTTTCTTTGCATTTAATTTTTGACAGTTTGATTAATATGTGTCTTGGCATGTTTCTCCTTGGATTTATCCTGTATGGGACTCTCTGTGCTTCCTGGACTTGATTAACTATTTCCTTTCCCATATTAGGGAAGTTTTCATCTATAATCTCTTCAAATATTTTCTCAGTCCCTTTCTTTTTCTCTTCTTCTTCTGGAACCCCTATAATTCGAATGTTGGTGCGTTTAATGTTGTCCCAGAGGTCTCGTGAGACTGTCCTCAGTTCTTTTCATTCTTCTTTCTCTATTCTGCTCTGCAGTAGTTATTTCCACTATTTTATCTTCCAGGTCACTTATCCGTTCTTCTGCCTCAGTTATTCTGCTATTGATCCCTTCTAGAGTATTTTTAATTTCATTTATTGTGGTGTTCATCGTTGCTTGTTTCATCTTTAGTTCTTCTAGGTCCTTGTTAAATGTTTCTTGCATTTTCTCTATTCTATTTCCAAGATTTTGGATCATCTTTACTATCATTATTCTGAATTCTTTTTCAGGGACACTGCCTATTTCCTCTTCATTTGTTAGGTCTGGTGGGTTTTCATCTTGCTCCTTCATCTGCTGTGTGTTTTTCTGTCTTCTCATTTTGCTTATCTTACTGTGTTTGGGGGTCTCCTTTTTGCAGGCTGCAGGTTCGTAGTTCCCGTCGTTTTTGGTGTCCGTCCCCAGTGGCTAAAGTTGGTTCAGTGGGTTGTGTAGGCTTCCTGGTGGAGGGTGCCTGTGTTCTGGTGGATGAGGCTGGATCTTGTCTTTCTGGTGGGCAGGTCCACGTCTGGTGGTGTGTTTTGGGGTGTCTGTGGACTTATTATGATTTTAGGCAGCCTCTCTGCTAATGGGTGGGGTTGTGTTCCTGTCTTGCTAGTTGTTTGGCATAGGGAGTCCAGCACTGTAGCTTGCTGGTCATTGAGATAAGCTGGGTGCTGGTGTTGAGATGGAGATCTCTGGGAGATTTTCGCCGTTGGATATTACGTGGAGCTCGGAGGTCTCTTTTGGACCAGTGTCCTGAAGTTGGCTCTCCCACCTCAGAGGCACAGCACTGACTCCTGGCTGCAGCAC
The DNA here is from genome assembly GCF_949752795.1 of Hyperoodon ampullatus. Taxonomy (NCBI): domain Eukaryota; kingdom Metazoa; phylum Chordata; class Mammalia; order Artiodactyla; family Ziphiidae; genus Hyperoodon; species Hyperoodon ampullatus. The sequence continues at coordinate 780,406 of NC_136932.1, read as the reverse complement.
CAAGAGCCTTTCATCCACACGGCTCAGAATAAAAGGGAGAAAAAGTAGAAAGAAAGAAAGAAAGAAAGAGGATAAAAGAAAATAAAGTAAGGTCAAATAAAATAAAGTTATTAAAATAAAGAATTACTAAAAAAAAAATTTTTTTAAGTAAAAAAAAAACAAAAAAAAAACGGACGGATGGAACCCTAGGACAAATGGTGAAAGCAAAGGTATACAGACAAAATCTCACACAGAAGCATACACGTACACACTCACAAAAAGAGGAAAAGGGGAAAAACATCATAAATCTTGCTCTCAAAGTCCACCTCCTCAATTTGGGATGATTCGTCGTCTCTTCAGGTATTCCACAGACGCAGGGTACATCAAGTTGATTGCGGAGCTTTAATCTGCTGCTTCTGAGGCTGCTGGGAGAGATTCCCCTTTCTCTTCTTTGTTCGCACAGCTCCCGGGGCTCAGCTTTGGACTCGGCCCCGCCTCTGCGTGTAGGTCGCCGGAGGACGTGTGTTCTTCGCTCAGACAGGACGGGGTTAAAGGAGCCGCTGATTCGGGGGCTCTGGCTCCCTCAGGCCGCGGGGGAGGGAGGGGCACGGAGGCGGGGCGAGCGTGCGTCGTCGGAGGCCGGCGTGACGTTGCGTCCGCACGAGGCGCGCCCGTGCGTTCTCCCGGGGATGTTGTCTGTGGAGCCCGGGACCGTGGCAGTGGCGGGCAGCACAGGCTCCCGGGAGGGGAGGTGTGGAGAGTGACCTGCGCTCGCACACGGGCTTCTTGGTGGCGGCAGCGGCAGCAGCAGCCCCAGCGTCCCACGCCCGTCTCTGGGGTCCGTGCTTTCAGCCGCGCCTCGCGCCCGTCTCTGGAGCCTCCTTTCAGCAGCGCTCCGAATCCCCTCTCCTCACGCACCAGGAAACAAAGAGGGAAGGAAAAGCCTCTTGCCTCTTCGGCAGCTCCAGACTTTTCCCCGGACTCCCTCCCGGCCAGCCGTGGCGCACTAACTCCCTTCAGGCTGTGTTCACGCCGCCAACGCGCTCTGACTGAAGCCCGAGCCTCAGCTCCCAGCCCCGCCCGCCCCGTCGGCTGAGGAGACAAGCCTCTCGGGCTGGTGAGTGGCGGTCGGCACCGGTCCTCTGTGCGGGAATCTCTCTGCTTTGCCCTCCGCACCCCTGTGGCTGCGGTCTCCTCCGCGGCTCCGAAGCTTTCCCCCTCCGCCACCCGCAGTCTCCGCCCGCGAAGGGGCTCCTAGTGTGTGGAAACCGTTTCTCCTTCACGGCTCCCTCCCACTGGTGCAGGTCCCGGCCCTATCCTTTTGTCTCTGTTTATTCTGTTTTCTTTTGCCCTACCCAGGTACGTGGGGAGTTTCTTTCTTTCTTTCTTTTTTTTTTTTTGTCGGTACACGGGCCTCTCACTGTTGTGGCCTCTCCCGTTGCGGAGCACAGGCTCCGGACGCGCAGGCTCGGCGGCCATGGCTCACGGGCCTAGCCGTTCCGCGGCATGTGGGATCTTCCTGGACCGGGGCACGAACCCGTGTCCCCTGCATCAGCAGGCGGACTCTCAACCACTGCGCCACCAGGGAAGCCCCGTGGGGAGTTTCTTTCCTTTTGGGAGGTCTGAGGTCTTGTGCCAGCGTTCAGTAGGTGTTCTGTAGGGGTGGTTCCCCGTGTAGCTGTATTTCGGATGTATCTGTGGAGAGGAAGGTGATGTGCGTGTCTTACTCTTCCGCCATCTTCCCGCTCTCCCAGACATTTTAATAATAGTAATTTTTCTGACGCATGAGCGTGGAATACTGTTTTCTATTGTGTCTTCAGTTTCTTTACCAGTGCTTTATAGTTTTCTGAGTATAGGTCTTTCGTGTCCTTGGTTAACTTTATTGCTAAATAGTTCGTTCTTTTGGATGGAATTGTAAATGGGATTGTTTTCTGAATGTTTCTTGCTGGTGGTTCATTATTAGTGTATAGAAACGAAACTGATTTGTGTATATTGACTGCATATTTTGCAACTTTACTGAATTTATTTTTTAACATATTTTTTGAAGTAATGTGAAAAATTGCAATACTAAAATCTCACCGTTTCTACTGCCCCCCAGGTGATCCACAGGACCCACGACATGGTAGCTACTACTATACTCTTCCCACGGTGCCTCTTAATACCATGCGGACTCCTACAAGGGAAATAAGTATCACAACTTTGGTTGAACGTGGTCTGGGTAAGTCTTGGCCTCTGTAAGAAAAATTTGATGTCTGTCTTACCTGATTTTCTGGCATGATCCTGACATGGTTGTCTAGAAAAGTAATTTACTTTCCAGTAATTTAAAATGTACAGAAAAGTTGCAATAATGTCAAAAAGTACTCACATTTGCCACTTGACACAAAATGCTCAGTGTGTTTTGCCCAAGACACCAGCACATAACCCCTAAATGAAGAAATCCTGATGTCCACATTATAATTTAATACTCAGCCCCACTTCAACCTTCACCTACTGTCCGAACGGTATGAAAATGTCTTTTTCCATCCTGATCCAGTTTTCTTTTTCTGGAACCATGACTGAGTTTCTCCCTCATTTGGACAACCTTGATGGATTTGAAGCAGACAAGATGAGTATGGGATCTAGGGGGCCTTTTCTGTATGGCTTTTTTCACTAAGAATGTTTTTAACGTTCATTTTTTGTAACAAATACCAGCGCTACACTTTTTTTTTCATTGTCATTAAAAATACAAAACACGACTTTCGCATTTAATTCATTTTATGTATACAGTGTTGTGGTATTAACTACCTTCATTTAGTTGCACAAACAAGTTAACTAACATGTGTACCTCCTGTGTGCATGGCAGATACCCAGGAAGTTGAGTAACACCCTGAAACGGCCCAAGACATCACCTTAAATACCGTATTCATCTAAAAGGGAAAAAAAGGAAGGCTATAGTTGTTTCTGTCTACATTCATTTGATCGTATATGGTTTCCAATTGATGTTGTATAACTAGTTGTGGAGAAGTCATGGGATAGGTGGCTTCATTTCAGTTTGAATTTCCAAATTTAGTGGATTCTGCAGGCTTGTTATAAGGTTTACAAACTTCATATTGGGTCAGGCCATGCCATGGTGTAACTGGTATTCACGGTTTGTTCAACAATTAAAGTTCTGTGTGATATGAGTTCATCCTGGAGTAATCCAGGTTAGTTTCTGTTATACATTTGTCCCAGGATGAAAGGACAAGAGAACTAAGACCTAATTTATAAAAGTGCCTTCAAACTAATTGATACTGAAGTATAGTTAACCTACAATGTTGTGTTAATTTCTGCTGCACAGCAAAGTGATTCATATATAGGTACATACGTATATACATATTTTTCATATTCTTTTCCATTATGGTTCATTACAGGGTATTGAATACAGTTCCCTGTGCTGTACAGGAAGACCTTATGTATCCATCCTATATCTAATAATTTGCATCTACTAATACCAAACTCCCAATCCATCCCTCTCCCCTGTCTTCCCCTTGACAACCACAAGTCTGTTTTCTCTATTTGTGAGTCTGTTTTTGTTCTGTAGATAGGTTCATTTGGGTCTCATTTTATAATCCACATATAAGTGATATCATATGGTATTTGTTGTTCTCTGTCTGACTGACTTCACTTTGTATGATAATCTCTAGGTCCATCCATGTAGCTGCAAATGGCATTATTTCATTCTGTTTTATGGCTGAGTAATATTCCGTTGTATATATGTACCACATCTTCTATATCCATTCATCTGCTGGGGGACATTCAGGTTGCTTCCATGTCTTGGCTATTGTGAATAGTGCTGCTGTGAATGCTGGGGTGCATGTATCTTTTCGAATTATAGTTTTGTCTGGATATGTGCCCAGGAGTGGGATTGCTGGGTCATATGGTAATTCTAGTTTTAGTTTTTGAGGAACCTCCATACTGTTTTCCATAGTGGCTGCATCAATTTACATTCCCACCAGTAGTGTAGTAGGGTTCCCTTTTCTCCACACCCCTTCCAGCATTTCTTTCTAGACATTTTAATGATGGCCATTCTGACCACTATGAGGTGATAACTCACTGTAGTTTTGATTTGCGTTCTCTAATAATTAGCGATGTGGAGCATCTTTTCATGTGCCTATTGGCTATCTGTATGTCTTTGGAGAAATGTCTGTTTAGACCTTCTGCTTATTTTTTTATTTTTTTTTCTTTTTTGAGCTGTATGAGCCGTTTGTATATTTTAGAATTAAGACCTTGTTGGTCGCATCATTTGCAGGTATTTTCTCCCAAACAGTTAGCACAGGTGGTGGAACAACTGGATACCCACAGGCAGAAGAGTAAAGTTGGACCCTTACCTCCCCCCACCCCATATACAAAATCAACACAAAATGGACCAAAGGCCTAGGTGCAAGAGCCAAAATTATAAAACTCGTAGAAGAAAACATGCGAGTAAATCTTCATGACCTTGGATTTGGTCATGATATCTTAGATCTACCAAAAGCACAAGCAACAAAAGACAAAATAGATGAATTAGACTTCCTCAAAATGAGAAAGAGTTGTGTATAAAAGGAGCAAGGAATAAGATAATCCACCATCCAAAATGGCACAGGATGTTTGCAAGCCATGTATGTATGTAGCCCACCGGCCAAGCCCCCGGTGGTCCAGTGGAGTGTCTGTGCGGCCCCTCCCGTCCTCGGTGATCAGGGAATTTCAGGCCCCACGGCACCCGAGGGGTGGTCACTGGTCATCCTCGGCACCCTCAAGGAGTGAGTGAGTGCTGGATGGTTTTGAGCCCCGATGCACTCCCATTACTGCCCTCAAAGGCTGAAGCCTTCAGCATGCCTCCAGAAGGACACAGAGTATTTGCAAGTCTTTGAGAGCCAAGAGAACAGTCTTCACTTTTCTGAAAAGGGCATCTTACTATCTCACAGCATGACCATTTTCAATCTGGCTCTCGGGGTGCCCTCCCACCTTCTTTATTTCTCTGAGAGTGGCCATGGTGGTTTGGCTGTCCCCAGTCCCCACACCAGGTGACAAGGCCAGTGGGGCCAGATCCTGGTGGTCCTTAGCTTCGTTGGAGATGAACCCAGACTCTCGGCCTGCGATTGAACGGGGATGCCCCTGCTTCTCCCCATCACCGATTCTCATCTCCTCCTCTATCTCTTTTCCTCTTGCTTGTCAGTCTCAGATTTACCTGATGGTCACCACTCACAGCTCCCGCAGAGCCCAGAGATTTCTCCTTGAAGGAAAGGTTCTGGAAAATCAGAGGGATAAATAAAGGATGCAGCTGCTTCCCGCCTTGTGCTGACGCCCAAGAGGGTGAGGAGAGTGAGTGTTTTCTCGTTAGAATTTTAAATCCTGCAAGTAATAGATCATTGGGGGTGGGGGGCATCCAGTGTTTTCCTGCTCATTCTAGTAATGTCATTCCTGAATTTTTATGTGGTAAGTAATTTATATTATTTATCAGTAATTTGATTATTGATATAATCAAATTATGATCAAATTATCCTGAGGGGGAGATCCATTTAAAAAATGTTAGAGGTAACTCCAAGGGATTTACAACAAACAAGGACACAGAACCCGTTCTCCAGACACTGGCTGAGAGATTCCTACCCTGAGCCGCAGTCCCCTGGAGGGCGGAGTGGCCATGACTCTCCTCCCACAGGTGAGCCTACACAGGCACATCCCACGTGGGACCACTGCATCGCAGAATCTTCGAGTGGCCAATGGCAGGCAGCTGGCCAGAGATGCGGACAAGAGAAAACTGCCCAGCAGCCTGGGACAACCCCGGGGTGAGGCCTTAGGAAGGGCCAGTGTCAGAGCCTCAGAGATAACCTGAAGAGAGTTCAGGCTGTTAAGGACATCGTCAGAGATGCACTTAGGGACATATTCAGGGCCTTGGTTATGGACAGGATCAGGGCATTATTTAGTGACAGCTGAGACTATAGGGGACACCATCAGGGCCTGATACTGTCCCTAAGAAAGTCCCTAAGCGTGACTCCGCCCGTGACAGTGTACCTAACAGAAGGCCCGGACGCCAGTCCTAACCAAGACCCTGACACTGTGCCTAAAAAAGGCTCTGATGGTAGTGCTAACCAAGGCCCTGACACAGTCCCTAAGTAGGGCCTGAGACTACGGCTAACTCAGGCCATGACACGATACCTAACCAAGGCTCTGATGCTAGTCCTAACTCAGGCCCTGACACTGTCCCTAACTAAGGCCGTGACACTACTCCAAGCTCAGGCCCTGACACGATACCTAATGAAGGCTCTGATCCTAATCCTAACCAAGGCTCTGATGCTAGTCCTAACTAAGGCCGTGACACTGTCCTAATTTATGCCCTGATATTACACTGAACACAGAACCTGACACTGTTCCTAAGAGTGGCAATGATTCTATTCCTAACTCAGTCCCTGACACTACTCCAAGCTCAGGCCCTGACACGATACCTAATGAAGGCTCTGATGCTAATCCTAGCTAAGTCTCTGACATTAATCCTAAATAAGGCCTTGACAGTACTCCTAACTAAGCCCCTGACACTGACCCTAACTAAGGCCTTGACACTACTCCTAAATCAGGCCCTGACACGATAACGAAGAAAGGCTCTGATGCTCTTTGAAAGTAAGGTCCTGACACTGTCCGTAACTAAGGCCTTGACACTACTACTAACTCAGGCTGTGATACTGTCCCTAACTAAGTCTCTGACAGTGTCCCTATCTAAGGGCCTGGCTCTCGTCCCAACTCTGGCCCTGCAATTATACATAAGAAAGGCTCTGACTCTCGTACTAACTAAGGCGTTGACACTACTACTAATTCAGGCTGTGATACTGTCTGTAACTAAGGGCCTGACTCTCCTCATAACTCTGTCCCTGCCATTATACATAACAAAGGCTCTGAAGCTCATCCTAACCAAGGCCCTGACACTGTCCCTCACTAAGGCCCTGACACTACTTCTAGCTCAGGCCCTGACATTTTACGTAATAAAGGCTCTGATGCTAACCGAAACTAAGGCCCTGACAGTGACCCTAACTAAGACCTTGATAGTATTCCTAACTAAGGCCATAGCCCTAGCCCTAACCCCAGCCCCAGACCCAGCCCTAGCCACAGCCCCAGCCCTAGCCCTAACCCGAGTCCCAGCCCTAGCCCCAAACGCAGCCCTAGCCCTACCCTCAGCCGCAGCCCCAGGCCTAGCCCCAGCCGCAGCCCCACGCCTAGCCCCAGCCCCAGCCCCAGACACTGCCCCAGACCCAGCTCCAGCCCCTGATGCTGATCCTACAGAGGCCCTTATGCTCCTCCTAGGCCTTGCCCTCACACTGTCCTTAACTCAGACCCTGACACTACTTCTAACTCAGGCCCTGTCATTATACCTAACGAAAGCTCTGATGCTAACCCTAACTAAGGCCCTGACAGTGACACTAACTAAGGCCTTGACACTATTCGTAACTAAGGCCCCAGCCCTAGCCCCAGCCGCAGCCGCAGTCCCAGCCCTAGCCCGAACCGCAGCCCCAGCCCCAGCCCCAGATGCTGATCCTATAGAGGCCCTTATGATCCTCCTAGGCCTTCCCCTGACAATGTGGTAACTAAGGCCTTGACACTATTTCTAACTAAGGCCCCAGGTCCAGCCCCAGCCGCAGCCCCAGCCCCTGATGCTGATCCTATAGAGGCCTTTATGCTCCTCCTAGGCCTTGCCCTGACACTGTCCTTAAGTAAGGCCTTGACCCTATTCCTAACTAAGGGCCTAGCCCTAAACCTAGCCCCAGGCCCAGCCCCAGCCCTAGCCCCAGCCCTAGCCCCAGTCCCAGCCCCAGCCCTAGCCCCAGACACAGCCCTAGCTCAGGCCTAGCCCCAGCCCCAGCCCCAGCCCCAGCCCCAGCCCAAGCCAAAGCCCTAGCTCTAGCACCAGACACAGCCCTAGCCTTAGCCTCAGCCCCAGCTCCAGCTCCAGGCCCCGCCCTAGCCCCAGCCCCAGCCCCAGCCCTAGCCACAGCCCCAGACCCAGCCCTAGCCCTAGCCCCAGCCCCAGCCCCAGCCTTAGCCCCAGCTCCAGACACAACCCTAGCCCTAGCCCCAGCCCCAGGCCCAACCCCAGCCCCTGATGCTGATCCTACAGAGGCCCTTATGCTCCTCTTAGGCCTTCCCCTGACAATGTGGTAACTAAGGCCTTGACACTATTTCTAACTAAGGCCCCAGGTCCAGCCGCAGCCGCAGCCCCAGCCCCTGATGCTGATCCTATAGAGGCATTTATGCTCCTCCTAGGCCTTGCCCTGACACTGTCCTTAAGTAAGGCCTTGACCCTATTCCTAACTAAGGGCCTAGCCCTAAACCTAGTCCCAGTCCCAGCCACAGCCCTAGCCCCAGCCCCAGCCCCAGCCCTAGCCCTGGCCCCAGCCCCAGCCCCAGCCCTAGCCCCAGCACCAGCCCCAGCCGTAGCCCCAGCCCCAGGCCCAACCCCAGCCCCTGATGCTGATCCTACAGAGACCCTTATGCTCCTCCTAGGCCTTGCCCTGACACTGTCCTTAACTCAGGCCTTGACACTACTACTAACTCAGGCCGTGATACTGTCCCTAACTAAGGCCCTGACAGTGTCCCTGAATAAGGGACTGAATGTCCTCCTAACTCTGGCCCTGCCATTATACATATAAAAAGCTCTGACGCTCGTCCTAACTGAGGCCCTGAGACTGTCCCTCAATAAGGCCCTGACACTACTTCTAACTCAGGCCCTGTCATTATACCTAACGAAAGCTCTGATGCTAACCGTAACTAAGGCCCTGACAGTGACACTAACTAAGGCCTTGACACTATTCCTAACTAAGGGCCTAGCCCTAGCCCTAGTCCCAGCCCCAGCCCCAAAGCCAGCCCCAGCCCCAGCCTCTTATGCTTATCCTCTAAAGGCCCTTATGCTACTCTTAGGCCTTTCCGTGACACTGTCCTTAACTCAGGCCTTGACACTACTACTAACTCAGGCCGTGATACTGTCCCTAAATACGGCCCAGACAGTGTCCCTAACTAAGGGCCTGACTCTCCTCCTAACTGTGTCCCTGCCATTATACATAAAAATGGCTCTGACGCTCGTCCTAATCGAGGGCCTGACACTGTCCCTCACTAAGGCCCTGACACTACTTCTAACTCAGGGACACATTATACCTAACGAAGGCTCTGATGCTAACCCTAACTATGGCCCTGACAGTGACCCTAAGTAAGGCCTTGACACTATTCCTAACTAAGGGCCTAGCCCCAGCCCCAGCTCCAGCCCAAGCCCCAGGCCCAGCCCTAGCCCTAGCCCCAGACACAGCCCCAGTCCTAGCCCCAGCCGCAGGCCCAAACTCAGCCCCTGATGCTGATCCTACAGAGGCCCTTATGGTCCTCCTAGGCCTTGCCCTGACACTGTCCTTAACTCAGGCCTTGACACTACTACTAACTCAGGCCGTGATACTGTCCCTAACTAAGGCCCTGACAGTGTCCCTAACTAAGGGTCTGACTCTCCTCCTAACTCTGGCCCTGTCAGTGTCCCTAACTAAGGGTTTGACTCTCCACCTAACTCTGGCCCTGCCATTATACATAAAAAAGGCTCTGATGCTCATTCTAATCGAGGGCCTGACACTGTCCCTCACTAAGGCCCTGACACTAATTCTAACTCAGGGCCACATTATACCTAACGAAGGCTGTGATGCTAACCCTAACTATGGCCCTGACAGTGTCCCTAACTAAGGCCTTGACACTATTCCTAATTAAGGGCCTAGCCCTAAACCTACCCAAGCCCTAGCCCCAGTCCCAGCCCCAGCCCCAGCCCGAGCCCCAGCCCCAGCCCCAGCCCCATCCCTAGCCTCAGCCTCAGCCCCAGCTCCAGCCCCAGCTCCAGCCCTAGCCCCAGCCCCAGCCCCAGGCCTAGCCCTAGCCCCAGCCCCACGCCCAACCCCAGCTCCTGATGCTGATCCTACAGAGGCCCTTATGCTCCTCCTAGGCCTTGCCCTGACACTGTCCTTAACTCAGGCCTTGACACTACTACTAACTCAGGCCGTGATACTGTCCCTAACTAAGGCCCTGACAGTGTCCCTGTCTAAGGAACTGAATGTCCTCCTAACTCTGGCCCTGCCATTATACACAAAAAAAGCTCTGACGCTCGTCCTACGCGAGGCCCTGAGACTGTCCTTCTCTAAGGCCCTAACACTACTTGTAACTCAGGCCCTGTCATTATACCTAACGAAAGCTCTTATGGTAACCCTAACTAAGGCCGTGACAGTGACACTAACTAAGGCCTTGACACTCTTCCTAACTAAGGGCCTAGCCCTAGCCCTAGCCCCAGCCCTAGCTCCAGTCCCAGCCCCAGCCCTAGGCCCAGCCCCAGCCCCAACCCCAGCCCCAGCCCCAACCCCAGCCCCAGCCCCCACCCCAACCCCAGCCCCCACCCCTAATCCTACAGAGGCCCTTATGCTCCTCCTAGGCCTTTCCCTGACACTGTCCTTAACTAAGGCATTGTCACTATATCTAACTAAGGCCCCAGCCCCAGCGCCAGCCCCACGCAGCCCCAGTCCCATGCCCAGCCCCAGCCCTAGACCCAGCCCTAGCCCCAGCCCCAGCCCTAGCCCCAGTCCCAGCCCCAGCCCTAGCCCCAGCCCCAGCCCCAACCCCCGCCCCAGCCCCAGCCTCTGTTGCTTATCCTACAAAGGCCCTCATGCTACTCCTATGCCTTTCCGTGACACTGTCCTTAACTCAGGCCTTGACACTACTACTAACTCAGGCCGTGATACTGTCCCTCACTACGGCCCTGACAGTGTCCCTAACTAAGGGCCTGACTCTCCTCCTAACTGTGTCCCTGCCATTATACATAAAAAAGGCTCTGACGCTCGTCCTAATCGAGGGCCTGACACTGTCCCTCACTAAGGCCCTGACACTACTTTTAACTCAGGGCCATATTATACCTAACGAAGGCTCTGATGCCAACCCTAACTATGGCCCTGACAGTGACCCTAACTAAGGCTTTCACACTATTCCTACCTAAGGCCCCAGCCGTAGCCCGACCCCTAGCCCCAGCTCCAGCCCTAGCCCAAGGCCCAGCCCTAGCCCTAGCCCCAGCCACAGCCCCAGTCCTAGCCCCAGCCCAAGGCCCAACCCCAGCACCTGATGCTGATCCTACAGAGGCCCTTATGCTCCTCCTAGGCCTTGCCCTGACACTGTCCTCAACTCAGGCCTTGACACTACTACTAACTGAGGCCGTGATACTGTCCCTAACTAAGGCCCTGACAGTGTCCCTGTATAAGGGAATGAATGTCCTCCTAACTGTGGCCCTGCCATTATACATAAAAAAAGCTCTGACGCTCGTCCTAACCGAGGCCCTGAGACTGTCCCTCACTAAGGCCCTGACACTACTTCTAACTCAGGCCCTGTCATTATACCTGACGAAAGCTCTGATGCTAACCCGAAATAAGGCCCTGACAGTGATACTAACTAAGGCCTTGACAGTATTCCTAACTAAGGGCCTAGCCCTAGCACTAGCCCCAGCCCCAGCCCCAGCCCCAGGCCTAGGCCCAGTCCCAGCCGCAGCCCCATCCCCAGCCCGAGCCCCAGCCTTTGGTGCTTATCCTACAAAGGCCCTTATGCTACTCCTAGGCCTTGCCCTGACACTGTCCTTAACTCAGGCCTTGACACTACGACTAACTGAGGCCGTGATACTGTCCCTAACTACGGCCCTGACACTGTCCCTAACTAAGGGTCTGACTCTCCTCCTAACTGTGTCCCTGCCATTATACGTAAAAAAGGCTCTGACGCTCGTCCTAATCGAGGGCCTGACACTGTCCCTCACTAAGGCCCTGACACTAATTGTAACTCAGGGCCACATTATACCTAACGAAGGCTCTGATGCTAACCCTAACTACGGCCCTGACAGTGACCCTAACTAAGGCCTTGACACTATTCCTAACTAAGGGCTGAGCCGTACCCCTAGCCCTAGCCCCAGCCCCAGCCCCAGTACTAGCCCCAGCCGCAGGCCCAACCCCAGCCCCTGATGCTGATCCTACAGAGGTCCTTATGCTCCTCCTAGGCCTTGCCCTCACACTGTCCTTAACTCAGGCCTTGACACTACTACTAACTTAGGCCCTGTCATTATACCTTACGAAAGCTCTGATGCTAAACCTAACTAAGGCCCTGACAGTGACACTAACTAAGGCCTTGATACTATTCCTAACTAAGTGCCTAGCCCTAAACCTAGCCCCAGCCCCAGCCCCAGCCCTAGCCCCAGCCCTAGCCCCAGCCCTAGCCCGAGCCCCAGCCCCAGCCACAACCCTAGCCCTAGCCCTAGCCCCAGCCCTAGCCCCAGCCCCAGGCCCAACCCCAGCCCCTGATGCTGATCCTACAGAGGCCCTTACGCTCCGCCTAGGCCTTGCCCTGACACTGTCCTCAACTCAGGCCTTGACACTACTACTAACTCAGGCTGTGATACTGACCCTAACTAAGGCCGTGACAGTGTCCCTGTCTAGGGGAATGAATGTCCTCCTAACTGTGGCCCTGCCATTATACATAAAAAAAGCTCTGACGCTCGTCCTAACCGAGGCCCTGAGACTGTCCTTCACTAAGGCCCTAACACTACTTGTAACTCAGGCCCTGTCATTATACCTATCGAAAGCTCTGATGCTAACCGTAACTAAGGCCCTGACAGTGACACTAACTAAGGCCTTGACAGTATTCCTAACTAAGGGCCTAGCCCTAGCCCTAGCCCCAGCCCCAGCCCCAAAGCCAGCCCCAGCCCCAGCCTCTTATGCTTATCCTCTAAAGGCCCTTATGCTACTCTTAGGCCTTTCCGTGACACTGTCCTTAACTCAGGCCTTGACACTACTACTAACTCAGGCCATGATACTGTCCCTAAATACGGCCCAGACAGTGTCCCTAAGTAAGGGCCTGACTCTCCTCCTAACTGTGTCCCTGCCATTATACGTAAAAATGGCTCTGACGCTCGTCCTAATCGAGGGCCTGACACTGTCCCTCACTAAGGCCCTGACACTACTTCTAACTCAGGGACACATTATACCTAACGAAGGCTCTGATGCTAACCCTAACTATGGCCCTGACAGTGAACCTAAGTAAAGCCTTGACACTATTCCTAACTAAGGGCCTAGCCCCAGCCCCAGCTCCAGCCCAAGCCCCAGGCCCAAACCCAGCCCCTGATGCTGATCCTACAGAGGCCCTTATGGTCCTCCTAGGCCTTGCCCTGACACTGTCCTTAACTCAGGTCTTGACACTACTACTAACTCAGGAAATGATACTGTCCCTAACTAAGGCCCTGACAGTGTCCCTAACTAAGGGTCTGACTCTCCAACTAACTGTGGCCCTGTCAGTGTCCCTAACTAAGGGTTTGACTCTCCACCTAACTCTGGCCCTGCCATTATACATAAAAAAGGCTCTGACGCTCATCCTAATCGAGGGCCTGACACTGTCCCTCACTAAGGCCCTGACACTAATTCTAACTCAGGGCCACATTATACATAACGAAGGCTCTGATGCTAACCCTAACTATGCCCCTGACAGTGACCCTAACTAAGGCCATGACACTAATCCTAATTAAGGGCCTAGCCGTAAACCTAGCCCCAGCCCTAGCCCCAGTCCCAGCCGCAGCCCCAGCCCGAGCCCCAGCCCCAGCCCCAGCCCCATCCCTAGACTCAGCCTCAGCCTCAGCTCCAGCCCCAGCTCCAGCCCTAGCCCCAGCCCCAGCCCCAGGCCTAGCCCTAGCCCCAGCCCCAGCCCCAGCCCCTGCCCTAGCCCCAGCCGCAGGCCCAACCCCAGCCCCTGATGCTGATCCTACAGAGGCCCTTATGCTCCTCCTAGGCCTTGCCCTGACACTGTCCTTAACTCAGGCCTTGACACTACTACTAACTCAGGCCGTGATACTGTCCCTAACTAAAGCCCTGACAGTGTCCCTGTCTAAGGGACTGAATGTCCTCCTAACTGTGGCCCTGCCATTATACATAAAAAAAGCTCTGACGCTCATCCTACCCGAGGCCCTGAGAGTGTCCTTCTCTAAGGCCCTAACACTACTTGTAACTCAGGCCCTGTCATTATACCTAACGAAAGCTCTTATGGTAACCCTAACTAAGGCCGTGACAGTGACACTAACTAAGGCCTTGACACTCTTCCTAACTAAGGGTCTAGCCCTAGCCCTAGCCCCAGCCCTAGCTCCAGTCCCAGCCCCAGCCCTAGCCCCAGCCCCAGCCCCAACCCCAGCCCCAGCCCCCACCCCAACCCCAGCCCCCACCCCTAATCCTACAGAGGCCCTTATGCTCCTCCTAGGCCTTTCCCTGACACTGTCCTTAACTAAGGCATTGTCACTATATCTAACTAAGGCCCCAGCCCCAGCGCCAGCCCCACGCAGCCCCAGTCCCATGCCCAGCCCCAGCCCTAGACCCAGCCCTAGCCCCAGCCCCAGCCCTAGCCCCAGTCCCAGCCCCAGCCCTAGCCCCAGCCCCAGCCCCAACCCCCGCCCCAGCCCCAGCCTCTGTTGCTTATCCTACAAAGGCCCTTATGCTACTCCTATGCCTTTCCGTGACACTGTCCTTAACTCAGGCCTTGACACTACTACTAACTCAGGCCGTGATACTGTCCCTCACTACGGCCCTGACAGTGTCCCTAACTAAGGGCCTGACTCTCCTCCTAACTGTGTCCCTGCCATTATACATAAAAAAGGCTCTGACGCTCGTCCTAATCGAGGGCCTGACACTGTCCCTCACTAAGGCCCTGACACTACTTTTATCTCAGGGCCATATTATACCTAACGAAGGCTCTGATGCCAACCCTAACTATGGCCCTGACAGTGACCCTAACTAAGGCTTTCACACTATTCCTACCTAAGGCCCCAGCCATAGCCCGACCCCTAGCCCCAGCTCCAGCCCTAGCCCAAGGCCCAGCCCTAGCCCTAGCCCCAGCCACAGCCCCAGTCTTAGCCCCAGCCCAAGGCCCAACCCCAGCACCTGATGCTGATCCTACAGAGGCCCTTATGCTCCTCCTAGGCCTTGCCCTGACACTGTCCTCAACTCAGGCCTTGACACTACTACTAACTGAGGCCGTGATACTGTCCCTAACTAAGGCCCTGACAGTGTCCCTGTATAAGGGAATGAATGTCCTCCTAACTGTGGCCCTGCCATTATACATAAAAAAAGCTCTGACGCTCGTCCTAACCGAGGCCCTGAGACTGTCCCTCACTAAGGCCCTGACACTACTTCTAACTCAGGCCCTGTCATTATACCTGACGAAAGCTCTGATGCTAACCCGAAATAAGGCCCTGACAGTGATACTAACTAAGGCCTTGACAGTATTCCTAACTAAGGGCCTAGCCCTAGCACTAGCCCCAGCCCCAGCCCCAGCCCCAGGCCTAGGCCCAGTCCCAGCCCCAGCCCCATCCCCAGCCTGAGCCCCAGGCTTTGGTGCTTATCCTACAAAGGCCCTTATGCTACTCCTAGGCCTTGCCCTGACACTGTCCTTAACTCAGGCCTTGACACTACGACTAACTGAGGCCGTGATACTGTCCCTAACTAAGGCCCTGACAGTGTCCCTGTATAAGGGAATGAATGTCCTCCTAACTGTGGCCCTGCCATTATACATAAAAATAGCTGTGACGCTTGTCCTAACTGAGGCCCTGAGACTGTCCCTCAGTAAGGCCCTGACACTACTTCTAACTCAGGGCCACATTATACCTAACGAAGGCTCTGATGCTAACCCTAACTATGGCTCTGACAGTGACCCTAACTAAGGCCTTGACACTATTCCTAACTAAGGGCCGAGCCCCAGCCCTAGCCCCAGCCCCACCCCGAGCCCTAGCCTCAGGCTCAGCCCTAGCCCTAGCCCCAGCCTCAGCCCCCGTACTAGCCCCAGCCACAGGCCCAACCCCAGCCCCTGATGCTGATCCTACAGAGGCCCTTATGCTCCTCCTAGGCCTTGCCCTCACACTGTCCTTAACTCAGTCCTTGACACTACTACTAACTTAGGCCCTGTCATTATACCTAACGAAAGCTCTGATGCTAAACCTAACTAAGGCCCTGACAGTGACACTAACTAAGGCCTTGATACTATTGCTAACTAAGGCCCCAGCCCTAGCCCGACCCCTAGCCCCAGCTCCAGCCCTAGCCCAAGCCCCAGCCCCAGCCCCAGCCCTAGCCCCAGCGGCAGCCGCAGTCCCAGCCCTAGCCCCAACCCCACCCCCAGCCCAAGCCCCAGCCCCTGATGCTGATCCTATAGAGGCCCTTATGATCCTTCTAGGCGTTCGCCTGACAATGTGGTAACTAAGGCCTTGACACTATTTCTAACTAAGGCCCCAGGTCCAGCCCCAGCCGCAGCCCCAGCCCCTGATGCTGATCCTATAGAGGCCTTTATGCTCCTCCTAGGCCTTGCCCTGACACTGTCCTTAACTCAGGCCCTGACACTACTTCTAACTCAGGCCCTGTCATTATACCTAACGAAAGCTCTGATGCTAAACCTAACTAAGGCCCTGACAGTGACTCTAACTAAGGCCTTGACACTATTCGTAACTAAGGCCCCAGCCCTAGCCCCAGCCGCAGCCGCAGTCCCAGCCCTAGCCCGAACCCCAGCCCCAGCCCCAGCCCCTGATGCTGATCCTATAGAGGCCCTTACGATCCTCCTAGGCCTTCCCCTGACAATGTGGTAACTAAGGCCTTGACACTATTTCTAACTAAGGCCCCAGGTCCAGCCCCAGCCGCAGCCCCAGCCCCTGATGCTGATCCTATAGAGGCCTTTATGCTCCTCCTAGGCCTTGCCCTGACACTGTCCTTAAGTAAGGCCTTGACCCTATTCCTAACTAAGGGCCTAGCCCTAAACCTAGCCCCAGGCCCAGCCCCAGCCCTAGCCCCAGCCCTAGCCCCAGTCCCAGCCCCAGGCCTAGCCCCAGTCCCAGCCCCAGCCCTAGCCCTAGCCCCAGACACAGCCCTAGCCTTAGCCTCAGCCTCAGCTCCAGCCCCAGCCCCAGCCCTAGCCCCAGCCCCAGCCACAGCCCTAGCCCTGGCCCCAGCCCCAGCCCCAGCCCCAGCCCCAGGCCCAACCCCAGCCCCTGATGCTGATCCTACAGAGACCCTTATGCTCCTCCTAGGCCTTGCCCTGACACTGTCCTTAACTCAGGCCTTGACACTACTACTAACTCAGGCCGTGATACTGTCCCTAAGGCCCTGACAGTGTCCCTGAATAAGGGACTGAATGTCCTCCTAACTCTGGCCCTGCCATTATACATATAAAAAGCTCTGACGCTCGTCCTAACTGAGGCCCTGAGACTGTCCCTCACTAAGGCCCTGACACTACTTCTAACTCAGGCCCTGTTATTATACCTAAGGAAAGCTCTGATGCTAACCCTAACTAAGGCCCTGACAGTGACACTAACTAAGGCCTTGACACTATTCCTAACTAAGGCCCCAGCCGTAGCCCAACCCCTAGCCCCAGCCACAGCCCCAGTCCTAGCCCCAGCCCAAGGCCCAACCCCAGCACCTGATGCTGATCCTACAGAGGCCCTTATGCTCCTCCTAGGCCTTGCCCTGACACTGTCCTCAACTCAGGCCTTGACACTACTACTAACTCAGGCCGTGATACTGTCCCTAACTAAGGCCCTGACAGTGTCCCTGTATAAGGGAATGAATGTCCTCCTAACTGTGGCCCTGCCATTATACATAAAAAAAGCTCTGACGCTCGTCCTAACCGAGGCCCTGAGACTGTCCCTCAGTAAGGCCCTGACACTACTTCTAACTCAGGCCCTGTCATTATACCTGACGAAAGCTCTGATGCTAACCCGAAATAAGGCCCTGACAGTGATACTAACTAAGGCCTTGACAGTATTCCTAACTAAGGGCCTAGCCCTAGCACTAGCCCCAGCCCCAGCCCCAGCCCCAGGCCTAGGCCCAGTCCCAGCCCCAGCCCCATCCCCAGCCTGAGCCCCAGCCTTTGGTGCTTATCCTACAAAGGCCCTTATGCTACTCCTAGGCCTTGCCCTGACACTGTCCTTAACTCAGGCCTTGACACTACGACTAACTGAGGCCGTGATACTGTCCCTAACTACGGCCCTGACAGTGTCCCTAACTAAGGGTCTGACTCTCCTCCTAACTGTGTCCCTGCCATTATACATAAAAAAGGCTCTGACGCTCGTCCTAATCGAGGGCCTGACACTGTCCCTCACTAAGGCCCTGACACTAATTGTAACTCAGGGCCACATTATACCTAACGAAGGCTCTGATGCTAACCCTAACTATGGCCCTGACAGTGACCCTAACTAAGGCCTTGACACTATTCCTAACTAAGGGCTGAGCCGTAGCCCTAGCCCTAGCCCCAGCCCCACCCCGAGCCCTAGCCTCAGGCTCAGCCCTAGCCCTAGCCCCAGCCTCAGCCCCCGTACTAGCCCCAGCCACAGGCCCAACCCCAGCCCCTGATGCTGATCCTACAGAGGCCCTTATGCTCCTCCTAGGCCTTGCCCTCACACTGTCCTTAACTCAGTCCTTGACACTACTACTAACTTAGGCCCTGTCATTATACCTAACGAAAGCTCTGATGCTAAACCTAACTAAGGCCCTGACAGTGACACTAACTAAGGCCTTGATACTATTGCTAACTAAGGCCCCAGCCCTAGCCCGACCCCTAGCCCCAGCTCCAGCCCTAGCCCAAGCCCCAGCCCCAGCCCCAGCCCTAGCCCCAGCGGCAGCCGCAGTCCCAGCCCTAGCCCCAACCCCACCCCCAGCCCAAGCCCCAGCCCCTGATGCTGATCCTATAGAGGCCCTTATGATCCTTCTAGGCGTTCGCCTGACAATGTGGTAACTAAGGCCTTGACACTATTTCTAACTAAGGCCCCAGGTCCAGCCCCAGCCGCAGCCCCAGCCCCTGATGCTGATCCTATAGAGGCCTTTATGCTCCTCCTAGGCCTTGCCCTGACACTGTCCTTAACTCAGGCCCTGACACTACTTCTAACTCAGGCCCTGTCATTATACCTAACGAAAGCTCTGATGCTAAACCTAACTAAGGCCCTGACAGTGACACTAACTAAGGCCTTGACACTATTCGTAACTAAGGCCCCAGCCCTAGCCCCAGCCGCAGCCGCAGTCCCAGCCCTAGCCCGAACCCCAGCCCCAGCCCCAGCCCCTGATGCTGATCCTATAGAGGCCCTTACGATCCTCCTAGGCCTTCCCCTGACAATGTGGTAACTAAGGCCTTGACACTATTTCTAACTAAGGCCCCAGGTCCAGCCCCAGCCGCAGCCCCAGCCCCTGATGCTGATCCTATAGAGGCCTTTATGCTCCTCCTAGGCCTTGCCCTGACACTGTCCTTAAGTAAGGCCTTGACCCTATTCCTAACTAAGGGCCTAGCCCTAAACCTAGCCCCAGGCCCAGCCCCAGCCCTAGCCCCAGCCCTAGCCCCAGTCCCAGCCCCAGGCCTAGCCCCAGTCCCAGCCCCAGCCCTAGCCCTAGCCCCAGACACAGCCCTAGCCTTAGCCTCAGCCTCAGCTCCAGCCCCAGCCCCAGCCCTAGCCCCAGCCCCAGCCACAGCCCTAGCCCTGGCCCCAGCCCCAGCCCCAGCCCCAGCCCCAGGCCCAACCCCAGCCCCTGATGCTGATCCTACAGAGACCCTTATGCTCCTCCTAGGCCTTGCCCTGACACTGTCCTTAACTCAGGCCTTGACACTACTACTAACTCAGGCCGTGATACTGTCCCTAAGGCCCTGACAGTGTCCCTGAATAAGGGACTGAATGTCCTCCTAACTCTGGCCCTGCCATTATACATATAAAAAGCTCTGACGCTCGTCCTAACTGAGGCCCTGAGACTGTCCCTCACTAAGGCCCTGACACTACTTCTAACTCAGGCCCTGTTATTATACCTAAGGAAAGCTCTGATGCTAACCCTAACTAAGGCCCTGACAGTGACACTAACTAAGGCCTTGACACTATTCCTAACTAAGGCCCCAGCCGTAGCCCAACCCCTAGCCCCAGCCACAGCCCCAGTCCTAGCCCCAGCCCAAGGCCCAACCCCAGCACCTGATGCTGATCCTACAGAGGCCCTTATGCTCCTCCTAGGCCTTGCCCTGACACTGTCCTCAACTCAGGCCTTGACACTACTACTAACTCAGGCCGTGATACTGTCCCTAACTAAGGCCCTGACAGTGTCCCTGTATAAGGGAATGAATGTCCTCCTAACTGTGGCCCTGCCATTATACATAAAAAAAGCTCTGACGCTCGTCCTAACCGAGGCCCTGAGACTGTCCCTCACTAAGGCCCTGACACTACTTCTAACTCAGGCCCTGTCATTATACCTGACGAAAGCTCTGATGCTAACCCGAAATAAGGCCCTGACAGTGATACTAACTAAGGCCTTGACAGTATTCCTAACTAAGGGCCTAGCCCTAGCACTAGCCCCAGCCCCAGCCCCAGCCCCAGGCCTAGGCCCAGTCCCAGCCCCAGCCCCATCCCCAGCCCGAGCCCCAGCCTTTGGTGCTTATCCTACAAAGGCCCTTATGCTACTCCTAGGCCTTGCCCTGACACTGTCCTTAACTCAGGCCTTGACACTACGACTAACTGAGGCCGTGATACTGTCCCTAACTACGGCCCTGACAGTGTCCCTAACTAAGGGTCTGACTCTCCTCCTAACTGTGTCCCTGCCATTATACATAAAAAAGGCTCTGACGCTCGTCCTAATCGAGGGCCTGACACTGTCCCTCACTAAGGCCCTGACACTAATTCTAACTCAGGGCCACATTATACCTAATGAAGGCTCTGATGCTAACCCTAACTATGGCCCTGACAGTGACCCTAACTAAGGCCTTGACACTATTTCTAACTAAGGGCTGAGCCCTAGCCCTAGCCCTAGCCCCAGCCCCACCCCGAGCCCTAGCCTCAGGCTCAGCCCTAGCCCTAGCCCCAGCCTCAGCCCCCGTACTAGCCCCAGCCACAGGCCCAACCCCAGCCCCTGATGCTGATCCTACAGAGGCCCTTATGCTCCTCCTAGGCCTTGCCCTCACACTGTCCTTAACTCAGTCCTTGACACTACTACTAACTTAGGCCCTGTCATTATACCTAACGAAAGCTCTGATGCTAAACCTAACTAAGGCCCTGACAGTGACACTAACTAAGGCCTTGATACTATTGCTAACTAAGGCCCCAGCCCTAGCCCGACCCCTAGCCCCAGCTCCAGCCCTAGCCCAAGCCCCAGCCCCAGCCCCAGCCCTAGCCCCAGCGGCAGCCGCAGTCCCAGCCCTAGCCCCAACCCCACCCCCAGCCCAAGCCCCAGCCCCTGATGCTGATCCTATAGAGGCCCTTATGATCCTTCTAGGCGTTCGCCTGACAATGTGGTAACTAAGGCCTTGACACTATTTCTAACTAAGGCCCCAGGTCCAGCCCCAGCCGCAGCCCCAGCCCCTGATGCTGATCCTATAGAGGCCTTTATGCTCCTCCTAGGCCTTGCCCTGACACTGTCCTTAACTCAGGCCCTGACACTACTTCTAACTCAGGCCCTGTCATTATACCTAACGAAAGCTCTGATGCTAAACCTAACTAAGGCCCTGACAGTGACTCTAACTAAGGCCTTGACACTATTCGTAACTAAGGCCCCAGCCCTAGCCCCAGCCGCAGCCGCAGTCCCAGCCCTAGCCCGAACCCCAGCCCCAGCCCCAGCCCCTGATGCTGATCCTATAGAGGCCCTTACGATCCTCCTAGGCCTTCCCCTGACAATGTGGTAACTAAGGCCTTGACACTATTTCTAACTAAGGCCCCAGGTCCAGCCCCAGCCGCAGCCCCAGCCCCTGATGCTGATCCTATAGAGGCCTTTATGCTCCTCCTAGGCCTTGCCCTGACACTGTCCTTAAGTAAGGCCTTGACCCTATTCCTAACTAAGGGCCTAGCCCTAAACCTAGCCCCAGGCCCAGCCCCAGCCCTAGCCCCAGCCCTAGCCCCAGTCCCAGCCCCAGGCCTAGCCCCAGTCCCAGCCCCAGCCCTAGCCCTAGCCCCAGACACAGCCCTAGCCTTAGCCTCAGCCTCAGCTCCAGCCCCAGCCCCAGCCCTAGCCCCAGCCCCAGCCACAGCCCTAGCCCTGGCCCCAGCCCCAGCCCCAGCCCCAGCCCCAGGCCCAACCCCAGCCCCTGATGCTGATCCTACAGAGACCCTTATGCTCCTCCTAGGCCTTGCCCTGACACTGTCCTTAACTCAGGCCTTGACACTACTACTAACTCAGGCCGTGATACTGTCCCTAAGGCCCTGACAGTGTCCCTGAATAAGGGACTGAATGTCCTCCTAACTCTGGCCCTGCCATTATACATATAAAAAGCTCTGACGCTCGTCCTAACTGAGGCCCTGAGACTGTCCCTCACTAAGGCCCTGACACTACTTCTAACTCAGGCCCTGTTATTATACCTAAGGAAAGCTCTGATGCTAACCCTAACTAAGGCCCTGACAGTGACACTAACTAAGGCCTTGACACTATTCCTAACTAAGGCCCCAGCCGTAGCCCAACCCCTAGCCCCAGCCACAGCCCCAGTCCTAGCCCCAGCCCAAGGCCCAACCCCAGCACCTGATGCTGATCCTACAGAGGCCCTTATGCTCCTCCTAGGCCTTGCCCTGACACTGTCCTCAACTCAGGCCTTGACACTACTACTAACTCAGGCCGTGATACTGTCCCTAACTAAGGCCCTGACAGTGTCCCTGTATAAGGGAATGAATGTCCTCCTAACTGTGGCCCTGCCATTATAGATAAAAATAGCTCTGACGCTCGTCCTAACCGAGGCCCTGAGACTGTCCCTCAGTAAGGCCCTGACACTACTTCTAACTCAGGCCCTGTCATTATACCTGACGAAAGCTCTGATGCTAACCCGAAATAAGGCCCTGACAGTGATACTAACTAAGGCCTTGACAGTATTCCTAACTAAGGGCCTAGCCCTAGCACTAGCCCCAGCCCCAGCCCCAGCCCCAGCCCCAGCCCTAGGCCCAGTCCCAGCCCCAGCCCCATCCCCAGCCCGAGCCCCAGCCTTTGGTGCTTATCCTACAAAGGCCCTTATGCTACTCCTAGGCCTTGCCCTGACACTGTCCTTAACTCAGGCCTTGACACTACGACTAACTGAGGCCGTGATACTGTCCCTAACTACGGCCCTGACAGTGTCCCTAACTAAGGGTCTGACTCTCCTCCTAACTGTGTCCCTGCCATTATACATAAAAAAGGCTCTGACGCTCGTCCTAATCGAGGGCCTGACACTGTCCCTCACTAAGGCCCTGACACTAATTCTAACTCAGGGCCACATTATACCTAATGAAGGCTCTGATGCTAACCCTAACTATGGCCCTGACAGTGACCCTAACTAAGGCCTTGACACTATTTCTAACTAAGGGCTGAGCCCTAGCCCTAGCCCTAGCCCCAGCCCCACCCCGAGCCCTAGCCTCAGGCTCAGCCCTAGCCCTAGCCCCAGCCTCAGCCCCCGTACTAGCCCCAGCCACAGGCCCAACCCCAGCCCCTGATGCTGATCCTACAGAGGCCCTTATGCTCCTCCTAGGCCTTGCCCTCACACTGTCCTTAACTCAGTCCTTGACACTACTACTAACTTAGGCCCTGTCATTATACCTAACGAAAGCTCTGATGCTAAACCTAACTAAGGCCCTGACAGTGACACTAACTAAGGCCTTGATACTATTGCTAACTAAGGCCCCAGCCCTAGCCCGACCCCTAGCCCCAGCTCCAGCCCTAGCCCAAGCCCCAGCCCCAGCCCCAGCCCTAGCCCCAGCGGCAGCCGCAGTCCCAGCCCTAGCCCCAACCCCACCCCCAGCCCAAGCCCCAGCCCCTGATGCTGATCCTATAGAGGCCCTTATGATCCTTCTAGGCGTTCGCCTGACAATGTGGTAACTAAGGCCTTGACACTATTTCTAACTAAGGCCCCAGGTCCAGCCCCAGCCGCAGCCCCAGCCCCTGATGCTGATCCTATAGAGGCCTTTATGCTCCTCCTAGGCCTTGCCCTGACACTGTCCTTAACTCAGGCCCTGACACTACTTCTAACTCAGGCCCTGTCATTATACCTAACGAAAGCTCTGATGCTAAACCTAACTAAGGCCCTGACAGTGACTCTAACTAAGGCCTTGACACTATTCGTAACTAAGGCCCCAGCCCTAGCCCCAGCCGCAGCCGCAGTCCCAGCCCTAGCCCGAACCCCAGCCCCAGCCCCAGCCCCTGATGCTGATCCTATAGAGGCCCTTACGATCCTCCTAGGCCTTCCCCTGACAATGTGGTAACTAAGGCCTTGACACTATTTCTAACTAAGGCCCCAGGTCCAGCCCCAGCCGCAGCCCCAGCCCCTGATGCTGATCCTATAGAGGCCTTTATGCTCCTCCTAGGCCTTGCCCTGACACTGTCCTTAAGTAAGGCCTTGACCCTATTCCTAACTAAGGGCCTAGCCCTAAACCTAGCCCCAGGCCCAGCCCCAGCCCTAGCCCCAGCCCTAGCCCCAGTCCCAGCCCCAGGCCTAGCCCCAGTCCCAGCCCCAGCCCTAGCCCTAGCCCCAGACACAGCCCTAGCCTTAGCCTCAGCCTCAGCTCCAGCCCCAGCCCCAGCCCTAGCCCCAGCCCCAGCCCCAGCCCTAGCCCTGGCCCCAGCCCCAGCCCCAGCCCCAGCCCCAGGCCCAACCCCAGCCCCTGATGCTGATCCTACAGAGACCCTTATGCTCCTCCTAGGCCTTGCCCTGACACTGTCCTTAACTCAGGCCTTGACACTACTACTAACTCAGGCCGTGATACTGTCCCTAAGGCCCTGACAGTGTCCCTGAATAAGGGACTGAATGTCCTCCTAACTCTGGCCCTGCCATTATACATATAAAAAGCTCTGACGCTCGTCCTAACTGAGGCCCTGAGACTGTCCCTCACTAAGGCCCTGACACTACTTCTAACTCAGGCCCTGTTATTATACCTAAGGAAAGCTCTGATGCTAACCCTAACTAAGGCCCTGACAGTGACACTAACTAAGGCCTTGACACTATTCCTAACTAAGGCCCCAGCCGTAGCCCAACCCCTAGCCCCAGCCACAGCCCCAGTCCTAGCCCCAGCCCAAGGCCCAACCCCAGCACCTGATGCTGATCCTACAGAGGCCCTTATGCTCCTCCTAGGCCTTGCCCTGACACTGTCCTCAACTCAGGCCTTGACACTACTACTAACTCAGGCCGTGATACTGTCCCTAACTAAGGCCCTGACAGTGTCCCTGTATAAGGGAATGAATGTCCTCCTAACTGTGGCCCTGCCATTATAGATAAAAATAGCTCTGACGCTCGTCCTAACCGAGGCCCTGAGACTGTCCCTCAGTAAGGCCCTGACACTACTTCTAACTCAGGCCCTGTCATTATACCTGACGAAAGCTCTGATGCTAACCCGAAATAAGGCCCTGACAGTGATACTAACTAAGGCCTTGACAGTATTCCTAACTAAGGGCCTAGCCCTAGCACTAGCCCCAGCCCCAGCCCCAGCCCCAGCCCCAGCCCTAGGCCCAGTCCCAGCCCCAGCCCCATCCCCAGCCCGAGCCCCAGCCTTTGGTGCTTATCCTACAAAGGCCCTTATGCTACTCCTAGGCCTTGCCCTGACACTGTCCTTAACTCAGGCCTTGACACTACGACTAACTGAGGCCGTGATACTGTCCCTAACTACGGCCCTGACAGTGTCCCTAACTAAGGGTCTGACTCTCCTCCTAACTGTGTCCCTGCCATTATACATAAAAAAGGCTCTGACGCTCGTCCTAATCGAGGGCCTGACACTGTCCCTCACTAAGGCCCTGACACTAATTCTAACTCAGGGCCACATTATACCTAATGAAGGCTCTGATGCTAACCCTAACTATGGCCCTGACAGTGACCCTAACTAAGGCCTTGACACTATTTCTAACTAAGGGCTGAGCCCTAGCCCTAGCCCTAGCCCCAGCCCCACCCCGAGCCCTAGCCTCAGGCTCAGCCCTAGCCCTAGCCCCAGCCTCAGCCCCCGTACTAGCCCCAGCCACAGGCCCAACCCCAGCCCCTGATGCTGATCCTACAGAGGCCCTTATGCTCCTCCTAGGCCTTGCCCTCACACTGTCCTTAACTCAGTCCTTGACACTACTACTAACTTAGGCCCTGTCATTATACCTAACGAAAGCTCTGATGCTAAACCTAACTAAGGCCCTGACAGTGACACTAACTAAGGCCTTGATACTATTGCTAACTAAGGCCCCAGCCCTAGCCCGACCCCTAGCCCCAGCTCCAGCCCTAGCCCAAGCCCCAGCCCCAGCCCCAGCCCTAGCCCCAGCGGCAGCCGCAGTCCCAGCCCTAGCCCCAACCCCACCCCCAGCCCAAGCCCCAGCCCCTGATGCTGATCCTATAGAGGCCCTTATGATCCTTCTAGGCGTTCGCCTGACAATGTGGTAACTAAGGCCTTGACACTATTTCTAACTAAGGCCCCAGGTCCAGCCCCAGCCGCAGCCCCAGCCCCTGATGCTGATCCTATAGAGGCCTTTATGCTCCTCCTAGGCCTTGCCCTGACACTGTCCTTAACTCAGGCCCTGACACTACTTCTAACTCAGGCCCTGTCATTATACCTAACGAAAGCTCTGATGCTAAACCTAACTAAGGCCCTGACAGTGACTCTAACTAAGGCCTTGACACTATTCGTAACTAAGGCCCCAGCCCTAGCCCCAGCCGCAGCCGCAGTCCCAGCCCTAGCCCGAACCCCAGCCCCAGCCCCAGCCCCTGATGCTGATCCTATAGAGGCCCTTACGATCCTCCTAGGCCTTCCCCTGACAATGTGGTAACTAAGGCCTTGACACTATTTCTAACTAAGGCCCCAGGTCCAGCCCCAGCCGCAGCCCCAGCCCCTGATGCTGATCCTATAGAGGCCTTTATGCTCCTCCTAGGCCTTGCCCTGACACTGTCCTTAAGTAAGGCCTTGACCCTATTCCTAACTAAGGGCCTAGCCCTAAACCTAGCCCCAGGCCCAGCCCCAGCCCTAGCCCCAGCCCTAGCCCCAGTCCCAGCCCCAGGCCTAGCCCCAGTCCCAGCCCCAGCCCTAGCCCTAGCCCCAGACACAGCCCTAGCCTTAGCCTCAGCCTCAGCTCCAGCCCCAGCCCTAGCCCCAGCCCCAGCCACAGCCCTAGCCCTGGCCCCAGCCCCAGCCCCAGCCCCAGCCCCAGCCCCAGCCCCAGCCCCAGGCCCAACCCCAGCCCCTGATGCTGATCCTACAGAGACCCTTATGCTCCTCCTAGGCCTTGCCCTGACACTGTCCTTAACTCAGGCCTTGACACTACTACTAACTCAGGCCGTGATACTGTCCCTAAGGCCCTGACAGTGTCCCTGAATAAGGGACTGAATGTCCTCCTAACTCTGGCCCTGCCATTATACATATAAAAAGCTCTGACGCTCGTCCTAACTGAGGCCCTGAGACTGTCCCTCACTAAGGCCCTGACACTACTTCTAACTCAGGCCCTGTTATTATACCTAACGAAAGCTCTGATGCTAACCCTAACTAAGGCCCTGACAGTGACACTAAGGCCTTGACACTATTCCTAACTAAGGCCCCAGCCGTAGCCCAACCCCTAGCCCCAGCCACAGCCCCAGTCCTAGCCCCAGCCCAAGGCCCAACCCCAGCACCTGATGCTGATCCTACAGAGGCCCTTATGCTCCTCCTAGGCCTTGCCCTGACACTGTCCTCAACTCAGGCCTTGACACTACTACTAAATCAGGCCGTGATACTGTCCCTAAGGCCCTGACATTGTCCCTGTATAAGGGAATGAATGTCCTCCTAACTGTGGCCCTGCCATTATACATAAAAAAAGCTCTGAAGCTCGTCCTAACTGAGGCCCTGAGACTCCCTCACTAAGGCCATGACACTACTTCTAACTCAGGCCCTGTCATTATACCTGACGAAAGCTCTGATGCTAACCCGAAATAAGGCCCTGACAGTGATACTAACTAAAGCCTTGACAGTATTCCTAACTAAGGGCCTAGCCCGAGCCCCAGCCCTAGCTCCAGGCCCAGGCCCAGCCCCAGCCGCAGCCCCAGCCCCAATCCCAGCCCGAGCCCCAGCCTCTGATGCTTATCCTACAAAGGCCCTTATGCTACTCCTAGGCCTTGCCCTGACACTGTCCTTAACTCAGGCCTTGACACTACTACTAACTCAGGCCGTGATACTGTCCCTCACTACGGCCCTGACAGTGTCCCTAACTAAGGGCCTGACTCTCCTCCTAACTGTGGCCCTGCCATTATACATAAAAAAGGCTCTGACGCTCGTCCTAATCGAGGGCCTGACACTGTCCCTCACTAATGCCCTGACACTACTTCTAACTCAGGGCCACATTATACCTAACGAAGGCTCTGATGCCAACCCTAACTATGGCCCTGACAGTGACCCTAACTAAGGCCTTGACACTATTCCTAACTAAGGGCCGAGCCCTAGCCCTAACCCCAGCCACAGCCCCAGTCCTAGCCCCAGCCCAAGGCCCAACCCCAGCCCCTGATGCTGATCCTACAGAGGCCCTTATGCTCCTCCTAGGCCTTGCCCTGACACTGTCCTCAACTCAGGCCTTGACACTACTACTAACTCAGGCCGTGATACTGTCCCTAACTAAGGCCCTGACAGTGTCCCTGTATAAGGGACTGCATGTCCTCCTAACTCTGGCCCTGCCATTATACATAAAAAAAGCTCTGAAGCTCGTCCTAACCGAGGCCCTGAGACTGTCCCTCACTAAGGCCCTAACACTATTTCTAACTCAGGCCCTGTCATTATACCTGACGAAAGCTCTGATGCTAACCCGAAATAAGGCCCTGACAGTGATACTAACTAAGGCCTTGACAGTATTCCTAACTAAGGGCCTAGCCCTAGCACTAGCCCCAGCCCCAGCCCCAGCCCCAGCCCTAGGCCCAGTCCCAGCCCCAGCCCCATCCCCAGCCCGAGCCCCAGCCTTTGGTGCTTATCCTACAAAGGCCCTTATGCTACTCCTAGGCCTTGCCCTGACACTGTCCTTAACTCAGGCCTTGACACTACGACTAACTGAGGCCGTGATACTGTCCCTAACTACGGCCCTGACAGTGTCCCTAACTAAGGGTCTGACTCTCCTCCTAACTGTGTCCCTGCCATTATACATAAAAAAGGCTCTGACGCTCGTCCTAATCGAGGGCCTGACACTGTCCCTCACTAAGGCCCTGACACTAATTGTAACTCAGGGCCACATTATACCTAACGAAGGCTCTGATGCTAACCCTAACTATGGCCCTGACAGTGACCCTAACTAAGGCCTTGACACTATTCCTAACTAAGGGCTGAGCCCTAGCCCTAGCCCTAGCCCCAGCCCCAGCCCGAGCCCTATCCTCAGGTTCAGCCCTAGCCGTAGCCCCAGCCTCAGCCCCAGTACTAGCCCCAGCCGCAGGGCCAACCCCAGCCCCTGATGCTGATCCTACAGAGGCCCTTATGCTCCTCCTAGGCCTTGCCCTCACACTGTCCTTAACTCAGGCCTTGACACTACTACTAACTTAGGCCCTGTCATTATACCTAACGAAAGCTCTGATGC
This sequence comes from Hyperoodon ampullatus, assembly GCF_949752795.1. Lineage (NCBI taxonomy): Eukaryota > Metazoa > Chordata > Mammalia > Artiodactyla > Ziphiidae > Hyperoodon > Hyperoodon ampullatus. The sequence continues at coordinate 750,932 of NC_136932.1, read as the reverse complement.
TAAACCTAACTAAGGCCCTGACAGTGACACTAACTAAGGCCTTGATACTATTGCTAACTAAGGCCCCAGCCCTAGCCCGACCCCTAGCCCCAGCTCCAGCCCTAGCCCAAGCCCCAGCCCCAGCCCCAGCCCTAGCCCCAGCCCTAGCCCCAGTGGCAGCCACAGTCCCAGCCCTAGCCCCAACCCCACCCCTAGCCCGAGCCCCAGCCCCTGATGCTGATCCTATAGAGGCCTTTATGCTCCTCCTAGGCCTTGCCCTGACACTGTCCTTAATTAAGGCCTTGACCCTATTCCTAACTAAGGGCCTAGCCCTAAACCTAGCCCCAGGCCCAGCCCCAGCCCTAGCCCCAGCCCTAGCCCCAGTCCCAGCCCCAGCCCTAGCCCCAGTCCCAGCCCCAGCCCTAGCCCCAGCCCCAGACACAGCCCTAGCCTTAGCCTCAGCCTCAGCTCCAGCCCCAGCCCCAGCCCTAGCCCCAGCCCCAGCCCCAGCCCTAGCCCCGGCCCCAGCCCCAGCCCCAGCCCCAGCCCCAGGCCCAACCCCAGCCCCTGATGCTGATCCTACAGAGACCCTTATGCTCCTCCTAGGCCTTGCCGTGACACTGTCCTTAACTCAGGCCTTGACACTACTACTAACTCAGGCTGTGATACTGTCCCTCACTACGGCCCTGACAGTGTCCCTAACTAAGGGTGTGACTCTCCTCCTAACTGTGTCCCTGCGATTATACATAAAAAGGGCTCTGACGCTCGTTCTAATCGAGGGCCTGACACTGTCCCTCACTAAGGCCCTGACACTACTACTAACTCAGGCCCTGTCATTATACCTAACGAAAGCTCTGTTGCTAAACCTAACTAAGGCCCTGACAGTGACGCTAACTAAGGCCTTGACACTATTCCTAACTAAGGCCCAGCCCTAGCCCGACCCCTAGCCCCAGCCGCAGCCGCAGTCCCAGCCCTAGCCCCAGCCCCAGGCCCAGCCCCAGCTTCAGCCCTAGCCCCTGATGCTGATCCTATAGAGGCCCTTATGATCCTCCTAGGGCTTCCCCTGACAATGTGGTAACTAAGGCCTTGACACTATTTCTAACTAAGGCCCCAGGTCCAGCCGCAGCCGCAGCCCCAGCCCCTGATGCTGATCCTATAGAGGCCCTTATCCTCCTCCTAGGCCTTGCCCTGACAGTGTCATTAAGTAAGGCCTTGACCCTATTCCTAACTAAGGGCCTAGCCCTAAACCTAGCCCCAGCCCCAACCCCAGTCCGAGCCCCAGCCTCTTATGCTTATCCTACAAAGGCCCTTATGCTACTCCTAGGCCTTGCCCTGACACTGTCCTTAACTCAGGCCTTGACACTTCTACTAACTCAGGCTGTGATACTGTCCCTCACTACGGCCCTGACAGTGTCCCTAACTAAGGGTGTGACTCTCCTCCTAACTGTGTCCCTGCGATTATACATAAAAAGGGCTCTGACGCTCGTTCTAATCGAGGGCCTGACACTGTCCCTCACTAAGGCCCTGACCCTACTTCTAACTCAGGGCCACCTTATACCTAACGAAGGCTCTGATGCTAACCCTAACTATGGCCCTGACAGTGACCCTAACTAAGGCCTTGACCCTATTCCTAACTGAGGGCCGAGCCCTAGCCCTAGCCCCAGCCCAAACCCCATCCTCAGCCCTAGCCCCAGGCCCAGCCCTAGCCCCACCCACAGCCCCAGGCCCAACCGCAGCCCCTGATGCTGATCCTACAGAGGCCCTTATGCTCCGCCTAGGCCTTGCCCTGACACTGTCTTTAACTCAGGCCTTGACACTACTACTAACTCAGGCCCTGTGATTATACCTAAGGAAAGCTCTGATGCTAAACCTAACTAAGGCCCTGACAGTGACACTAAGTAAGGCCTTGACACTATTGGTAACTAAGGCCCCAGCCCTAGCCCGACCCCTAGCCCAAGCTCCAGCCCTAGCCCCAGCTCCAGCCCTAGCCCAAGCCCCAGCCCCAGCCCTAGCCTCAGCCGCAGCCCCAGCCCTAGCCCCAAACCCAACCCAAGCCCCAGCCCCAGCCCTAGCCCTAGCCCCTGATGCTGATCCTATAGAGGCCCTTATGATCCTCCTAGGCCTTCCCCTGACAATGTGGTAACTAAGGCCTTGACACTATTTCTAACTAAGGCCCCAGGTCCAGCCCCAGCCGCAGCCCCAGCCCCTGATGCTGATCCTATAGAGCCCTTTATGCTCCTCCTAGGCCTTGCCCTGACACTGTCCTTAAGGAAGGCCTTGACCCTATTCCTAACTAAGGGCCTAGCCCTAAACCTAGCCCCAGGCCCAGCCCCAGCCCTAGCCCAAGCCATAGCCCCAGTCCCAGCCCCAGCCCCAGCCCTAGCCCTAGCCCCAGACCCAGCCCTAGCCTTAGCCTCAGCCCCAGCTCCAGCCCCAGCCCCAGCCACAACCCTAGCCCTAGCCCTAGCCCCAGACTTAGCCCCAGCCCTAGCCCCAGCCCCAGGCCCAACCCCAGCCCCTGATGCTGATCCTACAGAGGCCCTTATGCTCCGCCTAGGCCTTGCCCTGACACTGTCCTTAACTCAGGCCTTGACACTACTACTAACTCAGGCCGTGATACTGACCCTAACTAAGGCCCTGACAGTGTCCCTGTCTAAGGGACTGAATGTCCTCCTAACTCTGGCCCTGCCATTATACATAAAAAAAGCTCTGATGCTCGTCCTAACCGAGGCCCTGAGACTGTCCTTCACTAAGGCCCTAACACTACTTCTAACTCAGGCCCTGTCATTATACCTAACAAAAGCTCTGATGCTAACCGTAACTAAGGCCCTGACAGTGACACTAACTAAGGCCTTGACACTATTCCTAACTAAGGGCCTAGCCCTAGCCCTAGTCCCAGCCCCAGCCCCAAAGCCAGCCCCAGCCCCAGCCTCTTATGCTTATCCTCTAAAGGCCCTTATGCTACTCTTAGGCCTTTCCGTGACACTGTCCTTAACTCAGGCCTTGACACTACTACTAACTCAGGCCGTGATACTGTCCCTAAATACGGCCCAGACAGTGTCCCTAACTAAGGGCCTGACTCCCCTCCTAACTGTGTCCCTGCCATTATACATAAAAATGGCTCTGACGCTCATCCTAATCGAGGGCCTGACACTGTCCCTCACTAAGGCCCTGACACTACTTCTAACTCAGGGACACATTATACCTAACGAAGGCTCTGATTGTAACCCTAACTATGGCCCTGACAGTGACCCTAAGTAAGGCCTTGACACTATTCCTAACTAAGGGCCTAGCCCCAGCCCCAGCTCCAGCCCAAGCCCCAGGCCCAGCCCTAGCCCTAGCTCCAGGCACAGCCCCAGTCCTAGCCCCAGCCCCAGGCCCAAACCCAACCCCTGACGCTGATCCTACAGAGGCCCTTATGGTCCTCCTAGGCCTTGCCCTGACACTGTCCTTAACTCAGGTCTTGACACTACTACTAACTCAGGCCGTGATACTGTCCCTAACTAAGGCCCTGACAGTGTCCCTAACTAAGGGTCTGACTCTCCTCCTAACTCTGGCCCTGTCAGTGTCCCTAACTAAGGGTTTGACTCTCCACCTAACTCTGGCCCTGCCATTATACATAAAAAAGGCTCTGACGCTCGTCCTAATCGAGGGCCTGACACTGTCCCTCACTAAGGCCCTGACACTACTTCTAACTCAGGGCCACATTATACCTAACGAAGGCTGTGATGCTAACCCTAACTATGGCCCTGACAGTGTCCCTAACTAAGGCCTTGACACTATTCCTAAATAAGGGCCTAGACCTAAACCTAGCCCCAGCCCTAGCCCAGCCCTAGCCCCAGCCCTAGCCCCAGTCCCAGCCCCAGCCCGAGCCCCAGCCCCAGCCCCAGCCCCAGCCCCAGCCCCAGCCCCATCCTTAGCCTCAGCCTCAGCCCCAGCTCCAGCCCCAGCCCCAGGCCTAGCCCCAGCCCTAGCCCCAGTCCCAGCCCCAGCCCCAGCCCCAGCCCCAGCCCCAGCCCCAGCCCCAGCCCCAGCCCTAGCCTCAGCCTCAGCCCCAGCTCCAGCCCCAGCTCCAGCCCTAGCCCCAGCCCCAGCCCCAGGCCTAGCCCTAGCCCCAGCCCCAGCCCCTGCCCTAGCCCCAGCCCCAGGCCCAACCCCAGGTCCTGATGCTGATCCTACAGAGGCCCTTATGCTCCTCCTAGGCCTTGCCCTGACACTGTCCTTAACTCAGGCCTTGACACTACTACTAACTCAGGCCGTGATACTGTCCCTAACTAAGGCCCTGACAGTGTCCCTGTCTAAGGGACTGAATGTCCTCCTAACTCTGGCCCTGCCATTATACACAAAAAAAGCTCTGACGCTCGTCCTACGCGAGGCCCTGAGACTGTCCTTCTCTAAGGCCCTAACACTACTTGTAACTCAGGCCCTCTCATTATACCTAACGAAAGCTCTTATGGTAACCCTCACTAAGGCCGTGACAGTGACACTAACTAAGGCCTTGACACTCTTCCTAACTAAGGGCCTAGCCCTAGCCCTAGCCCCAGCCCTAGCTCCAGTCCCAGCCCCAGCCCTAGCCCCAGTCCCAGCCCCATCCCCAGCCCTAGCCCCAGCCCCATCCCCAACCCCAGCCCCAGCCCCCACCCCTAATCCTACAGAGGCCCTTATGCTCCTCCTAGGCCTTTCCCTGACACTGTCCTTAACTAAGGCATTGTCACTATTTCTAACTAAGGCCCCAGCCCCAGCGCCAGCCCCACGCAGCCCCAGTCCCAGGCCCAGGCCCAGGCCCAGCCCTAGCCCCAGCCCTAGCCTCAGTCCCAGCCCCAGCCCTAGCCCCAGCCCCCGCCCCAGCCCCAGCCTCTGTTGCTTATCCTACAAAGGCCCTTATGCTACTCCTATGCCTTTCCGTGACACTGTCCTTAACTCAGGCCTTGACACTACTACTAACTCAGGCCGTGATACTGTCCCTCACTACGGCCCTGACAGTGTCCCTAACTAAGGGCCTGACTCTCCTCCTAACTCTGGCCCTGCCATTATACATAAAAAAGGCTCTGACGCTCGTCCTAATCGAGGGCCTGACACTGTCCCTCACTAAGGCCCTGACACTACTTCTAACTCAGGGCCACATTATACCTAACGAAGGCTCTGATGCCAACCCTAACTATGGCCCTGACAGTGACCCTAACTAAGGCCTTCACACTATTCCTAACTAAGGCCCCAGCCGTAGCCCGACCCCTAGCCCCAGCTCCAGCCCTAGCCCAAGGCCCAGCCCTAGCCCTAGCCCCAGCCCCAGCCCCAGTCCTAGCCCCAGCCCAAGGCCCAACCCCAGCACCTGATGCTGATCCTACAGAGGCCCTTATGCTCCTCCTAGGCCTTGCCCTGACACTGTCCTCAACTCAGGCCTTGACACTACTACTAACTGAGGCCGTGATACTGTCCCTAACTAAGGCCCTGACAGTGTCCCTGTATAAGGGAATGAATGTCCTCCTAACTGTGGCCCTGCCATTATACATAAAAAAGGCTCTGACGCTCGTCCTAATCGAGGCCCAGAGAGTGTCCCTCACTAAGGCCCTGACACTACTTCTAACTCAGGGCCACATTATACCTAACGAAGGCTCTGATGCTAACCCTAACTATGGCTCTGACAGTGACCCTAACTAAGGCCTTGACACTATTCCTAACTAAGGGCCGAGCCCCAGCCCTAGCCCCAGCCCCACCCCGAGCCCTAGCCTCAGGCTCAGCCCTAGCCCTAGCCACAGCCTCAGCCCCCGTACTAGCCCCAGCCACAGGCCCAACCCCAGCCCCTGATGCTGATCCTACAGAGGCCCTTATGCTCCTCCTAGGCCTTGCCCTCACACTGTCCTTAACTCAGTCCTTGACACTACTACTAACTTAGGCCCTGTCATTATACCTAACGAAAGCTCTGATGCTAAACCTAACTAAGGCCCTGACAGTGACACTAACTAAGGCCTTGATACTATTGCTAACTAAGGCCCCAGCCCTAGCCCGACCCCTAGCCCCAGCTCCAGCCCTAGCCCAAGCCCCAGCCCCAGCCCCAGCCCTAGCCCCAGCGGCAGCCGCAGTCCCAGCCCTAGCCCCAACCCCACCCCCAGCCCAAGCCCCAGCCCCTGATGCTGATCCTATAGAGGCCCTTATGATCCTTCTAGGCGTTCGCCTGACAATGTGGTAACTAAGGCCTTGACACTATTTCTAACTAAGGCCCCAGGTCCAGCCCCAGCCGCAGCCCCAGCCCCTGATGCTGATCCTATAGAGGCCTTTATGCTCCTCCTAGGCCTTGCCCTGACACTGTCCTTAACTCAGGCCCTGACACTACTTCTAACTCAGGCCCTGTCATTATACCTAACGAAAGCTCTGATGCTAAACCTAACTAAGGCCCTGACAGTGACTCTAACTAAGGCCTTGACACTATTCGTAACTAAGGCCCCAGCCCTAGCCCCAGCCGCAGCCGCAGTCCCAGCCCTAGCCCGAACCCCAGCCCCAGCCCCAGCCCCTGATGCTGATCCTATAGAGGCCCTTACGATCCTCCTAGGCCTTCCCCTGACAATGTGGTAACTAAGGCCTTGACACTATTTCTAACTAAGGCCCCAGGTCCAGCCCCAGCCTCAGCCCCAGCCCCTGATGCTGATCCTATAGAGGCCTTTATGCTCCTCCTAGGCCTTGCCCTGACACTGTCCTTAAGTAAGGCCTTGACCCTATTCCTAACTAAGGGCCTAGCCCTAAACCTAGCCCCAGGCCCAGCCCCAGCCCTAGCCCCAGCCCTATCCCTAGTCCCAGCCCCAGCCCTAGCCCCAGCCCCAGCCCCAGCCCTAGCCCTAGCCCCAGACACAGCCCTAGCCTTAGCCTCAGCCTCAGCTCCAGCCCCAGCCCCAGCCCTAGCCCCAGCCCCAGCCCCAGCCCTAGCCCTGGCCCCAGCCCCAGCCCCAGCCCCAGCCCCAGCCCCAGGCCCAACCCCAGCCCCTGATGCTGATCCTACAGAGACCCTTATGCTCCTCCTAGGCCTTGCCCTGACACTGTCCTTAACTCAGGCCTTGACACTACTACTAACTCAGGCCGTGATACTGTCCCTAAGGCCCTGACAGTGTCCCTGAATAAGGGACTGAATGTCCTCCTAACTCTGGCCCTGCCATTATACATATAAAAAGCTCTGACGGTCGTCCTAACTGAGGCCCTGAGACTGTCCCTCACTAAGGCCCTGACACTACTTCTAACTCAGGCCCTGTTATTATACCTAACGAAAGCTCTGATGCTAACCCTAACTAAGGCCCTGACAGTGACACTAAGGCCTTGACACTATTCCTAACTAAGGCCCCAGCCGTAGCCCAACCCCTAGCCCCAGCCACAGCCCCAGTCCTAGCCCCAGCCCAAGGCCCAACCCCAGCACCTGATGCTGATCCTACAGAGGCCCTTATGCTCCTCCTAGGCCTTGCCCTGACACTGTCCTCAACTCAGGCCTTGACACTACTACTAAATCAGGCCGTGATACTGTCCCTAAGGCCCTGACATTGTCCCTGTATAAGGGAATGAATGTCCTCCTAACTGTGGCCCTGCCATTATACATAAAAAAAGCTCTGAAGCTCGTCCTAACTGAGGCCCTGAGACTCCCTCACTAAGGCCATGACACTACTTCTAACTCAGGCCCTGTCATTATACCTGACGAAAGCTCTGATGCTAACCCGAAATAAGGCCCTGACAGTGATACTAACTAAAGCCTTGACAGTATTCCTAACTAAGGGCCTAGCCCGAGCCCCAGCCCTAGCTCCAGGCCCAGGCCCAGCCCCAGCCGCAGCCCCAGCCCCAATCCCAGCCCGAGCCCCAGCCTCTGATGCTTATCCTACAAAGGCCCTTATGCTACTCCTAGGCCTTGCCCTGACACTGTCCTTAACTCAGGCCTTGACACTACTACTAACTCAGGCCGTGATACTGTCCCTCACTACGGCCCTGACAGTGTCCCTAACTAAGGGCCTGACTCTCCTCCTAACTGTGACCCTGCCATTATACATAAAAAAGGCTCTGACGCTCGTCCTAATCGAGGGCCTGACACTGTCCCTCACTAAGGCCCTGACACTAATTGTAACTCAGGGCCACATTATACCTAACGAAGGCTCTGATGCCAACCCTAACTATGGCCCTGACAGTGACCCTAACTAAGGCCTTGACACTATTCCTAACTAAGGGCCGAGCCCTAGCCCTAACCCCAGCCACAGCCCCAGTCCTAGCCCCAGCCCAAGGCCCAACCCCAGCCCCTGATGCTGATCCTACAGAGGCCCTTATGCTCCTCCTAGGCCTTGCCCTGACACTGTCCTCAACTCAGGCCTTGACACTACTACTAACTCAGGCCGTGATACTGTCCCTAACTAAGGCCCTGACAGTGTCCCTGTATAAGGGACTGCATGTCCTCCTAACTCTGGCCCTGCCATTATACATAAAAAAAGCTCTGAAGCTCGTCCTAACCGAGGCCCTGAGACTGTCCCTCACTAAGGCCCTAACACTATTTCTAACTCAGGCCCTGTCATTATACCTGACGAAAGCTCTGATGCTAACCCGAAATAAGGCCCTGACAGTGATACTAACTAAGGCCTTGACAGTATTCCTAACTAAGGGCCTAGCCCTAGCACTAGCCCCAGCCCCAGCCCCAGCCCCAGCCCTAGGCCCAGTCCCAGCCCCAGCCCCATCCCCAGCCCGAGCCCCAGCCTTTGGTGCTTATCCTACAAAGGCCCTTATGCTACTCCTAGGCCTTGCCCTGACACTGTCCTTAACTCAGGCCTTGACACTACGACTAACTGAGGCCGTGATACTGTCCCTAACTACGGCCCTGACAGTGTCCCTAACTAAGGGTCTGACTCTCCTCCTAACTGTGTCCCTGCCATTATACATAAAAAAGGCTCTGACGCTCGTCCTAATCGAGGGCCTGACACTGTCCCTCACTAAGGCCCTGACACTAATTGTAACTCAGGGCCACATTATACCTAACGAAGGCTCTGATGCTAACCCTAACTATGGCCCTGACAGTGACCCTAACTAAGGCCTTGACACTATTCCTAACTAAGGGCTGAGCCCTAGCCCTAGCCCTAGCCCCAGCCCCAGCCCGAGCCCTATCCTCAGGTTCAGCCCTAGCCGTAGCCCCAGCCTCAGCCCCAGTACTAGCCCCAGCCGCAGGGCCAACCCCAGCCCCTGATGCTGATCCTACAGAGGCCCTTATGCTCCTCCTAGGCCTTGCCCTCACACTGTCCTTAACTCAGGCCTTGACACTACTACTAACTTAGGCCCTGTCATTATACCTAACGAAAGCTCTGATGCTAAACCTAACTAAGGCCCTGACAGTGACACTAACTAAGGCCTTGATACTATTGCTAACTAAGGCCCCAGCCCTAGCCCGACCCCTAGCCCCAGCTCCAGCCCTAGCCCAAGCCCCAGCCCCAGCCCCAGCCCTAGCCCCAGCCCTAGCCCCAGTGGCAGCCACAGTCCCAGCCCTAGCCCCAACCCCACCCCTAGCCCGAGCCCCAGCCCCTGATGCTGATCCTATAGAGGCCTTTATGCTCCTCCTAGGCCTTGCCCTGACACTGTCCTTAATTAAGGCCTTGACCCTATTCCTAACTAAGGGCCTAGCCCTAAACCTAGCCCCAGGCCCAGCCCCAGCCCTAGCCCCAGCCCTAGCCCCAGTCCCAGCCCCAGCCCTAGCCCCAGTCCCAGCCCCAGCCCTAGCCCCAGCCCCAGACACAGCCCTAGCCTTAGCCTCAGCCTCAGCTCCAGCCCCAGCCCCAGCCCTAGCCCCAGCCCCAGCCCCAGCCCTAGCCCCGGCCCCAGCCCCAGCCCCAGCCCCAGCCCCAGGCCCAACCCCAGCCCCTGATGCTGATCCTACAGAGACCCTTATGCTCCTCCTAGGCCTTGCCGTGACACTGTCCTTAACTCAGGCCTTGACACTACTACTAACTCAGGCCGTGATACTGTCCCTAAGGCCCTGATAGTGTCCCTGAATAAGGGACTGAATGTCCTCCTAACTCTGGCCCTGCCATTATACATAAAAAAAGCTCTGACGCTCGTCCTAACCGAGGCCCAGAGAGTGTCCCTCACTAAGGCCCTGACACTACTACTAACTCAGGCCCTGTCATTATACCTAACGAAAGCTCTGTTGCTAAACCTAACTAAGGCCCTGACAGTGACGCTAACTAAGGCCTTGACACTATTCCTAACTAAGGCCCAGCCCTAGCCCGACCCCTAGCCCCAGCCGCAGCCGCAGTCCCAGCCCTAGCCCCAGCCCCAGGCCCAGCCCCAGCTTCAGCCCTAGCCCCTGATGCTGATCCTATAGAGGCCCTTATGATCCTCCTAGGGCTTCCCCTGACAATGTGGTAACTAAGGCCTTGACACTATTTCTAACTAAGGCCCCAGGTCCAGCCGCAGCCGCAGCCCCAGCCCCTGATGCTGATCCTATAGAGGCCCTTATCCTCCTCCTAGGCCTTGCCCTGACAGTGTCATTAAGTAAGGCCTTGACCCTATTCCTAACTAAGGGCCTAGCCCTAAACCTAGCCCCAGCCCCAACCCCAGTCCGAGCCCCAGCCTCTTATGCTTATCCTACAAAGGCCCTTATGCTACTCCTAGGCCTTGCCCTGACACTGTCCTTAACTCAGGCCTTGACACTTCTACTAACTCAGGCTGTGATACTGTCCCTCACTACGGCCCTGACAGTGTCCCTAACTAAGGGTGTGACTCTCCTCCTAACTGTGTCCCTGCGATTATACATAAAAAGGGCTCTGACGCTCGTTCTAATCGAGGGCCTGACACTGTCCCTCACTAAGGCCCTGACCCTACTTCTAACTCAGGGCCACCTTATACCTAACGAAGGCTCTGATGCTAACCCTAACTATGGCCCTGACAGTGACCCTAACTAAGGCCTTGACCCTATTCCTAACTGAGGGCCGAGCCCTAGCCCTAGCCCCAGCCCAAACCCCATCCTCAGCCCTAGCCCCAGGCCCAGCCCTAGCCCCACCCACAGCCCCAGGCCCAACCGCAGCCCCTGATGCTGATCCTACAGAGGCCCTTATGCTCCGCCTAGGCCTTGCCCTGACACTGTCTTTAACTCAGGCCTTGACACTACTACTAACTCAGGCCCTGTGATTATACCTAAGGAAAGCTCTGATGCTAAACCTAACTAAGGCCCTGACAGTGACACTAAGTAAGGCCTTGACACTATTGGTAACTAAGGCCCCAGCCCTAGCCCGACCCCTAGCCCAAGCTCCAGCCCTAGCCCCAGCTCCAGCCCTAGCCCAAGCCCCAGCCCCAGCCCTAGCCTCAGCCGCAGCCCCAGCCCTAGCCCCAAACCCAACCCAAGCCCCAGCCCCAGCCCTAGCCCTAGCCCCTGATGCTGATCCTATAGAGGCCCTTATGATCCTCCTAGGCCTTCCCCTGACAATGTGGTAACTAAGGCCTTGACACTATTTCTAACTAAGGCCCCAGGTCCAGCCCCAGCCGCAGCCCCAGCCCCTGATGCTGATCCTATAGAGCCCTTTATGCTCCTCCTAGGCCTTGCCCTGACACTGTCCTTAAGGAAGGCCTTGACCCTATTCCTAACTAAGGGCCTAGCCCTAAACCTAGCCCCAGGCCCAGCCCCAGCCCTAGCCCAAGCCATAGCCCCAGTCCCAGCCCCAGCCCCAGCCCTAGCCCTAGCCCCAGACCCAGCCCTAGCCTTAGCCTCAGCCCCAGCTCCAGCCCCAGCCCCAGCCACAACCCTAGCCCTAGCCCTAGCCCCAGACTTAGCCCCAGCCCTAGCCCCAGCCCCAGGCCCAACCCCAGCCCCTGATGCTGATCCTACAGAGGCCCTTATGCTCCGCCTAGGCCTTGCCCTGACACTGTCCTTAACTCAGGCCTTGACACTACTACTAACTCAGGCCGTGATACTGACCCTAACTAAGGCCCTGACAGTGTCCCTGTCTAAGGGACTGAATGTCCTCCTAACTCTGGCCCTGCCATTATACATAAAAAAAGCTCTGATGCTCGTCCTAACCGAGGCCCTGAGACTGTCCTTCACTAAGGCCCTAACACTACTTCTAACTCAGGCCCTGTCATTATACCTAACGAAAGCTCTGATGCTAACCGTAACTAAGGCCCTGACAGTGACACTAACTAAGGCCTTGACACTATTCCTAACTAAGGGCCTAGCCCTAGCCCTAGTCCCAGCCCCAGCCCCAAAGCCAGCCCCAGCCCCAGCCTCTTATGCTTATCCTCTAAAGGCCCTTATGCTACTCTTAGGCCTTTCCGTGACACTGTCCTTAACTCAGGCCTTGACACTACTACTAACTCAGGCCGTGATACTGTCCCTAAATACGGCCCAGACAGTGTCCCTAACTAAGGGCCTGACTCCCCTCCTAACTGTGTCCCTGCCATTATACATAAAAATGGCTCTGACGCTCATCCTAATCGAGGGCCTGACACTGTCCCTCACTAAGGCCCTGACACTACTTCTAACTCAGGGACACATTATACCTAACGAAGGCTCTGATTGTAACCCTAACTATGGCCCTGACAGTGACCCTAAGTAAGGCCTTGACACTATTCCTAACTAAGGGCCTAGCCCCAGCCCCAGCTCCAGCCCAAGCCCCAGGCCCAGCCCTAGCCCTAGCTCCAGGCACAGCCCCAGTCCTAGCCCCAGCCCCAGGCCCAAACCCAACCCCTGACGCTGATCCTACAGAGGCCCTTATGGTCCTCCTAGGCCTTGCCCTGACACTGTCCTTAACTCAGGTCTTGACACTACTACTAACTCAGGCCGTGATACTGTCCCTAACTAAGGCCCTGACAGTGTCCCTAACTAAGGGTCTGACTCTCCTCCTAACTCTGGCCCTGTCAGTGTCCCTAACTAAGGGTTTGACTCTCCACCTAACTCTGGCCCTGCCATTATACATAAAAAAGGCTCTGACGCTCGTCCTAATCGAGGGCCTGACACTGTCCCTCACTAAGGCCCTGACACTACTTCTAACTCAGGGCCACATTATACCTAACGAAGGCTGTGATGCTAACCCTAACTATGGCCCTGACAGTGTCCCTAACTAAGGCCTTGACACTATTCCTAAATAAGGGCCTAGACCTAAACCTAGCCCCAGCCCTAGCCCCAGCCCTAGCCCCAGCCCTAGCCCCAGTCCCAGCCCCAGCCCGAGCCCGAGCCCCAGCCCCAGCCCCAGCCCCATCCTTAGCCTCAGCCTCAGCCCCAGCTCCAGCCCCAGCCCCAGCCCTAGCCCCAGCCCTAGCCCCAGTCCTAGCCCCAGTCCCAGTCCCAGCCCCAGCCCCAGCCCCAGCCCCAGCCCCAGCCCTAGCCTCAGCCTCAGCCCCAGCTCCAGCCCCAGCTCCAGCCCTAGCCCCAGCCCCAGCCCCAGGCCTAGCCCTAGCCCCAGCCCCAGCCCCTGCCCTAGCCCCAGCCCCAGGCCCAACCCCAGGTCCTGATGCTGATCCTACAGAGGCCCTTATGCTCCTCCTAGGCCTTGCCCTGACACTGTCCTTAACTCAGGCCTTGACACTACTACTAACTCAGGCCGTGATACTGTCCCTAACTAAGGCCCTGACAGTGTCCCTGTCTAAGGGACTGAATGTCCTCCTAACTCTGGCCCTGCCATTATACACAAAAAAAGCTCTGACGCTCGTCCTACGCGAGGCCCTGAGACTGTCCTTCTCTAAGGCCCTAACACTACTTGTAACTCAGGCCCTGTCATTATACCTAACGAAAGCTCTTATGGTAACCCTCACTAAGGCCGTGACAGTGACACTAACTAAGGCCTTGACACTCTTCCTAACTAAGGGCCTAGCCCTAGCCCTAGCCCCAGCCCTAGCTCCAGTCCCAGCCCCAGCCCTAGCCCCAGTCCCAGCCCCATCCCCAGCCCTAGCCCCAGCCCCAGCCCCAACCCCAGCCCCAGCCCCCACCCCTAATCCTACAGAGGCCCTTATGCTCCTCCTAGGCCTTTCCCTGACACTGTCCTTAACTAAGGCATTGTCACTATTTCTAACTAAGGCCCCAACCCCAGCGCCAGCCCCACGCAGCCCCAGTCCCAGGCCCAGGCCCAGGCCCAGCCCTAGCCCCAGCCCTAGCCTCAGTCCCAGCCCCAGCCCTAGCCCCAGCCCCCGCCCCAGCCCCAGCCTCTGTTGCTTATCCTACAAAGGCCCTTATGCTACTCCTATGCCTTTCCGTGACACTGTCCTTAACTCAGGCCTTGACACTACTATTAACTCAGGCCGTGATACTGTCCCTCACTACGGCCCTGACAGTGTCCCTAACTAAGGGCCTGACTCTCCTCCTAACTCTGGCCCTGCCATTATACATAAAAAAGGCTCTGACGCTCGTCCTAATCGAGGGCCTGACACTGTCCCTCACTAAGGCCCTGACACTACTTCTAACTCAGGGCCACATTATACCTAACGAAGGCTCTGATGCCAACCCTAACTATGGCCCTGACAGTGACCCTAACTAAGGCCTTCACACTATTCCTAACTAAGACCCCAGCCGTAGCCCGACCCCTAGCCCCAGCTCCAGCCCTAGCCCAAGGCCCAGCCCTAGCCCTAGCCCCAGCCCCAGCCCCAGTCCTAGCCCCAGCCCAAGGCCCAACCCCAGCACCTGATGCTGATCCTACAGAGGCCCTTATGCTCCTCCTAGGCCTTGCCCTGACACTGTCCTCAACTCAGGCCTTGACACTACTACTAACTCAGGCCGTGATACTGTCCCTAACTAAGGCCCTGACAGTGTCCCTGTATAAGGGAATGAATGTCCTCCTAACTGTGGCCCTGCCATTATACATAAAAAAGGCTCTGACGCTCGTCCTAATCGAGGCCCAGAGAGTGTCCCTCACTAAGGCCCTGACCCTACTTCTAACTCAGGGCCACCTTATACCTAACGAAGGCTCTGATGCTAACCCTAACTATGGCCCTGACAGTGACCCTAACTAAGGCCTTGACCCTATTCCTAACTGAGGGCCGAGCCCTAGCCCTAGCCCCAGCCCAAACCCCATCCTCAGCCCTAGCCCCAGGCCCAGCCCTAGCCCCACCCACAGCCCCAGGCCCAACCGCAGCCCCTGATGCTGATCCTACAGAGGCCCTTATGCTCCGCCTAGGCCTTGCCCTGACACTGTCTTTAACTCAGGCCTTGACACTACTACTAACTCAGGCCCTGTGATTATACCTAAGGAAAGCTCTGATGCTAAACCTAACTAAGGCCCTGACAGTGACACTAAGTAAGGCCTTGACACTATTGGTAACTAAGGCCCCAGCCCTAGCCCGACCCCTAGCCCAAGCTCCAGCCCTAGCCCCAGCTCCAGCCCTAGCCCAAGCCCCAGCCCCAGCCCTAGCCTCAGCCGCAGCCCCAGCCCTAGCCCCAAACCCAACCCAAGCCCCAGCCCCAGCCCTAGCCCTAGCCCCTGATGCTGATCCTATAGAGGCCCTTATGATCCTCCTAGGCCTTCCCCTGACAATGTGGTAACTAAGGCCTTGACACTATTTCTAACTAAGGCCCCAGGTCCAGCCCCAGCCGCAGCCCCAGCCCCTGATGCTGATCCTATAGAGCCCTTTATGCTCCTCCTAGGCCTTGCCCTGACACTGTCCTTAAGGAAGGCCTTGACCCTATTCCTAACTAAGGGCCTAGCCCTAAACCTAGCCCCAGGCCCAGCCCCAGCCCTAGCCCAAGCCATAGCCCCAGTCCCAGCCCCAGCCCCAGCCCTAGCCCTAGCCCCAGACCCAGCCCTAGCCTTAGCCTCAGCCCCAGCTCCAGCCCCAGCCCCAGCCACAACCCTAGCCCTAGCCCTAGCCCCAGACTTAGCCCCAGCCCTAGCCCCAGCCCCAGGCCCAACCCCAGCCCCTGATGCTGATCCTACAGAGGCCCTTATGCTCCGCCTAGGCCTTGCCCTGACACTGTCCTTAACTCAGGCCTTGACACTACTACTAACTCAGGCCGTGATACTGACCCTAACTAAGGCCCTGACAGTGTCCCTGTCTAAGGGACTGAATGTCCTCCTAACTCTGGCCCTGCCATTATACATAAAAAAAGCTCTGATGCTCGTCCTAACCGAGGCCCTGAGACTGTCCTTCACTAAGGCCCTAACACTACTTCTAACTCAGGCCCTGTCATTATACCTAACGAAAGCTCTGATGCTAACCGTAACTAAGGCCCTGACAGTGACACTAACTAAGGCCTTGACACTATTCCTAACTAAGGGCCTAGCCCTAGCCCTAGTCCCAGCCCCAGCCCCAAAGCCAGCCCCAGCCCCAGCCTCTTATGCTTATCCTCTAAAGGCCCTTATGCTACTCTTAGGCCTTTCCGTGACACTGTCCTTAACTCAGGCCTTGACACTACTACTAACTCAGGCCGTGATACTGTCCCTAAATACGGCCCAGACAGTGTCCCTAACTAAGGGCCTGACTCCCCTCCTAACTGTGTCCCTGCCATTATACATAAAAATGGCTCTGACGCTCATCCTAATCGAGGGCCTGACACTGTCCCTCACTAAGGCCCTGACACTACTTCTAACTCAGGGACACATTATACCTAACGAAGGCTCTGATTGTAACCCTAACTATGGCCCTGACAGTGACCCTAAGTAAGGCCTTGACACTATTCCTAACTAAGGGCCTAGCCCCAGCCCCAGCTCCAGCCCAAGCCCCAGGCCCAGCCCTAGCCCTAGCTCCAGGCACAGCCCCAGTCCTAGCCCCAGCCCCAGGCCCAAACCCAACCCCTGACGCTGATCCTACAGAGGCCCTTATGGTCCTCCTAGGCCTTGCCCTGACACTGTCCTTAACTCAGGTCTTGACACTACTACTAACTCAGGCCGTGATACTGTCCCTAACTAAGGCCCTGACAGTGTCCCTAACTAAGGGTCTGACTCTCCTCCTAACTCTGGCCCTGTCAGTGTCCCTAACTAAGGGTTTGACTCTCCACCTAACTCTGGCCCTGCCATTATACATAAAAAAGGCTCTGACGCTCGTCCTAATCGAGGGCCTGACACTGTCCCTCACTAAGGCCCTGACACTACTTCTAACTCAGGGCCACATTATACCTAACGAAGGCTGTGATGCTAACCCTAACTATGGCCCTGACAGTGTCCCTAACTAAGGCCTTGACACTATTCCTAAATAAGGGCCTAGACCTAAACCTAGCCCCAGCCCTAGCCCCAGCCCTAGCCCCAGCCCTAGCCCCAGTCCCAGCCCCAGCCCGAGCCCGAGCCCCAGCCCCAGCCCCAGCCCCATCCTTAGCCTCAGCCTCAGCCCCAGCTCCAGCCCCAGCCCCAGCCCTAGCCCCAGCCCTAGCCCCAGTCCTAGCCCCAGTCCCAGTCCCAGCCCCAGCCCCAGCCCCAGCCCCAGCCCCAGCCCTAGCCTCAGCCTCAGCCCCAGCTCCAGCCCCAGCTCCAGCCCTAGCCCCAGCCCCAGCCCCAGGCCTAGCCCTAGCCCCAGCCCCAGCCCCTGCCCTAGCCCCAGCCCCAGGCCCAACCCCAGGTCCTGATGCTGATCCTACAGAGGCCCTTATGCTCCTCCTAGGCCTTGCCCTGACACTGTCCTTAACTCAGGCCTTGACACTACTACTAACTCAGGCCGTGATACTGTCCCTAACTAAGGCCCTGACAGTGTCCCTGTCTAAGGGACTGAATGTCCTCCTAACTCTGGCCCTGCCATTATACACAAAAAAAGCTCTGACGCTCGTCCTACGCGAGGCCCTGAGACTGTCCTTCTCTAAGGCCCTAACACTACTTGTAACTCAGGCCCTGTCATTATACCTAACGAAAGCTCTTATGGTAACCCTCACTAAGGCCGTGACAGTGACACTAACTAAGGCCTTGACACTCTTCCTAACTAAGGGCCTAGCCCTAGCCCTAGCCCCAGCCCTAGCTCCAGTCCCAGCCCCAGCCCTAGCCCCAGTCCCAGCCCCATCCCCAGCCCTAGCCCCAGCCCCAGCCCCAACCCCAGCCCCAGCCCCCACCCCTAATCCTACAGAGGCCCTTATGCTCCTCCTAGGCCTTTCCCTGACACTGTCCTTAACTAAGGCATTGTCACTATTTCTAACTAAGGCCCCAACCCCAGCGCCAGCCCCACGCAGCCCCAGTCCCAGGCCCAGGCCCAGGCCCAGCCCTAGCCCCAGCCCTAGCCTCAGTCCCAGCCCCAGCCCTAGCCCCAGCCCCCGCCCCAGCCCCAGCCTCTGTTGCTTATCCTACAAAGGCCCTTATGCTACTCCTATGCCTTTCCGTGACACTGTCCTTAACTCAGGCCTTGACACTACTATTAACTCAGGCCGTGATACTGTCCCTCACTACGGCCCTGACAGTGTCCCTAACTAAGGGCCTGACTCTCCTCCTAACTCTGGCCCTGCCATTATACATAAAAAAGGCTCTGACGCTCGTCCCTAATCGAGGGCCTGACACTGTCCCTCACTAAGGCCCTGACACTACTTCTAACTCAGGGCCACATTATACCTAACGAAGGCTCTGATGCCAACCCTAACTATGGCCCTGACAGTGACCCTAACTAAGGCCTTCACACTATTCCTAACTAAGACCCCAGCCGTAGCCCGACCCCTAGCCCCAGCTCCAGCCCTAGCCCAAGGCCCAGCCCTAGCCCTAGCCCCAGCCCCAGCCCCAGTCCTAGCCCCAGCCCAAGGCCCAACCCCAGCACCTGATGCTGATCCTACAGAGGCCCTTATGCTCCTCCTAGGCCTTGCCCTGACACTGTCCTCAACTCAGGCCTTGACACTACTACTAACTCAGGCCGTGATACTGTCCCTAACTAAGGCCCTGACAGTGTCCCTGTATAAGGGAATGAATGTCCTCCTAACTGTGGCCCTGCCATTATACATAAAAAAGGCTCTGACGCTCGTCCTAATCGAGGCCCAGAGAGTGTCCCTCACTAAGGCCCTGACACTACTTCTAACTCAGGGCCACATTATACCTAACGAAGGCTCTGATGCTAACCCTAACTATGGCTCTGACAGTGACCCTAACTAAGGCCTTGACACTATTCCTAACTAAGGGCCGAGCCCCAGCCCTAGCCCCAGCCCCACCCCGAGCCCTAGCCTCAGGCTCAGCCCTAGCCCTAGCCACAGCCTCAGCCCCCGTACTAGCCCCAGCCACAGGCCCAACCCCAGCCCCTGATGCTGATCCTACAGAGGCCCTTATGCTCCTCCTAGGCCTTGCCCTCACACTGTCCTTAACTCAGTCCTTGACACTACTACTAACTTAGGCCCTGTCATTATACCTAACGAAAGCTCTGATGCTAAACCTAACTAAGGCCCTGACAGTGACACTAACTAAGGCCTTGATACTATTGCTAACTAAGGCCCCAGCCCTAGCCCGACCCCTAGCCCCAGCTCCAGCCCTAGCCCAAGCCCCAGCCCCAGCCCCAGCCCTAGCCCCAGCGGCAGCCGCAGTCCCAGCCCTAGCCCCAACCCCACCCCCAGCCCAAGCCCCAGCCCCTGATGCTGATCCTATAGAGGCCCTTATGATCCTTCTAGGCGTTCGCCTGACAATGTGGTAACTAAGGCCTTGACACTATTTCTAACTAAGGCCCCAGGTCCAGCCCCAGCCGCAGCCCCAGCCCCTGATGCTGATCCTATAGAGGCCTTTATGCTCCTCCTAGGCCTTGCCCTGACACTGTCCTTAACTCAGGCCCTGACACTACTTCTAACTCAGGCCCTGTCATTATACCTAACGAAAGCTCTGATGCTAAACCTAACTAAGGCCCTGACAGTGACACTAACTAAGGCCTTGACACTATTCGTAACTAAGGCCCCAGCCCCAGCCGCAGCCGCAGTCCCAGCCCTAGCCCGAACCCCAGCCCCAGCCCCAGCCCCTGATGCTGATCCTATAGAGGCCCTTACGATCCTCCTAGGCCTTCCCCTGACAATGTGGTAACTAAGGCCTTGACACTATTTCTAACTAAGGCCCCAGGTCCAGCCCCAGCCTCAGCCCCAGCCCCTGATGCTGATCCTATAGAGGCCTTTATGCTCCTCCTAGGCCTTGCCCTGACACTGTCCTTAAGTAAGGCCTTGACCCTATTCCTAACTAAGGGCCTAGCCCTAAACCTAGCCCCAGGCCCAGCCCCAGCCCTAGCCCCAGCCCTATCCCTAGTCCCAGCCCCAGCCCTAGCCCCAGTCCCAGCCCCAGCCCTAGCCCTAGCCCCAGACACAGCCCTAGCCTTAGCCTCAGCCTCAGCTCCAGCCCCAGCCCCAGCCCTAGCCCCAGCCCCGGCCCCAGCCCTAGCCCTGGCCCTAGCCCCAGCCCCGGCCCCAGCCCCAGCCCCAGCCCTAGCCCTAGTCCCAGACACAGCCCTAGCCTTAGCCTCAGCCTCAGCTCCAGCCCCAGCCCCAGCCCTAGCCCCAGCCCCAGCCCCAGCCCTAACCCTGGCCCCAGCCCCAGCCCCAGCCCCAGCCCCAGGCCCAACCCCAGCCCCTGATGCTGATCCCACAGAGACCCTTATGCTCCTCCTAGGCCTTGCCCTGACACTGTCCTTAACTCAGGCCTTGACACTACTACTAACTCAGGCTGTGATACTGTCCCTAAGGCCCTGACAGTGTCCCTGAATAAGGGACTGAATGTCCTCCTAACTCTGGCCCTGCCATTATACACAAAAAAAGCTCTGACGCTCGTCCTACGCGAGGCCCTGAGACTGTCCTTCTCTAAGGCCCTAACACTACTTGTAACTCAGGCCCTGTCATTATACCTAACGAAAGCTCTTATGGTAACCCTCACTAAGGCCGTGACAGTGACACTAACTAAGGCCTTGACACTCTTCCTAACTAAGGGCCTAGCCCTAGCCCTAGCCCCAGCCCTAGCTCCAGTCCCAGCCCCAGCCCTAGCCCCAGTCCCAGCCCCATCCCCAGCCCTAGCCCCAGCCCCAGCCCCAACCCCAGCCCCAGCCCCCACCCCTAATCCTACAGAGGCCCTTATGCTCCTCCTAGGCCTTTCCCTGACACTGTCCTTAACTAAGGCATTGTCACTATTTCTAACTAAGGCCCCAGCCCCAGCGCCAGCCCCACGCAGCCCCAGTCCCAGGCCCAGGCCCAGGCCCAGCCCTAGCCCCAGCCCTAGCCTCAGTCCCAGCCCCAGCCCTAGCCCCAGCCCCCGCCCCAGCCCCAGCCTCTGTTGCTTATCCTACAAAGGCCCTTATGCTACTCCTATGCCTTTCCGTGACACTGTCCTTAACTCAGGCCTTGACACTACTACTAACTCAGGCCGTGATACTGTCCCTCACTACGGCCCTGACAGTGTCCCTAACTAAGGGCCTGACTCTCCTCCTAACTCTGGCCCTGCCATTATACATAAAAAAGGCTCTGACGCTCGTCCTAATCGAGGGCCTGACACTGTCCCTCACTAAGGCCCTGACACTACTTCTAACTCAGGGCCACATTATACCTAACGAAGGCTCTGATGCCAACCCTAACTATGGCCCTGACAGTGACCCTAACTAAGGCCTTCACACTATTCCTAACTAAGGCCCCAGCCGTAGCCCGACCCCTAGCCCCAGCTCCAGCCCTAGCCCAAGGCCCAGCCCTAGCCCTAGCCCCAGCCCCAGCCCCAGTGCTAGCCCCAGCCCAAGGCCCAACCCCAGCATCTGATGCTGATCCTACAGAGGCCCTTATGCTCCTCCTAGGCCTTGCCCTGACACTGTCCTCAACTCAGGCCTTGACACTACTACTAACTGAGGCCGTAATACTGTCCCTAACTAAGGCCCTGACAGTGTCCCTGTATAAGGGAATGAATGTCCTCCTAACTGTGGCCCTGCCATTATACATAAAAAAGGCTCTGACGCTCGTCCTAATCGAGGCCCAGAGAGTGTCCCTCACTAAGGCCCTGACACTACTTCTAACTCAGGGCCACATTATACCTAACGAAGGCTCTGATGCTAACCCTAACTATGGCTCTGACAGTGACCCTAACTAAGGCCTTGACACTATTCCTAACTAAGGGCCGAGCCCCAGCCCTAGCCCCAGCCCCACCCCGAGCCCTAGCCTCAGGCTCAGCCCTAGCCCTAGCCACAGCCTCAGCCCCCGTACTAGCCCCAGCCACAGGCCCAACCCCAGCCCCTGATGCTGATCCTACAGAGGCCCTTATGCTCCTCCTAGGCCTTGCCCTCACACTGTCCTTAACTCAGTCCTTGACACTACTACTAACTTAGGCCCTGTCATTATACCTAACGAAAGCTCTGATGCTAAACCTAACTAAGGCCCTGACAGTGACACTAACTAAGGCCTTGATACTATTGCTAACTAAGGCCCCAGCCCTAGCCCGACCCCTAGCCCCAGCTCCAGCCCTAGCCCAAGCCCCAGCCCCAGCCCCAGCCCTAGCCCCAGCGGCAGCCGCAGTCCCAGCCCTAGCCCCAACCCCACCCCCAGCCCAAGCCCCAGCCCCTGATGCTGATCCTATAGAGGCCCTTATGATCCTTCTAGGCGTTCGCCTGACAATGTGGTAACTAAGGCCTTGACACTATTTCTAACTAAGGCCCCAGGTCCAGCCCCAGCCGCAGCCCCAGCCCCTGATGCTGATCCTATAGAGGCCTTTATGCTCCTCCTAGGCCTTGCCCTGACACTGTCCTTAACTCAGGCCCTGACACTACTTCTAACTCAGGCCCTGTCATTATACCTAACGAAAGCTCTGATGCTAAACCTAACTAAGGCCCTGACAGTGACACTAACTAAGGCCTTGACACTATTCGTAACTAAGGCCCCAGCCCTAGCCCCAGCCGCAGCCGCAGTCCCAGCCCTAGCCCGAACCCCAGCCCCAGCCCCAGCCCCTGATGCTGATCCTATAGAGGCCCTTACGATCCTCCTAGGCCTTCCCCTGACAATGTGGTAACTAAGGCCTTGACACTATTTCTAACTAAGGCCCCAGGTCCAGCCCCAGCCTCAGCCCCAGCCCCTGATGCTGATCCTATAGAGGCCTTTATGCTCCTCCTAGGCCTTGCCCTGACACTGTCCTTAAGTAAGGCCTTGACCCTATTCCTAACTAAGGGCCTAGCCCTAAACCTAGCCCCAGGCCCAGCCCCAGCCCTAGCCCCAGCCCTAGCCCTAGTCCCAGCCCCAGCCCTAGCCCCAGTCCCAGCCCCAGCCCTAGCCCTAGCCCCAGACACAGCCCTAGCCTTAGCCTCAGCCTCAGCTCCAGCCCCAGCCCCAGCCCTAGCCCCAGCCCCGGCCCCAGCCCTAGCCCTGGCCCCGGCCCCAGCCCCGGCCCCAGCCCCAGCCCCAGCCCTAGCCCTAGTCCCAGACACAGCCCTAGCCTTAGCCTCAGCCTCAGCTCCAGCCCCAGCCCCAGCCCTAGCCCCAGCCCCAGCCCCAGCCCCAGCCCCAGCCCCAGGCCCAACCCCAGCCCCTGATGCTGATCCCACAGAGACCCTTATGCTCCTCCTAGGCCTTGCCCTGACACTGTCCTTAACTCAGGCCTTGACACTACTACTAACTCAGGCCGTGATACTGTCCCTAAGGCCCTGACAGTGTCCCTGAATAAGGGACTGAATGTCCTCCTAACTCTGGCCCTGCCATTATACATATAAAAAGCTCTGACGGTCGTCCTAACTGAGGCCCTGAGACTGTCCCTCACTAAGGCCCTGATACTACTTCTAACTCAGGCCCTGTTATTATACCTAACGAAAGCTCTGATGCTAACCCTAACTAAGGCCCTGACAGTGACACTAAGGCCTTGACACTATTCCTAACTAAGGCCCCAGCCGTAGCCCAACCCCTAGCCCCAGCCACAGCCCCAGTCCTAGCCCCAGCCCAAGGCCCAACCCCAGCACCTGATATTGATCCTACAGAGGCCCTTATGCTCCTCCTAGGCCTTGCCCTGACACTGTCCTCAACTCAGGCCTTGACACTACTACTAAATCAGGCCGTGATACTGTCCCTAAGGCCCTGACATTGTCCCTGTATAAGGGAATGAATGTCCTTCTAACTGTGGCCCTGCCATTATACATAAAAAAAGCTCTGAAGCTCGTCCTAACTGAGGCCCTGAGACTCCCTCACTAAGGCCATGACACTACTTCTAACTCAGGCCCTGTCATTATACCTGACGAAAGCTCTGATGCTAACCCGAAATAAGGCCCTGACAGTGATACTAACTAAAGCCTTGACAGTATTCCTAACTAAGGGCCTAGCCCGAGCCCCAGCCCTAGCTCCAGGCCCAGGCCCAGCCCCAGCCGCAGCCCCAGCCCCAATCCCAGCCCGAGCCCCAGCCTCTGATGCTTATCCTACAAAGGCCCTTATGCTACTCCTAGGCCTTGCCCTGACACTGTCCTTAACTCAGGCCTTGACACTACTACTAACTCAGGCCGTGATACTGTCCCTCACTACGGCCCTGACAGTGTCCCTAACTAAGGGCCTGACTCTCCTCCTAACTGTGACCCTGCCATTATACATAAAAAAGGCTCTGACGCTCGTCCTAATCGAGGGCCTGACACTGTCCCTCACTAATGCCCTGACACTACTTCTAACTCAGGGCCACATTATACCTAACGAAGGCTCTGATGCCAACCCTAACTATGGCCCTGACAGTGACCCTAACTAAGGCCTTGACACTATTCCTAACTAAGGGCCGAGCCCTAGCCCTAACCCCAGCCACAGCCCCAGTCCTAGCCCCAGCCCAAGGCCCAACCCCAGCCCCTGATGCTGATCCTACAGAGGCCCTTATGCTCCTCCTAGGCCTTGCCCTGACACTGTCCTCAACTCAGGCCTTGACACTACTACTAACTCAGGCCGTGATACTGTCCCTAACTAAGGCCCTGACAGTGTCCCTGTATAAGGGACTGCATGTCCTCCTAACTCTGGCCCTGCCATTATACATAAAAAAAGCTCTGAAGCTTGTCCTAACCGAGGCCCTGAGACTGTCCCTCACTAAGGCCCTAACACTATTTCTAACTCAGGCCCTGTCATTATACCTGACGAAAGCTCTGATGCTAACCCGAAATAAGGCCCTGACAGTGATACTAACTAAGGCCTTGACAGTATTCCTAACTAAGGGCCTAGCCCTAGCACTAGCCCCAGCCCCAGCCCCAGCCCCAGCCCTAGGCCCAGTCCCAGCCCCAGCCCCAGCCCCATCCCCAGCCCGAGCCCCAGCCTTTGGTGCTTATCCTACAAAGGCCCTTATGCTACTCCTAGGCCTTGCCCTGACACTGTCCTTAACTCAGGCCTTGACACTACGACTAACTGAGGCCGTGATACTGTCCCTAACTACGGCCCTGACAGTGTCCCTAACTAAGGGTCTGACTCTCCTCCTAACTGTGTCCCTGCCATTATACATAAAAAAGGCTCTGACGCTCGTCCTAATCGAGGGCCTGACACTGTCCCTCACTAAGGCCCTGACACTAATTGTAACTCAGGGCCACATTATACCTAACGAAGGCTCTGATGCTAACCCTAACTATGGCCCTGACAGTGACCCTAACTAAGGCCTTGACACTATTCCTAACTAAGGGCTGAGCCGTAGCCCTAGCCCTAGCCCCAGCCCCAGCCCGAGCCCTATCCTCAGGTTCAGCCCTAGCCGTAGCCCCAGCCTCAGCCCCAGTACTAGCCCCAGCCGCAGGGCCAACCCCAGCCCCTGATGCTGATCCTACAGAGGCCCTTATGCTCCTCCTAGGCCTTGCCCTCACACTGTCCTTAACTCAGGCCTTGACACTACTACTAACTTAGGCCCTGTCATTATACCTAACGAAAGCTCTGATGCTAAACCTAACTAAGGCCCTGACAGTGACACTAACTAAGGCCTTGATACTATTGCTAACTAAGGCCCCAGCCCTAGCCCGACCCCTAGCCCCAGCTCCAGCCCTAGCCCAAGCCCCAGCCCCAGCCCCAGCCCCAGCCCTAGCCCCAGCCCTAGCCCCAGTGGCAGCCACAGTCCCAGCCCTAGCCCCAACCCCACCCCTAGCCCGAGCCCCAGCCCCTGATGCTGATCCTATAGAGGCCTTTATGCTCCTCCTAGGCCTTGCCCTGACACTGTCCTTAATTAAGGCCTTGACCCTATTCCTAACTAAGGGCCTAGCCCTAAACCTAGCCCCAGGCCCAGCCCCAGCCCTAGCCCCAGCCCTAGCCCCAGTCCCAGCCCCAGCCCTAGCCCCAGCCCCAGACACAGCCCTAGCCTTAGCCTCAGCCTCAGCTCCAGCCCCAGCCCCAGCCCTAGCCCCAGCCCCAGCCCCAGCCCTAGCCCCGGCCCCAGCCCCAGCCCCAGCCCCAGCCCCAGGCCCAACCCCAGCCCCTGATGCTGATCCTACAGAGACCCTTATGCTCCTCCTAGGCCTTGCCGTGACACTGTCCTTAACTCAGGCCTTGACACTACTACTAACTCAGGCCGTGATACTGTCCCTAAGGCCCTGATAGTGTCCCTGAATAAGGGACTGAATGTCCTCCTAACTCTGGCCCTGCCATTATACATAAAAAAAGCTCTGACGCTCGTCCTAACCGAGGCCCAGAGAGTGTCCCTCACTAAGGCCCTGACACTACTACTAACTCAGGCCCTGTCATTATACCTAACGAAAGCTCTGTTGCTAAACCTAACTAAGGCCCTGACAGTGACGCTAACTAAGGCCTTGACACTATTCGTAACTAAGGCCCAGCCCTAGCCCGACCCCTAGCCCCAGCCGCAGCCGCAGTCCCAGCCCTAGCCCCAGCCCCAGGCCCAGCCCCAGCTTCAGCCCTAGCCCCTGATGCTGATCCTATAGAGGCCCTTATGATCCTCCTAGGGCTTCCCCTGACAATGTGGTAACTAAGGCCTTGACACTATTTCTAACTAAGGCCCCAGGTCCAGCCGCAGCCGCAGCCCCAGCCCCTGATGCTGATCCTATAGAGGCCCTTATCCTCCTCCTAGGCCTTGCCCTGACAGTGTCATTAAGTAAGGCCTTGACCCTATTCCTAACTAAGGGCCTAGCCCTAAACCTAGCCCCAGCCCCAACCCCAGTCCGAGCCCCAGCCTCTTATGCTTATCCTACAAAGGCCCTTATGCTACTCCTAGGCCTTGCCCTGACACTGTCCTTAACTCAGGCCTTGACACTTCTACTAACTCAGGCTGTGATACTGTCCCTCACTACGGCCCTGACAGTGTCCCTAACTAAGGGTGTGACTCTCCTCCTAACTGTGTCCCTGCGATTATACATAAAAAGGGCTCTGACGCTCGTTCTAATCGAGGGCCTGACACTGTCCCTCACTAAGGCCCTGACCCTACTTCTAACTCAGGGCCACCTTATACCTAACGAAGGCTCTGATGCTAACCCTAACTATGGCCCTGACAGTGACCCTAACTAAGGCCTTGACCCTATTCCTAACTGAGGGCCGAGCCCTAGCCCTAGCCCCAGCCCAAACCCCATCCTCAGCCCTAGCCCCAGGCCCAGCCCTAGCCCCACCCACAGCCCCAGGCCCAACCGCAGCCCCTGATGCTGATCCTACAGAGGCCCTTATGCTCCGCCTAGGCCTTGCCCTGACACTGTCTTTAACTCAGGCCTTGACACTACTACTAACTCAGGCCCTGTGATTATACCTAAGGAAAGCTCTGATGCTAAACCTAACTAAGGCCCTGACAGTGACACTAAGTAAGGCCTTGACACTATTGGTAACTAAGGCCCCAGCCCTAGCCCGACCCCTAGCCCAAGCTCCAGCCCTAGCCCCAGCTCCAGCCCTAGCCCAAGCCCCAGCCCCAGCCCTAGCCTCAGCCGCAGCCCCAGCCCTAGCCCCAAACCCAACCCAAGCCCCAGCCCCAGCCCTAGCCCTAGCCCCTGATGCTGATCCTATAGAGGCCCTTATGATCCTCCTAGGCCTTCCCCTGACAATGTGGTAACTAAGGCCTTGACACTATTTCTAACTAAGGCCCCAGGTCCAGCCCCAGCCGCAGCCCCAGCCCCTGATGCTGATCCTATAGAGCCCTTTATGCTCCTCCTAGGCCTTGCCCTGACACTGTCCTTAAGGAAGGCCTTGACCCTATTCCTAACTAAGGGCCTAGCCCTAAACCTAGCCCCAGGCCCAGCCCCAGCCCTAGCCCAAGCCATAGCCCCAGTCCCAGCCCCAGCCCCAGCCCTAGCCCTAGCCCCAGACCCAGCCCTAGCCTTAGCCTCAGCCCCAGCTCCAGCCCCAGCCCCAGCCACAACCCTAGCCCTAGCCCTAGCCCCAGACTTAGCCCCAGCCCTAGCCCCAGCCCCAGGCCCAACCCCAGCCCCTGATGCTGATCCTACAGAGGCCCTTATGCTCCGCCTAGGCCTTGCCCTGACACTGTCCTTAACTCAGGCCTTGACACTACTACTAACTCAGGCCGTGATACTGACCCTAACTAAGGCCCTGACAGTGTCCCTGTCTAAGGGACTGAATGTCCTCCTAACTCTGGCCCTGCCATTATACATAAAAAAAGCTCTGATGCTCGTCCTAACCGAGGCCCTGAGACTGTCCTTCACTAAGGCCCTAACACTACTTCTAACTCAGGCCCTGTCATTATACCTAACGAAAGCTCTGATGCTAACCGTAACTAAGGCCCTGACAGTGACACTAACTAAGGCCTTGACACTATTCCTAACTAAGGGCCTAGCCCTAGCCCTAGTCCCAGCCCCAGCCCCAAAGCCAGCCCCAGCCCCAGCCTCTTATGCTTATCCTCTAAAGGCCCTTATGCTACTCTTAGGCCTTTCCGTGACACTGTCCTTAACTCAGGCCTTGACACTACTACTAACTCAGGCCGTGATACTGTCCCTAAATACGGCCCAGACAGTGTCCCTAACTAAGGGCCTGACTCCCCTCCTAACTGTGTCCCTGCCATTATACATAAAAATGGCTCTGACGCTCATCCTAATCGAGGGCCTGACACTGTCCCTCACTAAGGCCCTGACACTACTTCTAACTCAGGGACACATTATACCTAACGAAGGCTCTGATTGTAACCCTAACTATGGCCCTGACAGTGACCCTAAGTAAGGCCTTGACACTATTCCTAACTAAGGGCCTAGCCCCAGCCCCAGCTCCAGCCCAAGCCCCAGGCCCAGCCCTAGCCCTAGCTCCAGGCACAGCCCCAGTCCTAGCCCCAGCCCCAGGCCCAAACCCAACCCCTGACGCTGATCCTACAGAGGCCCTTATGGTCCTCCTAGGCCTTGCCCTGACACTGTCCTTAACTCAGGTCTTGACACTACTACTAACTCAGGCCGTGATACTGTCCCTAACTAAGGCCCTGACAGTGTCCCTAACTAAGGGTCTGACTCTCCTCCTAACTCTGGCCCTGTCAGTGTCCCTAACTAAGGGTTTGACTCTCCACCTAACTCTGGCCCTGCCATTATACATAAAAAAGGCTCTGACGCTCGTCCTAATCGAGGGCCTGACACTGTCCCTCACTAAGGCCCTGACACTACTTCTAACTCAGGGCCACATTATACCTAACGAAGGCTGTGATGCTAACCCTAACTATGGCCCTGACAGTGTCCCTAACTAAGGCCTTGACACTATTCCTAAATAAGGGCCTAGACCTAAACCTAGCCCCAGCCCTAGCCCCAGCCCTAGCCCCAGCCCTAGCCCCAGTCCCAGCCCCAGCCCGAGCCCGAGCCCCAGCCCCAGCCCCAGCCCCATCCTTAGCCTCAGCCTCAGCCCCAGCTCCAGCCCCAGCCCCAGCCCTAGCCCCAGCCCTAGCCCCAGTCCTAGCCCCAGTCCCAGTCCCAGCCCCAGCCCCAGCCCCAGCCCCAGCCCCAGCCCTAGCCTCAGCCTCAGCCCCAGCTCCAGCCCCAGCTCCAGCCCTAGCCCCAGCCCCAGCCCCAGGCCTAGCCCTAGCCCCAGCCCCAGCCCCTGCCCTAGCCCCAGCCCCAGGCCCAACCCCAGGTCCTGATGCTGATCCTACAGAGGCCCTTATGCTCCTCCTAGGCCTTGCCCTGACACTGTCCTTAACTCAGGCCTTGACACTACTACTAACTCAGGCCGTGATACTGTCCCTAACTAAGGCCCTGACAGTGTCCCTGTCTAAGGGACTGAATGTCCTCCTAACTCTGGCCCTGCCATTATACACAAAAAAAGCTCTGACGCTCGTCCTACGCGAGGCCCTGAGACTGTCCTTCTCTAAGGCCCTAACACTACTTGTAACTCAGGCCCTGTCATTATACCTAACGAAAGCTCTTATGGTAACCCTCACTAAGGCCGTGACAGTGACACTAACTAAGGCCTTGACACTCTTCCTAACTAAGGGCCTAGCCCTAGCCCTAGCCCCAGCCCTAGCTCCAGTCCCAGCCCCAGCCCTAGCCCCAGTCCCAGCCCCATCCCCAGCCCTAGCCCCAGCCCCAGCCCCAACCCCAGCCCCAGCCCCCACCCCTAATCCTACAGAGGCCCTTATGCTCCTCCTAGGCCTTTCCCTGACACTGTCCTTAACTAAGGCATTGTCACTATTTCTAACTAAGGCCCCAACCCCAGCGCCAGCCCCACGCAGCCCCAGTCCCAGGCCCAGGCCCAGGCCCAGCCCTAGCCCCAGCCCTAGCCTCAGTCCCAGCCCCAGCCCTAGCCCCAGCCCCCGCCCCAGCCCCAGCCTCTGTTGCTTATCCTACAAAGGCCCTTATGCTACTCCTATGCCTTTCCGTGACACTGTCCTTAACTCAGGCCTTGACACTACTATTAACTCAGGCCGTGATACTGTCCCTCACTACGGCCCTGACAGTGTCCCTAACTAAGGGCCTGACTCTCCTCCTAACTCTGGCCCTGCCATTATACATAAAAAAGGCTCTGACGCTCGTCCTAATCGAGGGCCTGACACTGTCCCTCACTAAGGCCCTGACACTACTTCTAACTCAGGGCCACATTATACCTAACGAAGGCTCTGATGCCAACCCTAACTATGGCCCTGACAGTGACCCTAACTAAGGCCTTCACACTATTCCTAACTAAGACCCCAGCCGTAGCCCGACCCCTAGCCCCAGCTCCAGCCCTAGCCCAAGGCCCAGCCCTAGCCCTAGCCCCAGCCCCAGCCCCAGTCCTAGCCCCAGCCCAAGGCCCAACCCCAGCACCTGATGCTGATCCTACAGAGGCCCTTATGCTCCTCCTAGGCCTTGCCCTGACACTGTCCTCAACTCAGGCCTTGACACTACTACTAACTCAGGCCGTGATACTGTCCCTAACTAAGGCCCTGACAGTGTCCCTGTATAAGGGAATGAATGTCCTCCTAACTGTGGCCCTGCCATTATACATAAAAAAGGCTCTGACGCTCGTCCTAATCGAGGCCCAGAGAGTGTCCCTCACTAAGGCCCTGACACTACTTCTAACTCAGGGCCACATTATACCTAACGAAGGCTCTGATGCTAACCCTAACTATGGCTCTGACAGTGACCCTAACTAAGGCCTTGACACTATTCCTAACTAAGGGCCGAGCCCCAGCCCTAGCCCCAGCCCCACCCCGAGCCCTAGCCTCAGGCTCAGCCCTAGCCCTAGCCACAGCCTCAGCCCCCGTACTAGCCCCAGCCACAGGCCCAACCCCAGCCCCTGATGCTGATCCTACAGAGGCCCTTATGCTCCTCCTAGGCCTTGCCCTCACACTGTCCTTAACTCAGTCCTTGACACTACTACTAACTTAGGCCCTGTCATTATACCTAACGAAAGCTCTGATGCTAAACCTAACTAAGGCCCTGACAGTGACACTAACTAAGGCCTTGATACTATTGCTAACTAAGGCCCCAGCCCTAGCCCGACCCCTAGCCCCAGCTCCAGCCCTAGCCCAAGCCCCAGCCCCAGCCCCAGCCCTAGCCCCAGCGGCAGCCGCAGTCCCAGCCCTAGCCCCAACCCCACCCCCAGCCCAAGCCCCAGCCCCTGATGCTGATCCTATAGAGGCCCTTATGATCCTTCTAGGCGTTCGCCTGACAATGTGGTAACTAAGGCCTTGACACTATTTCTAACTAAGGCCCCAGGTCCAGCCCCAGCCGCAGCCCCAGCCCCTGATGCTGATCCTATAGAGGCCTTTATGCTCCTCCTAGGCCTTGCCCTGACACTGTCCTTAACTCAGGCCCTGACACTACTTCTAACTCAGGCCCTGTCATTATACCTAACGAAAGCTCTGATGCTAAACCTAACTAAGGCCCTGACAGTGACACTAACTAAGGCCTTGACACTATTCGTAACTAAGGCCCCAGCCCCAGCCGCAGCCGCAGTCCCAGCCCTAGCCCGAACCCCAGCCCCAGCCCCAGCCCCTGATGCTGATCCTATAGAGGCCCTTACGATCCTCCTAGGCCTTCCCCTGACAATGTGGTAACTAAGGCCTTGACACTATTTCTAACTAAGGCCCCAGGTCCAGCCCCAGCCTCAGCCCCAGCCCCTGATGCTGATCCTATAGAGGCCTTTATGCTCCTCCTAGGCCTTGCCCTGACACTGTCCTTAAGTAAGGCCTTGACCCTATTCCTAACTAAGGGCCTAGCCCTAAACCTAGCCCCAGGCCCAGCCCCAGCCCTAGCCCCAGCCCTATCCCTAGTCCCAGCCCCAGCCCTAGCCCCAGTCCCAGCCCCAGCCCTAGCCCTAGCCCCAGACACAGCCCTAGCCTTAGCCTCAGCCTCAGCTCCAGCCCCAGCCCCAGCCCTAGCCCCAGCCCCGGCCCCAGCCCTAGCCCTGGCCCTAGCCCCAGCCCCGGCCCCAGCCCCAGCCCCAGCCCTAGCCCTAGTCCCAGACACAGCCCTAGCCTTAGCCTCAGCCTCAGCTCCAGCCCCAGCCCCAGCCCTAGCCCCAGCCCCAGCCCCAGCCCTAACCCTGGCCCCAGCCCCAGCCCCAGCCCCAGCCCCAGGCCCAACCCCAGCCCCTGATGCTGATCCCACAGAGACCCTTATGCTCCTCCTAGGCCTTGCCCTGACACTGTCCTTAACTCAGGCCTTGACACTACTACTAACTCAGGCTGTGATACTGTCCCTAAGGCCCTGACAGTGTCCCTGAATAAGGGACTGAATGTCCTCCTAACTCTGGCCCTGCCATTATACACAAAAAAAGCTCTGACGCTCGTCCTACGCGAGGCCCTGAGACTGTCCTTCTCTAAGGCCCTAACACTACTTGTAACTCAGGCCCTGTCATTATACCTAACGAAAGCTCTTATGGTAACCCTCACTAAGGCCGTGACAGTGACACTAACTAAGGCCTTGACACTCTTCCTAACTAAGGGCCTAGCCCTAGCCCTAGCCCCAGCCCTAGCTCCAGTCCCAGCCCCAGCCCTAGCCCCAGTCCCAGCCCCATCCCCAGCCCTAGCCCCAGCCCCAGCCCCAACCCCAGCCCCAGCCCCCACCCCTAATCCTACAGAGGCCCTTATGCTCCTCCTAGGCCTTTCCCTGACACTGTCCTTAACTAAGGCATTGTCACTATTTCTAACTAAGGCCCCAGCCCCAGCGCCAGCCCCACGCAGCCCCAGTCCCAGGCCCAGGCCCAGGCCCAGCCCTAGCCCCAGCCCTAGCCTCAGTCCCAGCCCCAGCCCTAGCCCCAGCCCCCGCCCCAGCCCCAGCCTCTGTTGCTTATCCTACAAAGGCCCTTATGCTACTCCTATGCCTTTCCGTGACACTGTCCTTAACTCAGGCCTTGACACTACTACTAACTCAGGCCGTGATACTGTCCCTCACTACGGCCCTGACAGTGTCCCTAACTAAGGGCCTGACTCTCCTCCTAACTCTGGCCCTGCCATTATACATAAAAAAGGCTCTGACGCTCGTCCTAATCGAGGGCCTGACACTGTCCCTCACTAAGGCCCTGACACTACTTCTAACTCAGGGCCACATTATACCTAACGAAGGCTCTGATGCCAACCCTAACTATGGCCCTGACAGTGACCCTAACTAAGGCCTTCACACTATTCCTAACTAAGGCCCCAGCCGTAGCCCGACCCCTAGCCCCAGCTCCAGCCCTAGCCCAAGGCCCAGCCCTAGCCCTAGCCCCAGCCCCAGCCCCAGTCCTAGCCCCAGCCCAAGGCCCAACCCCAGCACCTGATGCTGATCCTACAGAGGCCCTTATGCTCCTCCTAGGCCTTGCCCTGACACTGTCCTCAACTCAGGCCTTGACACTACTACTAACTGAGGCCGTAATACTGTCCCTAACTAAGGCCCTGACAGTGTCCCTGTATAAGGGAATGAATGTCCTCCTAACTGTGGCCCTGCCATTATACATAAAAAAGGCTCTGACGCTCGTCCTAATCGAGGCCCAGAGAGTGTCCCTCACTAAGGCCCTGACACTACTTCTAACTCAGGGCCACATTATACCTAACGAAGGCTCTGATGCTAACCCTAACTATGGCTCTGACAGTGACCCTAACTAAGGCCTTGACACTATTCCTAACTAAGGGCCGAGCCCCAGCCCTAGCCCCAGCCCCACCCCGAGCCCTAGCCTCAGGCTCAGCCCTAGCCCTAGCCACAGCCTCAGCCCCCGTACTAGCCCCAGCCACAGGCCCAACCCCAGCCCCTGATGCTGATCCTACAGAGGCCCTTATGCTCCTCCTAGGCCTTGCCCTCACACTGTCCTTAACTCAGTCCTTGACACTACTACTAACTTAGGCCCTGTCATTATACCTAACGAAAGCTCTGATGCTAAACCTAACTAAGGCCCTGACAGTGACACTAACTAAGGCCTTGATACTATTGCTAACTAAGGCCCCAGCCCTAGCCCGACCCCTAGCCCCAGCTCCAGCCCTAGCCCAAGCCCCAGCCCCAGCCCCAGCCCTAGCCCCAGCGGCAGCCGCAGTCCCAGCCCTAGCCCCAACCCCACCCCCAGCCCAAGCCCCAGCCCCTGATGCTGATCCTATAGAGGCCCTTATGATCCTTCTAGGCGTTCGCCTGACAATGTGGTAACTAAGGCCTTGACACTATTTCTAACTAAGGCCCCAGGTCCAGCCCCAGCCGCAGCCCCAGCCCCTGATGCTGATCCTATAGAGGCCTTTATGCTCCTCCTAGGCCTTGCCCTGACACTGTCCTTAACTCAGGCCCTGACACTACTTCTAACTCAGGCCCTGTCATTATACCTAACGAAAGCTCTGATGCTAAACCTAACTAAGGCCCTGACAGTGACACTAACTAAGGCCTTGACACTATTCGTAACTAAGGCCCCAGCCCTAGCCCCAGCCGCAGCCGCAGTCCCAGCCCTAGCCCGAACCCCAGCCCCAGCCCCAGCCCCTGATGCTGATCCTATAGAGGCCCTTACGATCCTCCTAGGCCTTCCCCTGACAATGTGGTAACTAAGGCCTTGACACTATTTCTAACTAAGGCCCCAGGTCCAGCCCCAGCCTCAGCCCCAGCCCCTGATGCTGATCCTATAGAGGCCTTTATGCTCCTCCTAGGCCTTGCCCTGACACTGTCCTTAAGTAAGGCCTTGACCCTATTCCTAACTAAGGGCCTAGCCCTAAACCTAGCCCCAGGCCCAGCCCCAGCCCTAGCCCCAGCCCTAGCCCTAGTCCCAGCCCCAGCCCTAGCCCCAGTCCCAGCCCCAGCCCTAGCCCTAGCCCCAGACACAGCCCTAGCCTTAGCCTCAGCCTCAGCTCCAGCCCCAGCCCCAGCCCTAGCCCCAGCCCCGGCCCCAGCCCTAGCCCTGGCCCCGGCCCCAGCCCCGGCCCCAGCCCCAGCCCCAGCCCTAGCCCTAGTCCCAGACACAGCCCTAGCCTTAGCCTCAGCCTCAGCTCCAGCCCCAGCCCCAGCCCTAGCCCCAGCCCCAGCCCCAGCCCTAGCCCTGGCCCCAGCCCCAGCCCCAGCCCCAGCCCCAGCCCCAGGCCCAACCCCAGCCCCTGATGCTGATCCCACAGAGACCCTTATGCTCCTCCTAGGCCTTGCCCTGACACTGTCCTTAACTCAGGCCTTGACACTACTACTAACTCAGGCCGTGATACTGTCCCTAAGGCCCTGACAGTGTCCCTGAATAAGGGACTGAATGTCCTCCTAACTCTGGCCCTGCCATTATACATATAAAAAGCTCTGACGGTCGTCCTAACTGAGGCCCTGAGACTGTCCCTCACTAAGGCCCTGATACTACTTCTAACTCAGGCCCTGTTATTATACCTAACGAAAGCTCTGATGCTAACCCTAACTAAGGCCCTGACAGTGACACTAAGGCCTTGACACTATTCCTAACTAAGGCCCCAGCCGTAGCCCAACCCCTAGCCCCAGCCACAGCCCCAGTCCTAGCCCCAGCCCAAGGCCCAACCCCAGCACCTGATATTGATCCTACAGAGGCCCTTATGCTCCTCCTAGGCCTTGCCCTGACACTGTCCTCAACTCAGGCCTTGACACTACTACTAAATCAGGCCGTGATACTGTCCCTAAGGCCCTGACATTGTCCCTGTATAAGGGAATGAATGTCCTTCTAACTGTGGCCCTGCCATTATACATAAAAAAAGCTCTGAAGCTCGTCCTAACTGAGGCCCTGAGACTCCCTCACTAAGGCCATGACACTACTTCTAACTCAGGCCCTGTCATTATACCTGACGAAAGCTCTGATGCTAACCCGAAATAAGGCCCTGACAGTGATACTAACTAAAGCCTTGACAGTATTCCTAACTAAGGGCCTAGCCCGAGCCCCAGCCCTAGCTCCAGGCCCAGGCCCAGCCCCAGCCGCAGCCCCAGCCCCAATCCCAGCCCGAGCCCCAGCCTCTGATGCTTATCCTACAAAGGCCCTTATGCTACTCCTAGGCCTTGCCCTGACACTGTCCTTAACTCAGGCCTTGACACTACTACTAACTCAGGCCGTGATACTGTCCCTCACTACGGCCCTGACAGTGTCCCTAACTAAGGGCCTGACTCTCCTCCTAACTGTGACCCTGCCATTATACATAAAAAAGGCTCTGACGCTCGTCCTAATCGAGGGCCTGACACTGTCCCTCACTAATGCCCTGACACTACTTCTAACTCAGGGCCACATTATACCTAACGAAGGCTCTGATGCCAACCCTAACTATGGCCCTGACAGTGACCCTAACTAAGGCCTTGACACTATTCCTAACTAAGGGCCGAGCCCTAGCCCTAACCCCAGCCACAGCCCCAGTCCTAGCCCCAGCCCAAGGCCCAACCCCAGCCCCTGATGCTGATCCTACAGAGGCCCTTATGCTCCTCCTAGGCCTTGCCCTGACACTGTCCTCAACTCAGGCCTTGACACTACTACTAACTCAGGCCGTGATACTGTCCCTAACTAAGGCCCTGACAGTGTCCCTGTATAAGGGACTGCATGTCCTCCTAACTCTGGCCCTGCCATTATACATAAAAAAAGCTCTGAAGCTCGTCCTAACCGAGGCCCTGAGACTGTCCCTCACTAAGGCCCTAACACTATTTCTAACTCAGGCCCTGTCATTATACCTGACGAAAGCTCTGATGCTAACCCGAAATAAGGCCCTGACAGTGATACTAACTAAGGCCTTGACAGTATTCCTAACTAAGGGCCTAGCCCTAGCACTAGCCCCAGCCCCAGCCCCAGCCCCAGCCCTAGGCCCAGTCCCAGCCCCAGCCCCAGCCCCATCCCCAGCCCGAGCCCCAGCCTTTGGTGCTTATCCTACAAAGGCCCTTATGCTACTCCTAGGCCTTGCCCTGACACTGTCCTTAACTCAGGCCTTGACACTACGACTAACTGAGGCCGTGATACTGTCCCTAACTACGGCCCTGACAGTGTCCCTAACTAAGGGTCTGACTCTCCTCCTAACTGTGTCCCTGCCATTATACATAAAAAAGGCTCTGACGCTCGTCCTAATCGAGGGCCTGACACTGTCCCTCACTAAGGCCCTGACACTAATTGTAACTCAGGGCCACATTATACCTAACGAAGGCTCTGATGCTAACCCTAACTATGGCCCTGACAGTGACCCTAACTAAGGCCTTGACACTATTCCTAACTAAGGGCTGAGCCGTAGCCCTAGCCCTAGCCCCAGCCCCAGCCCGAGCCCTATCCTCAGGTTCAGCCCTAGCCGTAGCCCCAGCCTCAGCCCCAGTACTAGCCCCAGCCGCAGGGCCAACCCCAGCCCCTGATGCTGATCCTACAGAGGCCCTTATGCTCCTCCTAGGCCTTGCCCTCACACTGTCCTTAACTCAGGCCTTGACACTACTACTAACTTAGGCCCTGTCATTATACCTAACGAAAGCTCTGATGCTAAACCTAACTAAGGCCCTGACAGTGACACTAACTAAGGCCTTGATACTATTGCTAACTAAGGCCCCAGCCCTAGCCCGACCCCTAGCCCCAGCTCCAGCCCTAGCCCAAGCCCCAGCCCCAGCCCCAGCCCCAGCCCTAGCCCCAGCCCTAGCCCCAGTGGCAGCCACAGTCCCAGCCCTAGCCCCAACCCCACCCCTAGCCCGAGCCCCAGCCCCTGATGCTGATCCTATAGAGGCCTTTATGCTCCTCCTAGGCCTTGCCCTGACACTGTCCTTAATTAAGGCCTTGACCCTATTCCTAACTAAGGGCCTAGCCCTAAACCTAGCCCCAGGCCCAGCCCCAGCCCTAGCCCCAGCCCTAGCCCCAGTCCCAGCCCCAGCCCTAGCCCCAGCCCCAGACACAGCCCTAGCCTTAGCCTCAGCCTCAGCTCCAGCCCCAGCCCCAGCCCTAGCCCCAGCCCCAGCCCCAGCCCTAGCCCCGGCCCCAGCCCCAGCCCCAGCCCCAGCCCCAGGCCCAACCCCAGCCCCTGATGCTGATCCTACAGAGACCCTTATGCTCCTCCTAGGCCTTGCCGTGACACTGTCCTTAACTCAGGCCTTGACACTACTACTAACTCAGGCCGTGATACTGTCCCTAAGGCCCTGATAGTGTCCCTGAATAAGGGACTGAATGTCCTCCTAACTCTGGCCCTGCCATTATACATAAAAAAAGCTCTGACGCTCGTCCTAACCGAGGCCCAGAGAGTGTCCCTCACTAAGGCCCTGACACTACTACTAACTCAGGCCCTGTCATTATACCTAACGAAAGCTCTGTTGCTAAACCTAACTAAGGCCCTGACAGTGACGCTAACTAAGGCCTTGACACTATTCCTAACTAAGGCCCAGCCCTAGCCCGACCCCTAGCCCCAGCCGCAGCCGCAGTCCCAGCCCTAGCCCCAGCCCCAGGCCCAGCCCCAGCTTCAGCCCTAGCCCCTGATGCTGATCCTATAGAGGCCCTTATGATCCTCCTAGGGCTTCCCCTGACAATGTGGTAACTAAGGCCTTGACACTATTTCTAACTAAGGCCCCAGGTCCAGCCGCAGCCGCAGCCCCAGCCCCTGATGCTGATCCTATAGAGGCCCTTATCCTCCTCCTAGGCCTTGCCCTGACAGTGTCATTAAGTAAGGCCTTGACCCTATTCCTAACTAAGGGCCTAGCCCTAAACCTAGCCCCAGCCCCAACCCCAGTCCGAGCCCCAGCCTCTTATGCTTATCCTACAAAGGCCCTTATGCTACTCCTAGGCCTTGCCCTGACACTGTCCTTAACTCAGGCCTTGACACTTCTACTAACTCAGGCTGTGATACTGTCCCTCACTACGGCCCTGACAGTGTCCCTAACTAAGGGTGTGACTCTCCTCCTAACTGTGTCCCTGCGATTATACATAAAAAGGGCTCTGACGCTCGTTCTAATCGAGGGCCTGACACTGTCCCTCACTAAGGCCCTGACCCTACTTCTAACTCAGGGCCACCTTATACCTAACGAAGGCTCTGATGCTAACCCTAACTATGGCCCTGACAGTGACCCTAACTAAGGCCTTGACCCTATTCCTAACTGAGGGCCGAGCCCTAGCCCTAGCCCCAGCCCAAACCCCATCCTCAGCCCTAGCCCCAGGCCCAGCCCTAGCCCCACCCACAGCCCCAGGCCCAACCGCAGCCCCTGATGCTGATCCTACAGAGGCCCTTATGCTCCGCCTAGGCCTTGCCCTGACACTGTCTTTAACTCAGGCCTTGACACTACTACTAACTCAGGCCCTGTGATTATACCTAAGGAAAGCTCTGATGCTAAACCTAACTAAGGCCCTGACAGTGACACTAAGTAAGGCCTTGACACTATTGGTAACTAAGGCCCCAGCCCTAGCCCGACCCCTAGCCCAAGCTCCAGCCCTAGCCCCAGCTCCAGCCCTAGCCCAAGCCCCAGCCCCAGCCCTAGCCTCAGCCGCAGCCCCAGCCCTAGCCCCAAACCCAACCCAAGCCCCAGCCCCAGCCCTAGCCCTAGCCCCTGATGCTGATCCTATAGAGGCCCTTATGATCCTCCTAGGCCTTCCCCTGACAATGTGGTAACTAAGGCCTTGACACTATTTCTAACTAAGGCCCCAGGTCCAGCCCCAGCCGCAGCCCCAGCCCCTGATGCTGATCCTATAGAGCCCTTTATGCTCCTCCTAGGCCTTGCCCTGACACTGTCCTTAAGGAAGGCCTTGACCCTATTCCTAACTAAGGGCCTAGCCCTAAACCTAGCCCCAGGCCCAGCCCCAGCCCTAGCCCAAGCCATAGCCCCAGTCCCAGCCCCAGCCCCAGCCCTAGCCCTAGCCCCAGTCCCAGCCCTAGCCTTAGCCTCAGCCCCAGCTCCAGCCCCAGCCCCAGCCACAACCCTAGCCCTAGCCCTAGCCCCAGACTTAGCCCCAGCCCTAGCCCCAGCCCCAGGCCCAACCCCAGCCCCTGATGCTGATCCTACAGAGGCCCTTATGCTCCGCCTAGGCCTTGCCCTGACACTGTCCTTAACTCAGGCCTTGACACTACTACTAACTCAGGCCGTGATACTGACCCTAACTAAGGCCCTGACAGTGTCCCTGTCTAAGGGACTGAATGTCCTCCTAACTCTGGCCCTGCCATTATACATAAAAAAAGCTCTGATGCTCGTCCTAACCGAGGCCCTGAGACTGTCCTTCACTAAGGCCCTAACACTACTTCTAACTCAGGCCCTGTCATTATACCTAACGAAAGCTCTGATGCTAACCGTAACTAAGGCCCTGACAGTGACACTAACTAAGGCCTTGACACTATTCCTAACTAAGGGCCTAGCCCTAGCCCTAGTCCCAGCCCCAGCCCCAAAGCCAGCCCCAGCCCCAGCCTCTTATGCTTATCCTCTAAAGGCCCTTATGCTACTCTTAGGCCTTTCCGTGACACTGTCCTTAACTCAGGCCTTGACACTACTACTAACTCAGGCCGTGATACTGTCCCTAAATACGGCCCAGACAGTGTCCCTAACTAAGGGCCTGACTCCCCTCCTAACTGTGTCCCTGCCATTATACATAAAAATGGCTCTGACGCTCATCCTAATCGAGGGCCTGACACTGTCCCTCACTAAGGCCCTGACACTACTTCTAACTCAGGGACACATTATACCTAACGAAGGCTCTGATTGTAACCCTAACTATGGCCCTGACAGTGACCCTAAGTAAGGCCTTGACACTATTCCTAACTAAGGGCCTAGCCCCAGCCCCAGCTCCAGCCCAAGCCCCAGGCCCAGCCCTAGCCCTAGCTCCAGGCACAGCCCCAGTCCTAGCCCCAGCCCCAGGCCCAAACCCAACCCCTGACGCTGATCCTACAGAGGCCCTTATGGTCCTCCTAGGCCTTGCCCTGACACTGTCCTTAACTCAGGTCTTGACACTACTACTAACTCAGGCCGTGATACTGTCCCTAACTAAGGCCCTGACAGTGTCCCTAACTAAGGGTCTGACTCTCCTCCTAACTCTGGCCCTGTCAGTGTCCCTAACTAAGGGTTTGACTCTCCACCTAACTCTGGCCCTGCCATTATACATAAAAAAGGCTCTGACGCTCGTCCTAATCGAGGGCCTGACACTGTCCCTCACTAAGGCCCTGACACTACTTCTAACTCAGGGCCACATTATACCTAACGAAGGCTGTGATGCTAACCCTAACTATGGCCCTGACAGTGTCCCTAACTAAGGCCTTGACACTATTCCTAAATAAGGGCCTAGACCTAAACCTAGCCCCAGCCCTAGCCCCAGCCCTAGCCCCAGCCCTAGCCCCAGTCCCAGCCGCAGCTCCAGGCCCAGCCCCAGCCCCAGCCCCAGCCCCAGCCCCAGGCCCAGCCCCAGCCCCAGCCCCATCCCTAGCCTCAGCCTCAGCCCCAGCTCCAGCCCCAGCTCCAGCCCTAGCCCCAGCCCCAGCCCCAAGCCTAGCCCTAGCCCCAGCCCCAGCCCCTGCCCTAGCCCCAGCCCCAGGCCCAACCCCAGGTCCTGATGCTGATCCTACAGAGGCCCTTATGCTCCTCCTAGGCCTTGCCCTGACACTGTCCTTAACTCAGGCCTTGACACTACTACTAACTCAGGCCGTGATACTGTCCCTAACTAAGGCCCTGACAGTGTCCCTGTCTAAGGAACTGAATGTCCTCCTAACTCTGGCCCTGCCATTATACACAAAAAAAGCTCTGACGCCCGTCCTTCGCGAGGCCCTGAGACTGTCCTCTAAGGCCCTAACACTACTTGTAACTCAGGCCCTGTCATTATACCTAACGAAAGCTCTTATGGTAACCCTCACTAAGGCTGTGACAGTGACACTAACTAAGGCCTTGACACTCTTCCTAACTAAGGGCCTAGCCCTAGCCCTAGCCCCAGCCCTAGCTCCAGTCCCAGCCCCAGCCCTAGCCCCAGTCCCAGCCCCAGCCCCAACCCCAGCCCCAGCCCCCACCCCTAATCCTACAGAGGCCCTTATGCTCCTCCTAGGCCTTTCCCTGACACTGTCCTTAACTAAGGCATTGTCACTATTTCTAACTAAGGCCCCAGCCCCAGCGCCAGCCCCACGCAGCCCCAGTCCCAGGCCCAGGCCCAGGCCCAGCCCTAGCCCCAGCCCTAGCCTCAGTCCTAGCCCCAGCCCTAGCCCCAGCCCCCG
Source organism: Hyperoodon ampullatus (assembly GCF_949752795.1). Lineage (NCBI taxonomy): Eukaryota > Metazoa > Chordata > Mammalia > Artiodactyla > Ziphiidae > Hyperoodon > Hyperoodon ampullatus. The sequence goes on along the minus strand of NC_136932.1, from coordinate 708,267 downwards.
CCCTAGCCCCAGCCTCTGTTGCTTATCCTACAAAGGCCCTTATGCTACTCCTATGCCTTTCCATGACACTGTCCTTAACTCAGGCCTTGACACTACTACTAACTCAGGCCGTGATACTGTCCTTAAGGCCCTGACAGTGTGCCTGAATAAGGGACTGAATGTCCTCCTAACTCTGGCCCTGCCATTATACATATAAAAATCTCTGATGCTCGTCCTAACTGAGGCCCTGAGACTGTCCCTCACTAAGGCCCTGACACTACTTCTAACTCAGGCCCTGTTATTATACCTAAGGAAAGCTCTGATGCTAACCCTAACTAAGGCCCTGACAGTGACACTAACTAAGGCCTTGACACTATTCCTAACTAAGGCCCCAGCCGTAGCCCAACCCCTAGCCCCAGCCACAGCCCCAGTCCTAGCCCCAGCCCAAGGCCCAACCCCAGCACCTGATGCTGATCCTACAGAGGCCCTTATGCTCCTCCTAGGCCTTGCCCTGACACTGTCCTCAACTCAGGCCTTGACACTACTTCTAACTCAGGCCGTGATACTGTCCCTAACTAAGGCCCTGACAGTGTCCCTGTATAAGGGAATGAATGTCCTCCTAACTGTGGCCCTGCCATTATACATAAAAATAGCTGTGACGCTCGTCCTAACTGAGGCCCTGAGACTGTCCCTCAGTAAGGCCCTGACACTACTTCTAACTCAGGGCCACATTATACCTAACGAAGGCTCTGATGCTAACCCTAACTATGGCTCTGACAGTGACCCTAACTAAGGCCTTGACACTATTCCTAACTAAGGGCCGAGCCCCAGCCCTAGCCCCAGCCCCACCCCGAGCCCTAGCCTCAGGCTCAGCCCTAGCCCTAGCCCCAGCCTCAGCCCCCGTACTAGCCCCAGCCACAGGCCCAACCCCAGCCCCTGATGCTGATCCTACAGAGGCCCTTATGCTCCTCCTAGGCCTTGCCCTCACACTGTCCTTAACTCAGTCCTTGACACTACTACTAACTTAGGCCCTGTCATTATACCTAACGAAAGCTCTGATGCTAAACCTAACTAAGGCCCTGACAGTGACACTAACTAAGGCCTTGATACTATTGCTAACTAAGGCCCCAGCCCTAGCCCGACCCCTAGCCCCAGCTCCAGCCCTAGCCCAAACCCCAGCCCCAGCCCCAGCCCTAGCCCCAGCGGCAGCCGCAGTCCCAGCCCTAGCCCCAACCCCACCCCCAGCCCAAGCCCCAGCCCCTGATGCTGATCCTATAGAGGCCCTTATGATCCTTCTAGGCGTTCGCCTGACAATGTGGTAACTAAGGCCTTGACACTATTTCTAACTAAGGCCCCAGGTCCAGCCCCAGCCTCAGCCCCAGCCCCTGATGCTGATCCTATAGAGGCCTTTATGCTCCTCCTAGGCCTTGCCCTGACACTGTCCTTAAGTAAGGCCTTGACCCTATTCCTAACTAAGGGCCTAGCCCTAAACCTAGCCCCAGGCCCAGCCCCAGCCCTAGCCCCAGCCCTATCCCTAGTCCCAGCCCCAGCCCTAGCCCCAGTCCCAGCCCCAGCCCTAGCCCTAGCCCCAGACACAGCCCTAGCCTTAGCCTCAGCCTCAGCTCCAGCCCCAGCCCCAGCCCTAGCCCCAGCCCCAGCCCCAGCCCTAGCCCTGGCCCCAGCCCCAGCCCCAGCCCCAGCCCCAGCCCCAGGCCCAACCCCAGCCCCTGATGCTGATCCCACAGAGACCCTTATGCTCCTCCTAGGCCTTGCCCTGACACTGTCCTTAACTCAGGCCTTGACACTACTACTAACTCAGGCCATGATACTGTCCCTAAGGCCCTGACAGTGTCCCTGAATAAGGGACTGAATGTCCTCCTAACTCTGGCCCTGCCATTATACATATAAAAAGCTCTGACGGTCGTCCTAACTGAGGCCCTGAGACTGTCCCTCACTAAGGCCCTGACACTACTTCTAACTCAGGCCCTGTTATTATACCTAACGAAAGCTCTGATGCTAACCCTAACTAAGGCCCTGACAGTGACACTAAGGCCTTGACACTATTCCTAACTAAGGCCCCAGCCGTAGCCCAACCCCTAGCCCCAGCCACAGCCCCAGTCCTAGCCCCAGCCCAAGGCCCAACCCCAGCACCTGATGCTGATCCTACAGAGGCCCTTATGCTCCTCCTAGGCCTTGCCCTGACACTGTCCTCAACTCAGGCCTTGACACTACTACTAAATCAGGCCGTGATACTGTCCCTAAGGCCCTGACATTGTCCCTGTATAAGGGAATGAATGTCCTCCTAACTGTGGCCCTGCCATTATACATAAAAAAAGCTCTGAAGCTCGTCCTAACTGAGGCCCTGAGACTCCCTCACTAAGGCCATGACACTACTTCTAACTCAGGCCCTGTCATTATACCTGACGAAAGCTCTGATGCTAACCCGAAATAAGGCCCTGACAGTGATACTAACTAAAGCCTTGACAGTATTCCTAACTAAGGGCCTAGCCCGAGCCCCAGCCCTAGCTCCAGGCCCAGGCCCAGCCCCAGCCGCAGCCCCAGCCCCAATCCCAGCCCGAGCCCCAGCCTCTGATGCTTATCCTACAAAGGCCCTTATGCTACTCCTAGGCCTTGCCCTGACACTGTCCTTAACTCAGGCCTTGACACTACTACTAACTCAGGCCGTGATACTGTCCCTCACTACGGCCCTGACAGTGTCCCTAACTAAGGGCCTGACTCTCCTCCTAACTGTGGCCCTGCCATTATACATAAAAAAGGCTCTGACGCTCGTCCTAATCGAGGGCCTGACACTGTCCCTCACTAATGCCCTGACACTACTTCTAACTCAGGGCCACATTATACCTAACGAAGGCTCTGATGCCAACCCTAACTATGGCCCTGACAGTGACCCTAACTAAGGCCTTGACACTATTCCTAACTAAGGGCCGAGCCCTAGCCCTAACCCCAGCCACAGCCCCAGTCCTAGCCCCAGCCCAAGGCCCAACCCCAGCCCCTGATGCTGATCCTACAGAGGCCCTTATGCTCCTCCTAGGCCTTGCCCTGACACTGTCCTCAACTCAGGCCTTGACACTACTACTAACTCAGGCCGTGATACTGTCCCTAACTAAGGCCCTGACAGTGTCCCTGTATAAGGGACTGCATGTCCTCCTAACTCTGGCCCTGCCATTATACATAAAAAAAGCTCTGAAGCTCGTCCTAACCGAGGCCCTGAGACTGTCCCTCACTAAGGCCCTAACACTATTTCTAACTCAGGCCCTGTCATTATACCTGACGAAAGCTCTGATGCTAACCCGAAATAAGGCCCTGACAGTGATACTAACTAAGGCCTTGACAGTATTCCTAACTAAGGGCCTAGCCCTAGCACTAGCCCCAGCCCCAGCCCCAGCCCCAGCCCTAGGCCCAGTCCCAGCCCCAGCCCCAGCCCCATCCCCAGCCCGAGCCCCAGCCTTTGGTGCTTATCCTACAAAGGCCCTTATGCTACTCCTAGGCCTTGCCCTGACACTGTCCTTAACTCAGGCCTTGACACTACGACTAACTGAGGCCGTGATACTGTCCCTAACTACGGCCCTGACAGTGTCCCTAACTAAGGGTCTGACTCTCCTCCTAACTGTGTCCCTGCCATTATACATAAAAAAGGCTCTGACGCTCGTCCTAATCGAGGGCCTGACACTGTCCCTCACTAAGGCCCTGACACTAATTGTAACTCAGGGCCACATTATACCTAACGAAGGCTCTGATGCTAACCCTAACTATGGCCCTGACAGTGACCCTAACTAAGGCCTTGACACTATTCCTAACTAAGGGCTGAGCCCTAGCCCTAGCCCTAGCCCCAGCCCCAGCCCGAGCCCTATCCTCAGGTTCAGCCCTAGCCGTAGCCCCAGCCTCAGCCCCAGTACTAGCCCCAGCCGCAGGGCCAACCCCAGCCCCTGATGCTGATCCTACAGAGGCCCTTATGCTCCTCCTAGGCCTTGCCCTCACACTGTCCTTAACTCAGGCCTTGACACTACTACTAACTTAGGCCCTGTCATTATACCTAACGAAAGCTCTGATGCTAAACCTAACTAAGGCCCTGACAGTGACACTAACTAAGGCCTTGATACTATTGCTAACTAAGGCCCCAGCCCTAGCCCGACCCCTAGCCCCAGCTCCAGCCCTAGCCCAAGCCCCAGCCCCAGCCCCAGCCCTAGCCCCAGCCCTAGCCCCAGTGGCAGCCACAGTCCCAGCCCTAGCCCCAACCCCACCCCTAGCCCGAGCCCCAGCCCCTGATGCTGATCCTATAGAGGCCTTTATGCTCCTCCTAGGCCTTGCCCTGACACTGTCCTTAATTAAGGCCTTGACCCTATTCCTAACTAAGGGCCTAGCCCTAAACCTAGCCCCAGGCCCAGCCCCAGCCCTAGCCCCAGCCCTAGCCCCAGTCCCAGCCCCAGCCCTAGCCCCAGCCCCAGACACAGCCCTAGCCTTAGCCTCAGCCTCAGCTCCAGCCCCAGCCCCAGCCCCAGCCCTAGCCCCAGCCCCAGCCCCAGCCCTAGCCCCGGCCCCAGCCCCAGCCCTAGCCCCGGCCCCAGCCCCAGCCCCAGCCCCAGCCCCAGGCCCAACCCCAGCCCCTGATGCTGATCCTACAGAGACCCTTATGCTCCTCCTAGGCCTTGCCGTGACACTGTCCTTAACTCAGGCCTTGACACTACTACTAACTCAGGCCGTGATACTGTCCCTAAGGCCCTGATAGTGTCCCTGAATAAGGGACTGAATGTCCTCCTAACTCTGGCCCTGCCATTATACATAAAAAAAGCTCTGACGCTCGTCCTAACCGAGGCCCAGAGAGTGTCCCTCACTAAGGCCCTGACACTACTACTAACTCAGGCCCTGTCATTATACCTAACGAAAGCTCTGTTGCTAAACCTAACTAAGGCCCTGACAGTGACGCTAACTAAGGCCTTGACACTATTCGTAACTAAGGCCCAGCCCTAGCCCGACCCCTAGCCCCAGCCGCAGCCGCAGTCCCAGCCCTAGCCCCAGCCCCAGGCCCAGCCCCAGCTTCAGCCCTAGCCCCTGATGCTGATCCTATAGAGGCCCTTATGATCCTCCTAGGGCTTCCCCTGACAATGTGGTAACTAAGGCCTTGACACTATTTCTAACTAAGGCCCCAGGTCCAGCCGCAGCCGCAGCCCCAGCCCCTGATGCTGATCCTATAGAGGCCCTTATCCTCCTCCTAGGCCTTGCCCTGACAGTGTCATTAAGTAAGGCCTTGACCCTATTCCTAACTAAGGGCCTAGCCCTAAACCTAGCCCCAGCCCCAACCCCAGTCCGAGCCCCAGCCTCTTATGCTTATCCTACAAAGGCCCTTATGCTACTCCTAGGCCTTGCCCTGACACTGTCCTTAACTCAGGCCTTGACACTTCTACTAACTCAGGCTGTGATACTGTCCCTCACTACGGCCCTGACAGTGTCCCTAACTAAGGGTGTGACTCTCCTCCTAACTGTGTCCCTGCGATTATACATAAAAAGGGCTCTGACGCTCGTTCTAATCGAGGGCCTGACACTGTCCCTCACTAAGGCCCTGACCCTACTTCTAACTCAGGGCCACCTTATACCTAACGAAGGCTCTGATGCTAACCCTAACTATGGCCCTGACAGTGACCCTAACTAAGGCCTTGACCCTATTCCTAACTGAGGGCCGAGCCCTAGCCCTAGCCCCAGCCCAAACCCCATCCTCAGCCCTAGCCCCAGGCCCAGCCCTAGCCCCACCCACAGCCCCAGGCCCAACCGCAGCCCCTGATGCTGATCCTACAGAGGCCCTTATGCTCCGCCTAGGCCTTGCCCTGACACTGTCTTTAACTCAGGCCTTGACACTACTACTAACTCAGGCCCTGTGATTATACCTAAGGAAAGCTCTGATGCTAAACCTAACTAAGGCCCTGACAGTGACACTAAGTAAGGCCTTGACACTATTGGTAACTAAGGCCCCAGCCCTAGCCCGACCCCTAGCCCAAGCTCCAGCCCTAGCCCCAGCTCCAGCCCTAGCCCAAGCCCCAGCCCCAGCCCTAGCCTCAGCCGCAGCCCCAGCCCTAGCCCCAAACCCAACCCAAGCCCCAGCCCCAGCCCTAGCCCTAGCCCCTGATGCTGATCCTATAGAGGCCCTTATGATCCTCCTAGGCCTTCCCCTGACAATGTGGTAACTAAGGCCTTGACACTATTTCTAACTAAGGCCCCAGGTCCAGCCCCAGCCGCAGCCCCAGCCCCTGATGCTGATCCTATAGAGCCCTTTATGCTCCTCCTAGGCCTTGCCCTGACACTGTCCTTAAGGAAGGCCTTGACCCTATTCCTAACTAAGGGCCTAGCCCTAAACCTAGCCCCAGGCCCAGCCCCAGCCCTAGCCCAAGCCATAGCCCCAGTCCCAGCCCCAGCCCCAGCCCTAGCCCTAGCCCCAGACCCAGCCCTAGCCTTAGCCTCAGCCCCAGCTCCAGCCCCAGCCCCAGCCACAACCCTAGCCCTAGCCCTAGCCCCAGACTTAGCCCCAGCCCTAGCCCCAGCCCCAGGCCCAACCCCAGCCCCTGATGCTGATCCTACAGAGGCCCTTATGCTCCGCCTAGGCCTTGCCCTGACACTGTCCTTAACTCAGGCCTTGACACTACTACTAACTCAGGCCGTGATACTGACCCTAACTAAGGCCCTGACAGTGTCCCTGTCTAAGGGACTGAATGTCCTCCTAACTCTGGCCCTGCCATTATACATAAAAAAAGCTCTGATGCTCGTCCTAACCGAGGCCCTGAGACTGTCCTTCACTAAGGCCCTAACACTACTTCTAACTCAGGCCCTGTCATTATACCTAACGAAAGCTCTGATGCTAACCGTAACTAAGGCCCTGACAGTGACACTAACTAAGGCCTTGACACTATTCCTAACTAAGGGCCTAGCCCTAGCCCTAGTCCCAGCCCCAGCCCCAAAGCCAGCCCCAGCCCCAGCCTCTTATGCTTATCCTCTAAAGGCCCTTATGCTACTCTTAGGCCTTTCCGTGACACTGTCCTTAACTCAGGCCTTGACACTACTACTAACTCAGGCCGTGATACTGTCCCTAAATACGGCCCAGACAGTGTCCCTAACTAAGGGCCTGACTCCCCTCCTAACTGTGTCCCTGCCATTATACATAAAAATGGCTCTGACGCTCATCCTAATCGAGGGCCTGACACTGTCCCTCACTAAGGCCCTGACACTACTTCTAACTCAGGGACACATTATACCTAACGAAGGCTCTGATTGTAACCCTAACTATGGCCCTGACAGTGACCCTAAGTAAGGCCTTGACACTATTCCTAACTAAGGGCCTAGCCCCAGCCCCAGCTCCAGCCCAAGCCCCAGGCCCAGCCCTAGCCCTAGCTCCAGGCACAGCCCCAGTCCTAGCCCCAGCCCCAGGCCCAAACCCAACCCCTGACGCTGATCCTACAGAGGCCCTTATGGTCCTCCTAGGCCTTGCCCTGACACTGTCCTTAACTCAGGTCTTGACACTACTACTAACTCAGGCCGTGATACTGTCCCTAACTAAGGCCCTGACAGTGTCCCTAACTAAGGGTCTGACTCTCCTCCTAACTCTGGCCCTGTCAGTGTCCCTAACTAAGGGTTTGACTCTCCACCTAACTCTGGCCCTGCCATTATACATAAAAAAGGCTCTGACGCTCGTCCTAATCGAGGGCCTGACACTGTCCCTCACTAAGGCCCTGACACTACTTCTAACTCAGGGCCACATTATACCTAACGAAGGCTGTGATGCTAACCCTAACTATGGCCCTGACAGTGTCCCTAACTAAGGCCTTGACACTATTCCTAAATAAGGGCCTAGACCTAAACCTAGCCCCAGCCCTAGCCCCAGCCCTAGCCCCAGCCCTAGCCCCAGTCCCAGCCCCAGCCCGAGCCCGAGCCCCAGCCCCAGCCCCAGCCCCATCCTTAGCCTCAGCCTCAGCCCCAGCTCCAGCCCCAGCCCCAGCCCTAGCCCCAGCCCTAGCCCCAGTCCTAGCCCCAGTCCCAGTCCCAGCCCCAGCCCCAGCCCCAGCCCCAGCCCCAGCCCTAGCCTCAGCCTCAGCCCCAGCTCCAGCCCCAGCTCCAGCCCTAGCCCCAGCCCCAGCCCCAGGCCTAGCCCTAGCCCCAGCCCCAGCCCCTGCCCTAGCCCCAGCCCCAGGCCCAACCCCAGGTCCTGATGCTGATCCTACAGAGGCCCTTATGCTCCTCCTAGGCCTTGCCCTGACACTGTCCTTAACTCAGGCCTTGACACTACTACTAACTCAGGCCGTGATACTGTCCCTAACTAAGGCCCTGACAGTGTCCCTGTCTAAGGGACTGAATGTCCTCCTAACTCTGGCCCTGCCATTATACACAAAAAAAGCTCTGACGCTCGTCCTACGCGAGGCCCTGAGACTGTCCTTCTCTAAGGCCCTAACACTACTTGTAACTCAGGCCCTGTCATTATACCTAACGAAAGCTCTTATGGTAACCCTCACTAAGGCCGTGACAGTGACACTAACTAAGGCCTTGACACTCTTCCTAACTAAGGGCCTAGCCCTAGCCCTAGCCCCAGCCCTAGCTCCAGTCCCAGCCCCAGCCCTAGCCCCAGTCCCAGCCCCATCCCCAGCCCTAGCCCCAGCCCCAGCCCCAACCCCAGCCCCAGCCCCCACCCCTAATCCTACAGAGGCCCTTATGCTCCTCCTAGGCCTTTCCCTGACACTGTCCTTAACTAAGGCATTGTCACTATTTCTAACTAAGGCCCCAACCCCAGCGCCAGCCCCACGCAGCCCCAGTCCCAGGCCCAGGCCCAGGCCCAGCCCTAGCCCCAGCCCTAGCCTCAGTCCCAGCCCCAGCCCTAGCCCCAGCCCCCGCCCCAGCCCCAGCCTCTGTTGCTTATCCTACAAAGGCCCTTATGCTACTCCTATGCCTTTCCATGACACTGTCCTTAACTCAGGCCTTGACACTACTACTAACTCAGGCCGTGATACTGTCCCTCACTACGGCCCTGACAGTGTCCCTAACTAAGGGCCTGACTCTCCTCCTAACTCTGGCCCTGCCATTATACATAAAAAAGGCTCTGACGCTCGTCCTAATCGAGGGCCTGACACTGTCCCTCACTAAGGCCCTGACACTACTTCTAACTCAGGGCCACATTATACCTAACGAAGGCTCTGATGCCAACCCTAACTATGGCCCTGACAGTGACCCTAACTAAGGCCTTCACACTATTCCTAACTAAGGCCCCAGCCGTAGCCCGACCCCTAGCCCCAGCTCCAGCCCTAGCCCAAGGCCCAGCCCTAGCCCTAGCCCCAGCCCCAGCCCCAGTCCTAGCCCCAGCCCAAGGCCCAACCCCAGCACCTGATGCTGATCCTACAGAGGCCCTTATGCTCCTCCTAGGCCTTGCCCTGACACTGTCCTCAACTCAGGCCTTGACACTACTACTAACTCAGGCCGTGATACTGTCCCTAACTAAGGCCCTGACAGTGTCCCTGTATAAGGGAATGAATGTCCTCCTAACTGTGGCCCTGCCATTATACATAAAAAAGGCTCTGACGCTCGTCCTAATCGAGGCCCAGAGAGTGTCCCTCACTAAGGCCCTGACACTACTTCTAACTCAGGGCCACATTATACCTAACGAAGGCTCTGATGCTAACCCTAACTATGGCTCTGACAGTGACCCTAACTAAGGCCTTGACACTATTCCTAACTAAGGGCCGAGCCCCAGCCCTAGCCCTAGCCCCAGACACAGCCCTAGCCTTAGCCTCAGCCTCAGCTCCAGCCCCAGCCCCAGCCCTAGCCCCAGCCACAGCCACAGCCCTAGCCCTGGCCCCAGCCCCAGCCCCAGCCCTAGCCCCAGCCCCAGGCCCAACCCCAGCCCCTGATGCTGATCCTACAGAGACCCTTATGCTCCTCCTAGGCCTTGCCCTGACACTGTCCTTAACTCAGGCCTTGACACTACTACTAACTCAGGCCGTGATACTGTCCCTAAGGCCCTGACAGTGTCCCTGAATAAGGGACTGAATGTCCTCCTAACTCTGGCCCTGCCATTATACATATAAAAAGCTCTGATGCTCGTCCTAACTGAGGCCCTGAGACTGTCCCTCACTAAGGCCCTGACACTACTTCTAACTCAGGCCCTGTTATTATACCTAAGGAAAGCTCTGATGCTAACCCTAACTAAGGCCCTGACAGTGACACTAACTAAGGCCTTGACACTATTCCTAACTAAGGCCCCAGCCGTAGCCCAACCCCTAGCCCCAGCCACAGCCCCAGTCCTAGCCCCAGCCCAAGGCCCAACCCCAGCACCTGATGCTGATCCTACAGAGGCCCTTATGCTCCTCCTAGGCCTTGCCCTGACACTGTCCTCAACTCAGGCCTTGACACTACTTCTAACTCAGGCCGTGATACTGTCCCTAACTAAGGCCCTGACAGTGTCCCTGTATAAGGGAATGAATGTCCTCCTAACTGTGGCCCTGCCATTATACATAAAAATAGCTCTGACGCTCGTCCTAACCGAGGCCCTGAGACTGTCCCTCAGTAAGGCCCTGACACTACTTCTAACTCAGGGCCACATTATACCTAACGAAGGCTCTGATGCTAACCCTAACTATGGCTCTGACAGTGACCCTAACTAAGGCCTTGACACTATTCCTAACTAAGGGCCGAGCCCCAGCCCTAGCCCCAGCCCCACCCCGAGCCCTAGCCTCAGGCTCAGCCCTAGCCCTAGCCCCAGCCCCAGCCCCAGCCCCAGCCCTAGCCCCATCTGTAGCCCCAGCCCCAGCCTCAACCCCAGCCCTAGCCCCATCACTATCCCCAGCCCCAGCCCTAGCCCCAGCCCCAGCCCCTGATCCTACAGAGGCCCTTATGCTCCTCCTAGGCCTCGTCCTGACACTGTCCTTAAGTAAGGCTATGACATTATTACTAAGTCAGGCTGTGATACTGTCCGTAACTAAGGACCTGACAGTGTCCCTAAGTAAGGGCCTGACTGTCTCCTAACTCTGGCCCTGCCATTATACATGAAAAAGGCTCTGGCACTCGTCCTAACTAAGGCCCTGACACTGTCCCTCACTAAGGCCCTGACACTACTTCTAACTCAGGCCCTGACATTATACCTAACGAAGGGTCTGATGCTAACCCTAACTAAGGCTCTGACAGTGACCCTAAGTAAGGCCTTGACACTATTCCTAACTAAGGGCCTAGCCCTAGCCCCAGCTCCAGCCCCAGACCTAGTCACAGCCCTAGCCCCTGATGCTGATCCTAAAGAGGCCCTTATGTTCCTCCTAGAACTTGCCCTGACAGTGTCTTTAACTAAGGCCTTGACGCTAATACTAACTCAGGGTGTGATACTGTCCCTAACTAAGACCCTGAAAGTGTCCCTAACTAAGGGCCTGACTCTCCTCGTAACACTTTCCCTGCCATTATACATAAAAAAGGCTCTGACGCTCATCCTAACCAAGGCCCTGACACTGTCCCTCACTAAGGCCCTGACACTACTTCTAAATCAAGCCCTGACATTATACGTAACGAAGGCTGTGATGCCAACCCTAACTAAGGCCCTGACAGTGATGCTAACTAAGTCCTTGACACTATTCCTAAGTATGGCCCTAGCCCTAGCCCTAGCCCTAGCCCCAGCCCCAGCCCCAGCCCCAGCCCCAGCCCCAGCCTTAGCCCCATCAATATCCCCAGCCCCAGCCCTAGCCCCAGCCGCAGCCCCAGAGCCAGCCCCTGCCCCTACCCCAGATGCTGATCCTACCGAGGCCCTTATGCTCCTCCTAGGTCTTGCCGTGACACTGTCCTTAACTAAGGCCTTGACACTACTACTAACTCAGGCCATGATACTCTCTGTAACTAAGGCCCTGACAGTGTCCCTAACTAAGGGCCTGATTCTCCTCCTAACTCTGGACCTGCCGTTATACATAACAAAGGCTCTGATGCTCGTCCTAACCAAGGCCCAGACACTGTCCCTCACTAAGGCCCTGACACTACTTCTAACTCAGGCCTGACATTATACCTAACGAAGGCTCTGATGCTAACCCTAACGAACGCCCTGACAGTGACCCTAAATAAGGCCTTGACACTATTCCTAACTAAGGGCCTAGCCTTAGCCCCGGCCCCAGCCTCAGGCCCAGCCTCAGCCCTAGCCCCAGGCCCTGATGCTGATCCTACAGAGGACTTTATGCTCCTCCTAGGTCTTTCCCTGACACTGTTCTTAAATAAGGCCTTGTCACTATTCCTAACGAAGGCCGTAGCCCTAGCCCTAGCCCTATCCCCAGCCCCAGACCCTGATCCTATAGAGGCCCTTATGCTCCTCTAGGCCTCGCCCTGACACTGTCCTTGAGTAAGGCCTTGACATTACTACTAAGTCAGGCTGTGATACTGTCCGTAACTAAGGCCCTGAGAGTGTCCCTAACTAAGGGCCTGACTGTCCCCCTAACTCTGGCCCTGCCATTATACATAAAAAAGGCTCTGACGCTCCTCCTAACCAAGGCCCTGACACTGTCCCTCACTAAGGCCCTGACACTACTTCTAACTCAGGCCCTGACATTATACGTAACGAAGGGTCTGATGCCAACACTAACTAAGGCCCTGACAGTGACACTAACTAAGGCCTTGACACCATTCCTAACTATGGCTCTAGCCCTAGCCCAATCTCCAGCCCCTGCGCCAGCCCCAGCCCTAGCCCCAGCCACTGATGCTGATCCTACAGAGGCCCGTATGGTCCTCCTAGGCCTTGCCCTGACCCTGTCCTTAACTAAGGCCTTGACACTACTACTAACTCAGGCTGTGATACTGTCCCTAACTAAGACCCTGAAAGTGTCCTTAACTAAGGGCCTGACTCTCCTCCTAACACTTTCCCTGCCATTATACATAAAAAAGGCTGTGACGCTCATCCTAACCAAGGCCCTGACACTGTCCCTCACTAAGGCCCTGACACTACTTCTAAATCAAGCCCTGACATTATACGTAACGAAGGCTGTGATGCCAACCCTAACTAAGGCCCTGACAGTGATGCTAACTAAGTCCTTGACACTATTCCTAAGTATGGCCCTAGCCCTAGTCCTAGCCCTAGCCCCAGCCCCAGCCCCAGCCCCAGCCCCAGCCTTAGCCCCATCAATATCCCCAGCCCCAGCCCTAGCCCCAGCCGCAGCCCCAGAGCCAGCCCCTGCCCCTACCCCAGATGCTGATCCTACCGAGGCCCTTATGCTCCTCCTAGGTCTTGCCATGACACTGTCCTTAACTAAGGCCTTGAGACTACTACTAACTCAGGCCATGATACTCTCTGTAACTAAGGCCCTGACAGTGTCCCTAACTAAGGGCCTGATTCTCCTCCTAACTCTGGACCTGCCGTTATACATAACAAAGGCTCTGACGCTCGTCCTAACCAAGGCCCAGACACTGTCCCTCACTAAGGCCCTGACACTACTTCTAACTCAGGCCTGACATTATACCTAACGAAGGCTCTGATGCTAACCCTAACGAACGCCCTGACAGTGACCCTAAATAAGGCCTTGACACTATTCCTAACTAAGGGCCTAGCCTTAGCCCCGGCCCCAGCCTCAGGCCCAGCCTCAGCCCTAGCCCCAGGCCCTGATGCTGATCCTACAGAGGACTTTATGCTCCTCCTAGGTCTTTCCCTGACACTGTTCTTAAATAAGGCCTTGTCACTATTCCTAACGAAGGCCGTAGCCCTAGCCCTAGCCCTATCCCCAGCCCCAGACCCTGATCCTATAGAGGCCCTTATGCTCCTCTAGGCCTCGCCCTGACACTGTCCTTGAGTAAGGCCTTGACATTACTACTAAGTCAGGCTGTGATACTGTCCGTAACTAAGGCCCTGAGAGTGTCCCTAACTAAGGGCCTGACTGTCCTCCTAACTCTGGCCCTGCCATTATACATAAACAAGGCTCTGGCGCTCGTCCTAGCCAAAGCCCTGACACTGTCCCTCACTAAGGCCCTGACACTACTTCTAACTCAGGCCCTGACGTTATACCTAACGAAAGGTCTGATGCTAACCCTAAGTAAGGCTGTGACAGTGACTTTAACTAAGGCCTTGACACTATTCCTAACTAAGGCCCTAGCCCCAGCCCCAGCCCTAGCCCTAGCCCCAACCCGAGGCCCAGCCCCTGACCCAACCCGAGCCCCAGCCGCAGCCCCAGCCCAAGCCCCGGCCCCAGCCCCGGCCCCAGCCCCAGCCCCTGATGCTGATCCTACAGAGACCCTTATGCTCCTCCTAGGCCTTGCCCTGACACTGTCCTTAACTAAGGCCTTGACACTACTACAAACTGAGGATGTAATATTGTCCCTAACTAAGGCCCTGACAGTGTCCCTAACTAAGGGCCTGACTCTCCTCCTAACTCTGGCTCTGCCATTTTACATAAAAAAGGCTCTGACGCTCGTCCTAAGAAGGCCCTCACACTGTCCCTCACTAAGTCCCTGACACTACTTCTAACTCAAGCCCTGACATTATACCTAACGAAGGCTGTGATGCTAACCCTAATTAACGCCCTGAAAGTGACCCTAACCAAGGCCTTGAGACTATTCCTAACTAAGGGCCTAGTCCTAGCCCTAGTCCTAGCCCCAGCCCCAGCCCCAGCCCCAGCCCCAGACCTAGTCACAGCCCTAGCCCCTGATGCTGATCCTAAAGAGGCCCTTATGTTCCTCCTAGAACTTGCCCTGACAGTGTCTTTAACTAAGGCCTTGACACTAATACTAACTCAGGGTGTGATACTGTCCCTAACTAAGACCCTGAAAGTGTCCCTAACTAAGGGCCTGACTCTCCTCGTAACACTTTCCCTGCCATTATACATAAAAAAGGCTCTGACGCTCGTCCTAATCGAGGGCCTGACACTGTCCCTCACTAAGGCCCTGACACTACTTCTAACTCAGGGCCACATTATACCTAACGAAGGCTCTGATGCTAACCCTAACTATGGCCCTGACAGTGACCCTAACTAAGGCCTTGACACTATTTCTAACTAAGGGCTGAGCCCTAGCCCTAGCCCTAGCCCCAGCCCCACCCCGAGCCCTAGCCTCAGGCTCAGCCCTAGCCCTAGCCCCAGCCTCAGCCCCCGTACTAGCCCCAGCCACAGGCCCAACCCCAGCCCCTGATGCTGATCCTACAGAGGCCCTTATGCTCCTCCTAGGCCTTGCCCTCACACTGTCCTTAACTCAGTCCTTGACACTACTACTAACTTAGGCCCTGTCATTATACCTAACGAAAGCTCTGATGCTAAACCTAACTAAGGCCCTGACAGTGACACTAACTAAGGCCTTGATACTATTGCTAACTAAGGCCCCAGCCCTAGCCCGACCCCTAGCCCCAGCTCCAGCCCTAGCCCAAGCCCCAGCCCCAGCCCCAGCCCTAGCCCCAGCGGCAGCCGCAGTCCCAGCCCTAGCCCCAACCCCACCCCCAGCCCAAGCCCCAGCCCCTGATGCTGATCCTATAGAGGCCCTTATGATCCTTCTAGGCGTTCGCCTGACAATGTGGTAACTAAGGCCTTGACACTATTTCTAACTAAGGCCCCAGGTCCAGCCCCAGCCGCAGCCCCAGCCCCTGATGCTGATCCTATAGAGCCCTTTATGCTCCTCCTAGGCCTTGCCCTGACACTGTCCTTAAGTAAGGCCTTGACCCTATTCCTAACTAAGGGCCTAGCCCTAAACCTAGCCCCAGGCCCAGCCCCAACCCTAGCCCCAGCCCTATCCCTAGTCCCAGCCCCAGCCCTAGCCCCAGTCCCAGCCCCAGCCCTAGCCCTAGCCCCAGACACAGCCCTAGCCTTAGCCTCAGCCTCAGCTCCAGCCCCAGCCCCAGCCCTAGCCCCAGCCCCAGCCCCAGCCCTAGCCCTGGCCCCAGCCCCAGCCCCAGCCCCAGCCCCAGCCCCAGGCCCAACCCCAGCCCCTGATGCTGATCCCACAGAGACCCTTATGCTCCTCCTAGGCCTTGCCCTGACACTGTCCTTAACTCAGGCCTTGACACTACTACTAACTCAGGCCGTGATACTGTCCCTAAGGCCCTGACAGTGTCCCTGAATAAGGGACTGAATGTCCTCCTAACTCTGGCCCTGCCATTATACATATAAAAAGCTCTGACGGTCGTCCTAACTGAGGCCCTGAGACTGTCCCTCACTAAGGCCCTGACACTACTTCTAACTCAGGCCCTGTTATTATACCTAACGAAAGCTCTGATGCTAACCCTAACTAAGGCCCTGACAGTGACACTAAGGCCTTGACACTATTCCTAACTAAGGCCCCAGCCGTAGCCCAACCCCTAGCCCCAGCCACAGCCCCAGTCCTAGCCCCAGCCCAAGGCCCAACCCCAGCACCTGATGCTGATCCTACAGAGGCCCTTATGCTCCTCCTAGGCCTTGCCCTGACACTGTCCTCAACTCAGGCCTTGACACTACTACTAAATCAGGCCGTGATACTGTCCCTAAGGCCCTGACATTGTCCCTGTATAAGGGAATGAATGTCCTCCTAACTGTGGCCCTGCCATTATACATAAAAAAAGCTCTGAAGCTCGTCCTAACTGAGGCCCTGAGACTCCCTCACTAAGGCCATGACACTACTTCTAACTCAGGCCCTGTCATTATACCTGACGAAAGCTCTGATGCTAACCCGAAATAAGGCCCTGACAGTGATACTAACTAAAGCCTTGACAGTATTCCTAACTAAGGGCCTAGCCCGAGCCCCAGCCCTAGCTCCAGGCCCAGGCCCAGCCCCAGCCGCAGCCCCAGCCCCAATCCCAGCCCGAGCCCCAGCCTCTGATGCTTATCCTACAAAGGCCCTTATGCTACTCCTAGGCCTTGCCCTGACACTGTCCTTAACTCAGGCCTTGACACTACTACTAACTCAGGCCGTGATACTGTCCCTCACTACGGCCCTGACAGTGTCCCTAACTAAGGGCCTGACTCTCCTCCTAACTGTGACCCTGCCATTATACATAAAAAAGGCTCTGACGCTCGTCCTAATCGAGGGCCTGACACTGTCCCTCACTAATGCCCTGACACTACTTCTAACTCAGGGCCACATTATACCTAACGAAGGCTCTGATGCCAACCCTAACTATGGCCCTGACAGTGACCCTAACTAAGGCCTTGACACTATTCCTAACTAAGGGCCGAGCCCTAGCCCTAACCCCAGCCACAGCCCCAGTCCTAGCCCCAGCCCAAGGCCCAACCCCAGCCCCTGATGCTGATCCTACAGAGGCCCTTATGCTCCTCCTAGGCCTTGCCCTGACACTGTCCTCAACTCAGGCCTTGACACTACTACTAACTCAGGCCGTGATACTGTCCCTAACTAAGGCCCTGACAGTGTCCCTGTATAAGGGACTGCATGTCCTCCTAACTCTGGCCCTGCCATTATACATAAAAAAAGCTCTGAAGCTCGTCCTAACCGAGGCCCTGAGACTGTCCCTCACTAAGGCCCTAACACTATTTCTAACTCAGGCCCTGTCATTATACCTGACGAAAGCTCTGATGCTAACCCGAAATAAGGCCCTGACAGTGATACTAACTAAGGCCTTGACAGTATTCCTAACTAAGGGCCTAGCCCTAGCACTAGCCCCAGCCCCAGCCCCAGCCCCAGCCCTAGGCCCAGTCCCAGCCCCAGCCCCAGCCCCATCCCCAGCCCGAGCCCCAGCCTTTGGTGCTTATCCTACAAAGGCCCTTATGCTACTCCTAGGCCTTGCCCTGACACTGTCCTTAACTCAGGCCTTGACACTACGACTAACTGAGGCCGTGATACTGTCCCTAACTACGGCCCTGACAGTGTCCCTAACTAAGGGTCTGACTCTCCTCCTAACTGTGTCCCTGCCATTATACATAAAAAAGGCTCTGACGCTCGTCCTAATCGAGGGCCTGACACTGTCCCTCACTAAGGCCCTGACACTAATTGTAACTCAGGGCCACATTATACCTAACGAAGGCTCTGATGCTAACCCTAACTATGGCCCTGACAGTGACCCTAACTAAGGCCTTGACACTATTCCTAACTAAGGGCTGAGCCCTAGCCCTAGCCCTAGCCCCAGCCCCAGCCCGAGCCCTATCCTCAGGTTCAGCCCTAGCCGTAGCCCCAGCCTCAGCCCCAGTACTAGCCCCAGCCGCAGGGCCAACCCCAGCCCCTGATGCTGATCCTACAGAGGCCCTTATGCTCCTCCTAGGCCTTGCCCTCACACTGTCCTTAACTCAGGCCTTGACACTACTACTAACTTAGGCCCTGTCATTATACCTAACGAAAGCTCTGATGCTAAACCTAACTAAGGCCCTGACAGTGACACTAACTAAGGCCTTGATACTATTGCTAACTAAGGCCCCAGCCCTAGCCCGACCCCTAGCCCCAGCTCCAGCCCTAGCCCAAGCCCCAGCCCCAGCCCCAGCCCTAGCCCCAGCCCTAGCCCCAGTGGCAGCCACAGTCCCAGCCCTAGCCCCAACCCCACCCCTAGCCCGAGCCCCAGCCCCTGATGCTGATCCTATAGAGGCCTTTATGCTCCTCCTAGGCCTTGCCCTGACACTGTCCTTAATTAAGGCCTTGACCCTATTCCTAACTAAGGGCCTAGCCCTAAACCTAGCCCCAGGCCCAGCCCCAGCCCTAGCCCCAGCCCTAGCCCCAGTCCCAGCCCCAGCCCTAGCCCCAGTCCCAGCCCCAGCCCTAGCCCCAGCCCCAGACACAGCCCTAGCCTTAGCCTCAGCCTCAGCTCCAGCCCCAGCCCCAGCCCTAGCCCCAGCCCCAGCCCCAGCCCTAGCCCCGGCCCCAGCCCCAGCCCCAGCCCCAGCCCCAGGCCCAACCCCAGCCCCTGATGCTGATCCTACAGAGACCCTTATGCTCCTCCTAGGCCTTGCCGTGACACTGTCCTTAACTCAGGCCTTGACACTACTACTAACTCAGGCTGTGATACTGTCCCTCACTACGGCCCTGACAGTGTCCCTAACTAAGGGTGTGACTCTCCTCCTAACTGTGTCCCTGCGATTATACATAAAAAGGGCTCTGACGCTCGTTCTAATCGAGGGCCTGACACTGTCCCTCACTAAGGCCCTGACCCTACTTCTAACTCAGGGCCACCTTATACCTAACGAAGGCTCTGATGCTAACCCTAACTATGGCCCTGACAGTGACCCTAACTAAGGCCTTGACCCTATTCCTAACTGAGGGCTGAGCCCTAGCCCTAGCCCCAGCCCAAACCCCATCCTCAGCCCTAGCCCCAGGCCCAGCCCTAGCCCCACCCACAGCCCCAGGCCCAACCGCAGCCCCTGATGCTGATCCTACAGAGGCCCTTATGCTCCGCCTAGGCCTTGCCCTGACACTGTCTTTAACTCAGGCCTTGACACTACTACTAACTCAGGCCCTGTGATTATACCTAAGGAAAGCTCTGATGCTAAACCTAACTAAGGCCCTGACAGTGACACTAAGTAAGGCCTTGACACTATTGGTAACTAAGGCCCCAGCCCTAGCCCGACCCCTAGCCCAAGCTCCAGCCCTAGCCCCAGCTCCAGCCCTAGCCCAAGCCCCAGCCCCAGCCCTAGCCTCAGCCGCAGCCCCAGCCCTAGCCCCAAACCCAACCCAAGCCCCAGCCCCAGCCCTAGCCCTAGCCCCTGATGCTGATCCTATAGAGGCCCTTATGATCCTCCTAGGCCTTCCCCTGACAATGTGGTAACTAAGGCCTTGACACTATTTCTAACTAAGGCCCCAGGTCCAGCCCCAGCCGCAGCCCCAGCCCCTGATGCTGATCCTATAGAGCCCTTTATGCTCCTCCTAGGCCTTGCCCTGACACTGTCCTTAAGGAAGGCCTTGACCCTATTCCTAACTAAGGGCCTAGCCCTAAACCTAGCCCCAGGCCCAGCCCCAGCCCTAGCCCAAGCCATAGCCCCAGTCCCAGCCCCAGCCCCAGCCCTAGCCCTAGCCCCAGACCCAGCCCTAGCCTTAGCCTCAGCCCCAGCTCCAGCCCCAGCCCCAGCCACAACCCTAGCCCTAGCCCTAGCCCCAGACTTAGCCCCAGCCCTAGCCCCAGCCCCAGGCCCAACCCCAGCCCCTGATGCTGATCCTACAGAGGCCCTTATGCTCCGCCTAGGCCTTGCCCTGACACTGTCCTTAACTCAGGCCTTGACACTACTACTAACTCAGGCCGTGATACTGACCCTAACTAAGGCCCTGACAGTGTCCCTGTCTAAGGGACTGAATGTCCTCCTAACTCTGGCCCTGCCATTATACATAAAAAAAGCTCTGATGCTCGTCCTAACCGAGGCCCTGAGACTGTCCTTCACTAAGGCCCTAACACTACTTCTAACTCAGGCCCTGTCATTATACCTAACGAAAGCTCTGATGCTAACCGTAACTAAGGCCCTGACAGTGACACTAACTAAGGCCTTGACACTATTCCTAACTAAGGGCCTAGCCCTAGCCCTAGTCCCAGCCCCAGCCCCAAAGCCAGCCCCAGCCCCAGCCTCTTATGCTTATCCTCTAAAGGCCCTTATGCTACTCTTAGGCCTTTCCGTGACACTGTCCTTAACTCAGGCCTTGACACTACTACTAACTCAGGCCGTGATACTGTCCCTAAATACGGCCCAGACAGTGTCCCTAACTAAGGGCCTGACTCCCCTCCTAACTGTGTCCCTGCCATTATACATAAAAATGGCTCTGACGCTCATCCTAATCGAGGGCCTGACACTGTCCCTCACTAAGGCCCTGACACTACTTCTAACTCAGGGACACATTATACCTAACGAAGGCTCTGATTGTAACCCTAACTATGGCCCTGACAGTGACCCTAAGTAAGGCCTTGACACTATTCCTAACTAAGGGCCTAGCCCCAGCCCCAGCTCCAGCCCAAGCCCCAGGCCCAGCCCTAGCCCTAGCTCCAGGCACAGCCCCAGTCCTAGCCCCAGCCCCAGGCCCAAACCCAACCCCTGACGCTGATCCTACAGAGGCCCTTATGGTCCTCCTAGGCCTTGCCCTGACACTGTCCTTAACTCAGGTCTTGACACTACTACTAACTCAGGCCGTGATACTGTCCCTAACTAAGGCCCTGACAGTGTCCCTAACTAAGGGTCTGACTCTCCTCCTAACTCTGGCCCTGTCAGTGTCCCTAACTAAGGGTTTGACTCTCCACCTAACTCTGGCCCTGCCATTATACATAAAAAAGGCTCTGACGCTCGTCCTAATCGAGGGCCTGACACTGTCCCTCACTAAGGCCCTGACACTACTTCTAACTCAGGGCCACATTATACCTAACGAAGGCTGTGATGCTAACCCTAACTATGGCCCTGACAGTGTCCCTAACTAAGGCCTTGACACTATTCCTAAATAAGGGCCTAGACCTAAACCTAGCCCCAGCCCTAGCCCCAGCCCTAGCCCCAGCCCTAGCCCCAGTCCCAGCCGCAGCCCCAGCCCCAGCCCCAGCCCCAGCCCCAGCCCCATCCCTAGCCTCAGCCTCAGTCCCAGCTCCAGCCCCAGCTCCAGCCCTAGCCCCAGCCCCAGCCCCAGGCCTAGCCCTAGCCCCAGCCCCAGCCCCTGCCCTAGCCCCAGCCCCAGGCCCAACCCCAGGTCCTGATGCTGATCCTACAGAGGCCCTTATGCTCCTCCTAGGCCTTGCCCTGACACTGTCCTTAACTCAGGCCTTGACACTACTACTAACTCAGGCTGTGATACTGTCCCTAACTAAGGCCCTGACAGTGTCCCTGTCTAAGGGACTGAATGTCCTCCTAACTCTGGCCCTGCCATTATACAGAAAAAAAGTTCTGACGCCCGTCCTTCGCGAGGCCCTGAGACTGTCCTTCTCTAAGGCCCTAACACTACTTGTAACTCAGGCCCTGTCATTATACCTAACGAAAGCTCTTATGGTAACCCTCACTAAGGCCGTGACAGTGACACTAACTAAGGCCTTGACACTCTTCCTAACTAAGGGCCTAGCCCTAGCCCTAGCCCCAGCCCTAGCTCCAGTCCCAGCCCCAGCCCTAGCCCCAGTCCCAGCCCCAGCCCTAGCCCCAGCCCCAGCCCCAACCCCAGCCCCAGCCCCCACCCCTAATCCTACAGAGGCCCTTATGCTCCTCCTAGGCCTTTCCCTGACACTGTCCTTAACTAAGGCATTGTCACTATTTCTAACTAAGGCCCCAGCCCCAGCGCCAGCCCCACGCAGCCCCAGTCCCAGGCCCAGGCCCAGGCCCAGCCCTAGCCCCAGCCCTAGCCTCAGTCCCAGCCCCAGCCCTAGCCCCAGCCCCCGCCCCAGCCCCAGCCTCTGTTGCTTATCCTACAAAGGCCCTTATGCTACTCCTATGCCTTTCCGTGACACTGTCCTTAACTCAGGCCTTGACACTACTACTAACTCAGGCCGTGATACTGTCCCTCACTACGGCCCTGACAGTGTCCCTAACTAAGGGCCTGACTCTCCTCCTAACTGTGGCCCTGCCATTATACATAAAAAAGGCTCTGACGCTCGTCCTAATCGAGGGCCTGACACTGTCCCTCACTAAGGCCCTGACACTACTTCTAACTCAGGGCCACATTATACCTAACGAAGGCTCTGATGCTAACCCTAACTATGGCTCTGACAGTGACCCTAACTAAGGCCTTGACACTATTCCTAACTAAGGGCCGAGCCCCAGCCCTAGCCCTAGCCCCAGACACAGCCCTAGCCTTAGCCTCAGCCTCAGCTCCAGCCCCAGCCCCAGCCCTAGCCCCAGCCACAGCCACAGCCCTAGCCCTGGCCCCAGCCCCAGCCCCAGCCCTAGCCCCAGCCCCAGGCCCAACCCCAGCCCCTGATGCTGATCCTACAGAGACCCTTATGCTCCTCCTAGGCCTTGCCCTGACACTGTCCTTAACTCAGGCCTTGACACTACTACTAACTCAGGCCGTGATACTGTCCCTAAGGCCCTGACAGTGTCCCTGAATAAGGGACTGAATGTCCTCCTAACTCTGGCCCTGCCATTATACATATAAAAAGCTCTGATGCTCGTCCTAACTGAGGCCCTGAGACTGTCCCTCACTAAGGCCCTGACACTACTTCTAACTCAGGCCCTGTTATTATACCTAAGGAAAGCTCTGATGCTAACCCTAACTAAGGCCCTGACAGTGACACTAACTAAGGCCTTGACACTATTCCTAACTAAGGCCCCAGCCGTAGCCCAACCCCTAGCCCCAGCCACAGCCCCAGTCCTAGCCTCAGCCCAAGGCCCAACCCCAGCACCTGATGCTGATCCTACAGAGGCCCTTATGCTCCTCCTAGGCCTTGCCCTGACACTGTCCTCAACTCAGGCCTTGACACTACTTCTAACTCAGGCCGTGATACTGTCCCTAACTAAGGCCCTGACAGTGTCCCTGTATAAGGGAATGAATGTCCTCCTAACTGTGGCCCTGCCATTATACATAAAAATAGCTCTGACGCTCGTCCTAACCGAGGCCCTGAGACTGTCCCTCAGTAAGGCCCTGACACTACTTCTAACTCAGGGCCACCTTATACCTAACGAAGGCTCTGATGCTAACCCTAACTATGGCTCTGACAGTGACCCTAACTAAGGCCTTGACACTATTCCTAACTAAGGGCCGAGCCCCAGCCCTAGCCCCAGCCCCACCCCGAGCCCTAGCCTCAGGCTCAGCCCTAGCCCTAGCCCCAGCCCCAGCCCCAGCCCCAGCCCTAGCCCCATCACTATCCCCAGCCCCAGCCCTAGCCCCAGCCCTAGCCCCTGATCCTACAGAGGCCCTTATGCTCCTCATAGGCCTCGCCCTGACACTGTCCTTAAGTAAGGCTATGACATTATTGCTAAGTCAGGCTGTGATACTGTCCGTAACTAAGGCCCTGACAGTGTCCCTAACTAAGGACCTGACTGTCTCCTAACTCTGGCCCTGCCATTATACATGAAAAAGGCTCTGGCACTCGTTCTAACTAAGGCCCTGACACTGTCCCTCACTAAGGCCCTGACACTACTTCTAACTCAGGCCCTGACATTATACCTAACGAAGGGTCTGATGCTAACCCTAACTAGGGCTCTGACAGTGACCCTAAGTAAGGCCTTGACACTATTCCTAACTAAGGGCCTAGCCTTAGCCCCAGCCCCAGCCTCAGCCCCAGCCTCAGCCGTAGCCCCAGCCCTAACCTCAGCCCCTGCCCCAGTCCCAGCCCCAGCCCCAGCCCCTGATCCTACAGAGGCCTTTATGCTCCTCCTAGGTCTTGCCCTGACACTGTACTTAACTAAGGCCTTGTTACTATTCCTAACTAAGGCCGTAGCCCTAGCCCTAGCCCTAGCCCCAGTCCCGGCCCCTGATCCTACAGAGGCCCTTATGCTCCTCCTAGGCCTCGCCCTGACACTGTCCTTAAGTAAGGCCTTGACATTACTACTATCTCAGGCTGTGATACTGTCCCTAACTAAGGCCCTGACAGTGTCCCTAACTAAGGGCCTGACTGTCCTCCTAACTCTGGGCCTGCCATTATACATAAAAAAGGCTCTGACGCTCCTCCTAACAAGGCCCTCACACTGTCCGTCACCAAGGGCATCACAGTACTTCTAACTCAGGCCCTGACATTATACCTAACGAAGGCTCTGATGCTAACCCTAATTAATGCCCTGAAAGTGACCCTAACCAAGGCCTTGAGACTATTCCTAACTAAGGGCCTAGTCCTAGCCCTAGTCCTAGCCTCAGTCCCAGACCCAGACCCAGCCCCAGACCCAGACGCAGCCCCAGACCCCGCCACAGCCCCAGCCCCTGATGCTGATCCTAAAGAGGCCCTTATGTTCGTCCTAGGACTTGCCCTGACAGTGTCTTTAACTAAGGCCTTGACACTACTAACTCAGGGTGTCATACTGTCCCTAACTAAGAACCTGAAAGTGTCCCTAACTAAGGGCCTGACTCTCCTCCTAACACTTTCCCTGCCATTATACATAAAAAAGGCTCTGACGCTCATCCTAACCAATGCCCTGACACTGTCCCTCACTAAGGCCCTGACACTACTTCTAAATCAAGCCCTGACATTATACCTAACGAAGGCTGTGATGCCAACCCTAACTAAGGCCCTGACAGTGACGCTAATAAGTCCTTGACACTATTCCTAAGTATGGCCCTAGCCCCAGCCCTAGCCCTAGCCCTAGCCCAAGGCCCAGCCCCAGCCCCCGCCCTAGCCCCAGCCCCAGCCCCAGCCCCAGCCCTAGCCCCAGCCCCAGCCCCAGCCTTAGCCCCATCAATATCCCCAGCCCCAGCCCCGGCTCCAGCCTCAGCCCCAGCCTCAGCCCTATCCCCATCCCCAACCTCAGCCCATGCCCCATCCCCAGCCCCAGGCCCTGATGCTCATCCTACAGAGGCCTTTATGCTCCTCCTAGGTCTTGCCCTGACACTGTTCTTAAATAAGGCCTTGTCACTATTCCTAACGAAGGCCGTAGCCCTAGCCCTAGCCCTATCCCCAGCCCCAGACCCTGATCCTATAGAGGCCCTTATGCTCCTCTAGGCCTCGCCCTGACACTGCCCTTGAGTAAGGCCTTGACATTACTACTAAGTCAGGCTGTGATACTGTCCGTAACTAAGGCCCTGAGAGTGTCCCTAACTAAGGGCCTGACTGTCCTCCTAACTCTGGCCCTGCCATTATACATAAAAAAGGCTCTGACGCTCCTCCTAACCAAGGCCCTGACACTGTCCCTCACTAAGGCCCTGACACTACTTCTAACTCAGGCCCTGACATTATACCTAACGAAGGGTCTGATGCTTACCCTAAGTAAGGCTGTGACAGTGACTCTAACTAAGGCCTTGACACTATTCCTAACTAAGGCCCTAGCCCCAGCCCCTGCCCCAGCCCCAGCCCCCGCCCTAGCCCCAGCCCCAGCCCCAGCCCCAGCCCCAGCCCCAGCCTTAGCCCCATCTATATCCCCAGCCCCAGCCCCGGCCCCAGCCTCAGCCCCAGCCTCAGCCCTATCCCCATCCCTAGCCTCAGCCCATGCCCCATCCCCAGCCCCAGGCCCTGATGCTCATCCTACAGAGGCCTTTATGCTCCTCCTAGGTCTTGCCCTGACGCTGTTCTTAAATAAGGCCTTGACACTATTCCAAACTAAGGGCCTAGTCCTAGCCCTAGCCCTAGCCCCAGCCCCAGCTCCAGCCCCGGCCCCAGCTTCAGCCCCAGCCCCAGCTCCAGCCCCAGCCCCAGCTCCAGCCCCAGCCCCAGGCCCAGCCCCAGGCATAACCGCATCACTATCCCCAGCCTCAGCCGTAGCCCCAGCCCGAGCCGCAGCCCCAGAGCCAGCCCCTGCCACTGATGCTAATCCTACAGAGGCCCTTATGCTCCTCCTAGGTCTTGCCGTGACACTGTCCTTAACTAAGGCCCTGACACTACTACTAACTCAGGCCGTGATACTGTTCCTAACTAAGGCCCTGACAGTGTCCCTAACTAAGGGCCTGACTCTCCTCCTAACTGTGGCTCTGCAATTTTACATAAAAAAGGCTCTGACGCTCCTCCTAACAAGGCCCTCACACTGTCCATCACCAAGGCCCCGACACTACATCTAACTCAGGCCCTGACATTATGCGTAACGAAGGCACTGATGCCAACACTAACTAAGGCCCTGACAGTGACACTAACTAAGGCCTTGACACTATTTGTAACTATGGCTCTAGCCCTAGCCCAAGCTCCAGCCCCTGCCCCAGCCCCAGCCCTAGCCCCAGCCACTGATGCTGATCCTACAGAGGCCTATATGGTCCTCCTAGGCCTTGCCCTGACCCTGTCCTTAACTAAGGCCTTGACACTACTACTAACTCAGGCTGTGATACTGTCCCTAACTAAGACCCTGAAAGTGTCCTTAACTAAGGGCCTGACTCTCCTCCTAACACTTTCCCTGCCATTATACATAAAAAAGGCTGTGACGCTCGTCCTAACCAAGGCCCTGACACTGTCCCTCACTAAGGCCCTGACACTACTTCTAACTCAAGCCCTGACATTATACCTAACGAAGGCTATGATGCCAACCCTAACTAAGGCCCTGACAGTGACCCTAACTAAGGCCTTGACACTATTCCTAAATATGGCCCTAGCCCTAGCCCTAGCCCTAGCCCCAGCCCCAGCTCCATCCCCATCCCTAGCACCAGCCGCAGCCCCAGCCCCATCCCTAGCCCCAGCCCCAGCCCCAGCCCTAGCCCCATCCCTAGCCCCTGCCCCTGCCCTATCCCCAGCCCCAGCCGCAGCCCCAGAGGCAGGCCCTGCCCGTACCCCAGGTGCTAATCCAACAGAGGCCCTTATGCTCCTCCTAGGCCTTGCCCTGACTCTGTCCTTAACTATGGCCTTGACACTACTACTAACTCAGGCTGTGATACTGTCCCTAACTAAGGCTCAGGCAGTGTCCTTAACTAAGGTCCCCACTCTTTTCCTAACTCTGGCCCTGCCATTATACAAAAGAAAGCTCTGACACTAGTCCTAAAAAAGGCCCTGACACTGTCCCTCACTAAGTGCCTTTCACTACTTCTAACTCAGGCCCTGACATTATACCTAATGAAAGCTCTGATGAGAACCCTAACTAAGGCCCTGACAGTGACCCTAAGTAAGGCCTTTCCACTATTCCTAACTAAGGGCCTAGTCCTAGCCCTAGTCCTAGTCCTAGCCCTAACGCCAGCCCCAGCCCCAGCGTCAGCCCCAGCCCGAAACCCAGACCCAGACCCATCCACAGCCCCAGCCCCTGATGCTGATCTTACAGAGGCCTGTTTGCTCCTCCTAGGCCTTTCCCTGTCAGTGTGCTTAACTAAGGCCTTGACACAACTACTAACTCAGGCCGTAATATTGTCCCTAACTAAGGCGCTAACAGTGTCCCTGGCTAAGGGCCTGACTCTCCTCCTATCTCTGGCTCTGCCATTTTACATAAAAAAGGCTCTGACCCTCATCCTAACCAAGGCCCAGACACTGTCCCTCACTAAGGCCCTCACACTACTTCTAACTCAGGCCCTGACATTATACCAAACGAAGGCTGTGATGCTAACCCTAATTAAGGCCGTGACAGTGACCCTAACTAAGGCCTTGACACTATTCCTAACTAAGGGCCTAGCCTTAGCCCCAGGCCCAGTCCCGCCACAGCCCTAGCCCGAGCCCGAGCCCCAGCCCCAGCCCTTGATCCTACAGAGGCCCTTATGCTCCTCCTAGGCCTTGCCCTGACAATGTCCTTAACTAAGGCCTTGACACTACTACTAACTCAGACTGTGATCCTGTCCGTAACTAAGGCCCTGACAGTGTCCCTAACTAAGGGCCTGTCTCTCCTCCTAACTCTGGACCTGCCATTATACATAACAAAGGCTCTGACGCTCGTCCTAACCAAGGCCCAGACACTGTCCCTCACTAAGGCCCTGACACTACTTCTAACTCAGGCCTGACATTATACCTAACGAAGGCTCTGATGCTAAGCCTAACTAACGCCCTGACAGTGACCCTAAGTAAGGCCTTGACTCTATTCCTAACTAAGGGCTTAGCCTTAGCCCCAGCCCCAGCCTCAGCCCCAGCCTCAGCCGTAGCCCCAGCCCTAACCACAGCCCCTGCCCCATCCCCAGCCCCAGGCCCTGATGCTGATCCTACAGAGGCCTTTATGTTCCTCCTAGGTCTTGCCCTGACACTGTCCTTAACTAAGGCCTTGTCACTATTCCTAACTAAGGCCGTAGCCGTAGCCCTAGCCCTATACCCAGCCCCAGCCCCTGATCCTACAGAGGCCCTTATGCTCCTCCTAGGCCTCGCCCTGACACTGTCCTTAAGTAAGGCCTTGACATTACTACTAACTCAGGCTGTGATACTGTCCCTAACTAAGGACCTGACAGTGTCCCTAACTAAGGGCCTGACTCTCCTCCTAACTGTGGCTCTGCCATTTTACATAAAAAAGGCTCTGACGCTCCTCCTAACAAGGCCCTCACACTGTCCGTCACCAAGGCCATGACACTACTTCGAACTCAGGCCCTGACATTATACCTAACGAAGGGTCTGATGCTTACCCTAATTAACGCCCTGAAAGTGACCCTAACTAAGGCCTTGAGACTATTCTTAACTAAGGGCCTAGTCCTAGCCCTAGTCCTAGCACCAGCCCCATCCCCAACCCCAGCCCCATCCCCAGCTCCACACCCAGCCCCAGCCCCAGCCCCAGCCCCTGATCCTACAGAGGACTTTATGGTCCTCCTAGGCCATGCCCTGACACTGTCCTTAACTAAAGACTGTACATTACTACTAGCTCTGTCCGTCATACTGTTCCTAACTAAGGCCCTGACAGTGTCCCTAACTAACCGTCTGACTCTTCTCCTAACTCTGGCCCTGCCATTATCATAAGAAAGTCTCTAACACTCGTCCTAACCAAGGCCCTGACGCTCTCCCTAACAAAGGCTCTGAAGGTAGTCCAAACCAAAGCCCTGACACTGTCCTAACTTACGCCCTGACACTATTCCTAAAACAGGCTCTGACATTGTCCCTAAGAGAGGCACTGATTCCACTCCTAACTCAGGCCCTGAGAATGTTCGTAAATAAGGCCCTCACACTACTCCTAAATCAGGCCCTGACACAATACCGAACAAAGACTCTGATGCTAGTTGTAAGTAAGGCCCTGACACTGTCCTTAACTAAGGCCCTGACACTACTTCTAACTCAAGCCCTGACATTATACCTAACGAAGGCTATGATGCCAACCCTAACTAAGGCCCTGACAGTGACCCTGACTAATTGCCTGACTCTCCTCCTAACTCTGGCCCTGCCATTATAATAACAAAGGCTCTGACACTCATCCTAACCAAGGCCTTGACACTGTCCGTCACCAAGGCCCTGACACTACTTCTAACTCAGGCCGTGACATTATATCTAACAAAGGCTCTGATGCTAACCCTAACTAAGGCCCTGACAGTGACCCTAACTAAGGCCTTGACACTATTCCAAACTAAGGCCCAGCCCTAAACCTAGCCCTAGCCCTCCCCTAGCCCCATCTCCATCCCCATCCCCATCCCCATCCCCTGATGCTGATACTACAGAGGCCCTTATGCTCCTCCTAGGCCTTGCCCTGACACTGTCCCTACCGAAGGCCGTGATACTTGTCCTAAAGAAGGACCAGGTGCTCTCGATAACTAAGGCCTTCAAAGTGTCCCTCGCTCCGTTCCTGACTTTATCCCTAGTCCGTAGTTAATGTCCTGCCTCTTATCCTACCTGATGCCCTAATGATGTCCCTAACTAAGGCCCTGAGTAGTCATCACTAAGACCCTGACACTGTTTGTAAGTAAGGCCCAGAAGCTGTCCCTAATGCAGGCCCTGCTGCCAGCAATAACTAAAGGCCTGACACTATCCTGAGCTAATATACTGACCCACCTCGAACCAAGATCCTGACACTATCCCTAAGTCAGCCCTGATGCTGGCCCTAAATCAAGCCCTGATGCTGTCCCTAACACAGGCCCTGAAGCTATCCCTAACTGAGGCCTTGATGGTGCGCCTAACTCAGGTCCTGATCATGTCTTTAACTAAGACCGTAATTGTGATCCTACAGAGGCCCTGATGCTGCTCCTGAGTCATGCCCTGACAGTGTCCCCAGCTAAGGGCCTGATGCTAGGCCTCACTCGGGCCCTGTCGCTCTCCCTACATCAGGCTGTGACGCTGTCCCTACCTGAAGCCCTGACACTTGTTCTAAATAAGGCCCCGATATTCTCAGTAACTAAGGTGTTGACACTATACCTGGGTCGTGTCCTGACAGTATACCTAGATCATAACTTATCCCTGTCTTTAGCTAAAGTCGAGCCTCTTATGGCAAGTAAAGCTCTGATGCTGTGCTTAACTCACGCCCTGAATTTAGCCCGAAGGCCGTGCCACTGTCCCTAACTAAGGCCTAGATGCTGGCCCAACGTCAGGGCCTGATACTGTCCCTAACAAAGTCCCTGACACTATGCCTGACTCAAGCCCTGACAGTGTACCTAACAGAAGGCCCTGACGCCAGTCCTAACCAAGACCCTGCCGCTAGCCCTAACAAAGGCTCTGATGGTAGTCCTAACCAAGGCACTGACACTGTCCCTAAGTAGGGCCTGAGACTACGGCTAACTCAGGCCGTGATACGATACCTAAGCAAGGCTCTGATGCTAGTCCTAACTAAGGCCCTGACACTGTCCTGACACTACACCTAACACAGGCCCTTGACACTGTTCCTAAGATAGGCACTGATTCCACTCCTAACTCAGGCCCTGTCACTGTCCCTAACTAGGGCCCTGACACTACTCCTAGCTCAGGCCCTGACACGATACCTAATGAAGGCTCTGATGCTAATCCTAAGTCTCTGACACTAATCCTAAGTAAGGCCTTGACAGTACTCCTAACTAATCCCCTGACACTGACCCTAACTAAGGCCTTGACACTACTCCTAAATCAGGCCCTGACACGATACTGAATGAAGGCTCTGATGCTAGTTGTAAGTAAGGCCCTGACACTGTTTTTAACTAAGGCCTTGACACTACTACTAACTCAGGCCGTGATACTGTCCCTAACTAAGGCCCTGACAGTGTCCTTGATTAAGGGCCTGAATCTCCTAACTCTGGCCCTGCCATTTTACAGAACAAAGACTGTGACGCTCGTCCTAACCAAGGCTCTGACATGACTTCTACCTCAGGCCCTGACATTATACCTAAGGAAGGCTCTGATGCTAACCGTAACTAAGGCCCTGACAGTGACCCTAACTAAGGCCTTGACACTCTTCCTAACTAAGGCCCTAGCCCTAGCCGTATCCCTAGCCCTAGCCCTTGCCCCAGCCTTATCCCCAGCCCCAGCACCAGCCCCTGATCCTACAGAGGCCAGTATGCTACACTTAGCCCTTGCAGTGACACAGTCCTTAACTAAGGCCTTGACACTACTACTAACTCAGGCCGTGATACTGTCCCTAACTTAGGCCTTGACAGTGACCCTAACTAAGTCCTTGACACTAGCCCCAGCCCCAGCCCCTGATCCTACAGAGGCCCTTATGCTCCTCCTAGGCCTTGCCGTGACACTGTCCTTAACTAAGGACTTGACACTACTACTAACTCAGGCCATGATACTGTCCCTAACTAAGGCCTTGACAGTGTCCCTAACTAGCGGCCTGACTCTCCTCCTAACTCTGGCCCTGCCATTATACATAACAAAGTCTCTGACGCTCCTCGTAACCAAGGCCCTGACACTCTGCCTAACAAAGGCTCTGATGGTATTCCTAACCAAGGCCCTGAGACTGTCCTAACTTAATGCCCTGACACTACCCCTAACACAGACTCTGACACTGTTCCTAAGAGAGGCACTGATTCCACTCCTAACTCAGGCCCTGACACTGTCCGTAAATAAGGCCCTCACACTACTCCTAAATCAGGCCCTGACACAATACCAAACAAAGACTCTGATGCTAGTTGTAAGTAAGTCCCTGGCACTGTCCTTAACTAAGGCCTTGACACTACTACTAACTCAGGCTGTGATACTGTCCCTAACTAAGGCCCTGACAGTGTCCCTGACTAAGGGCCTGACTCTCCTCGTAACTCTGGCTCTGCCATTATACATAACAAAGGCTCTAACGCTCGTCCTTACCAAGGACATGACACTGTCCCTCACTAAGGCCCTGACACTACTTCTAACTAAGGCCCTGACATTATACCTAATGAAGGCTCTGATGCTAACCCTAACTAAGGCCCTGACAGTGACCCTAACTAAGGCCTTGACACTATTCCTAAGGCCCTATCCCTAACCCTAGCCCCAGCCCTCTCCTAGCCCCATCCCCATCCCCAGCCCCATCCCCTGCCCCTGATTGTACAGAGCCCCTTATGCTCCTCCTAGGCCTTGCCCTGACAGTGTCCCTACCGAAGGCCATGATACTGGTCCTAAAGAAGGACCAGGTGCTCTCGATAACTAAGGCCTTCAAAGTGTCCCTCGCTCCGTTCCTGACTTTATCCCTAGTCCGTAGTTAATGTCCTGCCTCTTACCCTACCTGAAGCCCTAATGCTGTCCCTAACTAAGGCCCTGACTAGTCATCACTAAGGCCCTGACACTGTTTGTAAGTAAGGCCCGGAAGCTGTCTCTAATGCAGGGCCCTGCTGCCGGCAATAACTAAAGGCCTGACACTATCCTGAGCTAATATACTGACCCACCTCTAACCAAGGTCCTGACACTATCCCTAAGTCAGCCCTGATGCTGGCCCTAAATCAAGCCCTGAGACTGTCCCTAACACAGGCCCTGAAGCTATCCCTAACTGAGGCCTTGACGGTCTGCCTAACTTAGGCCCTGATCATGTCTTTAACTAAGACCGTAATTGTGATCCTACAGAGGCCCTGATGCTGCTCCTGAGTCATGCCCTGACAGTGTCCCCAGCTAAGGGCCTGATGCTAGGCCTCACTCGGGCCCTGTCGCTCTCCCTACATCAGGCTGTGACGCTGTCCCTACCTGAAGCCCTGACACTTGTTCTAAACAAGGCCCCGATATTCTCAGTAACTAACGTGTTGACACTATACCTGGGTCATGTCCTGACAGTATACCTAGATCATAACTTATCCCTGTCTTTAGCTAAAGTCGAGCCTCTTATGGCAACTGAAGCCCTGATGCTGTGCTTAACTCAGGCCCTGAATTCAGCCCCAAGGCCATGCCACTGTCCCTAACTAAGGCCTAGATGCTGGTCCAACGTCAGGGCCTGATACTGTCCCTAACAAAGTCCCTGACACTATGCCTGACTCAAGCCCTGACAGTGTACCTAACAGAAGGCCCTGACGCCAGTCCTAACCAAGACCCTGCCACTGGCCCTAACAAAGGCTCTGATGGTAGTCCTAACCAAGGCACTGACACTGTCCCTAAGTAGGGCCTGAGACTACAGCTAACTCAGGCCATGACACGATACCGAACAAAGGCTTGATGCTAGTTGTAAGTAAGGCCGTGACACTGTTTTTAACTGAGGGCTTGACACTACTACTAACTCAGGCCATGATACTGTCCCTAACTAAGGCCCTGACAGTGTCCCTAACTAAGGGCCTGCCTCTCCTCCTACCTCTGGCCCTGCCATTATACATAACAAAGTCTCTGACGCTCGTCCTAACCAAGGCACTGACACTATCCCTAAAAAAGGCTGTGATGGTAGTCCTAACCAAGGCCCGGACACTGTCCCAACTTATGCCCTGACACTACACCTAACACAGACTCTGACAGTGTTCCTAAGAGAGGCACTGATTCCACTCATAACTCAGGCCCTGACACTGTCCCTAACTAAGGCCCTGACACTACTCCTAAATCAGACCCTGACAAGATACCGAACAAAGGCTCTGATACTAGTTGTAAGTAAGGCCCTGACACTGTCCTTAACTAAGGCTTGACACTACTACTAACTCAGGCTGTGATAGTATCCCTAACTAAGGCCCTGACAGTGTCCCTAACTAAGGGCCTGACTCTTCTCCTAACTCTGGCCCTGCCATTATACATAAGAAAGGCTCTGACACTCATCCTACCAAATACCTTACACTGTCCCTCACTAAGGCCCTGACACTACTTCTAACTCAGGCCCTGACATCATACCTAATGAAGGCTCTGACGCTAACCCTAACAGAGGCCCTGACAGTGACACTAACTAAGGCCATGACACTATTCCTAACTAAGGCCCTAGCCCTCGCCCCAGCGCCAGCCCCAGCCCCAGCCCCAGCCCCTGATGCTGATCCTACATAGGCCCATATGCTCCTCCTAGGCCTTGCCCTGACAGTGTCCTTAACTAAGGCCTTGACACTACTACCAACTCAGGCCGTGATACTGTCCCTAAATAAGGCCCTGACAGTGTCCCTAACTAAGGACCTGACTCTTCTCCTAACTCTGGCCCTGCCATTATACATAACAAAGGCTGTGACACTCTTCCTAACCAAGGCCCTGAAATGACTTCTACCTCAGGCCCTGACATTATACCTAACGAAGGCTCTGATGCTAACCCTAACTAAGGCCGTGACAGTGACCCTGAGTAAGGCCTTGACACTATTCCTAACTAGGCCCTGAAGCTACACTTAACTCAGGCCCTGACACTGTCCCTAAATAAGGCCCTGATACTACACCTACAACAGGCCCTGACCCTGTTCCTAACAGAGGCACTGATGCTAGTCCTAACTCAGGCCCTGAGAGTGTCCGTAACAAACGCCCTGCTCCTGTCAATATCTAAAGTTTTGACAGTTCCCTTAGCATATATCCTGTCCCATCTCTTACTAAGGTCCTGAAACTTTCCCTAAGTGAGCCTTGACACTGTCCCTAAGTAAGACCCTGAGCCTGTCCCTAAGTGAGGCCCTGAGAATGTCTTTAACCAAGACCGTGATGCTGATCCTACAGAGGCCCTCTTACTCCTCCTAGGCCTTGCCCTGACACTGTCCCTACCGAAGGCTGTGATGCTGGTCCTAAAGAAGGCCCAGGTGCTCTCAGTAACTAAGGCCTTCAAACTGTCCCTCGCTACGTTCCTGTCTTAATCCCTAGCCCGTAACCTGACTCAGTCCGTAGTTAATGTCCTGCCTCTTACCCTACCTGAAGCCCTAATGCTGTCCCTAACTAAGTTCCTGACTAGTCATCAGTAAGGCCCTGACACTGTTTGTAAGTAAGGCCCGGAAGCTGTCCCTAATGCAGGCCCTGCTGCCGGCAATAACTAAAGGCCTGACACTATCCTGAGCTAATATACTGACCCATCTCTAACCAAGGTCCTGACACTATCCATAAGTCAGCCCTGTTGCTGGCCCTAAATCCCTGAGGCTGTCCCTAAGACAGGCCCTGAAGCTATCCCTAACTGAGGCCTTGACGCTCCGCCTAACTCAGGCCCTGACCATGTCTTTTTTTTTTTTTTTTTTTGCGATACACCAGCCTCTCACTGTTGTGGCCTCTTCCGTTGTGGAGCACAGGCTCCGGACGCACAGGCTCAGCAGCCATGGCTCACGGGCCCAGCAGCTCCATGGCATGTGGGATCTTCCCGGACCAGGGCACGAACCCGTGTCCCCTGCATCGGCAGGCGGCCTCTAAACCACTGCACCACCAGGGAAGCCCCCATGTCTTTAACTAAGACCATAATGCTGATCCTACAGAGGCCCTGATGCTTCTCCTGAGTCATGACCTGACAGTGTCCCGAGCTAAGGGACTGATGCTAGGCCTCACTCAGGCCCTGTCACTCTCCCTACGTCAGGCTCTGATGCTGTCCCTACCTGAAGCCCTGACACTGGTTCTAACCAAGGCCCTGATACTCTCAGTAACTAAGGTGTTGACACTATACCTGGGTCATTTCCTGACACTATACCTAGATCATAATTTAACCCTGTCTTTAGGTAAAGTCAGGCCTCTTATGGCAACTAAAGCACTGATGCTGTCCCTAACTCAGGCTCTGAATTCAGCCCCAAGGCTGTGACACTGTCCCTAACTAAGGCCTTGATGCTCTAAGTCAGCTCCTGATACTGTCCTTAACTAAGGCCATAATACTATTCCTAACTCAAGCCCTGACAGTGTACCTAACAGAAGGCTCTGACACTAGTCCCAACCAAGGTCCTGACAGTGTCCGTAACAAAGGCTCTGTTGCTCCTAACCAATGCCCGGACACTGTCCCTAAGTAGAGCCTGAGATTACGGCTAACTCAGGCCGTGACACGATACCGAACAGAGGTTCTGATGCTGGTCCTAACTCAGGCCCTCACACTATTCCTAAGAAAGGCTCTGGTGCTACTCCTAACTAAGGCCCTGAGACTACTCCTAACTCACGCCCTGACACTCTCCCTAAATAACGCCCTGACATTACTCCTAGCTCAACCCGTGAATGTGTCCCCAACTAAGGCCCTTGTACTCCTAATATAGGCCCTGCCACGATACCTAACAAAGGCTCTGATGCTAGTCCTAACTAAGGTCCTGACACTGTCTGAACTAAGGCCCTGACACTACACCTACCTCAGGCCCTGACACTGTCCATAACTAAGGACCTGACACTACTAACTCAGGCCCAGACACGATACCTAATGAAGGCTCTGATGCTAATCCTAACTAAGGCCCTGACATTGACCCTAGCTCAGTCCCTGACACTGTCCCTAACTCAGGCCCTGACACTGTCCCTATCAAAGGCCCTGCTGCCATCAATATCTAAAGTTTTGACACTATCCTGAGCATATATCCTGTCACATCTCTTACTAAGGTCGTGAAACTGTCCCTACGTGAGCCTTGACGCTGTCCCTAAGTGAGGCCCTGAGCTTGTCCCTGAGTGAGACCCTGAGAATGTCTTTAACCAAGACCCTGATGCTGATCCTACAGAGGCCCTTATGCTCCTCCGAGGCCTTGCCCTGGCACTGTCCCTACCGAAGGCCATGACGCTGGTCGTAAAGAAGGCCCAGGTTCTCTCAGTAACTAAGGCCTTCAAACTGTCCCTCTGTCCTTTCCTGACCTTATCCCTAGCCCGTAACCTGACTCAGTCCATAGTTAATATCCTGCCTCTCATCCTACATAAAGCCCTAATGCTGTCCCTAACTAAGGCCCTGAATAGTCCTGTTAAGGCCCTGACACTGTCTTAAAGTAAGGCCCGGAAGCTGTCCCTAATGTAGGCCCTGCTGATAGTAATAACTAAAGGCCTGACACTATTCCTAAGTCAGCCCTGACGCTGTCCCCAAATAAAGCCGTGAGGTTGTCGCTAACATAGGCCCTGAAGCTACCCGTAACTGAGGCCCTGACGCTCTCCCTAACTCAGTCTCTGATCATGTCTTAAGACCGTAATGCTGATTCTACAGAGGCCCTGATGCTGCTCCTGAGTCATGCCCTGACAGTGTCCCTAGCTAAGGGCCTGACGCTAGGCCTCAGTCATGCTCTGACCGTGTCTCTGTCAGGCTCTGATGCTGTCCCTACCTGAATCCCTGACACTCGTTCTGAACAAGGCCCTGATACTCTCAGTAACTAAAGTTTGACACTATCCCTAGGTTATTTCCTGATACTATACCTAGACCTTAACCTAACCGTTTCTTTAGCTAAAGTTGAGCTTCTTATGCCAACTAAAGCCCTGATGCTGTGCCTAACTGAGGCCCTGAATTTAGTCCCAAGGCCGTGACACTGTCCCTAACTAAGGCCTAGATGCTCATCCTAAGTCAGGGCCTCATACTGTCCCTACCTAGGGCACTGACACTATTCCTAACTGAGGCCCTGACACAATCCCTAACAAAGTCCTTGACACTACTGCTAACTCAGGCCCTGACAGTGTCCCTAAATAACGCCCTGATACTACTCCTAACTCAGGCCATGACATTGTTCCTAACTAAGGCTCTGATACTACTCTTAACTCAGGCCCTGATATGATACCTAACAAAGACTCTGATGCTAGTCCTAACCAAGGCCCTGACACACACTGTCCCTATCTAAGGCCTCGACATTGCTCCTAACTCAGGCCCTCACACGATTACTAACAAAGGCTCTGTTGCTAGTCCTAACTAAGGACCTGACACTGTCCCCAACTAAGGCCCTGACACTACTCCTAAGTCAGGCCTTGACATGATACCTAACAAAGGCTGTGATGCTAGTCCGAACTAAGGCCCAACAGTGTCCCTAACTAAAGCCTTGACACTACTCCTAAGTCAAGGGCCTTAGTTAGGTCCTGTTTCAGCACCTTAGTTAGGAATAGCATCAGAACCTTTGTTAGGTATCGTGTCAGGGCCTAAGTTAGGAGTACTGTCAGGGCCTTAGTTAGGTACAGTGTCAGGGGCTGAGTTAGGAGTACGGTGAAGGCCTTGGTGAGGACAGTGTCAGGGCCTTAGTTAGGACTATTCAGGTCCTTAGTTAGGGACAGAGTTAGGGCTTCAGGTAGGCTAATTATTACTTAATAAGTAAGCCTTGTTAGGTATCGGGTCAGGGCCTAAGTTAGGAGTACTGTCAGGGTCTTAGTTAGGGACAGTGTGAGGGCCTTGGTTAGGACTAGCATCTGAGCCTTTGTTAGGGACAGTGTCAGGGTCTTAGGACTAACGTCAGGACCTTCTGTTAGGTACACTGTCAGGGCCTGAGTTAGGATTAGTGTTAGGGCCTTTGTTAGGGACAGTATCAGGCCCTGACATTCGACCAGCATCTAGGCCTTAGTTAGGGACAGTGTCAAGGCCTTGGGACTAAGTCAGGGCCTGAGTTATGCACAGCATCAGGCCTTTAGTTGGCATAAGAGGCTCGACTTTAGATAAAGACAGGGTTACATTAAGGTATAGGTATAGTGTCAGGAAATGACCTGGGGATAGTGTGAATACCACAGTTACTGAGAGTATCAGGTCCTTGTTTAGAACCAGTTTCAGGGGTTCAGGTAGGGATCGCCTGGGAGCCTGTCTTAGGGAGAGCGACAGGGCCTGAGTGAGGCCTAGCATCAGGCCCTTAGCTAGGGACACTCTCAGGGCATGACTTAGGAGCAGCATTAAGGCCTTTGTAGGATGAGCAGTAGGGTCTTAGTTAAAGACATGATCAGGGCCTGAGTTAGGAGTACGTTCAGGGCCTTAGGTAGGGAGAGTGTCAGGGCCTTAGTTAAGACTAGCATCAGAGCCTTTGTTAGGTATCGTCTCAGGGCCTGAGTTATGAGTAGTGTCAGGGCCTTAGTTAGGGACAGTGTCAGGACCTGAGATAGGAGTAGTGTGAAGGCTTTAGTTAGGGCTAGTTTCAGGGCCTGATTTAGCAGTAGTCAGGGCCTTAGTTAGGGACAGCATTAGGGCTTCAGGTAGGATAAGAGGCAGGACATTAGCTGCGGACTGAGTCAGGTTACAGGCTAGGCATAACGTCAGGAAATGAGCGAGGGATAGTTTCAATGCCTTAGTTATTCAGATCATCAGGGCCTTATTTAGGACCTGCGTCAGGGTCTTATCTAGGGGCAGTGTCCACGCAAGGCTTAGGAGTAGCACCAGTACTTCTGTAAGATCAGCATCAGGGTCTTTGTTAAAGACATTATCAGGACCTCTGTTAGGGACAGCCTCAGGGCCTCTCTTAGGGACAGTTTCAGGAACTTAGTAAGAGATTGGTCAGGATATAAGCTTAGGATAGTGTCAGGACTTTAGATATTGACAGCAGCAGGGCCTTTATTAGGGACAGTGTCAGGGCCTGATTTAGGACTAGCATCAGTGCCTCTGTTAGGAACAGTGTCAGGGCCTGTTGTAGGTGTAGTATCAAGGCCTTATTTAGGGACAGTGTCAGGGCCTGAGTTAAGTGTAGCATCAGGGCCTTAGTTAGGAATAGTGTCAAGGCCTTAGTTAGGGTTACCATCAGTGCCTTCGTTAGGTATCGTGTCAGGGCCTGAGTTAGTAGTAGTGTCAGGGCCTCAGGGACAGTGTCAGGGCCTGAGTCATTAGTAGTGTCAAGGCCTTCGTTAAGGACAGTGTCAGGGCCTGAGCTATGTGTAGCATCAGGGCCTTAGTTAGGAGTAGTGTCAAGGGCTTAGTTAGGGTCAGTGTCAGGGCCTTAGTTAGGATTAGCATCAGAGCCTTCGTTAGGTACCGTGTCAGGGCCTGAGTTAGGAGTAGTGTCAGTGCCTTTGTTTCGGACAGTGTCAGGGCCTTGGTTAGAACTAGCGTCAGAGCCTTTGTTAGTTATAATGTCAGGGCAGATTTAGGAGTAGTGTCAGGGCCTTAGTTAGGGACACTGTCATGGCCTGAGGTAGGTGTAGTGTCAGGGCCTTAGTTAGGGACACTGTCATGGCCTGAGGTAGGTGTAGTGTCAGGGCCTTAGGTAGAGACAGTATCAGGGCCTGAGTTAGTGGTAGTGTCCAGGCCTTAGTTAAGGACAGTGTCAGAGCCTTAGGTACGATTAGCATCAGAGCCTTTGTTAGGTATCGTGTTAGGGCCTGAATTAGGAGTCACACAAGGCCCTTCATTGGGGACAGTGTTAGGGCCTGAGTTAGGAGTGGCATCAGTGCCTTTGTTAGGAACAGTGTCAGGGCCTTAGGACTAGCATCAGAGCCTTTGTTAGGAATCGTTTGAGGGCCTGAGTTAGGAGTAGTGTCAGGGCCTTAGTTAGGGACAGTGTCAGTGCCTTAGTTAGGAACAGCATCAGAGCCTTTTTTAGGTATCGTGTCATGGCCTGAGTTATTAGTAATCTCAGGCCTTACTTAGGGACAGTGTCATTGCCTTGGTTAGGACTAGCATCAGAGCCTTTGTTAGGGACAGTGTCAGGGTCTTAGTTAGGACTGGGGTCAGGGCCTTCTGTTAGGTACTGTCAGGGACTGAGTTAGCCATAGTGCTAGGTCCTTAGATGGGGACAGTATGAGGTCCTGACTTTGGACCAGCATCTAGGCCTTAGTTTGGGACAGTGTCAGGGCCTTGGTTAGGAGTAGCATCAGAGCCTTCTGTTAGGTACAGTGTCAGGGCCTGAGTTAGGAATAGTGTTAGGGCCTTTGTTAGGGACAGTATCAGGCCCTGACGTTGGACCAGCATCTAGGCCTTAGTTAGGGACAGTGTCATGGCCTTGGGGCTAAATTCACGGCCTGATTCAGGCACAGCATCAGGGCTTTAGTTGCCATAAGAGGCTCAACTTTAGCTAAAGATAGAGTTAGGTCAATATCTAGGTATAGTGTCAGGAAATGACCTGGAGATAGTGTCAATACCATAGTTACTGAGAGTACCAGGGGCCTTGTTTAGAAACAGTGTTAGGGCTTCAGGTAGGGACAGCGTCAGAGCCTGACGTAAGGAGAGCGACGGCCTGAGTGAGGCCTAGCATCAGGCCCTTAGCTAGGGACACTCTCAGGGCATGACTTAGGAGCAGCATTAGGGCCTTTGTAGGATGAGCAGTAGGGTCTTAGTTAAAGACATGATCAGGGCCTGAGTTAGGAGTACGTTCAGGGCCTTAGGTAGGGAGAGTGTCAGGGCCTTAGTTAAGACTAGCATCAGAGCCTTTGTTAGGCATCATGTCAGGGCCTGTGTTATGTGTAGTGTCAGGGTCTTTGTAAGGGACAGTGTCAGGACCTGAGTTAGGAGTAGTTTGAAGGCTTTGGTTAGGGCCAGTGTCAGGGCCTGAGTTAGGAGTAGTCAGTGACTTAGTTAGGGAAAGCATTAGGGCTTCAGGTAGGATAAGAGGCAGGACATTATCTACAGATCGAGTCAGGTTATGGGCTAGGGAAAATGTTAGGAAATGAGCGAGGGATAGTTTGAAGGCCTTAGTTATTCAGAGCATCAGGGCCTTATTTAGGACCAGCGTCAGGGCCTTATCTAGGGAAAGTGTCAGGCCAGGCTTAGGAGCAGCACAATTGCCTCTGTAGGATGAGCATCAGGGTCTTTGTTAAAGACATTCTCAGGGCCTATGTTAGGGACAGCCTCGGGGCCTCACTTAGGGACAGCGTCAAGGCTTACATCAGGAGAGTTCTAGGACGTTATTAAGACATTCGTTAGAATATATTGTCAGGATAGTGTCAGGACTTTAGATATTGACGGCAGCAGGGCCTTAGGGTCAGTGTCAGGGCCTTGCGACTAGCATCAGAGCCTTCAAAGGAATCGTGTGAGGGCCTGTGTTAGGAGTAGTGTCAGTGCTTTAGTTTGGGCCAGTGTCAGGGCCTGAGTTAGGTGTAGTGTCAGGGCCTTAGTTAGGGACAGTGTCAGGGCCTTAGTTAGGACTAGCGTCAGAGCCTGAGTTAGGAGTAGTGTCAGGGCCTTAGGACTAGCGCCAGGGCCTTCTGTTACGTACAGTGTCAGAACCTGAGTTAGGAATAGTGTTAGGGCCTTAGTTAGGAACAGTATCAAGCCCTGACCTAGGAGAAGCATCTAGGCCTTAATTAAGGACAGTGTCACGGACTTGGGACTAAATTCAGGGCCTGAGTTAGGCGCAGCATCAGGGCTTTAGTTATCATCAGAGGGAGGACATTAGCTAGTGACAGGGTCAGGTTAACATCTAGGGATCGTGTCACGACGTTAGTTACTGAGAGTACCAGGGCCATTTTTAGAACCAATGTCAGGGCTTCAGGTAGGGACAGCGTGATAGCCTGACTTAGGGAGAGTGACAGGGCCCGAGTGAGGCCTAGTGTCATGCCCTTAGCTGAGGACACTGTCAGGTCATGACTTCGGAGGAGCATCAGGGCCTTTGTAGGATCAGTATTAGGGTCTTAGTTAAAAACATGATCAGGGCCTGAGTTAGGGTTAGGGTTAGGGTTAGTGTTGGGTTAGGGTTAAGTTTAGGGTTAGGGGTTAGGGTATGGCTACAGGTTAGGGTTAGGGTAGGGGTTAGGGTACAGGTTAGGGTATGGGTTAGGGTACGGGCTAGGGTTAGGGTACATTTTATGGTGTGGAGCAAGGGTGTCCTGAAGGGAGTGGCTTGGGGTCAGGAGGCAGTGTAGACTGTTTCGTGGGAGAGTCTTGCACGCCTGTGACATTTCGTTCTCGGGGTCAGCATGGCAGCGCGGATCCACCATCTGCCCATTTCTCTGTTCCTTCATCGCTCACTCATTCCCTTGCTCATTCGTTCATTGACCCTCTCGATCCGCGACTTGAGCAGTTACTAAGGGTGTACTGTCTGCAGCAAAACACAGGACGCAGAGGGCCCAAGAGATCTGGCCGTCGGTAAGACTCAGGCCTGCTCAGCGCATCACTCACGGTGAGCCCGGGAGTGAACTGTGCACCAGGGCGGGGGCTCCAGGGGGACGAGAAGACCATGGAACTGGGGTGCTGCCGCTTCCCGCCTCCTCTCCCTCAGGCTCCCTGGCCTGCCCTCATCCCTGTGGCGCAGCTCTGTGATTGGTCACCCTTTGTGTGGTAGAGGCCTGGAGGAGATGGTCAGTGTCCTCATGGGAGGATCCTGCTGCCCACAG
This sequence comes from Hyperoodon ampullatus, assembly GCF_949752795.1. Taxonomy (NCBI): domain Eukaryota; kingdom Metazoa; phylum Chordata; class Mammalia; order Artiodactyla; family Ziphiidae; genus Hyperoodon; species Hyperoodon ampullatus. The sequence goes on along the minus strand of NC_136932.1, from coordinate 664,613 downwards.
AGCATCTGGGACTCTGAATCCAAGTTCAGCAAGGGGAATACTCTGGAGCTTTCTGACCCTCCAGGCCCCAAAAGCCTGGGAGCTTGGCTGGGCTCCTGTATCCACTTCTTATGCATTCTTTCTGGATCCCCCATCCCATCACAGTGAGGATCCAGAAGGTGCTGTGTGAGGCCCTTTCCAGTCTGGGCAGCACCAGGGCCCTGGGGCTCTTCCAGGCCCAGAGCATCTGTGTGTGTGTTCCAGTGCAGTGAAAAATTGACAGTTTTCACACAGTGTAGAACAAGCCTGGCTGTTATTTATGGTTCGTGTTGTATGTGATTTTTCATGGTCTTGGAGAGTCCTATCATTTTTTGATGCATCAGCACATTTGCCCACAACACATGCTTGAGTCCCCAGGCTCAGGGGGTATCCTGGGCTCTCTGGTCAGGAAGGCCCAGTCAGACTGAGGGGAGACTGACCACACCCAAGGCCTGGTCCTTGTCAGGCAGAGGGCAGGAGAGAGTCCAGTTGAGGCAGGATTGAGGCTCATTCCAGGAGGGTCATCCTGACTGTGGTCTAAAGAGATGCTGCTGCTTTTGGGAATATTTTTTTCTAGAGGAGAAAAACAGAGATGTTGTATAGAGCATGACTTGGACTAACAGACAAAGGTAAGTCTGTGCAGGCCTGCGAGAGGGGATCATGTCTCCCTGATCTTCATGGACTGTAGACCCAGCACCTCCCCAATCAGCCCCAGGTGGAGCAGCATTAAGACATACAAGAAGTGGACTTGGGTCAGACTGCAGCTTTGTGATTGTGCACAGAGACGGCTGACTGTTTCCCAACTCCAGGGTTCTAGAACTGGAGCCTCTGGAAGGCATAGGCATTCAGGAATATGGTGAAGTGCTTATGGAAGAGTAGTTAGCAAAATGTAAGCCTCAGCCCACAGCAAGATACCATGCAAGATAACACAAGACCCCCAGTCCAGAAGTAGCACAGACATGACCTGCAACTGACACTCAGACTTGCTTCTCCCACGAGGGGCTGGGGCAGCGGAAGGCTCAGCTGAGGAAGCTGAGCAGGCTGGGTCTGTACCCCACGACTGGGCAGGGCAGAGCGTGCTTGAGCCTTCAACTAGCCTCTGTGACAGATGCAGGGCCGTGACCATCTTTATTTCCCAGGGACCATCTGCTGTCTCCTCGTTCTTGGGGAGGGTGAAACAAAAACAAACTTTATGAAATTTCCTGAGCTTTTGTATGTATGTGTGTGTATTACGTGAGTGTGCACAAGCACGTGCATGTGTGTGCTGTCTGTGCACAGGTCTGTGTACACCCGAGTGCATGTGAGTGTGTTTATGTGCAGGCAGGCACATATGTGTGTATGCACGTGTTTTTGCATGTGCAGCACATGTGATTGTGTGCATGTGTGTGACTGCAGTCCATCTTTTCATGTGTGTGTGTACATGTGTGTGAATGCAGGTATGCTCGGGCGTGTACGTGCACATATGTGTGTACACGTGCGTGCTGTGGGGGGATGAGGAAGGCATGGAGTTGTTGCTTTCTGGTGCCGCCTTCCCCCACCCTCCCTTTTGCTGTTGCCTCAGCACTTTGTGGTGAAGTGTAGAGACTCAAAAGGAGGACCACTACCCGCTACCGTGAGTGATATGCCTGCTCATCCTCACGGTCATCCATCTGTCCAGTAAACACCCCTGAGCCTGTGCCATGTGCTGGGGCCTGGGGTCCACAGTGAAGCAGGCGCATGCTCTCAGCTGTGCTCAGCCCAGCCGGGCGTGGGACAGAGGAGCTGCAGGCCAGGTGTGTCTGTGGAGGGAGAGGTTACCTCTGGCTGGTGGGTCAGCGGAGGTGGCAGCTGAGCTGAACCGAAGGAGCGGGGTGGACAGAGCTCGCTCTAGAGGAGGGTGGGGGCAGGGGGCAGGGGAAGGGGCTGGGTGCCTGGCTCGTGGGGAGGACGCATCGCAGAGGGGCTGCAAGGGTGGCCAGACAGCTAGCTTTGACTTCGTTTTATAGACAGAACAGTTTTGGAACCAGAGTGACAGGATCAGGCCCACACATTTCCTCTGGTGGCGGCTGAGGGGTTTGATGGTAGAAGAGAGAAGCTGGGCCGAGGAACAGGGGTGACGGTAGGGGCTGTGCCTCCACCAGGCTTCCAGCCTCTTTTTTGTGGTCCCTTGGGTCCACAAGGTTAGCACGCACCTTGCGTGAGGCCGGAATGGGGCTTCCTCTTCATTCCCTCTTTGCCAGAAGTAAACACAACACAGTTTGGAGTTGGTGAGACTGAGGGGGCCATCTTTCAGGAAAGGCAAGCATCAGCGTTGGCTGGGGTGCCCACCCGGAGACAAGGGGGACCCTTAGCCAGACCCGCAGACCCTGGGGAAGGACACAGTGTGCTCAGAGAGGCAGGGATAGTCAGGAAAGCCAGGTGTGCAGAGAAGGCTCGGCCAAGGGGGCCCTGGGGGCTCAGACACTCAGGAAGTGAGGGGAGGGGTGGCCAGACAGCCGTGAATGAGGCCCAGGGGTCGACGGGGTCGTGCTGTGTACAGGGTGGACACACAGGGCCCGAGGCTGTTCTGTAGGGAACGTCTCCCGGCTGCAGTGGGCTCTGGAAATTGTCTGCGGGTTGCCACGCCTTCTGGGGCTCTCCGGCCCAGGCCCTAGCCAGGAGCTGCCTGTCCAGCCTACCCTGGCTCCACCTCCAGACTGCGCAAGCCTGGGCAGGCGGGACGGGCTCCTCGTGCCTTGGTTGCCATGACCTGTAACGTTTCCTTTCCAGTTGCCAGATTCATTGTAAGGATATATTTACAGTTTCTTGCATTGTCTTGCACCACCCGTTGACTTAGGGAAGAACTGCCCTAGTAGGTTGGCCTGCAAGGTGTGCTACTTCAGAGCTTCCATCTGACATACTCTTCCCTGCCTGAAATGCAAACACAGCACACACTCCCTGCCTGATTTGGGAATGATGACACCTCACCTCTCACCCCTCCTGCCGTCTCCTGCCTGCACTCCAATCTCAAGGACACTTCAGTTCCACATCTGACTCCTGACCCCTCCAGCTAGTTGGGGACAGGCAGCCTCCTGAGACAGTGTGCACAAAGCTTTCTGGCCGGGCTGTGAGGATGGGGACCAGGTCCCACCTGTGCCAATGAAGCAGGCGTCTCACCTGGATTTGTCTCCGGGCTCCTGAAGGTGGACTGAAGGTCAGACAGTCCAGAGGCCAAGGGCCCCAGAGGAGGGGGGTGTGGGCGCAGGTAGACCAGGAGCAGCTGCCCATCTGGTCAGGAGAGTCCAACAACCCAGGGCTTTCTGGTTCCTGGGGGGAGGAGAGGGCAGAGGCAGTGGGGGCCCAAAGACAGGTCCTGCTTCACCTCTGGATGGAGCCACTCAGCTGAGCCCAGGTTTTGAGGGATTAGAGTTAAAGGATGCAGGCTAGAGGGTCAGGGTTAGAGGGTCAGGTCAGACGGTCTGAGTCAGGGTCAGGGTAAGGGTTGGGAGGTTTACAGGTCAAGGTCGAGTATCTAGGGGCTAGGGGTTAGGAGCCTTAGGGTTTAGGATTAGAGATGAGGAGGTTAGGGTTGGGGAGTGAACAGTAGAGATTTGGGTGTTAGGGTTAGTGGGTTAGTGTTAAGCACAGCTGGCTCACGGCCCCCCTAACCCCACACCTCTGAGTCCTGTAGGGTGGACAGGACTTGCCTGGGGTCACTCACGAGTGTGGGGCTCACCTGGACCGCTGGTTATCTACCCCCGTCCTGGAACCTGATGGCAGAAGAATGAAATGTCTGCTCTGGTCACTGACTGTTTCAAATCCAACTCAACCTCAGTCAACGGCTGTTAGGGCCTCAGAAGCCCACAGGGTTTCCTCCTACCATCTGAACTGGAGAGAGTAGTGCTGGCCCCACTTGGCCTGGGCAGCCTGGGTCCAGCACAGGCCTGACTGAGCTCACTCCATGGTCATGTTATGAATTTATACAGAACTTGGTGCAGTGACCTACCAGCCCCCAGGTGCTGCCTCCTGAGGGCTGGTGGGGCCCTCCTGGGACTGCAGGCATCCTTTGTCCCATCTGAGTGGGCATCAATAGACATCAAGTCTCAGGACAGCCCTTGACCTCTGACCATCCAGGCAGTCATCTGTGGTCCTCCAGCTCAGGCCAGTCTGGTCCCTGTCAAGCCCCTGTGGCCAGTTACTGAGCTGACCTTGCTGCTGGGCAATTGAACAGCTACCTGGGCAGCACAGACAGCCCTTTGGGATGTTTCAGTTACTAACATCCTTGTGGTTGAGAAAAGGGCCTCCCCCCTCACAGGCTTATAGCCTGCCAAGCGAGGTGATAACCGTCTAAACATTTGAGTGTGTCCCTGACACAACAACCATACAGCAGACCATGGCCTTGCAGTCCTTTGGGCTTCCAGCTGTAACAAACTTTTCATATTCATACTCATTAAGAGTCAAAGATACGGGAGCAACTGGGCCACCCAATGGACAGTTTCACACTGAGGCTGCATGATCTTGGAGAGCCACGTGCACCCATGTGGTCTCTGAAAGCTGCCAATGATGGATTCCATGATACGGCATAATCCTTGAGCCTCTCACTGCTTCATTGAGCAAGAATTTCCTAACCACCATAGCATTTAGTCTCTGCTCTTTGTAAAGGAGGGAGGAGACTGGATAAATGAGCAGTATTGTTCTTGGGGGATGGTTGAGTCATGTGGCCATGGGGCAGGTGTGACTCCTGGGCTCCCGCCACCAGAGACATCAAGGAGGGCTGTGCCTTTTGCAAGAGGAAGAGGTTCTTGCTGTTGTGGGCGGACAGCAAGAGCACTGGATGGGTGGCTGCAGCCCCTGACCCTAAATCAGCCCCTTCCTTCCTTGGCCTTCAGATCCCACAGCTGTGCAGTGGGCCGTCAGTGGTGTGGAATCTGCCGCTTTCCCCAAGCCAGCATCTGTTCTCATGCCAAAGTCCAGAACCTCAGCTTTCCTTTGGGAACTTCTTATCTGTTTCCAGTCCAAACAGTTCCAGAGGGCTGATGCTACCCACCTTGAAGATGGGCATATGATCCACATCTAGCCAATCCCATGTTCCATCCTGTGGGTGCTCTGATGGGTTCAAGGATGATGCTATGACCCAAAACCAGGCCAATGACGTTTATTTTATTTTAATTTTTGGCCATGCTGTGCACGCAGGATTTTAGTTCCCTGACCAAGGATCGAACCTGTGCCCCCTACATTGGGAGCACAGAGTCTTAACCACTGGACCACCAGGAAAGTCCCTTCCCCTCACTTTCAAAACTGCTATGGATTTAAAGCACACAAGATGGTTGTGATATGAGTGGCCTTTTCAGTATGACTTCTTTGACTTAGAATGTTTTCAATGTTTATCCATGTTGTAACGTATTATCAGTGTTTCATTCATTTTTTTATTGTGGTTAAAAATACATAACATGGGGATGGGGGGCAAGTGGAGGGAACGGCCCAGATGCACAGCATTCACGGACCCTCTGGACTGGAAGGACTCGTGAGAGCCGGAGCCCAGAAATCCGGGGATGGATAAGACGCAGCGTCCCCTCCAATTCCCGTGAGCACCCCTTGCTCCATCCTGCGCCCAAATACCTCAGCTCGGCCCTCTCCCCACTCTCGACACTCCAGACTCAGCCGGGACAGACCTCCGCAGCCGCCGCTCCCCGCCCTGCAGGAGGAGCTCAGAGGTCCTGTCCCGCTTTCCTCTGAGGGACTCTTTGGTGACCACAAAAGGATTTGGTCGCTCAGGACAAAGCTGGTAGAGGAGAGCGGGATGGCTGCGCCCGGCGCGCCACGCTTCCTCCTGACCTTCGATTTGGAGGAGACTATCGTGGACGAAACCAGCGACGGCTCCATCGTGCGCGTGCCGTGGCGGGCCAGCAGCTGCCTGAGAGCCTGTGTGCCACCTAGCGCGAGGGCTTCTACAACGAGTACATGCAGCGCGTCTTCCAGTACCTGGGCGAGCAGGGCGTGCGGCCGCGGGACTTGCGCGCCATCTACGAGGCCATCCCCCTGTCGCCCGGCACGGGCGAGCTGCTGCAGTTTGTGGCCAAGCAGGGCGCCTGCTTTGAGGTTATTCTCATCTCAGACGCCAACACCTTTGGCGTGGAGAGTGTGCTGTGCGCCGCCGGTCACCACAGCCTGTTCCGCCACATCTTCAGCAACCCGTTGGGGCCCGACCCTTGGGGGCTGCTGGCGCTGCAGCCCTTCCACACGCACAGCTGCGCTCGCTGCCCCGCCAACATGTGCCAGCACAAGGTGCTCAGCGACTATCTGCACGAGCAGGCCCACGACGGCGTGCCCTTCGAGTGCCTTTTGTACGTGAGCGACGGCGCCAACGACTTCTGCCCCACGGGGCTGCTGGCAGGCAGTGAAGTGGCCTTCCTGCGCCACCACTACCCCATGCACCGCCTTATGCAGGAGGCGCAGAAGGCCGAGCCCAGCTCCTTCCTCGCCAGGGTGGTGCCCTGGGAAATCTCCACTGAAGTGCGCCTACACCTGCATCAGGTGCTGAGGACGTGGCCTGCAGGGGCCACCTGGGCGGGGAGGGGGTGGGGCGGTGGGGGTCGGGAAAGAGAAAGCTAGTTTTATTACTCCCTTTCCCTTTCGTTTTGGTATATCCCTCCGGGATTTCCCGGAATCCCAGGTTGGTCCATTTGGGGACTGGAGGAGGGAGTTGGGAGCTGTCCCCATCTGTGCAGTTAACCCAGCTTGGCTGCCTCCCCCATTCCCACTGCAAGCGAATTCCAGAGTCTGGCCGCACCAGGGTGGCGCGCATATCTGAGCAGGCAGCAGTGTTTCCACAAACCTTGTCCTCCCAGCTGGGAGGACAGGGTTCCCTGTCAGGGTCAAGAAGGAACATGTCCCGCCGCGGTGCAGTTAACTGTTGCCTTGGGCTGCATGGCCTCCCTCCTCCAGTTTTCTGTCCAGGGGACCCAGGCCCCGAAATGCACCACCCCGACCTCCCCCGCACCGGACTCCTCGCAAAGAGAGGTGGCGCTCCTTGCCGACGGTCCCAGGCCTAGATCTTGCTTTACCTACTGTGACTCTACACTACACTCCTTGCCCCCCGCCCCCCCACCCTGTTAGCATCCCCACAGGATAAAAAGCTAGAGGGAATAGTCACCTCATGTTGGTGGAAAGAGGTAGCACACTGTTCCGGGGCTCGGTTCTGGCCAGCCAGGGACCTCACAGAGCCCGAAAATGTCTCCTTGCACCCCAGCCTCGTCTATGCAGCAAGAAACCAGGGACTTAACCAAAGTCGCCCCACTGACTGGGCCTTTTGAGTCCCTCTCCTCCCGTATGGAACAGAAAGCCATGATGCTTTAAAGCAGAGCCAGTGGAAACCCAAGGCCCACCTCCCTCTTGTGGTTTCAGAGCTGTGAAGGAGGTGAAGGGGCGGAGGTGAGCGAGGTGTCTCACGCTGCCGTCTGGGGGGATGAGGGCGAGGTGATCTCTGCTCTCAGAGAGCCCCACCTAAGTGAGGGAGCTGGTCCCCACTCTTGGAGGAGTGCCCAGCCTGGGGAACCAAGACTGAATACATAACAAAGCAGGCAACAGGCAAAAGAGCAGGGTGCGGCCCACCTTCGCAGAGGGGCACGGGTCTAGTGTGGAGGGCTCAGTGAGCACCGAGGAGATGGGAGATACTGCTGCTTAGGGCAGGCAGAGGAGGCTCAATGAGTGGGAGCCTTACAAGTGGGTTGCGTTTCAGTCCCTCGGCCCGCTAGCCCTGCAGGGCCCTCATCAGGGGGTCATCAGAATTTTATTCAAAGTTGGCACTTGCAGCTGAGACCCTGTCTTGCATGGCGTAAGGGTTCCCTGTGGGTAAGGTCACGAAACTCCTTGGCTTCCAGTTTTTTCCTGTCTCCAGCAGGCCTCTGGGTACCTCCTCTGTCTTTACCAGGACGCCATCCCACTGCAATGGGGGGAAGGAACAGACACAGCTCACAGCCCAGGAGGCGTGCCGGACTGGTCCAGTGTTGACTGGAGCAGGCTTTGGTGTGGGACTCAAGAGGCTCACTCAAGGCGGTGCTTGGGTCAGCATCCCAGAGGTCCCAGGCTGTCAGCAGCTGGGCTGCACATAGTTCCCGGGGAAGAATCCAAACCCCTCTGAGCCGATGCCCTCACAGCAGCCATCGGAGTAGTGGCGGGTGATGCAGATAATGGTGCCCTCAGAGAAGGAGAGTTCATTGTCCTTCTGGCGGGTGTATGGGTACAGTGTCATTACTGCAGGGCGGGAGGAGAGGGGTGCCATGAGATGTGCCTCCTGCCCCGCCATAGGGATGCTTGTGCCCACATACTGGACTCTAGGGGGCAATGTGGGGAGTGGGGCAGGAGATGCCTTCTTCAAAGCCCCAGGACTCCTCCCAGCTGAGCTAATATTCAGTATCAGGCCAGCTGCTTCCCTCCTCTGTGGGGGTGCGGTGGCGTGGAATAAAAGGCTCCACAAGGGTGGCACAGGCCATCCCCTCCACTCCAAGAAACTTCAGTGTTTGAGAGCAGGGCCCCAGGATCTACCCATGTTTTGTAATCTGCTTTCAGCCCCCGTTCATCCTGGTCTTCCCACAATGTCTCTGGCAGGTGCTGGAGGTATTGCTCAGTAGGTGCTCTAGCAGGTGTTCAGTAAATACAGTAACATTGAATAGTGTAGACTTCGCCGAGTGAGCCTTGGGCAAGTCACTTAGTTTAACCTCTCAGGTTCAGCTTCGTCTGTTAAATGGGAGTGTGAAGATCCTAGGAGGTTAAGTAAAAGTGAGAAAATGGATGAGAAGCTTTGACTCTGGGGTCTGGTATAAAGCAGGGGCTAAATTATGTTAAACCCCCCCACATAACATAACATTTACCATTTAAATCATTTTGAGCATACAGTTCTATGGCATTAACTACATTCATGTTGTACAAATATTCTCAGCATCCACTTCCGGAACTTACTCATTTTCCCTGTGGGAAATTTTGTATCAGTTTCTCTAAATTTTTGCCAACATTTGTTATTTTTAGCTTTCTTGATTGTAGGCCTTCTAGTGTGTGGAGGGGTCGGCGTTGTGGTGTTAACTTGCATTTCATCACGACTGATGATGATTAACATCTCTTCATGTGCTTGCTGACCATTTATATGTCTTATCTGGAGAAGGATCTTTCAAGTCCTTTTTCCATTTAAAACATTGGGTTGTTTGCTGAGTCCCACCAAACGCTCCTCCTGGTGGCGTTGGCGGTGAGTCCAGCCTGGAGTGGTCTCCGTGCCACAGGGGCCCATGCCCCGGGGCATCGTTAGCGGCCTCTCAGGAGAGGAGACGCCCGACCCCTGGCGCCCGTGCCTGGAGCGCCGAGATTGTGCTGCACCGTGCGGACGCGGCACCGCCTGTGTGGGTCTTGCTCGGCATTGGCTGCAGGTCACCTGAGCGTGGCAGTGGTCTGCGTGCCTCTCCCGGAGGAGCGTGTCCCGGAAGTGGGCGTCCCAGCCAGAGCACACCTGGTGCGGGGCATCCTTGGGGCTCCTAGCTGTTAGCGCCACGTGAGCTGGCGGGGTTCTAGGAAGCCAGCGCCCGGCGGCTGGGAACGACCCATCCCGTGGGTCCTTGGCACCCCAGCAGCATCCGAGCGCGGAGCAGAGGGCTACGGACCACAGGTAAGGGGACGGGTTGGTGGGGGTGGGTGGAGGAAGGAACGAGGAATTACACCAGAGCTGTTTGGTACAGGGGCAGAAACAGAAAACTCAGACGTAGCACTGCAGAGGCCATGGGAGTTAAGTTGTAAATGCTGCTGGCTTTCAGTAGCCTGCAGCCATTCTCTTCCTGTAGCTGATGGGATACAAAGCTCTACTGGGTTCTTCACACAGGATAGTCTTGTTTTGCAGAAATTCAGCTCAGAGCCATCCTTGATGTGTAAGTGTAAGGTCGGATCTTAACAAACGGCGTCGCGAAACAGAGGAAAGCTTCAAGTGAGCTTTATTAGGGTGCGCTCCTGGGTGACGTTCACTGGTCCGAGAGAAAGGGGCCAGAGAAGTCGCACCCAGGCGAGGGTTGGGCAAAATTTTATAGGGGAAGAAGGGAAAGGAGTGTGGTGAATCTGGGAGGGTGCAGGGTATTCCTTATCTGGTGGTCTCTTCGGGTGTCGTGGCACTATCTGGTGCCGGTTACACCAGTCTTGGGACTGCTAGTCCTGTCCCTCGAAAGGCAGGAAGGCTGGGCTGGGTGGAAAGCCCCCAGGTCAGTTCCTGGAACTGGGTGGTCCGGAGAGTTTCGGTCCGATGCAACCTGTGAATCTGATTGCGTTCCCCTGCCTCGGGCCAGTTGGTTGGGCCGACATCTTTGGTGTAATGGGGCGGCGTTCTGATCTCTGGCTACTTCATGCTGAATGGGGGCGTCGAAAGGGGAGTCGGGCGACCAGAGGTCCGAGGCTTAGGGGAGACCAGTGGGAGGTTCTGTAGGAAGCAAGGTGTAAGGACCGAGGAACATTTGGTTTGTGGCCACCTGAGAGACTTCTTCCATGCGCCGTCAAAGGAACGTAAGAAAACGGGGTAAACATGAGCAAGATACAGATGAGGATTAAGGGGCCTAAGATTGGTGTTAGCCAGGTATAGAGGGTAGATCGCCACCAATCGGGAATTGGGGAGGCGGACTGTTGGTGTTTGCGTTGGAGTTCTTCTCTTAAGCGATGGAGGGCGTTTACAGCAGCATTTCTCCCATAGGAAGAGGCAAGTACCTCCTTTGTTGGCTGTCAGGAGATCCACGGCTCATCGATTCTGGAGAGCGACTCAGGCTATGGAGGTGATTTGGCGCTGGAGAGAGGAGATGGAGGCGGCGGAGCCTTCAATGGCTAGCTGGAGTTTATGTTCTAAGTCGGGGGATGTTGAAACACTATGTGTTAGAGCTCCCCCCTCCTCCCGAGGCCTGCAGCGACCAGGGAGGAGGCGAGAGAGATGCCTGCGACCAGAGGAAGAAAGATAGCTCTTTTCTGTCGGGTAAAGGGCGGCGTGATTAGAGAGGAAAATTCGGCTTGGGTATACAGTGTGAGTTGTGGGACGAGAGTAATGGGGATACATGGGAAGGGGGAGGAAGAATTGATCTCTTTTGTGAAGGAACCATGGCACCACAAAAACATGCCTGGTGGTGCTTCAATTGGTGTGTTTACCATGAGGGATATGTTGCAAAGAAACCCAGTATCAGCTAGATTTGGGCGGCTGCTGTAACAGATGGTGAGATTTTTTTGAATCAGGGAATATGGGGACTTTTAACGGGGAAAAAGGTGGATTTGGGGATGTGTAGGAAGTAGAATTGAAGGGCTGGTCGAGTGGGACAGCAGCCAAGGGTGGCCGGCCAAGCGAGGCACATAGAAAGCAGTCAGAGATGTTACCTATTCCTGTGTGGTTTAGTATCTGTAGTGTTTGTTTGGTCAGTTTGGCTGCTGCTGCTAGGGCTCAAAGGCATTGTTGCCATCCCCAAATGGTTGGGTCTAGCTGTTTGGAGAGGTAAGCCACGGGGTGGTAGGAAGGCCCTACAGGCTGGGCAAGGAGTCCAGTGGCTATTCCGGCCCATTCATCCACAAAAAGGTGAAAAGGTCGGTTTGGGTTGGGCAGAGAAAGGGGAGGAAAAGATATCAGAGCATTACAGAGGGTGACAAAGGCCTGTTGAACGGCGGAAGGAGAGGTGAGGGGTCCTTGAGGGGTTTCTTTAGCGGCTAGATACAAGGGTTTAGCAAGGAGAGCAAAGTTGGGGATCCAGTGTCGGAAAAATCCTATAAGGCCCAAAAAGGAGAGAATTTGTTCCGCTGTTTCCGGAGGCTGGAGTTCACGGATAATCCGGGTGTGATCGGCTGTTAGATCTTTTGTGGTAGGGGTAAGGTGGAGCCCCAGGTAGGTTCCAGAAGATACAGATAACTGAGCCTTGCCTTGGGAGACCCGATAACCGCGAGAGCCAAGGTAATTGAGGAGATTTGCAGTATGTTGTTTTGAGAGGCTGAGAGATGGGCTACAAAGGATGAGGTCATCTACATATTGAAGGAGTGTGCTGGGGGTTCGGGAGCAGGAAGTGAGGTCCCGTTCCAGCGCCTGACCAAAGAGGTGAGGACTGTCGTGGAAGCCCTGGGGAAGAACTGTCCAGGTGAGCTGACTGGGAGTATGAGTATCCGGATCCGTTCAGGTAAAGGCGAAGAGGAAATAGGAGTCGGGATGTAGGTGGATAGTGAAAAAGGCATCTTTGAGATCCAGAACCGTAAAGTGGGTTGTGGATGGGGGGATATGGGAGAGCAAGGTGTATGGGTTTGGTACTAGTGGGTGGAGAGGAATTATGGCCTCACTGATTAGTCGGAGGTCCTGGACCAGGCGATAATCCTCAGAGGCCTTGCGGACAGGCAGGATGGGGGTGTTGCAGTGAGAGTCAGTGGGGATAAGGAATCCCTGGTTTAGGAGTCTGGTGATAATAGGTAGTAGGCCCCTAAGGTGAGTCTCAGAGATGGGAAATTGGGGCCTTGATGGAAATTTGGAGGGGTCCTTTAGGCGGATGAGGACGGGGGAATGGTGTGTTGCTGTTATGGGCTTAGAAGTATCCCAGACTTGGGGATTCATTGGGTTCGGTGTGGTTGGAAGAGGGGGATAAGAAAGGGAGGGTTCTAGAGACAGGCCGAGAAGAGGAAGCAGGAGTTGGGAAGAGGGGACCTTAGGGTCAAGTCTAACCAGCTGGAGGGAGGCCCCTAAGTGGAAAAGGACATCTCGGCCTAGCAAGGGAACTGGGCAGGTTGGTATGACTAAGAAGGAATGAGTAAAAGGGAGTCCTTCGATATGACATGGGAGTGGACCGGTCTGGAGTGGGAAGGGTGGTTTGTCATCAATATGCATGACCGAGATCTGGGAAGGAGAAACTGGCTCGGAATAAGTAGGCAGGACCGAATAGGTAGCCCCCGTGTCCACCAGAAATGAGATGGACTTACCCGCTACCTGTAGTGTTACCCTGGGCTTGGCGATGGTGATGGGGGCCTTCGAGTCTGGGTGCCGTCAGTCAGCCAATCCCAGCAGTTCGAGTGGTAATGCCGTTGGGTCGGCCCACCCCCTGCGTGGAGACGCTGAGGGAGGGCCAGTCGTAAGGCAGTCACTCTTCCAGTGGCCCGTTAGCCCACAGCTGGGACAGGGCTTAGAAGGAGGTCGGGGATTGGGACATTGGTGAGCCCAGTGGCCTTCTTTTCCGCATTTGTAGCAGGCCCCTGGTGGGGTTGCCTTTTGCAGACCCCGTGGATGCTGTGATCCATGGGAGATGGCCGGCCTTAGTGCGGCTACAAGAGCTTGGGTTTGGAGGGCCACCTTCTGGTGCATCCGAGCCTGTCGGCCATATTCTGCCAAATCCTCACGGCCATTGTAGACTTTAAAGGCCATCTTTACCAGATCTCGAATAGGGGTTTGAGGGCCGTCTTCTGCCCGTTTTAATTTCTTTCGGATGTCCGGGGCTGATTGGGTGATAAAATGGGTGGCTAGGATCGCTGCCCCTGCCGGGGTGTTGGGATCCAGCCGGGTGTAGAGAGTTAAGGCCTCTGTAAGTCGATTGAGAAAGATAGCTGGATTTTCGTTAGGTTCTTGGGTTATCTCTTAGTTTTTCAAAATTGACTACCTTATGAGCGGCAGCCTGCATGCCAGCCAGGAGGCATTGGATCATGAGGTCGCGTTTACGATGGCCATCTTGGCTATCCTGAAGAAGTCCAGCCTGGATCGGTGCCAGGTACGGCAGTCGCTCCTACAGCCATGGAGTTGTCAGTAAGGTGAACCTGATCTGCATGGTTTCGGGCAGCAGTTTGAATTCTTTCCCTCTCCTCAGGTGTCAGAGTAGAAGATAGGATCACAAAGATAACCTGCCAGGTTAGATCATAAGCTTGAGAGAGGTAGCAAAATTCTTTGATGTAGCGGGAAGAGTCGGCAGAAAAGGAGCCTAATCCCTTTTCTATTTGAGAGAGATCTTGGAGGGAAAAGGGACCATGAACTCTAACTAATCCTTCCGCTCCTGCTACCTCCCTCAGAGGGCAGAGGAGATTTGGATCTTGGGAGTCGTGAGAGTGTGTATGTGCACTAATTGGCGAAGCAAGGGCCGTGGGAGGAGAAACCGTTGAGGGAGGCGGGGGAGCTGTTGGATGGGCCGGAGCGGGTTCAGGAGGACGGACCGCTTCAGGGTAGGGTGGAGGCTGGAGAGGAGCTCTGGAGGGGGGAGAGGCGAGAGATTTGGGTGGGTCGGCTAGTGGAGAGGGGTCATCGTCAAAGGAAATTAGGGGCAAGAAGGATCTGGGAAGTGGAACCATCAATGCAGAGGGAGGGGCGGGAGCGTAAATACCAGAAGGCCTGAACCTAGGGGACCTCGGACCATTTGTCTGTCCTGCGGCAGTAATTATCTAGATCACGGAGGATGTTAAAATCGAAAGTCCCTTCAGGAGGCCATTTTGGATTGATTGTCTAGAGGATATTGTGGCCTGGCCACAGTGGAATAGAAAATAAGCCGTCAGTGACGGAGATCTTGGGAGAATCCGAGGGCTGTAAAATTGGCTAGGAGACACCCCAGGGGCATCTGAGAATCTGGTTTCGATTGCGAGTTTCCCATGACCCCCAGTCGGTTCTTGAGTGAATGGAGAGGGAGAGAGGCGTCCCTGGTCTCAGTCTCCAATTCACGGCACGTCGGAGGGCGGTCAGGCAATTGGGACGTCTCCACAGTCACCTGAGGCCCGGCAGATCATAGGGCGGTGAGGCAATTGGGACGTCTCCACAGTTGCCCGAGGCCCGGAGAGTGGACGGAGGAGTCCGTGGCGTGGCCGCTATTAGGGACAGGGAGTCCGGCGGGTAGGGACTCTGTGGTTCGGAGGGAACAAGTTAGGGGGACTTACCCCGTTTTCTGCCGGATCGGGTGGATGAGTAGAGGTTCCCTAGTTGTCTCCTGGGGGAGGGGAGGAGCGGCCCGTGTGGTAACTCGCGGGGCTTGGTACCCCTCCCGGGTTTCGGCACCAAATGTAAAGTCGGATCTTAACAAATGGCATCGCAAAACAGAGGAAAGCTTCAAGTGAGCTTTATTAGGGGGCGCTCCCGGGCGACGTTCACTGGTCCGAGAGAAAGGGGCCAGAAAATTCGCACCGGGGCGAGGGTTGGGCAAAATTTTATAGGGGAAGAAGGGAAAGGAGTGTGGTGAATCTGGGAGGGCGCAGGGTATTCCTTATCTGGTGGTCTCTTCGGGTGTCGTGGCACTGTCTGGTGCCGGTTACATCAGTCTTGGAACCGCTAGTCCCGTCCCTCGAAAGGCAGGAAGGCTGGGCTGGGTGGAAAGCCCCCAGGTCAGTTCCTGGAACTGGGTGGTCCGGAGAGTTTCGATCCGATGCAACCTGTGAATCTGATTGCGTTCCCCTGTCTCGGGCCAGTTGGCCTTACATCAAGAATTTCTCAGATTAGGCAGATCCTGGAGGGCCAGGGGGATTCCTTGCTTCATTATACCTGTCTGTTGGAGTGGAAAACAGCAATGACATAGTTTTCTTTAAATCAGGTTTCTGGTCTATCCAGAGCTTAGAGTAGCTATTTCCTCTCTCGCTCAATAGGGTTGTGTTCCTGGAATGAATTATAGTCAGATGACTTTGCTTTTACAGGTCAGGGTCAGGGGTCGGGGGTTGGGGATCGGGGCTGGGGTTAGGGGTTAGGGGTTAGGTTACGGGTTAGGGTTAGGGGTTGGGGTTAGGGGTTGGGGTTCGGGTTGGGGGTTGGGGTTAGCATTGGCGTTGGCGCTTAGGGTTAGGTGTTAGGGTTAGGGTTAGGGTTAGGGTTTAGGGTTAGGGTTAGGGTTAAGGGTTAGGGCTAGGCTTAGGGTTAGGGGTTAGGGTAGGGTTAGTGTTAGGGTCAGAGTTTAAGGTTAGGTTTTGGATTGGGTATGGGTTACGGTTAGGGATCGGGTTAGGATTAGAGTTTAGGGCTTAGGGTTAGGCTTTAGGGTTTACGCTTAGGGTTAGGGCTAGGGTTTAGGGTTAGCATTAGGGCTAGGTCTAGGGCTAAGGCTAGGTTAACGGAACGGTAAGGTTTAGGGTACAGGTGAGGATGCAGAAACGTGTTAGTGTCAGGGTACATGTTAATGTATGAAGCACTGTTAGCGTACGGTTTAGGATTAGGGTAGGGCTTAGGGTAAGGTGTAGGGTTGGTGGTAGGTTGACATTCCGTGCTAGGGTCAGGGTTAGGGAGCGGTAAAGTTTAGGGTACAGGTGAGGGTACAGAAACGTGTTAGTGTCAGGGTATGTGTTGACGAATGGATTAGGATGAGGGTACGGCGGAGGCTAAGGTGTGGGGCTGCCGGTGGGTTTCCGTTCCGGGCTAGGGTTAGGGTTAGGGAACGGCAAGGCTGAGGGCACAGGTGAGGGTGCGGAGACGTGCTAGGGTCGGGGCACGTGCGGACGCGCGGGTCAGTGTCCGCGTACGGATTAGGATGAGCGTACGGCGGAGGCTAAGGTGTGGGGCTGCCGGTGGGTTTCCGTTCCGGGCTAGGGTTAGGGTTAGGGAACGGCAAGGCTGAGGGCACAGGTGAGGGTGCGGACACGTGCTACGGTCGGGGCACGTGCGGACGCGCGAGTCAGTGTCCGCGTACGGATTAGGATGAGGGTACGGCGGAGGCTAAGGTGTGGGGCTGCCGGTGGGTTTCCCTTCCGGGCTAGGGTTAGGGTTAGGGAAAGGCAAGGCTGAGGGCACAGGTGAGGGTGCGGACACGTGCTAGGGTCGGGGCACGTGCGGACGCGTGGGTCAGTGTCCGCGTACGGATTAGGATGAGGGTACGGCGGAGGCTAAGGTGTGGGGCTGCCGGTGGGTTTCCCTTCCGGGCTAGGGTTAGGGTTAGGGAACGGCAAGGCTGAGGGCACAGGTGCGGGTGTGGACACGTGCTAGGGTCGGGGCACGTGCGGACGCGCGGGTCAGTGTCCGCGTATGGATTAGGATGAGGGTACGGCGGAGGCTAAGGTGTGGGGCTCCCGGTGGGTTTCCCTTCCGGGCTAGGGTTAGGGTTAGGGAACGGCAAGGCTGATGGCACAGGTGACGGTGCGGACACGTGCTAGGGTCGGGGCACGTGCGGACGCACGGGTCAGTGTCCACGTACGGATTAGGATGAGGGTACGGCGGAGGCTAAGGTGTGGGGCTGCCGGTGGGTTTCCCTTCCGGGCTAGGGTTAGGGTTAGGGAACGGCAAGGCTGAGGGCACAGGCGAGGGTGCAGACACGTGCTAGGTTCCGGGCACGTGCGGACGCGCGGGTTAGTGTCCGCGTACGGATTAGGATGAGGGTACGGCGGAGGCTAAGGTGTGGGGCTGCCGGTGTGTTTCCGTTCCGGGCTAGGGTTAGGGTTAGGGACCGGGAAGGCTGAGGGCACAGGCGAGGGTGCGGACACGTTCTAGGGTCGGGGCACGTGCGGACACGCGGGTCAGTGTCCGCTTACGGATTAGGATGAGGGTACGGCGGAGGCTAAGGTGTGGGGCTGCCGGTGGGTTTCCCGTCCGGGCTAGGGTTAGGGTTAGGGAACGGCAAGGCTGAGGGCACAGGCGAGGGTGCGGACACGTGCTAGAGTCGGGGCACGTGCGGACGCGCGGGTCAGTGTCCGTGTACAGATTAGGATGAGGGTACGGCGGAGGCTAAGGTGTGGGGCTGCCGGTGGGTTTCCGTTCCGGGCTAGGGTTAGGGTTAGGGAACGGCAAGGCTGAGGGCACAGGTGAGGGTGCGGACACGTGCTAGGGTCGGGGCACGTGCGGACGCGTGGGTCAGTGTCCGCGTACGGATTAGGATGAGGGTACGGCGGAGGCTAAGGTGTGGGGCTGCTGGTGGGTTTCCGTTCCGGGCTAGGGTTAGGGTTAGGGAACGGCAAGGCTGAGGGCACAGGCGAGGGTGCGGACACGTGCTAGGGTCGGGGCACGTGCGGACGCGCGGGTCAGTGTCCGCGTACGGATTAGGATGAGGGTACGGTGGAGGCTAAGCTGTGGGGCTGCCGGTGGGTTTCCGTTCCGGGCTAGGGTTAGGGTTAGGGAACGGCAAGGCTGAGGGCACGGGTGAGGGTGCGGACACGTGCTAGGGTCGGGGCACGTGCGGACGCGCGGGTCAGTGTCCGCGTACGGATTAGGATGAGGGTACGGCGGAGGCTAAGGTGTGGGGCTGCCGGTGGGTTTCCGTTCCGGGCTAGGGTTAGGGTTAGGGAACGGCAAGGCTGAGGGCACAGGTGAGGGTGCGGACACGTGCTAGGGTCGGGGCACGTGCGGACGCGCGGGTCAGTGTCCGCGTACGGATTAGGATGAGGGTACGGCGGAGGCTAAGCTGTGGGGCTGCCGGTGGGTTTCCGTTCCGGGCTAGGGTTAGGGTTAGGGAACGGCAAGGCTGAGGGCACAGGTGAGGGTGCGGACACGTGCTAGGGTCGGGGCACGTGCGGACGCGCGGGTCAGTGTCCGCGTACGGATTAGGATGAGGGTACGGCGGAGGCTAAGGTGTGGGGCTGCCGGTGGGTTTCCGTTCCGGGCTAGGGTTAGGGTTAGGGAACGGCAAGGCTGAGGGCACAGGTGAGGGGGCGGACACGTGCTAGGGTCGGGGCACGTGCGGACGCGCGGGTCAGTGTCCGCGTACGGATTAAGATGAGGGTACGGCGGGGGCTAAGGTGTGGGGCTGCCGGTGGGTTTCCGTTCCGGGCTAGGGTTAGGGTTAGGGAACGGCAAGGCTGAGGGCACAGGTGAGGGTGCGGACACGTGCTAGGGTCGGGGCACGTGCGGATGTGCGGGTCAGTGTCCGCGTACGGATTAGGATGAGGGTACGGCGGAGGCTAAGGTGTGGGGCTTCCGGTGGGTTTCCGTTCCGGGCTAGGGTTAGGGTTAGGGAACGGCAAGGCTGAGGGCACAGGTGAGGGTGCGGACACGTGCTAGGGTCGGGGCACGTGCGGACGCGCGGGTCAGTGTCCGCGTACAGATTAGGATGAGGGTACGGCGGAGGCTAAGGTGTGGGGCTGCCGGTGGGTTTCCGTTCCGGGCTAGGGTTAGGGTTAGGGAACGGCAAGGCTGAGGGCACAGGTGAGGGTGCGGACACGTGCTAGGGTCGGGGCACGTGCGGACGCGCGGGTCAGTGTCCGCGTACGGATTAGGATGAGGGTACGGCGGAGGCTAAGGTGTGGGGCTGCCGGTGGGTTTCCTTTCCGGGCTAGGGTTAGGGTTAGGGAACGGCAAGGCTGAGGGCACAGGTGAGGGTGCGGACATGTGCTAGGGTTGGGGCACGTGCGGACGCGCGGGTCAGTGTCCGCGTACGGATTAGGATGAGGGTACGGCGGAGGCTAAGGTGTGGGGCTGCCGGTGGGTTTCCGTTCCGGGCTAGGGTTAGGGTTAGGGAACGGCAAGGCTGAGGGCACAGGTGAGGGTGCGGACACGTGCTACGGTCGGGGCACGTGCGGACGCGCGGGTCAGTGTCCGCGTACGGATTAGGATGAGGGTACGGCGGAGGCTAAGGTGTGGGGCTGCCGGTGGGTTTCCCTTCCGTGCTAGGGTTAGGGTTAGGGAACGGCAAGGCTGAGGGCACTGGTGAGGGTGCGGACACGTGCTAGGGTCGCGGCACGTGCGGACGCGCGGGTCAGTGTCCGCGTACGGATGAGGATGAGGGTACGGCGGAGGCTAAGGTGTGGGGCTGCCGGTGGGTTTCCGTTCCGGGCTAGGGTTAGGGTTAGGGAACGGCAAGGCTGAGGGCACAGGTGAGGGTGCGGACACGTGCTAGGGTCGGGGCACGTGCGGACGCGCGGGTCAGTGTCCGCGTACAGATTAGGATGAGGGTACGGCGGAGGCTAAGGTGTGGGGCTGCCAGTGGGTTTCCGTTCCGGGCTAGGGTTAGGGTTAGGGAACGGCAAGGCTGAGGGCACAGGTGAGGGTGCGGACACGTGCTAGGGTCGGTGCACGTGCGGACGCGCGGGTCAGTGTCCGCGTACGGATTAGGATGAGGGTACGGCGGGGGCTAAGGTGTGGGGCTGCCGGTGGGTTTCCCTTCCGGGCTAGGGTTAGGGTTAGGGAACGGCAAGGCTGAGGGCACAGGTGAGGGTGCGGACACGTGCTAGGGTCGGGGCACGTGCGGACGCGCGGGTCAGTGTCCGCGTACGGATTAGGATGAGGGTACGGCGGGGGCTAAGGTGTGGGGCTGCCGGTGGGTTTCCATTCCGGGCTAGGGTTAGGGTTAGGGAACGGCAAGGCTGAGGGCACAGGTGAGGGTGCGGACACGTGCTAGGGTCGGGGCACGTGCGGACGTGTGGGTCAGTGTCCGCGTACGGATTAGGATGAGCGTACGGCGGAGGCTAAGGTGTGGGGCTGCCGGTGGGTTTCCGTTCCGGGCTAGGGTTAGGGTTAGGGAACGGCAAGGCTGAGGGCACAGGTGAGGGGGCGGACACGTGCTAGGGTCGGGGCACGTGCGGATGCGCGGGTCAGTGTCCGCGTACGGATAAGGATGAGGGTACGGCGGGGGCTAAGGTGTGGGGCTGCCAGTGGGTTTCCCTTCCGGGGTAGGGTTAGGGTTAGGGAACGGCAAGGATGAGGGCACAGGTGAGGGTGCGGACACGTGCTAGGGTCAGGGCACGTGCGGACGCGCGGGTCAGTGTCCGCGTACGGATTAGGATGAGGGTACGGCGGAGGCTAAGGTGTGGGGCTGCCGGGGGGTTTCCGTTCCGGGCTAGGGTTAGGGTTAGGGAACGGCAAGGCTGAGGGCACAGGCGATGTTGCGGACACGTGCTAGGGTCGGGGCACGTGCGGACGCGCGGGTCAGTGTCCGCGTACGGATTAGGATGAGGGTACGGCGGAGGCTAAGGTGTGGGGCTGCCGGTGGGTTTCCGTTCTGGGCTAGGGCTAGGGTTAGGGAACGGCAAGGCTGAGGGCACAGGTGAGGGTGCGGACACGTGCTAGGGTCGGGGCACGTGCGGACGCGCGGGTCAGTGTCCGAGTACGGATTAGGATGAGGGTACGGTGGAGGCTAAGGTGTGGGGCTGCCAGTGGGTTTCCGTTCCGGGCTAGGGTTAGGGTTAGGGAACGGCAAGGCTGAGGGCACAGGAGAGGGTGCGGACACGTGCTAGGGTCGGGGCACGTGCGGACGCGCGGGTCAGTGTCCGCGTACGGATGAGGATGAGGGTACGGCGGAGGCTAAGGTGTGGGGCTGCCGGTGGGTTTCCGTTCCGGGCTAGGGTTAGGGTTAGGGAACGGCAAGGCTGAGGGCACAGATGAGGGTGCGGACACGTGCTAGGGTCGGGGCACGTGCGGACGCGCGGGTCAGTGTCCGCGTACGGATTAGGATGAGGGTACGTCAGAGGCTAAGGTGTGAGGCTGCCGGTGGGTTTCCGTTCCCGGCTAGGGTTAGGGTTAGGGAACGGCAAGGCTGAGGGCACAGGTGAGGGTGCGGACACGTGCTAGGGTCGGGGCACGTGCGGACACGCGGGTCAGTGTCCGCGTACGGATTAGGATGAGGGTACGGCGGAGGCTAAGGTGTGGGGCTGCCGGTGGGTTTCCGTTCCGGGCTAGGTTTAGGGTTAGGGAACGGCAAGGCTGAGGGCACAGGTGAGGGTGCGGACACGTGCTAGGGTCGGGGCACGTGCGGACGCGCGGGTCAGTGTCCGCGTACGGATTAGGATGAGGGTACGGCGGAGGGTAAGGTGTGGGGCTGCCGGTGGGTTTCCGTTCCGGTCTAGGGTTAGGGTTAGGGAACGGCAAGGCTGAGGGCACAGGAGAGGGTGCGGACACGTGCTAGGGTCGGGGCACGTGCGGACGCGCGGGTCAGTGTCCGCGTATGGATGAGGATGAGGGAGCGGCGGAGGGTAAGGTGTGGGGCTGCCGGTGGGTTTCCGTTCCGGGCTAGGGTTAGGGTTAGGGAACGGCAAGGCTGAGGGCACAGGTGAGGGTGCGGACACGTGCTAGGGTCGGGGCACGTGTGGACGCGAGGGTCAGTGTCCGCGTACGGATGAGGATGAGGGTACAGCGGAGGCTAAGGTGTGGGGCTGCCGGTGGGTTTCCGTTCCGGGCTAGGGTTAGGGTTAGGGAACGGCAAGGCTGAGGGCACAGGTGAGGGTGCGGACACGTGCTAGGGTCGGGGCACGTGCGGACGCGTGGGTCAGTGTCCGCGTACGGATTAGGATGAAGGTACGGCGGAGGCTAAGGTGTGGGGCTGCCGGTGGGTTTCCGTTCCGGGCTAGGGTTAGGGTTAGGGAACGGCAAGGCTGAGGGCACAGGTGAGGGTGCGGACACGTGCTAGGGTCGGGGCACGTGCGGACGCGCGGGTCAGTGTCCGCGTACGGATTAGGATGAGGGTACGGCGGAGGCTAAGGTGTGGGGCTGCCGGTGGGTTTCCATTCCGGGCTAGGGTTAGGGTTAGGGAACGGCAAGGCTGAGGGCACAGGTGAGGGTGCGGACACGTGCTAGGGTCGGGGCACGTGCGGAAGCGCGGGTCAGTGTCCGCGTACGGATTAGGATCAGGGTACGTCGGAAGCTAAGGTGTGAGGCTGCCGGTGGGTTTCCGTTCCGGGCTAGGGTTAGGGTTAGGGAATTGCAAGGCTGAGGGCACAGGTGAGGGTGCGGACACGTGCTAGGGTCGGGGCACATGCGGACGCGCGGGTCAGTGTCCGCGTACGGATTAGGATGAGGGTACGGCGGAGGCTAAGGTGTGGGGCTGCCGGTGGGTTTCCGTTCCGGGCTAGGGTTAGGGTTAGGGAACGGCAAGGCTGAGGGCACAGGTGAGGGTGCGGACACGTGCTAGGGTCGGGGCACGTGCGGACGCGCGGGTCAGTGTCCGCGTACGGATTAGGATGAGGGTACGTCAGAGGCTAAGGTGTGAGGCTGCCGGTTGGTTTCCGTTCCGGGCTAGGGTTAGGGTTAGGGAACGGCAAGGCTGAGGGCACAGGTGAGGGTGCGGACACGTGCTAGGGTCGGGGCACGTGCGGACGCGCGGGTCAGTGTCCGCGTACGGATTAGGATGAGGGTACGGCGGAGGCTAAGGTGTGGGGCTGCCGGTGGGTTTCCGTTCCGGGCTAGGTTTAGGGTTAGGGAACGGCAAGGCTGAGGGCACAGGTGAGGGTGCGGACACGTGCTAGGGTCGGGGCACGTGCGGACGCGCGGGTCAGTGTCCGCGTACGGATTAGGATGAGGGTACGGCGGAGGGTAAGGTGTGGGGCTGCCGGTGGGTTTCCGATCCGGTCTAGGGTTAGGGTTAGGGAACGGCAAGGCTGAGGGCACAGGAGAGGGTGCGGACACGTGCTAGGGTCGGGGCACGTGCGGACGCGCGGGTCAGTGTCCGCGTACGGATTAGGATGAAGGTACGGCGGAGGCTAAGGTGTGGGGCTGCCGGTGGGTTTCCGTTCCGGGCTAGGGTTAGGGTTAGGAAACGGCAAGGCTGAGGGCACAGGTGAGGGTGCGGACACGTGCTAGGGTCGGGGCATGTGCGGACGCGCGGGTCAGTGTCCGCGTACGGATTAGGATGAGGGTACGGCAGAGGCTAAGGTGTGGGGCTGCCGGTGGGTTTCCGTTCCGGGCTAGGGTTAGGGTTAGGGAACGGCAAGGCTGAGGGCACAGGTGAGGGTGCGGACACGTGCTAGGGTCGGGGCACGTGCGGAAGCGCGGGTCAGTGTCCGCGTACGGATTAGGATCAGGGTACGTCGGAGGCTAAGGTGTGAGGCTGCCGGTGGGTTTCCGTTCCGGGCTAGGGTTAGGGTTAGGGAATTGCAAGGCTGAGGGCACAGGTGAGGGTGCGGACACGTGCTAGGGTCGGGGCACGTGCGAACGCGCGGGTCAGTGTCCGCGTACGGATTAGGATGAGGGTATGGCGGAGGCTAAGGTGTGGGGATGCCCGTGGGTTTCCGTTCCGGGCTAGGGTTAGGGTTAGGGAACGGCAAGGCTGAGGGCACAGGTGAGGGTGCGGACACGTGCTAGGGTCGGGGCACGTGCGGACGCGCGGGTCAGTGTCCGCGTACGGATTAGGATGAGGGTACGGCGGAGGCTAAGGTGTGGGGCTGCCGGTGGGTTTCCCGTCCGGGCTAGGTTTAGGGTTAGGGAACGGCAAGGCTGAGGGCACAGGTGAGGGTGCGGACACGTGCTAGGGTCGGGGCACGTGCGGACGCGCGGGTCAGTGTCCGCGTACGGATTAGGATGAGGGTACGGCGGAGGCTAAGGTGTGGGGCTGCCGGTGGGTTTCCGTTCCGGGCTAGGGTTAGGGTTAGGGAACGACAAGGCTGAGGGCACAGGTGAGGGTGCGGACACGTGCTAGGTTCGGGGCACGTGCGGACGCGCGGGTCAGTGTCCGCGTGCGGATTAGGATGAGGGTACGGCGGAGGCTAAGGTGTGGGGCTGCCGGTGGGTTTCTGTTCCGGGCTAGGGTTAGGGTTAGGGAACGGCAAGGCTGAGGGCACAGGTGAGGGTGCGGACACGTGCTAGGGTCGGGGCACGTGCGGACGCGCGGGTCAGTGTCCGCGTACGGATTAGGATGAGGGTACGGCGGAGGCTAAGGTGTGGGGCTGCCGGTGGGTTTCCGTTCCGGGCTAGGGTTAGGGTTAGGGAACGGCAAGGCTGAGGGCACAGGTGAGGGTGCGAACACGTGCTAGGGTCGGGGCACGTGCGGACACGCGGGTCAGTGTCCGCGTACGGATTAGGATGAGGGTACGGCGGAGGCTAAGGTGTGGGGCTGCCGGTGGCTTTCCCTTCCGGGCTAGGGTTAGGGTTAGGGAACGGCAAGGCTGAGGGCACAGGTGAGGGTGCGGACACGTGCTAGGGTCGGGGCACGTGCGGACGCGCGGGTCAGTGTCCGCGTACGGATTAGGATGAGGGTACGGCGGAGGCTAAGGTGTGGGGCTGCCGGTGGGTTTCCGTTCCGGGCTAGGGTTAGGGTTAGGGAACGGCAAGGCTGAGGGCACAGGTGAGGGTGCGGACACGTGCTAGGGTTGTGGCACGTGCGGACGCGCGGGTCAGTGTCCGCGTACGGATTAGGATGAGGGTACGGCGGAGGCTAAGGTGTGGGGCTGCCGGTGTGTTTCCGTTCCGGTTAGGGTTAGGGTTAGGGAACGGCAAGGCTGAGGGCACAGGTGAGGGTGCGGACACGTGCTAGGGTCGGGGCAACTGCGGAAGCGCGGGTCAGTGTCTGCGTACGGATTAGGATCAGGGTACGTCGGAGGCTAAGGTGTGAGGCTGCCGGTGGGTTTCCGTTCCGGGCTAGGGTTAGGGTTAGGGAATTGCAAGGCTAAGGGCACAGGTGAGGGTGCGGACACGTGCTAGGGTCGGGGCACGTGCGGACGCGCGGGTCAGTGTCCGCGTACGGATTAGGATGAGGGTACGGCGGAGGCTAAGGTGTGGGGCTGCCGGTGGGTTTCCGTTCCGGGCTAGGGTTAGGGTTAGGGAACGGCAAGGCTGAGGGCACAGGTGAGGGTGCGGACACGTGCTAGGGTCGGGGCACGTGCGGACGCGCGGGTCAGTGTCTGCGTACGGATTAGGATCAGGGTACGGCGGAGGCTAAGGTGTGGGGCTGCCGGTGGGTTTCCCGTCCGGGCTAGGGTTAGGGTTAGGGAACGGCAAGGCTGAGGGCACAGGTGAGGGTGCGGACACGTGCTAGGGTCGGGGCACGTGCGGACGCGCGGGTCAGTGTCCGCGTACGGATTAGGATGAGGGTACGGCGGAGGCTAAGGTGAGGGGCTGCCGGTGGGTTTCCGTTCCGGGCTAGGGTTAGGGTTAGGGAACGGCAAGGCTGAGGGCACAGGTGAGGGTGCGGACACGTGCTAGGGTCGGGGCACGTGCGGACGCGCGGGTCAGTGTCCGCGTACGGATTAGGATGAGGGTACGGCGGAGGCTAAGGTGTGGGGCTCCCGGTGGGTTTCCGTTCCGGGCTAGGGTTAGGGTTAGGGAACGGCAAGGCTGAGGGCACAGGTGAGGGTGCGGACACGTGCTAGGGTCGGGGCACGTGCGGACGCGCGGGTCAGTGTCCGCGTACGGATTAGGATGAGGGTACGGCGGAGGCTAAGGTGTGGGGCTGCCGGTGGGTTTCCGTTCCGGGCTAGGGTTAGGGTTAGGGAACGGCAAGGCTGAGGGCACAGGTGAGGGTGCGGACACGTGCTAGGGTCGGGGCACGTGCGGACGCGTGGGTCAGTGTCCGCGTACGGATTAGGATGAGGGTACGGCGGAGGCTAAGGTGTGGGGCTGCCGGTGGGTTTCCGTTCCGGGCTAGGGTTAGGGTTAGGGAACGGCAAGGCTGAGGGCACAGGTGAGGGTGCGGACACGTGCTAGGGTCGGGGCACGTGCGGACGCGCGGGTCAGTGTCCGCGTACGGATTAGGATGAGGGTACGGCGGAGGCTAAGGTGTGGGGCTGCCGGTGGGTTTCCCTTCCGGGCTAGGTTTAGGGTTAGGGAACGGCAAGGCTGAGGGCACAGGTGAGGGTGCGGACACGTGCTAGGGTCGGGGCATGTGCGGACGCGCGGGTCAGTGTCCGCGTACGGATTAGGATGAGGGTACGGCAGAGGCTAAGGTGTGGGGCTGCCGGTGGGTTTCCGTTCCGGGCTAGGGTTAGGGTTAGGGAACGGCAAGGCTGAGGGCACAGGTGAGGGTGCGGACACGTGCTAGGGTCGGGGCACGTCCGGACGCGCGGGTCAGTGTCCGCGTACGGATTAGGATGAGCGTACGGCGGAGGCTAAGGTGTGGGGCTGCCGGTGGGTTTCCCGTCCGGGCTAGGTTTAGGGTTAGGGAACGGCAAGGCTGAGGGCACAGGTGAGGGTGCGGACACGTGCTAGGGTCGGGGCACGTGCGGACGCGTGGGTCAGTGTCCGCGTACGGATTAGGATGAGGGTACGGCGGAGGCTAAGGTGTGGGGCTGCCGGTGGGTTTCCGTTCCGGGCTAGGGTTAGGGTTAGGGAACGGCAAGGCTGAGGGCACAGGTGAGGGTGCGGACACGTGCTAGGGTCGGGGCACGTGCGGACGCGCGGGTCAGTGTCCGCGTACGGATTAGGATGAGGGTACGGTGGAGGCTAAGGTGTGGGGCTGCCGGTGGGTTTCCGTTCCGGGCTAGGGTTAGGGTTAGGGAACGGCAAGGCTGAGGGCACAGGTGAGGGTGGGGACACGTGCTAGGGTCGGGGCACGTGCGGACGCGTGGGTCAGTGTCCGCGTACGGATTAGGATGAGGGTACGGCGGAGGCTAAGGTGTGGGGCTGCCGGTGGGTTTCCGTTCCGGGCTAGGGTTAGGGTTAGGGAACGACAAGGCTGAGGGCACAGGTGAGGGTGCGGACACGTGCTAGGTTCGGGGCACGTGCGGACTCGCGGGTCAGTGTCCGCGTACGGATTAGGATGAGGGTACGGCGGAGGCTAAGGTGTGGGGCTGCCGGTGGGTTTCCGTTCCGGGCTAGGGTTAGGGTTAGGGAACGGCAAGGCTGAGGGCACAGGTGAGGGTGCGGACACGTGCTAGGGTCGGGGCACGTGCGGACGCGCGGGTCAGTGTCCGCGTACGGATTAGGATGAGGGTACGGCGGAGGCTAAGGTGTGGGGCTGCCGGTGGGTTTCCGTTCCGGGCTAGGGTTAGGGTTAGGGAACGGCAAGGCTGAGGGCACAGGTGAGGGTGCGGACACGTGCTAGGTTCGGGGCACGTGCGGACGCGTGGGTCAGTGTCCGCGTACGGATTAGGATGAGGGTACGGCGGAGGCTAAGGTGTGGGGCTGCCGGTGGGTTTCCGTTCCGGGCTAGGATTAGGGTTAGGGAACGGCAAGGCTGAGGGCACAGGTGAGGGTGCGGACACGTGCTAGGGTCGGGGCACGTGCGGACACGCGGGTCAGTGTCCGCGTACGGATTAGGATGAGGGTACGGCGGAGGCTAAGGTGTGGGGCTGCCGGTGGGTTTCCCTTCCGGGCTAGGGTTAGGGTTAGGGAACGGCAAGGCTGAGGGCACAGGTGAGGGTGCGGACACGTGCTAGGGTCGGGGCACGTGCGGACGCGCGGGTCAGTGTCCGCGTACGGATTAGGATGAAGGTACGGCGGAGGCTAAGGTGTGGGGCTGCCGGTGGGTTTCCGTTCCGGGCTAGGGTTAGGGTTAGGGAACGGCAAGGCTGAGGGCACGGGTGAGGGTGCGGACACGTGCTAGGGTCGTGGCACGTGCGGACGCGCGGGTCAGTGTCCGCGTACGGATTAGGATGAGGGTACGGCGGAGGCTAAGGTGTGGGGCTGCCGGTGGGTTTCCGTTCCGGGCTAGGGTTAGGGTTAGGGAACGGCAAGGCTGAGGGCACAGGTGAGGGTGCGAACACGTGCTAGGGTCGGGGCAAGTGCGGAAGCGCGGGTCAGTGTCCGCGTACGGAGTAGGATCAGGGTACGTCGGAGGCTAAGGTGTGAGGCTGCCGGTGGGTTTCCGTTCCGGGCTAGGGTTAGGGTTAGGGAATTGCAATGCTAAGGGCACAGGTGAGGGTGCGGACACGTGCTAGGGTCGGGGCACGTGCGGACGCGCGGGTCAGTGTCCGCGTACGGATTAGGATGAGGGTACGGCGGAGACTAAGGTGTGGGGCTGCCGGTGGGTTTCCATTCCGGGCTAGGGTTAGGGTTAGGGAACGGCAAAGCTGAGGGCACAGGTGAGGGTGCGGACACGTGCTAGGGTCGGGGCACGTGCGGACGCGCGGGTCAGTGTCCGCGTACGGATTAGGATGAGGGTACGGCGGAGGCTAAGGTGTGGGGCTGCCGGTGGGTTTCTGTTCCGCGCTAGGGTTAGGGTTAGGGAACGGCAAGGCTGAGGGCACAGGTGAGGGTGCGGACACGTGCTAGGGTCGGGGCACGTGCGGACGCGCGGGTCAGTGTCCGCGTACGGATTAGGATGAGGGTACGGCGGAGGCTAAGGTGTGGGGCTGCCGGTGGGTTTCCGTTCCGGGCTAGGGTTAGGGTTAGGGAACGGCAAGGCTGAGGGCACAGGTGAGGGTGCGGACACGTGCTAGGGTCGGGGCACGTGCGGACGCGCGGGTCAGTGTCCGCGTACGGATTAGGATGAGGGTACGGCGGAGGCTAAGGTGTGGGGCTGCCGGTGGGTTTCCGTTCCGGGCTAGGGTTAGGGTTAGGGAACGGCAAGGCTGAGGGCACAGGTGAGGGTGCGGACACGTGCTAGGGTCGGGGCACGTGCGGACGCGCGGGTCAGTGTCCGCGTACGGATTAGGATGAGGGTACGGCGGAGGCTAAGGTGTGGGGCTACCGGTGGGTTTCCCTTCCGGGCTAGGGTTAGGGTTAGGGAACGGCAAGGCTGAGGGCACAGGTGAGGGTGCGGACACGTGCTAGGTTCGGGGCACGTGCAGACTCGCGGGTCAGTGTCCGCGTACGGATTAGGATGAAGGTACGGCGGAGGCTAAGGTGTGGGGCTGCCGGTGGGTTTCCGTTCCGGGCTAGGGTTAGGGTTAGGGAACGGCAAGGCTGAGGGCACAGGTGAGGGTGCGGACACGTGCTAGGGTCGGTGCACGTGCGGACGCGCGGGTCAGTGTCCGCGTACGGATTAGGATGAGGGTACGGCGGGGGCTAAGGTGTGGGGCTGCCAGTGGGTTTCCCTTCCGGGCTAGGGTTAGGGTTAGGGAACGGCAAGGCTGAGGGCACAGGTGAGGGTGCGGACACGTGCTAGGGTCGGGGCACGTGCGGACGCGCGGGTCAGTGTCCGCGTACGGATTAGGATGAGGGTACGGCGGGGGCTAAGGTGTGGGGCTGCCGGTGGGTTTCCGTTCCGGGCTAGGGTTAGGGTTAGGGAACGACAAGGCTGAGGGCACAGGTGAGGGTGCGGACACGTGCTAGGGTCGGGGCACGTGCGGACGTGTGGGTCAGTGTCCGCGTACGGATTAGGATTAGCGTACGGCGGAGGCTAAGGTGTGGGGCTGCTGGTGGGTTTCCGTTCCGGGCTAGGGTTAGGGTTAGGGAACGGCAAGGCTGA
The DNA here is from genome assembly GCF_949752795.1 of Hyperoodon ampullatus. Classification (NCBI taxonomy): domain Eukaryota; kingdom Metazoa; phylum Chordata; class Mammalia; order Artiodactyla; family Ziphiidae; genus Hyperoodon; species Hyperoodon ampullatus. Next base: position 634,743 of record NC_136932.1, on the reverse strand, counting down.
GGGCACAGGTGAGGGGGCGGACACGTGCTAGGGTCGGGGCACGTGCGGATGCGCGGGTCAGTGTCCGCGTACGGATAAGGATGAGGGTACGGCGGGGGCTAAGGTGTGGGGCTGCCAGTGGGTTTCCCTTCCGGGGTAGGGTTAGGGTTAGGGAACGGCAAGGATGAGGGCACAGGTGAGGGTGCGGACACGTGCTAGGGTCAGGGCACGTGCGGACGCGCGGGTCAGTGTCCGCGTACGGATTAGGATGAGGGTACGGCGGAGGCTAAGGTGTGGGGCTGCCGGGGGGTTTCCGTTCCGGGCTAGGGTTAGGGTTAGGGAACGGCAAGGCTGAGGGCACAGGCGATGTTGCGGACACGTGCTAGGGTCGGGGCACGTGCGGACGCGCGGGTCAGTGTCCGCGTACGGATTAGGATGAGGGTACGGCGGAGGCTAAGGTGTGGGGCTGCCGGTGGGTTTCCGTTCTGGGCTAGGGCTAGGGTTAGGGAACGGCAAGGCTGAGGGCACAGGTGAGGGTGCGGACACGTGCTAGGGTCGGGGCACGTGCGGACGCGCGGGTCAGTGTCCGAGTACGGATTAGGATGAGGGTACGGTGGAGGCTAAGGTGTGGGGCTGCCAGTGGGTTTCCGTTCCGGGCTAGGGTTAGGGTTAGGGAACGGCAAGGCTGAGGGCACAGGAGAGGGTGCGGACACGTGCTAGGGTCGGGGCACGTGCGGACGCGCGGGTCAGTGTCCGCGTACGGATGAGGATGAGGGTACGGCGGAGGCTAAGGTGTGGGGCTGCCGGTGGGTTTCCGTTCCGGGCTAGGGTTAGGGTTAGGGAACGGCAAGGCTGAGGGCACAGGTGAGGGTGCGGACACGTGCTAGGGTCGGGGCACGTGCGGACGCGCGGGTCAGTGTCCGCGTACGGATTAGGATGAGGGTACGTCAGAGGCTAAGGTGTGAGGCTGCCGGTGGGTTTCCGTTCCCGGCTAGGGTTAGGGTTAGGGAACGGCAAGGCTGAGGGCACAGGTGAGGGTGCGGACACGTGCTAGGGTCGGGGCACGTGCGGACACGCGGGTCAGTGTCCGCGTACGGATTAGGATGAGGGTACGGCGGAGGCTAAGGTGTGGGGCTGCCGGTGGGTTTCCGTTCCGGGCTAGGTTTAGGGTTAGGGAACGGCAAGGCTGAGGGCACAGGTGAGGGTGCGGACACGTGCTAGGGTCGGGGCACGTGCGGACGCGCGGGTCAGTGTCCGCGTACGGATTAGGATGAGGGTACGGCGGAGGGTAAGGTGTGGGGCTGCCGGTGGGTTTCCGTTCCGGTCTAGGGTTAGGGTTAGGGAACGGCAAGGCTGAGGGCACAGGAGAGGGTGCGGACACGTGCTAGGGTCGGGGCACGTGCGGACGCGCGGGTCAGTGTCCGCGTATGGATGAGGATGAGGGAGCGGCGGAGGGTAAGGTGTGGGGCTGCCGGTGGGTTTCCGTTCCGGGCTAGGGTTAGGGTTAGGGAACGGCAAGGCTGAGGGCACAGGTGAGGGTGCGGACACGTGCTAGGGTCGGGGCACGTGTGGACGCGAGGGTCAGTGTCCGCGTACGGATGAGGATGAGGGTACAGCGGAGGCTAAGGTGTGGGGCTGCCGGTGGGTTTCCGTTCCGGGCTAGGGTTAGGGTTAGGGAACGGCAAGGCTGAGGGCACAGGTGAGGGTGCGGACACGTGCTAGGGTCGGGGCACGTGCGGACGCGTGGGTCAGTGTCCGCGTACGGATTAGGATGAAGGTCCGGCGGAGGCTAAGGTGTGGGGCTGCCGGTGGGTTTCCGTTCCGGGCTAGGGTTAGGGTTAGGGAATGGCAAGGCTGAGGGCACAGGTGAGGGTGCGGACACGTGCTAGGGTCGGGGCACGTGCGGACGCGCGGGTCAGTGTCCGCGTACGGATTAGGATGAGGGTACGGCGGAGGCTAAGGTGTGGGGCTGCCGGTGGGTTTCCGTTCCGGGCTAGGGTTAGGGTTAGGGAACGGCAAGGCTGAGGGCACAGGTGAGGTTGCGGACACGTGCTAGGGTCGGGGCACGTGCGGAAGCGCGGGTCAGTGTCCGCGTACGGATTAGGATCAGGGTACGTCGGAAGCTAAGGTGTGAGGCTGCCGGTGGGTTTCCGTTCCGGGCTAGGGTTAGGGTTAGGGAATTGCAAGGCTGAGGGCACAGGTGAGGGTGCGGACACGTGCTAGGGTCGGGGCACGTGCGGACGCGCGGGTCAGTGTCCGCGTACGGATTAGGATGAGGGTACGGCGGAGGCTAAGGTGTGGGGCTGCCGGTGGGTTTCCGTTCCGGGCTAGGGTTAGGGTTAGGGAACGGCAAGGCTGAGGGCACAGGTGAGGGTGCGGACACGTGCTAGGGTCGGGGCACGTGCGGACGCGCGGGTCAGTGTCCGCGTACGGATTAGGATGAGGGTACGTCAGAGGCTAAGGTGTGAGGCTGCCGGTTGGTTTCCGTTCCGGGCTAGGGTTAGGGTTAGGGAACGGCAAGGCTGAGGGCACAGGTGAGGGTGCGGACACGTGCTAGGGTCGGGGCACGTGCGGACGCGCGGGTCAGTGTCCGCGTACGGATTAGGATGAGGGTACGGCGGAGGCTAAGGTGTGGGGCTGCCGGTGGGTTTCCGTTCCGGGCTAGGTTTAGGGTTAGGGAACGGCAAGGCTGAGGGCACAGGTGAGGGTGCGGACACGTGCTAGGGTCGGGGCACGTGCGGACGCGCGGGTCAGTGTCCGCGTACGGATTAGGATGAGGGTACGGCGGAGGGTAAGGTGTGGGGCTGCCGGTGGGTTTCCGATCCGGTCTAGGGTTAGGGTTAGGGAACGGCAAGGCTGAGGGCACAGGAGAGGGTGCGGACACGTGCTAGGGTCGGGGCACGTGCGGACGCGCGGGTCAGTGTCCGCGTACGGATTAGGATGAAGGTACGGCGGAGGCTAAGGTGTGGGGCTGCCGGTGGGTTTCCGTTCCGGGCTAGGTTTAGGGTTAGGGAACGGCAAGGCTGAGGGCACAGGTGAGGGTGCGGACACGTGCTAGGGTCGGGGCACGTGCGGACGCGCGGGTCAGTGTCCGCGTACGGATTAGGATGAGGGTACGGCGGAGGGTAAGGTGTGGGGTTGCCGGTGGGTTTCCGTTCCGGTCTAGGGTTAGGGTTAGGGAACGGCAAGGCTGAGGGCACAGGAGAGGGTGCGGACACGTGCTAGGGTCGGGGCACGTGCGGACGCGCGGGTCAGTGTCCGCGTATGGATGAGGATGAGGGAGCGGCGGAGGGTAAGGTGTGGGGCTGCCGGTGGGTTTCCGTTCCGGGCTAGGGTTAGGGTTAGGGAACGGCAAGGCTGAGGGCACAGGTGAGGGTGCGGACACGTGCTAGGGTCGGGGCACGTGTGGACGCGAGGGTCAGTGTCCGCGTACGGATGAGGATGAGGGTACAGCGGAGGCTAAGGTGTGGGGCTGCCGGTGGGTTTCCGTTCCGGGCTAGGGTTAGGGTTAGGGAACGGCAAGGCTGAGGGCACAGGTGAGGGTGCGGACACGTGCTAGGGTCGGGGCACGTGCGGACGCGTGGGTCAGTGTCCGCGTACGGATTAGGATGAAGGTACGGCGGAGGCTAAGGTGTGGGGCTGCCGGTGGGTTTCCGTTCCGGGCTAGGGTTAGGGTTAGGGAACGGCAAGGCTGAGGGCACAGGTGAGGGTGCGGACACGTGCTAGGTTCGGGGCACGTGCGGACGCGCGGGTCAGTGTCCGCGTACGGATTAGGATGAGGGTACGGCGGAGGCTAAGGTGTGGGGCTGCCGGTGGGTTTCCGTTCCGGGCTAGGGTTAGGGTTAGGGAACGGCAAGGCTGAGGGCACAGGTGAGGGTGCGGACACGTGCTAGGGTCGGGGCACGTGCGGAAGCGCGGGTCAGTGTCCGCGTACGGATTAGGATCAGGGTACGTCGGAAGCTAAGGTGTGAGGCTGCCGGTGGGTTTCCGTTCCGGGCTAGGGTTAGGGTTAGGGAATTGCAAGGCTGAGGGCACAGGTGAGGGTGCGGACACGTGCTAGGGTCGGGGCACGTGCGGACGCGCGGGTCAGTGTCCGCGTACGGATTAGGATGAGGGTACGGCGGAGGCTAAGGTGTGGGGCTGCCGGTGGGTTTCCGTTCCGGGCTAGGGTTAGGGTTAGGGAACGGCAAGGCTGAGGGCACAGGTGAGGGTGCGGACACGTGCTAGGGTCGGGGCACGTGCGGACGCGCGGGTCAGTGTGCGCGTACGGATTAGGATGAGGGTACGTCAGAGGCTAAGGTGTGAGGCTGCCGGTTGGTTTCCGTTCCGGGCTAGGGTTAGGGTTAGGGAACGGCAAGGCTGAGGGCACAGGTGAGGGTGCGGACACGTGCTAGGGTCGGGGCACGTGCGGACGCGCGGGTCAGTGTCCGCGTACGGATTAGGATGAGGGTACGGCGGAGGCTAAGGTGTGGGGCTGCCGGTGGGTTTCCGTTCCGGGCTAGGTTTAGGGTTAGGGAACGGCAAGGCTGAGGGCACAGGTGAGGGTGCGGACACGTGCTAGGGTCGGGGCACGTGCGGACGCGCGGGTCAGTGTCCGCGTACGGTTTAGGATGAGGGTACGGCGGAGGGTAAGGTGTGGGGCTGCCGGTGGGTTTCCGATCCGGTCTAGGGTTAGGGTTAGGGAACGGCAAGGCTGAGGGCACAGGAGAGGGTGCGGACACGTGCTAGGGTCGGGGCACGTGCGGACGCGCGGGTCAGTGTCCGCGTACGGATTAGGATGAAGGTACGGCGGAGGCTAAGGTGTGGGGCTGCCGGTGGGTTTCCGTTCCGGGCTAGGGTTAGGGTTAGGAAACGGCAAGGCTGAGGGCACAGGTGAGGGTGCGGACACGTGCTAGGGTCGGGGCATGTGCGGACGCGCGGGTCAGTGTCCGCGTACGGATTAGGATGAGGGTACGGCAGAGGCTAAGGTGTGGGGCTGCCGGTGGGTTTCCGTTCCGGGCTAGGGTTAGGGTTAGGGAACGGCAAGGCTGAGGGCACAGGTGAGGGTGCGGACACGTGCTAGGGTCGGGGCACGTGCGGAAGCGCGGGTCAGTGTCCGCGTACGGATTAGGATCAGGGTACGTCGGAGGCTAAGGTTTGAGGCTGCCGGTGGGTTTCCGTTCCGGGCTAGGGTTAGGGTTAGGGAATTGCAAGGCTGAGGGCACAGGTGAGGGTGCGGACACGTGCTAGGGTCGGGGCACGTGCGGACGCGCGGGTCAGTGTCCGCGTACGGATTAGGATGAGGGTACAGCGGAGGCTAAGGTGTGGGGATGCCCGTGGGTTTCCGTTCCGGGCTAGGGTTAGGGTTAGGGAACGGCAAGGCTGAGGGCACAGGTGAGGGTGCGGACACGTGCTAGGGTCGGGGCACGTGCGGACGCGCGGGTCAGTGTCCGCGTACGGATTAGGATGCGGGTACGGCGGAGGCTAAGGTGTGGGGCTGCCGGTGGGTTTCCCGTCCGGGCTAGGTTTAGGGTTAGGGAACGGCAAGGCTGAGGGCACAGGTGAGGGTGCGGACACGTGCTAGGGTCGGGGCACGTGCGGACGCGCGGGTCAGTGTCCGCGTACGGATTAGGATGAGGGTACGGCGGAGGCTAAGGTGTGGGGCTGCCGGTGGGTTTCCGTTCCGGGCTAGGGTTAGGGTTAGGGAACGACAAGGCTGAGGGCACAGGTGAGGGTGCGGACACGTGCTAGGTTCGGGGCACGTGCGGACGCGCGGGTCAGTGTCCGCGTACGGATTAGGATGAGGGTACGGCGGAGGCTAAGGTGTGGGGCTGCCGGTGGGTTTCTGTTCCGGGCTAGGGTTAGGGTTAGGGAACGGCAAGGCTGAGGGCACAGGTGAGGGTGCGGACACGTGCTAGGGTCGGGGCACGTGCGGACGCGCGGGTCAGTGTCCGCGTACGGATTAGGATGAGGGTACGGCGGAGGCTAAGGTGTGGGGCTGCCGGTGGGTTTCCGTTCCGGGCTAGGGTTAGGGTTAGGGAACGGCAAGGCTGAGGGCACAGGTGAGGGTGCGGACACGTGCTAGGGTCGGGGCACGTGCGGACACGCGTGTCAGTGTCCGCGTACGGATTAGGATGAGGGTACGGCGGAGGCTAAGGTGTGGGGCTGCCGGTGGCTTTCCCTTCCGGGCTAGGGTTAGGGTTAGGGAACGGCAAGGCTGAGGGCACAGGTGAGGGTGCGGACACGTGCTAGGGTCGGGGCACGTGCGGACGCGCGGGTCAGTGTTCGCGTACGGATTAGGATGAGGGTACGGCGGAGGCTAAGGTGTGGGGCTGCCGGTGGGTTTCCGTTCCGGGCTAGGGTTAGGGTTAGGGAACGGCAAGGCTGAGGGCACAGGTGAGGGTGCGGACACGTGCTAGGGTTGTGGCACGTGCGGACGCGCGGGTCAGTGTCCGCGTACGGATTAGGATGAGGGTACGGCGGAGGCTAAGGTGTGGGGCTGCCGGTGTGTTTCCGTTCCGGTTAGGGTTAGGGTTAGGGAACGGCAAGGCTGAGGGCACAGGTGAGGGTGCGGACACGTGCTAGGGTCGGGGCAAGTGCGGAAGCGCGGGTCAGTGTCTGCGTACGGATTAGGATCAGGGTACGTCGGAGGCTAAGGTGTGAGGCTGCCGGTGGGTTTCCGTTCCGGGCTAGGGTTAGGGTTAGGGAATTGCAAGGCTAAGGGCACAGGTGAGGGTGCGGACACGTGCTAGGGTCGGGGCACGTGCTGACGCGCGGGTCAGTGTCCGCGTACGGATTAGGATGAGGGTACGGCGGAGGCTAAGGTGTGGGGCTGCCGGTGGGTTTCCGTTCCGGGCTAGGGTTAGGGTTAGGGAACGGCAAGGCTGAGGGCACAGGTGAGGGTGCGGACACGTGCTAGGGTCGGGGCACGTGCGGACGCGCTGGTCAGTGTCTGCGTACGGATTAGGATCAGGGTACGGCGGAGGCTAAGGTGTGGGGCTGCCGGTGGGTTTCCCGTCCGGGCTAGGGTTAGGGTTAGGGAACGGCAAGGCTGAGGGCACAGGTGAGGGTGCGGACACGTGCTAGGGTCGGGGCACGTGCGGACGCGCGGGTCAGTGTCCGCGTACGGATTAGGATGAGGGTACGGCGGAGGCTAAGGTGAGGGGCTGCCGGTGGGTTTCCGTTCCGGGCTAGGGTTAGGGTTAGGGAACGGCAAGGCTGAGGGCACAGGTGAGGGTGCGGACACGTGCTAGGGTCGGGGCACGTGCGGACGCGCGGGTCAGTGTCCGCGTACGGATTAGGATGAGGGTACGGCGGAGGCTAAGGTGTGGGGCTGCCGGTGGGTTTCCGTTCCGGGCTAGGGTTAGGGTTAGGGAACGGCAAGGCTGAGGGCACAGGTGAGGGTGCGGACACGTGCTAGGGTCGGGGCACGTGCGGACGCGCGGGTCAGTGTCCGCGTACGGATTAGGATGAGGGTACGGCGGAGGCTAAGGTGTGGGGCTGCCGGTGGGTTTCCGTTCCGGGCTAGGGTTAGGGTTAGGGAACGGCAAGGCTGAGGGCACAGGTGAGGGTGCGGACACGTGCTAGGGTCGGGGCACGTGCGGACGCGTGGGTCAGTGTCCGCGTACGGATTAGGATGAGGGTACGGCGGAGGCTAAGGTGTGGGGCTGCCGGTGGGTTTCCGTTCCGGGCTAGGGTTAGGGTTAGGGAACGGCAAGGCTGAGGGCACAGGTGAGGGTGCGGACACGTGCTAGGGTCGGGGCACGTGCGGACGCGCGGGTCAGTGTCCGCGTACGGATTAGGATGAGGGTACGGCGGAGGCTAAGGTGTGGGGCTGCCGGTGGGTTTCCCTTCCGGGCTAGGTTTAGGGTTAGGGAACGGCAAGGCTGAGGGCACAGGTGAGGGTGCGGACACGTGCTAGGGTCGGGGCATGTGCGGACGCGCGGGTCAGTGTCCGCGTACGGATTAGGATGAGGGTACGGCAGAGGCTAAGGTGTGGGGCTGCCGGTGGGTTTCCGTTCCGGGCTAGGGTTAGGGTTAGGGAACGGCAAGGCTGAGGGCACAGGTGAGGGTGCGGACACGTGCTAGGGTCGGGGCACGTGCGGACGCGCGGGTCAGTGTCCGCGTACGGATTAGGATGAGCGTACGGCGGAGGCTAAGGCGTGGGGCTGCCGGTGGGTTTCCCGTCCGGGCTAGGTTTAGGGTTAGGGAACGGCAAGGCTGAGGGCACAGGTGAGGGTGCGGACACGTGCTAGGGTCGGGGCACGTGCGGACGCGTGGGTCAGTGTCCGCGTACGGATTAGGATGAGGGTACGGCGGAGGCTAAGGTGTGGGGCTGCCGGTGGGTTTCCGTTCCGGGCTAGGGTTAGGGTTAGGGAACGGCAAGGCTGAGGGCACAGGTGAGGGTGCGGACACGTGCTAGGGTCGGGGCACGTGCGGACGCGCGGGTCAGTGTCCGCGTACGGATTAGGATGAGGGTACGGTGGAGGCTAAGGTGTGGGGCTGCCGGTGGGTTTCCGTTCCGGGCTAGGGTTAGGGTTAGGGAACGGCAAGGCTGAGGGCACAGGTGAGGGTGGGGACACGTGCTAGGGTCGGGGCACGTGCGGACGCGCGGGTCAGTGTCCGCGTACGGATTAGGATGAGGGTACGGCGGAGGCTAAGGTGTGGGGCTGCCGGTGGGTTTCCGTTCCGGGCTAGGGTTAGGGTTAGGGAACGACAAGGCTGAGGGCACAGGTGAGGGTGCGGACACGTGCTAGGTTCGGGGCACGTGCGGACTCGCGGGTCAGTGTCCGCGTACGGATTAGGATGAGGGTACGGCGGAGGCTAAGGTGTGGGGCTGCCGGTGGGTTTCCGTTCCGGGCTAGGGTTAGGGTTAGGGAACGGCAAGGCTAAGGGCACAGGTGAGGGTGCGGACACGTGCTAGGGTCGGGGCACGTGCGGACGCGCGGGTCAGTGTCCGCGTACGGATTAGGATGAGGGTACGGCGGAGGCTAAGGTGTGGGGCTGCCGGTGGGTTTCCGTTCCGGGCTAGGGTTAGGGTTAGGGAACGGCAAGGCTGAGGGCACAGGTGAGGGTGCGGACACGTGCTAGGTTCGGGGCACGTGCGGACACGCGGGTCAGTGTCCGCGTACGGATTAGGATGAGGGTACGGCGGAGGCTAAGGTGTGGGGCTGCCGGTGGGTTTCCCTTCCGGGCTAGGGTTAGGGTTAGGGAACGGCAAGGCTGAGGGCACAGGTGAGGGTGCGGACACGTGCTAGGGTCGGGGCACGTGCGGACGCGCGGTTCAGTGTCCGCGTACGGATTAGGATGAAGGTACGGCGGAGGCTAAGGTGTGGGGCTGCCGGTGGGTTTCCGTTCCGGGCTAGGGTTAGGGTTAGGGAACGGCAAGGCTGAGGGCACGGGTGAGGGTGCGGACACGTGCTAGGGTCGTGGCACGTGCGGACGCGCGGGTCAGTGTCCGCGTACGGATTAGGATGAGGGTACGGCGGAGGCTAAGGTGTGGGGCTGCCGGTGGGTTTCCGTTCCGGGCTAGGGTTAGGGTTAGGGAACGGCAAGGCTGAGGGCACAGGTGAGGGTGCGGACACGTGCTAGGGTCGGGGCACGTGCGGACGCGCGGGTCAGTGTCCGCGTACGGATTAGGATGAGGGTACGGCGGAGGCTAAGGTGTGGGGCTGCCGGTGGGTTTCCCTTCCGGGCTAGGTTTAGGGTTAGGGAACGGCAAGGCTGAGGGCACAGGTGAGGGTGCGGACACGTGCTAGGGTCGGGGCATGTGCGGACGCGCGGGTCAGTGTCCGCGTACGGATTAGGATGAGGGTACGGCAGAGGCTAAGGTGTGGGGCTGCCGGTGGGTTTCCGTTCCGGGCTAGGGTTAGGGTTAGGGAACGGCAAGGCTGAGGGCACAGGTGAGGGTGCGGACACGTGCTAGGGTCGGGGCACGTCCGGACGCGCGGGTCAGTGTCCGCGTACGGATTAGGATGAGCGTACGGCGGAGGCTAAGGTGTGGGGCTGCCGGTGGGTTTCCCGTCCGGGCTAGGTTTAGGGTTAGGGAACGGCAAGGCTGAGGGCACAGGTGAGGGTGCGGACACGTGCTAGGGTCGGGGCACGTGCGGACGCGTGGGTCAGTGTCCGCGTACGGATTAGGATGAGGGTACGGCGGAGGCTAAGGTGTGGGGCTGCCGGTGGGTTTCCGTTCCGGGCTAGGGTTAGGGTTAGGGAACAGCAAGGCTGAGGGCACAGGTGAGGGTGCGGACACGTGCTAGGGTCGGGGCACGTGCGGACGCGCGGGTCAGTGTCCGCGTACGGATTAGGATGAGGGTACGGTGGAGGCTAAGGTGTGGGGCTGCCGGTGGGTTTCCGTTCCGGGCTAGGGTTAGGGTTAGGGAACGGCAAGGCTGAGGGCACAGGTGAGGGTGGGGACACGTGCTAGGGTCGGGGCACGTGCGGACGCGTGGGTCAGTGTCCGCGTACGGATTAGGATGAGGGTACGGCGGAGGCTAAGGTGTGGGGCTGCCGGTGGGTTTCCGTTCCGGGCTAGGGTTAGGGTTAGGGAACGACAAGGCTGAGGGCACAGGTGAGGGTGCGGACACGTGCTAGGTTCGGGGCACGTGCGGACTCGCGGGTCAGTGTCCGCGTACGGATTAGGATGAGGGTACGGCGGAGGCTAAGGTGTGGGGCTGCCGGTGGGTTTCCGTTCCGGGCTAGGGTTAGGGTTAGGGAACGGCAAGGCTGAGGGCACAGGTGAGGGTGCGGACACGTGCTAGGGTCGGGGCACGTGCGGACACGCGGGTCAGTGTCCGCGTACGGATTAGGATGAGGGTACGGCGGAGGCTAAGGTGTGGGGCTGCCGGTGGGTTTCCGTTCCGGGCTAGGGTTAGGGTTAGGGAACGGCAAGGCTGAGGGCACAGGTGAGGGTGCGGACACGTGCTAGGTTCGGGGCACGTGCGGACGCGTGGGTCAGTGTCCGCGTACGGATTAGGATGAGGGTACGGCGGAGGCTAAGGTGTGGGGCTGCCGGTGGGTTTCCGTTCCGGGCTAGGATTAGGGTTAGGGAACGGCAAGGCTGAGGGCACAGGTGAGGGTGCGGACACGTGCTAGGGTCGGGGCACGTGCGGACACGCGGGTCAGTGTCCGCGTACGGATTAGGATGAGGGTACGGCGGAGGCTAAGGTGTGGGGCTGCCGGTGGGTTTCCCTTCCGGGCTAGGGTTAGGGTTAGGGAACGGCAAGGCTGAGGGCACAGGTGAGGGTGCGGACACGTGCTAGGGTCGGGGCACGTGCGGACGCGCGGGTCAGTGTCCGCGTACGGATTAGGATGAAGGTACGGCGGAGGCTAAGGTGTGGGGCTGCCGGTGGGTTTCCGTTCCGGGCTAGGGTTAGGGTTAGGGAACGGCAAGGCTGAGGGCACGGGTGAGGGTGCGGACACGTGCTAGGGTCGTGGCACGTGCGGACGCGCGGGTCAGTGTCCGCGTACGGATTAGGATGAGGGTACGGCGGAGGCTAAGGTGTGGGGCTGCCGGTGGGTTTCCGTTCCGGGCTAGGGTTAGGGTTAGGGAACGGCAAGGCTGAGGGCACAGGTGAGGGTGCGAACACGTGCTAGGGTCGGGGCAAGTGCGGAAGCGCGGGTCAGTGTCCGCGTACGGAGTAGGATCAGGGTACGTCGGAGGCTAAGGTGTGAGGCTGCCGGTGGGTTTCCGTTCCGGGCTAGGGTTAGGGTTAGGGAATTGCAATGCTAAGGGCACAGGTGAGGGTGCGGACACGTGCTAGGGTCGGGGCACGTGCGGACGCGCGGGTCAGTGTCCGCGTACGGATTAGGATGAGGGTACGGCGGAGACTAAGGTGTGGGGCTGCCGGTGGGTTTCCGTTCCGGGCTAGGGTTAGGGTTAGGGAACGGCAAAGCTGAGGGCACAGGTGAGGGTGCGGACACGTGCTAGGGTCGGGGCACGTGCGGACGCGCGGGTCAGTGTCCGCGTACGGATTAGGATGAGGGTACGGCGGAGGCTAAGGTGTGGGGCTGCCGGTGGGTTTCTGTTCCGCGCTAGGGTTAGGGTTAGGGAACGGCAAGGCTGAGGGCACAGGTGAGGGTGCGGACACGTGCTAGGGTCGGGGCACGTGCGGACGCGCGGGTCAGTGTCCGCGTACGGATTAGGATGAGGGTACGGCGGAGGCTAAGGTGTGGGGCTGCCGGTGGGTTTCCGTTCCGGGCTAGGGTTAGGGTTAGGGAACGGCAAGGCTGAGGGCACAGGTGAGGGTGCGGACACGTGCTAGGGTCGGGGCACGTGCGGACGCGCGGGTCAGTGTCCGCGTACGGATTAGGATGAGGGTACGGCGGAGGCTAAGGTGTGGGGCTGCCGGTGGGTTTCCGTTCCGGGCTAGGGTTAGGGTTAGGGAACGGCAAGGCTGAGGGCACAGGTGAGGGTGCGGACACGTGCTAGGGTCGGGGCACGTGCGGACGCGCGGGTCAGTGTCCGCGTACGGATTAGGATGAGGGTACGGCGGAGGCTAAGGTGTGGGGCTACCGGTGGGTTTCCCTTCCGGGCTAGGGTTAGGGTTAGGGAACGGCAAGGCTGAGGGCACAGGTGAGGGTGCGGACACGTGCTAGGTTCGGGGCACGTGCAGACTCGCGGGTCAGTGTCCGCGTACGGATTAGGATGAAGGTACGGCGGAGGCTAAGGTGTGGGGCTGCCGGTGGGTTTCCGTTCCGGGCTAGGGTTAGGGTTAGGGAACGGCAAGGCTGAGGGCACAGGTGAGGGTGCGGACACGTGCTAGGGTTGGTGCACGTGCGGACGCGCGGGTCAGTGTCCGCGTACGGATTAGGATGAGGGTACGGCGGGGGCTAAGGTGTGGGGCTGCCAGTGGGTTTCCCTTCCGGGCTAGGGTTAGGGTTAGGGAACGGCAAGGCTGAGGGCACAGGTGAGGGTGCGGACACGTGCTAGGGTCGGGGCACGTGCGGACGCGCGGGTCAGTGTCCGCGTACGGATTAGGATGAGGGTACGGCGGGGGCTAAGGTGTGGGGCTGCCGGTGGGTTTCCGTTCCGGGCTAGGGTTAGGGTTAGGGAACGGCAAGGCTGAGGGCACAGGTGAGGGTGCGGACACGTGCTAGGGTCGGGGCACGTGCGGACGTGTGGGTCAGTGTCCGCGTACGGATTAGGATTAGCGTACGGCGGAGGCTAAGGTGTGGGGCTGCTGGTGGGTTTCCGTTCCGGGCTAGGGTTAGGGTTAGGGAACGGCAAGGCTGAGGGCACAGGTGAGGGGGCGGACACGTGCTAGGGTCGGGGCACGTGCGGATGCGCGGGTCAGTGTCCGCGTACGGATAAGGATGAGGGTACGGCGGGGGCTAAGGTGTGGGGCTGCCAGTGGGTTTCCCTTCCGGGGTAGGGTTAGGGTTAGGGAACGGCAAGGATGAGGGCACAGGTGAGGGTGCGGACACGTGCTAGGGTCAGGGCACGTGCGGACGCGCGGGTCAGTGTCCGCGTACGGATTAGGATGAGGGTACGGCGGAGGCTAAGGTGTGGGGCTGCCGGGGGGTTTCCGTTCCGGGCTAGGGTTAGGGTTAGGGAACGGCAAGGCTGAGGGCACAGGCGATGTTGCGGACACGTGCTAGGGTCGGGGCACGTGCGGACGCGCGGGTCAGTGTCCGCGTACGGATTAGGATGAGGGTACGGCGGAGGCTAAGGTGTGGGGCTGCCGGTGGGTTTCCGTTCTGGGCTAGGGCTAGGGTTAGGGAACGGCAAGGCTGAGGGCACAGGTGAGGGTGCGGACACGTGCTAGGGTCGGGGCACGTGCGGACGCGCGGGTCAGTGTCCGAGTACGGATTAGGATGAGGGTACGGTGGAGGCTAAGGTGTGGGGCTGCCAGTGGGTTTCCGTTCCGGGCTAGGGTTAGGGTTAGGGAACGGCAAGGCTGAGGGCACAGGAGAGGGTGCGGACACGTGCTAGGGTCGGGGCACGTGCGGACGCGCGGGTCAGTGTCCGCGTACGGATGAGGATGAGGGTACGGCGGAGGCTAAGGTGTGGGGCTGCCGGTGGGTTTCCGTTCCGGGCTAGGGTTAGGGTTAGGGAACGGCAAGGCTGAGGGCACAGGTGAGGGTGCGGACACGTGCTAGGGTCGGGGCACGTGCGGACGCGCGGGTCAGTGTCCGCGTACGGATTAGGATGAGGGTACGTCAGAGGCTAAGGTGTGAGGCTGCCGGTGGGTTTCCGTTCCCGGCTAGGGTTAGGGTTAGGGAACGGCAAGGCTGAGGGCACAGGTGAGGGTGCGGACACGTGCTAGGGTCTGGGCACGTGCGGACACGCGGGTCAGTGTCCGCATACGGATTAGGATGAGGGTACGGCGGAGGCTAAGGTGTGGGGCTGCCGGTGGGTTTCCGTTCCGGGCTAGGTTTAGGGTTAGGGAACGGCAAGGCTGAGGGCACAGGTGAGGGTGCGGACACGTGCTAGGGTCGGGGCACGTGCGGACGCGCGGGTCAGTGTCCGCGTACGGATTAGGATGAGGGTACGGCGGAGGGTAAGGTGTGGGGCTGCCGGTGGGTTTCCGTTCCGGTCTAGGGTTAGGGTTAGGGAACGGCAAGGCTGAGGGCACAGGAGAGGGTGCGGACACGTGCTAGGGTCGGGGCACGTGCGGACGCGCGGGTCAGTGTCCGCGTATGGATGAGGATGAGGGAGCGGCGGAGGGTAAGGTGTGGGGCTGCCGGTGGGTTTCCGTTCCGGGCTAGGGTTAGGGTTAGGGAACGGCAAGGCTGAGGGCACAGGTGAGGGTGCGGACACGTGCTAGGGTCGGGGCACGTGTGGACGCGAGGGTCAGTGTCCGCGTACGGATGAGGATGAGGGTACAGCGGAGGCTAAGGTGTGGGGCTGCCGGTGGGTTTCCGTTCCGGGCTAGGGTTAGGGTTAGGGAACGGCAAGGCTGAGGGCACAGGTGAGGGTGCGGACACGTGCTAGGGTCGGGGCACGTGCGGACGCGTGGGTCAGTGTCCGCGTACGGATTAGGATGAAGGTACGGCGGAGGCTAAGGTGTGGGGCTGCCGGTGGGTTTCCGTTCCGGGCTAGGGTTAGGGTTAGGGAACGGCAAGGCTGAGGGCACAGGTGAGGGTGCGGACACGTGCTAGGGTCGGGGCACGTGCGGACGCGCGGGTCAGTGTCCGCGTACGGATTAGGATGAGGGTACGGCGGAGGCTAAGGTGTGGGGCTGCCGGTGGGTTTCCGTTCCGGGCTAGGGTTAGGGTTAGGGAACGGCAAGGCTGAGGGCACAGGTGAGGTTGCGGACACGTGCTAGGGTCGGGGCACGTGCGGAAGCGCGGGTCAGTGTCCGCGTACGGATTAGGATCAGGGTACGTCGGAAGCTAAGGTGTGAGGCTGCCGGTGGGTTTCCGTTCCGGGCTAGGGTTAGGGTTAGGGAATTGCAAGGCTGAGGGCACAGGTGAGGGTGCGGACACGTGCTAGGGTCGGGGCACGTGCGGACGCGCGGGTCAGTGTCCGCGTACGGATTAGGATGAGGGTACGGCGGAGGCTAAGGTGTGGGGCTGCCGGTGGGTTTCCGTTCCGGGCTAGGGTTAGGGTTAGGGAACGGCAAGGCTGAGGGCACAGGTGAGGGTGCGGACACGTGCTAGGGTCGGGGCACGTGCGGACGCGCGGGTCAGTGTCCGCGTACGGATTAGGATGAGGGTACGTCAGAGGCTAAGGTGTGAGGCTGCCGGTTGGTTTCCGTTCCGGGCTAGGGTTAGGGTTAGGGAACGGCAAGGCTGAGGGCACAGGTGAGGGTGCGGACACGTGCTAGGGTCGGGGCACGTGCGGACGCGCGGGTCAGTGTCCGCGTACGGATTAGGATGAGGGTACGGCGGAGGCTAAGGTGTGGGGCTGCCGGTGGGTTTCCGTTCCGGGCTAGGTTTAGGGTTAGGGAACGGCAAGGCTGAGGGCACAGGTGAGGGTGCGGACACGTGCTAGGGTCGGGGCACGTGCGGACGCGCGGGTCAGTGTCCGCGTACGGATTAGGATGAGGGTACGGCGGAGGGTAAGGTGTGGGGCTGCCGGTGGGTTTCCGATCCGGTCTAGGGTTAGGGTTAGGGAACGGCAAGGCTGAGGGCACAGGAGAGGGTGCGGACACGTGCTAGGGTCGGGGCACGTGCGGACGCGCGGGTCAGTGTCCGCGTACGGATTAGGATGAAGGTACGGCGGAGGCTAAGGTGTGGGGCTGCCGGTGGGTTTCCGTTCCGGGCTAGGTTTAGGGTTAGGGAACGGCAAGGCTGAGGGCACAGGTGAGGGTGCGGACACGTGCTAGGGTCGGGGCACGTGCGGACGCGCGGGTCAGTGTCCGCGTACGGATTAGGATGAGGGTACGGCGGAGGGTAAGGTGTGGGGTTGCCGGTGGGTTTCCGTTCCGGTCTAGGGTTAGGGTTAGGGAACGGCAAGGCTGAGGGCACAGGAGAGGGTGCGGACACGTGCTAGGGTCGGGGCACGTGCGGACGCGCGGGTCAGTGTCCGCGTATGGATGAGGATGAGGGAGCGGCGGAGGGTAAGGTGTGGGGCTGCCGGTGGGTTTCCGTTCCGGGCTAGGGTTAGGGTTAGGGAACGGCAAGGCTGAGGGCACAGGTGAGGGTGCGGACACGTGCTAGGGTCGGGGCACGTGTGGACGCGAGGGTCAGTGTCCGCGTACGGATGAGGATGAGGGTACAGCGGAGGCTAAGGTGTGGGGCTGCCGGTGGGTTTCCGTTCCGGGCTAGGGTTAGGGTTAGGGAACGGCAAGGCTGAGGGCACAGGTGAGGGTGCGGACACGTGCTAGGGTCGGGGCACGTGCGGACGCGTGGGTCAGTGTCCGCGTACGGATTAGGATGAAGGTACGGCGGAGGCTAAGGTGTGGGGCTGCCGGTGGGTTTCCGTTCCGGGCTAGGGTTAGGGTTAGGGAACGGCAAGGCTGAGGGCACAGGTGAGGGTGCGGACACGTGCTAGGTTCGGGGCACGTGCGGACGCGCGGGTCAGTGTCCGCGTACGGATTAGGATGAGGGTACGGCGGAGGCTAAGGTGTGGGGCTGCCGGTGGGTTTCCGTTCCGGGCTAGGGTTAGGGTTAGGGAACGGCAAGGCTGAGGGCACAGGTGAGGGTGCGGACACGTGCTAGGGTCGGGGCACGTGCGGAAGCGCGGGTCAGTGTCCGCGTACGGATTAGGATCAGGGTACGTCGGAAGCTAAGGTGTGAGGCTGCCGGTGGGTTTCCGTTCCGGGCTAGGGTTAGGGTTAGGGAATTGCAAGGCTGAGGGCACAGGTGAGGGTGCGGACACGTGCTAGGGTCGGGGCACGTGCGGACGCGCGGGTCAGTGTCCGCGTACGGATTAGGATGAGGGTACGGCGGAGGCTAAGGTGTGGGGCTGCCGGTGGGTTTCCGTTCCGGGCTAGGGTTAGGGTTAGGGAACGGCAAGGCTGAGGGCACAGGTGAGGGTGCGGACACGTGCTAGGGTCGGGGCACGTGCGGACGCGCGGGTCAGTGTGCGCGTACGGATTAGGATGAGGGTACGTCAGAGGCTAAGGTGTGAGGCTGCCGGTTGGTTTCCGTTCCGGGCTAGGGTTAGGGTTAGGGAACGGCAAGGCTGAGGGCACAGGTGAGGGTGCGGACACGTGCTAGGGTCGGGGCACGTGCGGACGCGCGGGTCAGTGTCCGCGTACGGATTAGGATGAGGGTACGGCGGAGGCTAAGGTGTGGGGCTGCCGGTGGGTTTCCGTTCCGGGCTAGGTTTAGGGTTAGGGAACGGCAAGGCTGAGGGCACAGGTGAGGGTGCGGACACGTGCTAGGGTCGGGGCACGTGCGGACGCGCGGGTCAGTGTCCGCGTACGGATTAGGATGAGGGTACGGCGGAGGGTAAGGTGTGGGGCTGCCGGTGGGTTTCCGATCCGGTCTAGGGTTAGGGTTAGGGAACGGCAAGGCTGAGGGCACAGGAGAGGGTGCGGACACGTGCTAGGGTCGGGGCACGTGCGGACGCGCGGGTCAGTGTCCGCGTACGGATTAGGATGAAGGTACGGCGGAGGCTAAGGTGTGGGGCTGCCGGTGGGTTTCCGTTCCGGGCTAGGGTTAGGGTTAGGAAACGGCAAGGCTGAGGGCACAGGTGAGGGTGCGGACACGTGCTAGGGTCGGGGCATGTGCGGACGCGCGGGTCAGTGTCCGCGTACGGATTAGGATGAGGGTACGGCAGAGGCTAAGGTGTGGGGCTGCCGGTGGGTTTCCGTTCCGGGCTAGGGTTAGGGTTAGGGAACGGCAAGGCTGAGGGCACAGGTGAGGGTGCGGACACGTGCTAGGGTCGGGGCACGTGCGGAAGCGCGGGTCAGTGTCCGCGTACGGATTAGGATCAGGGTACGTCGGAGGCTAAGGTTTGAGGCTGCCGGTGGGTTTCCGTTCCGGGCTAGGGTTAGGGTTAGGGAATTGCAAGGCTGAGGGCACAGGTGAGGGTGCGGACACGTGCTAGGGTCGGGGCACGTGCGGACGCGCGGGTCAGTGTCCGCGTACGGATTAGGATGAGGGTACGGCGGAGGCTAAGGTGTGGGGATGCCCGTGGGTTTCCGTTCCGGGCTAGGGTTAGGGTTAGGGAACGGCAAGGCTGAGGGCACAGGTGAGGGTGCGGACACGTGCTAGGGTCGGGGCACGTGCGGACGCGCGGGTCAGTGTCCGCGTACGGATTAGGATGCGGGTACGGCGGAGGCTAAGGTGTGGGGCTGCCGGTGGGTTTCCCGTCCGGGCTAGGTTTAGGGTTAGGGAACGGCAAGGCTGAGGGCACAGGTGAGGGTGCGGACACGTGCTAGGGTCGGGGCACGTGCGGACGCGCGGGTCAGTGTCCGCGTACGGATTAGGATGAGGGTACGGCGGAGGCTAAGGTGTGGGGCTGCCGGTGGGTTTCCGTTCCGGGCTAGGGTTAGGGTTAGGGAACGACAAGGCTGAGGGCACAGGTGAGGGTGCGGACACGTGCTAGGTTCGGGGCACGTGCGGACGCGCGGGTCAGTGTCCGCGTACGGATTAGGATGAGGGTACGGCGGAGGCTAAGGTGTGGGGCTGCCGGTGGGTTTCTGTTCCGGGCTAGGGTTAGGGTTAGGGAACGGCAAGGCTGAGGGCACAGGTGAGGGTGCGGACACGTGCTAGGGTCGGGGCACGTGCGGACGCGCGGGTCAGTGTCCGCGTACGGATTAGGATGAGGGTACGGCGGAGGCTAAGGTGTGGGGCTGCCGGTGGGTTTCCGTTCCGGGCTAGGGTTAGGGTTAGGGAACGGCAAGGCTGAGGGCACAGGTGAGGGTGCGGACACGTGCTAGGGTTTTGGCACGTGCGGACGCGCGGGTCAGTGTCCGCGTACGGATTAGGATGAGGGTACGGCGGAGGCTAAGGTGTGGGGCTGCCGGTGTGTTTCCGTTCCGGTTAGGGTTAGGGTTAGGGAACGGCAAGGCTGAGGGCACAGGTGAGGGTGCGGACACGTGCTAGGGTCGGGGCAAGTGCGGAAGCGCGGGTCAGTGTCTGCGTACGGATTAGGATCAGGGTACGTCGGAGGCTAAGGTGTGAGGCTGCCGGTGGGTTTCCGTTCCGGGCTAGGGTTAGGGTTAGGGAATTGCAAGGCTAAGGGCACAGGTGAGGGTGCGGACACGTGCTAGGGTCGGGGCACGTGCGGACGCGCGGGTCAGTGTCCGCGTACGGATTAGGATGAGGGTACGGCGGAGGCTAAGTTGTGGGGCTGCCGGTGGGTTTCCGTTCCGGGCTAGGGTTAGGGTTAGGGAACGGCAAGGCTGAGGGCACAGGTGAGGGTGCGGACACGTGCTAGGGTCGGGGCACGTGCGGACGCGCGGGTCAGTGTCTGCGTACGGATTAGGATCAGGGTACGGCGGAGGCTAAGGTGTGGGGCTGCCGGTGGGTTTCCCGTCCGGGCTAGGGTTAGGGTTAGGGAACGGCAAGGCTGAGGGCACAGGTGAGGGTGCGGACACGTGCTAGGGTCGGGGCACGTGCGGACGCGCGGGTCAGTGTCCGCGTACGGATTAGGATGAGGGTACGGCGGAGGCTAAGGTGAGGGGCTGCCGGTGGGTTTCCGTTCCGGGCTAGGGTTAGGGTTAGGGAACGGCAAGGCTGAGGGCACAGGTGAGGGTGCGGACACGTGCTAGGGTCGGGGCACGTGCGGACGCGCGGGTCAGTGTCCGCGTACGGATTAGGATGAGGGTACGGCGGAGGCTAAGGTGTGGGGCTGCCGGTGGGTTTCCGTTCCGGGCTAGGGTTAGGGTTAGGGAACGGCAAGGCTGAGGGCACAGGTGAGGGTGCGGACACGTGCTAGGGTCGGGGCACGTGCGGACGCGCGGGTCAGTGTCCGCGTACGGATTAGGATGAGGGTACGGCGGAGGCTAAGGTGTGGGGCTGCCGGTGGGTTTCCGTTCCGGGCTAGGGTTAGGGTTAGGGAACGGCAAGGCTGAGGGCACAGGTGAGGGTGCGGACACGTGCTAGGGTCGGGGCACGTGCGGACGCGTGGGTCAGTGTCCGCGTACGGATTAGGATGAGGGTACGGCGGAGGCTAAGGTGTGGGGCTGCCGGTGGGTTTCCGTTCCGGGCTAGGGTTAGGGTTAGGGAACGGCAAGGCTGAGGGCACAGGTGAGGGTGCGGACACGTGCTAGGGTCGGGGCACGTGCGGACGCGCGGGTCAGTGTCCGCGTACGGATTAGGATGAGGGTACGGCGGAGGCTAAGGTGTGGGGCTGCCGGTGGGTTTCCCTTCCGGGCTAGGTTTAGGGTTAGGGAACGGCAAGGCTGAGGGCACAGGTGAGGGTGCGGACACGTGCTAGGGTCGGGGCATGTGCGGACGCGCGGGTCAGTGTCCGCGTACGGATTAGGATGAGGGTACGGCAGAGGCTAAGGTGTGGGGCTGCCGGTGGGTTTCCGTTCCGGGCTAGGGTTAGGGTTAGGGAACGGCAAGGCTGAGGGCACAGGTGAGGGTGCGGACACGTGCTAGGGTCGGGGCACGTGCGGACGCGCGGGTCAGTGTCCGCGTACGGATTAGGATGAGCGTACGGCGGAGGCTAAGGCGTGGGGCTGCCGGTGGGTTTCCCGTCCGGGCTAGGTTTAGGGTTAGGGAACGGCAAGGCTGAGGGCACAGGTGAGGGTGCGGACACGTGCTAGGGTCGGGGCACGTGCGGACGCGTGGGTCAGTGTCCGCGTACGGATTAGGATGAGGGTACGGCGGAGGCTAAGGTGTGGGGCTGCCGGTGGGTTTCCGTTCCGGGCTAGGGTTAGGGTTAGGGAACGGCAAGGCTGAGGGCACAGGTGAGGGTGCGGACACGTGCTAGGGTCGGGGCACGTGCGGACGCGCGGGTCAGTGTCCGCGTACGGATTAGGATGAGGGTACGGTGGAGGCTAAGGTGTGGGGCTGCCGGTGGGTTTCCGTTCCGGGCTAGGGTTAGGGTTAGGGAACGGCAAGGCTGAGGGCACAGGTGAGGGTGGGGACACGTGCTAGGGTCGGGGCACGTGCGGACGCGCGGGTCAGTGTCCGCGTACGGATTAGGATGAGGGTACGGCGGAGGCTAAGGTGTGGGGCTGCCGGTGGGTTTCCGTTCCGGGCTAGGGTTAGGGTTAGGGAACGACAAGGCTGAGGGCACAGGTGAGGGTGCGGACACGTGCTAGGTTCGGGGCACGTGCGGACTCGCGGGTCAGTGTCCGCGTACGGATTAGGATGAGGGTACGGCGGAGGCTAAGGTGTGGGGCTGCCGGTGGGTTTCCGTTCCGGGCTAGGGTTAGGGTTAGGGAACGGCAAGGCTAAGGGCACAGGTGAGGGTGCGGACACGTGCTAGGGTCGGGGCACGTGCGGACGCGCGGGTCAGTGTCCGCGTACGGATTAGGATGAGGGTACGGCGGAGGCTAAGGTGTGGGGCTGCCGGTGGGTTTCCGTTCCGGGCTAGGGTTAGGGTTAGGGAACGGCAAGGCTGAGGGCACAGGTGAGGGTGCGGACACGTGCTAGGGTCGGGGCACGTGCGGACACGCGGGTCAGTGTCCGCGTACGGATTAGGATGAGGGTACGGCGGAGGCTAAGGTGTGGGGCTGCCGGTGGGTTTCCCTTCCGGGCTAGGGTTAGGGTTAGGGAACGGCAAGGCTGAGGGCACAGGTGAGGGTGCGGACACGTGCTAGGGTCGGGGCACGTGCGGACGCGCGGGTCAGTGTCCGCGTACGGATTAGGATGAAGGTACGGCGGAGGCTAAGGTGTGGGGCTGCCGGTGGGTTTCCGTTCCGGGCTAGGGTTAGGGTTAGGGAACGGCAAGGCTGAGGGCACGGGTGAGGGTGCGGACACGTGCTAGGGTCGTGGCACGTGCGGACGCGCGGGTCAGTGTCC
The DNA here is from genome assembly GCF_949752795.1 of Hyperoodon ampullatus. Taxonomy (NCBI): domain Eukaryota; kingdom Metazoa; phylum Chordata; class Mammalia; order Artiodactyla; family Ziphiidae; genus Hyperoodon; species Hyperoodon ampullatus. Next base: position 612,468 of record NC_136932.1, on the reverse strand, counting down.
GCGTACGGATTAGGATGAGGGTACGGCGGAGGCTAAGGTGTGGGGCTGCCGGTGGGTTTCCGTTCCGGGCTAGGGTTAGGGTTAGGGAACGGCAAGGCTGAGGGCACAGGTGAGGGTGCGGACACGTGCTAGGGTCGGGGCAAGTGCGGAAGCGCGGGTCAGTGTCCGCGTACGGAGTAGGATCAGGGTACGTCGGAGGCTAAGGTGTGAGGCTGCCGGTGGGTTTCCGTTCCGGGCTAGGGTTAGGGTTAGGGAATTGCAATGCTAAGGGCACAGGTGAGGGTGCGGACACGTGCTAGGGTCGTGGCACGTGCGGACGCGCGGGTCAGTGTCCGCGTACGGATTAGGATGAGGGTACGGCGGAGACTAAGGTGTGGGGCTGCCGGTGGGTTTCCGTTCCGGGCTAGGGTTAGGGTTAGGGAACGGCAAAGCTGAGGGCACAGGTGAGGGTGCGGACACGTGCTAGGGTCGGGGCACGTGCGGACGCGCGGGTCAGTGTCCGCGTACGGATTAGGATGAGGGTACGGCGGAGGCTAAGGTGTGGGGCTGCCGGTGGGTTTCTGTTCCGGGCTAGGGTTAGGGTTAGGGAACGGCAAGGCTGAGGGCACAGGTGAGGGTGCGGACACGTGCTAGGGTCGGGGCACGTGCGGACGCGCGGGTCAGTGTCCGCGTACGGATTAGGATGAGGGTACGGCGGAGGCTAAGGTGTGGGGCTGCCGGTGGGTTTCCGTTCCGGGCTAGGGTTAGGGTTAGGGAACGGCAAGGCTGAGGGCACAGGTGAGGGTGCGGACACGTGCTAGGGTCGGGGCACGTGCGGACGCGCGGGTCAGTGTCCGCGTACGGATTAGGATGAGGGTACGGCGGAGGCTAAGGTGTGGGGCTGCCGGTGGGTTTCCGTTCCGGGCTAGGGTTAGGGTTAGGGAACGGCAAGGCTGAGGGCACAGGTGAGGGTGCGGACACGTGCTAGGGTCGGGGCACGTGCGGACGCGCGGGTCAGTGTCCGCGTACGGATTAGGATGAGCGTACGGCGGAGGCTAAGGTGTGGGGCTGCCGGTGGGTTTCCCTTCCGGGCTAGGGTTAGGGTTAGGGAACGGCAAGGCTGAGGGCACAGGTGAGGGTGCGGACACGTGCTAGGTTCGGGGCACGTGCAGACTCGCGGGTCAGTGTCCGCGTACGGATTAGGATGAAGGTACGGCGGAGGCTAAGGTGTGGGGCTGCCGGTGGGTTTCCGTTCCGGGCTAGGGTTAGGGTTAGGGAACGGCAAGGCTGAGGGCACAGGTGAGGTTGCGGACACGTGCTAGGGTCGGGGCACGTGCGAACGCGCGGGTCAGTGTCCGCGTACGGATTAGGATGAGGGTATGGCGGAGGCTAAGGTGTGGGGCTGCCGGTGGGTTTCCGTTCCGGGCTAGGGTTAGGGTTAGGGAACGGCAAGGCTGAGGGAACAGGTGAGGGTGCGGACACGTGCTAGGGTCGGGGCACGTGCGGACGCGCGGGTCAGTGTCCGCGTACGGATTAAGATGAGGGTACGGCGGAGGCTAAGGTGTGGGGCTGCCGGTGGGTTTCCGTTCCGGGCTAGGGTTAGGGTTAGGGAACGGCAAGGCTGAGGGCACAGGTGAGGGTGCGGACACGTGCTAGGGTCGGGGCACGTGCGGACGCGCGGGTCAGTGTCCGCGTACGGATTAGGATGAGGGTACGGCGGAGGCTAAGGTGTGGGGCTGCCGGTGGGTTTCCGTTCCGGGCTAGGGTTAGGGTTAGGGAACGGCAAGGCTGAGGGCACAGGTGAGGGTGCGGACACGTGCTAGGGTCGGGGCACGTGCGGAAGCGCGGGTCAGTGTCCGCGTACGGATTAGGATGAGGGTACGGCGGAGGCTAAGGTGTGGGGCTGCCGGTGGGTTTCCCTTCCGGGCTAGGGTTAGGGTTAGGGAACGGCAAGGCTGAGGGCACAGGGGAGGGTGCAGATACGTGCTAGGGTCGGGGCACGTGCGGACGCGCGGGTCAGTGTCCGCGTACGGATTAGGATGAGGGTACGGCGGAGGCTAAGGTGTGGGGCTGCCGGTGGGTTTCCGTTCCGGGCTAGGGTTAGGGTTAGGGAACGGCAAGGCTGAGGGCACAGGTGAGGGTGCGGACACGTGCTAGGGTCGGGGCACGTGCGGACGCGCGGGTCAGTGTCCGCGTACGGATTAGGATGAGGGTACGGCGGAGGCTAAGGTGTGGGGCTGCCGGTGGGTTTCCAATCCGGGCTAGGGTTAGGGTTAGGGAACGGCAAGGCTGAGGGCACAGGTGAGGGTGCGGACACGTGCTAGGGTCGGGGCACGTGCGTACGTGCGGGTCAGTGTCCGCGTACAGATGAGGATGAGGGTACGGCGGAGGGTAAGGTGTGGGGCTGCCGGTGGGTTTCCGTTCCGGGCTAGGGTTAGGGTTAGGGAACGGCAAGGCTGAGGGCACAGGTGAGGGTGCGGACACGTGCTAGAGTCGGGGCACGTGCGGACGCGCGGGTCAGTGTCCGCGTACGGATGAGGATGAGGGTACGGCGGAGTCTAAGGTGTGGGTCTGCCGGTGGGTTTCCGTTCCGGGCTAGGGTTAGGGTTAGGGAACGGCAAGGCTGAGGGCACAGGTGAGGGTGCGGACACGTGCTAGGGTCGGGGCACGTGCGGACGCGCGGGTCAGTGTCCGCGTATGGATTAGGATGAAGGTACGGCGGAGGCTAAGGTGTGGGGCTGCCGGTGGGTTTCCCTTCCGGGCTAGGGTTAGGGTTAGGGAACGGCAAGGCTGAGGGCACAGGTGAGGGTGCGGACACGTGCTAGGGTCGGGGCACGTGCGGACGCGCGGGTCAGTGTCCGCGTACGGATTAGGATGAGGGTACGGCGGAGGCTAAGGTGTGGGGCTGCCGGTGGGTTTCCGTTCCGGGCTAGGGTTAGGGTTAGGGAACGGCAAGGCTGAGGGCACAGGTGAGGGTGCGGACACGTGCTAGGGTCGGGGCACGTGCGGAAGCGCGGGTCAGTGTCCGCGTACGGATTAGGATCAGGGTACGTCGGATGCTAAGGTGTGAGGCTGCCGGTGGGTTTCCGTTCCGGGCTCGGGTTAGGGTTAGGGAATTGCAAGGCTGAGGGCACAGGTGAGGGTGCGGACACGTGCTAGGGTCGGGGCACGTGCGGACGCGCGGGTCAGTGTCCGCGTACGGATTAGGATGAGGGTACGGCGGAGGCTAAGGTGTGGGGCTGCCCGTGGGTTTCCGTTCCGGGCTAGGGTTAGGGTTAGGGAACGGCAAGGCTGAGGGCACAGGTGAGGGTGTGGACATGTGCTAGGGTCGGGGCACGTGCGGACGCGTGGGTCAGTGTCCGCGTACGGATTAGGATGAGGGTACGGCGGAGGCTAAGGTGTGGGGCTGCCGGTGGGTTTCCCGTCCGGGCTAGGTTTAGGGTTAGGGAACGGCAAGGCTGAGGGCACAGGTGAGGGTGCGGACACGTGCTAGGGTCGGGGCACGTGCGGACGCGCGGGTCAGTGTCCGCGTACGGATTAGGATGAGGGTACGGCGGAGGCTAAGGTGTGGGGCTGCCGGTGGGTTTCCGTTCCGGGCTAGGGTTAGGGTTAGGGAACGGCAAGGCTGAGGGCACAGGTGAGGGTGCGGACACGTGCTAGGGTCGGGGCACGTGCGGACGCGCGGGTCAGTGTCCGCGTACGGATTAGGATGAGGGTACGGCGGAGGCTAAGGTATGGGGCTGCCGGTGGGTTTCCGTTCCGGGCTAGGGTTAGGGTTAGGGAACGGCAAGGCTGAGGGCACAGGTGAGGGTGGGGACACGTGCTAGGGTCGGGGCAGGTGCGGACGCGCGGGTCAGTGTCCGCGTACGGATTAGGATGAAGGTACGGCGGAGGCTAAGGTGTGGGGCTGCCGGTGGGTTTCCGTTCCGGGCTAGGGTTAGGGTTAGGGAACGGCAAGGCTGAGGGCACAGGTGAGGTTGCGGACACGTGCTAGGGTCGGGGCACGTGCGAACGCGCGGGTCAGTGTCCGCGTACGGATTAGGATGAGGGTATGGCGGAGGCTAAGGTGTGGGGCTGCCGGTGGGTTTCCGTTCCGGGCTAGGGTTAGGGTTAGGGAACGGCAAGGCTGAGGGAACAGGTGAGGGTGCGGACACGTGCTAGGGTCGGGGCACGTGCGGACGCGCGGGTCAGTGTCCGCGTACGGATTAAGATGAGGGTACGGCGGAGGCTAAGGTGTGGGGCTGCCGGTGGGTTTCCCTTCCGGGCTAGGGTTAGGGTTAGGGAACGGCAAGGCTGAGGGCACAGGGGAGGGTGCGGACACGTGCTAGGGTCGGGGCACGTGCGGACGCGCGGGTCAGTGTCCGCGTACGGATTAGGATGAGGGTACGGCGGAGGCTAAGGTGTGGGGCTGCCGGTGGGTTTCCGTTCCGGGCTAGGGTTAGGGTTAGGGAACGGCAAGGCTGAGGGCACAGGTGAGGGTGCGGACACGTGCTAGGGTCGGGGCACGTGCGGACGCGCGGGTCAGTGTCCGCGTACGGATTAGGATGAGGGTACGGCGGAGGCTAAGGTGTGGGGCTGCCGGTGGGTTTCCAATCCGGGCTAGGGTTAGGGTTAGGGAACGGCAAGGCTGAGGGCACAGGTGAGGGTGCGGACACGTGCTAGGGTCGGGGCACGTGCGTACGTGCGGGTCAGTGTCCGCGTACAGATGAGGATGAGGGTACGGCGGAGGGTAAGGTGTGGGGCTGCCGGTGGGTTTCCGTTCCGGGCTAGGGTTAGGGTTAGGGAACGGCAAGGCTGAGGGCACAGGTGAGGGTGCGGACACGTGCTAGAGTCGGGGCACGTGCGGACGCGCGGGTCAGTGTCCGCGTACGGATGAGGATGAGGGTACGGCGGAGGCTAAGGTGTGGGTCTGCCGGTGGGTTTCCGTTCCGGGCTAGGGTTAGGGTTAGGGAACGGCAAGGCTGAGGGCACAGGTGAGGGTGCGGACACGTGCTAGGGTCGGGGCACGTGCGGACGCGCGGGTCAGTGTCCGCGTACGGATTAGGATGAAGGTACGGCGGAGGCTAAGGTGTGGGGCTGCCGGTGGGTTTCCCTTCCGGGCTAGGGTTAGGGTTAGGGAACGGCAAGGCTGAGGGCACAGGTGAGGGTGCGGACACGTGCTAGGGTCGGGGCACGTGCGGACGCGCGGGTCAGTGTCCGCGTACGGATTAGGATGAGGGTACGGCGGAGGCTAAGGTGTGGGGCTGCCGGTGGGTTTCCGTTCCGGGCTAGGGTTAGGGTTAGGGAACGGCAAGGCTGAGGGCACAGGTGAGGGTGCGGACACGTGCTAGGGTCGGGGCACGTGCGGAAGCGCGGGTCAGTGTCCGCGTACGGATTAGGATCAGGGTACGTCGGAGGCTAAGGTGTGAGGCTGCCGGTGGGTTTCCGTTCCAGGCTCGGGTTAGGGTTAGGGAATTGCAAGGCTGAGGGCACAGGTGAGGGTGCGGACACGTGCTAGGGTCGGGGCACGTGCGGACGCGCGGGTCAGTGTCCGCGTACGGATTAGGATGAGGGTACGGCGGAGGCTAAGGTGTGGGGCTGCCCGTGGGTTTCCGTTCCGGGCTAGGGTTAGGGTTAGGGAATGGCAAGGCTGAGGGCACAGGTGAGGGTGTGGACATGTGCTAGGGTCGGGGCACGTGCGGACGCGTGGGTCAGTGTCCGCGTACGGATTAGGATGAGGGTACGGCGGGGGTAAGGTGTGGGGCTGCCGGTGGGTTTCCCGTCCGGGCTAGGTTTAGGGTTAGGGAACGGCAAGGCTGAGGGCACAGGTGAGGGTTCGGACACGTGCTAGGGTCGGGGCACGTGCGGACGCGCGGGTCAGTGTCCGCGTACGGATTAGGATGAGGGTACGGCGGAGGCTAAGGTGTGGGGCTGCCGGTGGGTTTCCCTTCCGGGCTAGGGTTAGGGTTAGGGAACGGCAAGGCTGAGGGCACAGGTGAGGGTGCGGACACGTGCTAGGGTCGGGGCACGTGCGGACGCGCGGGTCAGTGTCCGCGTACGGATTAGGATGAGGGTACGGCGGAGGCTAAGGTATGGGGCTGCCGGTGGGTTTCCGTTCCGGGCTAGGGTTAGGGTTAGGGAACGGCAAGGCTGAGGGCACAGGTGAGGGTGGGGACACGTGCTAGGGTCGGGGCACGTGCGGACGCGCGGGTCAGTGTCCGCGTACGGATTAGGATGAGGGTACGGCGGAGGCTAAGGTGTGGGGCTGCCGGTGGGTTTCCCTTCCGGGCTAGGGTTAGGGTTAGGGAACGGCAAGGCTGAGGGCACAGGTGAGGGTGCGGACACGTGCTAGGGTCGGGGCATGTGCGGACGCGCGGGTCAGTGTCCGCGTACGGATTAGGATGAGGGTACGGCGGAGGCTAAGGTGTGGGGCTGCCGGTGGGTTTCCGTTCCGGGCTAGGGTTAGGGTTAGGGAACGACAAGGCTGAGGGCACAGGTGAGGGTGCGGACACGTGCTAGATTCGGGGCACGTGCAGACTCGCGGGTCAGTGTCCGCGTACGGATTAGGATGAGGGTACGGCGGAGGCTAAGGTGTGGGGCTGCCGGTGGGTTTCCGTTCCGGGCTAGGGTTAGGGTTAGGGAACGGCAAGGCTGAGGGCACAGGTGAGGTTGCGGACACGTGCTAGGGTCGGGGCACGTGCGGACGCGCGGGTAAGTGTCCGCGTACGGATTAGGATGAGGGTACGGCGGAGGCTAAGGTGTGGGGCTGCCGGTGGGTTTCCGTTCCGGGCTAGGGTTAGGGTTAGGGAACGGCAAGGCTGAGGGAACAGGTGAGGGTGCGGACACGTGCTAGGGTCGGGGCACGTGCGGACGCGCGGGTCAGTGTCCGCGTACGGATTAAGATGAGGGTACGGCGGAGGCTAAGGTGTGGGGCTGCCGGTGGGTTTCCGTTCCGGGCTAGGGTTAGGGTTAGGGAACGGCAAGGCTGAGGGCACAGGTGAGGGTGTGGACACGTGCTAGGGTCGGGGCACGTGCGGACACGCGGGTCAGTGTCCGCGTACGGATTAGGATGAGGGTACGGCGGAGGCTAAGGTGTGGGGCTGCCGGTGGGTTTCCCTTCCGGGCTAGGGTTAGGGTTAGGGAACGGCAAGGCTGAGTGCACAGGTGAGGGTGCGGACACGTGCTAGGGTCGGGGCACGTGCGGACGCGCGGGTCAGTGTCCGCGTACGGATTAGGATGAGGGTACGGCGGAGGCTAAGGTGTGGGGCTGCCGGTGGGTTTCCGTTCCGGGCTAGGGTTAGGGTTAGGGAACGGCAAGGCTGAGGGCACAGGTGAGGGTGCGGACACGTGCTAGGGTCGGGGCACGTGCGGACGCGCGGGTCAGTGTCCGCGTACGGATTAGGATGAGGGTACGGCGGAGGCTAAGGTGTGGGGCTGCCGGTGGGTTTCCCGTCCGGGCTAGGGTTAGGGTTAGGGAACGGCAAGGCTGAGGGCACAGGTGAGGGTGCGGACACGTGCTAGGGTCGGGGCACGTGCGGACGCGCGGGTCATTGTCCGCGTACGGATTAGGATGAGGGTACGGCGGAGGCTAAGGTGTGGGGCTGCCGGTGGGTTTCCAATCCGGGCTAGGGTTAGGGTTAGGGAACGGCAAGGCTGAGGGCACAGGTGAGAGTGCGGACACGTGCTAGGGTCGGGGCACGTGCGTACGTGCGGGTCAGTGTCCGCGTACGGATGAGGATGAGGGTACGGCGGAGGTTAAGGTGTGGGGCTGCCGGTGGGTTTCCGTTCCGGGGTAGGGTTAGGGTTAGGGAACGGCAAGGCTGAGGGCACAGGAGAGGGTGCGGACACGTGCTAGGGTCGGGGCACGTGCGGACGCGCGGGTCAGTGTCCGCGTACGGATTAGGATGAGGGTACGGCGGAGGGTAAGGTGTGGGGCTGCCGGTGGGTTTCCGTTCCGGGCTAGGGTTAGGGTTAGGGAACGGCAAGGCTGAGGGCACAGGTGAGGGTGCGGACACGTGCTAGGGTCGGGGCACGTGCGGACGCGCGGGTCAGTGTCCGCGTACGGATGAGGATGAGGGTACGGCGGAGGCTAAGGTGTGGGTCTGCCGGTGGGTTTCCGTTCCGGGCTAGGGTTAGGGTTAGGGAACGGCATGGCTGAGGGCACAGGTGAGGGTGCGGACACGTGCTAGGGTCGGGGCACGTGCGGACGCGCGGGTCAGTGTCCGCGTATGGATTAGGATGAAGGTACGGCGGAGGCTAAGGTGTGGGGCTGCCGGTGGGTTTCCGTTCCGGGCTAGGGTTAGGGTTAGGGAACGGCAAGGCTGAGGGCACAGGTGAGGGTGCGGACACGTGCTAGGGTCGGGGCACGTGCGGACGCGCGGGTCAGTGTCCGCGTACGGATTAGGATGAGGGTACGGCGGAGGCTAACGTGTGGGGCTGCCGGTGGGTTTCCGTTCCGGGCTAGGGTTAGGGTTAGGGAACGGCAAGGCTGAGGGCAGAGGTGAGGGTGCGGACACGTGCTAGGGTCGGGGCACGTGCGGAAGCGCGGGTCAGTGTCCGCGTACGGATTAGGATCAGGGTACGTCGGAGGCTAAGGTGTGAGGCTGCCGGTGTGTTTCCGTTCCGGGCTAGGGTTAGGGTTAGGGAATTGCAAGGCTGAGGGCACAGGTGAGGGTGCGGACACGTGCTAGGGTCGGGGCACGTGCGGACGCGCGGGTCAGTGTCCGCGTACGGATTAGGATGAGGGTACGGCGGAGGCTAAGGTGTGGGGCTGCCCGTGGGTTTCCGTTCCGGGCTAGGGTTAGGGTTAGGGAACGGCAAGGCTGAGGGCACAGGTGAGGGTGTGGACATGTGCTAGGGTCGGGGCACGTGCGGACGCGTGGGTCAGTGTCCGCGTACGGATTAGGATGAGGGTACGGCGGAGGCTAAGGTGTGGGGCTGCCGGTGGGTTTCCCGTCAGGGCTAGGTTTAGGGTTAGGGAACGGCAAGGCTGAGGGCACAGGTGAGGGTGCGGACACGTGCTAGGGTCGGGGCACGTGCGGACGCGCGGGTCAGTGTCCGCGTACGGATTAGGATGAGGGTACGGCGGAGGCTAAGGTGTGGGGCTGCCGGTGGGTTTCCGTTCCGGGCTACGGTTAGGGTTAGGGAACGGCAAGGCTGAGGGCACAGGTGAGGGTGCGGACACGTGCTAGGGTCGGGGCATGTGCGGACGCGCGGGTCAGTGTCCGCGTACGGATTAGGATGAGGGTACGGTGGAGGCTAAGGTGTGGGGCTGCCGGTGGGTTTCCGTTCCGGGCTAGGGTTAGGGTTAGGGAACGGCAAGGCTGAGGGCACAGGTGAGGGTGGGGACACGTGCTAGGGTCGGGGCACGTGCGGACGCGCGGGTCAGTGTCCGCGTACGGATTAGGATGAGGGTACGGCGGAGGCTAAGGTGTGGGGCTGCCGGTGGGTTTCCGTTCCGGGCTAGGGTTAGGGTTAGGGAACGACAAGGCTGAGGGCACAGGTGAGGGTGCGGTCACGTGCTAGGTTCGGGGCACGTGCGGACTCGCGGGTCAGTGTCCGCGTACGGATTAGGATGAGGGTACGGCTGAGGCTAAGGTGTGGGGCTGCTGGTGGGTTTCCGTTCCGGGCTAGGGTTAGGGTTAGGGAACGGCAAGGCTGAGGGCACAGGTGAGGGTGCGGACACGTGCTAGTGTCGGGGCACGTGCGGACGCGCGGGTCAGTGTCCGCGTACGGATTAGGATCAGGGTACGTCGGAGGCTAAGGTGTGAGGCTGCCGGTGGGTTTCCGTTCCCTGCTAGGGTTAGGGTTAGGGAATTGCAAGGCTAAGGGCACAGGTGAGGGTGCGGACACGTGCTAGGGTCGGGGCACGTGCGGACACGCGGGTCAGTGTCCGCGTACGGATTAGGATGAGGGTACGGCGGAGGCTAAGGTGTGGGGCTGCCGGTGGGTTTCCGTTCCGGGCTAGGGTTAGGGTTAGGGAACGGCAAGGCTGAGGGCACAGGTGAGGGTGCGGACACGTGCTAGGGTCGGGGCACGTGCGGACGCGCGGGTCAGTGTCCGCGTACGGATTAGGATGAGGGTACGGCGGAGGCTAAGGTGTGGGCCTGCCGGTGGGTTTCCCTTCTGGGCTAGGGTTAGGGTTAGGGAACGGCAAGGCTGAGGGCACAGGTGAGGGTGTGGACACGTGCTAGGGTCGGGGCACGTGAGGACGCGCGGGTCAGTGTCCGCGTACGGATTAGGATGAGGGTACGGCGGAGGCTAAGCTGTGGGGCTGCCGGTGGGTTTCCGTTCCGGGCTAGGGTTAGGGTTAGGGAACGGCAAGGCTGAGGGCACAGGTGAGGGTGCGGACACGTGCTAGGGTCGGGGCACGTGCGGACGCGCGGGTCAGTGTCCGCGTACGGATTAGGATGAGGGTACGGCGGAGGCTAAGGTGTGGGGCTCCCGGTGGGTTTCCGTTCCGGGCTAGGGTTAGGGTTAGGGAACGGCAAGGCTGAGGGCACAGGTGAGGGTGCGGACACGTGCTAGGGTCGTGGCAAGTGCGGAAGCGCGGGTCAGTGTCCGCGTACGGATTAGGATCAGGGTACGTCGGAGGCTAAGGTGTGAGGCTGCCGGTGGGTTTCCGTTCCGGGCCAGGGTTAGGGTTAGGGAATTGCAAGGCTAAGGGCACAGGTGAGGGTGCGGACACGTGCTAGGGTCGGGGCACGTGCGGACACGCGGGTCAGTGTCCGCGTACGGATTAGGATGAGGGTACGGCGGAGGCTAAGGTGTGGGGCTGCCGGTGGGTTTCCGTTCCGGGCTAGGGTTAGGGTTAGGGAACGGCAAGGCTGAGGGCACAGGTGAGGGTGCGGACACGTGCTAGGGTCGGGGCACGTGCGGACGCGAGGGTCAGTGTCCACGTACGGATTAGGATGAGGGTACGGCGGAGGCTAAGGTGTGGGGCTGCCGGTGGGTTTCCCTTCCGGGCTAGGGTTAGGGTTAGGGAACGGCAAGGCTGAGGGCACAGGTGAGGGTGCGGACACGTGCTAGGGTCGGGGCACGTGAGGACGCGCGGGTCAGTGTCCGCGTACGGATTAGGATGAGGGTACGGCGGAGGCTAAGCTGTGGGGCTGCCGGTGGGTTTCCGTTCCGGGCTAGGGTTAGGGTTAGGGAACGGCAAGGCTGAGGGCACAGGTGAGGGTGCGGACACGTGCTAGGGTCGGGGCACGTGCGGACGCGCGGGTCAGTGTCCGCGTACGGATTAGGATGAGGGTACGGCGGAGGCTAAGGTGTGGGGCTGCCGGTGGGTTTCCGTTCCGGGCTACGGTTAGGGTTAGGGAACGGCAAGGCTGAGGGCACAGGTGAGGGGGCGGACACGTGCTAGGGTCGGGGCACGTGCGGACGCGCGGGTCAGTGTCCGCGTACGGATTAGGATGAGGGTACGGCGGGGGCTAAGGTGTGGGGCTGCCGGTGGGTTTCCGTTCCGGGCTAGGGTTAGGGTTAGGGAACGGCAAGGCTGAGGGCACAGGTCAGGGTGCGGACACGTGCTAGGGTCGGGGCACGTGCGGATGTGCGGGTCAGTGTCCGCGTACGGATTAGGATGAGGGTACGGCGGAGGCTAAGGTGTGGGGCTTCCGGTGGGTTTCCGTTCCGGGCTAGGGTTAGGGTTAGGGAACGGCAAGGCTGAGGGCACAGGTGAGGGTGCGGACACGTGCTAGGGTCGGGGCACGTGCGGACGCGCGGGTCAGTGTCCGCGTACAGATTAGGATGAGGGTACGGCGGAGGCTAAGGTGTGGGGCTGCCGGTGGGTTTCCGTTCCGGGCTAGGGTTAGGGTTAGGGAACGGCAAGGCTGAGGGCACAGGTGAGGGAGCGGACACGTGCTAGGGTCGGGGCACGTGCGGACGCGCGGGTCAGTGTCCGCGTACGGATTAGGATGAGGGTACGGCGGAGGCTAAGGTGTGGGGCTCCCGGTGGGTTTCCTTTCCGGGCTAGGGTTAGGGTTAGGGAACGGCAAGGCTGAGGGCACAGGTGAGGGTGCGGACATGTGCTAGGGTTGGGGCACGTGCGGACGCGCGGGTCAGTGTCCGCATACGGATTAGGATGAGCGTAAGGCGGAGGCTAAGGTGTGGGGCTGCCGGTGGGTTTCCGTTCCGGGCTAGGGTTAGGGTTAGGGAACGGCAAGGCTGAGGGCACAGGTGAGGGTGCGGACACGTGCTAGGGTCGGGGCACGTGCGGACGCGCGGGTCAGTGTCCGCGTACGGATTAGGATGAGGGTACGGCGGAGGTTAAGGTGTGGGGCTGCCGGTGGGTTTCCCTTCCGTGCTAGGGTTAGGGTTAGGGAACGGCAAGGCTGAGGGCACTGGTGAGGGTGCGGACACGTGCTAGGGTCGCGGCACGTGTGGACCCGCGGGTCAGTGTCCGCGTACGGATGAGGATGAGGGTACGGCGGAGGCTAAGGTGTGGGGCTGCCGGTGGGTTTCCGTTCCGGGCTAGGGTTAGGGTTAGGGAACGGCAAGGCTGAGGGCACAGGTGAGGGTGCGGACACGTGCTAGGGTCGGGGCACGTGCGGACGCGCGGGTCAGTGTCCGCGTACGGATTAGGATGAGGGTACGGCGGAGGCTAAGGTGTGGGGCTGCCGGTGGGTTTCCGTTCCGGGCTAGGGTTAGGGTTAGGGAACGGCAAGGCTGAGGGCACAGGTCAAGGTGCGGACACGTGCTAGGGTCGGGGCACGTGCGGACGCGCGGGTCAGTGTCCGCATACGGATTAGGATGAGGGTACGGCGGAGGCTAAGGTGTGGGGCTGCCGGTGGGTTTCCGTTCCGGGCTAGGGTTAGGGTTAGGGAACGGCAAGGCTGAGGGCACAGGTGAGGGTGCGGACACGTGCTAGGGTCGGTGCACGTGCGGACGCGCGGGTCAGTGTCCGTGTACGGATTAGGATGAGGGTACGGCGGGGGCTAAGGTGTGGGGCTGCCAGTGGGTTTCCCTTCCGGGCTAGGGTTAGGGTTAGGGAACGGCAAGGCTGAGGGCACAGGTGAGGGTGCGGACACGTGCTAGGGTCGGGGCACGTGCGGACGCGCGGGTCAGTGTCCGCGTACGGATTAGGATGAGGGTACGGCGGGGGCTAAGGTGTGGGGCTGCCGGTGGGTTTCCGTTCCGGGCTAGGGTTAGGGTTAGGGAACGGCAAGGCTGAGGGCACAGGTGAGGGTGCGGACACGTGCTAGGGTCGGGGCACGTGCGGACGTGCGGGTCAGTGTCCGCGTACGGATCAGGATGAGCGTACGGCGGAGGCTAAGGTGTGGGGCTGCCGGTGGGTTTCCGTTCCGGGCTAGGGTTAGGGTTAGGGAACGGCAAGGCTGACGGCACAGGTGAGGGGTCGGACACGTGCTAGGGTCGGGGCACGTGCGGATGCGCGGGTCACTGTCCGCGTACGGATAAGGATGAGGGTACGGCGGGGGCTAAGGTGTGGGGCTGCCAGTGGGTTTCCCTTCCGGGCTAGGGTTAGGGTTAGGGAACGGCAAGGCTGAGGGCACAGGTGAGGGTGCGGACACGTGCTAGGGTCAGGGCACGTGCGGACGCGCGGGTCAGTGTCCGCGTACGGATTAGGATGAGGGTACGGCGGAGGCTACGGTGTGGGGCTGCCGGGGGGTTTCCGTTCCGGGCTAGGGTTAGGGTTAGGGAACGGCAAGGCTGAGGGCACAGGTGAGGGTGCGGACACGTGCTAGGGTCGGGGCACGTGCGGACGCGCGGGTCAGTGTCCGCGTACGGATTAGGATGAGGGTACGTCAGAGGCTAAGGTGTGAGGCTGCCGGTGGGTTTCCGTTCCCGGCTAGGGTTAGGGTTAGGGAACGGCAAGGCTGAGGGCACAGGTGAGGGTGCGGACACGTGCTAGGGTCGGGGCACGTGCGGACACGCGGGTCAGTGTCCGCGTACGGATTAGGATGAGGGTACGGCGGAGGCTAAGGTGTGGGGCTGCCGGTGGGTTTCCGTTCCGGTCTAGGTTTAGGGTTAGGGAACGGCAAGGCTGAGGGCACAGGTGAGGGTGCGGACACGTGCTAGGGTCGGGGCACGTGCGGACGCGCGGGTCAGTGTCCGCGTACGGAGTAGGATGAGGGTACGGCGGAGGGTAAGGTGTGGGGCTGCCGGTGGGTTTCCGTTCCGGTCTAGGGTTAGGGTTAGGGAACGGCAAGGCTGAGGGCACAGGAGAGGGTGCGGACACGTGCTAGGGTCGGGGCACGTGCGGACGCGCGGGTCAGTGTCCGCGTATGGATGAGGATGAGGGAACGGCGGAGGGTAAGGTGTGGGGCTGCCGGTGGGTTTCCGTTCCGGGCTAGGGTTAGGGTTAGGGAACGGCAAGGCTGAGGGCACAGGTGAGGGTGCGGACACGTGCTAGTGTCGGGGCACGTGTGGACGCGAGGGTCAGTGTCCGCGTACGGATGAGGATGAGGGTACAGCGGAGGCTAAGGTGTGGGGCTGCCGGTGGGTTTCCGTTCCGGGCTATGGTTAGGGTTAGGGAATGGCAAGGCTGAGGGCACAGGTGAGGGTGCGGACACGTGCTAGGGTCGGGGCACGTGCGGACGCGTGGGTCAGTGTCCGCGTACGGATTAGGATGAAGGTACGGCGGAGGCTAAGGTGTGGGGCTGCCGGTGGGTTTCCGTTCCGGGCTAGGGTTAGGGTTAGGGAACGGCAAGGCTGAGGGCACAGGTGAGGGTGCGGACACGTGCTAGGGTCGGGGCACATGCGGACGCGTGGGTCAGTGTCCGCGTACGGATTAGGATGAGGGTACGGCGGAGGCTAAGGTGTGGGGCTGCCGGTGGGTTTCCGTTCCGGGCTAGGGTTAGGGTTAGGGAACGGCAAGGCTGAGGGCACAGGTGAGGGTGCGGACACGTGCTAAGGTCGGGGCACGTGCGGAAGCGCGGGTCAGTGTCCGCGTACGGATTAGGATCAGGGTACGTCGGAAGCTAAGGTGTGAGGCTGCCGGTGGGTTTCCGTTCCGGGCTAGGGTTAGGGTTAGGGAATTGCAAGGCTGAGGGCACAGGTGAGGGTGCGGACACGTGCTAGGGTCGGGGTACGTGCGGACGCGCGGGTCAGTGTCCGCGTACGGATTAGGATGAGGGTACGGCGGAGGCTAAGGTGTGGGGCTGCCCGTGGGTTTCCGTTCCGGGTTAGGGTTAGGGTTAGGGAACGGCAAGGCTGAGGGCACAGGTGAGGGTGCGGACACGTGCTAGAGTCGGGGCACGTGCGGACGCGCGGGTCAGTGTCCGCGTACGGATTAGGATGAGGGTACGGCGGAGGCTAAGGTGTGGGGCTGCCGGTGGGTTTCCGTTCCGGGCTAGGGTTAGGGTTAGGGAACGGCAAGGCTGAGGGCACAGGTGAGGGTGCGGACACGTGCTAGGGTCGGGGCACGTGCGGACGCGCGGGTCAGTGTCCGCGTACGGATTAGGATGAGGGTACGGCAGAGGCTAAGGTGTGGGGCTGCCGGTGGGTTTCCGTTCCGGGCTAGGGTTAGGGTTAGGGAACGGCAAGGCTGAGGGCACAGGTGAGGGTGCGGACACGTGCTAGGGTCGGGGCACGTGCGGAAGCGCGGGTCAGTGTCCGCGTACGGATTAGGATCAGGGTACGTCGGAGGCTAAGGTGTGAGGCTGCCGGTGGGTTTCCGTTCCGGGCTAGGGTTAGGGTTAGGGAATTGCAAGGCTGAGGGCACAGGTGAGGGTGCGGACACGTGCTAGGGTCGGGGCACGTGCGGACGCGCGGGTCAGTGTCCGCGTACGGATTAGGATGAGGGTACGGCGGAGGCTAAGGTGTGGGGATGCCCGTGGGTTTCCGTTCCGGGCTAGGGTTAGGGTTAGGTAACGGCAAGGCTGAGGGCACAGGTGATGGTGCGGACACGTGCTAGGGTCGGGGCACGTGCGGACGCGCGGGTCAGTGTCCGCGTACGGATTAGGATGAGGGTACGGCGGAGGCTAAGGTGTGGGGCTGCCGGTGGGTTTCCCGTCCGGGCTAGGTTTAGGGTTAGGGAACGGCAAGGCTGAGGGCACAGGTGAGGGTGCGGACACGTGCTAGGGTCGGGGCACGTGCGGACGCGCGGGTCAGTGTCCGCGTACGGATTAGGATGAGGGTACGGCGGAGGCTAAGGTGTGGGGCTGCCGGTGGGTTTCCGTTCCGGGCTAGGGTTAGGGTTAGGGAACGACAAGGCTGAGGGCACAGGTGAGGGTGCGGACACGTGCTAGGTTCGGGGCACGTGCGGACGCGCGGGTCAGTGTCCGCGTACGGATTAGGATGAGGGTACGGCGGAGGCTAAGGTGTGGGGCTGCCGGTGGGTTTCCGTTCCGGGCTAGGGTTAGGGTTAGGGAACGGCAAGGCTGAGGGCACAGGTGAGGGTGCGGACACGTGCTAGGGTCGGGGCACGTGCGGACGCGCGGGTCAGTGTCCGCGTACGGATTAGGATGAGGGTACGGCGGAGGCTAAGGTGTGGGGCTGCCGGTGGGTTTCCGTTCCGGGCTAGGGTTAGGGTTAGGGAACGGCAAGGCTGAGGGCACAGGT
This sequence comes from Hyperoodon ampullatus, assembly GCF_949752795.1. Lineage (NCBI taxonomy): Eukaryota > Metazoa > Chordata > Mammalia > Artiodactyla > Ziphiidae > Hyperoodon > Hyperoodon ampullatus. Next base: position 595,992 of record NC_136932.1, on the reverse strand, counting down.
GAGGGTGCGGACACGTGCTAGGGTCGGGGCACGTGCGGACGCGCGGGTCAGTGTCCGCGTACGGATTAGGATGAGGGTACGGCGGAGGCTAAGGTGTGGGGCTGCCGGTGGGTTTCCGTTCCGGGCTAGGGTTAGGGTTAGGGAACGGCAAGGCTGAGGGCACAGGTGAGGGTGCGGACACGTGCTAGGGTCGGGGCACGTGCGGACACGCGGGTCAGTGTCCGCGTACGGATTAGGATGAGGGTACGGCGGAGGCTAAGGTGTGGGGCTGCCAGTGGCTTTCCCTTCCGGGCTAGGGTTAGGGTTAGGGAACGGCAAGGCTGAGGGCACAGGTGAGGGTGCGGACACGTGCTAGGGTCGGGGCACGTGCGGACGCGTGGGTCAGTGTCCGCGTACGGATTAGGATGAGGGTACGGTGGAGGCTAAGGTGTGGGGCTGCCGGTGGGTTTCCGTTCCGGGCTAGGGTTAGGGTTAGGGAACGGCAAGGCTGAGGGCACAGGTGAGGGTGCGGACACGTGCTAGGGTCGTGGCACGTGCGGACGCGCGGGTCAGTGTCCGCGTACGGATTAGGATGAGGGTACGGCGGAGGCTAAGGTGTGGGGCTGCCGGTGGGTTTCCGTTCCGGGCTAGGGTTAGGGTTAGGGAACGGCAAGGCTGAGGGTACAGGTGAGGGTGCGGAGACGTGCTAGGGTCGGGGCAAGTGCGGAAGCGCGGGTCAGTGTCCGCGTACGGATTAGGATCAGGGTACGTCGGAGGCTAAGGTGTGAGGCTGCCGGTGGGTTTCCGTTCCGGGCTAGGGTTAGGGTTAGGGAATTGCAAGGCTAAGGGCACAGGTGAGGGTGCGGACACGTGCTAGGGTCGGGGCACGTGCGGACGCGTGGGTCAGTGTCCGCGTACGGATTAGGATGAGGGTACGGCGGAGGCTAAGGTGTGGGGCTGCCGGTGGGTTTCCGTTCCGGGCTAGGGTTAGGGTTAGGGAACGGCAAGGCTGAGGGCACAGGTGAGGGTGCGGACACGTGCTAGGGTCGGGGCACGTGCGGACGCGCGGGTCAGTGTCCGCGTACGGATTAGGATGAGGGTACGGCGGAGGCTAAGGTGTGGGGCTGCCGGTGGGTTTCCGTTCCGGGCTAGGGTTAGGGTTAGGGAACGGCAAGGCTGAGGGCACAGGTGAGGGTGCGGACACGTGCTAGGGTCGGGGCACGTGCGGACGCGCGGGTCAGTGTCCGCGTACGGATTAGGATGAGGGTACGGCGGAGGCTAAGGTGTGGGGCTGCCGGTGGGTTTCCGTTCCGGGCTAGGGTTAGGGTTAGGGAACGGCAAGGCTGAGGGCACAGGTGAGGGTGCGGACACGTGCTAGGGTCGGGGCACGTGCGGACGCGCGGGTCAGTGTCCGCGTACGGATTAGGATGATGGTACGGCGGAGGCTAAGGTGTGGGGCTGCCGGTGGGTTTCCCTTCCGGGCTAGGGTTAGGGTTAGGGAACGGCAAGGCTGAGGGCACAGGTGAGGGTGCGGACACGTGCTAGGTTCGGGGCACGTGCAGGCTCGCGGGTCAGTGTCCGCGTACGGATTAGGATGAAGGTACGGCGGAGGCTAAGGTGTGGGGCTGCCGGTGGGTTTCCGTTCCGGGCTAGGGTTAGGGTTAGGGAACGGCAAGGCTGAGGGCACAGGTGAGGTTGCGGACACGTGCTAGGGTCGGGGCACGTGCGAACGCGCGGGTCAGTGTCCGCGTACGGATTAGGATGAGGGTATGGCGGAGGCTAAGGTGTGGGGCTGCCGGTGGGTTTCCGTTCCGGGCTAGGGTTAGGGTTAGGGAACGGCAAGGCTGAGGGAACAGGTGAGGGTGCGGACACGTGCTAGGGTCGGGGCACGTGCGGACGCGCGGGTCAGTGTCCGCGTACGGATTAAGATGAGGGTACGGCGGAGGCTAAGGTGTGGGGCTGCCGGTGGGTTTCCGTTCCGGGCTAGGGTTAGGGTTAGGGAACGGCAAGGCTGAGGGCACAGGTGAGGGTGCGGACACGTGCTAGGGTCGGGGCACGTGCGGACGCGCGGGTCAGTGTCCGCGTACGGATTAGGATGAGGGTACGGCGGAGGCTAAGGTGTGGGGCTGCCGGTGGGTTTCCGTTCCGGGCTAGGGTTAGGGTTAGGGAACGGCAAGGCTGAGGGCACAGGTGAGGGTGCGGACACGTGCTAGGGTCGGGGCACGTGCGGAAGCGCGGGTCAGTGTCCGCGTACGGATTAGGATGAGGGTACGGCGGAGGCTAAGGTGTGGGGCTGCCGGTGGGTTTCCCTTCCGGGCTAGGGTTAGGGTTAGGGAACGGCAAGGCTGAGGGCACAGGGGAGGGTGCAGATACGTGCTAGGGTCGGGGCACGTGCGGACGCGCGGGTCAGTGTCCGCGTACGGATTAGGATGAGGGTACGGCGGAGGCTAAGGTGTGGGGCTGCCGGTGGGTTTCCGTTCCGGGCTAGGGTTAGGGTTAGGGAACGGCAAGGCTGAGGGCACAGGTGAGGGTGCGGACACGTGCTAGGGTCGGGGCACGTGCGGACGCGCGGGTCATTGTCCGCGTACGGATTAGGATGAGGGTACGGCGGAGGCTAAGGTGTGGGGCTGCCGGTGGGTTTCCAATCCGGGCTAGGGTTAGGGTTAGGGAACGGCAAGGCTGAGGGCACAGGTGAGGGTGCGGACACGTGCTAGGGTCGGGGCACGTGCGTATGTGCGGGTCAGTGTCCGCGTACAGATGAGGATGAGGGTACGGCGGAGGGTAAGGTGTGGGGCTGCCGGTGGGATTCCGTTCCGGGCTAGGGTTAGGGTTAGGGAACGGCAAGGCTGAGGGCACAGGTGAGGGTGCGGACACGTGCTAGGGTCGGGGCACGTGCGGACGCGCGGGTCAGTGTCCGCGTACGGATGAGGATGAGGGTACGGCGGAGGCTAAGGTGTGGGTCTGCCGGTGGGTTTCCGTTCCGGGCTAGGGTTAGGGTTAGGGAACGGCAAGGCTGAGGGCACAGGTGAGGGTGCGGACACGTGCTAGGGTCGGTGCACGTGCGGACGCGCGGGTCAGTGTCCGCGTACGGATTAGGATGAGGGTACGGCGGGGGCTAAGGTGTGGGGCTGCCAGTGGGTTTCCCTTCCGGGCTAGGGTTAGGGTTAGGGAACGGCAAGGCTGAGGGCACAGGTGAGGGTGCGGACACGTGCTAGGGTCGGGGCACGTGCGGACGCGCGGGTCAGTGTCCGCATACGGATTAGGATGAGGGTACGGCGGGGGCTAAGGTGTGGGGCTGCCGGTGGGTTTCCGTTCCGGGCTAGGGTTAGGGTTAGGGAACGGCAAGGCTGAGGGCACAGGTGAGGGTGCGGACACGTGCTAGGGTCGGGGCACGTGCGGACGTGTGGGTCAGTGTCCGCGTACGGATTAGGATGAGCGTACGGCGGAGGCTAAGGTGTGGGGCTGCCGGTGGGTTTCCGTTCCGGGCTAGGGTTAGGGTTAGGGAACGGCAAGGCTGAGGGCACAGGTGAGGGGGCGGACACGTGCTAGGGTCGGGGCACGTGCGGATGCGCGGGTCAGTGTCCGCGTACGGATAAGGATGAGGTTACGGCGGGGGCTAAGGTGTGGGGCTGCCAGTGGGTTTCCCTTCCGGGGTAGGGTTAGGGTTAGGGAACGGCAAGGATGAGGGCACAGGTGAGGGTGCGGACACGTGCTAGGGTCAGGGCACGTGCGGACGCGCGGGTCAGTGTCCGCGTACGGATTAGGATGAGGGTACGGCGGAGGCTAAGGTGTGGGGCTGCCGGTGGGTTTCCGTTCCGGGCTAGGGTTAGGGTTAGGGAACGGCAAGGCTGAGGGCACAGGCGATGTTGCGGACACGTGCTAGGGTCGGGGCACGTGCGGACGCGCGGGTCAGTGTCCGCGTACGGATTAGGATGAGGGTACGGCGGAGGCTAAGGTGTGGGGCTGCCGGTGGGTTTCCGTTCTGGGCTAGGGCTAGGGTTAGGGAACGGCAAGGCTGAGGGCACAGGTGAGGGTGCGGACACGTGCTAGGGTCGGGGCACGTGCGGACGCGCGGGTCAGTGTCCGAGTACGGATTAGGATGAGGGTACGGTGGAGGCTAAGGTGTGGGGCTGCCAGTGGGTTTCCGTTCCGGGCTAGGGTTAGGGTTAGGGAACGGCAAGGCTGAGGGCACAGGAGAGGGTGCGGACACGTGCTAGGGTCGGGGCACGTGCGGACGCGCGGGTCAGTGTCCGCGTACGGATGAGGATGAGGGTACGGCGGAGGCTAAGGTGTGGGGCTGCCGGTGGGTTTCCGTTCCGGGCTAGGGTTAGGGTTAGGGAACGGCAAGGCTGAGGGCACAGGTGAGGGTGCGGACACGTGCTAGGGTCGGGGCACGTGCGGACGCGCGGGTCAGTGTCCGCGTACGGATTAGGATGAGGGTACGTCAGAGGCTAAGGTGTGAGGCTGCCGGTGGGTTTCCGTTCCCGGCTAGGGTTAGGGTTAGGGAACGGCAAGGCTGAGGGCACAGGTGAGGGTGCGGACACGTGCTAGGGTCGTGGCACGTGCGGACACGCGGGTCAGTGTCCGCGTACGGATTAGGATGAGGGTACGGCGGAGGCTAAGGTGTGGGGCTGCCGGTGGGTTTCCGTTCCGGGCTAGGTTTAGGGTTAGGGAACGGCAAGGCTGAGGGCACAGGTGAGGGTGCGGACACGTGCTAGGGTCGGGGCACGTGCGGACGCGCGGGTCAGTGTCCGCGTACGGATTAGGATGAGGGTACGGCGGAGGGTAAGGTGTGGGGCTGCCGGTGGGTTTCCGTTCCGGTCTAGGGTTAGGGTTAGGGAACGGCAAGGCTGAGGGCACAGGAGAGGGTGCGGACACGTGCTAGGGTCGGGGCACGTGCGGACGCGCGGGTCAGTGTCCGCGTATGGATGAGGATGAGGGAGCGGCGGAGGGTAAGGTGTGGGGCTGCCGGTGGGTTTCCGTTCCGGGCTAGGGTTAGGGTTAGGGAACGGCAAGGCTGAGGGCACAGGTGAGGGTGCGGACACGTGCTAGGTTCGGGGCACGTGTGGACGCGAGGGTCAGTGTCCGCGTACGGATGAGGATGAGGGTACAGCGGAGGCTAAGGTGTGGGGCTGCCGGTGGGTTTCCGTTCCGGGCTAGGGTTAGGGTTAGGGAACGGCAAGGCTGAGGGCACAGGTGAGGGTGCGGACACGTGCTAGGGTCGGGGCACGTGCGGACGCGTGGGTCAGTGTCCGCGTACGGATTAGGATGAAGGTACGGCGGAGGCTAAGGTGTGGGGCTGCCGGTGGGTTTCCGTTCCGGGCTAGGGTTAGGGTTAGGGAACGGCAAGGCTGAGGGCACAGGTGAGGGTGCGGACACGTGCTAGGGTCGGGGCACGTGCGGACGCGCGGGTCAGTGTCCGCGTACGGATTAGGATGAGGGTACGGCGGAGGCTAAGGTGTGGGGCTGCCGGTGGGTTTCCGTTCCGGGCTAGGGTTAGGGTTAGGGAACGGCAAGGCTGAGGGCACAGGTGAGGGTGCGGACACGTGCTAGGGTCGGGGCACGTGCGGAAGCGCGGGTCAGTGTCCGCGTACGGATTAGGATCAGGGTACGTCGGAAGCTAAGGTGTGAGGCTGCCGGTGGGTTTCCGTTCCGGGCTAGGGTTAGGGTTAGGGAATTGCAAGGCTGAGGGCACAGGTGAGGGTGCGGACACGTGCTAGGGTCGGGGCACGTGCGGACGCGCGGGTCAGTGTCCGCGTACGGATTAGGATGAGGGTACGGCGGAGGCTAAGGTGTGGGGCTGCCGGTGGGTTTCCGTTCCGGGCTAGGGTTAGGGTTAGGGAACGGCAAGGCTGAGGGCACAGGTGAGGGTGCGGACACGTGCTAGGGTCGGGGCATGTGCGGACGCGCGGGTCAGTGTCCGCGTACGGATTAGGATGAGGGTACGTCAGAGGCTAAGGTGTGAGGCTGCCGGTTGGTTTCCGTTCCGGGCTAGGGTTAGGGTTAGGGAACGGCAAGGCTGAGGGCACAGGTGAGGGTGCGGACACGTGCTAGGGTCGGGGCACGTGCGGACGCGCGGGTCAGTGTCCGCGTACGGATTAGGATGAGGGTACGGCGGAGGCTAAGGTGTGGGGCTGCCGGTGGGTTTCCGTTCCGGGCTAGGTTTAGGGTTAGGGAACGGCAAGGCTGAGGGCACAGGTGAGGGTGCGGACACGTGCTAGGGTCGGGGCACGTGCGGACGCGCGGGTCAGTGTCCGCGTACGGATTAGGATGAGGGTACGGCGGAGGGTAAGGTGTGGGGCTGCCGGTGGGTTTCCGATCCGGTCTAGGGTTAGGGTTAGGGAAAGGCAAGGCTGAGGGCACAGGAGAGGGTGCGGACACGTGCTAGGGTCGGGGCACGTGCGGACGCGCGGGTCAGTGTCCGCGTACGGATTAGGATGAAGGTACGGCGGAGGCTAAGGTGTGGGGCTGCCGGTGGGTTTCCGTTCCGGGCTAGGTTTAGGGTTAGGGAACGGCAAGGCTGAGGGCACAGGTGAGGGTGCGGACACGTGCTAGGGTCGGGGCACGTGCGGACGCGCGGGTCAGTGTCCGCGTACGGATTAGGATGAGGGTACGGCGGAGGGTAAGGTGTGGGGCTGCCGGTGGGTTTCCGTTCCGGTCTAGGGTTAGGGTTAGGGAACGGCAAGGCTGAGGGCACAGGAGAGGGTGCGGACACGTGCTAGGGTCGGGGCACGTGCGGACGCGCGGGTCAGTGTCCGCGTATGGATGAGGATGAGGGAGCGGCGGAGGGTAAGGTGTGGGGCTGCCGGTGGGTTTCCGTTCCGGGCTAGGGTTAGGGTTAGGGAACGGCAAGGCTGAGGGCACAGGTGAGGGTGCGGACACGTGCTAGGGTCGGGGCACGTGTGGACGCGAGGGTCAGTGTCCGCGTACGGATGAGGATGAGGGTACAGCGGAGGCTAAGGTGTGGGGCTGCCGGTGGGTTTCCGTTCCGGGCTAGGGTTAGGGTTAGGGAACGGCAAGGCTGAGGGCACAGGTGAGGGTGCGGACACGTGCTAGGGTCGGGGCACGTGCGGACGCGTGGGTCAGTGTCCGCGTACGGATTAGGATGAAGGTACGGCGGAGGCTAAGGTGTGGGGCTGCCGGTGGGTTTCCGTTCCGGGCTAGGGTTAGGGTTAGGGAACGGCAAGGCTGAGGGCACAGGTGAGGGTGCGGACACGTGCTAGGGTCGGGGCACGTGCGGACGTGCGGGTCAGTGTCCGCGTACGGATTAGGATGAGGGTACGGCGGAGGCTAAGGTGTGGGGCTGCCGGTGGGTTTCCGTTCCGGGCTAGGGTTAGGGTTAGGGAACGGCAAGGCTGAGGGCACAGGTGAGGGTGCGGACACGTGCTAGGGTCGGGGCACGTGCGGAAGCGCGGGTCAGTGTCCGCGTACGGATTAGGATCAGGGTACGTCGGAAGCTAAGGTGTGAGGCTGCCGGTGGGTTTCCGTTCCTGGCTAGGGTTAGGGTTAGGGAATTGCAAGGCTGAGGGCACAGGTGAGGGTGCGGACACGTGCTAGGGTCGGGGCACGTGCGGACGCGCGGGTCAGTGTCCGCGTACGGATTAGGATGAGGGTACGGCGGAGGCTAAGGTGTGGGGCTGCCGGTGGGTTTCCGTTCCGGGCTAGGGTTAGGGTTAGGGAACGGCAAGGCTGAGGGCACAGGTGAGGGTGCGGACACGTGCTAGGGTCGGGGCACGTGCGGACGCGCGGGTCAGTGTCCGCGTACGGATTAGGATGAGGGTACGTCAGAGGCTAAGGTGTGAGGCTGCCGGTTGGTTTCCGTTCCGGGCTAGGGTTAGGGTTAGGGAACGGCAAGGCTGAGGGCACAGGTGAGGGTGCGGACACGTGCTAGGGTCGGGGCACGTGCGGACGCGCGGGTCAGTGTCCGCGTACGGATTAGGATGAGGGTACGGCGGAGGCTAAGGTGTGGGGCTGCCGGTGGGTTTCCGTTCCGGGCTAGGGTTAGGGTTAGGGAACGGCAAGGCTGAGGGCACAGGTGAGGGTGCGGACACGTGCTAGGGTCGGGGCACGTGCGGACGCGCGGATCAGTGTCCGCGTACGGATTAGGATGAGGGTACGGCGGAGGGTAAGGTGTGGGGCTGCCGGTGGGTTTCCGATCCGGTCTAGGGTTAGGGTTAGGGAAAGGCAAGGCTGAGGGCACAGGAGAGGGTGCGGACACGTGCTAGGGTTGGGGCACGTGCGGACGCGCGGGTCAGTGTCCGCGTACGGATTAGGATGAAGGTACGGCGGAGGCTAAGGTGTGGGGCTGCCGGTGGGTTTCCGTTCCGGGCTAGGTTTAGGGTTAGGGAACGGCAAGGCTGAGGGCACAGGTGAGGGTGCGGACACGTGCTAGGGTCGGGGCACGTGCGGACGCGCGGGTCAGTGTCCGCGTACGGATTAGGATGAGGGTACGGCGGAGGGTAAGGTGTGGGGCTGCCGGTGGGTTTCCGTTCCGGTCTAGGGTTAGGGTTAGGGAACGGCAAGGCTGAGGGCACAGGAGAGGGTGCGGACACGTGCTAGGGTCGGGGCACGTGCGGACGCGCGGGTCAGTGTCCGCGTATGGATGAGGATGAGGGAGCGGCGGAGGGTAAGGTGTGGGGCTGCCGGTGGGTTTCCGTTCCGGGCTAGGGTTAGGGTTAGGGAACGGCAAGGCTGAGGGCACAGGTGAGGGTGCGGACACGTGCTAGGGTCGGGGCACGTGTGGACGCGAGGGTCAGTGTCCGCGTACGGATGAGGATGAGGGTACAGCGGAGGCTAAGGTGTGGGGCTGCCGGTGGGTTTCCGTTCCGGGCTAGGGTTAGGGTTAGGGAACGGCAAGGCTGAGGGCACAGGTGAGGGTGCGGACACGTGCTAGGGTCGGGGCACGTGCGGACGCGTGGGTCAGTGTCCGCGTACGGATTAGGATGAAGGTACGGCGGAGGCTAAGGTGTGGGGCTGCCGGTGGGTTTCCGTTCCGGGCTAGGGTTAGGGTTAGGGAACGGCAAGGCTGAGGGCACAGGTGAGGGTGCGGACACGTGCTAGGGTCGGGGCACGTGCGGACGTGCGGGTCAGTGTCCGCGTACGGATTAGGATGAGGGTACGGCGGAGGCTAAGGTGTGGGGCTGCCGGTGGGTTTCCGTTCCGGGCTAGGGTTAGGGTTAGGGAACGGCAAGGCTGAGGGCACAGGTGAGGGTGCGGACACGTGCTAGGGTCGGGGCACGTGCGGAAGCGCGGGTCAGTGTCCGCGTACGGATTAGGATCAGGGTACGTCGGAAGCTAAGGTGTGAGGCTGCCGGTGGGTTTCCGTTCCTGGCTAGGGTTAGGGTTAGGGAATTGCAAGGCTGAGGGCACAGGTGAGGGTGCGGACACGTGCTAGGGTCGGGGCACGTGCGGACGCGCGGGTCAGTGTCCGCGTACGGATTAGGATGAGGGTACGGCGGAGGCTAAGGTGTGGGGCTGCCGGTGGGTTTCCGTTCCGGGCTAGGGTTAGGGTTAGGGAACGGCAAGGCTGAGGGCACAGGTGAGGGTGCGGACACGTGCTAGGGTCGGGGCACGTGCGGACGCGCGGGTCAGTGTCCGCGTACGGATTAGGATGAGGGTACGTCAGAGGCTAAGGTGTGAGGCTGCCGGTTGGTTTCCGTTCCGGGCTAGGGTTAGGGTTAGGGAACGGCAAGGCTGAGGGCACAGGTGAGGGTGCGGACACGTGCTAGGGTCGGGGCACGTGCGGACGCGCGGGTCAGTGTCCGCGTACGGATTAGGATGAGGGTACGGCGGAGGCTAAGGTGTGGGGCTGCCGGTGGGTTTCCGTTCCGGGCTAGGGTTAGGGTTAGGGAACGGCAAGGCTGAGGGCACAGGTGAGGGTGCGGACACGTGCTAGGGTCGGGGCACGTGCGGACGCGCGGATCAGTGTCCGCGTACGGATTAGGATGAGGGTACGGCGGAGGGTAAGGTGTGGGGCTGCCGGTGGGTTTCCGATCCGGTCTAGGGTTAGGGTTAGGGAAAGGCAAGGCTGAGGGCACAGGAGAGGGTGCGGACACGTGCTAGGGTCGGGGCACGTGCGGACGCGCGGGTCAGTGTCCGCGTACGGATTAGGATGAAGGTACGGCGGAGGCTAAGGTGTGGGGCTGCCGGTGGGTTTCCGTTCCGGGCTAGGTTTAGGGTTAGGGAACGGCAAGGCTGAGGGCACAGGTGAGGGTGCGGACACGTGCTAGGGTCGGGGCACGTGCGGACGCGCGGGTCAGTGTCCGCGTACGGATTAGGATGAGGGTACGGCGGAGGGTAAGGTGTGGGGCTGCCGGTGGGTTTCCGTTCCGGTCTAGGGTTAGGGTTAGGGAACGGCAAGGCTGAGGGCACAGGAGAGGGTGCGGACACGTGCTAGGGTCGGGGCACGTGCGGACGCGCGGGTCAGTGTCCGCGTATGGATGAGGATGAGGGAGCGGCGGAGGGTAAGGTGTGGGGCTGCCGGTGGGTTTCCGTTCCGGGCTAGGGTTAGGGTTAGGGAACGGCAAGGCTGAGGGCACAGGTGAGGGTGCGGACACGTGCTAGGGTCGGGGCACGTGTGGACGCGAGGGTCAGTGTCCGCGTACGGATGAGGATGAGGGTACAGCGGAGGCTAAGGTGTGGGGCTGCCGGTGGGTTTCCGTTCCGGGCTAGGGTTAGGGTTAGGGAACGGCAAGGCTGAGGGCACAGGTGAGGGTGCGGACACGTGCTAGGGTCGGGGCACGTGCGGACGCGTGGGTCAGTGTCCGCGTACGGATTAGGATGAAGGTACGGCGGAGGCTAAGGTGTGGGGCTGCCGGTGGGTTTCCGTTCCGGGCTAGGGTTAGGGTTAGGGAACGGCAAGGCTGAGGGCACAGGTGAGGGTGCGGACACGTGCTAGGGTCGGGGCACGTGCGGACGTGCGGGTCAGTGTCCGCGTACGGATTAGGATGAGGGTACGGCGGAGGCTAAGGTGTGGGGCTGCCGGTGGGTTTCCGTTCCGGGCTAGGGTTAGGGTTAGGGAACGGCAAGGCTGAGGGCACAGGTGAGGGTGCGGACACGTGCTAGGGTCGGGGCACGTGCGGAAGCGCGGGTCAGTGTCCGCGTACGGATTAGGATCAGGGTACGTCGGAAGCTAAGGTGTGAGGCTGCCGGTGGGTTTCCGTTCCTGGCTAGGGTTAGGGTTAGGGAATTGCAAGGCTGAGGGCACAGGTGAGGGTGCGGACACGTGCTAGGGTCGGGGCACGTGCGGACGCGCGGGTCAGTGTCCGCGTACGGATTAGGATGAGGGTACGGCGGAGGCTAAGGTGTGGGGCTGCCGGTGGGTTTCCGTTCCGGGCTAGGGTTAGGGTTAGGGAACGGCAAGGCTGAGGGCACAGGTGAGGGTGCGGACACGTGCTAGGGTCGGGGCACGTGCGGACGCGCGGGTCAGTGTCCGCGTACGGATTAGGATGAGGGTACGTCAGAGGCTAAGGTGTGAGGCTGCCGGTTGGTTTCCGTTCCGGGCTAGGGTTAGGGTTAGGGAACGGCAAGGCTGAGGGCACAGGTGAGGGTGCGGACACGTGCTAGGGTCGGGGCACGTGCGGACGCGCGGGTCAGTGTCCGCGTACGGATTAGGATGAGGGTACGGCGGAGGCTAAGGTGTGGGGCTGCCGGTGGGTTTCCGTTCCGGGCTAGGGTTAGGGTTAGGGAACGGCAAGGCTGAGGGCACAGGTGAGGGTGCGGACACGTGCTAGGGTCGGGGCACGTGCGGACGCGCGGGTCAGTGTCCGCGTACGGATTAGGATGAGGGTACGGCGGAGGGTAAGGTGTGGGGCTGCCGGTGGGTTTCCGATCCGGTCTAGGGTTAGGGTTAGGGAACGGCAAGGCTGAGGGCACAGGAGAGGGTGCGGACACGTGCTAGGGTCGGGGCACGTGCGGACGCGCGGGTCAGTGTCCGCGTACGGATTAGGATGAAGGTACGGCGGAGGCTAAGGTGTGGGGCTGCCGGTGGGTTTCCGTTCCGGGCTAGGGTTAGGGTTAGGAAACGGCAAGGCTGAGGGCACAGGTGAGGGTGCGGACACGTGCTAGGGTCGGGGCATGTGCGGACGCGCGGGTCAGTGTCCACGTACGGATTAGGATGAGGGTACGGCAGAGGCTAAGGTGTGGGGCTGCCGGTGGGTTTCCGTTCCGGGCTAGGGTTAGGGTTAGGGAACGGCAAGGCTGAGGGCACAGGTGAGGGTGCGGACACGTGCTAGGGTCGGGGCACGTGCGGAAGCGCGGGTCAGTGTCCGCGTACGGATTAGGATCAGGGTACGTCGGAGGCTAAGGTTTGAGGCTGCCGGTGGGTTTCCGTTCCGGGCTAGGGTTAGGGTTAGGGAATTGCAAGGCTGAGGGCACAGGTGAGGGTGCGGACACGTGCTAGGGTCGGGGCACGTGCGGACGCGTGGGTCAGTGTCCGCGTACGGATTAGGATGAGGGTACGGCGGAGGCTAAGGTGTGGGGATGCCCGTGGGTTTCCGTTCCGGGCTAGGGTTAGGGTTAGGGAACGGCAAGGCTGAGGGCACAGGTGAGGGTGCGGACACGTGCTAGGGTCGGGGCACGTGCGGACGCGCGGGTCAGTGTCCGTGTACGGATTAGGATGAGGGTACGGCGGAGGGTAAGGTGTGGGGCTGCCGGTGGGTTTCCCGTCCGGGCTATGTTTAGGGTTAGGGAACGGCAAGGCTGAGGGCACAGGTGAGGGTGCGGACACGTGCTAGGGTCGGGGCACGTGCGGACGCGCGGGTCAGTGTCCGCGTACGGATTAGGATGAGGGTACGGCGGAGGCTAAGGTGTGGGGCTGCCGGTGGGTTTCCGTTCCGGGCTAGGGTTAGGGTTAGGGAACGACAAGGCTGAGGGCACAGGTGAGGGTGCGGACACGTGCTAGGTTCGGGGCACGTGCGGACGCGCGGGTCAGTGTCCGCGTACGGATTAGGATGAGGGTACGGCGGAGGCTAAGGTGTGGGGCTGCCGGTGGGTTTCCGTTCCGGGCTAGGGTTAGGGTTAGGGAACGGCAAGGCTGAGGGCACAGGTGAGGGTGCGGACACGTGCTAGGGTCGGGGCACGTGCGGACGCGCGGGGCAGTGTCCGCGTACGGATTAGGATGAGGGTACGGCGGAGGCTAAGGTGTGGGGCTGCCGGTGGGTTTCCGTTCCGGGCTAGGGTTAGGGTTAGGGAACGGCAAGGCTGAGGGCACAGGTGAGGGTGCGGACACGTGCTAGGGTCGGGGCACGTGCGGACACGCGGGTCAGTGTCCGCGTACGGATTAGGATGAGGGTACGGCGGAGGCTAAGGTGTGGGGCTGCCGGTGGCTTTCCCTTCCGGGCTAGGGTTAGGGTTAGGGAACGGCAAGGCTGAGGGCACAGGTGAGGGTGCGGACACGTGCTAGGGTCGGGGCACGTGCGGACGCGCGGGTCAGTGTCCGCGTACGGATTAGGATGAGGGTACGGCGGAGGCTAAGGTGTGGGGCTGCCGGTGGGTTTCCGTTCCGGGCTAGGGTTAGGGTTAGGGAACGGCAAGGCTGAGGGCACAGGTGAGGGTGCGGACACGTGCTAGGGTTGTGGCACGTGCGGACGCGCGGGTCAGTGTCCGCGTACGGATTAGGATGAGGGTACGGCGGAGGCTAAGGTGTGGGGCTGCCGGTGTGTTTCCGTTCCGGTTAGGGTTAGGGTTAGGGAACGGCAAGGCTGAGGGCACAGGTGAGGGTGCGGACACGTGCTAGGGTCGGGGCAAGTGCGGAAGCGCGGGTCAGTGTCTGCGTACGGATTAGGATCAGGGTACGTCGGAGGCTAAGGTGTGAGGCTGCCGGTGGGTTTCCGTTCCGGGCTAGGGTTAGGGTTAGGGAATTGCAAGGCTAAGGGCACAGGTGAGGGTGCGGACACGTGCTAGGGTCGGGGCACGTGCGGACGCGCGGGTCAGTGTCCGCGTACGGATTAGGATGAGGGTACGGCGGAGGCTAAGGTGTGGGGCTGCCGGTGGGTTTCCGTTCCGGGCTAGGGTTAGGGTTAGGGAACGGCAAGGCTGAGGGCACAGGTGAGGGTGCGGACACGTGCTAGGGTCGGGGCACGTGCGGACGCGCGGGTCAGTGTCTGCGTACGGATTAGGATCAGGGTACGGCGGAGGCTAAGGTGTGGGGCTGCCGGTGGGTTTCCCGTCCGGGCTAGGGTTAGGGTTAGGGAACGGCAAGGCTGAGGGCACAGGTGAGGGTGCGGACACGTGCTAGGGTCGGGGCACGTGCGGACGCGCGGGTCAGTGTCCGCGTACGGATTAGGATGAGGGTACGGCGGAGGCTAAGGTGAGGGCCTGCCGGTGGGTTTCCGTTCCGGGCTAGGGTTAGGGTTAGGGAACGGCAAGGCTGAGGGCACAGGTGAGGGTGCGGACACGTGCTAGGGTCGGGGCACGTGCGGACGCGCGGGTCAGTGTCCGCGTACGGATTAGGATGAGGGTACGGCGGAGGCTAAGGTGTGGGGCTGCCGGTGGGTTTCCGTTCCGGGCTAGGGTTAGGGTTAGGGAACGGCAAGGCTGAGGGCACAGGTGAGGGTGCGGACACGTGCTAGGGTCGGGGCACGTGCGGACGCGCGGGTCAGTGTCCGCGTACGGATTAGGATGAGGGTACGGCGGAGGCTAAGGTGTGGGGCTGCCGGTGGGTTTCCGTTCCGGGCTAGGGTTAGGGTTAGGGAACGGCAAGGCTGAGGGCACAGGTGAGGGTGCGGACACGTGCTAGGGTCGGGGCACGTGCGGACGCGTGGGTCAGTGTCCGCGTACGGATTAGGATGAGGGTACGGCGGAGGCTAAGGTGTGGGGCTGCCGGTGGGTTTCCGTTCCGGGCTAGGGTTAGGGTTAGGGAACGGCAAGGCTGAGGGCACAGGTGAGGGTGCGGACACGTGCTAGGGTCGGGGCACGTGCGGACGCGCGGGTCAGTGTCCGCGTACGGATTAGGATGAGGGTACGGCGGAGGCTAAGGTGTGGGGCTGCCGGTGGGTTTCCCTTCCGGGCTAGGTTTAGGGTTAGGGAACGGCAAGGCTGAGGGCACAGGTGAGGGTGCGGACACGTGCTAGGGTCGGGGCATGTGCGGACGCGCGGGTCAGTGTCCGCGTACGGATTAGGATGAGGGTACGGCAGAGGCTAAGGTGTGGGGCTGCCGGTGGGTTTCCGTTCCGGGCTAGGGTTAGGGTTAGGGAACGGCAAGGCTGAGGGCACAGGTGAGGGTGCGGACACGTGCTAGGGTCGGGGCACGTGCGGACGCGCGGGTCAGTGTCCGCGTACGGATTAGGATGAGCGTACGGCGGAGGCTAAGGTGTGGGGCTGCCGGTGGGTTTCCAGTCCGGGCTAGGTTTAGGGTTAGGGAACGGCAAGGCTGAGGGCACAGGTGAGGGTGCGGACACGTGCTAGGGTCGGGGCACGTGCGGACGCGTGGGTCAGTGTCCGCGTACGGATTAGGATGAGGGTACGGCGGAGGCTAAGGTGTGGGGCTGCCGGTGGGTTTCCGTTCCGGGCTAGGGTTAGGGTTAGGGAACGGCAAGGCTGAGGGCACAGGTGAGGGTGCGGACACGTGCTAGGGTCGGGGCACGTGCGGACGCGCGGGTCAGTGTCCGCGTACGGATTAGGATGAGGGTACGGTGGAGGCTAAGGTGTGGGGCTGCCGGTGGGTTTCCGTTCCGGGCTAGGGTTAGGGTTAGGGAACGGCAAGGCTGAGGGCACAGGTGAGGGTGGGGACACGTGCTAGGGTCGGGGCACGTGCGGACGCGCGGGTCAGTGTCCGCGTACGGATTAGGATGAGGGTACGGCGGAGGCTAAGGTGTGGGGCTGCCGGTGGGTTTCCGTTCCGGGCTAGGGTTAGGGTTAGGGAACGACAAGGCTGAGGGCACAGGTGAGGGTGCGGACACGTGCTAGGTTCGGGGCACGTGCGGACTCGCGGGTCAGTGTCCGCGTACGGATTAGGATGAGGGTACGGCGGAGGCTAAGGTGTGGGGCTGCCGGTGGGTTTCCCTTCCGGGCTAGGGTTAGGGTTAGGGAACGGCAAGGCTGAGGGCACAGGTGAGGGTGCGGACACGTGCTAGGGTCGGGGCACGTGCGGACGCGCGGGTCAGTGTCCGCGTACGGATTAGGATGAAGGTACGGCGGAGGCTAAGGTGTGGGGCTGCCGGTGGGTTTCCGTTCCGGGCTAGGGTTAGGGTTAGGGAACGGCAAGGCTGAGGGCACGGGTGAGGGTGCGGACACGTGCTAGGGTCGTGGCACGTGCGGACGCGCGGGTCAGTGTCCGCGTACGGATTAGGATGAGGGTACGGCGGAGGCTAAGGTGTGGGGCTGCCGGTGGGTTTCCGTTCCGGGCTAGGGTTAGGGTTAGGGAACGGCAAGGCTGAGGGCACAGGTGAGGGTGCGGACACGTGCTAGGGTCGGGGCAAGTGCGGAAGCGCGGGTCAGTGTCCGCGTACGGAGTAGGATCAGGGTACGTCGGAGGCTAAGGTGTGAGGCTGCCGGTGGGTTTCCGTTCCGGGCTAGGGTTAGGGTTAGGGAATTGCAATGCTAAGGGCACAGGTGAGGGTGCGGACACGTGGTAGGGTCGGCGCACGTGCGGACGCGCGGGTCAGTGTCCGCGTACGGATTAGGATGAGGGTACGGCGGAGACTAAGGTGTGGGGCTGCCGGTGGGTTTCCGTTCCGGGCTAGGGTTAGGGTTAGGGAACGGCAAAGCTGAGGGCACAGGTGAGGGTGCGGACACGTGCTAGGGTCGGGGCACGTGCGGACGCGCGGGTCAGTGTCCGCGTACGGATTAGGATGAGGGTACGGCGGAGGCTAAGGTGTGGGGCTGCCGGTGGGTTTCTGTTCCGGGCTAGGGTTAGGGTTAGGGAACGGCAAGGCTGAGGGCACAGGTGAGGGTGCGGACACGTGCTAGGGTCGGGGCACGTGCGGACGCGCGGGTCAGTGTCCGCGTACGGATTAGGATGAGGGTACGGCGGAGGCTAAGGTGTGGGGCTGCCGGTGGGTTTCCGTTCCGGGCTAGGGTTAGGGTTAGGGAACGGCAAGGCTGAGGGCACAGGTGAGGGTGCGGACACGTGCTAGGGTCGGGGCACGTGCGGACGCGCGGGTCAGTGTCCGCGTACGGATTAGGATGAGGGTACGGCGGAGGCTAAGGTGTGAGGCTGCCGGTGGGTTTCCGTTCCGGGCTAGGGTTAGGGTTAGGGAACGGCAAGGCTGAGGGCACAGGTGAGGGTGCGGACACGTGCTAGGGTCGGGGCACGTGCGGACGCGCGGGTCAGTGTCCGCGTACGGATTAGGATGAGGGTTCGGCGGAGGCTAAGGTGTGGGGCTGCCGGTGGGTTTCCCTTCCGGGCTAGGGTTAGGGTTAGGGAACGGCAAGGCTGAGGGCACAGGTGAGGGTGCGGACACGTGCTAGGTTCGGGGCACGTGCAGACTCGCGGGTCAGTGTCCGCGTACGGATTAGGATGAAGGTACGGCGGAGGCTAAGGTGTGGGGCTGCCGGTGGGTTTCCGTTCCGGGCTAGGGTTAGGGTTAGGGAACGGCAAGGCTGAGGGCACAGGTGACGTTGCGGACACGTGCTAGGGTCGGGGCACGTGCGAACGCGCGGGTCAGTGTCCGCGTACGGATTAGGATGAGGGTATGGCGGAGGCTAAGGTGTGGGGCTGCCGGTGGGTTTCCGTTCCGGGCTAGGGTTAGGGTTAGGGAACGGCAAGGCTGAGGGAACAGGTGAGGGTGCGGACACGTGCTAGGGTCGGGGCACGTGCGGACGCGCGGGTCAGTGTCCGCGTACGGATTAAGATGAGGGTACGGCGGAGGCTAAGGTGTGGGGCTGCCGGTGGGTTTCCGTTCCGGGCTAGGGTTAGGGTTAGGGAACGGCAAGGCTGAGGGCACAGGTGAGGGTGCGGACACGTGCTAGGGTCGGGGCACGTGCGGACGCGCGGGTCAGTGTCCGCGTACGGATTAGGATGAGGGTACGGCGGAGGCTAAGGTGTGGGGCTGCCGGTGGGTTTCCGTTCCGGGCTAGGGTTAGGGTTAGGGAACGGCAAGGCTGAGGGCACAGGTGAGGGTGCGGACACGTGCTAGGGTCGGGGCACGTGCGGAAGCGCGGGTCAGTGTCCGCGTACGGATTAGGATGAGGGTACGGCGGAGGCTAAGGTGTGGGGCTGCCGGTGGGTTTCCCTTCCGGGCTAGGGTTAGGGTTAGGGAACGGCAAGGCTGAGGGCACAGGGGAGGGTGCAGATACGTGCTAGGGTCGGGGCACGTGCGGACGCGCGGGTCAGTGTCCGCGTACGGATTAGGATGAGGGTACGGCGGAGGCTAAGGTGTGGGGCTGCCGGTGGGTTTCCGTTCCGGGCTAGGGTTAGGGTTAGGGAACGGCAAGGCTGAGGGCACAGGTGAGGGTGCGGACACGTGCTAGGGTCGGGGCACGTGTGGACGCGCGGGTCAGTGTCCGCGTACGGATTAGGATGAGGGTACGGCGGAGGCTAAGGTGTGGGGCTGCCGGTGGGTTTCCCTTCCGGGCTAGGGTTAGGGTTAGGGAACGGCAAGGCTGAGGGCACAGGTGAGGGTGCGGACACGTGCTAGGGTCGGGGCACGTGCAGACTCGCGGGTCAGTGTCCGCGTATGGATTAGGATGAAGGTACGGCGGAGGCTAAGGTGTGGGGCTGCCGGTGGGTTTCCCTTCCGGGCTAGGGTTAGGGTTAGGGAACGGCAAGGCTGAGGGCACAGGTGAGGGTGCGGACACGTGCTAGGGTCGGGGCACGTGCGGACGCGCGGGTCAGTGTCCGCGTACGGATTAGGATGAGGGTACGGCGGAGGCTAAGGTATGGGGCTGCCGGTGGGTTTCCGTTCCGGGCTAGGGTTAGGGTTAGGGAACGGCAAGGCTGAGGGCACAGGTGAGGGTGGGGACACGTGCTAGGGTCGGGGCACGTGCGGACGCGCGGGTCAGTGTCCGCGTACGGATTAGGATGAGGGTACGGCGGAGGCTAAGGTGTGGGGCTGCCGGTGGGTTTCCCTTCCGGGCTAGGGTTAGGGTTAGGGAACGGCAAGGCTGAGGGCACAGGTGAGGGTGCGGACACGTGCTAGGGTCGGGGCACGTGCGGACGCGCGGGTCAGTGTCCGCGTATGGATTAGGATGAAGGTACGGCGGAGGCTAAGGTGTGGGGCTGCCGGTGGGTTTCCCTTCCGGGCTAGGGTTAGGGTTAGGGAACGGCAAGGCTGAGGGCACAGGTGAGGGTGGGGACACGTGCTAGGGTCGGGGCACGTGCAGACTCGCGGGTCAGTGTCCGCGTACGGATTAGGATGAGGGTACGGCGGAGGCTAAGGTGTGGGGCTGCCGGTGGGTTTCCGTTCCGGGCTAGGGTTAGGGTTAGGGAACGGCAAGGCTGAGGGCACAGGTGAGGGTGCGGACACGTGCTAGGGTCGGGGCACGTGCGGACGCGCGGGTCAGTGTCCGCGTACGGATTAGGATGAGGGTACGGCGGAGGCTAAGGTGTGGGGCTGCCGGTGGGTTTCCCGTCCGGGCTAGGGTTAGGGTTAGGGAACGGCAAGGCTGAGGGCACAGGTGAGGGTGCGGACACGTGCTAGGGTCGGGGCACGTGCGGACGCGCGGGTCAGTGTCCGCGTACGGATTAGGATGAGGGTACGGTGGAGGCTAAGGTGTGGGGCTGCCGGTGGGTTTCCGTTCCGGGCTAGGGTTAGGGTTAGGGAACGGCAAGGCTGAGGGCACAGGTGAGGGTGCGGACACGTGCTAGGGTCGGGGCACGTGCGGAAGCGCGGGTCAGTGTCCGCGTACGGATTAGGATGAGGGTACGGCGGAGGCTAATGTGTGGGGCTGCCGGTGGGTTTCCCTTCCGGGCTAGGGTTAGGGTTAGGGAACGGCAAGGCTGAGGGCACAGGTGAGGGTGCGGACACGTGCTAGGGTCGGGGCACGTGCGGACGCGCGGGTCAGTGTCCGCGTACGGATTAGGATGAGGGTACGGCGGAGGCTAAGGTGTGGGGCTGCCGGTGGGTTTCCCTTCCGGGCTAGGGTTAGGGTTAGGGAACGGCAAGGCTGAGGGCACAGGTGAGGGTGCGGACACGTGCTAGGGTCGGGGCACGTGCGGACGCGCGGGTCATTGTCCGCGTACGGATTAGGATGAGGGTACGGCGGAGGCTAAGGTGTGGGGCTGCCGGTGGGTTTCCAATCCGGGCTAGGGTTAGGGTTAGGGAACGGCAAGGCTGAGGGCACAGGTGAGGGTGCGGACACGTGCTAGGGTCGGGGCACGTGCGTACGTGCGGGTCAGTGTCCGCGTACGGATGAGGATGAGGGTACGGCGGAGGTTAAGGTGTGGGGCTGCCGGTGGGTTTCCGTTCCGGGGTAGGGTTAGGGTTAGGGAACGGCAAGGCTGAGGGCACAGGAGAGGGTGCGGACACGTGCTAGGGTCGGGGCACGTGCGGACGCGCGGGTCAGTGTCCGCGTACGGATGAGGATGAGGGTACGGCGGAGGGTAAGGTGTGGGGCTGCCGGTGGGTTTCCGTTCCGGGCTAGGGTTAGGGTTAGGGAACGGCAAGGCTGAGGGCACAGGTGAGGGTGCGGACACGTGCTAGGGTCGGGGCACGTGCGGACGCGCGGGTCAGTGTCCACGTACGGATGAGGATGAGGGTACGGCGGAGGCTAAGGTGTGGGTCTGCCGGTGGGTTTCCGTTCCGGGCTAGGGTTAGGGTTAGGGAACGGCATGGCTGAGGGCACAGGTGAGGGTGCGGACACGTGCTAGGGTCGGGGCACGTGCGGACGCGCGGGTCAGTGTCCGCGTATGGATTAGGATGAAGGTACGGCGGAGGCTAAGGTGTGGGGCTGCCGGTGGGTTTCCGTTCCGGGCTAGGGTTAGGGTTAGGGAACGGCAAGGCTGAGGGCACAGGTGAGGGTGCGGACACGTGCTAGGGTCGGGGCACGTGCGGACGCGCGGGTCAGTGTCCGCGTACGGATTAGGATGAGGGTACGGCGGAGGCTAAGGTGTGGGGCTGCCGGTGGGTTTCCGTTCCGGGCTAGGGTTAGGGTTAGGGAACGGCAAGGCTGAGGGCACAGGTGAGGGTGCGGACACGTGCTAGGGTCGGGGCACGTGCGGAAGCGCGGGTCAGTGTCCGCGTACGGATTAGGATCAGGGTACGTCGGAGGCTAAGGTGTGAGGCTGCCGGTGTGTTTCCGTTCCGGGCTAGGGTTAGGGTTAGGGAATTGCAAGGCTGAGGGCACAGGTGAGGGTGCGGACACGTGCTAGGGTCGGGGCACGTGCGGACGCGCGGGTCAGTGTCCGCGTACGGATTAGGATGAGGGTACGGCGGAGGCTAAGGTGTGGGGCTGCCCGTGGGTTTCCGTTCCGGGCTAGGGTTAGGGTTAGGGAACGGCAAGGCTGAGGGCACAGGTGAGGGTGTGGACATGTGCTAGGGTCGGGGCACGTGCGGACGCGTGGGTCAGTGTCCGCGTACGGATTAGGATGAGGGTACGGCGGAGGCTAAGGTGTGGGGCTGCCGGTGGGTTTCCCGTCCGGGCTAGGTTTAGGGTTAGGGAACGGCAAGGCTGAGGGCACAGGTGAGGGTGCGGACACGTGCTAGGGTCGGGGCACGTGCGGACGCGCGGGTCAGTGTCCGCGTACGGATTAGGATGAGGGTACGGCGGAGGCTAAGGTGTGGGGCTGCCGGTGGGTTTCCGTTCCGGGCTAGGGTTAGGGTTAGGGAACGGCAAGGCTGAGGGCACAGGTGAGGGTGCGGACACGTGCTAGGGTCGGGGCATGTGCGGACGCGCGGGTCAGTGTCCGCGTACGGATTAGGATGAGGGTACGGTGGAGGCTAAGGTGTGGGGCTGCCGGTGGGTTTCCGTTCCGGGCTAGGGTTAGGGTTAGGGAACGGCAAGGCTGAGGGCACAGGTGAGGGTGGGGACACGTGCTAGGGTCGGGGCACGTGCGGACGCGCGGGTCAGTGTCCGCGTACGGATTAGGATGAGGGTACGGCGGAGGCTAAGGTGTGGGGCTGCCAGTGGGTTTCCGTTCCGGGCTAGGGTTAGGGTTAGGGAACGACAAGGCTGAGGGCACAGGTGAGGGTGCGGTCACGTGCTAGGTTCGGGGCACGTGCGGACTCGCGGGTCAGTGTCCGCGTACGGATTAGGATGAGGGTACGGCTGAGGCTAAGGTGTGGGGCTGCTGGTGGGTTTCCGTTCCGGGCTAGGGTTAGGGTTAGGGAACGGCAAGGCTGAGGGCACAGGTGAGGGTGCGGACACGTGCTAGTGTCGGGGCACGTGCGGACGCGCGGGTCAGTGTCCGCGTACGGATTAGGATCAGGGTACGTCGGAGGCTAAGGTGTGAGGCTGCCGGTGGGTTTCCGTTCCGGGCTAGGGTTAGGGTTAGGGAATTGCAAGGCTAAGGGCACAGGTGAGGATGCGGACACGTGCTAGGGTCGGGGCACGTGCGGACACGCGGGTCAGTGTCCGCGTACGGATTAGGATGAGGGTACGGCGGAGGCTAAGGTGTGGGGCTGCCGGTGGGTTTCCGTTCCGGGCTAGGGTTAGGGTTAGGGAACGGCAAGGCTGAGGGCACAGGTGAGGGTGCGGACACGTGCTAGGGTCGGGGCACGTGCGGACGCGCGGGTCAGTGTCCGCGTACGGATTAGGATGAGGGTACGGCGGAGGCTAAGGTGTGGGGCTGCCGGTGGGTTTCCCTTCTGGGCTAGGGTTAGGGTTAGGGAACGGCAAGGCTGAGGGCACAGGTGAGGGTGCGGACACGTGCTAGGGTCGGGGCACGTGAGGACGCGCGGGTCAGTGTCCGCGTACGGATTAGGATGAGGGTACGGCGGAGGCTAAGCTGTGGGGTTGCCGGTGGGTTTCCGTTCCGGGCTAGGGTTAGGGTTAGGGAACGGCAAGGCTGAGGGCACAGGTGAGGGTGCGGACACGTGCTAGGGTCGGGGCACGTGCGGACGCGCGGGTCAGTGTCCGCGTACGGATTAGGATGAGGGTACGGCGGAGGCTAAGGTGTGGGGCTCCCGGTGGGTTTCCGTTCCGGGCTAGGGTTAGGGTTAGGGAACGGCAAGGCTGAGGGCACAGGTGAGGGTGCGGACACGTGCTAGGGTCGTGGCAAGTGCGGAAGCGCGGGTCAGTGTCCGCGTACGGATTAGGATCAGGGTACGTCGGAGGCTAAGGTGTGAGGCTGCCGGTGGGTTTCCGTTCCGGGCTAGGGTTAGGGTTAGGGAATTGCAAGGCTAAGGGCACAGGTGAGGGTGTGGACACGTGCTAGGGTCGGGGCACGTGCGGACACGCGGGTCAGTGTCCGCGTACGGATTAGGATGAGGGTACGGCGGAGGCTAAGGTGTGGGGCTGCCGGTGGGTTTCCGTTCCGGGCTAGGGTTAGGGTTAGGGAACGGCAAGGCTGAGGGCACAGGTGAGGGTGCGGACACGTGCTAGGGTCGGGGCACGTGCGGACGCGCGGGTCAGTGTCCGCGTACGGATTAGGATGAGGGTACGGCGGAGGCTAAGGTGTGGGGCTGCCGGTGGGTTTCCCTTCCGGGCTAGGGTTAGGTTTAGGGAACGGCAAGGCTGAGGGCACAGGTGAGGGTGCGGACACGTGCTAGGGTCGGGGCACGTGAGGACGCGCGGGTCAGTGTCCGCGTACGGATTAGGATGAGGGTACGGCGGAGGCTAAGCTGTGGGGCTGCCGGTGGGTTTCCGTTCCGGGCTAGGGTTAGGGTTAGGGAACGGCAAGGCTGAGGGCACAGGTGAGGGTGCGGACACGTGCTAGGGTCGGGGCACGTGCGGACGCGCGGGTCAGTGTCCGCGTACGGATTAGGATGAGGGTACGGCGGAGGCTAAGGTGTGGGGCTGCCGGTGGGTTTCCGTTCCGGGCTAGGGTTAGGGTTAGGGAACGGCAAGGCTGAGGGCACAGGTGAGGGGGCGGACACGTGCTAGGGTCGGGGCACGTGCGGACGCGCGGGTCAGTGTCCGCGTACGGATTAGGATGAGGGTACGGCGGGGGCTAAGGTGTGGGGCTGCCGGTGGGTTTCCGTTCCGGGCTAGGGTTAGGGTTAGGGAACGGCAAGGCTGAGGGCACAGGTCAGGGTGCGGACACGTGCTAGGGTCGGGGCACGTGCGGATGTGCGGGTCAGTGTCCGCGTACGGATTAGGATGAGGGTACGGCGGAGGCTAAGGTGTGGTGCTTCCGGTGGGTTTCCGTTCTGGGCTAGGGTTAGGGTTAGGGAACGGCAAGGCTGAGGGCACAGGTGAGGGTGCGGACACGTGCTAGGGTCGGGGCACGTGCGGACGCGCGGGTCAGTGTCCGCGTACAGATTAGGATGAGGGTACGGCGGAGGCTAAGGTGTGGGGCTGCCGGTGGGTTTCCGTTCCGGGCTAGGGTTAGGGTTAGGGAACGGCAAGGCTGAGGGCACAGGTGAGGGTGCGGACACGTGCTAGGGTCGGGGCACGTGCGGACGCGCGGGTCAGTGTCCGCGTACGGATTAGGATGAGGGTACGGCGGAGGCTAAGGTGTGGGGCTGCCGGTGGGTTTCCTTTCCGGGCTAGGGTTAGGGTTAGGGAACGGCAAGGCTGAGGGCACAGGTGAGGGTGCGGACATGTGCTAGGGTTGGGGCACGTGCGGACGCGCGGGTCAGTGTCCGCATACGGATTAGGATGAGCGTAAGGCGGAGGCTAAGGTGTGGGGCTGCCGGTGGGTTTCCGTTCCGGGCTAGGGTTAGGGTTAGGGAACGGCAAGGCTGAGGGCACAGGTGAGGGTGCGGACACGTGCTAGGGTCGGGGCACGTGCGGACGCGCGGGTCAGTGTCCGCGTACGGATTAGGATGAGGGTACGGCGGAGGCTAAGGTGTGGGGCTGCCGGTGGGTTTCCCTTCCGTGCTAGGGTTAGGGTTAGGGAACGGCAAGGCTGAGGGCACTGGTGAGGGTGCGGACACGTGCTAGGGTCGCGGCACGTGTGGACGCGCGGGTCAGTGTCCGCGTACGGATGAGGATGAGGGTACGGCGGAGGCTAAGGTGTGGGGCTGCCGGTGGGTTTCCGTTCCGGGCTAGGGTTAGGGTTAGGGAACGGCAAGGCTGAGGGCACAGGTGAGGGTGCGGACACGTGCTAGGGTCGGGGCACGTGCGGACGCGCGGGTCAGTGTCCGCGTACGGATTAGGATGAGGGTACGGCGGAGGCTAAGGTGTGGGGCTGCCGGTGGGTTTCCGTTCCGGGCTAGGGTTAGGGTTAGGGAACGGCAAGGCTGAGGGCACAGGTCAAGGTGCGGACACGTGCTAGGGTCGGGGCACGTGCGGACGCGCGGGTCAGTGTCCGCGTACAGATTAGGATGAGGGTACGGCGGAGGCTAAGGTGTGGGGCTGCCGGTGGGTTTCCGTTCCGGGCTAGGGTTAGGGTTAGGGAACGGCAAGGCTGAGGGCACAGGTGAGGGTGCGGACACGTGCTAGGGTCGGTGCACGTGCGGACGCGCGGGTCAGTGTCCGCGTACGGATTAGGATGAGGGTACGGCGGGGGCTAAGGTGTGGGGCTGCCAGTGGGTTTCCCTTCCGGGCTAGGGTTAGGGTTAGGGAACGGCAAGGCTGAGGGCACAGGTGAGGGTGCGGACACGTGCTAGGGTCGGGGCACGTGCGGACGCGCGGGTCAGTGTCCGCGTACGGATTAGGATGAGGGTACGGCGGGGGCTAAGGTGTGGGGCTGCCGGTGGGTTTCCGTTCCGGGCTAGGGTTAGGGTTAGGGAACGGCAAGGCTGAGGGCACAGGTGAGGGTGCGGACACGTGCTAGGGTCGGGGCACGTGCGGACGTGCGGGTCAGTGTCCGCGTACGGATCAGGATGAGCGTACGGCGGAGGCTAAGGTGTGGGGCTGCCGGTGGGTTTCCGTTCCGGGCTAGGGTTAGGGTTAGGGAACGGCAAGGCTGACGGCACAGGTGAGGGGGCGGACACGTGCTAGGGTCGGGGCACGTGCGGATGCGCGGGTCAGTGTCCGCGTACGGATAAGGATGAGGGTACGGCGGGGGCTAAGGTGTGGGGCTGCCAGTGGGTTTCCCTTCCGGGCTAGGGTTAGGGTTAGGGAACGGCAAGGCTGAGGGCACAGGTGAGGGTGCGGACACGTGCTAGGGTCAGGGCACGTGCGGACGCGCGGGTCAGTGTCCGCGTACGGATTAGGATGAGGGTACGGCGGAGGCTACGGTGTGGGGCTGCCGGGGGGTTTCCGTTCCGGGCTAGGGTTAGGGTTAGGGAACGGCAAGGCTGAGGGCACAGGCGATGGTGCGGACACGTGCTAGGGTCGGGGCACGTGCGGACGCGCGGGTCAGTGTCCGCATACGGATTAGGATGAGGGTACGGCGGAGGCTAAGGTGTGGGGCTGCCGGTGGGTTTCTGTTCTGGGCTAGGGCTAGGGTTAGGGAACGGCAAGGCTGAGGGCACAGGTGAGGGTGCGGACACGTGCTAGGGTCGGGGCACGTGCGGACGCGCGGGTCAGTGTCCGAGTACGGATTAGGATGAGGGTACGGTGGAGGCTAAGGTGTGGGGCTGCCAGTGGGTTTCCGTTCCGGGCTAGGGTTAGGGTTAGGGAACGGCAAGGCTGAGGGCACAGGAGAGGGTGCGGACACGTGCTAGGGTCGGGGCACGTGCGGACGCGCAGGTCAGTGTCCGCGTACGGATGAGGATGAGGGTACGGCGGAGGCTAAGGTGTGGGGCTGCCGGTGGGTTTCCGTTCCGGGCTAGGGTTAGGGTTAGGGAACGGCAAGGCTGAGGGCACAGGTGAGGGTGCGGACACGTGCTAGGGTCGGGGCACGTGCGGACGCGCGGGTCAGTGTCCGCGTACGGATTAGGATGAGGGTACGGCGGAGGCTAAGGTGTGGGGCTGCCGGTGGGTTTCCGTTCCGGGCTAGGGTTAGGTTTAGGGAACGGCAAGGCTGAGGGCACAGGTGAGGGTGCGGACACATGCTAGGGTCGGGGCACGTGCGGACGCGCGGGTCAGTGTCCGCGTACGGATTAGGATGAGGGTACGTCAGAGGCTAAGGTGTGAGGCTGCCGGTGGGTTTCTCTTCCCGGCTAGGGTTAGGGTTAGGGAACGGCAAGGCTGAGGGCACAGGTGAGGGTGCGGACACGTGCTAGGGTCGGGGCACGTGCGGACACGCGGGTCAGTGTCCGCGTACGGATTAGGGTGAGGGTACGGCGGAGGCTAAGGTGTGGGGCTGCCGGTGGGTTTCCGTTCCGGGCTAGGTTTAGGGTTAGGGAACGGCAAGGCTGAGGGCACAGGTGAGGGTGCGGACACGTGCTAGGGTCGGGGCACGTGCGGACGCGCGTGTCAGTGTCCGCGTACGGAGTAGGATGAGGGTACGGCGGAGGGTAAGGTGTGGGGCTGCCGGTGGGTTTCCGTTCCGGTCTAGGGTTAGGGTTAGGGAACGGCAAGGCTGAGGGCACAGGAGAGGGTGCGGACACGTGCTAGGGTCGGGGCACGTGCGGACGTGCGGGTCAGTGTCCGCGTACGGATCAGGATGAGCGTACGGCGGAGGCTAAGGTGTGGGGCTGCCGGTGGGTTTCCGTTCCGGGCTAGGGTTAGGGTTAGGGAACGGCAAGGCTGACGGCACAGGTGAGGGGGCGGACACGTGCTAGGGTCGGGGCACGTGCGGATGCGCGGGTCAGTGTCCGCGTACGGATAAGGATGAGGGTACGGCGGGGGCTAAGGTGTGGGGCTGCCAGTGGGTTTCCCTTCCGGGCTAGGGTTAGGGTTAGGGAACGGCAAGGCTGAGGGCACAGGTGAGGGTGCGGACACGTGCTAGGGTCAGGGCACGTGCGGACGCGCGGGTCAGTGTCCGCGTACGGATTAGGATGAGGGTACGGCGGAGGCTACGGTGTGGGGCTGCCGGGGGGTTTCCGTTCCGGGCTAGGGTTAGGGTTAGGGAACGGCAAGGCTGAGGGCACAGGTGAGGGTGCGGACACGTGCTAGGGTCGGGGCACGTGCGGACGCGCGGGTCAGTGTCCGCGTACGGAGTAGGATGAGGGTACGGCGGAGGGTAAGGTGTGGGGCTGCCGGTGGGTTTCCGTTCCGGTCTAGGGTTAGGGTTAGGGAACGGCAAGCCTGAGGGCACAGGAGAGGGTGCGGACACGTGCTAGGGTCGGGGCACGTGCGGACGCGCGGGTCAGTGTCCGCGTATGGATGAGGATGAGGGAACGGCGGAGGGTAAGGTGTGGGGCTGCCGGTGGGTTTCCGTTCCGGGCTAGGGTTAGGGTTAGGGAACGGCAAGGCTGAGGGCACAGGTGAGGGTGCGGACACGTGCTAGTGTCGGGGCACGTGTGGACGCGAGGGTCAGTGTCCGCGTACGGATGAGGATGAGGGTACAGCGGAGGCTAAGGTGTGGGGCTGCCGGTGGGTTTCCGTTCCGGGCTATGGTTAGGGTTAGGGAACGGCAAGGCTGAGGGCACAGGTGAGGGTGCGGACACGTGCTAGGGTCGGGGCACGTGCGGACGCGTGGGTCAGTGTCCGCGTACGGATTAGGATGAAGGTACGGCGGAGGCTAAGGTGTGGGGCTGCCGGTGGGTTTCCGTTCCGGGCTAGGGTTAGGGTTAGGGAACGGCAAGGCTGAGGGCACAGGTGAGGGTGCGGACACGTGCTAGGGTCGGGGCACATGCGGACGCGTGGGTCAGTGTCCGCGTACGGATTAGGATGAGGGTACGGCGGAGGCTAAGGTGTGGGGCTGCCGGTGGGTTTCCGTTCCGGGCTAGGGTTAGGGTTAGGGAACGGCAAGGCTGAGGGCACAGGTGAGGGTGCGGACACGTGCTAAGGTCGGGGCACGTGCGGAAGCGCGGGTCAGTGTCCGCGTACGGATTAGGATCAGGGTACGTCGGAAGCTAAGGTGTGAGGCTGCCGGTGGGTTTCCGTTCCGGGCTAGGGTTAGGGTTAGGGAATTGCAAGGCTGAGGGCACAGGTGAGGGTGCGGACACGTGCTAGGGTCGGGGTACGTGCGGACGCGCGGGTCAGTGTCCGCGTACGGATTAGGATGAGGGTACGGCGGAGGCTAAGGTGTGGGGCTGCCCGTGGGTTTCCGTTCCGGGTTAGGGTTAGGGTTAGGGAACGGCAAGGCTGAGGGCACAGGTGAGGGTGCGGACACGTGCTAGAGTCGGGGCACGTGCGGACGCGCGGGTCAGTGTCCGCGTACGGATTAGGATGAGGGTACGGCGGAGGCTAAGGTGTGGGGCTGCCGGTGGGTTTCCGTTCCGGGCTAGGGTTAGGGTTAGGGAACGGCAAGGCTGAGGGCACAGGTGAGGGTGCGGACACGTGCTAGGGTCGGGGCACGTGCGGACGCGCGGGTCAGTGTCCGCGTACGGATTAGGATGAGGGTACGTCAGAGGCTAAGGTGTGAGGCTGCCGGTTGGTTTCCGTTCCGGGCTAGGGTTAGGGTTAGGGAACGGCAAGGCTGAGGGCACAGGTGAGGGTGCGGACACGTGCTAGGGTCGGGGCACGTGCGGACGCGCGGGTCAGTGTCCGCGTACGGATTAGGATGAGGGTACGGCGGAGGCTAAGGTGTGGGGCTGCCGGTGGGTTTCCGTTCCGGGCTAGGTTTAGGGTTAGGGAACGGCAAGGCTGAGGGCACAGGTGAGGGTGCGGACACGTGCTAGGGTCGGGGCACGTGCGGACACGCGGGTCAGTGTCCGCGTACGGATTAGGATGAGGGTACGGCGGAGGGTAAGGTGTGGGGCTGCCGGTGGGTTTCCGATCCGGTCTAGGGTTAGGGTTAGGGAACGGCAAGGCTGAGGGCACAGGAGAGGGTGCGGACACGTGCTAGGGTCGGGGCACGTGCGGACGCGCGGGTCAGTGTCCGCGTACGGATTAGGATGAAGGTACGGCGGAGGCTAAGGTGTGGGGCTGCCGGTGGGTTTCCGTTCCGGGCTAGGGTTAGGGTTAGGAAACGGCAAGGCTGAGGGCACAGGTGAGGGTGCGGACACGTGCTAGGGTCGGGGCACGTGCGGACGCGCGGGTCAGTGTCCGCGTACGGATTAGGATGAGGGTACGGCAGAGGCTAAGGTGTGGGGCTGCCGGTGGGTTTCCGTTCCGGGCTAGGGTTAGGGTTAGGGAACGGCAAGGCTGAGGGCACAGGTGAGGGTGCGGACACGTGCTAGGGTCGGGGCACGTGCGGAAGCGCGGGTCAGTGTCCGCGTACGGATTAGGATCAGGGTACGTCGGAGGCTAAGGTGTGAGGCTGCCGGTGGGTTTCCGTTCCGGGCTAGGGTTAGGGTTAGGGAATTGCAAGGCTGAGGGCACAGGTGAGGGTGCGGACACGTGCTAGGGTCGGGGCACGTGCGGACGCGCGGGTCAGTGTCCGCGTACGGATTAGGATGAGGGTACGGCGGAGGCTAAGGTGTGGGGATGCCCGTGGGTTTCCGTTCCGGGCTAGGGTTAGGGTTAGGTAACGGCAAGGCTGAGGGCACAGGTGATGGTGCGGACACGTGCTAGGGTCGGGGCACGTGCGGACGCACGGGTCAGTGTCCGCGTACGGATTAGGATGAGGGTACGGCGGAGGCTAAGGTGTGGGGCTGCCGGTGGGTTTCCCGTCCGGGCTAGGTTTAGGGTTAGGGAACGGCAAGGCTGAGGGCACAGGTGAGGGTGCGGACACGTGCTAGGGTCGGGGCACGTGCGGACGCGCGGGTCAGTGTCCGCGTACGGATTAGGATGAGGGTACGGCGGAGGCTAAGGTGTGGGGCTGCCGGTGGGTTTCCGTTCCGGGCTAGGGTTAGGGTTAGGGACCGACAAGGCTGAGGGCACAGGTGAGGGTGCGGACACGTGCTAGGTTCGGGGCACGTGCGGACGCGCGGGTCAGTGTCCGCGTACGGATTAGGATGAGGGTACGGCGGAGGCTAAGGTGTGGGGCTGCCGGTGGGTTTCCGTTCCGGGCTAGGGTTAGGGTTAGGGAACGGCAAGGCTGAGGGCACAGGTGAGGGTGCGGACACGTGCTAGGGTCGGGGCACGTGCGGACGCGCGGGTCAGTGTCCGCGTACGGATTAGGATGAGGGTACGGCGGAGGCTAAGGTGTGGGGCTGCCGGTGGGTTTCCGTTCCGGGCTAGGGTTAGGGTTAGGGAACGGCAAGGCTGAGGGCACAGGTGAGGGTGCGGACGCGTGCTAGGGTCGGGGCACGTGCGGACGCGCGGGTCAGTGTCCGCGTACGGATTAGGATGAGGGTACGGCGGAGGCTAAGGTGTGGGGCTGCCGGTGGGTTTCCGTTCCGGGCTAGGGTTAGGGTTAGGGAACGGCAAGGCTGAGGGCACAGGTGAGGGTGCGGACACGTGCTAGGGTCGGGGCACGTGCGGACACGCGGGTCAGTGTCCGCGTACGGATTAGGATGAGGGTACGGCGGAGGCTAAGGTGTGGGGCTGCCAGTGGCTTTCCCTTCCGGGCTAGGGTTAGGGTTAGGGAACGGCAAGGCTGAGGGCACAGGTGAGGGTGCGGACACGTGCTAGGGTCGGGGCACGTGCGGACGCGTGGGTCAGTGTCCGCGTACGGATTAGGATGAGGGTACGGTGGAGGCTAAGGTGTGGGGCTGCCGGTGGGTTTCCGTTCCGGGCTAGGGTTAGGGTTAGGGAACGGCAAGGCTGAGGGCACAGGTGAGGGTGCGGACACGTGCTAGGGTCGTGGCACGTGCGGACGCGCGGGTCAGTGTCCGCGTACGGATTAGGATGAGGGTACGGCGGAGGCTAAGGTGTGGGGCTGCCGGTGGGTTTCCGTTCCGGGCTAGGGTTAGGGTTAGGGAACGGCAAGGCTGAGGGTACAGGTGAGGGTGCGGAGACGTGCTAGGGTCGGGGCAAGTGCGGAAGCGCGGGTCAGTGTCCGCGTACGGATTAGGATCAGGGTACGTCGGAGGCTAAGGTGTGAGGCTGCCGGTGGGTTTCCGTTCCGGGCTAGGGTTAGGGTTAGGGAATTGCAAGGCTAAGGGCACAGGTGAGGGTGCGGACACGTGCTAGGGTCGGGGCACGTGCGGACGCGTGGGTCAGTGTCCGCGTACGGATTAGGATGAGGGTACGGCGGAGGCTAAGGTGTGGGGCTGCCGGTGGGTTTCCGTTCCGGGCTAGGGTTAGGGTTAGGGAACGGCAAGGCTGAGGGCACAGGTGAGGGTGCGGACACGTGCTAGGGTCGGGGCACGTGCGGACGCGCGGGTCAGTGTCCGCGTACGGATTAGGATGAGGGTACGGCGGAGGCTAAGGTGTGGGGCTGCCGGTGGGTTTCCGTTCCGGGCTAGGGTTAGGGTTAGGGAACGGCAAGGCTGAGGGCACAGGTGAGGGTGCGGACACGTGCTAGGGTCGGGGCACGTGCGGACGCGCGGGTCAGTGTCCGCGTACGGATTAGGATGAGGGTACGGCGGAGGCTAAGGTGTGGGGCTGCCGGTGGGTTTCCGTTCCGGGCTAGGGTTAGGGTTAGGGAACGGCAAGGCTGAGGGCACAGGTGAGGGTGCGGACACGTGCTAGGGTCGGGGCACGTGCGGACGCGCGGGTCAGTGTCCGCGTACGGATTAGGATGATGGTACGGCGGAGGCTAAGGTGTGGGGCTGCCGGTGGGTTTCCCTTCCGGGCTAGGGTTAGGGTTAGGGAACGGCAAGGCTGAGGGCACAGGTGAGGGTGCGGACACGTGCTAGGTTCGGGGCACGTGCAGGCTCGCGGGTCAGTGTCCGCGTACGGATTAGGATGAAGGTACGGCGGAGGCTAAGGTGTGGGGCTGCCGGTGGGTTTCCGTTCCGGGCTAGGGTTAGGGTTAGGGAACGGCAAGGCTGAGGGCACAGGTGAGGTTGCGGACACGTGCTAGGGTCGGGGCACGTGCGAACGCGCGGGTCAGTGTCCGCGTACGGATTAGGATGAGGGTATGGCGGAGGCTAAGGTGTGGGGCTGCCGGTGGGTTTCCGTTCCGGGCTAGGGTTAGGGTTAGGGAACGGCAAGGCTGAGGGAACAGGTGAGGGTGCGGACACGTGCTAGGGTCGGGGCACGTGCGGACGCGCGGGTCAGTGTCCGCGTACGGATTAAGATGAGGGTACGGCGGAGGCTAAGGTGTGGGGCTGCCGGTGGGTTTCCGTTCCGGGCTAGGGTTAGGGTTAGGGAACGGCAAGGCTGAGGGCACAGGTGAGGGTGCGGACACGTGCTAGGGTCGGGGCACGTGCGGACGCGCGGGTCAGTGTCCGCGTACGGATTAGGATGAGGGTACGGCGGAGGCTAAGGTGTGGGGCTGCCGGTGGGTTTCCGTTCCGGGCTAGGGTTAGGGTTAGGGAACGGCAAGGCTGAGGGCACAGGTGAGGGTGCGGACACGTGCTAGGGTCGGGGCACGTGCGGAAGCGCGGGTCAGTGTCCGCGTACGGATTAGGATGAGGGTACGGCGGAGGCTAAGGTGTGGGGCTGCCGGTGGGTTTCCCTTCCGGGCTAGGGTTAGGGTTAGGGAACGGCAAGGCTGAGGGCACAGGGGAGGGTGCAGATACGTGCTAGGGTCGGGGCACGTGCGGACGCGCGGGTCAGTGTCCGCGTACGGATTAGGATGAGGGTACGGCGGAGGCTAAGGTGTGGGGCTGCCGGTGGGTTTCCGTTCCGGGCTAGGGTTAGGGTTAGGGAACGGCAAGGCTGAGGGCACAGGTGAGGGTGCGGACACGTGCTAGGGTCGGGGCACGTGCGGACGCGCGGGTCATTGTCCGCGTACGGATTAGGATGAGGGTACGGCGGAGGCTAAGGTGTGGGGCTGCCGGTGGGTTTCCAATCCGGGCTAGGGTTAGGGTTAGGGAACGGCAAGGCTGAGGGCACAGGTGAGGGTGCGGACACGTGCTAGGGTCGGGGCACGTGCGTATGTGCGGGTCAGTGTCCGCGTACAGATGAGGATGAGGGTACGGCGGAGGGTAAGGTGTGGGGCTGCCGGTGGGATTCCGTTCCGGGCTAGGGTTAGGGTTAGGGAACGGCAAGGCTGAGGGCACAGGTGAGGGTGCGGACACGTGCTAGGGTCGGGGCACGTGCGGACGCGCGGGTCAGTGTCCGCGTACGGATGAGGATGAGGGTACGGCGGAGGCTAAGGTGTGGGTCTGCCGGTGGGTTTCCGTTCCGGGCTAGGGTTAGGGTTAGGGAACGGCAAGGC
The DNA here is from genome assembly GCF_949752795.1 of Hyperoodon ampullatus. Lineage (NCBI taxonomy): Eukaryota > Metazoa > Chordata > Mammalia > Artiodactyla > Ziphiidae > Hyperoodon > Hyperoodon ampullatus. The sequence goes on along the minus strand of NC_136932.1, from coordinate 561,938 downwards.
TGAGGGCACAGGTGAGGGTGCGGACACGTGCTAGGGTCGGTGCACGTGCGGACGCGCGGGTCAGTGTCCGCGTACGGATTAGGATGAGGGTACGGCGGGGGCTAAGGTGTGGGGCTGCCAGTGGGTTTCCCTTCCGGGCTAGGGTTAGGGTTAGGGAACGGCAAGGCTGAGGGCACAGGTGAGGGTGCGGACACGTGCTAGGGTCGGGGCACGTGCGGACGCGCGGGTCAGTGTCCGCATACGGATTAGGATGAGGGTACGGCGGGGGCTAAGGTGTGGGGCTGCCGGTGGGTTTCCGTTCCGGGCTAGGGTTAGGGTTAGGGAACGGCAAGGCTGAGGGCACAGGTGAGGGTGCGGACACGTGCTAGGGTCGGGGCACGTGCGGACGTGTGGGTCAGTGTCCGCGTACGGATTAGGATGAGCGTACGGCGGAGGCTAAGGTGTGGGGCTGCCGGTGGGTTTCCGTTCCGGGCTAGGGTTAGGGTTAGGGAACGGCAAGGCTGAGGGCACAGGTGAGGGGGCGGACACGTGCTAGGGTCGGGGCACGTGCGGATGCGCGGGTCAGTGTCCGCGTACGGATAAGGATGAGGTTACGGCGGGGGCTAAGGTGTGGGGCTGCCAGTGGGTTTCCCTTCCGGGGTAGGGTTAGGGTTAGGGAACGGCAAGGATGAGGGCACAGGTGAGGGTGCGGACACGTGCTAGGGTCAGGGCACGTGCGGACGCGCGGGTCAGTGTCCGCGTACGGATTAGGATGAGGGTACGGCGGAGGCTAAGGTGTGGGGCTGCCGGTGGGTTTCCGTTCCGGGCTAGGGTTAGGGTTAGGGAACGGCAAGGCTGAGGGCACAGGCGATGTTGCGGACACGTGCTAGGGTCGGGGCACGTGCGGACGCGCGGGTCAGTGTCCGCGTACGGATTAGGATGAGGGTACGGCGGAGGCTAAGGTGTGGGGCTGCCGGTGGGTTTCCGTTCTGGGCTAGGGCTAGGGTTAGGGAACGGCAAGGCTGAGGGCACAGGTGAGGGTGCGGACACGTGCTAGGGTCGGGGCACGTGCGGACGCGCGGGTCAGTGTCCGAGTACGGATTAGGATGAGGGTACGGTGGAGGCTAAGGTGTGGGGCTGCCAGTGGGTTTCCGTTCCGGGCTAGGGTTAGGGTTAGGGAACGGCAAGGCTGAGGGCACAGGAGAGGGTGCGGACACGTGCTAGGGTCGGGGCACGTGCGGACGCGCGGGTCAGTGTCCGCGTACGGATGAGGATGAGGGTACGGCGGAGGCTAAGGTGTGGGGCTGCCGGTGGGTTTCCGTTCCGGGCTAGGGTTAGGGTTAGGGAACGGCAAGGCTGAGGGCACAGGTGAGGGTGCGGACACGTGCTAGGGTCGGGGCACGTGCGGACGCGCGGGTCAGTGTCCGCGTACGGATTAGGATGAGGGTACGTCAGAGGCTAAGGTGTGAGGCTGCCGGTGGGTTTCCGTTCCCGGCTAGGGTTAGGGTTAGGGAACGGCAAGGCTGAGGGCACAGGTGAGGGTGCGGACACGTGCTAGGGTCGTGGCACGTGCGGACACGCGGGTCAGTGTCCGCGTACGGATTAGGATGAGGGTACGGCGGAGGCTAAGGTGTGGGGCTGCCGGTGGGTTTCCGTTCCGGGCTAGGTTTAGGGTTAGGGAACGGCAAGGCTGAGGGCACAGGTGAGGGTGCGGACACGTGCTAGGGTCGGGGCACGTGCGGACGCGCGGGTCAGTGTCCGCGTACGGATTAGGATGAGGGTACGGCGGAGGGTAAGGTGTGGGGCTGCCGGTGGGTTTCCGTTCCGGTCTAGGGTTAGGGTTAGGGAACGGCAAGGCTGAGGGCACAGGAGAGGGTGCGGACACGTGCTAGGGTCGGGGCACGTGCGGACGCGCGGGTCAGTGTCCGCGTATGGATGAGGATGAGGGAGCGGCGGAGGGTAAGGTGTGGGGCTGCCGGTGGGTTTCCGTTCCGGGCTAGGGTTAGGGTTAGGGAACGGCAAGGCTGAGGGCACAGGTGAGGGTGCGGACACGTGCTAGGTTCGGGGCACGTGTGGACGCGAGGGTCAGTGTCCGCGTACGGATGAGGATGAGGGTACAGCGGAGGCTAAGGTGTGGGGCTGCCGGTGGGTTTCCGTTCCGGGCTAGGGTTAGGGTTAGGGAACGGCAAGGCTGAGGGCACAGGTGAGGGTGCGGACACGTGCTAGGGTCGGGGCACGTGCGGACGCGTGGGTCAGTGTCCGCGTACGGATTAGGATGAAGGTACGGCGGAGGCTAAGGTGTGGGGCTGCCGGTGGGTTTCCGTTCCGGGCTAGGGTTAGGGTTAGGGAACGGCAAGGCTGAGGGCACAGGTGAGGGTGCGGACACGTGCTAGGGTCGGGGCACGTGCGGACGCGCGGGTCAGTGTCCGCGTACGGATTAGGATGAGGGTACGGCGGAGGCTAAGGTGTGGGGCTGCCGGTGGGTTTCCGTTCCGGGCTAGGGTTAGGGTTAGGGAACGGCAAGGCTGAGGGCACAGGTGAGGGTGCGGACACGTGCTAGGGTCGGGGCACGTGCGGAAGCGCGGGTCAGTGTCCGCGTACGGATTAGGATCAGGGTACGTCGGAAGCTAAGGTGTGAGGCTGCCGGTGGGTTTCCGTTCCGGGCTAGGGTTAGGGTTAGGGAATTGCAAGGCTGAGGGCACAGGTGAGGGTGCGGACACGTGCTAGGGTCGGGGCACGTGCGGACGCGCGGGTCAGTGTCCGCGTACGGATTAGGATGAGGGTACGGCGGAGGCTAAGGTGTGGGGCTGCCGGTGGGTTTCCGTTCCGGGCTAGGGTTAGGGTTAGGGAACGGCAAGGCTGAGGGCACAGGTGAGGGTGCGGACACGTGCTAGGGTCGGGGCATGTGCGGACGCGCGGGTCAGTGTCCGCGTACGGATTAGGATGAGGGTACGTCAGAGGCTAAGGTGTGAGGCTGCCGGTTGGTTTCCGTTCCGGGCTAGGGTTAGGGTTAGGGAACGGCAAGGCTGAGGGCACAGGTGAGGGTGCGGACACGTGCTAGGGTCGGGGCACGTGCGGACGCGCGGGTCAGTGTCCGCGTACGGATTAGGATGAGGGTACGGCGGAGGCTAAGGTGTGGGGCTGCCGGTGGGTTTCCGTTCCGGGCTAGGTTTAGGGTTAGGGAACGGCAAGGCTGAGGGCACAGGTGAGGGTGCGGACACGTGCTAGGGTCGGGGCACGTGCGGACGCGCGGGTCAGTGTCCGCGTACGGATTAGGATGAGGGTACGGCGGAGGGTAAGGTGTGGGGCTGCCGGTGGGTTTCCGATCCGGTCTAGGGTTAGGGTTAGGGAAAGGCAAGGCTGAGGGCACAGGAGAGGGTGCGGACACGTGCTAGGGTCGGGGCACGTGCGGACGCGCGGGTCAGTGTCCGCGTACGGATTAGGATGAAGGTACGGCGGAGGCTAAGGTGTGGGGCTGCCGGTGGGTTTCCGTTCCGGGCTAGGTTTAGGGTTAGGGAACGGCAAGGCTGAGGGCACAGGTGAGGGTGCGGACACGTGCTAGGGTCGGGGCACGTGCGGACGCGCGGGTCAGTGTCCGCGTACGGATTAGGATGAGGGTACGGCGGAGGGTAAGGTGTGGGGCTGCCGGTGGGTTTCCGTTCCGGTCTAGGGTTAGGGTTAGGGAACGGCAAGGCTGAGGGCACAGGAGAGGGTGCGGACACGTGCTAGGGTCGGGGCACGTGCGGACGCGCGGGTCAGTGTCCGCGTATGGATGAGGATGAGGGAGCGGCGGAGGGTAAGGTGTGGGGCTGCCGGTGGGTTTCCGTTCCGGGCTAGGGTTAGGGTTAGGGAACGGCAAGGCTGAGGGCACAGGTGAGGGTGCGGACACGTGCTAGGGTCGGGGCACGTGTGGACGCGAGGGTCAGTGTCCGTGTACGGATGAGGATGAGGGTACAGCGGAGGCTAAGGTGTGGGGCTGCCGGTGGGTTTCCGTTCCGGGCTAGGGTTAGGGTTAGGGAACGGCAAGGCTGAGGGCACAGGTGAGGGTGCGGACACGTGCTAGGGTCGGGGCACGTGCGGACGCGTGGGTCAGTGTCCGCGTACGGATTAGGATGAAGGTACGGCGGAGGCTAAGGTGTGGGGCTGCCAGTGGGTTTCCGTTCCGGGCTAGGGTTAGGGTTAGGGAACGGCAAGGCTGAGGGCACAGGTGAGGGTGCGGACACGTGCTAGGGTCGGGGCACGTGCGGACGCGCGGGTCAGTGTCCGCGTACGGATTAGGATGAGGGTACGGCGGAGGCTAAGGTGTGGGGCTGCCGGTGGGTTTCCGTTCCGGGCTAGGGTTAGGGTTAGGGAACGGCAAGGCTGAGGGCACAGGTGAGGGTGCGGACACGTGCTAGGGTCGGGGCACGTGCAGAAGCGCGGGTCAGTGTCCGCGTACGGATTAGGATCAGGGTACGTCGGAAGCTAAGGTGTGAGGCTGCCGGTGGGTTTCCATTCCGGGCTAGGGTTAGGGTTAGGGAATTGCAAGGCTCAGGGCACAGGTGAGGGTGCGGACACGTGCTAGGGTCGGGGCACGTGCGGACGCGCGGGTCAGTGTCCGCGTACGGATTAGGATGAGGGTACGGCGGAGGCTAAGGTGTGGGGCTGCCGGTGGGTTTCCGTTCCGGGCTAGGGTTAGGGTTAGGGAACGGCAAGGCTGAGGGCACAGGTGAGGGTGCGGACACGTGCTAGGGTCGGGGCACGTGCGGACGCGCGGGTCAGTGTCCGCGTACGGATTAGGATGAGGGTACTTCAGAGGCTAAGGTGTGAGGCTGCCGGTTGGTTTCCGTTCCGGGCTAGGGTTAGGGTTAGGGAACGGCAAGGCTGAGGGCACAGGTGAGGGTGCGGACACGTGCTAGGGTCGGGGCACGTGCGGACGCGCGGGTCAGTGTCCGCGTACGGATTAGGATGAGGGTACGGCGGAGGCTAAGGTGTGGGGCTGCCGGTGGGTTTCCGTTCCGGGCTAGGTTTAGGGTTAGGGAACGGCAAGGCTGAGGGCACAGGTGAGGGTGCGGACACGTGCTAGGGTAGGGGCACGTGCGGACGCGCGGGTCAGTGTCCGCGTACGGATTAGGATGAGGGTACGGCGGAGGGTAAGGTGTGGGGCTGCCGGTGGGTTTCCGATCCGGTCTAGGGTTAGGGTTAGGGAACGGCAAGGCTGAGGGCACAGGAGAGGGTGCGGACACGTGCTAGGGTCGGGGCACGTGCGGACGCGCGGGTCAGTGTCCGCGTACGGATTAGGATGAAGGTACGGCGGAGGCTAAGGTGTGGGGCTGCCGGTGGGTTTCCGTTCCGGGCTAGGGTTAGGGTTAGGAAACGGCAAGGCTGAGGGCACAGGTGAGGGTGCGGACACGTGCTAGGGTCGGGGCATGTGCGGACGCGCGGGTCAGTGTCCGCGTACGGATTAGGATGAGGGTACGGCAGAGGCTAAGGTGTGGGGCTGCCGGTGGGTTTCCGTTCCGGGCTAGGGTTAGGGTTAGGGAACGGCAAGGCTGAGGGCACAGGTGAGGGTGCGGACACGTGCTAGGGTCGGGGCACGTGCGGAAGCGCGGGTCAGTGTCCGCGTACGGATTAGGATCAGGGTACGTCGGAGGCTAAGGTTTGAGGCTGCCGGTGGGTTTCCGTTCCGGGCTAGGGTTAGGGTTAGGGAATTGCAAGGCTGAGGGCACAGGTGAGGGTGCGGACACGTGCTAGGGTCGGGGCACGTGCGGACGCGTGGGTCAGTGTCCGCGTACGGATTAGGATGAGGGTACGGCGGAGGCTAAGGTGTGGGGATGCCCGTGGGTTTCCGTTCCGGGCTAGGGTTAGGGTTAGGGAACGGCAAGGCTGAGGGCACAGGTGAGGGTGCGGACACGTGCTAGGGTCGGGGCACGTGCGGACGCGCCGGTCAGTGTCCGCGTACGGATTAGGATGAGGGTACGGCGGAGGGTAAGGTGTGGGGCTGCCGGTGGGTTTCCCGTCCGGGCTAGGTTTAGGGTTAGGGAACGGCAAGGCTGAGGGCACAGGTGAGGGTGCGGACACGTGCTAGGGTCGGGGCACGTGCGGACGCGCGGGTCAGTGTCCGCGTACGGATTAGGATGAGGGTACGGCGGAGGCTAAGGTGTGGGGCTGCCGGTGGGTTTCCGTTCCGGGCTAGGGTTAGGGTTAGGGAACGACAAGGCTGAGGGCACAGGTGAGGGTGCGGACACGTGCTAGGTTCGGGGCACGTGCGGACGCGCGGGTCAGTGTCCGCGTACGGATTAGGATGAGGGTACGGCGGAGGCTAAGGTGTGGGGCTGCCGGTGGGTTTCCGTTCCGGGCTAGGGTTAGGGTTAGGGAACGGCAAGGCTGAGGGCACAGGTGAGGGTGCGGACACGTGCTAGGGTCGGGGCACGTGCGGACGCGCGGGTCAGTGTCCGCGTACGGATTAGGATGTGGGTACGGCGGAGGCTAAGGTGTGGGGCTGCCGGTGGGTTTCCGTTCCGGGCTAGGGTTAGGGTTAGGGAACGGCAAGGCTGAGGGCACAGGTGAGGGTGCGGACACGTGCTAGGGTCGGGGCACGTGCGGACACGCGGGTCAGTGTCCGCGTACGGATTAGGATGAGGGTACGGCGGAGGCTAAGGTGTGGGGCTGCCGGTGGCTTTCCCTTCCGGGCTAGGGTTAGGGTTAGGGAACGGCAAGGCTGAGGGCACAGGTGAGGGTGCGGACACGTGCTAGGGTCGGGGCACGTGCGGACGCGCGGGTCAGTGTCCGCGTACGGATTAGGATGAGGGTACGGCGGAGGCTAAGGTGTGGGGCTGCCGGTGGGTTTCCGTTCCGGGCTAGGGTTAGGGTTAGGGAACGGCAAGGCTGAGGGCACAGGTGAGGGTGCGGACACGTGCTAGGGTTGTGGCACGTGCGGACGCGCGGGTCAGTGTCCGCGTACGGATTAGGATGAGGGTACGGCGGAGGCTAAGGTGTGGGGCTGCCGGTGTGTTTCCGTTCCGGTTAGGGTTAGGGTTAGGGAACGGCAAGGCTGAGGGCACAGGTGAGGGTGCGGACACGTGCTAGGGTCGGGGCAAGTGCGGAAGCGCGGGTCAGTGTCTGCGTACGGATTAGGATCAGGGTACGTCGGAGGCTAAGGTGTGAGGCTGCCGGTGGGTTTCCGTTCCGGGCTAGGGTTAGGGTTAGGGAATTGCAAGGCTAAGGGCACAGGTGAGGGTGCGGACACGTGCTAGGGTCGGGGCACGTGCGGACGCGCGGGTCAGTGTCCGCGTACGGATTAGGATGAGGGTACGGCGGAGGCTAAGGTGTGGGGCTGCCGGTGGGTTTCCGTTCCGGGCTAGGGTTAGGGTTAGGGAACGGCAAGGCTGAGGGCACAGGTGAGGGTGCGGACACGTGCTAGGGTCGGGGCACGTGCGGACGCGCGGGTCAGTGTCTGCGTACGGATTAGGATCAGGGTACGGCGGAGGCTAAGGTGTGGGGCTGCCGGTGGGTTTCCCGTCCGGGCTAGGGTTAGGGTTAGGGAACGGCAAGGCTGAGGGCACAGGTGAGGGTGCGGACACGTGCTAGGGTCGGGGCACGTGCGGACGCGCGGGTCAGTGTCCGCGTACGGATTAGGATGAGGGTACGGCGGAGGCTAAGGTGAGGGCCTGCCGGTGGGTTTCCGTTCCGGGCTAGGGTTAGGGTTAGGGAACGGCAAGGCTGAGGGCACAGGTGAGGGTGCGGACACGTGCTAGGGTCGGGGCACGTGCGGACGCGCGGGTCAGTGTCCGCGTACGGATTAGGATGAGGGTACGGCGGAGGCTAAGGTGTGGGGCTGCCGGTGGGTTTCCGTTCCGGGCTAGGGTTAGGGTTAGGGAACGGCAAGGCTGAGGGCACAGGTGAGGGTGCGGACACGTGCTAGGGTCGGGGCACGTGCGGACGCGCGGGTCAGTGTCCGCGTACGGATTAGGATGAGGGTACGGCGGAGGCTAAGGTGTGGGGCTGCCGGTGGGTTTCCGTTCCGGGCTAGGGTTAGGGTTAGGGAACGGCAAGGCTGAGGGCACAGGTGAGGGTGCGGACACGTGCTAGGGTCGGGGCACGTGCGGACGCGTGGGTCAGTGTCCGCGTACGGATTAGGATGAGGGTACGGCGGAGGCTAAGGTGTGGGGCTGCCGGTGGGTTTCCGTTCCGGGCTAGGGTTAGGGTTAGGGAACGGCAAGGCTGAGGGCACAGGTGAGGGTGCGGACACGTGCTAGGGTCGGGGCACGTGCGGACGCGCGGGTCAGTGTCCGCGTACGGATTAGGATGAGGGTACGGCGGAGGCTAAGGTGTGGGGCTGCCGGTGGGTTTCCCTTCCGGGCTAGGTTTAGGGTTAGGGAACGGCAAGGCTGAGGGCACAGGTGAGGGTGCGGACACGTGCTAGGGTCGGGGCACGTGCGGACGCGCGGGTCAGTGTCCGCGTACGGATTAGGATGAGGGTACGGCGGAGGCTAAGGTGTGGGGCTGCCGGTGGGTTTCCGTTCCGGGCTAGGGTTAGGGTTAGGGAACGGCAAGGCTGAGGGCACAGGTGAGGGTGCGGACACGTGCTAGGGTCGGGGCACGTGCGGACGCGCGGGTCAGTGTCCGCGTACGGATTAGGATGAGCGTACGGCGGAGGCTAAGGTGTGGGGCTGCCGGTGGGTTTCCCGTCCGGGCTAGGTTTAGGGTTAGGGAACGGCAAGGCTGAGGGCACAGGTGAGGGTGCGGACACGTGCTAGGGTCGGGGCACGTGCGGACGCGTGGGTCAGTGTCCGCGTACGGATTAGGATGAGGGTACGGCGGAGGCTAAGGTGTGGGGCTGCCGGTGGGTTTCCGTTCCGGGCTAGGGTTAGGGTTAGGGAACGGCAAGGCTGAGGGCACAGGTGAGGGTGCGGACACGTGCTAGGGTCGGGGCACGTGCGGACGCGCGGGTCAGTGTCCGCGTACGGATTAGGATGAGGGTACGGTGGAGGCTAAGGTGTGGGGCTGCCGGTGGGTTTCCGTTCCGGGCTAGGGTTAGGGTTAGGGAACGGCAAGGCTGAGGGCACAGGTGAGGGTGGGGACACGTGCTAGGGTCGGGGCACGTGCGGACGCGCGGGTCAGTGTCCGCGTACGGATTAGGATGAGGGTACGGCGGAGGCTAAGGTGTGGGGCTGCCGGTGGGTTTCCGTTCCGGGCTAGGGTTAGGGTTAGGGAACGACAAGGCTGAGGGCACAGGTGAGGGTGCGGACACGTGCTAGGTTCGGGGCACGTGCGGACTCGCGGGTCAGTGTCCGCGTACGGATTAGGATGAGGGTACGGCGGAGGCTAAGGTGTGGGGCTGCCGGTGGGTTTCCGTTCCGGGCTAGGGTTAGGGTTAGGGAACGGCAAGGCTGAGGGCACAGGTGAGGGTGCGGACACGTGCTAGGGTCGGGGCACGTGCGGACGCGCGGGTCAGTGTCCGCGTACGGATTAGGATGAGGGTACGGCGGAGGCTAAGGTGTGGGGCTGCCGGTGGGTTTCCGTTCCGGGCTAGGGTTAGGGTTAGGGAACGGCAAGGCTGAGGGCACAGGTGAGGGTGCGGACACGTGCTAGGGTCGGGGCACGTGCGGACGCGTGGGTCAGTGTCCGCGTACGGATTAGGATGAGGGTACGGTGGAGGCTAAGGTGTGGGGCTGCCGGTGGGTTTCCGTTCCGGGCTAGGATTAGGGTTAGGGAACGGCAAGGCTGAGGGCACAGGTGAGGGTGCGGACACGTGCTAGGGTCGGGGCACGTGCGGACACGCGGGTCAGTGTCCGCGTACGGATTAGGATGAGGGTACGGCGGAGGCTAAGGTGTGGGGCTGCCGGTGGGTTTCCCTTCCGGGCTAGGGTTAGGGTTAGGGAACGGCAAGGCTGAGGGCACAGGTGAGGGTGCGGACACGTGCTAGGGTCGGGGCACGTGCGGACGCGCGGGTCAGTGTCCGCGTACGGATTAGGATGAAGGTACGGCGGAGGCTAAGGTGTGGGGCTGCCGGTGGGTTTCCGTTCCGGGCTAGGGTTAGGGTTAGGGAACGGCAAGGCTGAGGGCACGGGTGAGGGTGCGGACACGTGCTAGGGTCGTGGCACGTGCGGACGCGCGGGTCAGTGTCCGCGTACGGATTAGGATGAGGGTACGGCGGAGGCTAAGGTGTGGGGCTGCCGGTGGGTTTCCGTTCCGGGCTAGGGTTAGGGTTAGGGAACGGCAAGGCTGAGGGCACAGGTGAGGGTGCGGACACGTGCTAGGGTCGGGGCAAGTGCGGAAGCGCGGGTCAGTGTCCGCGTACGGAGTAGGATCAGGGTACGTCGGAGGCTAAGGTGTGAGGCTGCCGGTGGGTTTCCGTTCCGGGCTAGGGTTAGGGTTAGGGAATTGCAATGCTAAGGGCACAGGTGAGGGTGCGGACACGTGCTAGGGTCGGGGCACGTGCGGACGCGCGGGTCAGTGTCCGCGTACGGATTAGGATGAGGGTACGGCGGAGACTAAGGTGTGGGGCTGCCGGTGGGTTTCCGTTCCGGGCTAGGGTTAGGGTTAGGGAACGGCAAAGCTGAGGGCACAGGTGAGGGTGCGGACACGTGCTAGGGTCGGGGCACGTGCGGACGCGCGGGTCAGTGTCCGCGTACGGATTAGGATGAGGGTACGGCGGAGGCTAAGGTGTGGGGCTGCCGGTGGGTTTCTGTTCCGGGCTAGGGTTAGGGTTAGGGAACGGCAAGGCTGAGGGCACAGGTGAGGGTGCGGACACGTGCTAGGGTCGGGGCACGTGCGGACGCGCGGGTCAGTGTCCGCGTACGGATTAGGATGAGGGTACGGCGGAGGCTAAGGTGTGGGGCTGCCGGTGGGTTTCCGTTCCGGGCTAGGGTTAGGGTTAGGGAACGGCAAGGCTGAGGGCACAGGTGAGGGTGCGGACACGTGCTAGGGTCGGGGCACGTGCGGACGCGCGGGTCAGTGTCCGCGTACGGATTAGGATGAGGGTACGGCGGAGGCTAAGGTGTGGGGCTGCCGGTGGGTTTCCGTTCCGGGCTAGGGTTAGGGTTAGGGAACGGCAAGGCTGAGGGCACAGGTGAGGGTGCGGACACGTGCTAGGGTCGGGGCACGTGCGGACGCGCGGGTCAGTGTCCGCGTACGGATTAGGATGAGGGTACGGCGGAGGCTAAGGTGTGGGGCTGCCGGTGGGTTTCCCTTCCGGGCTAGGGTTAGGGTTAGGGAACGGCAAGGCTGAGGGCACAGGTGAGGGTGCGGACACGTGCTAGGTTCGGGGCACGTGCAGACTCGCGGGTCAGTGTCCGCGTACGGATTAGGATGAAGGTACGGCGGAGGCTAAGGTGTGGGGCTGCCGGTGGGTTTCCGTTCCGGGCTAGGGTTAGGGTTAGGGAACGGCAAGGCTGAGGGCACAGGTGAGGTTGCGGACACGTGCTAGGGTCGGGGCACGTGCGAACGCGCGGGTCAGTGTCCGCGTACGGATTAGGATGAGGGTATGGCGGAGGCTAAGGTGTGGGGCTGCCGGTGGGTTTCCGTTCCGGGCTAGGGTTAGGGTTAGGGAACGGCAAGGCTGAGGGAACAGGTGAGGGTGCGGACACGTGCTAGGGTCGGGGCACGTGCGGACGCGCGGGTCAGTGTCCGCGTACGGATTAAGATGAGGGTACGGCGGAGGCTAAGGTGTGGGGCTGCCGGTGGGTTTCCGTTCCGGGCTAGGGTTAGGGTTAGGGAACGGCAAGGCTGAGGGCACAGGTGAGGGTGCGGACACGTGCTAGGGTCGGGGCACGTGCGGACGCGCGGGTCAGTGTCCGCGTACGGATTAGGATGAGGGTACGGCGGAGGCTAAGGTGTGGGGCTGCCGGTGGGTTTCCGTTCCGGGCTAGGGTTAGGGTTAGGGAACGGCAAGGCTGAGGGCACAGGTGAGGGTGCGGACACGTGCTAGGGTCGGGGCACGTGCGGAAGCGCGGGTCAGTGTCCGCGTACGGATTAGGATGAGGGTACGGCGGAGGCTAAGGTGTGGGGCTGCCGGTGGGTTTCCCTTCCGGGCTAGGGTTAGGGTTAGGGAACGGCAAGGCTGAGGGCACAGGGGAGGGTGCAGATACGTGCTAGGGTCGGGGCACGTGCGGACGCGCGGGTCAGTGTCCGCGTACGGATTAGGATGAGGGTACGGCGGAGGCTAAGGTGTGGGGCTGCCGGTGGGTTTCCGTTCCGGGCTAGGGTTAGGGTTAGGGAACGGCAAGGCTGAGGGCACAGGTGAGGGTGCGGACACGTGCTAGGGTCGGGGCACGTGCGGACGCGCGGGTCAGTGTCCGCGTACGGATTAGGATGAGGGTACGGCGGAGGCTAAGGTGTGGGGCTGCCGGTGGGTTTCCGATCCGGGCTAGGGTTAGGGTTAGGGAACGGCAAGGCTGAGGGCACAGGTGAGTGTGCGGACACGTGCTAGAGTCGGGGCACGTGCGTACGTGCGGGTCAGTGTCCGCGTACAGATGAGGATGAGGGTACGGCGGAGGGTAAGGTGTGGGGCTGCCGGTGGGTTTCCGTTCCGGGCTAGGGTTAGGGTTAGGGAACGGCAAGGCTGAGGGCACAGGTGAGGGTGCGGACACGTGCTAGAGTCGGGGCACGTGCGGACGCGCGGGTCAGTGTCCGCGTACGGATGAGGATGAGGGTACGGCGGAGGCTAAGGTGTGGGTCTGCCGGTGGGTTTCCGTTCCGGGCTAGGGTTAGGGTTAGGGAACGGCAAGGCTGAGGGCACAGGTGAGGGTGCGGACACGTGCTAGGGTCGGGGCACGTGCGGACGCGCGGGTCAGTGTCCGCGTATGGATTAGGATGAAGGTACGGCGGAGGCTAAGGTGTGGGGCTGCCGGTGGGTTTCCCTTCCGGGCTAGGGTTAGGGTTAGGGAACGGCAAGGCTGAGGGCACAGGTGAGGGTGCGGACACGTGCTAGGGTCGGGGCACGTGCGGACGCGCGGGTCAGTGTCCGCGTACGGATTAGGATGAGGGTACGGCGGAGGCTATGGTATGGGGCTGCCGGTGGGTTTCCGTTCCGGGCTAGGGTTAGGGTTAGGGAACGGCAAGGCTGAGGGCACAGGTGAGGGTGGGGACACGTGCTAGGGTCGGGGCACGTGCGGACGCGCGGGTCAGTGTCCGCGTACGGATTAGGATGAGGGTACGGCGGAGGCTAAGGTGTGGGGCTGCCGGTGGGTTTCCCTTCCGGGCTAGGGTTAGGGTTAGGGAACGGCAAGGCTGAGGGCACAGGTGAGGGTGCGGACACGTGCTAGGGTCGGGGCATGTGCGGACGCGCGGGTCAGTGTCCGCGTACGGATTAGGATGAGGGTACGGCGGAGGCTAAGGTGTGGGGCTGCCGGTGGGTTTCCGTTCCGGGCTAGGGTTAGGGTTAGGGAACGACAAGGCTGAGGGCACAGGTGAGGGTGCGGACACGTGCTAGATTCGGGGCACGTGCAGACTCGCGGGTCAGTGTCCGCGTACGGATTAGGATGAGGGTACGGCGGAGGCTAAGGTGTGGGGCTGCCGGTGGGTTTCCGTTCCGGGCTAGGGTTAGGGTTAGGGAACGGCAAGGCTGAGGGCACAGGTGAGGTTGCGGACACGTGCTAGGGTCGGGGCACGTGCGGACGCGCGGGTCAGTGTCCGCGTACGGATTAGGATGAGGGTACGGCGGAGGCTAAGGTGTGGGGCTGCCGGTGGGTTTCCGTTCCGGGCTAGGGTTAGGGTTAGGGAACGGCAAGGCTGAGGGAACAGGTGAGGGTGCGGACACGTGCTAGGGTCGGGGCACGTGCGGACGCGCGGGTCAGTGTCCGCGTACGGATTAAGATGAGGGTACGGCGGAGGCTAAGGTGTGGGGCTGCCGGTGGGTTTCCGTTCCGGGCTAGGGTTAGGGTTAGGGAACGGCAAGGCTGAGGGCACAGGTGAGGGTGCGGACACGTGCTAGGGTCGGGGCACGTGCGGACACGCGGGTCAGTGTCCGCGTACGGATTAGGATGAGGGTACGGCGGAGGCTAAGGTGTGGGGCTGCCGGTGGGTTTCCCTTCCGGGCTAGGGTTAGGGTTAGGGAACGGCAAGGCTGAGTGCACAGGTGAGGGTTCCGGACACGTGCTAGGGTTGGGGCACGTGCGGACGCGCGGGTCAGTGTCCGCGTACGGATTAGGATGAGGGTACGGCGGAGGCTAAGGTGTGGGGCTGCCGGTGGGTTTCCGTTCCGGGCTAGGGTTAGGGTTAGGGAACGGCAAGGCTGAGGGCACAGGTGAGGGTGCGGACACGTGCTAGGGTCGGGGCACGTGCGGACGCGCGGGTCAGTGTCCGCGTACGGATTAGGATGAGGGTACGGCGGAGGCTAAGGTGTGGGGCTGCCGGTGGGTTTCCCGTCCGGGCTAGGGTTAGGGTTAGGGAACGGCAAGGCTGAGGGCACAGGTGAGGGTGCGGACACGTGCTAGGGTCGGGGCACGTGCGGACGCGCGGGTCAGTGTCCGCGTACGGATTAGGATGAGGGTACGGTGGAGGCTAAGGTGTGGGGCTGCCGGTGGGTTTCCGTTCCGGGCTAGGGTTAGGGTTAGGGAACGGCAAGGCTGAGGGCACAGGTGAGGGTGCGGACACGTGCTAGGGTCGGGGCACGTGCGGACGCGCGGGTCAGTGTCCGCGTACGGATTAGGATGAGGGTACGGCGGAGGCTAAGGTGTGGGGCTGCCGGTGGGTTTCCCTTCCGGGCTAGGGTTAGGGTTAGGGAACGGCAAGGCTGAGGGCACAGGTGAGGGTGCGGACACGTGCTAGGGTCGGGGCACGTGCGGACGCGCGGGTCATTGTCCGCGTACGGATTAGGATGAGGGTACGGCGGAGGCTAAGGTGTGGGGCTGCCGGTGGGTTTCCAATCCGGGCTAGGGTTAGGGTTAGGGAACGGCAAGGCTGAGGGCACAGGTGAGGGTGCGGACACGTGCTAGGGTCGGGGCACGTGCGTACGTGCGGGTCAGTGTCCGCGTACGGATGAGGATGAGGGTACGGCGGAGGTTAAGGTGTGGGGCTGCCGGTGGGTTTCCGTTCCGGGGTAGGGTTAGGGTTAGGGAACGGCAAGGCTGAGGGCACAGGAGAGGGTGCGGACACGTGCTAGGGTCGGGGCACGTGCGGACGCGCGGGTCAGTGTCCGCGTACGGATGAGGATGAGGGTACGGCGGAGGGTAAGGTGTGGGGCTGCCGGTGGGTTTCCGTTCCGGGCTAGGGTTAGGGTTAGGGAACGGCAAGGCTGAGGGCACAGGTGAGGGTGCGGACACGTGCTAGGGTCGGGGCACGTGCGGACGCGCGGGTCAGTGTCCGCGTACGGATGAGGATGAGGGTACGGCGGAGGCTAAGGTGTGGGTCTGCCGGTGGGTTTCCGTTCCGGGCTAGGGTTAGGGTTAGGGAACGGCATGGCTGAGGGCACAGGTGAGGGTGCGGACACGTGCTAGGGTCGGGGCACGTGCGGACGCGCGGGTCAGTGTCCGCGTATGGATTAGGATGAAGGTACGGCGGAGGCTAAGGTGTGGGGCTGCCGGTGGGTTTCCGTTCCGGGCTAGGGTTAGGGTTAGGGAACGGCAAGGCTGAGGGCACAGGTGAGGGTGCGGACACGTGCTAGGGTCGGGGCACGTGCGGACGCGCGGGTCAGTGTCCGCGTACGGATTAGGATGAGGGTACGGCGGAGGCTAACGTGTGGGGCTGCCGGTGGGTTTCCGTTCCGGGCTAGGGTTAGGGTTAGGGAACGGCAAGGCTGAGGGCACAGGTGAGGGTGCGGACACGTGCTAGGGTCGGGGCACGTGCGGAAGCGCGGGTCAGTGTCCGCGTACGGATTAGGATGAGGGTACGGCGGAGGCTAAGGTGTGAGGCTGCCGGTGTGTTTCCGTTCCGGGCTAGGGTTAGGGTTAGGGAATTGCAAGGCTGAGGGCACAGGTGAGGGTGCGGACACGTGCTAGGGTCGGGGCACGTGCGGACGCGCGGGTCAGTGTCCGCGTACGGATTAGGATGAGGGTACGGCGGAGGCTAAGGTGTGGGGCTGCCCGTGGGTTTCCGTTCCGGGCTAGGGTTAGGGTTAGGGAACGGCAAGGCTGAGGGCACAGGTGAGGGTGTGGACATGTGCTAGGGTCGGGGCACGTGCGGACGCGTGGGTCAGTGTCCGCGTACGGATTAGGATGAGGGTACGGCGGAGGCTAAGGTGTGGGGCTGCCGGTGGGTTTCCCGTCCGGGCTAGGTTTAGGGTTAGGGAACGGCAAGGCTGAGGGCACAGGTGAGGGTGCGGACACGTGCTAGGGTCGGGGCACGTGCGGACGCGCGGGTCTGTGTCCGCGTACGGATTAGGATGAGGGTACGGCGGAGGCTAAGGTGTGGGGCTGCCGGTGGGTTTCCGTTCCGGGCTAGGGTTAGGGTTAGGGAACGGCAAGGCTGAGGGCACAGGTGAGGGTGCGGACACGTGCTAGGGTCGGGGCATGTGCGGACGCGCGGGTCAGTGTCCGCGTACGGATTAGGATGAGGGTACGGTGGAGGCTAAGGTGTGGGGCTGCCGGTGGGTTTCCGTTCCGGGCTAGGGTTAGGGTTAGGGAACGGCAAGGCTGAGGGCACAGGTGAGGGTGGGGACACGTGCTAGGGTCGGGGCACGTGCGGACGCGCGGGTCAGTGTCCGCGTACGGATTAGGATGAGGGTACGGCGGAGGCTAAGGTGTGGGGCTGCCGGTGGGTTTCCGTTCCGGGCTAGGGTTAGGGTTAGGGAACGACAAGGCTGAGGGCACAGGTGAGGGTGCGGTCACGTGCTAGGTTCAGGGCACGTGCGGACTCGCGGGTCAGTGTCCGCGTACGGATTAGGATGAGGGTACGGCTGAGGCTAAGGTGTGGGGCTGCTGGTGGGTTTCCGTTCCGGGCTAGGGTTAGGGTTAGGGAACGGCAAGGCTGAGGGCACAGGTGAGGGTGCGGACACGTGCTAGTGTCGGGGCACGTGCGGACGCGCGGGTCAGTGTCCGCGTACGGATTAGGATCAGGGTACGTCGGAGGCTAAGGTGTGAGGCTGCCGGTGGGTTTCCGTTCCGGGCTAGGGTTAGGGTTAGGGAATTGCAAGGCTAAGGGCACAGGTGAGGGTGCGGACACGTGCTAGGGTCGGGGCACGTGCGGACACGCGGGTCAGTGTCCGCGTACGGATTAGGATGAGGGTACGGCGGAGGCTAAGGTGTGGGGCTGCCGGTGGGTTTCCGTTCCGGGCTAGGGTTAGGGTTAGGGAACGGCAAGGCTGAGGGCACAGGTGAGGGTGCGGACACGTGCTAGGGTCGGGGCACGTGCGGACGCGCGGGTCAGTGTCCGCGTACGGATTAGGATGAGGGTACGGCGGAGGCTAAGGTGTGGGGCTGCCGGTGGGTTTCCCTTCCGGGCTAGGGTTAGGGTTAGGGAACGGCAAGGCTGAGGGCACAGGTGAGGGTGCGGACACGTGCTAGGGTCGGGGCACGTGAGGACGCGCGGGTCAGTGTCCGCGTACGAATTAGGATGAAGGTACGGCGGAGGCTAAGGTGTGGGGCTGCCGGTGGGTTTCCGTTCCGGGCTAGGGTTAGGGTTAGGGAACGGCAAGGCTGAGGGCACAGGTGAGGGTGCGGACACGTGCTAGGGTCGGGGCACGTGCGGACGCGCGGGTCAGTGTCCGCGTACGGATTAGGATGAGGGTACGGCGGAGGCTAAGGTGTGGGGCTGCCGGTGGGTTTCCGTTCCGGGCTAGGGTTAGGGTTAGGGAACGGCAAGGCTGAGGGCACAGGTGAGGGTGTGGACACGTGCTAGGGTCGGGGCACGTGCAGAAGCGCGGGTCAGTGTCCGCGTACGGATTAGGATCAGGGTACGTCGGAAGCTAAGGTGTGAGGCTGCCGGTGGGTTTCCGTTCCGGGCTAGGGTTAGGGTTAGGGAATTGCAAGGCTGAGGGCACAGGTGAGGGTGCGGACACGTGCTAGGGTCGGGGCACGTGCGGACGCGCGGGTCAGTGTCCGCGTACGGATTAGGATGAGGGTACGGCGGAGGCTAAGGTGTGGGGCTGCCGGTGGGTTTCCGTTCCGGGCTAGGGTTAGGGTTAGGGAACGGCAAGGCTGAGGGCACAGGTGAGGGTGCGGACACGTGCTAGGGTCGGGGCACGTGCGGACGCGCGGGTCAGTGTCCGCGTACGGATTAGGATGAGGGTACGTCAGAGGCTAAGGTGTGAGGCTGCCGGTTGGTTTCCGTTCCGGGCTAGGGTTAGGGTTAGGGAACGGCAAGGCTGAGGGCACAGGTGAGGGTGCGGACACGTGCTAGGGTCGGGGCACGTGCGGACGCGCGGGTCAGTGTCCGCGTACGGATTAGGATGAGGGTACGGCGGAGGCTAAGGTGTGGGGCTGCCGGTGGGTTTCCGTTCCGGGCTAGGTTTAGGGTTAGGGAACGGCAAGGCTGAGGGCACAGGTGAGGGTGCGGACACGTGCTAGGGTAGGGGCACGTGCGGACGCGCGGGTCAGTGTCCGCGTACGGATTAGGATGAGGGTACGGCGGAGGGTAAGGTGTGGGGCTGCCGGTGGGTTTCCGATCCGGTCTAGGGTTAGGGTTAGGGAACGGCAAGGCTGAGGGCACAGGAGAGGGTGCGGACACGTGCTAGGGTCGGGGCACGTGCGGACGCGCGGGTCAGTGTCCGCGTACGGATTAGGATGAAGGTACGGCGGAGGCTAAGGTGTGGGGCTGCCGGTGGGTTTCCGTTCCGGGCTAGGGTTAGGGTTAGGAAACGGCAAGGCTGAGGGCACAGGTGAGGGTGCGGACACGTGCTAGGGTCGGGGCATGTGCGGACGCGCGGGTCAGTGTCCGCGTACGGATTAGGATGAGGGTACGGCAGAGGCTAAGGTGTGGGGCTGCCGGTGGGTTTCCGTTCCGGGCTAGGGTTAGGGTTAGGGAACGGCAAGGCTGAGGGCACAGGTGAGGGTGCGGACACGTGCTAGGGTCGGGGCACGTGCGGAAGCGCGGGTCAGTGTCCGCGTACGGATTAGGATCAGGGTACGTCGGAGGCTAAGGTTTGAGGCTGCCGGTGGGTTTCCGTTCCGGGCTAGGGTTAGGGTTAGGGAATTGCAAGGCTGAGGGCACAGGTGAGGGTGCGGACACGTGCTAGGGTCGGGGCACGTGCGGACGCGTGGGTCAGTGTCCGCGTACGGATTAGGATGAGGGTACGGCGGAGGCTAAGGTGTGGGGATGCCCGTGGGTTTCCGTTCCGGGCTAGGGTTAGGGTTAGGGAACGGCAAGGCTGAGGGCACAGGTGATGGTGCGGACACGTGCTAGGGTCGGGGCACGTGCGGACGCGCGGGTCAGTGTCCGCGTACGGATTAGGATGAGGGTACGGCGGAGGGTAAGGTGTGGGGCTGCCGGTGGGTTTCCCGTCCGGGCTAGGTTTAGGGTTAGGGAATGGCAAGGCTGAGGGCACAGGTGAGGGTGCGGACACGTGCTAGGGTCGGGGCACGTGCGGACGCGCGGGTCAGTGTCCGCGTACGGATTAGGATGAGGGTACGGCGGAGGCTAAGGTGTGGGGCTGCCGGTGGGTTTCCGTTCCGGGCTAGGGTTAGGGTTAGGGAACGACAAGGCTGAGGGCACAGGTGAGGGTGCGGACACGTGCTAGGTTCGGGGCACGTGCGGACGCGCGGGTCAGTGTCCGCGTACGGATTAGGATGAGGGTACGGCGGAGGCTAAGGTGTGGGGCTGCCGGTGGGTTTCCGTTCCGGGCTAGGGTTAGGGTTAGGGAATGGCAAGGCTGAGGGCACAGGTGAGGGTGCGGACACGTGCTAGGGTCGGGGCACGTGCGGACGCGCGGGTCAGTGTCCGCGTACGGATTAGGATGAGGGTACGGCGGAGGCTAAGGTGTGGGGCTGCCGGTGGGTTTCCGTTCCGGGCTAGGGTTAGGGTTAGGGAACGGCAAGGCTGAGGGCACAGGTGAGGGTGCGGACACGTGCTAGGGTCGGGGCACGTGCGGACACGCGGGTCAGTGTCCGCGTACGGATTAGGATGAGGGTACGGCGGAGGCTAAGGTGTGGGGCTGCCGGTGGCTTTCCCTTCCGGGCTAGGGTTAGGGTTAGGGAACGGCAAGGCTGAGGGCACAGGTGAGGGTGCGGACACGTGCTAGGGTCGGGGCACGTGCGGACGCGCGGGTCAGTGTCCGCGTACGGATTAGGATGAGGGTACGGCGGAGGCTAAGGTGTGGGGCTGCCGGTGGGTTTCCGTTCCGGGCTAGGGTTAGGGTTAGGGAACGGCAAGGCTGAGGGCACAGGTGAGGGTGCGGACACGTGCTAGGGTTGTGGCACGTGCGGACGCGCGGGTCAGTGTCCGCGTACGGATTAGGATGAGGGTACGGCGGAGGCTAAGGTGTGGGGCTGCCGGTGGGTTTCCGTTCCGGGCTAGGGTTAGGGTTAGGGAACGGCAAGGCTGAGGGCACAGGTGAGGGTGCGGACACGTGCTAGGGTCGGGGCACGTGCGGACGCGCGGGTCAGTGTCCGCGTACGGATTAGGATGAGGGTACGGCGGAGGCTAAGGTGTGGGGCTGCCGGTGGGTTTCCCTTCCGGGCTAGGTTTAGGGTTAGGGAACGGCAAGGCTGAGGGCACAGGTGAGGGTGCGGACACGTGCTAGGGTCGGGGCATGTGCGGACGCGCGGGTCAGTGTCCGCGTACGGATTAGGATGAGGGTACGGCAGAGGCTAAGGTGTGGGGCTGCCGGTGGGTTTCCGTTCCGGGCTAGGGTTAGGGTTAGGGAACGGCAAGGCTGAGGGCACAGGTGAGGGTGCGGACACGTGCTAGGGTCGGGGCACGTGCGGACGCGCGGGTCAGTGTCCGCGTACGGATTAGGATGAGCGTACGGCGGAGGCTAAGGTGTGGGGCTGCCGGTGGGTTTCCCGTCCGGGCTAGGTTTAGGGTTAGGGAACGGCAAGGCTGAGGGCACAGGTGAGGGTGCGGACACGTGCTAGGGTCGGGGCACGTGCGGACGCGTGGGTCAGTGTCCGCGTACGGATTAGGATGAGGGTACGGCGGAGGCTAAGGTGTGGGGCTGCCGGTGGGTTTCCGTTCCGGGCTAGGGTTAGGGTTAGGGAACGGCAAGGCTGAGGGCACAGGTGAGGGTGCGGACACGTGCTAGGGTCGGGGCACGTGCGGACGCGCGGGTCAGTGTCCGCGTACGGATTAGGATGAGGGTACGGTGGAGGCTAAGGTGTGGGGCTGCCGGTGGGTTTCCGTTCCGGGCTAGGGTTAGGGTTAGGGAACGGCAAGGCTGAGGGCACAGGTGAGGGTGGGGACACGTGCTAGGGTCGGGGCACGTGCGGACGCGCGGGTCAGTGTCCGCGTACGGATTAGGATGAGGGTACGGCGGAGGCTAAGGTGTGGGGCTGCCGGTGGGTTTCCGTTCCGGGCTAGGGTTAGGGTTAGGGAACGACAAGGCTGAGGGCACAGGTGAGGGTGCGGACACGTGCTAGGTTCGGGGCACGTGCGGACTCGCGGGTCAGTGTCCGCGTACGGATTAGGATGAGGGTACGGCGGAGGCTAAGGTGTGGGGCTGCCGGTGGGTTTCCGTTCCGGGCTAGGGTTAGGGTTAGGGAACGGCAAGGCTGAGGGCACAGGTGAGGGTGCGGACACGTGCTAGGGTCGGGGCACGTGCGGACGCGCGGGTCAGTGTCCGCGTACGGATTAGGATGAGGGTACGGCGGAGGCTAAGGTGTGGGGCTGCCGGTGGGTTTCCGTTCCGGGCTAGGGTTAGGGTTAGGGAACGGCAAGGCTGAGGGCACAGGTGAGGGTGCGGACACGAGCTAGGGTCGGGGCACGTGCGGACGCGTGGATCAGTGTCCGCGTACGGATTAGGATGAGGGTACGGTGGAGGCTAAGGTGTGGGGCTGCCGGTGGGTTTCCGTTCCGGGCTAGGATTAGGGTTAGGGAACGGCAAGGCTGAGGGCACAGGTGAGGGTGCGGACACGTGCTAGGGTCGGGGCACGTGCGGACACGCGGGTCAGTGTCCGCGTACGGATTAGGATGAGGGTACGGCGGAGGCTAAGGTGTGGGGCTGCCGGTGGGTTTCCCTTCCGGGCTAGGGTTAGGGTTAGGGAACGGCAAGGCTGAGGGCACAGGTGAGGGTGCGGACACGTGCTAGGGTCGGGGCACGTGCGGACGCGCGGGTCAGTGTCCGCGTACGGATTAGGATGAAGGTACGGCGGAGGCTAAGGTGTGGGGCTGCCGGTGGGTTTCCGTTCCGGGCTAGGGTTAGGGTTAGGGAACGGCAAGGCTGAGGGCACGGGTGAAGGTGCGGACACGTGCTAGGGTCGTGGCACGTGCGGACGCGCGGGTCAGTGTCCGCGTACGGATTAGGATGAGGGTACGGCGGAGGCTAAGGTGTGGGGCTGCCGGTGGGTTTCCGTTCCGGGCTAGGGTTAGGGTTAGGGAACGGCAAGGCTGAGGGCACAGGTGAGGGTGCGGACACGTGCTAGGGTCGGGGCAAGTGCGGAAGCGCGGGTCAGTGTCCGCGTACGGAGTAGGATCAGGGTACGTCGGAGGCTAAGGTGTGAGGCTGCCGGTGGGTTTCCGTTCCGGGCTAGGGTTAGGGTTAGGGAATTGCAATGCTAAGGGCACAGGTGAGGGTGCGGACACGTGCTAGGGTCGGGGCACGTGCGGACGCGCGGGTCAGTGTCCGCGTACGGATTAGGATGAGGGTACGGCGGAGACTATGGTGTGGGGCTGCCGGTGGGTTTCCGTTCCGGGCTAGGGTTAGGGTTAGGGAACGGCAAAGCTGAGGGCACAGGTGAGGGTGCGGACACGTGCTAGGGTCGGGGCACGTGCGGACGCGCGGGTCAGTGTCCGCGTACGGATTAGGATGAGGGTACGGCGGAGGCTAAGGTGTGGGGCTGCCGGTGGGTTTCTGTTCCGGGCTAGGGTTAGGGTTAGGGAACGGCAAGGCTGAGGGCACAGGTGAGGGTGCGGACACGTGCTAGGGTCGGGGCACGTGCGGACGCGCGGGTCAGTGTCCGCGTACGGATTAGGATGAGGGTACGGCGGAGGCTAAGGTGTGGGGCTGCCGGTGGGTTTCCGTTCCGGGCTAGGGTTAGGGTTAGGGAACGGCAAGGCTGAGGGCACAGGTGAGGGTGCGGACACGTGCTAGGGTCGGGGCACGTGCGGACGCGCGGGTCAGTGTCCGCGTACGGATTAGGATGAGGGTACGGCGGAGGCTAAGGTGTGGGGCTGCCGGTGGGTTTCCGTTCCGGGCTAGGGTTAGGGTTAGGGAACGGCAAGGCTGAGGGCACAGGTGAGGGTGCGGACACGTGCTAGGGTCGGGGCACGTGCGGACGCGCGGGTCAGTGTCCGCGTACGGATTAGGATGAGGGTACGGCGGAGGCTAAGGTGTGGGGCTGCCGGTGGGTTTCCCTTCCGGGCTAGGGTTAGGGTTAGGGAACGGCAAGGCTGAGGGCACAGGTGAGGGTGCGGACACGTGCTAGGTTCGGGGCACGTGCAGACTCGCGGGTCAGTGTCCGCGTACGGATTAGGATGAAGGTACGGCGGAGGCTAAGGTGTGGGGCTGCCGGTGGGTTTCCGTTCCGGGCTAGGGTTAGGGTTAGGGAACGGCAAGGCTGAGGGCACAGGTGAGGTTGCGGACACGTGCTAGGGTCGGGGCACGTGCGAACGCGCGGGTCAGTGTCCGCGTACGGATTAGGATGAGGGTATGGCGGAGGCTAAGGTGTGGGGCTGCCGGTGGGTTTCCGTTCCGGGCTAGGGTTAGGGTTAGGGAACGGCAAGGCTGAGGGAACAGGTGAGGGTGCGGACACGTGCTAGGGTCGGGGCACGTGCGGACGCGCGGGTCAGTGTCCGCGTACGGATTAAGATGAGGGTACGGCGGAGGCTAAGGTGTGGGGCTGCCGGTGGGTTTCCGTTCCGGTCTAGGGTTAGGGTTAGGGAACGGCAAGGCTGAGGGCACAGGTGAGGGTGGGGACACGTGCTAGGGTCGGGGCACGTGCGGACGCGCGGGTCAGTGTCCGCGTACGGATTAGGATGAGGGTACGGCGGAGGCTAAGGTGTGGGGCTGCCGGTGGGTTTCCGTTCCGGGCTAGGGTTAGGGTTAGGGAACGGCAAGGCTGAGGGCACAGGTGAGGGTGCGGACACGTGCTAGGGTCGGGGCACGTGCAGAAGCGCGGGTCAGTGTCCGCGTACGGATTAGGATCAGGGTACGTCGGAAGCTAAGGTGTGAGGCTGCCGGTGGGTTTCCGTTCCGGGCTAGGGTTAGGGTTAGGGAATTGCAAGGCTGAGGGCACAGGTGAGGGTGCGGACACGTGCTAGGGTCGGGGCACGTGCGGACGCGCGGGTCAGTGTCCGCGTACGGATTAGGATGAGGGTACGGCGGAGGCTAAGGTGTGGGGCTGCCGGTGGGTTTCCGTTCCGGGCTAGGGTTAGGGTTAGGGAACGGCAAGGCTGAGGGCACAGGTGAGGGTGCGGACACGTGCTAGGGTCGGGGCACGTGCGGACGCGCGGGTCAGTGTCCGCGTACGGATTAGGATGAGGGTACGTCAGAGGCTAAGGTGTGAGGCTGCCGGTTGGTTTCCGTTCCGGGCTAGGGTTAGGGTTAGGGAACGGCAAGGCTGAGGGCACAGGTGAGGGTGCGGACACGTGCTAGGGTCGGGGCACGTGCGGACGCGCGGGTCAGTGTCCGCGTACGGATTAGGATGAGGGTACGGCGGAGGCTAAGGTGTGGGGCTGCCGGTGGGTTTCCGTTCCGGGCTAGGTTTAGGGTTAGGGAACGGCAAGGCTGAGGGCACAGGTGAGGGTGCGGACACGTGCTAGGGTAGGGGCACGTGCGGACGCGCGGGTCAGTGTCCGCGTACGGATTAGGATGAGGGTACGGCGGAGGGTAAGGTGTGGGGCTGCCGGTGGGTTTCCGATCCGGTCTAGGGTTAGGGTTAGGGAACGGCAAGGCTGAGGGCACAGGAGAGGGTGCGGACACGTGCTAGGGTCGGGGCACGTGCGGACGCGCGGGTCAGTGTCCGCGTACGGATTAGGATGAAGGTACGGCGGAGGCTAAGGTGTGGGGCTGCCGGTGGGTTTCCGTTCCGGGCTAGGGTTAGGGTTAGGAAACGGCAAGGCTGAGGGCACAGGTGAGGGTCCGGACACGTGCTAGGGTCGGGGCATGTGCGGACGCGCGGGTCAGTGTCCGCGTACGGATTAGGATGAGGGTACGGCAGAGGCTAAGGTGTGGGGCTGCCGGTGGGTTTCCGTTCCGGGCTAGGGTTAGGGTTAGGGAACGGCAAGGCTGAGGGCACAGGTGAGGGTGCGGACACGTGCTAGGGTCGGGGCACGTGCGGAAGCGCGGGTCAGTGTCCGCGTACGGATTAGGATCAGGGTACGTCGGAGGCTAAGGTTTGAGGCTGCCGGTGGGTTTCCGTTCCGGGCTAGGGTTAGGGTTAGGGAATTGCAAGGCTGAGGGCACAGGTGAGGGTGCGGACACGTGCTAGGGTCGGGGCACGTGCGGACGCGTGGGTCAGTGTCCGCGTACGGATTAGGATGAGGGTACGGCGGAGGCTAAGGTGTGGGGATGCCCGTGGGTTTCCGTTCCGGGCTAGGGTTAGGGTTAGGGAACGGCAAGGCTGAGGGCACAGGTGATGGTGCGGACACGTGCTAGGGTCGGGGCACGTGCGGACGCGCGGGACAGTGTCCGCGTACGGATTAGGATGAGGGTACGGCGGAGGGTAAGGTGTGGGGCTGCCGGTGGGTTTCCCGTCCGGGCTAGGTTTAGGGTTAGGGAATGGCAAGGCTGAGGGCACAGGTGAGGGTGCGGACACGTGCTAGGGTCGGGGCACGTGCGGACGCGCGGGTCAGTGTCCGCGTACGGATTAGGATGAGGGTACGGCGGAGGCTAAGGTGTGGGGCTGCCGGTGGGTTTCCGTTCCGGGCTAGGGTTAGGGTTAGGGAACGACAAGGCTGAGGGCACAGGTGAGGGTGCGGACACGTGCTAGGTTCGGGGCACGTGCGGACGCGCGGGTCAGTGTCCGCGTACGGATTAGGATGAGGGTACGGCGGAGGCTAAGGTGTGGGGCTGCCGGTGGGTTTCCGTTCCGGGCTAGGGTTAGGGTTAGGGAATGGCAAGGCTGAGGGCACAGGTGAGGGTGCGGACACGTGCTAGGGTCGGGGCACGTGCGGACGCGCGGGTCAGTGTCCGCGTACGGATTAGGATGAGGGTACGGCGGAGGCTAAGGTGTGGGGCTGCCGGTGGGTTTCCGTTCCGGGCTAGGGTTAGGGTTAGGGAACGGCAAGGCTGAGGGCACAGGTGAGGGTGCGGACACGTGCTAGGGTCGGGGCACGTGCGGACACGCGGGTCAGTGTCCGCGTACGGATTAGGATGAGGGTACGGCGGAGGCTAAGGTGTGGGGCTGCCGGTGGCTTTCCCTTCCGGGCTAGGGTTAGGGTTAGGGAACGGCAAGGCTGAGGGCACAGGTGAGGGTGCGGACACGTGCTAGGGTCGGGGCACGTGCGGACGCGCGGGTCAGTGTCCGCGTACGGATTAGGATGAGGGTACGGCGGAGGCTAAGGTGTGGGGCTGCCGGTGGGTTTCCGTTCCGGGCTAGGGTTAGGGTTAGGGAACGGCAAGGCTGAGGGCACAGGTGAGGGTGCGGACACGTGCTAGGGTTGTGGCACGTGCGGAAGCGCGGGTCAGTGTCCGCGTACGGATTAGGATGAGGGTACGGCGGAGGCTAAGGTGTGGGGCTGCCGGTGGGTTTCCGTTCCGGGCTAGGGTTAGGGTTAGGGAACGGCAAGGCTGAGGGCACAGGTGAGGGTGCGGACACGTGCTAGGGTCGGGGCACGTGCGGACGCGCGGGTCAGTGTCCGCGTACGGATTAGGATGAGGGTACGGCGGAGGCTAAGGTGTGGGGCTGCCGGTGGGTTTCCCTTCCGGGCTAGGTTTAGGGTTAGGGAACGGCAAGGCTGAGGGCACAGGTGAGGGTGCGGACACGTGCTAGGGTCGGGGCATGTGCGGACGCGCGGGTCAGTGTCCGCGTACGGATTAGGATGAGGGTACGGCGGAGGCTAAGGTGTGGGGCTGCCGGTGGGTTTCCGTTCCGGGCTAGGGTTAGGGTTAGGGAACGGCAAGGCTGAGGGCACAGGTGAGGGTGCGGACACGTGCTAGGGTCGGGGCACGTGCGGACGCGCGGGTCAGTGTCCGCGTACGGATTAGGATGAGCGTACGGCGGAGGCTAAGGTGTGGGGCTGCCGGTGGGTTTCCCGTCCGGGCTAGGTTTAGGGTTAGGGAACGGCAAGGCTGAGGGCACAGGTGAGGGTGCGGACACGTGCTAGGGTCGGGGCACGTGCGGACGCGTGGGTCAGTGTCCGCGTACGGATTAGGATGAGGGTACGGCGGAGGCTAAGGTGTGGGGCTGCCGGTGGGTTTCCGTTCCGGGCTAGGGTTAGGGTTAGGGAACGGCAAGGCTGAGGGCACAGGTGAGGGTGCGGACACGTGCTAGGGTCGGGGCACGTGCGGACGCGCGGGTCAGTGTCCGCGTACGGATTAGGATGAGGGTACGGTGGAGGCTAAGGTGTGGGGCTGCCGGTGGGTTTCCGTTCCGGGCTAGGGTTAGGGTTAGGGAACGGCAAGGCTGAGGGCACAGGTGAGGGTGGGGACACGTGCTAGGGTCGGGGCACGTGCGGACGCGCGGGTCAGTGTCCGCGTACGGATTAGGATGAGGGTACGGCGGAGGCTAAGGTGTGGGGCTGCCGGTGGGTTTCCGTTCCGGGCTAGGGTTAGGGTTAGGGAACGACAAGGCTGAGGGCACAGGTGAGGGTGCGGACACGTGCTAGGTTCGGGGCACGTGCGGACTCGCGGGTCAGTGTCCGCGTACGGATTAGGATGAGGGTACGGCGGAGGCTAAGGTGTGGGGCTGCCGGTGGGTTTCCGTTCCGGGCTAGGGTTAGGGTTAGGGAACGGCAAGGCTGAGGGCACAGGTGAGGGTGCGGACACGTGCTAGGGTCGGGGCACGTGCGGACGCGCGGGTCAGTGTCCGCGTACGGATTAGGATGAGGGTACGGCGGAGGCTAAGGTGTGGGGCTGCCGGTGGGTTTCCGTTCCGGGCTAGGGTTAGGGTTAGGGAACGGCAAGGCTGAGGGCACAGGTGAGGGTGCGGACACGAGCTAGGGTCGGGGCACGTGCGGACGCGTGGGTCAGTGTCCGCGTACGGATTAGGATGAGGGTACGGTGGAGGCTAAGGTGTGGGGCTGCCGGTGGGTTTCCGTTCCGGGCTAGGATTAGGGTTAGGGAACGGCAAGGCTGAGGGCACAGGTGAGGGTGCGGACACGTGCTAGGGTCGGGGCACGTGCGGACACGCGGGTCAGTGTCCGCGTACGGATTAGGATGAGGGTACGGCGGAGGCTAAGGTGTGGGGCTGCCGGTGGGTTTCCCTTCCGGGCTAGGGTTAGGGTTAGGGAACGGCAAGGCTGAGGGCACAGGTGAGGGTGCGGACACGTGCTAGGGTCGGGGCACGTGCGGACGCGCGGGTCAGTGTCCGCGTACGGATTAGGATGAAGGTACGGCGGAGGCTAAGGTGTGGGGCTGCCGGTGGGTTTCCGTTCCGGGCTAGGGTTAGGGTTAGGGAACGGCAAGGCTGAGGGCACGGGTGAGGGTGCGGACACGTGCTAGGGTCGTGGCACGTGCGGACGCGCGGGTCAGTGTCCGCGTACGGATTAGGATGAGGGTACGGCGGAGGCTAAGGTGTGGGGCTGCCGGTGGGTTTCCGTTCCGGGCTAGGGTTAGGGTTAGGGAACGGCAAGGCTGAGGGCACAGGTGAGGGTGCGGACACGTGCTAGGGTCGGGGCAAGTGCGGAAGCGCGGGTCAGTGTCCGCGTACGGAGTAGGATCAGGGTACGTCGGAGGCTAAGGTGTGAGGCTGCCGGTGGGTTTCCGTTCCGGGCTAGGGTTAGGGTTAGGGAATTGCAATGCTAAGGGCACAGGTGAGGGTGCGGACACGTGCTAGGGTCGGGGCACGTGCGGACGCGCGGGTCAGTGTCCGCGTACGGATTAGGATGAGGGTACGGCGGAGACTAAGGTGTGGGGCTGCCGGTGGGTTTCCGTTCCGGGCTAGGGTTAGGGTTAGGGAACGGCAAAGCTGAGGGCACAGGTGAGGGTGCGGACACGTGCTAGGGTCGGGGCACGTGCGGA
Source organism: Hyperoodon ampullatus (assembly GCF_949752795.1). NCBI lineage: Eukaryota > Metazoa > Chordata > Mammalia > Artiodactyla > Ziphiidae > Hyperoodon > Hyperoodon ampullatus. The sequence continues at coordinate 532,828 of NC_136932.1, read as the reverse complement.
CGCGCGGGTCAGTGTCCGCGTACGGATTAGGATGAGGGTACGGCGGAGGCTAAGGTGTGGGGCTGCCGGTGGGTTTCTGTTCCGGGCTAGGGTTAGGGTTAGGGAACGGCAAGGCTGAGGGCACAGGTGAGGGTGCGGACACGTGCTAGGGTCGGGGCACGTGCGGACGCGCGGGTCAGTGTCCGCGTACGGATTAGGATGAGGGTACGGCGGAGGCTAAGGTGTGGGGCTGCCGGTGTGTTTCCGTTCCGGGCTAGGGTTAGGGTTAGGGAACGGCAAGGCTGAGGGCACAGGTGAGGGTGCGGACACGTGCTAGGGTCGGGGCACGTGCGGACGCGCGGGTCAGTGTCCGCGTACGGATTAGGATGAGGGTACGGCGGAGGCTAAGGTGTGGGGCTGCCGGTGGGTTTCCGTTCCGGGCTAGGGTTAGGGTTAGGGAACGGCAAGGCTGAGGGCACAGGTGAGGGTGCGGACACGTGCTAGGGTCGGGGCACGTGCGGACGCGCGGGTCAGTGTCCGCGTACGGATTAGGATGAGGGTACGGCGGAGGCTAAGGTGTGGGGCTGCCGGTGGGTTTCCCTTCCGGGCTAGGGTTAGGGTTAGGGAACGGCAAGGCTGAGGGCACAGGTGAGGGTGCGGACACGTGCTAGGTTCGGGGCACGTGCAGACTCGCGGGTCAGTGTCCGCGTACGGATTAGGATGAAGGTACGGCGGAGGCTAAGGTGTGGGGCTGCCGGTGGGTTTCCGTTCCGGGCTAGGGTTAGGGTTAGGGAACGGCAAGGCTGAGGGCACAGGTGAGGTTGCGGACACGTGCTAGGGTCGGGGCACGTGCGAACGCGCGGGTCAGTGTCCGCGTACGGATTAGGATGAGGGTATGGCGGAGGCTAAGGTGTGGGGCTGCCGGTGGGTTTCCGTTCCGGGCTAGGGTTAGGGTTAGGGAACGGCAAGGCTGAGGGAACAGGTGAGGGTGCGGACACGTGCTAGGGTCGGGGCACGTGCGGACGCGCGGGTCAGTGTCCGCGTACGGATTAAGATGAGGGTACGGCGGAGGCTAAGGTGTGGGGCTGCCGGTGGGTTTCCGTTCCGGTCTAGGGTTAGGGTTAGGGAACGGCAAGGCTGAGGGCACAGGTGAGGGTGCAGACACGTGCTAGGGTCGGGGCACGTGCGGACGCGCGGGTCAGTGTCCGCGTACGGATTAGGATGAGGGTACGGCGGAGGCTAAGGTGTGGGGCTGCCGGTGGGTTTCCGTTCCGGGCTAGGGTTAGGGTTAGGGAACGGCAAGGCTGAGGGCACAGGTGAGGGTGCGGACACGTGCTAGGGTCGGGGCACGTGCGGAAGCGCGGGTCAGTGTCCGCGTACGGATTAGGATGAGGGTACGGCGGAGGCTAAGGTGTGGGGCTGCCGGTGGGTTTCCCTTCCGGGCTAGGGTTAGGGTTAGGGAACGGCAAGGCTGAGGGCACAGGGGAGGGTGCAGATACGTGCTAGGGTCGGGGCACGTGAGGACGCGCGGGTCAGTGTCCGCGTACGGATTAGGATGAGGGTACGGCGGAGGCTAAGGTGTGGGGCTGCCGGTGGCTTTCCGTTCCGGGCTAGGGTTAGGGTTAGGGAACGGCAAGGCTGAGGGCACAGGTGAGGGTGCGGACACGTGCTAGGGTCGGGGCACGTGCGGACGCGCGGGTCAGTGTCCGCGTACGGATTAGGATGAGGGTACGGCGGAGGCTAAGGTGTGGGGCTGCCGGTGGGTTTCCAATCCGGGCTAGGGTTAGGGTTAGGGAACGGCAAGGCTGAGGGCACAGGTGAGGGTGCGGACACGTGCTAGGGTCGGGGCACGTGCGTACGTGCGGGTCAGTGTCCGCGTACAGATGAGGATGAGGGTACGGCGGAGGGTAAGGTGTGGGGCTGCCGGTGGGTTTCCGTTCCGGGCTAGGGTTAGGGTTAGGGAACGGCAAGGCTGAGGGCACAGGTGAGGGTGCGGACACGTGCTAGAGTCGGGGCACGTGCGGACGCGCAGGTCAGTGTCCGCGTACGGATGAGGATGAGGGTACGGCGGAGGCTAAGGTGTGGGTCTGCCGGTGGGTTTCCGTTCCGGGCTAGGGTTAGGGTTAGGGAACGGCAAGGCTGAGGGCACAGGTGAGGGTGCGGACACGTGCTAGGGTCGGGGCACGTGCGGACGCGCGGGTCAGTGTCCGCGTATGGATTAGGATGAAGGTACGGCGGAGGCTAAGGTGTGGGGCTGCCGGTGGGTTTCCCTTCCGGGCTAGGGTTAGGGTTAGGGAACGGCAAGGCTGAGGGCACAGGTGAGGGTGCGGACACGTGCTAGGGTCGGGGCACGTGCGGACGCGCGGGTCAGTGTCCGCGTACGGATTAGGATGAGGGTACGGCGGAGGCTATGGTATGGGGCTGCCGGTGGGTTTCCGTTCCGGGCTAGGGTTAGGGTTAGGGAACGGCAAGGCTGAGGGCACAGGTGAGGGTGGGGACACGTGCTAGGGTCGGGGCACGTGCGGACGCGCGGGTCAGTGTCCGCGTACGGATTAGGATGAGGGTACGGCGGAGGCTAAGGTGTGGGGCTGCCGGTGGGTTTCCCTTCCGGGCTAGGGTTAGGGTTAGGGAACGGCAAGGCTGAGGGCACAGGTGAGGGTGCGGACACGTGCTAGGGTCGGGGCATGTGCGGACGCGCGGGTCAGTGTCCGCGTACGGATTAGGATGAGGGTACGGCGGAGGCTAAGGTGTGGGGCTGCCGGTGGGTTTCCGTTCCGGGCTAGGGTTAGGGTTAGGGAACGACAAGGCTGAGGGCACAGGTGAGGGTGCGGACACGTGCTAGATTCGGGGCACGTGCAGACTCGCGGGTCAGTGTCCGCGTACGGATTAGGATGAGGGTACGGCGGAGGCTAAGGTGTGGGGCTGCCGGTGGGTTTCCGTTCCGGGCTAGGGTTAGGGTTAGGGAACGGCAAGGCTGAGGGCACAGGTGAGGTTGCGGACACGTGCTAGGGTCGGGGCACGTGCGGACGCGCGGGTCAGTGTCCGCGTACGGATTAGGATGAGGGTACGGCGGAGGCTAAGGTGTGGGGCTGCCGGTGGGTTTCCGTTCCGGGCTAGGGTTAGGGTTAGGGAACGGCAAGGCTGAGGGAACAGGTGAGGGTGCGGACACGTGCTAGGGTCGGGGCACGTGCGGACGCGCGGGTCAGTGTCCGCGTACGGATTAAGATGAGGGTACGGCGGAGGCTAAGGTGTGGGGCTGCCGGTGGGTTTCCGTTCCGGGCTAGGGTTAGGGTTAGGGAACGGCAAGGCTGAGGGCACAGGTGAGGGTGCGGACACGTGCTAGGGTCGGGGCACGTGCGGACACGCGGGTCAGTGTCTGCGTACGGATTAGGATGAGGGTACGGCGGAGGCTAAGGTGTGGGGCTGCCGGTGGGTTTCCCTTCCGGGCTAGGGTTAGGGTTAGGGAACGGCAAGGCTGAGTGCACAGGTGAGGGTTCCGGACACGTGCTAGGGTCGGGGCACGTGCGGACGCGCGGGTCAGTGTCCGCGTACGGATTAGGATGAGGGTACGGCGGAGGCTAAGGTGTGGGGCTGCCGGTGGGTTTCCGTTCCGGGCTAGGGTTAGGGTTAGGGAACGGCAAGGCTGAGGGCACAGGTGAGGGTGCGGACACGTGCTAGGGTCGGGGCACGTGCGGACGCGCGGGTCAGTGTCCGCGTACGGATTAGGATGAGGGTACGGCGGAGGCTAAGGTGTGGGGCTGCCGGTGGGTTTCCCGTCCGGGCTAGGGTTAGGGTTAGGGAACGGCAAGGCTGAGGGCACAGGTGAGGGTGCGGACACGTGCTAGGGTCGGGGCACGTGCGGACGCGCGGGTCAGTGTCCGCGTACGGATTAGGATGAGGGTACGGTGGAGGCTAAGGTGTGGGGCTGCCGGTGGGTTTCCGTTCCGGGCTAGGGTTAGGGTTAGGGAACGGCAAGGCTGAGGGCACAGGTGAGGGTGCGGACACGTGCTAGGGTCGGGGCACGTGCGGAAGCGCGGGTCAGTGTCCGCGTACGGATTAGGATGAGGGTACGGCGGAGGCTAATGTGTGGGGCTGCCGGTGGGTTTCCCTTCCGGGCTAGGGTTAGGGTTAGGGAACGGCAAGGCTGAGGGCACAGGTGAGGGTGCGGACACGTGCTAGGGTCGGGGCACGTGCGGACGCGCGGGTCAGTGTCCGCGTACGGATTAGGATGAGGGTACGGCGGAGGCTAAGGTGTGGGGCTGCCGGTGGGTTTCCGTTCCGGGCTAGGGTTAGGGTTAGGGAACGGCAAGGCTGAGGGCACAGGTGAGGGTGCGGACACGTGCTAGGGTCGGGGCACGTGCGGACGCGCGGGTCATTGTCCGCGTACGGATTAGGATGAGGGTACGGCGGAGGCTAAGGTGTGGGGCTGCCGGTGGGTTTCCAATCCGGGCTAGGGTTAGGGTTAGGGAACGGCAAGGCTGAGGGCACAGGTGAGGGTGCGGACACGTGCTAGGGTCGGGGCACGTGCGTACGTGCGGGTCAGTGTCCGCGTACGGATGAGGATGAGGGTACGGCGGAGGTTAAGGTGTGGGGCTGCCGGTGGGTTTCCGTTCCGGGGTAGGGTTAGGGTTAGGCAACGGCAAGGCTGAGGGCACAGGAGAGGGTGCGGACACGTGCTAGGGTCGGGGCACGTGCGGACGCGCGGGTCAGTGTCCGCGTACGGATGAGGATGAGGGTACGGCGGAGGGTAAGGTGTGGGGCTGCCGGTGGGTTTCCGTTCCGGGCTAGGGTTAGGGTTAGGGAACGGCAAGGCTGAGGGCACAGGTGAGGGTGCGGACACGTGCTAGGGTCGGGGCACGTGCGGACGCGCGGGTCAGTGTCCGCGTACGGATGAGGATGAGGGTACGGCGGAGGCTAAGGTGTGGGTCTGCCGGTGGGTTTCCGTTCCGGGCTAGGGTTAGGGTTAGGGAACGGCATGGCTGAGGGCACAGGTGAGGGTGCGGACACGTGCTAGGGTCGGGGCACGTGCGGACGCGCGGGTCAGTGTCCGCGTATGGATTAGGATGAAGGTACGGCGGAGGCTAAGGTGTGGGGCTGCCGGTGGGTTTCCGTTCCGGGCTAGGGTTAGGGTTAGGGAACGGCAAGGCTGAGGGCACAGGTGAGGGTGCGGACACGTGCTAGGGTCGGGGCACGTGCGGACGCGCGGGTCAGTGTCCGCGTACGGATTAGGATGAGGGTACGGCGGAGGCTAACGTGTGGGGCTGCCGGTGGGTTTCCGTTCCGGGCTAGGGTTAGGGTTAGGGAACGGCAAGGCTGAGGGCACAGGTGAGGGTGCGGACACGTGCTAGGGTCGGGGCACGTGCGGAAGCGCGGGTCAGTGTCCGCGTACGGATTAGGATCAGGGTACGTCGGAGGCTAAGGTGTGAGGCTGCCGGTGTGTTTCCGTTCCGGGCTAGGGTTAGGGTTAGGGAATTGCAAGGCTGAGGGCACAGGTGAGGGTGCGGACACGTGCTAGGGTCGGGGCACGTGCGGACGCGCGGGTCAGTGTCCGCGTACGGATTAGGATGAGGGTACGGCGGAGGCTAAGGTGTGGGGCTGCCCGTGGGTTTCCGTTCCGGGCTAGGGTTAGGGTTAGGGAACGGCAAGGCTGAGGGCACAGGTGAGGGTGTGGACATGTGCTAGGGTCGGGGCACGTGCGGACGCGTGGGTCAGTGTCCGCGTACGGATTAGGATGAGGGTACGGCGGAGGCTAAGGTGTGGGGCTGCCGGTGGGTTTCCCGTCCGGGCTAGGTTTAGGGTTAGGGAACGGCAAGGCTGAGGGCACAGGTGAGGGTGCGGACACGTGCTAGGGTCGGGGCACGTGCGGACGCGCGGGTCAGTGTCCGCGTACGGATTAGGATGAGGGTACGGCGGAGGCTAAGGTGTGGGGCTGCCGGTGGGTTTCCGTTCCGGGCTAGGGTTAGGGTTAGGGAACGGCAAGGCTGAGGGCACAGGTGAGGGTGCGGACACGTGCTAGGGTCGGGGCATGTGCGGACGCGCGGGTCAGTGTCCGCGTACGGATTAGGATGAGGGTACGGTGGAGGCTAAGGTGTGGGGCTGCCGGTGGGTTTCCGTTCCGGGCTAGGGTTAGGGTTAGGGAACGGCAAGGCTGAGGGCACAGGTGAGGGTGGGGACACGTGCTAGGGTCGGGGCACGTGCGGACGCGCGGGTCAGTGTCCGCGTACGGATTAGGATGAGGGTACGGCGGAGGCTAAGGTGTGGGGCTGCCGGTGGGTTTCCGTTCCGGGCTAGGGTTAGGGTTAGGGAACGACAAGGCTGAGGGCACAGGTGAGGGTGCGGTCACGTGCTAGGTTCGGGGCACGTGCGGACTCGCGGGTCAGTGTCCGCGTACGGATTAGGATGAGGGTACGGCTGAGGCTAAGGTGTGGGGCTGCCGGTGGCTTTCCCTTCCGGGCTAGGGTTAGGGTTAGGGAACGGCAAGGCTGAGGGCACAGGTGAGGGTGCGGACACGTGCTAGGGTCGGGGCACGTGCGGACGCGCGGGTCAGTGTCCGCGTACGGATTAGGATGAGGGTACGGCGGAGGCTAAGGTGTGGGGCTGCCGGTGGGTTTCCGTTCCGGGCTAGGGTTAGGGTTAGGGAACGGCAAGGCTGAGGGCACAGGTGAGGGTGCGGACACGTGCTAGGGTTGTGGCACGTGCGGACGCGCGGGTCAGTGTCCGCGTACGGATTAGGATGAGGGTACGGCGGAGGCTAAGGTGTGGGGCTGCCGGTGGGTTTCCGTTCCGGGCTAGGGTTAGGGTTAGGGAACGGCAAGGCTGAGGGCACAGGTGAGGGTGCGGACACGTGCTAGGGTCGGGGCACGTGCGGACGCGCGGGTCAGTGTCCGCGTACGGATTAGGATGAGGGTACGGCGGAGGCTAAGGTGTGGGGCTGCCGGTGGGTTTCCCTTCCGGGCTAGGTTTAGGGTTAGGGAACGGCAAGGCTGAGGGCACAGGTGAGGGTGCGGACACGTGCTAGGGTCGGGGCATGTGCGGACGCGCGGGTCAGTGTCCGCGTACGGATTAGGATGAGGGTACGGCAGAGGCTAAGGTGTGGGGCTGCCGGTGGGTTTCCGTTCCGGGCTAGGGTTAGGGTTAGGGAACGGCAAGGCTGAGGGCACAGGTGAGGGTGCGGACATGTGCTAGGGTCGGGGCACGTGCGGACGCGCGGGTCAGTGTCCGCGTACGGATTAGGATGAGCGTACGGCGGAGGCTAAGGTGTGGGGCTGCCGGTGGGTTTCCCGTCCGGGCTAGGTTTAGGGTTAGGGAACGGCAAGGCTGAGGGCACAGGTGAGGGTGCGGACACGTGCTAGGGTCGGGGCACGTGCGGACGCGTGGGTCAGTGTCCGCGTACGGATTAGGATGAGGGTACGGCGGAGGCTAAGGTGTGGGGCTGCCGGTGGGTTTCCGTTCCGGGCTAGGGTTAGGGTTAGGGAACGGCAAGGCTGAGGGCACAGGTGAGGGTGCGGACACGTGCTAGGGTCGGGGCACGTGCGGACGCGCGGGTCAGTGTCCGCGTACGGATTAGGATGAGGGTACGGTGGAGGCTAAGGTGTGGGGCTGCCGGTGGGTTTCCGTTCCGGGCTAGGGTTAGGGTTAGGGAACGGCAAGGCTGAGGGCACAGGTGAGGGTGGGGACACGTGCTAGGGTCGGGGCACGTGCGGACGCGCGGGTCAGTGTCCGCGTACGGATTAGGATGAGGGTACGGCGGAGGCTAAGGTGTGGGGCTGCCGGTGGGTTTCCGTTCCGGGCTAGGGTTAGGGTTAGGGAACGACAAGGCTGAGGGCACAGGTGAGGGTGCGGACACGTGCTAGGTTCGGGGCACGTGCGGACTCGCGGGTCAGTGTCCGCGTACGGATTAGGATGAGGGTACGGCGGAGGCTAAGGTGTGGGGCTGCCGGTGGGTTTCCGTTCCGGGCTAGGGTTAGGGTTAGGGAACGGCAAGGCTGAGGGCACAGGTGAGGGTGCGGACACGTGCTAGGGTCGGGGCACGTGCGGACGCGCGGGTCAGTGTCCGCGTACGGATTAGGATGAGGGTACGGCGGAGGCTAAGGTGTGGGGCTGCCGGTGGGTTTCCGTTCCGGGCTAGGGTTAGGGTTAGGGAACGGCAAGGCTGAGGGCACAGGTGAGGGTGCGGACACGAGCTAGGGTCGGGGCACGTGCGGACGCGTGGGTCAGTGTCCGCGTACGGATTAGGATGAGGGTACGGTGGAGGCTAAGGTGTGGGGCTGCCGGTGGGTTTCCGTTCCGGGCTAGGATTAGGGTTAGGGAACGGCAAGGCTGAGGGCACAGGTGAGGGTGCGGACACGTGCTAGGATCGGGGCACGTGCGGACACGCGGGTCAGTGTCCGCGTACGGATTAGGATGAGGGTACGGCGGAGGCTAAGGTGTGGGGCTGCCGGTGGGTTTCCGTTCCGGGCTAGGGTTAGGGTTAGGGAACGGCAAGGCTGAGGGCACAGGTGAGGGTGCGGACACGTGCTAGGGTCGGGGCACGTGCGGACGCGCGGGTCAGTGTCCGCGTACGGATTAGGATGAGGGTACGGCGGAGGCTAAGGTGTGGGGCTGCCGGTGGGTTTCCCTTCCGGGCTAGGGTTAGGGTTAGGGAACGGCAAGGCTGAGGGCACAGGTGAGGGTGCGGACACGTGCTAGGGTCGGGGCACGTGAGGACGCGCGGGTCAGTGTCCGCGTACGGATTAGGATGAGGGTACGGCGGAGGCTAAGCTGTGGGGCTGCCGGTGGGTTTCCGTTCCGGGCTAGGGTTAGGGTTAGGGAACGGCAAGGCTGAGGGCACAGGTGAGGGTGCGGACACGTGCTAGGGTCGGGGCACGTGCGGACGCGCGGGTCAGTGTCCGCGTACGGATTAGGATGAGGGTACGGCGGAGGCTAAGGTGTGGGGCTCCCGGTGGGTTTCCGTTCCGGGCTAGGGTTAGGGTTAGGGAACGGCAAGGCTGAGGGCACAGGTGAGGGTGCGGACACGTGCTAGGGTCGTGGCAAGTGCGGAAGCGCGGGTCAGTGTCCGCGTACGGATTAGGATCAGGGTACATCGGAGGCTAAGGTGTGAGGCTGCCGGTGGGTTTCCGTTCCGGGCTAGGGTTAGGGTTAGGGAATTGCAAGGCTAAGGGCACAGGTGAGGGTGCGGACACGTGCTAGGGTCGGGGCACGTGCGGACACGCGGGTCAGTGTCCGCGTACGGATTAGGATGAGGGTACGGCGGAGGCTAAGGTGTGGGGCTGCCGGTGGGTTTCCGTTCCGGGCTAGGGTTAGGGTTAGGGAACGGCAAGGCTGAGGGCACAGGTGAGGGTGCGGACACGTGCTAGGGTCGGGGCACGTGCGGACGCGCGGGTCAGTGTCCGCGTACGGATTAGGATGAGGGTACGGCGGAGGCTAAGGTGTGGGGCTGCCGGTGGGTTTCCCTTCCGGGCTAGGGTTAGGGTTAGGGAACGGCAAGGCTGAGGGCACAGGTGAGGGTGCGGACACGTGCTAGGGTCGGGGCACGTGAGGACGCGCGGGTCAGTGTCCGCGTACGGATTAGGATGAGGGTACGGCGGAGGCTAAGGTGTGGGGCTGCCGGTGGGTTTCCGTTCCGGGCTAGGGTTAGGGTTAGGGAACGGCAAGGCTGAGGGCACAGGTGAGGGTGCGGACACGTGCTAGGGTCGGGGCACGTGCGGACGCGCGGGTCAGTGTCCGCGTACGGATTAGGATGAGGGTACGGCGGAGGCTAAGGTGTGGGGCTGCCGGTGGGTTTCCGTTCCGGGCTAGGGTTAGGGTTAGGGAACGGCAAGGCTGAGGGCACAGGTGAGGGGGCGGACACGTGCTAGGGTCGGGGCACGTGCGGACGCGCGGGTCAGTGTCCGCGTACGGATTAGGATGAGGGTACGGCGGGGGCTAAGGTGTGGGGCTGCCGGTGGGTTTCCGTTCCGGGCTAGGGTTAGGGTTAGGGAACGGCAAGGCTGAGGGCACAGGTCAGGGTGCGGACACGTGCTAGGGTCGGGGCACGTGCGGATGTGCGGGTCAGTGTCCGCGTACGGATTAGGATGAGGGTACGGCGGAGGCTAAGGTGTGGGGCTTCCGGTGGGTTTCTGTTCTGGGCTAGGGTTAGGGTTAGGGAACGGCAAGGCTGAGGGCACAGGTGAGGGTGCGGACACGTGCTAGGGTCGTGGCACGTGCGGACGCGCGGGTCAGTGTCCGCGTACAGATTAGGATGAGGGTACGGCGGAGGCTAAGGTGTGGGGCTGCCGGTGGGTTTCCGTTCCGGGCTAGGGTTAGGGTTAGGGAACGGCAAGGCTGAGGGCACAGGTGAGGGTGCGGACACGTGCTAGGGTCGGGGCACGTGCGGACACGCGGGTCAGTGTCCGCGTACGGATTAGGATGAGGGTACTGCGGAGGCTAAGGTGTGGGGCTGCCGGTGGGTTTCCTTTCCGGGCTAGGGTTAGGGTTAGGGAACGGCAAGGCTGAGGGCACAGGTGAGGGTGCGGACATGTGCTAGGGTCGGGGCACGTGCGGACGCGCGGGTCAGTGTCCGCATACGGATTAGGATGAGCGTAAGGCGGAGGCTAAGGTGTGGGGCTGCCGGTGGGTTTCCGTTCCGGGCTAGGGTTAGGGTTAGGGAACGGCAAGGCTGAGGGCACAGGTGAGGGTGCGGACACGTGCTAGGGTCGGGGCACGTGCGGACGCGCGGGTCAGTGTCCGCGTACGGATTAGGATGAGGGTACGGCGGAGGCTAAGGTGTGGGGCTGCCGGTGGGTTTCCCTTCCGTGCTAGGGTTAGGGTTAGGGAACGGCAAGGCTGAGGGCACTGGTGAGGGTGCGGACACGTGCTAGGGTCGCGGCACGTGTGGACGCGCGGGTCAGTGTCCGCGTACGGATGAGGATGAGGGTACGGCGGAGGCTAAGGTGTGGGGCTGCCGGTGGGTTTCCGTTCCGGGCTAGGGTTAGGGTTAGGGAACGGCAAGGCTGAGGGCACAGGTGAGGGTGCGGACACGTGCTAGGGTCGGGGCACGTGCGGACGCGCGGGTCAGTGTCCACGTACGGATTAGGATGAGGGTACGGCGGAGGCTAAGGTGTGGGGCTGCCGGTGGGTTTCCGTTCCGGGCTAGGGTTAGGGTTAGGGAACGGCAAGGCTGAGGGCACAGGTCAAGGTGCGGACACGTGCTAGGGTCGGGGCACGTGCGGACGCGCGGGTCAGTGTCCGCGTACAGATTAGGATGAGGGTACGGCGGAGGCTAAGGTGTGGGGCTGCCGGTGGGTTTCCGTTCCGGGCTAGGGTTAGGGTTAGGGAACGGCAAGGCTGAGGGCACAGGTGAGGGTGCGGACACGTGCTAGGGTCGGTGCACGTGCGGACGCGCGGGTCAGTGTCCGCGTACGGATTAGGATGAGGGAACGGCGGGGGCTAAGGTGTGGGGCTGCCAGTGGGTTTCCCTTCCGGGCTAGGGTTAGGGTTAGGGAACGGCAAGGCTGAGGGCACAGGTGAGGGTGCGGACACGTGCTAGGGTCGGGGCACGTGCGGACGCGCGGGTCAGTGTCCGCGTACGGATTAGGATGAGGGTACGTCAGAGGCTAAGGTGTGGGGCTGCCGGTTGGTTTCCGTTCCGGGCTAGGGTTAGGGTTAGGGAACGGCAAGGCTGAGGGCACAGGTGAGGGTGCGGACACGTGCTAGGGTCGGGGCACGTGCGGACGCGCGGGTCAGTGTCCGCGTACGGATTAGGATGAGGGTACGGCGGAGGCTAAGGTGTGGGGCTGCCGGTGGGTTTCCGTTCCGGGCTAGGTTTAGGGTTAGGGAACGGCAAGGCTGAGGGCACAGGTGAGGGTGCGGACACGTGCTAGGGTAGGGGCACGTGCGGACGCGCGGGTCAGTGTCCGCGTACGGATTAGGATGAGGGTACGGCGGAGGGTAAGGTGTGGGGCTGCCGGTGGGTTTCCGATCCGGTCTAGGGTTAGGGTTAGGGAACGGCAAGGCTGAGGGCACAGGAGAGGGTGCGGACACGTGCTAGGGTCGGGGCACGTGCGGACGCGCGGGTCAGTGTCCGCGTACGGATTAGGATGAAGGTACGGCGGAGGCTAAGGTGTGGGGCTGCCGGTGGGTTTCCGTTCCGGGCTAGGGTTAGGGTTAGGAAACGGCAAGGCTGAGGGCACAGGTGAGGGTGCGGACACGTGCTAGGGTCGGGGCATGTGCGGACGCGCGGTTCAGTGTCCGCGTACGGATTAGGATCAGGGTACGGCAGAGGCTAAGGTGTGGGGCTGCCGGTGGGTTTCCGTTCCGGGCTAGGGTTAGGGTTAGGGAACGGCAAGGCTGAGGGCACAGGTGAGGGTGCGGACACGTGCTAGGGTCGGGGCACGTGCGGAAGCGCGGGTCAGTGTCCGCGTACGGATTAGGATCAGGGTACGTCGGAGGCTAAGGTTTGAGGCTGCCGGTGGGTTTCCGTTCCGGGCTAGGGTTAGGGTTAGGGAATTGCAAGGCTGAGGGCACAGGTGAGGGTGCGGACACGTGCTAGGGTCGGGGCACGTGCGGACGCGTGGGTCAGTGTCCGCGTACGGATTAGGATGAGGGTACGGCGGAGGCTAAGGTGTGGGGATGCCCGTGGGTTTCCGTTCCGGGCTAGGGTTAGGGTTAGGGAACGGCAAGGCTGAGGGCACAGGTGAGGGTGCGGACACGTGCTAGGGTCGGGGCACGTGCGGACGCGCGGGTCAGTGTCCGCGTACGGATTAGGATGAGGGTACGGCGGAGGGTAAGGTGTGGGGCTGCCGGTGGGTTTCCCGTCCGGGCTAGGTTTAGGGTTAGGGAATGGCAAGGCTGAGGGCACAGGTGAGGGTGCGGACACGTGCTAGGGTCGGGGCACGTGCGGACGCGCGGGTCAGTGTCCGCGTACGGATTAGGATGAGGGTACGGCGGAGGCTAAGGTGTGGGGCTGCCGGTGGGTTTCCGTTCCGGGCTAGGGTTAGGGTTAGGGAACGACAAGGCTGAGGGCACAGGTGAGGGTGCGGACACGTGCTAGGTTCGGGGCACGTGCGGACGCGCGGGTCAGTGTCCGCGTACGGATTAGGATGAGGGTACGGCGGAGGCTAAGGTGTGGGGCTGCCGGTGGGTTTCCGTTCCGGGCTAGGGTTAGGGTTAGGGAATGGCAAGGCTGAGGGCACAGGTGAGGGTGCGGACACGTGCTAGGGTCGGGGCACGTGCGGACGCGCGGGTCAGTGTCCGCGTACGGATTAGGATGAGGGTACGGCGGAGGCTAAGGTGTGGGGCTGCCGGTGGGTTTCCGTTCCGGGCTAGGGTTAGGGTTAGGGAACGGCAAGGCTGAGGGCACAGGTGAGGGTGCGGACACGTGCTAGGGTCGGGGCACGTGCGGACGCGCGGGTCAGTGTCCGCGTACGGATTAGGATGAGGGTACGGCGGAGGCTAAGGTGTGGGGCTGCCGGTGGCTTTCCCTTCCGGGCTAGGGTTAGGGTTAGGGAACGGCAAGGCTGAGGGCACAGGTGAGGGTGCGGACACGTGCTAGGGTCGGGGCACGTGCGGACGCGCGGGTCAGTGTCCGCGTACGGATTAGGATGAGGGTACGGCGGAGGCTAAGGTGTGGGGCTGCCGGTGGGTTTCCGTTCCGGGCTAGGGTTAGGGTTAGGGAACGGCAAGGCTGAGGGCACAGGTGAGGGTGCGGACACGTGCTAGGGTTGTGGCACGTGCGGACGCGCGGGTCAGTGTCCGCGTACGGATTAGGATGAGGGTACGGCGGAGGCTAAGGTGTGGGGCTGCCGGTGGGTTTCCGTTCCGGGCTAGGGTTAGGGTTAGGGAACGGCAAGGCTGAGGGCACAGGTGAGGGTGCGGACACGTGCTAGGGTCGGCGCACGTGCGGACGAGCGGGTCAGTGTCCGCGTACGGATTAGGATGAGGGTACGGCGGAGGCTAAGGTGTGGGGCTGCCGGTGGGTTTCCCTTCCGGGCTAGGTTTAGGGTTAGGGAACGGCAAGGCTGAGGGCACAGGTGAGGGTGCGGACACGTGCTAGGGTCGGGGCATGTGCGGACGCGCGGGTCAGTGTCCGCGTACGGATTAGGATGAGGGTACGGCAGAGGCTAAGCTGTGGGGCTGCCGGTGGGTTTCCGTTCCGGGCTAGGGTTAGGGTTAGGGAACGGCAAGGCTGAGGGCACAGGTGAGGGTGCGGACACGTGCTAGGGTCGGGGCACGTGCGGACGCGCGGGTCAGTGTCCGCGTACGGATTAGGATGAGCGTACGGCGGAGGCTAAGGTGTGGGGCTGCCGGTGGGTTTCCCGTCCGGGCTAGGTTTAGGGTTAGGGAACGGCAAGGCTGAGGGCACAGGTGAGGGTGCGGACACGTGCTAGGGTCGGGGCACGTGCGGACGCGTGGGTCAGTGTCCGCGTACGGATTAGGATGAGGGTACGGCGGAGGCTAAGGTGTGGGGCTGCCGGTGGGTTTCCGTTCCGGGCTAGGGTTAGGGTTAGGGAACGGCAAGGCTGAGGGCACAGGTGAGGGTGCGGACACGTGCTAGGGTCGGGGCACGTGCGGACGCGCGGGTCAGTGTCCGCGTACGGATTAGGATGAGGGTACGGTGGAGGCTAAGGTGTGGGGCTGCCGGTGGGTTTCCGTTCCGGGCTAGGGTTAGGGTTAGGGAACGGCAAGGCTGAGGGCACAGGTGAGGGTGGGGACACGTGCTAGGGTCGGGGCACGTGCGGACGCGCGGGTCAGTGTCCGCGTACGGATTAGGATGAGGGTACGGCGGAGGCTAAGGTGTGGGGCTGCCGGTGGGTTTCCGTTCCGGGCTAGGGTTAGGGTTAGGGAACGACAAGGCTGAGGGCACAGGTGAGGGTGCGGACACGTGCTAGGTTCGGGGCACGTGCGGACTCGCGGGTCAGTGTCCGCGTACGGATTAGGATGAGGGTACGGCGGAGGCTAAGGTGTGGGGCTGCCGGTGGGTTTCCGTTCCGGGCTAGGGTTAGGGTTAGGGAACGGCAAGGCTGAGGGCACAGGTGAGGGTGCGGACACGTGCTAGGGTCGGGGCACGTGCGGACGCGCGGGTCAGTGTCCGCGTACGGATTAGGATGAGGGTACGGCGGAGGCTAAGGTGTGGGGCTGCCGGTGGGTTTCCGTTCCGGGCTAGGGTTAGGGTTAGGGAACGGCAAGGCTGAGGGCACAGGTGAGGGTGCGGACACGAGCTAGGGTCGGGGCACGTGCGGACGCGTGGGTCAGTGTCCGCGTACGGATTAGGATGAGGGTACGGTGGAGGCTAAGGTGTGGGGCTGCCGGTGGGTTTCCGTTCCGGGCTAGGATTAGGGTTAGGGAACGGCAAGGCTGAGGGCACAGGTGAGGGTGCGGACACGTGCTAGGGTCGGGGCACGTGCGGACACGCGGGTCAGTGTCCGCGTACGGATTAGGATGAGGGTACGGCGGAGGCTAAGGTGTGGGGCTGCCGGTGGGTTTCCCTTCCGGGCTAGGGTTAGGGTTAGGGAACGGCAAGGCTGAGGGCACAGGTGAGGGTGCGGACACGTGCTAGGGTCGGGGCACGTGCGGACGCGCGGGTCAGTGTCCGCGTACGGATTAGGATGAAGGTACGGCGGAGGCTAAGGTGTGGGGCTGCCGGTGGGTTTCCGTTCCGGGCTAGGGTTAGGGTTAGGGAACGGCAAGGCTGAGGGCACGGGTGAGGGTGCGGACACGTGCTAGGGTCGTGGCACGTGCGGACGCGCGGGTCAGTGTCCGCGTACGGATTAGGATGAGGGTACGGCGGAGGCTAAGGTGTGGGGCTGCCGGTGGGTTTCCGTTCCGGGCTAGGGTTAGGGTTAGGGAACGGCAAGGCTGAGGGCACAGGTGAGGGTGCGGACACGTGCTAGGGTCGGGGCAAGTGCGGAAGCGCGGGTCAGTGTCCGCGTACGGAGTAGGATCAGGGTACGTCGGAGGCTAAGGTGTGAGGCTGCCGGTGGGTTTCCGTTCCGGGCTAGGGTTAGGGTTAGGGAATTGCAATGCTAAGGGCACAGGTGAGGGTGCGGACACGTGCTAGGGTCGGGGCACGTGCGGACGCGCGGGTCAGTGTCCGCGTACGGATTAGGATGAGGGTACGGCGGAGACTAAGGTGTGGGGCTGCCGGTGGGTTTCCGTTCCGGGCTAGGGTTAGGGTTAGGGAACGGCAAAGCTGAGGGCACAGGTGAGGGTGCGGACACGTGCTAGGGTCGGGGCACGTGCGGACGCGCGGGTCAGTGTCCGCGTACGGATTAGGATGAGGGTACGGCGGAGGCTAAGGTGTGGGGCTGCCGGTGGGTTTCTGTTCCGGGCTAGGGTTAGGGTTAGGGAACGGCAAGGCTGAGGGCACAGGTGAGGGTGCGGACACGTGCTAGGGTCGGGGCACGTGCGGACGCGCGGGTCAGTGTCCGCGTACGGATTAGGATGAGGGTACGGCGGAGGCTAAGGTGTGGGGCTGCCGGTGGGTTTCCGTTCCGGGCTAGGGTTAGGGTTAGGGAACGGCAAGGCTGAGGGCACAGGTGAGGGTGCGGACACGTGCTAGGGTCGGGGCACGTGCGGACGCGCGGGTCAGTGTCCGCGTACGGATTAGGATGAGGGTACGGCGGAGGCTAAGGTGTGGGGCTGCCGGTGGGTTTCCGTTCCGGGCTAGGGTTAGGGTTAGGGAACGGCAAGGCTGAGGGCACAGGTGAGGGTGCGGACACGTGCTAGGGTCGGGGCACGTGCGGACGCGCGGGTCAGTGTCCGCGTACGGATTAGGATGAGGGTACGGTGGAGGCTAAGGTGTGGGGCTGCCGGTGGGTTTCCCTTCCGGGCTAGGGTTAGGGTTAGGGAACGGCAAGGCTGAGGGCACAGGTGAGGGTGCGGACACGTGCTAGGTTCGGGGCACGTGCAGACTCGCGGGTCAGTGTCCGCGTACGGATTAGGATGAAGGTACGGCGGAGGCTAAGGTGTGGGGCTGCCGGTGGGTTTCCGTTCCGGGCTAGGGTTAGGGTTAGGGAACGGCAAGGCTGAGGGCACAGGTGAGGTTGCGGACACGTGCTAGGGTCGGGGCACGTGCGAACGCGCGGGTCAGTGTCCGCGTACGGATTAGGATGAGGGTATGGCGGAGGCTAAGGTGTGGGGCTGCCGGTGGGTTTCCGTTCCGGGCTAGGGTTAGGGTTAGGGAACGGCAAGGCTGAGGGAACAGGTGAGGGTGCGGACACGTGCTAGGGTCGGGGCACGTGCGGACGCGCGGGTCAGTGTCCGCGTACGGATTAAGATGAGGGTACGGCGGAGGCTAAGGTGTGGGGCTGCCGGTGGGTTTCCGTTCCGGTCTAGGGTTAGGGTTAGGGAACGGCAAGGCTGAGGGCACAGGTGAGGGTGCAGACACGTGCTAGGGTCGGGGCACGTGCGGACGCGCGGGTCAGTGTCCGCGTACGGATTAGGATGAGGGTACGGCGGAGGCTAAGGTGTGGGGCTGCCGGTGGGTTTCCGTTCCGGGCTAGGGTTAGGGTTAGGGAACGGCAAGGCTGAGGGCACAGGTGAGGGTGCGGACACGTGCTAGGGTCGGGGCACGTGCGGAAGCGCGGGTCAGTGTCCGCGTACGGATTAGGATGAGGGTACGGCGGAGGCTAAGGTGTGGGGCTGCCGGTGGGTTTCCCTTCCGGGCTAGGGTTAGGGTTAGGGAACGGCAAGGCTGAGGGCACAGGGGAGGGTGCAGATACGTGCTAGGGTCGGGGCACGTGCGGACGCGCGGGTCAGTGTCCGCGTACGGATTAGGATGAGGGTACGGCGGAGGCTAAGGTGTGGGGCTGCCGGTGGGTTTCCGTTCCGGGCTAGGGTTAGGGTTAGGGAACGGCAAGGCTGAGGGCACAGGTGAGGGTGCGGACACGTGCTAGGGTCGGGGCACGTGCGGACGCGCGGGTCAGTGTCCGCGTACGGATTAGGATGAGGGTACGGCGGAGGCTAAGGTGTGGGGCTGCCGGTGGGTTTCCAATCCGGGCTAGGGTTAGGGTTAGGGAACGGCAAGGCTGAGGGCACAGGTGAGGGTGCGGACACGTGCTAGGGTCGGGGCACGTGCGTACGTGCGGGTCAGTGTCCGCGTACAGATGAGGATGAGGGTACGGCGGAGGGTAAGGTGTGGGGCTGCCGGTGGGTTTCCGTTCCGGGCTAGGGTTAGGGTTAGGGAACGGCAAGGCTGAGGGCACAGGTGAGGGTGCGGACACGTGCTAGAGTCGGGGCACGTGCGGACGCGCAGGTCAGTGTCCGCGTACGGATGAGGATGAGGGTACGGCGGAGGCTAAGGTGTGGGTCTGCCGGTGGGTTTCCGTTCCGGGCTAGGGTTAGGGTTAGGGAACGGCAAGGCTGAGGGCACAGGTGAGGGTGCGGACACGTGCTAGGGTCGGGGCACGTGCGGACGCGCGGGTCAGTGTCCGCGTATGGATTAGGATGAAGGTACGGCGGAGGCTAAGGTGTGGGGCTGCCGGTGGGTTTCCCTTCCGGGCTAGGGTTAGGGTTAGGGAACGGCAAGGCTGAGGGCACAGGTGAGGGTGCGGACACGTGCTAGGGTCGGGGCACGTGCGGACGCGCGGGTCAGTGTCCGCGTACGGATTAGGATGAGGGTACGGCGGAGGCTATGGTATGGGGCTGCCGGGGGGTTTCCGTTCCGGGCTAGGGTTAGGGTTAGGGAACGGCAAGGCTGAGGGCACAGGTGAGGGTGGGGACACGTGCTAGGGTCGGGGCACGTGCGGACGCGCGGGTCAGTGTCCGCGTACGGATTAGGATGAGGGTACGGCGGAGGCTAAGGTGTGGGGCTGCCGGTGGGTTTCCCTTCCGGGCTAGGGTTAGGGTTAGGGAACGGCAAGGCTGAGGGCACAGGTGAGGGTGCGGACACGTGCTAGGGTCGGGGCATGTGCGGACGCGCGGGTCAGTGTCCGCGTACGGATTAGGATGAGGGTACGGCGGAGGCTAAGGTGTGGGGCTGCCGGTGGGTTTCCGTTCCGGGCTAGGGTTAGGGTTAGGGAACGACAAGGCTGAGGGCACAGGTGAGGGTGCGGACACGTGCTAGATTCGGGGCACGTGCAGACTCGCGGGTCAGTGTCCGCGTACGGATTAGGATGAGGGTACGGCGGAGGCTAAGGTGTGGGGCTGCCGGTGGGTTTCCGTTCCGGGCTAGGGTTAGGGTTAGGGAACGGCAAGGCTGAGGGCACAGGTGAGGTTGCGGACACGTGCTAGGGTCGGGGCACGTGCGGACGCGCGGGTCAGTGTCCGCGTACGGATTAGGATGAGGGTACGGCGGAGGCTAAGGTGTGGGGCTGCCGGTGGGTTTCCGTTCCGGGCTAGGGTTAGGGTTAGGGAACGGCAAGGCTGAGGGAACAGGTGAGGGTGCGGACACGTGCTAGGGTCGGGGCACGTGCGGACGCGCGGGTCAGTGTCCGCGTACGGATTAAGATGAGGGTACGGCGGAGGCTAAGGTGTGGGGCTGCCGGTGGGTTTCCGTTCCGGGCTAGGGTTAGGGTTAGGGAACGGCAAGGCTGAGGGCACAGGTGAGGGTGCGGACACGTGCTAGGGTCGGGGCACGTGCGGACACGCGGGTCAGTGTCTGCGTACGGATTAGGATGAGGGTACGGCGGAGGCTAAGGTGTGGGGCTGCCGGTGGGTTTCCCTTCCGGGCTAGGGTTAGGGTTAGGGAACGGCAAGGCTGAGTGCACAGGTGAGGGTTCCGGACACGTGCTAGGGTCGGGGCACGTGCGGACGCGCGGGTCAGTGTCCGCGTACGGATTAGGATGAGGGTACGGCGGAGGCTAAGGTGTGGGGCTGCCGGTGGGTTTCCGTTCCGGGCTAGGGTTAGGGTTAGGGAACGGCAAGGCTGAGGGCACAGGTGAGGGTGCGGACACGTGCTAGGGTCGGGGCACGTGCGGACGCGCGGGTCAGTGTCCGCGTACGGATTAGGATGAGGGTACGGCGGAGGCTAAGGTGTGGGGCTGCCGGTGGGTTTCCCGTCCGGGCTAGGGTTAGGGTTAGGGAACGGCAAGGCTGAGGGCACAGGTGAGGGTGCGGACACGTGCTAGGGTCGGGGCACGTGCGGACGCGCGGGTCAGTGTCCGCGTACGGATTAGGATGAGGGTACGGTGGAGGCTAAGGTGTGGGGCTGCCGGTGGGTTTCCGTTCCGGGCTAGGGTTAGGGTTAGGGAACGGCAAGGCTGAGGGCACAGGTGAGGGTGCGGACACGTGCTAGGGTCGGGGCACGTGCGGAAGCGCGGGTCAGTGTCCGCGTACGGATTAGGATGAGGGTACGGCGGAGGCTAATGTGTGGGGCTGCCGGTGGGTTTCCCTTCCGGGCTAGGGTTAGGGTTAGGGAACGGCAAGGCTGAGGGCACAGGTGAGGGTGCGGACACGTGCTAGGGTCGGGGCACGTGCGGACGCGCGGGTCAGTGTCCGCGTACGGATTAGGATGAGGGTACGGCGGAGGCTAAGGTGTGGGGCTGCCGGTGGGTTTCCGTTCCGGGCTAGGGTTAGGGTTAGGGAACGGCAAGGCTGAGGGCACAGGTGAGGGTGCGGACACGTGCTAGGGTCGGGGCACGTGCGGACGCGCGGGTCATTGTCCGCGTACGGATTAGGATGAGGGTACGGCGGAGGCTAAGGTGTGGGGCTGCCGGTGGGTTTCCAATCCGGGCTAGGGTTAGGGTTAGGGAACGGCAAGGCTGAGGGCACAGGTGAGGGTGCGGACACGTGCTAGGGTCGGGGCACGTGCGTACGTGCGGGTCAGTGTCCGCGTACGGATGAGGATGAGGGTACGGCGGAGGTTAAGGTGTGGGGCTGCCGGTGGGTTTCCGTTCCGGGGTAGGGTTAGGGTTAGGCAACGGCAAGGCTGAGGGCACAGGAGAGGGTGCGGACACGTGCTAGGGTCGGGGCACGTGCGGACGCGCGGGTCAGTGTCCGCGTACGGATGAGGATGAGGGTACGGCGGAGGGTAAGGTGTGGGGCTGCCGGTGGGTTTCCGTTCCGGGCTAGGGTTAGGGTTAGGGAACGGCAAGGCTGAGGGCACAGGTGAGGGTGCGGACACGTGCTAGGGTCGGGGCACGTGCGGACGCGCGGGTCAGTGTCCGCGTACGGATGAGGATGAGGGTACGGCGGAGGCTAAGGTGTGGGTCTGCCGGTGGGTTTCCGTTCCGGGCTAGGGTTAGGGTTAGGGAACGGCATGGCTGAGGGCACAGGTGAGGGTGCGGACACGTGCTAGGGTCGGGGCACGTGCGGACGCGCGGGTCAGTGTCCGCGTATGGATTAGGATGAAGGTACGGCGGAGGCTAAGGTGTGGGGCTGCCGGTGGGTTTCCGTTCCGGGCTAGGGTTAGGGTTAGGGAACGGCAAGGCTGAGGGCACAGGTGAGGGTGCGGACACGTGCTAGGGTCGGGGCACGTGCGGACGCGCGGGTCAGTGTCCGCGTACGGATTAGGATGAGGGTACGGCGGAGGCTAACGTGTGGGGCTGCCGGTGGGTTTCCGTTCCGGGCTAGGGTTAGGGTTAGGGAACGGCAAGGCTGAGGGCACAGGTGAGGGTGCGGACACGTGCTAGGGTCGGGGCACGTGCGGAAGCGCGGGTCAGTGTCCGCGTACGGATTAGGATCAGGGTACGTCGGAGGCTAAGGTGTGAGGCTGCCGGTGTGTTTCCGTTCCGGGCTAGGGTTAGGGTTAGGGAATTGCAAGGCTGAGGGCACAGGTGAGGGTGCGGACACGTGCTAGGGTCGGGGCACGTGCGGACGCGCGGGTCAGTGTCCGCGTACGGATTAGGATGAGGGTACGGCGGAGGCTAAGGTGTGGGGCTGCCCGTGGGTTTCCGTTCCGGGCTAGGGTTAGGGTTAGGGAACGGCAAGGCTGAGTGCACAGGTGAGGGTGCGGACATGTGCTAGGGTCGGGGCACGTGCGGACGCGTGGGTCAGTGTCCGCGTACGGATTAGGATGAGGGTACGGCGGAGGCTAAGGTGTGGGGCTGCCGGTGGGTTTCCCGTCCGGGCTAGGTTTAGGGTTAGGGAACGGCAAGGCTGAGGGCACAGGTGAGGGTGCGGACACGTGCTAGGGTCGGGGCACGTGCGGACGCGCGGGTCAGTGTCCGCGTACGGATTAGGATGAGGGTACGGCGGAGGCTAAGGTGTGGGGCTGCCGGTGGGTTTCCGTTCCGGGCTAGGGTTAGGGTTAGGGAACGGCAAGGCTGAGGGCACAGGTGAGGGTGCGGACACGTGCTAGGGTCGGGGCATGTGCGGACGCGCGGGTCAGTGTCCGCGTACGGATTAGGATGAGGGTACGGTGGAGGCTAAGGTGTGGGGTTGCCGGTGGGTTTCCGTTCCGGGCTAGGGTTAGGGTTAGGGAACGGCAAGGCTGAGGGCACAGGTGAGGGTGGGGACACGTGCTAGGGTCGGGGCACGTGCGGACGCGCGGGTCAGTGTCCGCGTACGGATTAGGATGAGGGTACGGCGGAGGCTAAGGTGTGGGGCTGCCGGTGGGTTTCCGTTCCGGGCTAGGGTTAGGGTTAGGGAACGACAAGGCTGAGGGCACAGGTGAGGGTGCGGTCACGTGCTAGGTTCGGGGCACGTGCGGACTCGCGGGTCAGTGTCCGCGTACGGATTAGGATGAGGGTACGGCTGAGGCTAAGGTGTGGGGCTGCCGGTGGGTTTCCGTTCCGGGCTAGGGTTAGGGTTAGGGAACGACAAGGCTGAGGGCACAGGTGAGGGTGCGGACACGTGCTAGTGTCGGGGCACGTGCGGACGCGCGGGTCAGTGTCCGCGTACGGATTAGGATCAGGGTACGTCGGAGGCTAAGGTGTGAGGCTGCCGGTGGGTTTCCGTTCCGGGCTAGGGTTAGGGTTAGGGAATTGCAAGGCTAAGGGCACAGGTGAGGGTGCGGACACGTGCTAGGGTCGGGGCACGTGCGGACACGCGGGTCAGTGTCCGCGTACGGATTAGGATGAGGGTACGGCGGAGGCTAAGGTGTGGGGCTGCCGGTGGGTTTCCGTTCCGGGCTAGGGTTAGGGTTAGGGAACGGCAAGGCTGAGGGCACAGGTGAGGGTGCGGACACGTGCTAGGGTCGGGGCACGTGCGGACGCGCGGGTCAGTGTCCGCGTACGGATTAGGATGAGGGTACGGCGGAGGCTAAGGTGTGGGGCTGCCGGTGGGTTTCCCTTCCGGGCTAGGGTTAGGGTTAGGGAACGGCAAGGCTGAGGGCACAGGTGAGGGTGCGGACACGTGCTAGGGTCGGGGCACGTGAGGACGCGCGGGTCAGTGTCCGCGTACGGATTAGGATGAGGGTACGGCGGAGGCTAAGCTGTGGGGCTGCCGGTGGGTTTCCGTTCCGGGCTAGGGTTAGGGTTAGGGAACGGCAAGGCTGAGGGCACAGGTGAGGGTGCGGACACGTGCTAGGGTCGGGGCACGTGCGGACGCGCGGGTCAGTGTCCGCGTACGGATTAGGATGAGGGTACGGCGGAGGCTAAGGTGTGGGGCTCCCGGTGGGTTTCCGTTCCGGGCTAGGGTTAGGGTTAGGGAACGGCAAGGCTGAGGGCACAGGTGAGGGTGCGGACACGTGCTAGGGTCGTGGCAAGTGCGGAAGCGCGGGTCAGTGTCCGCGTACGGATTAGGATCAGGGTACGTCGGAGGCTAAGGTGTGAGGCTGCCGGTGGGTTTCCGTTCCGGGCTAGGGTTAGGGTTAGGGAATTGCAAGGCTAAGGGCACAGGTGAGGGTGCGGACACGTGCTAGGGTCGGGGCACGTGCGGACACGCGGGTCAGTGTCCGCGTACGGATTAGGATGAGGGTACGGCGGAGGCTAAGGTGTGGGGCTGCCGGTGGGTTTCCGTTCCGGGCTAGGGTTAGGGTTAGGGAACGGCAAGGCTGAGGGCACAGGTGAGGGTGCGGACACGTGCTAGGGTCGGGGCACGTGCGGACGCGCGGGTCAGTGTCCGCGTACGGATTAGGATGAGGGTACGGCGGAGGCTAAGGTGTGGGGCTGCCGGTGGGTTTCCCTTCCGGGCTAGGGTTAGGGTTAGGGAACGGCAAGGCTGAGGGCACAGGTGAGGGTGCGGACACGTGCTAGGGTCGGGGCACGTGAGGACGCGCGGGTCAGTGTCCGCGTACGGATTAGGATGAGGGTACGGCGGAGGCTAAGGTGTGGGGCTGCCGGTGGGTTTCCGTTCCGGGCTAGGGTTAGGGTTAGGGAACGGCAAGGCTGAGGGCACAGGTGAGGGTGCGGACACGTGCTAGGGTCGGGGCACGTGCGGACGCGCGGGTCAGTGTCCGCGTACGGATTAGGATGAGGGTACGGCGGAGGCTAAGGTGTGGGGCTGCCGGTGGGTTTCCGTTCCGGGCTAGGGTTAGGGTTAGGGAACGGCAAGGCTGAGGGCACAGGTGAGGGGGCGGACACGTGCTAGGGTCGGGGCACGTGCGGACGCGCGGGTCAGTGTCCGCGTACGGATTAGGATGAGGGTACGGCGGGGGCTAAGGTGTGGGGCTGCCGGTGGGTTTCCGTTCCGGGCTAGGGTTAGGGTTAGGGAACGGCAAGGCTGAGGGCACAGGTCAGGGTGCGGACACGTGCTAGGGTCGGGGCACGTGCGGATGTGCGGGTCAGTGTCCGCGTACGGATTAGGATGAGGGTACGGCGGAGGCTAAGGTGTGGGGCTTCCGGTGGGTTTCTGTTCTGGGCTAGGGTTAGGGTTAGGGAACGGCAAGGCTGAGGGCACAGGTGAGGGTGCGGACACGTGCTAGGGTCGTGGCACGTGCGGACGCGCGGGTCAGTGTCCGCGTACAGATTAGGATGAGGGTACGGCGGAGGCTAAGGTGTGGGGCTGCCGGTGGGTTTCCGTTCCGGGCTAGGGTTAGGGTTAGGGAACGGCAAGGCTGAGGGCACAGGTGAGGGTGCGGACACGTGCTAGGGTCGGGGCACGTGCGGACGCGCGGGTCAGTGTCCGCGTACGGATTAGGATGAGGGTACTGCGGAGGCTAAGGTGTGGGGCTGCCGGTGGGTTTCCTTTCCGGGCTAGGGTTAGGGTTAGGGAACGGCAAGGCTGAGGGCACAGGTGAGGGTGCGGACATGTGCTAGGGTTGGGGCACGTGCGGACGCGCGGGTCAGTGTCCGCATACGGATTAGGATGAGCGTAAGGCGGAGGCTAAGGTGTGGGGCTGCCGGTGGGTTTCCGTTCCGGGCTAGGGTTAGGGTTAGGGAACGGCAAGGCTGAGGGCACAGGTGAGGGTGCGGACACGTGCTAGGGTCGGGGCACGTGCGGACGCGCGGGTCAGTGTCCGCGTACGGATTAGGATGAGGGTACGGCGGAGGCTAAGGTGTGGGGCTGCCGGTGGGTTTCCCTTCCGTGCTAGGGTTAGGGTTAGGGAACGGCAAGGCTGAGGGCACTGGTGAGGGTGCGGACACGTGCTAGGGTCGCGGCACGTGTGGACGCGCGGGTCAGTGTCCGCGTACGGATGAGGATGAGGGTACGGCGGAGGCTAAGGTGTGGGGCTGCCGGTGGGTTTCCGTTCCGGGCTAGGGTTAGGGTTAGGGAACGGCAAGGCTGAGGGCACAGGTGAGGGTGCGGACACGTGCTAGGGTCGGGGCACGTGCGGACGCGCGGGTCAGTGTCCACGTACGGATTAGGATGAGGGTACGGCGGAGGCTAAGGTGTGGGGCTGCCGGTGGGTTTCCGTTCCGGGCTAGGGTTAGGGTTAGGGAACGGCAAGGCTGAGGGCACAGGTCAAGGTGCGGACACGTGCTAGGGTCGGGGCACGTGCGGACGCGCGGGTCAGTGTCCGCGTACAGATTAGGATGAGGGTACGGCGGAGGCTAAGGTGTGGGGCTGCCGGTGGGTTTCCGTTCCGGGCTAGGGTTAGGGTTAGGGAACGGCAAGGCTGAGGGCACAGGTGAGGGTGCGGACACGTGCTAGGGTCGGTGCACGTGCGGACGCGCGGGTCAGTGTCCGCGTACGGATTAGGATGAGGGTACGGCGGGGGCTAAGGTGTGGGGCTGCCAGTGGGTTTCCCTTCCGGGCTAGGGTTAGGGTTAGGGAACGGCAAGGCTGAGGGCACAGGTGAGGGTGCGGACACGTGCTAGGGTCGGGGCACGTGCGGACGCGCGGGTCAGTGTCCGCGTACGGATTAGGATGAGGGTACGGCGGGGGCTAAGGTGTGGGGCTGCCGGTGGGTTTCCGTTCCGGGCTAGGGTTAGGGTTAGGGAACGGCAAGGCTGAGGGCACAGGTGAGGGTGCGGACACGTGCTAGGGTCGGGGCACGTGAGGACGTGCGGGTCAGTGTCCGCGTACGGATCAGGATGAGCGTACGGCGGAGGCTAAGGTGTGGGGCTGCCGGTGGGTTTCCGTTCCGGGCTAGGGTTAGGGTTAGGGAACGGCAAGGCTGACGGCACAGGTGAGGGGGCGGACACGTGCTAGGGTCGGGGCACGTGCGGATGCGCGGGTCAGTGTCCGCGTACGGATAAGGATGAGGGTACGGCGGGGGCTAAGGTGTGGGGCTGCCAGTGGGTTTCCCTTCCGGGCTAGGGTTAGGGTTAGGGAACGGCAAGGATGAGGGCACAGGTGAGGGTGCGGACACGTGCTAGGGTCAGGGCACGTGCGGACGCGCGGGTCAGTGTCCGCGTACGGATTAGGATGAGGGTACGGCGGAGGCTACGGTGTGGGGCTGCCGGGGGGTTTCCGTTCCGGGCTAGGGTTAGGGTTAGGGAACGGCAAGGCTGAGGGCACAGGCGATGGTGCGGACACGTGCTAGGGTCGGGGCACGTGCGGACGCGCGGGTCAGTGTCCGCGTACGGATTAGGATGAGGGTACGGCGGAGGCTAAGGTGTGGGGCTGCCGGTGGGTTTCCGTTCTGGGCTAGGGTTAGGGTTAGGGAACGGCAAGGCTGAGGGCACAGGTGAGGGTGCGGACACGTGCTAGGGTCGGGGCACGTGCGGACGCGCGGGTCAGTGTCCGAGTACGGATTAGGATGAGGGTACGGTGGAGGCTAAGGTGTGGGGCTGCCAGTGGGTTTCCGTTCCGGGCTAGGGTTAGGGTTAGGGAACGGCAAGGCTGAGGGCACAGGAGAGGGTGCGGACACGTGCTAGGGTCGGGGCACGTGCGGACGCGCGGGTCAGTGTCCGCGTACGGATGAGGATGAGGGTACGGCGGAGGCTAAGGTGTGGGGCTGCCGGTGGGTTTCCGTTCCGGGCTAGGGTTAGGGTTAGGGAACGGCAAGGCTGAGGGCACAGGTGAGGGTGCGGACACGTGCTAGGGTCGGGGCACGTGCGGACGCGCGGGTCAGTGTCCGCGTACGGATTAGGATGAGGGTACGGCGGAGGCTAAGGTGTGGGGCTGCCGGTGGGTTTCCGTTCCGGGCTAGGGTTAGGTTTAGGGAACGGCAAGGCTGAGGGCACAGGTGAGGGTGCGGACACATGCTAGGGTCGGGGCACGTGCGGACGCGCGGGTCAGTGTCCGCGTACGGATTAGGATGAGGGTACGTCAGAGGCTAAGGTGTGAGGCTGCCGGTGGGTTTCCGTTCCCGGCTAGGGTTAGGGTTAGGGAACGGCAAGGCTGAGGGCACAGGTGAGGGTGCGGACACGTGCTAGGGTCGGGGCACGTGCGGACTCGCGGGTCAGTGTCCGCGTACGGATTAGGATGAGGGTACGGCGGAGGCTAAGGTGTGGGGCTGCCGGTGGGTTTCCGTTCCGGGCTAGGTTTAGGGTTAGGGAACGGCAAGGCTGAGGGCACAGGTGAGGGTGCGGACACGTGCTAGGGTCGGGGCACGTGCGGACGCGCGGGTCAGTGTCCGCGTACGGAGTAGGATGAGGGTACGGCGGAGGGTAAGGTGTGGGGCTGCCGGTGGGTTTCCGTTCCGGTCTAGGGTTAGGGTTAGGGAACGGCAAGGCTGAGGGCACAGGAGAGGGTGCGGACACGTGCTAGGGTCGGGGCACGTGCGGACGCGCGGGTCAGTGTCCGCGTATGGATGAGGATGAGGGAACGGCTGAGGGTAAGGTGTGGGGCTGCCGGTGGGTTTCCGTTCCGGGCTAGGGTTAGGGTTAGGGAACGGCAAGGCTGAGGGCACAGGTGAGGGTGCGGACACGTGCTAGTGTCGGGGCACGTGTGGACGCGAGGGTCAGTGTCCGCGTACGGATGAGGATGAGGGTACAGCGGAGGCTAAGGTGTGGGGCTGCCGGTGGGTTTCCGTTCCGGGCTATGGTTAGGGTTAGGGAACGGCAAGGCTGAGGGCACAGGTGAGGGTGCGGACACGTGCTAGGGTCGGGGCACGTGCGGACGCGTGGGTCAGTGTCCGCGTACGGATTAGGATGAAGGTACGGCGGAGGCTAAGGTGTGGGGCTGCCGGTGGGTTTCCGTTCCGGGCTAGGGTTAGGGTTAGGGAACGGCAAGGCTGAGGGCACAGGTGAGGGTGCGGACACGTGCTAGGGTCGGGGCACGTGCGGACGCGTGGGTCAGTGTCCGCGTACGGATTAGGATGAGGGTACGGCGGAGGCTAAGGTGTGGGGCTGCCGGTGGGTTTCCGTTCCGGGCTAGGGTTAGGGTTAGGGAACGGCAAGGCTGAGGGCACAGGTGAGGGTGCGGACACGTGCTAAGGTCGGGGCACGTGCGGAAGCGCGGGTCAGTGTCCGCGTACGGATTAGGATCAGGGTACGTCGGAAGCTAAGGTGTGAGGCTGCCGGTGGGTTTCCGTTCCGGGCTAGGGTTAGGGTTAGGGAATTGCAAGGCTGAGGGCACAGGTGAGGGTGCGGACACGTGCTAGGGTCGGGGTACGTGCGGACGCGCGGGTCAGTGTCCGCGTACGGATTAGGATGAGGGTACGGCGGAGGCTAAGGTGTGGGGCTGCCCGTGGGTTTCCGTTCCGGGTTAGGGTTAGGGTTAGGGAACGGCAAGGCTGAGGGCACAGGTGAGGGTGCGGACACGTGCTAGAGTCGGGGCACGTGCGGACGCGCGGGTCAGTGTCCGCGTACGGATTAGGATGAGGGTACGGCGGAGGCTAAGGTGTGGGGCTGCCGGTGGGTTTCCGTTCCGGGCTAGGGTTAGGGTTAGGGAACGGCAAGGCTGAGGGCACAGGTGAGGGTGCGGACACGTGCTAGGGTCGGGGCACGTGCGGACGCGCGGGTCAGTGTCCGCGTACGGATTAGGATGAGGGTACGTCAGAGGCTAAGGTGTGAGCCTGCCGGTTGGTTTCCGTTCCGGGCTAGGGTTAGGGTTAGGGAACGGCAAGGCTGAGGGCACAGGTGAGGGTGCGGACACGTGCTAGGGTCGGGGCACGTGCGGACGCGCGGGTCAGTGTCCGCGTACGGATTAGGATGAGGGTACGGCGGAGGCTAAGGTGTGGGGCTGCCGGTGGGTTTCCGTTCCGGGCTAGGTTTAGGGTTAGGGAACGGCAAGGCTGAGGGCACAGGTGAGGGTGCGGACACGTGCTAGGGTCGGGGCACGTGCGGACGCGCGGGTCAGTGTCCGCGTACGGATTAGGATGAGGGTACGGCGGAGGGTAAGGTGTGGGGCTGCCGGTGGGTTTCCGATCCGGTCTAGGGTTAGGGTTAGGGAACGGCAAGGCTGAGGGCACAGGAGAGGGTGCGGACACGTGCTAGGGTCGGGGCACGTGCGGACGCGCGGGTCAGTGTCCGCGTACGGATTAGGATGAAGGTACGGCGGAGGCTAAGGTGTGGGGCTGCCGGTGGGTTTCCGTTCCGGGCTAGGGTTAGGGTTAGGAAACGGCAAGGCTGAGGGCACAGGTGAGGGTGCGGACACGTGCTAGGGTCGGGGCACGTGCGGAAGCGCGGGTCAGTGTCCGCGTACGGATTAGGATCAGGGTACGTCGGAGGCTAAGGTGTGAGGCTGCCGGTGGGTTTCCGTTCCGGGCTAGGGTTAGGGTTAGGGAATTGCAAGGCTGAGGGCACAGGTGAGGGTGCGGACACGTGCTAGGGTCGGGGCACGTGCGGACGCGCGGGTCAGTGTCCGCGTACGGATTAGGATGAGGGCACGGCGGAGGCTAAGGTGTGGGGATGCCCGTGGGTTTCCGTTCCGGGCTAGGGTTAGGGTTAGGTAACGGCAAGGCTGAGGGCACAGGTGATGGTGCGGACACGTGCTAGGGTCGGGGCACGTGCGGACGCGCGGGTCAGTGTCCGCGTACGGATTAGGATGAGGGTACGGCGGAGGCTAAGGTGTGGGGCTGCCGGTGGGTTTCCGTTCCGGGCTAGGGTTAGGGTTAGGGAACGACAAGGCTGAGGGCACAGGTGAGGGTGCGGACACGTGCTAGGTTCGGGGCACGTGCGGACGCGCGGGTCAGTGTCCGCGTACGGATTAGGATGAGGGTACGGCGGAGGCTAAGGTGTGGGGCTGCCGGTGGGTTTCCGTTCCGGGCTAGGGTTAGGGTTAGGGAACGGCAAGGCTGAGGGCACAGGTGAGGGTGCGGACACGTGCTAGGGTCGGGGCACGTGCGGACGCGCGGGTCAGTGTCGGCGTATGGATTAGGATGAGGGTACGGCGGAGGCTAAGGTGTGGGGCTGCCGGTGGGTTTCCGTTCCGGGCTAGGGTTAGGGTTAGGGAACGGCAAGGCTGAGGGCACAGGTGAGGGTGCGGACACGTGCTAGGGTCGGGGCACGTGCGGACGCGCGGGTCAGTGTCCACGTACGGATTAGGATGAGGGTACGGCGGAGGCTAAGGTGTGGGGCTGCCGGTGGGTTTCCGTTCCGGGCTAGGGTTAGGGTTAGGGAACGGCAAGGCTGAGGGCACAGGTGAGGGTGCGGACACGTGCTAGGGTCGGGGCACGTACGGACGCGCGGGTCAGTGTCCGCGTACGGATTAGGATGAGGGTACGGCGGAGGCTAAGGTGTGGGGCTGCCGGTGGCTTTCCCTTCCGGGCTAGGGTTAGGGTTAGGGAACGGCAAGGCTGAGGGCACAGGTGAGGGTGCGGACACGTGCTAGGGTCGGGGCACGTGCGGACGCGTGGGTCAGTGTCCGCGTACGGATTAGGATGAGGGTACGGTGGAGGCTAAGGTGTGGGGCTGCCGGTGGGTTTCCGTTCCGGGCTAGGGTTAGGGTTAGGGAACGGCAAGGCTGAGGGCACAGGTGAGGGTGCGGACACGTGCTAGGGTCGTGGCACGTGCGGACGCGCGGGTCAGTGTCCGCGTACGGATTAGGATGAGGGTATGGCGGAGGCTAAGGTGTGGGGCTGCCGGTGGGTTTCCGTTCCGGGCTAGGGTTAGGGTTAGGGAACGGCAAGGCTGAGGGCACAGGTGAGGGTGCGGAGACGTGCTAGGGTCGGGGCAAGTGCGGAAGCGCGGTTCAGTGTCCGCGTACGGATTAGGATCAGGGTACGTCGGAGGCTAAGGTGTGAGGCTGCCGGTGGGTTTCCGTTCCGGGCTAGGGTTAGGGTTAGGGAATTGCAAGGCTAAGGGCACAGGTGAGGGTGCGGACACGTGCTAGGGTCGGGGCACGTGCGGACGCGCGGGTCAGTGTCCGCGTACGGATTAGGATGAGGGTACGGCGGAGGCTAAGGTGTGGGGCTGCCGGTGGGTTTCCGTTCCGGGCTAGGGTTAGGGTTAGGGAACGGCAAGGCTGAGGGCACAGGTGAGGGTGCGGACACGTGCTAGGGTCGGGGCACGTGCGGACGCGCGGGTCAGTGTCCGCGTACGGATTAGGATGAGGGTACGGCGGAGGCTAAGGTGTGGGGCTGCCGGTGGGTTTCCGTTCCGGGCTAGGGTTAGGGTTAGGGAACGGCAAGGCTGAGGGCACAGGTGAGGGTGCGGACACGTGCTAGGGTCGGGGCACGTGCGGACGCGCGGGTCAGTGTCCGCGTACGGATTAGGATGAGGGTACGGCGGAGGCTAAGGTGTGGGGCTGCCGGTGGGTTTCCGTTCCGGGCTAGGGTTAGGGTTAGGGAACGGCAAGGCTGAGGGCACAGGTGAGGGTGCGGACACGTGCTAGGGTCGGGGCACGTGCGGACGCGCGGGTCAGTGTCCGCGTACGGATTAGGATGAGCGTACGGCGGAGGCTAAGGTGTGGGGCTGCCGGTGGGTTTCCCGTCCGGGCTAGGTTTAGGGTTAGGGAACGGCAAGGCTGAGGGCACAGGTGAGGGTGCGGACACGTGCTAGGGTCGGGGCACGTGCGGACACGTGGGTCAGTGTCCGCGTACGGATTAGGATGAGGGTACGGCGGAGGCTAAGGTGTGGGGCTGCCGGTGGGTTTCCGTTCCGGGCTAGGGTTAGGGTTAGGGAACGGCAAGGCTGAGGGCACAGGTGAGGGTGCGGACACGTGCTAGGGTCGGGGCACATGCGGACGCGCGGGTCAGTGTCCGCGTACGGATTAGGATGAGGGTACGGTGGAGGCTAAGGTGTGGGGCTGCCGGTGGGTTTCCCTTCCGGGCTAGGGTTAGGGTTAGGGAACGGCAAGGCTGAGGGCACAGGTGAGGGTGGGGACACGTGCTAGGGTCGGGGCACGTGCGGTCGCGCGGGTCAGTGTCCGCGTACGGATTAGGATGAGGGTACGGCGGAGGCTAAGGTGTGGGGCTGCCGGTGGGTTTCCGTTCCGGGCTAGGGTTAGGGTTAGGGAACGACAAGGCTGAGGGCACAGGTGAGGGTGCGGACACGTGCTAGGTTCGGGGCACGTGCGGACTCGCGTGTCAGTGTCCGCGTACGGATTAGGATGAGGGTACGGCGGAGGCTAAGGTGTGGGGCTGCCGGTGGGTTTCCGTTCCGGGCTAGGGTTAGGGTTAGGGAACGGCAAGGCTGAGGGCACAGGTGAGGGTGCGGACACGTGCTAGGGTCGGGGCACGTGCGGACGCGCGGGTCAGTGTCCGCGTACGGATGAGGATGAGGGTACGGCGGAGGCTATGGTGTGGGGCTGCCGGTGGGTTTCCGTTCCGGGCTAGGGTTAGGGTTAGGGAACGGCAAGGCTGAGGGCACAGGTGAGGGTGCGGACACGTGCTAGGGTCGGGGCACGTGCGGACGCGCGGGTCAGTGTCCGCGTACGGATTAGGATGAGGGTACGGCGGAGGCTAAGGTGTGGGGCTTACGGTGGGTTTCCGTTCCGGGCTAGGATTAGGGTTAGGGAACGGCAAGGCTGAGGGCACAGGTGAGGGTGCGGACACGTGCTAGGGTCGGGGCACGTGCGGACACGCGGGTCAGTGTCCGCGTACGGATTAGGATGAGGGTACGGCGGAGGCTAAGTTGTGGGGCTGCCGGTGGGTTTCCCTTCCGGGCTAGGGTTAGGGTTAGGGAACGGCAAGGCTGAGGGCACAGGTGAGGGTGCGGACACGTGCTAGGGTCGGGGCACGTGCGGACGCGCGGGTCAGTGTCCGCGTACGGATTAGGATGAGGTTACGGCGGAGGCTAAGGTGTGGGGCTGCCGGTGGGTTTCCGTTCCGGGCTAGGGTTAGGGTTAGGGAACGGCAAGGCTGAGGGCACAGGTGAGGGTGCGGACACGTGCTAGGGTCGTGGCACGTGCGGACGCGCGGGTCAGTGTCCGCGTACGGATTAGGATGAGGGTACGGCGGAGGCTAAGGTGTGGGGCTGCCGGTGGGTTTCCGTTCCGGGCTAGGGTTAGGGTTAGGGAACGGCAAGGCTGAGGGCACAGGTGAGGGTGCGGACACGTGCTAGGGTCGGGGCAAGTGCGGAAGCGCGGGTCAGTGTCCGCGTACGGAGTAGGATCAGGGTACGTCGGAGGCTAAGGTGTGAGGCTGCCGGTGGGTTTCCGTTCCGGGCTAGGGTTAGGGTTAGGGAATTGCAATGCTAAGGGCACAGGTGAGGGTGCGGACACGTGCTAGGGTCGGGGCACGTGCGGACGCGCGGGTCAGTGTCCGCGTACGGATTAGGATGAGGGTACGGCGGAGGCTAAGGTGTGGGGCTGCCGGTGGGTTTCCGTTCCGGGCTAGGGTTAGGGTTAGGGAACGGCAAGGCTGAGGGCACAGGTGAGGGTGCGGACACGTGCTAGGGTCGGGGCACGTGCGGACGCGCGGGTCAGTGTCCGCGTACGGATTAGGATGAGGGTACGGCGGAGGCTAAGGTGTGGGGCTGCCGGTGGGTTTCCGTTCCGGGCTAGGGTTAGGGTTAGGGAACGGCAAGGCTGAGGGCACAGGTGAGGGTGCGGACACGTGCTAGGGTCGGGGCTCGTGCGGACGCGCGGGTCAGTGTCCGCGTACGGATTAGGATGAGGGTACGGCGGAGGCTAAGGTGTGGGGCTGCCGGTGGGTTTCCGTTCCGGGCTAGGGTTAGGGTTAGGGAACGACAAGGCTGAGGGCACAGGTGAGGGTGCGGACACGTGCTAGGTTCGGGGCACGTGCGTACTCGCGGGTCAGTGTCCACGTACGGATTAGGATGAGGGTACGGCGGAGGCTAAGGTGTGGGGCTGCCGGTGGGTTTCCGTTCCGGGCTAGGGTTAGGGTTAGGGAACGGCAAGGCTGAGGGCACAGGTGAGGTTGCGGACACGTGCTAGGGTCGGGGCACGTGCGGACGCGCGGGTCAGTGTCCGCGTACGGATTAGGATGAGGGTACGGCGGAGGCTAAGGTGTGGGGCTGCCGGTGGGTTTCCGTTCCGGGCTAGGGTTAGGGTTAGGGAACGGCAAGGCTGAGGGAACAGGTGAGGGTGCGGACACGTGCTAGGGTCGGGGCACGTGCGGACGCGCGGGTCAGAGTCCGCGTACGGATTAAGATGAGGGTACGGCGGAGGCTAAGGTGTGGGGCTGCCGGTGGGTTTCCGTTCCGGGCTAGGGTTAGGGTTAGGGAACGGCAAGGCTGAGGGCACAGGTGAGGGTGCGGACACGTGCTAGGGTCGGGGCACGTGCGGACGCGCGGGTCAGTGTCCGCGTATGGATTAGGATGAGGGTACGGCGGAGGCTAAGGTGTGGGGCTGCCGGTGGGTTTCCGTTCCGGGCTAGGGTTAGGGTTAGGGAACGGCAAGGCTGAGGGCACAGGTGAGGGTGCGGACACGTGCTAGGGTCGGGGCACGTGCGGAAGCGCGGGTCAGTGTCCGCGTACGGATTAGGATGAGGGTACGGCGGAGGCTAAGGTGTGGGGCTGCCGGTGGGTTTCCGTTCCTGGCTAGGGTTAGGGTTAGGGAACGGCAAGGCTGAGGGCACAGGTGAGGGTGCAGACACGTGCTAGGGTCGGGGCACGTGCGGACACGCGGGTCAGTGTCCGCGTACGGATTAGGATGAGGGTACGGCGGAGGCTAAGGTGTGGGGCTGCCGGTGGGTTTCCCTTCCGGGCTAGGGTTAGGGTTAGGGAACGGCAAGGCTGAGGGCACAGGTGAGGGTGCGGACACGTGCTAGGGTCGGGGCACGTGCGGACGCGCGGGTCATTGTCCGCGTACGGATTAGGATGAGGGTACGGCGGAGGCTAAGGTGTGGGGCTGCCGGTGGGTTTCCAATCCGGGCTAGGGTTAGGGTTAGGGAACGGCAAGGCTGAGGGCACAGGTGAGGGTGCGGACACGTGCTAGGGTCGGGGCACGTGCGTACGTGCGGGTCAGTGTCCGCGTACGGATGAGGATGAGGGTACGGCGGAGGTTAAGGTGTGGGGCTGCCGGTGGGTTTCCGTTCCGGGCTAGGGTTAGGGTTAGGGAACGGCAAGGCTGAGGGCACAGGAGAGGGTGCGGACACGTGCTAGGGTCGGGGCACGTGCGGACGCGCGGGTCAGTGTCCGCGTATGGATGAGGATGAGGGTACGGCGGAGGGTAAGGTGTGGGGCTGCCGGTGGGTTTCCGTTCCGGGCTAGGGTTAGGGTTAGGGAACGGCAAGGCTGAGGGCACAGGTGAGGGTGCGGACACGTGCTAGGGTCGGGGCACGTGCGGACGCACGGGTCAGTGTCCGCGTACGGATGAGGATGAGGGTACGGCGGAGGCTAAGGTGTGGGTCTGCCGGTGGGTTTCCGTTCCGGGCTAGGGTTAGGGTTAGGGAATTGCAAGGCTGAGGGCACAGGTGAGGGTGCGGACACGTGCTAGGGTCGGGGCACGTGCGGACGCGCGGGTCAGTGTCCGCGTACGGATTAGGATGAGGGTACGGCGGAGGCTAAGGTGTGGGGCTGCCCGTGGGTTTACGTTCCGGGCTAGGGTTAGGGTTAGGGAACGGCAAGGCTGAGGGCACAGGTGAGGGTGCGGACACGTGCTAGGGTCGGGGCACGTGCGGACGCGCGGGTCAGTGTCCGCGTACGGATTAGGATGAGGGTACGGCAGAGGCTAAGGTGTGGGGCTGCCGGTGGGTTTCCGTTCCGGGCTAGGGTTAGGGTTAGGGAACGGCAAGGCTGAGGGCACAGGTGAGGGTGCGGACACGTGCTAGGGTCGGGGCTAGTGCGGAAGCGCGGGTCAGTGTCCGCGTACGGATTAGGATCAGGGTACGTCGGAGGCTAAGGTGTGAGGCTGCCGGTGGGTTTCCGTTCCGGGCTAGGGTTAGGGTTAGGGAATTGCAAGGCTGAGGGCACAGGTGAGGGTGCGGACACGTGCTAGGGTCGGGGCACGTGCGGACGCGCGGGTCAGTGTCCGCGTACGGATTAGGATGAGGGTACGGCGGAGGCTAAGGTGTGGGGCTGCCCGTGGGTTTCCGTTCCGGGCTAGGGTTAGGGTTAGGGAACGGCAAGGCTGAGGGCACAGGTGAGGGTGTGGACATGTGCTAGGGTCGGGGCACGTGCGGACGCGTGGGTCAGTGTCCGCGTACGGATTAGGATGAGGGTACGGCGGAGGCTAAGGTGTGGGGCTGCCGGTGGGTTTCCCGTCCGGGCTAGGTTTAGGGTTAGGGAACGGCAAGGCTGAGGGCACAGGTGAGGGTGCGGACACGTGCTAGGGTCGGGGCACGTGCGGACGCGCGGGTCAGTGTCCGCGTACGGATTAGGATGAGGGTACGGCGGAGGCTAAGGTGTGGGGCTGCCGGTGGGTTTCCGTTCCGGGCTAGGGTTAGGGTTAGGGAACGGCAAGGCTGAGGGCACAGGTGAGGGTGCGGACACGTGCTAGGGTCGGGG
Source organism: Hyperoodon ampullatus (assembly GCF_949752795.1). Taxonomy (NCBI): domain Eukaryota; kingdom Metazoa; phylum Chordata; class Mammalia; order Artiodactyla; family Ziphiidae; genus Hyperoodon; species Hyperoodon ampullatus. The sequence goes on along the minus strand of NC_136932.1, from coordinate 495,929 downwards.
CATGTGCGGACGCGCGGGTCAGTGTCCGCGTACGGATTAGGATGAGGGTACGGTGGAGGCTAAGGTGTGGGGCTGCCGGTGGGTTTCCGTTCCGGGCTAGGGTTAGGGTTAGGGAACGGCAAGGCTGAGGGCACAGGTGAGGGTGGGGACACGTGCTAGGGTCGGGGCACGTGCGGACGCGCGGGTCAGTGTCCGCGTACGGATTAGGATGAGGGTACGGCGGAGGCTAAGGTGTGGGGCTGCCGGTGGGTTTCCGTTCCGGGCTAGGGTTAGGGTTAGGGAACGACAAGGCTGAGGGCACAGGTGAGGGTGCGGACACGTGCTAGGTTCGGGGCACGTGCGGACTCGCGGGTCAGTGTCCGCGTACGGATTAGGATGAGGGTACGGCTGAGGCTAAGGTGTGGGGCTGCCGGTGGGTTTCCGTTCCGGGCTAGGGTTAGGGTTAGGGAACGGCAAGGCTGAGGGCACAGGTGAGGGTGCGGACACGTGCTAGTGTCGGGGCACGTGCGGACGCGCGGGTCAGTGTCCGCGTACGGATTAGGATGAGGGTACGGTGGAGGCTAAGGTGTGGGGCTGCCGGTGGGTTTCCGTTCCGGGCTAGGGTTAGGGTTAGGGAACGGCAAGGCTGAGGGCACAGGTGAGGGTGCGGACACGTGCTAGGGTCGGGGCACGTGCGGACACGCGGGTCAGTGTCCGCGTAAGGATTAGGATGAGGGTACGGCGGAGGCTAAGGTGTGGGGCTGCCGGTGGGTTTCCCTTCCGGGCTAGGGTTAGGGTTAGGGAACGGCAAGGCTGAGGGCACAGGTGAGGGTGCGGACACGTGCTAGGGTCGGGGCACGTGCGGACGCGCGGGTCAGTGTCCGCGTACGGATTAGGATGAGGGTACGGCGGGGGCTAAGGTGTGGGGCTGCCAGTGGGATTCCCTTCCGGGCTAGGTTTAGGGTTAGGGAACGGCAAGGCTGAGGGCACAGGTGAGGGTGCGGACACGTGCTAGGGTCGGGGCACGTGCGGACGTGCGGGTCAGTGTCCGCGTACGGATCAGGATGAGCGTACGGCGGAGGCTAAGGTGTGGGGCTGCCGGTGGGTTTCCGTTCCGGGCTAGGGTTAGGGTTAGGGAACGGCAAGGCTGAGGGCACAGGTGAGGGGGCGGACACGTGCTAGGGTCGGGGCACGTGCGGATGCGCGGGTCAGTGTCCGCGTACGGATAAGGATGAGGGTACGGCGGGGGCTAAGGTGTGGGGCTGCCAGTGGGTTTCCCTTCCGGGCTAGGGTTAGGGTTAGGGAACGGCAAGGATGAGGGCACAGGTGAGGGTGCGGACACGTGCTAGGGTCAGGGCACGTGCGGACGCGCGGGTCAGTGTCCGCGTACGGATTAGGATGAGGGTACGGCGGAGGCTAAGGTGTGGGGCTGCCGGTGGGTTTCCGTTCCGGGCTAGGGTTAGGTTTAGGGAACGGCAAGGCTGAGGGCACAGGTGAGGGTGCGGACACGTGCTAGGGTCGGGGCACGTGCGGACGCGCGGGTCAGTGTCCGCGTACGGATTAGGATGAGGGTACGTCAGAGGCTAAGGTGTGAGGCTGCCGGTGGGTTTCCGTTCCCGGCTAGGGTTAGGGTTAGGGAACGGCAAGGCTGAGGGCACAGGTGAGGGTGCGGACACGTGCTAGGGTCGGGGCACGTGCGGACACGCGGGTCAGTGTCCGCGTACGGATTAGGATGAGGGTACGGCGGAGGCTAAGGTGTGGGGCTGCCGGTGGGTTTCCGTTCCGGGCTAGGTTTAGGGTTAGGGAACGGCAAGGCTGAGGGCACAGGTGAGGGTGCGGACACGTGCTAGGGTCGGGGCACGTGCGGACGCGCGGGTCAGTGTCCGCGTACGGAGTAGGATGAGGGTACGGCGGAGGGTAAGGTGTGGGGCTGCCGGTGGGTTTCCGTTCCGGTCTAGGGTTAGGGTTAGGGAACGGCAAGGCTGAGGGCACAGGACAGGGTGCGGACACGTGCTAGGGTCGGGGCACGTGCGGACGCGCGGGTCAGTGTCCGCGTATGGATGAGGATGAGGGAACGGCGGAGGGTAAGGTGTGGGGCTGCCGGTGGGTTTCCGTTCCGGGCTAGGGTTAGGGTTAGGGAACGGCAAGGCTGAGGGCACAGGTGAGGGTGCGGACACGTGCTAGTGTCAGGGCACGTGTGGACGCGAGGGTCAGTGTCCGCGTACGGATGAGGATGAGGGTACAGCGGAGGCTAAGGTGTGGGGCTGCCGGTGGGTTTCCGTTCCGGGCTATGGTTAGGGTTAGGGAACGGCAAGGCTGAGGGCACAGGTGAGGGTGCGGACACGTGCTAGGGTCGGGGCACGTGCGGATGCGTGGGTCAGTGTCCGCGTACGGATTAGGATGAGGGTACGGCGGAGGCTAAGGTGTGGGGCTGCCGGTGGGTTTCCGTTCCGGGCTAGGGTTAGGGTTAGGGAACGGCAAGGCTGAGGGCACAGGTGAGGGTGCGGACACGTGCTAAGGTCGGGGCACGTGCGGAAGCGCGGGTCAGTGTCCGCGTACGGATTAGGATCAGGGTACGTCGGAAGCTAAGGTGTGAGGCTGCCGGTGGGTTTCCGTTCTGGGCTAGGGTTAGGGTTAGGGAATTGCAAGGCTGAGGGCACAGGTGAGGGTGCGGACACGTGCTAGGGTCGGGGTACGTGCGGACGGGCGTGTCAGTGTCCGCGTACGGATTAGGATGAGGGTACGGCGGAGGCTAAGGTGTGGGGCTGCCCGTGGGTTTCCGTTCCAGGCTAGGGTTAGGGTTAGGGAACGGCAAGGCTGAGGGCACAGGTGAGGGTGCGGACACGTGCTAGAGTCGGGGCACGTGCGGACGCGCGGGTCAGTGTCCGCGTACGGATTAGGATGAGGGTACGGCGGAGGCTAAGGTGTGGGGCTGCCGGTGGATTTCCGTTCCGGGCTAGGGTTAGGGTTAGGGAACGGCAAGGCTGAGGGCACAGGTGAGGGTGCGGACACGTGCTAGGGTCGGGGCACGTGCGGACGCGCGGGTCAGTGTCCGCGTACGGATTAGGATGAGGGTACGTCAGAGGCTAAGGTGTGAGGCTGCCGGTTGGTTTCCGTTCCGGGCTAGGGTTAGGGTTAGGGAACGGCAAGGCTGAGGGCACAGGTGAGGGTGCGGACACGTGCTAGGGTCGGGGCACGTGCGGACGCGCGGGTCAGTGTCCGCGTACGGATTAGGATGAGGGTACGGCGGAGGCTAAGGTGTGGGGCTGCCGGTGGGTTTCCATTCCGGGCTAGGTTTAGGGTTAGGGAACGGCAAGGCTGAGGGCACAGGTGAGGGTGCGGACACGTGCTAGGGTCGGGGCACGTGCGGACGCGCGGGTCAGTGTCCGCGTACGGATTAGGATGAGGGTACGGCGGAGGGTAAGGTGTGGGGCTGCCGGTGGGTTTCCGATCCGGTCTAGGGTTAGGGTTAGGGAACGGCAAGGCTGAGGGCACAGGAGAGGGTGCAGACACGTGCTAGGGTCGGGGCACGTGCGGACGCGCGGGTCAGTGTCCGCGTACGGATTAGGATGAAGGTACGGCGGAGGCTAAGGTGTGGGGCTGCCGGTGGGTTTCCGTTCCGGGCTAGGGTTACGGTTAGGAAACGGCAAGGCTGAGGGCACAGGTGAGGGTGCGGACACGTGCTAGGGTCGGGGCACATGCGGACGCGCGGGTCAGTGTCCGCGTACGGATTAGGATGAGGGTACGGCAGAGGCTAAGGTGTGGGGCTGCCGGTGGGTTTCCATTCCGGGCTAGGGTTAGGGTTAGGGAACGGCAAGGCTGAGGGCACAGGTGAGGGTGCGGAGACGTGCTAGGGTCGGGGCACGTGCGGAAGCGCGGGTCAGTGTCCGCGTACGGATTAGGATCAGGGTACGTCGGAGGCTAAGGTGTGAGGCTGCCGGTGGGTTTCCGTTCCGGGCTAGGGTTAGGGTTAGGGAATTGCAAGCCTGAGGGCACAGGTGAGGGTGCGGACACGTGCTAGGGTCGGGGCACGTGCGGACGCGCGAGTCAGTGTCCGCGTACGGATTAGGATGAGGGTACGGCGGAGGCTAAGGTGTGGGGATGCCCGTGGGTTTCCGTTCCGGGCTAGGGTTAGGGTTAGGTAACGGCAAGGCTGAGGGCACAGGTGATGGTGCGGACACGTGCTAGGGTCGGGGCACGTGCGGACGCGCGGGTCAGTGTCCGCGTACGGATTAGGATGAGGGTACGGCGGAGGCTAAGGTGTGGGGCTGCCGGTGGGTTTCCCGTCCGGGCTAGGTTTAGGGTTAGGGAACTGCAAGGCTGAGGGCACAGGTGAGGGTGCGGACACGTGCTAGGGTCGGGGCACGTGCGGACGCGCGGGTCAGTGTCCGCGTACGGATTAGGATGAGGGTACGGCGGAGGCTAAGGTGTGGGGCTGCCGGTGGGTTTCCGTTCCGGGCTAGGGTTAGGGTTAGGGAACGGCAAGGCTGAGGGCACAGGTGAGGGTGCGGACACGTGCTAGGGTCGGGGCACGTGCGGACGCGCGGGTCAGTGTCCGCGTACGGATTAGGATGAGGGTACGGCGGAGGCTAAGGTGTGGGGCTGCCGGTGGGTTTCCGTTCCGGGCTAGGGTTAGGGTTAGGGAACGGCAAGGCTGAGGGCACAGGTGAGGGTGCGGACACGTGCTAGGGTCGGGGCACGTGCGGACGCGCGGGTCAGTGTCCGCGTACGGATTAGGATGAGGGTACGGCGGAGGCTAAGGTGTGGGGCTGCCGGTGGGTTTCCGTTCCGGGCTAGGGTTAGGGTTAGGGAACGGCAAGGCTGAGGGCACAGGTGAGGGTGCGGACACGTGCTAGGGTCGGGGCACGTGCGGACACGCGGGTCAGTGTCCGCGTACGGATTAGGATGAGGGTACGGCGGAGGCTAAGGTGTGGGGCTGCCGGTGGCTTTCCCTTCCGGGCTAGGGTTAGGGTTAGGGAACGGCAAGGCTGAGGGCACAGGTGAGGGTGCGGACACGTGCTAGGGTCGGGGCACGTGCGGACGCGCGGGTCAGTGTCCGCGTACGGATTAGGATGAGGGTACGGTGGAGGCTAAGGTGTGGGGCTGCCGGTGGGTTTCCGTTCCGGGCTAGGGTTAGGGTTAGGGAACGGCAAGGCTGAGGGCACAGGTGAGGGTGCGGACACGTGCTAGGGTCGTGGCACGTGCGGACGCGCGGGTCAGTGTCCGCGTACGGATTAGGATGAGGGTACGGCGGAGGCTAAGGTGTGGGGCTGCCGGTGGGTTTCCGTTCCGGGCTAGGGTTAGGGTTAGGGAACGGCAAGGCTGAGGGCACAGGTGAGGGTGCGGAGACGTGCTAGGGTCGGGGCAAGTGCGGAAGCGCGGGTCAGTGTCCGCGTACGGATTAGGATCAGGGTACGTCGGAGGCTAAGGTGTGAGGCTGCCGGTGGGTTTCCGTTCCGTGCTAGGGTTAGGGTTAGGGAATTGCAAGGCTAAGGGCACAGGTGAGGGTGCGGACACGTGCTAGGGTCGGGGCACGTGCGGACGCGCGGGTCAGTGTCCGCGTACGGATTAGGATGAGGGTACGGCGGAGGCTAAGGTGTGGGGCTGCCGGTGGGTTTCCCTTCCGGGCTAGGGTTAGGGTTAGGGAACGGCAAGGCTGAGGGCACAGGTGAGGGTGCGGACACGTGCTAGGGTCGGGGCACGTGCGGACGCGCGGGTCAGTGTCCGCGTACGGATTAGGATGAGGGTACGGCGGAGGCTAAGGTGTGGGGCTGCCGGTGGGTTTCCGTTCCGGGCTAGGGTTAGGGTTAGGGAACGGCAAGGCTGAGGGCACAGGTGAGGGTGCGGACACGTGCTAGGGTCGGGGCACGTGCGGACGCGCGGGTCAGTGTCCGCGTACGGATTAGGATGAGGGTACGGCGGAGGCTAAGGTGTGGGGCTGCCGGTGGGTTTCCGTTCCGGGCTAGGGTTAGGGTTAGGGAACGGCAAGGCTGAGGGCACAGGTGAGGGTGCGGACACGTGCTAGGGTCGGGGCACGTGCGGACACGTGGGTCAGTGTCCGCGTACGGATTAGGATGAGGGTACGGCGGAGGCTAAGGTGTGGGGCTGCCGGTGGGTTTCCGTTCCGGGCTAGGGTTAGGGTTAGGGAACGGCAAGGCTGAGGGCACAGGTGAGGGTGCGGACACGTGCTAGGGTCGGGGCACGTGCGGACGCGCGGGTCAGTGTCCGCGTACGGATTAGGATGAGGGTACGGTGGAGGCTAAGGTGTGGGGCTGCCGGTGGGTTTCCCTTCCGGGCTAGGGTTAGGGTTAGGGAACGGCAAGGCTGAGGGCACAGGTGAGGGTGGGGACACGTGCTAGGGTCGGGGCACGTGCGGACGCGCGGGTCAGTGTCCGCGTACGGATTAGGATGAGGGTACGGCGGAGGCTAAGGTGTGGGGCTGCCGGTGGGTTTCCGTTCCGGGCTAGGGTTAGGGTTAGGGAACGACAAGGCTGAGGGCACACGTGAGGGTGCGGACACGTGCTAGGTTCGGGGCACGTGCGGACTCGCGTGTCAGTGTCCGCGTACGGATTAGGATGAGGGTACGGCGGAGGCTAAGGTGTGGGGCTGCCGGTGGGTTTCCGTTCCGGGCTAGGGTTAGGGTTAGGGAACGGCAAGGCTGAGGGCACAGGTGAGGGTGCGGACACGTGCTAGGGTCGGGGCACGTGCGGACGCGCGGGTCAGTGTCCGCGTACGGATTAGGATGAGGGTACGGCGGAGGCTAAGGTGTGGGGCTGCCGGTGGGTTTCCGTTCCGGGCTAGGGTTAGGGTTAGGGAACGGCAAGGCTGAGGGCACAGGTGAGGGTGCGGACACGTGCTAGGGTCGGGGCAAGTGCGGAAGCGCGGGTCAGTGTCCGCGTACGGAGTAGGATCAGGGTACGTCGGAGGCTAAGGTGTGAGGCTGCCGGTGGGTTTCCGTTCCGGGCTAGGGTTAGGGTTAGGGAATTGCAATGCTAAGGGCACAGGTGAGGGTGCGGACACGTGCTAGGGTCGGCGCACGTGCGGACGCGCGGGTCAGTGTCCGCGTACGGATTAGGATGAGGGTACGGCGGAGACTAAGGTGTGGGGCTGCCGGTGGGTTTCCGTTCCGGGCTAGGGTTAGGGTTAGGGAACGGCAAAGCTGAGGGCACAGGTGAGGGTGCGGACACGTGCTAGGGTCGGGGCACGTGCGGACGCGCGGGTCAGTGTCCGCGTACGGATTAGGATGAGGGTACGGCGGAGGCTAAGGTGTGGGGCTGCCGGTGGGTTTCTGTTCCGGGCTAGGGTTAGGGTTAGGGAACGGCAAGGCTGAGGGCACAGGTGAGGGTGCGGACACGTGCTAGGGTCGGGGCACGTGCGGACGCGCGGGTCAGTGTCCGCGTACGGATTAGGATGAGGGTACGGCGGAGGCTAAGGTGTGGGGCTGCCGGTGGGTTTCCGTTCCGGGCTAGGGTTAGGGTTAGGGAACGGCAAGGCTGAGGGCACAGGTGAGGGTGCGGACACGTGCTAGGGTCGGGGCACGTGCGGACGCGCGGGTCAGTGTCCGCGTACGGATTAGGATGAGGGTACGGCGGAGGCTAAGGTGTGAGGCTGCCGGTGGGTTTCCGTTCCGGGCTAGGGTTAGGGTTAGGGAACGGCAAGGCTGAGGGCACAGGTGAGGGTGCGGACACGTGCTAGGGTCGGGGCACGTGCGGACGCGCGGGTCAGTGTCCGCGTACGGATTAGGATGAGGGTACGGCGGAGGCTAAGGTGTGGGGCTGCCGGTGGGTTTCCCTTCCGGGCTAGGGTTAGGGTTAGGGAACGGCAAGGCTGAGGGCACAGGTGAGGGTGCGGACACGTGCTAGGTTCGGGGCACGTGCAGACTCGCGGGTCAGTGTCCGCGTACGGATTAGGATGAAGGTACGGCGGAGGCTAAGGTGTGGGGCTGCCGGTGGGTTTCCGTTCCGGGCTAGGGTTAGGGTTAGGGAACGGCAAGGCTGAGGGCACAGGTGAGGTTGCGGACACGTGCTAGGGTCGGGGCACGTGCGAACGCGCGGGTCAGTGTCCGCGTACGGATTAGGATGAGGGTATGGCGGAGGCTAAGGTGTGGGGCTGCCGGTGGGTTTCCGTTCCGGGCTAGGGTTAGGGTTAGGGAACGGCAAGGCTGAGGGAACAGGTGAGGGTGCGGACACGTGCTAGGGTCGGGGCACGTGCGGACGCGCGGGTCAGTGTCCGCGTACGGATTAAGATGAGGGTACGGCGGAGGCTAAGGTGTGGGGCTGCCGGTGGGTTTCCGTTCCGGGCTAGGGTTAGGGTTAGGGAACGGCAAGGCTGAGGGCACAGGTGAGGGTGCGGACACGTGCTAGGGTCGGGGCACGTGCGGACGCGCGGGTCAGTGTCCGCGTACGGATTAGGATGAGGGTACGGCGGAGGCTAAGGTGTGGGGCTGCCGGTGGGTTTCCGTTCCGGGCTAGGGTTAGGGTTAGGGAACGGCAAGGCTGAGGGCACAGGTGAGGGTGCGGACACGTGCTAGGGTCGGGGCACGTGCGGAAGCGCGGGTCAGTGTCCGCGTACGGATTAGGATGAGGGTACGGCGGAGGCTAAGGTGTGGGGCTGCCGGTGGGTTTCCCTTCCGGGCTAGGGTTAGGGTTAGGGAACGGCAAGGCTGAGGGCACAGGGGAGGGTGCAGATACGTGCTAGTGTCGGGGCACGTGCGGACGCGCGGGTCAGTGTCCGCGTACGGATTAGGATGAGGGTACGGCGGAGGCTAAGGTGTGGGGCTGCCGGTGGGTTTCCGTTCCGGGCTAGGGTTAGGGTTAGGGAACGGCAAGGCTGAGGGCACAGGTGAGGGTGCGGACACGTGCTAGGGTCGGGGCACGTGCGGACGCGCGGGTCAGTGTCCGCGTACGGATTAGGATGAGGGTACGGCGGAGGCTAAGGTGTGGGGCTGCCGGTGGGTTTCCAATCCGGGCTAGGGTTAGGGTTAGGGAACGGCAAGGCTGAGGGCACAGGTGAGGGTGCGGACACGTGCTAGGGTCGGGGCACGTGCGTACGTGCGGGTCAGTGTCCGCGTACAGATGAGGATGAGGGTACGGCGGAGGGTAAGGTGTGGGGCTGCCGGTGGGTTTCCGTTCCGGGCTAGGGTTAGGGTTAGGGAACGGCAAGGCTGAGGGCACAGGTGAGGGTGCGGACACGTGCTAGAGTCGGGGCACGTGCGGACGCGCGGGTCAGTGTCCGCGTACGGATGAGGATGAGGGTACGGCGGAGGCTAAGGTGTGGGTCTGCCGGTGGGTTTCCGTTCCGGGCTAGGGTTAGGGTTAGGGAACGGCAAGGCTGAGGGCACAGGTGAGGGTGGGGACACGTGCTAGGGTCGGGGCACGTGCAGACTCGCGGGTCAGTGTCCGCGTACGGATTAGGATGAGGGTACGGCGGAGGCTAAGGTGTGGGGCTGCCGGTGGGTTTCCCTTCCGGGCTAGGGTTAGGGTTAGGGAACGGCAAGGCTGAGGGCACAGGTGAGGGTGCGGACACGTGCTAGGGTCGGGGCACGTGCGGACGCGCGGGTCAGTGTCCGCGTACGGATTAGGATGAGGGTACGGCGGAGGCTAAGGTATGGGGCTGCCGGTGGGTTTCCGTTCCGGGCTAGGGTTAGGGTTAGGGAACGGCAAGGCTGAGGGCACAGGTGAGGGTGGGGACACGTGCTAGGGTCGGGGCACGTGCGGACGCGCGGGTCAGTGTCCGCGTACGGATTAGGATGAGGGTACGGCGGAGGCTAAGGTGTGGGGCTGCCGGTGGGTTTCCCTTCCGGGCTAGGGTTAGGGTTAGGGAACGGCAAGGCTGAGGGCACAGGTGAGGGTGCGGACACGTGCTAGGGTCGGGGCACGTGCGGACGCGCGGGTCAGTGTCCGCGTATGGATTAGGATGAAGGTACGGCGGAGGCTAAGGTGTGGGGCTGCCAGTGGGTTTCCGTTCCGGGCTAGGGTTAGGGTTAGGGAACGGCAAGGCTGAGGGCACAGTTGAGGGTGGGGACACGTGCTAGGGTCGGGGCACGTGCAGACTCGCGGGTCAGTGTCCGCGTACGGATTAGGATGAGGGTACGGCGGAGGCTAAGGTGTGGGGCTGCCGGTGGGTTTCCGTTCCGGGCTAGGGTTAGGGTTAGGGAACGGCAAGGCTGAGGGCACAGGTGAGGGTGCGGACACGTGCTAGAGTCGGGGCACGTGCGGACGCGCGGGTCAGTGTCCGCGTACGGATTAGGATGAGGGTACGGCGGAGGCTAAGGTATGGGGCTGCCGGTGGGTTTCCGTTCCGGGCTAGGGTTAGGGTTAGGGAACGGCAAGGCTGAGGGCACAGGTGAGGGTGGGGACACGTGCTAGGGTCGGGGCACGTGCGGACGCGCGGGTCAGTGTCCGCGTACGGATTAGGATGAGGGTACGGCGGAGGCTAAGGTGTGGGGCTGCCGGTGGGTTTCCCTTCCGGGCTAGGGTTAGGGTTAGGGAACGGCAAGGCTGAGGGCACAGGTGAGGGTGCGGACACGTGCTAGGGTCGGGGCACGTGCGGACGCGCGGGTCAGTGTCCGCGTATGGATTAGGATGAAGGTACGGCGGAGGCTAAGGTGTGGGGCTGCCGGTGGGTTTCCCTTCCGGGCTAGGGTTAGGGTTAGGGAACGGCAAGGCTGAGGGCACAGGTGAGGGTGGGGACACGTGCTAGGGTCGGGGCACGTGCGGACGCGCGGGTCAGTGTCCGCGTACGGATTAGGATGAGGGTACGGCGGAGGCTAAGGTGTGGGGCTGCCGGTGGGTTTCCCTTCCGGGCTAGGGTTAGGGTTAGGGAACGGCAAGGCTGAGGGCACAGGTGAGGGTGCGGACACGTGCTAGGGTCGGGGCACTTGCGGACGCGCGGGTCAGTGTCCGCGTATGGATTAGGATTAAGGTACGGCGGAGGCTAAGGTGTGGGGCTGCCGGTGGGTTTCCCTTCCGGGCTAGGGTTAGGGTTAGGGAACGGCAAGGCTGAGGGCACAGGTGAGGGTGCGGACACGTGCTAGGGTCGGGGCACGTGCGGACGCGCGGGTCAGTGTCCGCGTACGGATTAGGATGAGGGTACGGCGGAGGCTAAGGTATGGGGCTGCTGGTGGGTTTCCGTTCCGGGCTAGGGTTAGGGTTAGGGAACGGCAAGGCTGAGGGCACAGGTGAGGTTGCGGACACGTGCTAGGGTCGGGGCACGTGCGGACGCGCGGGTCAGTGTCCGCGTACGGATTAGGATGAGGGTACGGCGGAGGCTAAGGTGTGGGGCTGCCGGTGGGTTTCCGTTCCGGGCTAGGGTTAGGGTTAGGGAACGGCAAGGCTGAGGGAACAGGTGAGGGTGCGGACACGTGCTAGGGTCGGGGCACGTGCGGACGCGCGGGTTAGTGTCCGCGTACGGATTAAGATGAGGGTACGGCGGAGGCTAAGGTGTGGGGCTGCCGGTGGGTTTCCGTTCCGGGCTAGGGTTAGGGTTAGGGAACGGCAAGGCTGAGGGCACAGGTGAGGGTGCGGACACGTGCTAGGGTCGGGGCACGTGCGGACACGCGGGTCAGTGTCCGCGTACGGATTAGGATGAGGGTACGGCGGAGGCTAAGGTGTGGGGCTGCCGGTGGGTTTCCCTTCCGGGCTAGGGTTAGGGTTAGGGAACGGCAAGGCTGAGTGCACAGGTGAGGGTGCGGACACGTGCTAGGGTCGGGGCACGTGCGGACGCGCGGGTCAGTGTCCGCGTACGGATTAGGATGAGGGTACGGCGGAGGCTAAGGTGTGGGGCTGCCGGTGGGTTTCCGTTCCGGGCTAGGGTTAGGGTTAGGGAACGGCAAGGCTGAGGGCACAGGTGAGGGTGCGGACACGTGCTAGGGTCGGGGCACGTGCGGACGCGCGGGTCAGTGTCCGCGTACGGATTAGGATGAGGGTACGGCGGAGGCTAAGGTGTGGGGCTGCCGGTGGGTTTCCCGTCCGGGCTAGGGTTAGGGTTAGGGAACGGCAAGGCTGAGGGCACAGGTGAGGGTGCGGACACGTGCTAGGGTCGGGGCACGTGCGGACGCGCGGGTCAGTGTCCGCGTACGGATTAGGATGAGGGTACGGTGGAGGCTAAGGTGTGGGGCTGCCGGTGGGTTTCCGTTCCGGGCTAGGGTTAGGGTTAGGGAACGGCAAGGCTGAGGGCACAGGTGAGGGTGCGGACACGTGCTAGGGTCGGGGCACGTGCGGACGCGCGGGTCAGTGTCCGCGTACGGATTAGGATGAGGGTACGGCGGAGGCTAATGTGTGGGGCTGCCGGTGGGTTTCCCTTCCGGGCTAGGGTTAGGGTTAGGGAACGGCAAGGCTGAGGGCACAGGTGAGGGTGCGGACACGTGCTAGGGTCGGGGCACGTGCGGACGCGCGGGTCAGTGTCCGCGTACGGATTAGGATGAGGGTACGGCGGAGGCTAAGGTGTGGGGCTGCCGGTGGGTTTCCCTTCCGGGCTAGGGTTAGGGTTAGGGAACGGCAAGGCTGAGGGCACAGGTGAGGGTGCGGACACGTGCTAGGGTCGGGGCACGTGCGGACGCGCGGGTCATTGTCCGCGTACGGATTAGGATGAGGGTACGGCGGAGGCTAAGGTGTGGGGCTGTCGGTGGGTTTCCAATCCGGGCTAGGGTTAGGGTTAGGGAACGGCAAGGCTGAGGGCACAGGTGAGGGTGCGGACACGTGCTAGGGTCGGGGCACGTGCGTACGTGCGGGTCAGTGTCCGCGTACGGATGAGGATGAGGGTACGGCGGAGGTTAAGGTGTGGGGCTGCCGGTGGGTTTCCGTTCCGGGGTAGGGTTAGGGTTAGGGAACGGCAAGGCTGAGGGCACAGGAGAGGGTGCGGACACGTGCTAGGGTCGGGGCACGTGCGGACGCGCGGGTCAGTGTCCGCGTACGGATGAGGATGAGGGTACGGCGGAGGGTAAGGTGTGGGGCTGCCGGTGGGTTTCCGTTCCGGGCTAGGGTTAGGGTTAGGGAACGGCAAGGCTGAGGGCACAGGTGAGGGTGCGGACACGTGCTAGGGTCGGGGCACGTGCGGACGCGCGGGTCAGTGTCCGCGTACGGATGAGGATGAGGGTACGGCGGAGGCTAAGGTGTGGGTCTGCCGGTGGGTTTCCGTTCCGGGCTAGGGTTAGGGTTAGGGAACGGCATGGCTGAGGGCACAGGTGAGGGTGCGGACACGTGCTAGGGTCGGGGCACGTGCGGACGCGCGGGTCAGTGTCCGCGTATGGATTAGGATGAAGGTACGGCGGAGGCTAAGGTGTGGGGCTGCCGGTGGGTTTCCGTTCCGGGCTAGGGTTAGGGTTAGGGAACGGCAAGGCTGAGGGCACAGGTGAGGGTGCGGACACGTGCTAGGGTCGGGGCACGTGCGGACGCGCGGGTCAGTGTCCGCGTACCGATTAGGATGAGGGTACGGCGGAGGCTAACGTGTGGGGCTGCCGGTGGGTTTCCGTTCCGGGCTAGGGTTAGGGTTAGGGAACGGCAAGGCTGAGGGCACAGGTGAGGGTGCGGACACGTGCTAGGGTCGGGGCACGTGCGGAAGCGCGGGTCAGTGTCCGCGTACGGATTAGGATCAGGGTACGTCGGAGGCTAAGGTGTGAGGCTGCCGGTGTGTTTCCGTTCCGGGCTAGGGTTAGGGTTAGGGAATTGCAAGGCTGAGGGCACAGGTGAGGGTGCGGACACGTGCTAGGGTCGGGGCACGTGCGGACGCGCGGGTCAGTGTCCGCGTACGGATTAGGATGAGGGTACGGCGGAGGCTAAGGTGTGGGGCTGCCCGTGGGTTTCCGTTCCGGGCTAGGGTTAGGGTTAGGGAACGGCAAGGCTGAGGGCACAGGTGAGGGTGTGGACATGTGCTAGGGTCGGGGCACGTGCGGACGCGTGGGTCAGTGTCCGCGTACGGATTAGGATGAGGGTACGGCGGAGGCTAAGGTGTGGGGCTGCCGGTGGGTTTCCCGTCCGGGCTAGGTTTAGGGTTAGGGAACGGCAAGGCTGAGGGCACAGGTGAGGGTGCGGACACGTGCTAGGGTCGGGGCACGTGCGGACGCGCGGGTCAGTGTCCGCGTACGGATTAGGATGAGGGTACGGCGGAGGCTAAGGTGTGGGGCTGCCGGTGGGTTTCCGTTCCGGGCTAGGGTTAGGGTTAGGGAACGGCAAGGCTGAGGGCACAGGTGAGGGTGCGGACACGTGCTAGGGTCGGGGCATGTGCGGACGCGCGGGTCAGTGTCCGCGTACGGATTAGGATGAGGGTACGGTGGAGGCTAAGGTGTGGGGCTGCCGGTGGGTTTCCGTTCCGGGCTAGGGTTAGGGTTAGGGAACGGCAAGGCTGAGGGCACAGGTGAGGGTGGGGACACGTGCTAGGGTCGGGGCACGTGCGGACGCGCGGGTCAGTGTCCGCGTACGGATTAGGATGAGGGTACGGCGGAGGCTAAGGTGTGGGGCTGCCGGTGGGTTTCCGTTCCGGGCTAGGGTTAGGGTTAGGGAACGACAAGGCTGAGGGCACAGGTGAGGGTGCGGTCACGTGCTAGGTTCGGGGCACGTGCGGACTCGCGGGTCAGTGTCCGCGTACGGATTAGGATGAGGGTACGGCTGAGGCTAAGGTGTGGGGCTGCTGGTGGGTTTCCGTTCCGGGCTAGGGTTAGGGTTAGGGAACGGCAAGGCTGAGGGCACAGGTGAGGGTGCGGACACGTGCTAGTGTCGGGGCACGTGCGGACGCGCGGGTCAGTGTCCGCGTACGGATTAGGATCAGGGTACGTCGGAGGCTAAGGTGTGAGGCTGCCGGTGGGTTTCCGTTCCGGGCTAGGGTTAGGGTTAGGGAATTGCAAGGCTAAGGGCACAGGTGAGGATGCGGACACGTGCTAGGGTCGGGGCACGTGCGGACACGCGGGTCAGTGTCCGCGTACGGATTAGGATGAGGGTACGGCGGAGGCTAAGGTGTGGGGCTGCCGGTGGGTTTCCGTTCCGGGCTAGGGTTAGGGTTAGGGAACGGCAAGGCTGAGGGCACAGGTGAGGGTGCGGACACGTGCTAGGGTCGGGGCACGTGCGGACGCGCGGGTCAGTGTCCGCGTACGGATTAGGATGAGGGTACGGCGGAGGCTAAGGTGTGGGGCTGCCGGTGGGTTTCCCTTCCGGGCTAGGGTTAGGGTTAGGGAACGGCAAGGCTGAGGGCACAGGTGAGGGTGCGGACACGTGCTAGGGTCGGGGCACGTGAGGACGCGCGGGTCAGTGTCCGCGTACGGATTAGGATGAGGGTACGGCGGAGGCTAAGCTGTGGGGCTGCCGGTGGGTTTCCGTTCCGGGCTAGGGTTAGGGTTAGGGAACGGCAAGGCTGAGGGCACAGGTGAGGGTGCGGACACGTGCTAGGGTCGGGGCACGTGCGGACGCGCGGGTCAGTGTCCGCGTACGGATTAGGATGAGGGTACGGCGGAGGCTAAGGTGTGGGGCTCCCGGTGGGTTTCCGTTCCGGGCTAGGGTTAGGGTTAGGGAACGGCAAGGCTGAGGGCACAGGTGAGGGTGCGGACACGTGCTAGGGTCGTGGCAAGTGCGGAAGCGCGGGTCAGTGTCCGCGTACGGATTAGGATCAGGGTACGTCGGAGGCTAAGGTGTGAGGCTGCCGGTGGGTTTCCGTTCCGGGCTAGGGTTAGGGTTAGGGAATTGCAAGGCTAAGGGCACAGGTGAGGGTGCGGACACGTGCTAGGGTCGGGGCACGTGCGGACACGCGGGTCAGTGTCCGCGTACGGATTAGGATGAGGGTACGGCGGAGGCTAAGGTGTGGGGCTGCCGGTGGGTTTCCGTTCCGGGCTAGGGTTAGGGTTAGGGAACGGCAAGGCTGAGGGCACAGGTGAGGGTGCGGACACGTGCTAGGGTCGGGGCACGTGCGGACGCGCGGGTCAGTGTCCGCGTACGGATTAGGATGAGGGTACGGCGGAGGCTAAGGTGTGGGGCTGCCGGTGGGTTTCCCTTCCGGGCTAGGGTTAGGGTTAGGGAACGGCAAGGCTGAGGGCACAGGTGAGGGTGCGGACACGTGCTAGGGTCGGGGCACGTGAGGACGCGCGGGTCAGTGTCCGCGTACGGATTAGGATGAGGGTACGGCGGAGGCTAAGCTGTGGGGCTGCCGGTGGGTTTCCGTTCCGGGCTAGGGTTAGGGTTAGGGAACGGCAAGGCTGAGGGCACAGGTGAGGGTGCGGACACGTGCTAGGGTCGGGGCACGTGCGGACGCGCGGTTCAGTGTCCGCGTACGGATTAGGATGAGGGTACGGCGGAGGCTAAGGTGTGGGGCTGCCGGTGGGTTTCCGTTCCGGGCTAGGGTTAGGGTTAGGGAACGGCAAGGCTGAGGGCACAGGTGAGGGGGCGGACACGTGCTAGGGTCGGGGCACGTGCGGACGCGCGGGTCAGTGTCCGCGTACGGATTAGGATGAGGGTACGGCGGGGGCTAAGGTGTGGGGCTGCCGGTGGGTTTCCGTTCCGGGCTAGGGTTAGGGTTAGGGAACGGCAAGGCTGAGGGCACAGGTCAGGGTGCGGACACGTGCTAGGGTCGGGGCACGTGCGGATGTGCGGGTCAGTGTCCGCGTACGGATTAGGATGAGGGTACGGCGGAGGCTAAGGTGTGGGGCTTCCGGTGGGTTTCCGTTCTGGGCTAGGGTTAGGGTTAGGGAACGGCAAGGCTGAGGGCACAGGTGAGGGTGCGGACACGTGCTAGGGTCGGGGCACGTGCGGACGCGCGGGTCAGTGTCCGCGTACAGATTAGGATGAGGGTACGGCGGAGGCTAAGGTGTGGGGCTGCCGGTGGGTTTCCGTTCCGGGCTAGGGTTAGGGTTAGGGAACGGCAAGGCTGAGGGCACAGGTGAGGGTGCGGACACGTGCTAGGGTCGGGGCACGTGCGGACGCGCGGGTCAGTGTCCGC
The DNA here is from genome assembly GCF_949752795.1 of Hyperoodon ampullatus. NCBI lineage: Eukaryota > Metazoa > Chordata > Mammalia > Artiodactyla > Ziphiidae > Hyperoodon > Hyperoodon ampullatus. The sequence continues at coordinate 479,033 of NC_136932.1, read as the reverse complement.
GTACGGATTAGGATGAGGGTACGGCGGAGGCTAAGGTGTGGGGCTGCCGGTGGGTTTCCTTTCCGGGCTAGGGTTAGGGTTAGGGAACGGCAAGGCTGAGGGCACAGGTGAGGGTGCGGACATGTGCTAGGGTTGGGGCACGTGCGGACGCGCGGGTCAGTGTCCGCATACGGATTAGGATGAGCGTAAGGCGGAGGCTAAGGTGTGGGGCTGCCGGTGGGTTTCCGTTCCGGGCTAGGGTTAGGGTTAGGGAACGGCAAGGCTGAGGGCACAGGTGAGGGTGCGGACACGTGCTAGGGTCGGGGCACGTGCGGACGCGCGGGTCAGTGTCCGCGTACGGATTAGGATGAGGGTACGGCGGAGGCTAAGGTGTGGGGCTGCCGGTGGGTTTCCCTTCCGTGCTAGGGTTAGGGTTAGGGAACGGCAAGGCTGAGGGCACTGGTGAGGGTGCGGACACGTGCTAGGGTCGCGGCACGTGTGGACGCGCGGGTCAGTGTCCGCGTACGGATGAGGATGAGGGTACGGCGGAGGCTAAGGTGTGGGGCTGCCGGTGGGTTTCCGTTCCGGGCTAGGGTTAGGGTTAGGGAACGGCAAGGCTGAGGGCACAGGTGAGGGTGCGGACACGTGCTAGGGTCGGGGCACGTGCGGACGCGCGGGTCAGTGTCCGCGTACGGATTAGGATGAGGGTACGGCGGAGGCTAAGGTGTGGGGCTGCCGGTGGGTTTCCGTTCCGGGCTAGGGTTAGGGTTAGGGAACGGCAAGGCTGAGGGCACAGGTCAAGGTGCGGACACGTGCTAGGGTCGGGGCACGTGCGGACGCGCGGGTCAGTGTCCGCGTACAGATTAGGATGAGGGTACGGCGGAGGCTAAGGTGTGGGGCTGCCGGTGGGTTTCCGTTCCGGGCTAGGGTTAGGGTTAGGGAACGGCAAGGCTGAGGGCACAGGTGAGGGTGCGGACACGTGCTAGGGTCGGTGCACGTGCGGACGCGCGGGTCAGTGTCCGTGTACGGATTAGGATGAGGGTACGGCGGGGGCTAAGGTGTGGGGCTGCCAGTGGGTTTCCCTTCCGGGCTAGGGTTAGGGTTAGGGAACGGCAAGGCTGAGGGCACAGGTGAGGGTGCGGACACGTGCTAGGGTCGGGGCACGTGCGGACGCGCGGGTCAGTGTCCGCGTACGGATTAGGATGAGGGTACGGCGGGGGCTAAGGTGTGGGGCTGCCGGTGGGTTTCCTTTCCGGGCTAGGGTTAGGGTTAGGGAACGGCAAGGCTGAGGGCATAGGTGAGGGTGCGGACACGTGCTAGGGTCGGGGCACGTGCGGACGTGCGGGTCAGTGTCCGCGTACGGATCAGGATGAGCGTACGGCGGAGGCTAAGGTGTGGGGCTGCCGGTGGGTTTCCGTTCCGGGCTAGGGTTAGGGTTAGGGAACGGCAAGGCTGACGGCACAGGTGAGGGGGCGGACACGTGCTAGGGTCGGGGCACGTGCGGATGCGCGGGTCAGTGTCCGCGTACGGATAAGGATGAGGGTACGGCGGCGGCTAAGGTGTGGGGCTGCCAGTGGGTTTCCCTTCCGGGCTAGGGTTAGGGTTAGGGAACGGCAAGGCTGAGGGCACAGGTGAGGGTGCGGACACGTGCTAGGGTCAGGGCACGTGCGGACGCGCGGGTCAGTGTCCGCGTACGGATTAGGATGAGGGTACGGCGGAGGCTACGGTGTGGGGCTGCCGGGGGGTTTCCGTTCCGGGCTAGGGTTAGGGTTAGGGAACGGCAAGGCTGAGGGCACAGGCGATGGTGCGGACACGTGCTAGGGTCGGGGCACGTGCGGACGCGCGGGTCAGTGTCCGCATACGGATTAGGATGAGGGTACGGCGGAGGCTAAGGTGTGGGGCTGCCGGTGGGTTTCCGTTCTGGGCTAGGGCTAGGGTTAGGGAACGGCAAGGCTGAGGGCACAGGTGAGGGTGCGGACACGTGCTAGGGTCGAGGCACGTGCGGACGCGCGGGTCAGTGTCCGAGTACGGATTAGGATGAGGGTACGGTGGAGGCTAAGGTGTGGGGCTGCCAGTGGGTTTCCGTTCCGGGCTAGGGTTAGGGTTAGGGAACGGCAAGGCTGAGGGCACAGGAGAGGGTGCGGACACGTGCTAGGGTCGGGGCACGTGCGGACGCGCGGGTCAGTGTCCGCGTACGGATGAGGATGAGGGTACGGCGGAGGCTAAGGTGTGGGGCTGCCGGTGGGTTTCCGTTCCGGGCTAGGGTTAGGGTTAGGGAACGGCAAGGCTGAGGGCACAGGTGAGGGTGCGGACACGTGCTAGGGTCGGGGCACGTGCGGACGCGCGGGTCAGTGTCCGCGTACGGATTAGGATGAGGGTACGGCGGAGGCTAAGGTGTGGGGCTGCCGGTGGGTTTCCGTTCCGGGCTAGGGTTAGGTTTAGGGAACGGCAAGGCTGAGGGCACAGGTGAGGGTGCGGACACATGCTAGGGTCGGGGCACGTGCGGACGCGCGGGTCAGTGTCCGCGTACGGATTAGGATGAGGGTACGTCAGAGGCTAAGGTGTGAGGCTGCCGGTGGGTTTCTCTTCCCGGCTAGGGTTAGGGTTAGGGAACGGCAAGGCTGAGGGCACAGGTGAGGGTGCGGACACGTGCTAGGGTCGGGGCACGTGCGGACACGCGGGTCAGTGTCCGCGTACGGATTAGGATGAGGGTACGGCGGAGGCTAAGGTGTGGGGCTGCCGGTGGGTTTCCGTTCCGGGCTAGGTTTAGGGTTAGGGAACGGCAAGGCTGAGGGCACAGGTGAGGGTGCGGACACGTGCTAGGGTCGGGGCACGTGCGGACGCGCGGGTCAGTGTCCGCGTACGGAGTAGGATGAGGGTACGGCGGAGGGTAAGGTGTGGGGCTGCCGGTGGGTTTCCGTTCCGGTCTAGGGTTAGGGTTAGGGAACGGCAAGGCTGAGGGCACAGGAGAGGGTGCGGACACGTGCTAGGGTCGGGGCACGTGCGGACGCGCGGGTCAGTGTCCGCGTATGGATGAGGATGAGGGAACGGCGGAGGGTAAGGTGTGGGGCTGCCGGTGGGTTTCCGTTCCGGGCTAGGGTTAGGGTTAGGGAACGGCAAGGCTGAGGGCACAGGTGAGGGTGCGGACACGTGCTAGTGTCGGGGCACGTGTGGACGCGAGGGTCAGTGTCCGCGTACGGATGAGGATGAGGGTACAGCGGAGGCTAAGGTGTGGGGCTGCCGGTGGGTTTCCGTTCCGGGCTATGGTTAGGGTTAGGGAACGGCAAGGCTGAGGGCACAGGTGAGGGTGCGGACACGTGCTAGGGTCGGGGCACGTGCGGACGCGTGGGTCAGTGTCCGCGTACGGATTAGGATGAAGGTACGGCGGAGGCTAAGGTGTGGGGCTGCCGGTGGGTTTCCGTTCCGGGCTAGGGTTAGGGTTAGGGAACGGCAAGGCTGAGGGCACAGGTGAGGGTGCGGACACGTGCTAGGGTCGGGGCACATGCGGACGCGTGGGTCAGTGTCCGCGTACGGATTAGGATGAGGGTACGGCGGAGGCTAAGGTGTGGGGCTGCCGGTGGGTTTCCGTTCCGGGCTAGGGTTAGGGTTAGGGAACGGCAAGGCTGAGGGCACAGGTGAGGGTGCGGACACGTGCTAAGGTCGGGGCACGTGCGGAAGCGCGGGTCAGTGTCCGCGTACGGATTAGGATCAGGGTACGTCGGAAGCTAAGGTGTGAGGCTGCCGGTGGGTTTCCGTTCTGGGCTAGGGTTAGGGTTAGGGAATTGCAAGGCTGAGGGCACAGGTGAGGGTGCGGACACGTGCTAGGGTCGGGGTACGTGCGGACGCGCTGGTCAGTGTCCGCGTACGGATTAGGATGAGGGTACGGCGGAGGCTAAGGTGTGGGGCTGCCCGTGGGTTTCCGTTCCGGGTTAGGGTTAGGGTTAGGGAACGGCAAGGCTGAGGGCACAGGTGAGGGTGCGGACACGTGCTAGAGTCGGGGCACGTGCGGACGCGCGGGTCAGTGTCCGCGTACGGATTAGGATGAGGGTACGGCGGAGGCTAAGGTGTGGGGCTGCCGGTGGGTTTCCGTTCCGGGCTAGGGTTAGGGTTAGGGAACGGCAAGGCTGAGGGCACAGGTGAGGGTGCGGACACGTGCTAGGGTCGGGGCACGTGCGGACGCGCGGGTCAGTGTCCGCGTACGGATTAGGATGAGGGTACGTCAGAGGCTAAGGTGTGAGGCTGCCGGTTGGTTTCCGTTCCGGGCTAGGGTTAGGGTTAGGGAACGGCAAGGCTGAGGGCACAGGTGAGGGTGCGGACACGTGCTAGGGTCGGGGCACGTGCGGACGCGCGGGTCAGTGTCCGCGTACGGATTAGGATGAGGGTACGGCGGAGGCTAAGGTGTGGGGCTGCCGGTGGGTTTCCGTTCCGGGCTAGGTTTAGGGTTAGGGAACGGCAAGGCTGAGGGCACAGGTGAGGGTGCGGACACGTGCTAGGGTCGGGGCACGTGCGGACACGCGGGTCAGTGTCCGCGTACGGATTAGGATGAGGGTACGGCGGAGGGTAAGGTGTGGGGCTGCCGGTGGGTTTCCGATCCGGTCTAGGGTTAGGGTTAGGGAACGGCAAGGCTGAGGGCACAGGAGAGGGTACGGACACGTGCTAGGGTCGGGGCACGTGCGGACGCGCGGGTCAGTGTCCGCGTACGGATTAGGATGAAGGTACGGCGGAGGCTAAGGTGTGGGGCTGCCGGTGGGTTTCCGTTCCGGGCTAGGGTTAGGGTTAGGAAACGGCAAGGCTGAGGGCACAGGTGAGGGTGCGGACACGTGCTAGGGTCGGGGCACGTGCGGACGCGCGGGTCAGTGTCCGCGTACGGATTAGGATGAGGGTACGGCAGAGGCTAAGGTGTGGGGCTGCCGGTGGGTTTCCGTTCCGGGCTAGGGTTAGGGTTAGGGAACGGCAAGGCTGAGGGCACAGGTGAGGGTGCGGACACGTGCTAGGGTCGGGGCACGTGCGGAAGCGCGGGTCAGTGTCCGCGTACGGATTAGGATCAGGGTACGTCGGAGGCTAAGGTGTGAGGCTGCCGGTGGGTTTCCGTTCCGGGCTAGGGTTAGGGTTAGGGAATTGCAAGGCTGAGGGCACAGGTGAGGGGCGGACACGTGCTAGGGTCGGGGCACGTGCGGACGCGCGGGTCAGTGTCCGCGTACGGATTAGGATGAGGGTACGGCGGAGGCTAAGGTGTGGGGATGCCCGTGGGTTTCCGTTCCGGGCTAGGGTTAGGGTTAGGTAACGGCAAGGCTGAGGGCACAGGTGATGGTGCGGACACGTGCTAGGGTCGGGGCACGTGCGGACGCGCGGGTCAGTGTCCGCGTACGGATTAGGATGAGGGTACGGCGGAGGCTAAGGTGTGGGGCTGCCGGTGGGTTTCCCGTCCGGGCTAGGTTTAGGGTTAGGGAACGGCAAGGCTGAGGGCACAGGTGAGGGTGCGGACACGTGCTAGGGTCGGGGCACGTGCGGACGCGCGGGTCAGTGTCCGCGTACGGATTAGGATGAGGGTACGGCGGAGGCTAAGGTGTGGGGCTGCCGGTGGGTTTCCATTCCGGGCTAGGGTTAGGGTTAGGGAACGGCAAAGCTGAGGGCACAGGTGAGGGTGCGGACACGTGCTAGGGTCGGGGCACGTGCGGACGCGCGGGTCAGTGTCCGCGTACGGATTAGGATGAGGGTACGGCGGAGGCTAAGGTGTGGGGCTGCCGGTGGGTTTCTGTTCCGCGCTAGGGTTAGGGTTAGGGAACGGCAAGGCTGAGGGCACAGGTGAGGGTGCGGACACGTGCTAGGGTCGGGGCACGTGCGGACGCGCGGGTCAGTGTCCGCGTACGGATTAGGATGAGGGTACGGCGGAGGCTAAGGTGTGGGGCTGCCGGTGGGTTTCCGTTCCGGGCTAGGGTTAGGGTTAGGGAACGGCAAGGCTGAGGGCACAGGTGAGGGTGCGGACACGTGCTAGGGTCGGGGCACGTGCGGACGCGCGGGTCAGTGTCCGCGTACGGATTAGGATGAGGGTACGGCGGAGGCTAAGGTGTGGGGCTGCCGGTGGGTTTCCGTTCCGGGCTAGGGTTAGGGTTAGGGAACGGCAAGGCTGAGGGCACAGGTGAGGGTGCGGACACGTGCTAGGGTCGGGGCACGTGCGGACGCGCGGGTCAGTGTCCGCGTACGGATTAGGATGAGGGTACGGCGGAGGCTAAGGTGTGGGGCTGCCGGTGGGTTTCCCTTCCGGGCTAGGGTTAGGGTTAGGGAACGGCAAGGCTGAGGGCACAGGTGAGGGTGCGGACACGTGCTAGGTTCGGGGCACGTGCAGACTCGCGGGTCAGTGTCCGCGTACGGATTAGGATGAAGGTACGGCGGAGGCTAAGGTGTGGGGCTGCCGGTGGGTTTCCGTTCCGGGCTAGGGTTAGGGTTAGGGAACGGCAAGGCTGAGGGCACAGGTGAGGGTGCGGACACGTGCTAGGGTCGGGGCACGTGCGAACGCGCGGGTCAGTGTCCGCGTACGGATTAGGATGAGGGTATGGCGGAGGCTAAGGTGTGGGGCTGCCGGTGGGTTTCCGTTCCGGGCTAGGGTTAGGGTTAGGGAACGGCAAGGCTGAGGGAACAGGTGAGGGTGCGGACACGTGCTAGGGTCGGGGCACGTGCGGACGCGCGGGTCAGTGTCCGCGTACGGATTAAGATGAGGGTACGGCGGAGGCTAAGGTGTGGGGCTGCCGGTGGGTTTCCGTTCCGGGCTAGGGTTAGGGTTAGGGAACGGCAAGGCTGAGGGCACAGGTGAGGTTGCGGACACGTGCTAGGGTCGGGGCACGTGCGAACACGCGGGTCAGTGTCCGCGTACGGATTAGGATGAGGGTATGGCGGAGGCTAAGGTGTGGGGCTGCCGGTGGGTTTCCGTTCCGGGCTAGGGCTAGGGTTAGGGAACGGCAAGGCTGAGGGAACAGGTGAGGGTGCGGACACGTGCTAGGGTCGGGGCACGTGCGGAAGCGCGGGTCAGTGTCCGCGTACGGATTAGGATGAGGGTACGGCGGAGGCTAAGGTGTGGGGCTGCCGGTGGGTTTCCGTTCCGGGCTAGGGTTAGGGTTAGGGAACGGCAAGGCTGAGGGCACAGGTGAGGGTGCGGACACGTGCTAGGGTCGGGGCACGTGCGGAAGCGCGGGTCAGTGTCCGCGTACGGATTAGGATGAGGGTACGGCGGAGGCTAAGGTGTGGGGCTGCCGGTGGGTTTCCCTTCCGGGCTAGGGTTAGGGTTAGGGAACGGCAAGGCTGAGGGCACAGGGGAGGGTGCAGATACGTGCTAGGGTCGGGGCACGTGCGGACGCGCGGGTCAGTGTCCGCGTACGGATTAGGATGAGGGTACAGCGGAGGCTAAGGTGTGGGGCTGCCGGTGGGTTTCCGTTCCGGGCTAGGGTTAGGGTTAGGGAACGGCAAGGCTGAGGGCACAGGTGAGGGTGCGGACACGTGCTAGGGTCGGGGCACGTGCGGACGCGCGGGTCATTGTCCGCGTACGGATTAGGATGAGGGTACGGCGGAGGCTAAGGTGTGGGGCTGCCGGTGGGTTTCCAATCCGGGCTAGGGTTAGGGTTAGGGAACGGCAAGGCTGAGGGCACAGGTGAGGGTGCGGACACGTGCTAGGGTCGGGGCACGTGCGTACGTGCGGGTCAGTGTCCGCGTACAGATGAGGATGAGGGTACGGCGGAGGGTAAGGTGTGGGGCTGCCGGTGGGTTTCCGTTCCGGGCTAGGGTTAGGGTTAGGGAACGGCAAGGCTGAGGGCACAGGTGAGGGTGCGGACACGTGCTAGGGTCGGGGCACGTGCGGACGCGCGGGTCAGTGTCCGCGTACGGATGAGGATGAGGGTACGGCGGAGGCTAAGGTGTGGGTCTGCCGGTGGGTTTCCGTTCCGGGCTAGGGTTAGGGTTAGGGAACGGCAAGGCTGAGGGCACAGGTGAGGGTGCGGACACGTGCTAGGGTCGGTGCACGTGCGGACGCGCGGGTCAGTGTCCGCGTACGGATTAGGATGAGGGTACGGCGGGGGCTAAGGTGTGGGGCTGCCAGTGGGTTTCCCTTCCGGGCTAGGGTTAGGGTTAGGGAACGGCAAGGCTGAGGGCACAGGTGAGGGTGCGGACACATGCTAGGGTCGGGGCACGTGCGGACGCGCGGGTCTGTGTCCGCGTACGGATTAGGATGAGGGTACGGCGGGGGCTAAGGTGTGGGGCTGCCGGTGGGTTTCCGTTCCGGGCTAGGGTTAGGGTTAGGGAACGGCAAGGCTGAGGGCACAGGTGAGGGTGCGGACACGTGCTAGGGTCGGGGCACGTGCGGACGTGTGGGTCAGTGTCCGCGTACGGATTAGGATGAGCGTACGGCGGAGGCTAAGGTGTGGTGCTGCCGGTGGGTTTCCGTTCCGGGCTAGGGTTAGGGTTAGGGAACGGCAAGGCTGAGGGCACAGGTGAGGGGGCGGACACGTGCTAGGGTCGGGGCACGTGCGGATGCGCAGGTCAGTGTCCGCGTACGGATAAGGATGAGGTTACGGCGGGGGCTAAGGTGTGGGGCTGCCAGTGGGTTTCCCTTCCTGGGTAGGGTTAGGGTTAGGGAATGGCAAGGATGAGGGCACAGGTGAGGGTGCGGACACGTGCTAGGGTCAGGGCACGTGCGGACGCGCGGGTCAGTGTCCGCGTACGGATTAGGATGAGGGTACGGCGGAGGCTAAGGTGTGGGGCTGCCGGGGGGTTTCCGTTCCGGGCTAGGGTTAGGGTTAGGGAACGGCAAGGCTGAGGGCACAGGCGATGTTGCGGACACGTGCTAGGGTCGGGGCACGTGCGGACGCGCGGGTCAGTGTCCGCGTACGGATTAGGATGAGGGTACGGCGGAGGCTAAGGTGTGGGGCTGCCAGTGGGTTTCCGTTCTGGGCTAGGGCTAGGGTTAGGGAACGGCAAGGCTGAGGGCACAGGTGAGGGTGCGGACACGTGCTAGGGTCGGGGCACGTGCGGACGCGCGGGTCAGTGTCCGAGTACGGATTAGGATGAGGGTACGGTGGAGGCTAAGGTGTGGGGCTGCCAGTGGGTTTCCGTTCCGGGCTAGGGTTAGGGTTAGGGAACGGCAAGGCTGAGGGCACAGTAGAGGGTGCGGACACGTGCTAGGGTCGGGGCACGTGCGGACGCGCGGGTCAGTGTCCGCGTACGGATGAGGATGAGGGTACGGCGGAGGCTAAGGTGTGGGGCTGCCGGTGGGTTTCCGTTCCGGGCTAGGGTTAGGGTTAGGGAACGGCAAGGCTGAGGGCACAGGTGAGGGTGCGGACACGTGCTAGGGTCGGGGCACGTGCGGACGCGCGGGTCAGTGTCCGCGTACGGATTAGGATGAGGGTACGTCAGAGGCTAAGGTGTGAGGCTGCCGGTGGGTTTCCTTTCCCGGCTAGGGTTAGGGTTAGGGAACGGCAAGGCTGAGGGCACAGGTGAGGGTGCGGACACGTGCTAGGGTCGGGGCACGTGCGGACACGCGGGTCAGTGTCCGCGTACGGATTAGGATGAGGGTACGGCGGAGGCTAAGGTGTGGGGCTGCCGGTGGGTTTCCGTTCCGGGCTAGGTTTAGGGTTAGGGAACGGCAAGGCTGAGGGCACAGGTGAGGGTGCGGACACGTGCTAGGGTCGGGGCACGTGCGGACGCGCGGGTCAGTGTCCGCGTACGGATTAGGATGAGGGTACGGCGGAGGGTAAGGTGTGGGGCTGCCGGTGGGTTTCCGTTCCGGTCTAGGGTTAGGGTTAGGGAACGGCAAAGCTGAGGGCACAGGAGAGGGTGCGGACACGTGCTAGGGTCGGGGCACGTGCGGACGCGCGGGTCAGTGTCCGCGTATGGATGAGGATGAGGGAGCGGCGGAGGGTAAGGTGTGGGGCTGCCGGTGGGTTTCCGTTCCGGGCTAGGGTTAGGGTTAGGGAACGGCAAGGCTGAGGGCACAGGTGAGGGTGCGGACACGTGCTAGGGTCGGGGCACGTGTGGACGCGAGGGTCAGTGTCCGCGTACGGATGAGGATGAGGGTACAGCGGAGGCTAAGGTGTGGGGCTGCCGGTGGGTTTCCGTTCCGGGCTAGGGTTAGGGTTAGGGAACGGCAAGGCTGAGGGCACAGGTGAGGGTGCGGACACGTGCTAGGGTCGGGGCACGTGCGGACGCGTGGGTCAGTGTCCGCGTACGGATTAGGATGAAGGTACGGCGGAGGCTAAGGTGTGGGGCTGCCGGTGGGTTTCCGTTCCGGGCTAGGGTTAGGGTTAGGGAACGGCAAGGCTGAGGGCACAGGTGAGGGTGCGGACACGTGCTAGGGTCGGGGCACGTGCGGACGCGCGGGTCAGTGTCCGCGTACGGATTAGGATGAGGGTACGGCGGAGGCTAAGGTGTGGGGCTGCCGGTGGGTTTCCGTTCCGGGCTAGGGTTAGGGTTAGGGAACGGCAAGGCTGAGGGCACAGGTGAGGGTGCGGACACGTGCTAGGGTCGGGGCACGTGCGGAAGCGCGGGTCAGTGTCCGCGTACGGATTAGGATCAGGGTACGTCGGAAGCTAAGGTGTGAGGCTGCCGGTGGGTTTCCGTTCCGGGCTAGGGTTAGGGTTAGGGAATTGCAAGGCTGAGGGCACAGGTGAGGGTGCGGACACGTGCTAGGGCCGGGGCACGTGCGGACGCGCGGGTCAGTGTCCGCGTACGGATTAGGATGAGGGTACGGCGGAGGCTAAGGTGTGGGGCTGCCGGTGGGTTTCCGTTCCGGGCTAGGGTTAGGGTTAGGGAACGGCAAGGCTGAGGGCACAGGTGAGGGTGCGGACACGTGCTAGGGTCGGGGCATGTGCGGACGCGCGGGTCAGTGTCCGCGTACGGATTAGGATGAGGGTACGTCAGAGGCTAAGGTGTGAGGCTGCCGGTTGGTTTCCGTTCCGGGCTAGGGTTAGGGTTAGGGAACGGCAAGGCTGAGGGCACAGGTGAGGGTGCGGACACGTGCTAGGGTCGGGGCACGTGCGGACGCGCGGGTCAGTGTCCGCGTACGGATTAGGATGAGGGTACGGCGGAGGCTAAGGTGTGGGGCTGCCGGTGGGTTTCCGTTCCGGGCTAGGTTTAGGGTTAGGGAACGGCAAGGCTGAGGGCACAGGTGAGGGTGCGGACACGTGCTAGGGTCGGGGCACGTGCGGACGCGCGGGTCAGTGTCCGCGTACGGATTAGGATGAGGGTACGGCGGAGGGTAAGGTGTGGGGCTGCCGGTGGGTTTCCGATCCGGTCTAGGGTTAGGGTTAGGGAACGGCAAGGCTGAGGGCACAGGAGAGGGTGCGGACACGTGCTAGGGTCGGGGCACGTGCGGACGCGCGGGTCAGTGTCCGCGTACGGATTAGGATGAAGGTACGGCGGAGGCTAAGGTGTGGGGCTGCCGGTGGGTTTCCGTTCCGGGCTAGGTTTAGGGTTAGGGAACGGCAAGGCTGAGGGCACAGGTGAGGGTGCGGACACGTGCTAGGGTCGGGGCACGTGCGGACGCGCGGGTCAGTGTCCGCGTACGGATTAGGATGAGGGTACGGCGGAGGGTAAGGTGTGGGGCTGCCGGTGGGTTTCCGTTCCGGTCTAGGGTTAGGGTTAGGGAACGGCAAGGCTGAGGGCACAGGAGATGGTGCGGACACGTGCTAGGGTCGGGGCACGTGCGGACGCGCGGGTCAGTGTCCGCGTATGGATGAGGATGAGGGAGCGGCGGAGGGTAAGGTGTGGGGCTGCCGGTGGGTTTCCGTTCCGGGCTAGGGTTAGGGTTAGGGAACGGCAAGGCTGAGGGCACAGGTGAGGGTGCGGACACGTGCTAGGGTCGGGGCACGTGTGGACGCGAGGGTCAGTGTCCGTGTACGGATGAGGATGAGGGTACAGCGGAGGCTAAGGTGTGGGGCTGCCGGTGGGTTTCCGTTCCGGGCTAGGGTTAGGGTTAGGGAACGGCAAGGCTGAGGGCACAGGTGAGGGTGCGGACACGTGCTAGGGTCGGGGCACGTGCGGACGCGTGGGTCAGTGTCCGCGTACGGATTAGGATGAAGGTACGGCGGAGGCTAAGGTGTGGGGCTGCCGGTGGGTTTCCGTTCCGGGCTAGGGTTAGGGTTAGGGAACGGCAAGGCTGAGGGCACAGGTGAGGGTGCGGACACGTGCTAGGGTCGGGGCACGTGCGGACGCGCGGGTCAGTGTCCGCGTACGGATTAGGATGAGGGTACGGCGGAGGCTAAGGTGTGGGGCTGCCGGTGGGTTTCCGTTCCGGGCTAGGGTTAGGGTTAGGGAACGGCAAGGCTGAGGGCACAGGTGAGGGTGCGGACACGTGCTAGGGTCGGGGCACGTGCAGAAGCGCGGGTCAGTGTCCGCGTACGGATTAGGATCAGGGTACGTCGGAAGCTAAGGTGTGAGGCTGCCGGTGGGTTTCCGTTCCGGGCTAGGGTTAGGGTTAGGGAATTGCAAGGCTGAGGGCACAGGTGAGGGTGCGGACACGTGCTAGGGTCGGGGCACGTGCGGACGCGCGGGTCAGTGTCCGCGTACGGATTAGGATGAGGGTACGGCGGAGGCTAAGGTGTGGGGCTGCCGGTGGGTTTCCGTTCCGGGCTAGGGTTAGGGTTAGGGAACGGCAAGGCTGAGGGCACAGGTGAGGGTGCGGACACGTGCTAGGGTCGGGGCACGTGCGGACGCGCGGGTCAGTGTCCGCGTACGGATTAGGATGAGGGTACGTCAGAGGCTAAGGTGTGAGGCTGCCGGTTGGTTTCCGTTCCGGGCTAGGGTTAGGGTTAGGGAACGGCAAGGCTGAGGGCACAGGTGAGGGTGCGGACACGTGCTAGGGTCGGGGAACGTGCGGACGCGCGGGTCAGTGTCCGCGTACGGATTAGGATGAGGGTACGGCGGAGGCTAAGGTGTGGGGCTGCCGGTGGGTTTCCGTTCCGGGCTAGGTTTAGGGTTAGGGAACGGCAAGGCTGAGGGCACAGGTGAGGGTGCGGACACGTGCTAGGGTAGGGGCACGTGCGGACGCGCGGGTCAGTGTCCGCGTACGGATTAGGATGAGGGTACGGCGGAGGGTAAGGTGTGGGGCTGCCGGTGGGTTTCCGATCCGGTCTAGGGTTAGGGTTAGGGAACGGCAAGGCTGAGGGCACAGGAGAGGGTGCGGACACGTGCTAGGGTCGGGGCACGTGCGGACGCGCGGGTCAGTGTCCGCGTACGGATTAGGATGAAGGTACGGCGGAGGCTAAGGTGTGGGGCTGCCGGTGGGTTTCCGTTCCGGGCTAGGGTTAGGGTTAGGAAACGGCAAGGCTGAGGGCACAGGTGAGGGTGCGGACACGTGCTAGGGTCGGGGCATGTGCGGACGCGCGGGTCAGTGTCCGCGTACGGATTAGGATGAGGGTACGGCAGAGGCTAAGGTGTGGGGCTGCCGGTGGGTTTCCGTTCCGGGCTAGGGTTAGGGTTAGGGAACGGCAAGGCTGAGGGCACAGGTGAGGGTGCGGACACGTGCTAGGGTCGGGGCACGTGCGGAAGCGCGGGTCAGTGTCCGCGTACGGATTAGGATCAGGGTACGTCGGAGGCTAAGGTTTGAGGCTGCCGGTGGGTTTCCGTTCCGGGCTAGGGTTAGGGTTAGGGAATTGCAAGGCTGAGGGCACAGGTGAGGGTGCGGACACGTGCTAGGGTCGGGGCACGTGCGGACGCGTGGGTCAGTGTCCGCGTACGGATTAGGATGAGGGTACGGCGGAGGCTAAGGTGTGGGGATGCCCGTGGGTTTCCGTTCCGGGCTAGGGTTAGGGTTAGGGAACGGCAAGGCTGAGGGCACAGGTGAGGGTGCGGACACGTGCTAGGGTCGGGGCACGTGCGGACGCGCCGGTCAGTGTCCGCGTACGGATTAGGATGAGGGTACGGCGGAGGGTAAGGTGTGGGGCTGCCGGTGGGTTTCCCGTCCGGGCTAGGTTTAGGGTTAGGGAACGGCAAGGCTGAGGGCACAGGTGAGGGTGCGGACACGTGCTAGGGTCGGGGCACGTGCGGACGCGCGGGTCAGTGTCCGCGTACGGATTAGGATGAGGGTACGGCGGAGGCTAAGGTGTGGGGCTGCCGGTGGGTTTCCGTTCCGAGCTAGGGTTAGGGTTAGGGAACGACAAGGCTGAGGGCACAGGTGAGGGTGCGGACACGTGCTAGGTTCGGGGCACGTGCGGACGCGCGGGTCAGTGTCCGCGTACGGATTAGGATGAGGGTACGGCGGAGGCTAAGGTGTGGGGCTGCCGGTGGGTTTCCGTTCCGGGCTAGGGTTAGGGTTAGGGAACGGCAAGGCTGAGGGCACAGGTGAGGGTGCGGACACGTGCTAGGGTCGGGGCACGTGCGGACGCGCGGGTCAGTGTCCGCGTACGGATTAGGATGAGGGTACGGCGGAGGCTAAGGTGTGGGGCTGCCGGTGGGTTTCCGTTCCGGGCTAGGGTTAGGGTTAGGGAACGGCAAGGCTGAGGGCACAGGTGAGGGTGCGGACACGTGCTAGGGTCGGGGCACGTGCGGACACGTGGGTCAGTGTCCGCGTACGGATTAGGATGAGGGTACGGCGGAGGCTAAGGTGTGGGGCTGCCGGTGGCTTTCCCTTCCGGGCTAGGGTTAGGGTTAGGGAACGGCAAGGCTGAGGGCACAGGTGAGGGTGCGGACACGTGCTAGGGTCGGGGCACGTGCGGACGCGCGGGTCAGTGTCCGCGTACGGATTAGGATGAGGGTACGGCGGAGGCTAAGGTGTGGGGCTGCCGGTGGGTTTCCGTTCCGGGCTAGGGTTAGGGTTAGGGAACGGCAAGGCTGAGGGCACAGGTGAGGGTGCGGACACGTGCTAGGGTTGTGGCACGTGCGGACGCGCGGGTCAGTGTCCGCGTACGGATTAGGATGAGGGTACGGCGGAGGCTAAGGTGTGGGGCTGCCGGTGTGTTTCCGTTCCGGTTAGGGTTAGGGTTAGGGAACGGCAAGGCTGAGGGCACAGGTGAGGGTGCGGACACGTGCTAGGGTCGGGGCAAGTGCGGAAGCGCGGGTCAGTGTCTGCGTACGGATTAGGATCAGGGTACGTCGGAGGCTAAGGTGTGAGGCTGCCGGTGGGTTTCCGTTCCGGGCTAGGGTTAGGGTTAGGGAATTGCAAGGCTAAGGGCACAGGTGAGGGTGCGGACACGTGCTAGGGTCGGGGCACGTGCGGACGCGCGGGTCAGTGTCCGCGTACGGATTAGGATGAGGGTACGGCGGAGGCTAAGGTGTGGGGCTGCCGGTGGGTTTCCGTTCCGGGCTAGGGTTAGGGTTAGGGAACGGCAAGGCTGAGGGCACAGGTGAGGGTGCGGACACGTGCTAGGGTCGGGGCACGTGCGGACGCGCGGGTCAGTGTCTGCGTACGGATTAGGATCAGGGTACGGCGGAGGCTAAGGTGTGGGGCTGCCGGTGGGTTTCCCGTCCGGGCTAGGGTTAGGGTTAGGGAACGGCAAGGCTGAGGGCACAGGTGAGGGTGCGGACACGTGCTAGGGTCGGGGCACGTGCGGACGCGCGGGTCAGTGTCCGCGTACGGATTAGGATGAGGGTACGGCGGAGGCTAAGGTGAGGGCCTGCCGGTGGGTTTCCGTTCCGGGCTAGGGTTAGGGTTAGGGAACGGCAAGGCTGAGGGCACAGGTGAGGGTGCGGACACGTGCTAGGGTCGGGGCACGTGCGGACGCGCGGGTCAGTGTCCGCGTACGGATTAGGATGAGGGTACGGCGGAGGCTAAGGTGTGGGGCTGCCGGTGGGTTTCCGTTCCGGGCTAGGGTTAGGGTTAGGGAACGGCAAGGCTGAGGGCACAGGTGAGGGTGCGGACACGTGCTAGGGTCGGGGCACGTGCGGACGCGCGGGTCAGTGTCCGCGTACGGATTAGGATGAGGGTACGGCGGAGGCTAAGGTGTGGGGCTGCCGGTGGGTTTCCGTTCCGGGCTAGGGTTAGGGTTAGGGAACGGCAAGGCTGAGGGCACAGGTGAGGGTGCGGACACGTGCTAGGGTCGGGGCACGTGCGGACGCGTGGGTCAGTGTCCGCGTACGGATTAGGATGAGGGTACGGCGGAGGCTAAGGTGTGGGGCTGCCGGTGGGTTTCCGTTCCGGGCTAGGGTTAGGGTTAGGGAACGGCAAGGCTGAGGGCACAGGTGAGGGTGCGGACACGTGCTAGGGTCGGGGCACGTGCGGACGCGCGGGTCAGTGTCCGCGTACGGATTAGGATGAGGGTACGGCGGAGGCTAAGGTGTGGGGCTGCCGGTGGGTTTCCCTTCCGGGCTAGGTTTAGGGTTAGGGAACGGCAAGGCTGAGGGCACAGGTGAGGGTGCGGACACGTGCTAGGGTCGGGGCATGTGCGGACGCGCGGGTCAGTGTCCGCGTACGGATTAGGATGAGGGTACGGCAGAGGCTAAGGTGTGGGGCTGCCGGTGGGTTTCCGTTCCGGGCTAGGGTTAGGGTTAGGGAACGGCAAGGCTGAGGGCACAGGTGAGGGTGCGGACACGTGCTAGGGTCGGGGCACGTGCGGACGCGCGGGTCAGTGTCCGCGTACGGATTAGGATGAGCGTACGGCGGAGGCTAAGGTGTGGGGCTGCCGGTGGGTTTCCCGTCCGGGCTAGGTTTAGGGTTAGGGAACGGCAAGGCTGAGGGCACAGGTGAGGGTGCGGACACGTGCTAGGGTCGGGGCACGTGCGGACGCGTGGGTCAGTGTCCGCGTACGGATTAGGATGAGGGTACGGCGGAGGCTAAGGTGTGGGGCTGCCGGTGGGTTTCCGTTCCGGGCTAGGGTTAGGGTTAGGGAACGGCAAGGCTGAGGGCACAGGTGAGGGTGCGGACACGTGCTAGGGTCGGGGCACGTGCGGACGCGCGGGTCAGTGTCCGCGTACGGATTAGGATGAGGGTACGGTGGAGGCTAAGGTGTGGGGCTGCCGGTGGGTTTCCGTTCCGGGCTAGGGTTAGGGTTAGGGAACGGCAAGGCTGAGGGCACAGGTGAGGGTGGGGACACGTGCTAGGGTCGGGGCACGTGCGGACGCGCGGGTCAGTGTCCGCGTACGGATTAGGATGAGGGTACGGCGGAGGCTAAGGTGTGGGGCTGCCGGTGGGTTTCCGTTCCGGGCTAGGGTTAGGGTTAGGGAACGACAAGGCTGAGGGCACAGGTGAGGGTGCGGACACGTGCTAGGTTCGGGGCACGTGCGGACTCGCGGGTCAGTGTCCGCGTACGGATTAGGATGAGGGTACGGCGGAGGCTAAGGTGTGGGGCTGCCGGTGGGTTTCCGTTCCGGGCTAGGGTTAGGGTTAGGGAACGGCAAGGCTGAGGGCACAGGTGAGGGTGCGGACACGTGCTAGGGTCGGGGCACGTGCGGACGCGCGGGTCAGTGTCCGCGTACGGATTAGGATGAGGGTACGGCGGAGGCTAAGGTGTGGGGCTGCCGGTGGGTTTCCGTTCCGGGCTAGGGTTAGGGTTAGGGAACGGCAAGGCTGAGGGCACAGGTGAGGGTGCGGACACGTGCTAGGGTCGGGGCACGTGCGGACGCGTGGGTCAGTGTCCGCGTACGGATTAGGATGAGGGTACGGTGGAGGCTAAGGTGTGGGGCTGCCGGTGGGTTTCCGTTCCGGGCTAGGATTAGGGTTAGGGAACGGCAAGGCTGAGGGCACAGGTGAGGGTGCGGACACGTGCTAGGGTCGGGGCACGTGCGGACACGCGGGTCAGTGTCCGCGTACGGATTAGGATGAGGGTACGGCGGAGGCTAAGGTGTGGGGCTGCCGGTGGGTTTCCCTTCCGGGCTAGGGTTAGGGTTAGGGAACGGCAAGGCTGAGGGCACAGGTGAGGGTGCGGACACGTGCTAGGGTCGGGGCACGTGCGGACGCGCGGGTCAGTGTCCGCGTACGGATTAGGATGAAGCTACGGCGGAGGCTAAGGTGTGGGGCTGCCGGTGGGTTTCCGTTCCGGGCTAGGGTTAGGGTTAGGGAACGGCAATGCTGAGGGCACGGGTGAGGGTGCGGACACGTGCTAGGGTCGTGGCACGTGCGGACGCGCGGGTCAGTGTCCGCGTACGGATTAGGATGAGGGTACGGCGGAGGCTAAGGTGTGGGGCTGCCGGTGGGTTTCCGTTCCGGGCTAGGGTTAGGGTTAGGGAACGGCAAGGCTGAGGGCACAGGTGAGGGTGCGGACACGTGCTAGGGTCGGGGCAAGTGCGGAAGCGCGGGTCAGTGTCCGCGTACGGAGTAGGATCAGGGTACGTCGGAGGCTAAGGTGTGAGGCTGCCGGTGGGTTTCCGTTCCGGGCTAGGGTTAGGGTTAGGGAATTGCAATGCTAAGGGCACAGGTGAGGGTGCGGACACGTGCTAGGGTCGGGGCACGTGCGGACGCGCGGGTCAGTGTCCGCGTACGGATTAGGATGAGGGTACGGCGGAGACTAAGGTGTGGGGCTGCCGGTGGGTTTCCGTTCCGGGCTAGGGTTAGGGTTAGGGAACGGCAAAGCTGAGGGCACAGGTGAGGGTGCGGACACGTGCTAGGGTCGGGGCACGTGCGGACGCGCGGGTCAGTGTCCGCGTACGGATTAGGATGAGGGTACGGCGGAGGCTAAGGTGTGGGGCTGCCGGTGGGTTTCTGTTCCGGGCTAGGGTTAGGGTTAGGGAACGGCAAGGCTGAGGGCACAGGTGAGGGTGCGGACACGTGCTAGGGTCGGGGCACGTGCGGACGCGCGGGTCAGTGTCCGCGTACGGATTAGGATGAGGGTACGGCGGAGGCTAAGGTGTGGGGCTGCCGGTGGGTTTCCGTTCCGGGCTAGGGTTAGGGTTAGGGAACGGCAAGGCTGAGGGCACAGGTGAGGGTGCGGACACGTGCTAGGGTCGGGGCACGTGCGGACGCGCGGGTCAGTGTCCGCGTACGGATTAGGATGAGGGTACGGCGGAGGCTAAGGTGTGGGGCTGCCGGTGGGTTTCCGTTCCGGGCTAGGGTTAGGGTTAGGGAACGGCAAGGCTGAGGGCACAGGTGAGGGTGCGGACACGTGCTAGGGTCGGGGCACGTGCGGACGCGCGGGTCAGTGTCCGCGTACGGATTAGGATGAGGGTACGGCGGAGGCTAAGGTGTGGGGCTGCCGGTGGGTTTCCCTTCCGGGCTAGGGTTAGGGTTAGGGAACGGCAAGGCTGAGGGCACAGGTGAGGGTGCGGACACGTGCTAGGTTCGGGGCACGTGCAGACTCGCGGGTCAGTGTCCGCGTACAGATTAGGATGAAGGTACGGCGGAGGCTAAGGTGTGGGGCTGCCGGTGGGTTTCCGTTCCGGGCTAGGGTTAGGGTTAGGGAACGGCAAGGCTGAGGGCACAGGTGAGGTTGCGGACACGTGCTAGGGTCGGGGCACGTGCGAACGCGCGGGTCAGTGTCCGCGTACGGATTAGGATGAGGGTATGGCGGAGGCTAAGGTGTGGGGCTGCCGGTGGGTTTCCGTTCCGGGCTAGGGTTAGGGTTAGGGAACGGCAAGGCTGAGGGAACAGGTGAGGGTGCGGACACGTGCTAGGGTCGGGGCACGTGCGGACGCGCGGGTCAGTGTCCGCGTACGGATTAAGATGAGGGTACGGCGGAGGCTAAGGTGTGGGGCTGCCGGTGGGTTTCCGTTCCGGGCTAGGGTTAGGGTTAGGGAACGGCAAGGCTGAGGGCACAGGTGAGGGTGCGGACACGTGCTAGGGTCGGGGCACGTGCGGACGCGCGGGTCAGTGTCCGCGTACGGATTAGGATGAGGGTACGGCGGAGGCTAAGGTGTGGGGCTGCCGGTGGGTTTCCGTTCCGGGCTAGGGTTAGGGTTAGGGAACGGCAAGGCTGAGGGCACAGGTGAGGGTGCGGACACGTGCTAGGGTCGGGGCACGTGCGGAAGCGCGGGTCAGTGTCCGCGTACGGATTAGGATGAGGGTACGGCGGAGGCTAAGGTGTGGGGCTGCCGGTGGGTTTCCCTTCCGGGCTAGGGTTAGGGTTAGGGAACGGCAAGGCTGAGGGCACAGGGGAGGGTGCAGATACGTGCTAGGGTCGGGGCACGTGCGGACGCGCGGGTCAGTGTCCGCGTACGGATTAGGATGAGGGTACGGCGGAGGCTAAGGTGTGGGGCTGCCGGTGGGTTTCCGTTCCGGGCTAGGGTTAGGGTTAGGGAACGGCAAGGCTGAGGGCACAGGTGAGGGTGCGGACACGTGCTAGGGTCGGGGCACGTGCGGACGCGCGGGTCAGTGTCCGCGTACGGATTAGGATGAGGGTACGGCGGAGGCTAAGGTGTGGGGCTGCCGGTGGGTTTCCAATCCGGGCTAGGGTTAGGGTTAGGGAACGGCAAGGCTGAGGGCACAGGTGAGGGTGCGGACACGTGCTAGAGTCGGGGCACGTGCGTACGTGCGGGTCAGTGTCCGCGTACAGATGAGGATGAGGGTACGGCGGAGGGTAAGGTGTGGGGCTGCCGGTGGGTTTCCGTTCCGGGCTAGGGTTAGGGTTAGGGAACGGCAAGGCTGAGGGCACAGGTGAGGGTGCGGACACGTGCTAGAGTCGGGGCACGTGCGGACGCGCGGGTCAGTGTCCGCGTACGGATGAGGATGAGGGTACGGCGGAGGCTAAGGTGTGGGTCTGCCGGTGGGTTTCCGTTCCGGGCTAGGGTTAGGGTTAGGGAACGGCAAGGCTGAGGGCACAGGTGAGGGTGCGGACACGTGCTAGGGTCGGGGCACGTGCGGACGCGCGGGTCAGTGTCCGCGTATGGATTAGGATGAAGGTACGGCGGAGGCTAAGGTGTGGGGCTGCCGGTGGGTTTCCCTTCCGGGCTAGGGATAGGGTTAGGGAACGGCAAGGCTGAGGGCACAGGTGAGGGTGCGGACACGTGCTAGGGTCGGGGCACGTGCGGACGCGCGGGTCAGTGTCCGCGTACGGATTAGGATGAGGGTACGGCGGAGGCTATGGTATGGGGCTGCCGGTGGGTTTCCGTTCCGGGCTAGGGTTAGGGTTAGGGAACGGCAAGGCTGACGGCACAGGTGAGGGTGGGGACACGTGCTAGGGTCGGGGCACGTGCGGACGCGCGGGTCAGTGTCCGCGTACGGATTAGGATGAGGGTACGGCGGAGGCTAAGGTGTGGGGCTGCCGGTGGGTTTCCCTTCCGGGCTAGGGTTAGGGTTAGGGAACGGCAAGGCTGAGGGCACAGGTGAGGGTGCGGACACGTGCTAGGGTCGGGGCATGTGCGGACGCGCGGGTCAGTGTCCGCGTACGGATTAGGATGAGGGTACGGCGGAGGCTAAGGTGTGGGGCTGCCGGTGGGTTTCCGTTCCGGGCTAGGGTTAGGGTTAGGGAACGACAAGGCTGAGGGCACAGGTGAGGGTGCGGACACGTGCTAGATTCGGGGCACGTGCAGACTCGCGGGTCAGTGTCCGCGTACGGATTAGGATGAGGGTACGGCGGAGGCTAAGGTGTGGGGCTGCCGGTGGGTTTCCGTTCCGGGCTAGGGTTAGGGTTAGGGAACGGCAAGGCTGAGGGCACAGGTGAGGTTGCGGACACGTGCTAGGGTCGGGGCACGTGCGGACGCGCGGGTCAGTGTCCGCGTACGGATTGGGATGAGGGTACGGCGGAGGCTAAGGTGTGGGGCTGCCGGTGGGTTTCCGTTCCGGGCTAGGGTTAGGGTTAGGGAACGGCAAGGCTGAGGGAACAGGTGAGGGTGCGGACACGTGCTAGGGTCGGGGCACGTGCGGACGCGCGGGTCAGTGTCCGCGTACGGATTAAGATGAGGGTACGGCGGAGGCTAAGGTGTGGGGCTGCCGGTGGGTTTCCGTTCCGGGCTAGGGTTAGGGTTAGGGAACGGCAAGGCTGAGGGCACAGCTGAGGGTGCGGACACGTGCTAGGGTCGGGGCACGTGCGGACACGCGGGTCAGTGTCCGCGTACGGATTAGGATGAGGGTACGGCGGAGGCTAAGGTGTGGGGCTGCCGGTGGGTTTCCCTTCCGGGCTAGGGTTAGGGTTAGGGAACGGCAAGGCTGAGTGCACAGGTGAGGGTTCCGGACACGTGCTAGGGTCGGGGCACGTGCGGACGCGCGGGTCAGTGTCCGCGTACGGATTAGGATGAGGGTACGGCGGAGGCTAAGTTGTGGGGCTGCCGGTGGGTTTCCGTTCCGGGCTAGGGTTAGGGTTAGGGAACGGCAAGGCTGAGGGCACAGGTGAGGGTGCGGACACGTGCTAGGGTCGGGGCACGTGCGGACGCGCGGGTCAGTGTCCGCGTACGGATTAGGATGAGGGTACGGCGGAGGCTAAGGTGTGGGGCTGCCGGTGGGTTTCCCGTCCGGGCTAGGGTTAGGGTTAGGGAACGGCAAGGCTGAGGGCACAGGTGAGGGTGCGGACACGTGCTAGGGTCGGGGCACGTGCGGACGCGCGGGTCAGTGTCCGCGTACGGATTAGGATGAGGGTACGGTGGAGGCTAAGGTGTGGGGCTGCCGGTGGGTTTCCGTTCCGGGCTAGGGTTAGGGTTAGGGAACGGCAAGGCTGAGGGCACAGGTGAGGGTGCGGACACGTGCTAGGGTCGGGGCACGTGCGGAAGCGCGGGTCAGTGTCCGCGTACGGATTAGGATGAGGGTACGGCGGAGGCTAATGTGTGGGGCTGCCGGTGGGTTTCCCTTCCGGGCTAGGGTTAGGGTTAGGGAACGGCAAGGCTGAGGGCACAGGTGAGGGTGCGGACACGTGCTAGGGTCGGGGCACGTGCGGACGCGCGGGTCAGTGTCCGCGTACGGATTAGGATGAGGGTACGGCGGAGGCTAAGGTGTGGGGCTGCCGGTGGGTTTCCCTTCCGGGCTAGGGTTAGGGTTAGGGAACGGCAAGGCTGAGGGCACAGGTGAGGGTGCGGACACGTGCTAGGGTCGGGGCACGTGCGGACGCGCGGGTCATTGTCCGCGTACGGATTAGGATGAGGGTACGGCGGAGGCTAAGGTGTGGGGCTGCCGGTGGGTTTCCAATCCGGGCTAGGGTTAGGGTTAGGGAACGGCAAGGCTGAGGGCACAGGTGAGGGTGCGGACACGTGCTAGGGTCGGGGCACGTGCGTACGTGCGGGTCAGTGTCCGCGTACGGATGAGGATGAGGGTACGGCGGAGGTTAAGGTGTGGGGCTGCCGGTGGGTTTCCGTTCCGGGGTAGGGTTAGGGTTAGGGAACGGCAAGGCTGAGGGCACAGGAGAGGGTGCGGACACGTGCTAGGGTCGGGGCACGTGCGGACGCGCGGGTCAGTGTCCGCGTACGGATGAGGATGAGGGTACGGCGGAGGGTAAGGTGTGGGGCTGCCGGTGGGTTTCCGTTCCGGGCTAGGGTTAGGGTTAGGGAACGGCAAGGCTGAGGGCACAGGTGAGGGTGCGGACACGTGCTAGGGTCGGGGCACGTGCGGACGCGCGGGTCAGTGTCCGCGTACGGATGAGGATGAGGGTACGGCGGAGGCTAAGGTGTGGGTCTGCCGGTGGGTTTCCGTTCCGGGCTAGGGTTAGGGTTAGAGAACGGCATGGCTGAGGGCACAGGTGAGGGTGCGGACACGTGCTAGGGTCGGGGCACGTGCGGACGCGCGGGTCAGTGTCCGCGTATGGATTAGGATGAAGGTACGGCGGAGGCTAAGGTGTGGGGCTGCCGGTGGGTTTCCGTTCCGGGCTAGGGTTAGGGTTAGGGAACGGCAAGGCTGAGGGCACAGGTGAGGGTGCGGACACGTGCTAGGGTCGGGGCACGTGCGGACGCGCGGGTCAGTGTCCGCGTACGGATTAGGATGAGGGTACGGCGGAGGCTAACGTGTGGGGCTGCCGGTGGGTTTCCGTTCCGGGCTAGGGTTAGGGTTAGGGAACGGCAAGGCTGAGGGCACAGGTGAGGGTGCGGACACGTGCTAGGGTCGGGGCACGTGCGGAAGCGCGGGTCAGTGTCCGCGTACGGATTAGGATCAGGGTACGTCGGAGGCTAAGGTGTGAGGCTGCCGGTGTGTTTCCGTTCCGGGCTAGGGTTAGGGTTAGGGAATTGCAAGGCTGAGGGCACAGGTGAGGGTGCGGACACGTGCTAGGGTCGGGGCACGTGCGGACGCGCGGGTCAGTGTCCGCGTACGGATTAGGATGAGGGTACGGCGGAGGCTAAGGTGTGGGGCTGCCCGTGGGTTTCCGTTCCGGGCTAGGGTTAGGGTTAGGGAACGGCAAGGCTGAGGGCACAGGTGAGGGTGTGGACATGTGCTAGGGTCGGGGCACGTGCGGACGTGTGGGTCAGTGTCCGCGTACGGATTAGGATGAGGGTACGGCGGAGGCTAAGGTGTGGGGCTGCCGGTGGGTTTCCCGTCCGGGCTAGGTTTAGGGTTAGGGAACGGCAAGGCTGAGGGCACAGGTGAGGGTGCGGACACGTGCTAGGGTCGGGGCACGTGCGGACGCGCGGGTCAGTGTCCGCGTACGGATTAGGATGAGGGTACGGCGGAGGCTAAGGTGTGGGGCTGCCGGTGGGTTTCCGTTCCGGGCTAGGGTTAGGGTTAGGGAACGGCAAGGCTGAGGGCACAGGTGAGGGTGCGGACACGTGCTAGGGTCGGGGCATGTGCGGACGCGCGGGTCAGTGTCCGCGTACGGATTAGGATGAGGGTACGGTGGAGGCTAAGGTGTGGGGCTGCCGGTGGGTTTCCGTTCCGGGCTAGGGTTAGGGTTAGGGAACGGCAAGGCTGAGGGCACAGGTGAGGGTGGGGACACGTGCTAGGGTCGGGGCACGTGCGGACGCGCGGGTCAGTGTCCGCGTACGGATTAGGATGAGGGTACGGCGGAGGCTAAGGTGTGGGGCTGCCGGTGGGTTTCCGTTCCGGGCTAGGGTTAGGGTTAGGGAACGACAAGGCTGAGGGCACAGGTGAGGGTGCGGTCACGTGCTAGGTTCGGGGCACGTGCGGACTCGCGGGTCAGTGTCCGCGTACGGATTAGGATGAGGGTACGGCTGAGGCTAAGGTGTGGGGCTGCTGGTGGGTTTCCGTTCCGGGCTAGGGTTAGGGTTAGGGAACGGCAAGGCTGAGGGCACAGGTGAGGGTGCGGACACGTGCTAGTGTCGGGGCACGTGCGGACGCGCGGGTCAGTGTCCGCGTACGGATTAGGATCAGGGTACGTCGGAGGCTAAGGTGTGAGGCTGCCGGTGGGTTTCCGTTCCGGGCTAGGGTTAGGGTTAGGGAATTGCAAGGCTAAGGGCACAGGTGAGGGTGCGGACACGTGCTAGGGTCGGGGCACGTGCGGACACGCGGGTCAGTGTCCGCGTACGGATTAGGATGAGGGTACGGCGGAGGCTAAGGTGTGGGGCTGCCGGTGGGTTTCCGTTCCGGGCTAGGGTTAGGGTTAGGGAACGGCAAGGCTGAGGGCACAGGTGAGGGTGCGGACACGTGCTAGGGTCGGGGCACGTGCGGACGCGCGGGTCAGTGTCCGCGTACGGATTAGGATGAGGGTACGGCGGAGGCTAAGGTGTGGGGCTGCCGGTGGGTTTCCCTTCCGGGCTAGGGTTAGGGTTAGGGAACGGCAAGGCTGAGGGCACAGGTGAGGGTGCGGACACGTGCTAGGGTCTGGGCACGTGAGGACGCGCGGGTCAGTGTCCGCGTACGGATTAGGATGAAGGTACGGCGGAGGCTAAGGTGTGGGGCTGCCGGTGGGTTTCCGTTCCGGGCTAGGGTTAGGGTTAGGGAACGGCAAGGCTGAGGGCACAGGTGAGGGTGCGGACACGTGCTAGGGTCGGGGCACGTGCGGACGCGCGGGTCAGTGTCCGCGTACGGATTAGGATGAGGGTACGGCGGAGGCTAAGGTGTGGGGCTGCCGGTGGGTTTCCGTTCCGGGCTAGGGTTAGGGTTAGGGAACGGCAAGGCTGAGGGCACAGGTGAGGGTGCGGACACGTGCTAGGGTCGGGGCACGTGCAGAAGCGCGGGTCAGTGTCCGCGTACGGATTAGGATCAGGGTACGTCGGAAGCTAAGGTGTGAGGCTGCCGGTGGGTTTCCGTTCCGGGCTAGGGTTAGGGTTAGGGAATTGCAAGGCTGAGGGCACAGGTGAGGGTGCGGACACGTGCTAGGGTCGGGGCACGTGCGGACGCGCGGGTCAGTGTCCGCGTACGGATTAGGATGAGGGTACGGCGGAGGCTAAGGTGTGGGGCTGCCGGTGGGTTTCCGTTCCGGGCTAGGGTTAGGGTTAGGGAACGGCAAGGCTGAGGGCACAGGTGAGGGTGCGGACACGTGCTAGGGTCGGGGCACGTGCGGACGCGCGGGTCAGTGTCCGCGTACGGATTAGGATGAGGGTACGTCAGAGGCTAAGGTGTGAGGCTGCCGGTTGGTTTCCGTTCCGGGCTAGGGTTAGGGTTAGGGAACGGCAAGGCTGAGGGCACAGGTGAGGGTGCGGACACGTGCTAGGGTCGGGGCACGTGCGGACGCGCGGGTCAGTGTCCGCGTACGGATTAGGATGAGGGTACGGCGGAGGCTAAGGTGTGGGGCTGCCGGTGGGTTTCCGTTCCGGGCTAGGTTTAGGGTTAGGGAACGGCAAGGCTGAGGGCACAGGTGAGGGTGCGGACACGTGCTAGGGTAGGGGCACGTGCGGACGCGCGGGTCAGTGTCCGCGTACGGATTAGGATGAGGGTACGGCGGAGGGTAAGGTGTGGGGCTGCCGGTGGGTTTCCGATCCGGTCTAGGGTTAGGGTTAGGGAACGGCAAGGCTGAGGGCACAGGAGAGGGTGCGGACACGTGCTAGGGTCGGGGCACGTGCGGACGCGCGGGTCAGTGTCCGCGTACGGATTAGGATGAAGGTACGGCGGAGGCTAAGGTGTGGGGCTGCCGGTGGGTTTCCGTTCCGGGCTAGGGTTAGGGTTAGGAAACGGCAAGGCTGAGGGCACAGGTGAGGGTGCGGACACGTGCTAGGGTCGGGGCATGTGCGGACGCGCGGGTCAGTGTCCGCGTACGGATTAGGATGAGGGTACGGCAGAGGCTAAGGTGTGGGGCTGCCGGTGGGTTTCCGTTCCGGGCTAGGGTTAGGGTTAGGGAACGGCAAGGCTGAGGGCACAGGTGAGGGTGCGGACACGTGCTAGGGTCGGGGCACGTGCGGAAGCGCGGGTCAGTGTCCGCGTACGGATTAGGATCAGGGTACGTCGGAGGCTAAGGTTTGAGGCTGCCGGTGGGTTTCCGTTCCGGGCTAGGGTTAGGGTTAGGGAATTGCAAGGCTGAGGGCACAGGTGAGGGTGCGGACACGTGCTAGGGTCGGGGCACGTGCGGACGCGTGGGTCAGTGTCCGCGTACGGATTAGGATGAGGGTACGGCGGAGGCTAAGGTGTGGGGATGCCCGTGGGTTTCCGTTCCGGGCTAGGGTTAGGGTTAGGGAACGGCAAGGCTGAGGGCACAGGTGAGGGTGCGGACACGTGCTAGGGTCGGGGCACGTGCGGACGCGCGGGTCAGTGTCCGCGTACGGATTAGGATGAGGGTACGGCGGAGGGTAAGGTGTGGGGCTGCCGGTGGGTTTCCCGTCCGGGCTAGGTTTAGGGTTAGGGAATGGCAAGGCTGAGGGCACAGGTGAGGGTGCGGACACGTGCTAGGGTCGGGGCACGTGCGGACGCGCGGGTCAGTGTCCGCGTACGGATTAGGATGAGGGTACGGCGGAGGCTAAGGTGTGGGGCTGCCGGTGGGTTTCCGTTCCGGGCTAGGGTTAGGGTTAGGGAACGACAAGGCTGAGGGCACAGGTGAGGGTGCGGACACGTGCTAGGTTCGGGGCACGTGCGGACGCGCGGGTCAGTGTCCGCGTACGGATTAGGATGAGGGTACGGCGGAGGCTAAGGTGTGGGGCTGCCGGTGGGTTTCCGTTCCGGGCTAGGGTTAGGGTTAGGGAATGGCAAGGCTGAGGGCACAGGTGAGGGTGCGGACACGTGCTAGGGTCGGGGCACGTGCGGACGCGCGGGTCAGTGTCCGCGTACGGATTAGGATGAGGGTACGGCGGAGGCTAAGGTGTGGGGCTGCCGGTGGGTTTCCGTTCCGGGCTAGGGTTAGGGTTAGGGAACGGCAAGGCTGAGGGCACAGGTGAGGGTGCGGACACGTGCTAGGGTCGGGGCACGTGCGGACACGCGGGTCAGTGTCCGCGTACGGATTAGGATGAGGGTACGGCGGAGGCTAAGGTGTGGGGCTGCCGGTGGCTTTCCCTTCCGGGCTAGGGTTAGGGTTAGGGAACGGCAAGGCTGAGGGCACAGGTGAGGGTGCGGACACGTGCTAGGGTCGGGGCACGTGCGGACGCGCGGGTCAGTGTCCGCGTACGGATTAGGATGAGGGTACGGCGGAGGCTAAGGTGTGGGGCTGCCGGTGGGTTTCCGTTCCGGGCTAGGGTTAGGGTTAGGGAACGGCAAGGCTGAGGGCACAGGTGAGGGTGCGGACACGTGCTAGGGTTGTGGCACGTGCGGACGCGCGGGTCAGTGTCCGCGTACGGATTAGGATGAGGGTACGGCGGAGGCTAAGGTGTGGGGCTGCCGGTGTGTTTCCGTTCCGGTTAGGGTTAGGGTTAGGGAACGGCAAGGCTGAGGGCACAGGTGAGGGTGCGGACACGTGCTAGGGTCGGGGCAAGTGCGGAAGCGCGGGTCAGTGTCTGCGTACAGATTAGGATCAGGGTACGTCGGAGGCTAAGGTGTGAGGCTGCCGGTGGGTTTCCGTTCCGGGCTAGGGTTAGGGTTAGGGAATTGCAAGGCTAAGGGCACAGGTGAGGGTGCGGACACGTGCTAGGGTCGGGGCACGTGCGGACGCGCGGGTCAGTGTCCGCGTACGGATTAGGATGAGGGTACGGCGGAGGCTAAGGTGTGGGGCTGCCGGTGGGTTTCCGTTCCGGGCTAGGGTTAGGGTTAGGGAACGGCAAGGCTGAGGGCACAGGTGAGGGTGCGGACACGTGCTAGGGTTGGGGCACGTGCGGACGCGCGGGTCAGTGTCTGCGTACGGATTAGGATCAGGGTACGGCGGAGGCTAAGGTGTGGGGCTGCCGGTGGGTTTCCCGTCCGGGCTAGGGTTAGGGTTAGGGAACGGCAAGGCTGAGGGCACAGGTGAGGGTGCGGACACGTGCTAGGGTCGGGGCACGTGCGGACGCGCGGGTCAGTGTCCGCGTACGGATTAGGATGAGGGTATGGCGGAGGCTAAGGTGAGGGCCTGCCGGTGGGTTTCCGTTCCGGGCTAGGGTTAGGGTTAGGGAACGGCAAGGCTGAGGGCACAGGTGAGGGTGCGGACACGTGCTAGGGTCGGGGCACGTGCGGACGCGCGGGTCAGTGTCCGCGTACGGATTAGGATGAGGGTACGGCGGAGGCTAAGGTGTGGGGCTGCCGGTGGGTTTCCGTTCCGGGCTAGGGTTAGGGTTAGGGAACGGCAAGGCTGAGGGCACAGGTGAGGGTGCGGACACGTGCTAGGGTCGGGGCACGTGCGGACGCGCGGGTCAGTGTCCGCGTACGGATTAGGATGAGGGTACAGCGGAGGCTAAGGTGTGGGGCTGCCGGTGGGTTTCCCTTCCGGGCTAGGTTTAGGGTTAGGGAACGGCAAGGCTGAGGGCACAGGTGAGGGTGCGGACACGTGCTAGGGTCGGGGCATGTGCGGACGCGCGGGTCAGTGTCCGCGTACGGATTAGGATGAGGGTACGGCAGAGGCTAAGGTGTGGGGCTGCCGGTGGGTTTCCCTTCCGGGCTAGGGTTAGGGTTAGGGAACGGCAAGGCTGAGGGCACAGGTGAGGGTGCGGACACGTGCTAGGGTCGGGGCACGTGCGGACGCGCGGGTCAGTGTCCGCGTACGGATTAGGATGAGCGTACGGCGGAGGCTAAGGTGTGGGGCTGCCGGTGGGTTTCCCGTCCGGGCTAGGTTTAGGGTTAGGGAACGGCAAGGCTGAGGGCACAGGTGAGGGTGCGGACACGTGCTAGGGTCGGGGCACGTGCGGACGCGTGGGTCAGTGTCCGCGTACAGATTAGGATGAGGGTACGGCGGAGGCTAAGGTGTGGGGCTGCCGGTGGGTTTCCGTTCCGGGCTAGGGTTAGGGTTAGGGAACGGCAAGGCTGAGGGCACAGGTGAGGGTGCGGACACGTGCTAGGGTCGGGGCACGTGCGGACGCGCGGGTCAGTGTCCGCGTACGGATTAGGATGAGGGTACGGTGGAGGCTAAGGTGTGGGGCTGCCGGTGGGTTTCCGTTCCGGGCTAGGGTTAGGGTTAGGGAACGGCAAGGCTGAGGGCACAGGTGAGGGTGGGGACACGTGCTAGGGTCGGGGCACGTGCGGACGCGCGGGTCAGTGTCCGCGTACGGATTAGGATGAGGGTACGGCGGAGGCTAAGGTGTGGGGCTGCCGGTGGGTTTCCGTTCCGGGCTAGGGTTAGGGTTAGGGAACGACAAGGCTGAGGGCACAGGTGAGGGTGCGGACACGTGCTAGGTTCGGGGCACGTGCGGACTCGCGGGTCAGTGTCCGCGTACGGATTAGGATGAGGGTACGGCGGAGGCTAAGGTGTGGGGCTGCCGGTGGGTTTCCGTTCCGGGCTAGGGTTAGGGTTAGGGAACGGCAAGGCTGAGGGCACAGGTGAGGGTGCGGACACGTGCTAGGGTCGGGGCACGTGCGGACGCGCGGGTCAGTGTCCGCGTACGGATTAGGATGAGGGTACGGCGGAGGCTAAGGTGTGGGGCTGCCGGTGGGTTTCCGTTCCGGGCTAGGGTTAGGGTTAGGGAACGGCAAGGCTGAGGGCACAGGTGAGGGTGCGGACACGTGCTAGGGTCGGGGCACGTGCGGACGCGTGGGTCAGTGTCCGCGTACGGATTAGGATGAGGGTACGGTGGAGGCTAAGGTGTGGGGCTGCCGGTGGGTTTCCGTTCCGGGCTAGGATTAGGGTTAGGGAACGGCAAGGCTGAGGGCACAGGTGAGGGTGCGGACACGTGCTAGGGTCGGGGCACGTGCGGACACGTGGGTCAGTGTCCGCGTACGGATTAGGATGAGGGTACGGCGGAGGCTAAGGTGTGGGGCTGCCGGTGGGTTTCCCTTCCGGGCTAGGGTTAGGGTTAGGGAACGGCAAGGCTGAGGGCACAGGTGAGGGTGCGGACACGTGCTAGGGTCGGGGCACGTGCGGACGCGCGGGTCAGTGTCCGCGTACGGATTAGGATGAAGGTACGGCGGAGGCTAAGGTGTGGGGCTGCCGGTGGGTTTCCGTTCCGGGCTAGGGTTAGGGTTAGGGAACGGCAAGGCTGAGGGCACGGGTGAGGGTGCGGACACGTGCTAGGGTCGTGGCACGTGCGGACGCGCGGGTCAGTGTCCGCGTACGGATTAGGATGAGGGTACGGCGGAGGCTAAGGTGTGGGGCTGCCGGTGGGTTTCCGTTCCGGGCTAGGGTTAGGGTTAGGGAACGGCAAGGCTGAGGGCACAGGTGAGGGTGCGGACACGTGCTAGGGTCGGGGCAAGTGCGGAAGCGCGGGTCAGTGTCCGCGTACGGAGTAGGATCAGGGTACGTCGGAGGCTAAGGTGTGAGGCTGCCGGTGGGTTTCCGTTCCGGGCTAGGGTTAGGGTTAGGGAATTGCAATGCTAAGGGCACAGGTGAGGGTGCGGACACGTGCTAGGGTCGGGGCACGTGCGGACGCGCGGGTCAGTGTCCGCGTACGGATTAGGATGAGGGTACGGCGGAGACTAAGGTGTGGGGCTGCCGGTGGGTTTCCGTTCCGGGCTAGGGTTAGGGTTAGGGAACGGCAAAGCTGAGGGCACAGGTGAGGGTGCGGACACGTGCTAGGGTCGGGGCACGTGCGGACGCGCGGGTCAGTGTCCGCGTACGGATTAGGATGAGGGTACGGCGGAGGCTAAGGTGTGGGGCTGCCGGTGGGTTTCTGTTCCGGGCTAGGGTTAGGGTTAGGGAACGGCAAGGCTGAGGGCACAGGTGAGGGTGCGGACACGTGCTAGGGTCGGGGCACATGCGGACGCGCGGGTCAGTGTCCGCGTACGGATTAGGATGAGGGTACGGCGGAGGCTAAGGTGTGGGGCTGCCGGTGGGTTTCCGTTCCGGGCTAGGGTTAGGGTTAGGGAACGGCAAGGCTGAGGGCACAGGTGAGGGTGCGGACACGTGCTAGGGTCGGGGCACGTGCGGACGCGCGGGTCAGTGTCCGCGTACGGATTAGGATGAGGGTACGGCGGAGGCTAAGGTGTGGGGCTGCCGGTGGGTTTCCGTTCCGGGCTAGGGTTAGGGTTAGGGAACGGCAAGGCTGAGGGCACAGGTGAGGGTGCGGACACGTGCTAGGGTCGGGGCACGTGCGGACGCGCGGGTCAGTGTCCGCGTACGGATTAGGATGAGGGTACGGCAGAGGCTAAGGTGTGGGGCTGCCGGTGGGTTTCCCTTCCGGGCTAGGGTTAGGGTTAGGGAACGGCAAGGCTGAGGGCACAGGTGAGGGTGCGGACACGTGCTAGGTTCGGGGCACGTGCAGACTCGCGGGTCAGTGTCCGCGTACGGATTAGGATGAAGGTACGGCGGAGGCTAAGGTGTGGGGCTGCCGGTGGGTTTCCGTTCCGGGCTAGGGTTAGGGTTAAGGAACGGCAAGGCTGAGGGCACAGGTGAGGTTGCGGACACGTGCTAGGGTCGGGGCACGTGCGAACGCGCGGGTCAGTGTCCGCGTACGGATTAGGATGAGGGTATGGCGGAGGCTAAGGTGTGGGGCTGCCGGTGGGTTTCCGTTCCGGGCTAGGGTTAGGGTTAGGGAACGGCAAGGCTGAGGGAACAGGTGAGGGTGCGGACACGTGCTAGGGTCGGGGCACGTGCGGACGCGCGGGTCAGTGTCCGCGTACGGATTAAGATGAGGGTACGGCGGAGGCTAAGGTGTGGGGCTGCCGGTGGGTTTCCGTTCCGGGCTAGGGTTAGGGTTAGGGAACGGCAAGGCTGAGGGCACAGGTGAGGGTGCAGACACGTGCTAGGGTCGGGGCACGTGCGGACGCGCGGGTCAGTGTCCGCGTACGGATTAGGATGAGGGTACGGCGGAGGCTAAGGTGTGGGGCTGCCGGTGGGTTTCCGTTCCGGGCTAGGGTTAGGGTTAGGGAACGGCAAGGCTGAGGGCACAGGTGAGGGTGCGGACACGTGCTAGGGTCGGGGCACGTGCGGAAGCGCGGGTCAGTGTCCGCGTACGGATTAGGATGAGGGTACGGCGGAGGCTAAGGTGTGGGGCTGCCGGTGGGTTTCCCTTCCGGGCTAGGGTTAGGGTTAGGGAACGGCAAGGCTGAGGGCACAGGGGAGGGTGCAGATACGTGCTAGGGTCGGGGCACGTGCGGACGCGCGGGTCAGTGTCCGCGTACGGATTAGGATGAGGGTACGGCGGAGGCTAAGGTGTGGGGCTGCCGGTGGGTTTCCGTTCCGGGCTAGGGTTAGGGTTAGGGAACGGCAAGGCTGAGGGCACAGGTGAGGGTGCGGACACGTGCTAGGGTCGGGGCACGTGCGGACGCGCGGGTCAGTGTCCGCGTACGGATTAGGATGAGGGTACGGCGGAGGCTAAGGTGTGGGGCTGCCGGTGGGTTTCCAATCCGGGCTAGGGTTAGGGTTAGGGAACGGCAAGGCTGAGGGCACAGGTGAGGGTGCGGACACGTGCTAGGGTCGGGGCACGTGCGTACGTGCGGGTCAGTGTCCGCGTACAGATGAGGATGAGGGTACGGCGGAGGGTAAGGTGTGGGGCTGCCGGTGGGTTTCCGTTCCGGGCTAGGGTTAGGGTTAGGGAACGGCAAGGCTGAGGGCACAGGTGAGGGTGCGGACACGTGCTAGAGTCGGGGCACGTGCGGACGCGCGGGTCAGTGTCCGCGTACGGATGAGGATGAGGGTACGGCGGAGGCTAAGGTGTGGGTCTGCCGGTGGGTTTCCGTTCCGGGCTAGGGTTAGGGTTAGGGAACGGCAAGGCTGAGGGCACAGGTGAGGGTGCGGACACGTGCTAGGGTCGGGGCACGTGCGGACGCGCGGGTCAGTGTCCGCGTATGGATTAGGATGAAGGTACGGCGGAGGCTAAGGTGTGGGGCTGCCGGTGGGTTTCCCTTCCGGGCTAGGGTTAGGGTTAGGGAACGGCAAGGCTGAGGGCACAGGTGAGGGTGCGGACACGTGCTAGGGTCGGGGCACGTGCGGACGCGCGGGTCAGTGTCCGCGTACGGATTAGGATCAGGGTACGTCGGAGGCTAAGGTGTGAGGCTGCCGGTGTGTTTCCGTTCCGGGCTAGGGTTAGGGTTAGGGAACGGCAAGGCTGAGGGCACAGGTGAGGGTGGGGACACGTGCTAGGGTCGGGGCACGTGCGGACGCGCGGGTCAGTGTCCGCGTACGGATTAGGATGAGGGTACGGCGGAGGCTAAGGTGTGGGGCTGCCGGTGGGTTTCCCTTCCGGGCTAGGGTTAGGGTTAGGGAACGGCAAGGCTGAGGGCACAGGTGAGGGTGCGGACACGTGCTAGGGTCGGGGCATGTGCGGACGCGCGGGTCAGTGTCCGCGTACGGATTAGGATGAGGGTACGGCGGAGGCTAAGGTGTGGGGCTGCCGGTGGGTTTCCGTTCCGGGCTAGGGTTAGGGTTAGGGAACGACAAGGCTGAGGGCACAGGTGAGGGTGCGGACACGTGCTAGATTCGGGGCACGTGCAGACTCGCGGGTCAGTGTCCGCGTACGGATTAGGATGAGGGTACGGCGGAGGCTAAGGTGTGGGGCTGCCGGTGGGTTTCCGTTCCGGGCTAGGGTTAGGGTTAGGGAACGGCAAGGCTGAGGGCACAGGTGAGGTTGCGGACACGTGCTAGGGTCGGGGCACGTGCGGACGCGCGGGTCAGTGTCCGCGTACGGATTAGGATGAGGGTACGGCGGAGGCTAAGGTGTGGGGCTGCCATTGGGTTTCCGTTCCGGGCTAGGGTTAGGGTTAGGGAACGGCAAGGCTGAGGGAACAGGTGAGGGTGCGGACACGTGCTAGGGTCGGGGCACGTGCGGACGCGCGGGTCAGTGTCCGCGTACGGATTAAGATGAGGGTACGGCGGAGGCTAAGGTGTGGGGCTGCCGGTGGGTTTCCGTTCCGGGCTAGGGTTAGGGTTAGGGAACGGCAAGGCTGA
The DNA here is from genome assembly GCF_949752795.1 of Hyperoodon ampullatus. Lineage (NCBI taxonomy): Eukaryota > Metazoa > Chordata > Mammalia > Artiodactyla > Ziphiidae > Hyperoodon > Hyperoodon ampullatus. Next base: position 444,033 of record NC_136932.1, on the reverse strand, counting down.
GGGCACAGGTGAGGGTGCGGACACGTGCTAGGGTCGGGGCACGTGCGGACACGCGGGTCAGTGTCCGCGTACGGATTAGGATGAGGGTACGGCGGAGGCTAAGGTGTGGGGCTGCCGGTGGGTTTCCCTTCCGGGCTAGGGTTAGGGTTAGGGAACGGCAAGGCTGAGTGCACAGGTGAGGGTTCCGGACACGTGCTAGGGTCGGGGCACGTGCGGACGCGCGGGTTAGTGTCCGCGTACGGATTAGGATGAGGGTACGGCGGAGGCTAAGGTGTGGGGCTGCCGGTGGGTTTCCGTTCCGGGCTAGGGTTAGGGTTAGGGAACGGCAAGGCTGAGGGCACAGGTGAGGGTGCGGACACGTGCTAGGGTCGGGGCACGTGCGGACGCGCGGGTCAGTGTCCGCGTACGGATTAGGATGAGGGTACGGCGGAGGCTAAGGTGTGGGGCTGCCGGTGGGTTTCCCGTCCGGGCTAGGGTTAGGGTTAGGGAACGGCAAGGCTGAGGGCACAGGTGAGGGTGCGGACACGTGCTAGGGTCGGGGCACGTGCGGACGCGCGGGTCAGTGTCCGCGTACGGATTAGGATGAGGGTACGGTGGAGGCTAAGGTGTGGGGCTGCCGGTGGGTTTCCGTTCCGGGCTAGGGTTAGGGTTAGGGAACGGCAAGGCTGAGGGCACAGGTGAGGGTGCGGACACGTGCTAGGGTCGGGGCACGTGCGGAAGCGCGGGTCAGTGTCCGCGTACGGATTAGGATGAGGGTACGGCGGAGGCTAATGTGTGGGGCTGCCGGTGGGTTTCCCTTCCGGGCTAGGGTTAGGGTTAGGGAACGGCAAGGCTGAGGGCACAGGTGAGGGTGCGGACACGTGCTAGGGTCGGGGCACGTGCGGACGCGCGGGTCAGTGTCCGCGTACGGATTAGGATGAGGGTACGGCGGAGGCTAAGGTGTGGGGCTGCCGGTGGGTTTCCCTTCCGGGCTAGGGTTAGGGTTAGGGAACGGCAAGGCTGAGGGCACAGGTGAGGGTGCGGACACGTGCTAGGGTCGGGGCATGTGCGGACGCGCGGGTCAGTGTCCGCGTACGGATTAGGATGAGGGTACGGCGGAGGCTAAGGTGTGGGGCTGCCGGTGGGTTTCCGTTCCGGGCTAGGGTTAGGGTTAGGGAACGACAAGGCTGAGGGCACAGGTGAGGGTGCGGACACGTGCTAGATTCGGGGCACGTGCAGACTCGCGGGTCAGTGTCCGCGTACGGATTAGGATGAGGGTACGGCGGAGGCTAAGGTGTGGGGCTGCCGGTGGGTTTCCGTTCCGGGCTAGGGTTAGGGTTAGGGAACGGCAAGGCTGAGGGCACAGGTGAGGTTGCGGACACGTGCTAGGGTCGGGGCACGTGCGGACGCGCGGGTCAGTGTCCGCGTACGGATTAGGATGAGGGTACGGCGGAGGCTAAGGTGTGGGGCTGCCGGTGGGTTTCCGTTCCGGGCTAGGGTTAGGGTTAGGGAACGGCAAGGCTGAGGGAACAGGTGAGGGTGCGGACACGTGCTAGGGTCGGGGCACGTGCGGACGCGCGGGTCAGTGTCCGCGTACGGATTAAGATGAGGGTACGGCGGAGGCTAAGGTGTGGGGCTGCCGGTGGGTTTCCGTTCCGGGCTAGGGTTAGGGTTAGGGAACGGCAAGGCTGAGGGCACAGGTGAGGGTGCGGACACGTGCTAGGGTCGGGGCACGTGCGGACACGCGGGTCAGTGTCCGCGTACGGATTAGGATGAGGGTACGGCGGAGGCTAAGGTGTGGGGCTGCCGGTGGGTTTCCCTTCCGGGCTAGGGTTAGGGTTAGGGAACGGCAAGGCTGAGTGCACAGGTGAGGGTTCCGGACACGTGCTAGGGTCGGGGCACGTGCGGACGCGCGGGTCAGTGTCCGCGTACGGATTAGGATGAGGGTACGGCGGAGGCTAAGGTGTGGGGCTGCCGGTGGGTTTCCGTTCCGGGCTAGGGTTAGGGTTAGGGAACGGCAAGGCTGAGGGCACAGGTGAGGGTGCGGACACGTGCTAGGGTCGGGGCACGTGCGGACGCGCGGGTCAGTGTCCGCGTACGGATTAGGATGAGGGTACGGCGGAGGCTAAGGTGTGGGGCTGCCGGTGGGTTTCCCTTCCGGGCTAGGGTTAGGGTTAGGGAACGGCAAGGCTGAGTGCACAGGTGAGGGTTCCGGACACGTGCTAGGGTCGGGGCACGTGCGGACGCGCGGGTCAGTGTCCGCGTACGGATTAGGATGAGGGTACGGCGGAGGCTAAGGTGTGGGGCTGCCGGTGGGTTTCCGTTCCGGGCTAGGGTTAGGGTTAGGGAACGGCAAGGCTGAGGGCACAGGTGAGGGTGCGGACACGTGCTAGGGTCGGGGCACGTGCGGACGCGCGGGTCAGTGTCCGCGTACGGATTAGGATGAGGGTACGGCGGAGGCTAAGGTGTGGGGCTGCCGGTGGGTTTCCCGTCCGGGCTAGGGTTAGGGTTAGGGAACGGCAAGGCTGAGGGCACAGGTGAGGGTGCGGACACGTGCTAGGGTCGGGGCACGTGCGGACGCGCGGGTCAGTGTCCGCGTACGGATTAGGATGAGGGTACGGTGGAGGCTAAGGTGTGGGGCTGCCGGTGGGTTTCCGTTCCGGGCTAGGGTTAGGGTTAGGGAACGGCAAGGCTGAGGGCACAGGTGAGGGTGCGGACACGTGCTAGGGTCGGGGCACGTGCGGAAGCGCGGGTCAGTGTCCGCGTACGGATTAGGATGAGGGTACGGCGGAGGCTAATGTGTGGGGCTGCCGGTGGGTTTCCCTTCCGGGCTAGGGTTAGGGTTAGGGAACGGCAAGGCTGAGGGCACAGGTGAGGGTGCGGACACGTGCTAGGGTCGGGGCACGTGCGGACGCGCGGGTCAGTGTCCGCGTACGGATTAGGATGAGGGTACGGCGGAGGCTAAGGTGTGGGGCTGCCGGTGGGTTTCCGTTCCGGGCTAGGGTTAGGGTTAGGGAACGGCAAGGCTGAGGGCACAGGTGAGGGTGCGGACACGTGCTAGGGTCGGGGCATGTGCGGACGCGCGGGTCAGTGTCCGCGTACGGATTAGGATGAGGGTACGGCGGAGGCTAAGGTGTGGGGCTGCCGGTGGGTTTCCGTTCCGGGCTAGGGTTAGGGTTAGGGAACGACAAGGCTGAGGGCACAGGTGAGGGTGCGGACACGTGCTAGATTCGGGGCACGTGCAGACTCGCGGGTCAGTGTCCGCGTACGGATTAGGATGAGGGTACGGCGGAGGCTAAGGTGTGGGGCTGCCGGTGGGTTTCCGTTCCGGGCTAGGGTTAGGGTTAGGGAACGGCAAGGCTGAGGGCACAGGTGAGGTTGCGGACACGTGCTAGGGTCGGGGCACGTGCGGACGCGCGGGTCAGTGTCCGCGTACGGATTAGGATGAGGGTACGGCGGAGGCTAAGGTGTGGGGCTGCCGGTGGGTTTCCGTTCCGGGCTAGGGTTAGGGTTAGGGAACGGCAAGGCTGAGGGAACAGGTGAGGGTGCGGACACGTGCTAGGGTCGGGGCACGTGCGGACGCGCGGGTCAGTGTCCGCGTACGGATTAAGATGAGGGTACGGCGGAGGCTAAGGTGTGGGGCTGCCGGTGGGTTTCCGTTCCGGGCTAGGGTTAGGGTTAGGGAACGGCAAGGCTGAGGGCACAGGTGAGGGTGCGGACACGTGCTAGGGTCGGGGCACGTGCGGACACGCGGGTCAGTGTCCGCGTACGGATTAGGATGAGGGTACGGCGGAGGCTAAGGTGTGGGGCTGCCGGTGGGTTTCCCTTCCGGGCTAGGGTTAGGGTTAGGGAACGGCAAGGCTGAGTGCACAGGTGAGGGTTCCGGACACGTGCTAGGGTCGGGGCACGTGCGGACGCGCGGGTCAGTGTCCGCGTACGGATTAGGATGAGGGTACGGCGGAGGCTAAGGTGTGGGGCTGCCGGTGGGTTTCCGTTCCGGGCTAGGGTTAGGGTTAGGGAACGGCAAGGCTGAGGGCACAGGTGAGGGTGCGGACACGTGCTAGGGTCGGGGCACGTGCGGACGCGCGGGTCAGTGTCCGCGTACGGATTAGGATGAGGGTACGGCGGAGGCTAAGGTGTGGGGCTGCCGGTGGGTTTCCCGTCCGGGCTAGGGTTAGGGTTAGGGAACGGCAAGGCTGAGGGCACAGGTGAGGGTGCGGACACGTGCTAGGGTCGGGGCACGTGCGGACGCGCGGGTCAGTGTCCGCGTACGGATTAGGATGAGGGTACGGTGGAGGCTAAGGTGTGGGGCTGCCGGTGGGTTTCCGTTCCGGGCTAGGGTTAGGGTTAGGGAACGGCAAGGCTGAGGGCACAGGTGAGGGTGCGGACACGTGCTAGGGTCGGGGCACGTGCGGAAGCGCGGGTCAGTGTCCGCGTACGGATTAGGATGAGGGTACGGCGGAGGCTAATGTGTGGGGCTGCCGGTGGGTTTCCCTTCCGGGCTAGGGTTAGGGTTAGGGAACGGCAAGGCTGAGGGCACAGGTGAGGGTGCGGACACGTGCTAGGGTCGGGGCACGTGCGGACGCGCGGGTCAGTGTCCGCGTACGGATTAGGATGAGGGTACGGCGGAGGCTAAGGTGTGGGGCTGCCGGTGGGTTTCCCTTCCGGGCTAGGGTTAGGGTTAGGGAACGGCAAGGCTGAGGGCACAGGTGAGGGTGCGGACACGTGCTAGGGTCGGGGCACGTGCGGACGCGCGGGTCATTGTCCGCGTACGGATTAGGATGAGGGTACGGCGGAGGCTAAGGTGTGGGGCTGCCGGTGGGTTTCCAATCCGGGCTAGGGTTAGGGTTAGGGAACGGCAAGGCTGAGGGCACAGGTGAGGGTGCGGACACGTGCTAGGGTCGGGGCACGTGCGTACGTGCGGGTCAGTGTCCGCGTACGGATGAGGATGAGGGTACGGCGGAGGTTAAGGTGTGGGGCTGCCGGTGGGTTTCCGTTCCGGGGTAGGGTTAGGGTTAGGCAACGGCAAGGCTGAGGGCACAGGAGAGGGTGCGGACACGTGCTAGGGTCGGGGCACGTGCGGACGCGCGGGTCAGTGTCCGCGTACGGATGAGGATGAGGGTACGGCGGAGGGTAAGGTGTGGGGCTGCCGGTGGGTTTCCGTTCCGGGCTAGGGTTAGGGTTAGGGAACGGCAAGGCTGAGGGCACAGGTGAGGGTGCGGACACGTGCTAGGGTCGGGGCACGTGCGGACGCGCGGGTCAGTGTCCGCGTATGGATTAGGATGAAGGTACGGCGGAGGCTAAGGTGTGGGGCTGCCGGTGGGTTTCCGTTCCGGGCTAGGGTTAGGGTTAGGGAACGGCAAGGCTGAGGGCACAGGTGAGGGTGCGGACACGTGCTAGGGTCGGGGCACGTGCGGACGCGCGGGTCAGTGTCCGCGTACGGATTAGGATGAGGGTACGGCGGAGGCTAACGTGTGGGGCTGCCGGTGGGTTTCCGTTCCGGGCTAGGGTTAGGGTTAGGGAACGGCAAGGCTGAGGGCACAGGTGAGGGTGCGGACACGTGCTAGGGTCGGGGCACGTGCGGAAGCGCGGGTCAGTGTCCGCGTACGGATTAGGATCAGGGTACGTCGGAGGCTAAGGTGTGAGGCTGCCGGTGTGTTTCCGTTCCGGGCTAGGGTTAGGGTTAGGGAATTGCAAGGCTGAGGGCACAGGTGAGGGTGCGGACACGTGCTAGGGTCGGGGCACGTGCGGACGCGCGGGTCAGTGTCCGCGTACGGATTAGGATGAGGGTACGGCGGAGGCTAAGGTGTGGGGCTGCCCGTGGGTTTCCGTTCCGGGCTAGGGTTAGGGTTAGGGAACGGCAAGGCTGAGGGCACAGGTGAGGGTGTGGACATCTGCTAGGGTCGGGGCACGTGCGGACGTGTGGGTCAGTGTCCGCGTACGGATTAGGATGAGGGTACGGCGGAGGCTAAGGTGTGGGGCTGCCGGTGGGTTTCCCGTCCGGGCTAGGTTTAGGGTTAGGGAACGGCAAGGCTGAGGGCACAGGTGAGGGTGCGGACACGTGCTAGGGTCGGGGCACGTGCGGACGCGCGGGTCAGTGTCCGCGTACGGATTAGGATGAGGGTACGGCGGAGGCTAAGGTGTGGGGCTGCCGGTGGGTTTCCGTTCCGGGCTAGGGTTAGGGTTAGGGAACGGCAAGGCTGAGGGCACAGGTGAGGGTGCGGACACGTGCTAGGGTCGGGGCATGTGCGGACGCGCGGGTCAGTGTCCGCGTACGGATTAGGATGAGGGTACGGTGGAGGCTAAGGTGTGGGGCTGCCGGTGGGTTTCCGTTCCGGGCTAGGGTTAGGGTTAGGGAACGGCAAGGCTGAGGGCACAGGTGAGGGTGGGGACACGTGCTAGGGTCGGGGCACGTGCGGACGCGCGGGTCAGTGTCCGCGTACGGATTAGGATGAGGGTACGGCGGAGGCTAAGGTGTGGGGCTGCCGGTGGGTTTCCGTTCCGGGCTAGGGTTAGGGTTAGGGAACGACAAGGCTGAGGGCACAGGTGAGGGTGCGGTCACGTGCTAGGTTCGGGGCACGTGCGGACTCGCGGGTCAGTGTCCGCGTACGGATTAGGATGAGGGTACGGCTGAGGCTAAGGTGTGGGGCTGCTGGTGGGTTTCCGTTCCGGGCTAGGGTTAGGGTTAGGGAACGGCAAGGCTGAGGGCACAGGTGAGGGTGCGGACACGTGCTAGTGTCGGGGCACGTGCGGATGCGCGGGTCAGTGTCCGCGTACGGATTAGGATGAGGGTACGGCGGAGGCTAAGGTGTGGGGCTGCCGGTGGGTTTCCCTTCCGGGCTAGGGTTAGGGTTAGGGAACGGCAAGGCTGAGGGCACAGGTGAGGGTGCGGACACGTGCTAGGGTCGGGGCACGTGAGGACGCGCGGGTCAGTGTCCGCGTATGGATTAGGATGAGGGTACGGCGGAGGCTAAGCTGTGGGGCTGCCGGTGGGTTTCCGTTCCGGGCTAGGGTTAGGGTTAGGGAACGGCAAGGCTGAGGGCACAGGTGAGGGTGCGGACACGTGCTAGGGTCGGGGCACGTGCGGACGCGCGGGTCAGTGTCCGCGTACGGATTAGGATGAGGGTACGGCGGAGGCTAAGGTGTGGGGCTCCCGGTGGGTTTCCGTTCCGGGCTAGGGTTAGGGTTAGGGAACGGCAAGGCTGAGGGCACAGGTGAGGGTGCGGACACGTGCTAGGGTCGTGGCAAGTGCGGAAGCGCGGGTCAGTGTCCGCGTACGGATTAGGATCAGGGTACGTCGGAGGCTAAGGTGTGAGGCTGCCGGTGGGTTTCCGTTCCGGGCTAGGGTTAGGGTTAGGGAATTGCAAGGCTAAGGGCACAGGTGAGGGTGCGGACACGTGCTAGGGTCGGGGCACGTGCGGACACGCGGGTCAGTGTCCGCGTACGGATTAGGATGAGGGTACGGCGGAGGCTAAGGTGTGGGGCTGCCGGTGGGTTTCCGTTCCGGGCTAGGGTTAGGGTTAGGGAACGGCAAGGCTGAGGGCACAGGTGAGGGTGCGGACACGTGCTAGGGTCGGGGCACGTGCGGACGCGCGGGTCAGTGTCCGCGTACGGATTAGGATGAGGGTACGGCGGAGGCTAAGGTGTGGGGCTGCCGGTGGGTTTCCCTTCCGGGCTAGGGTTAGGGTTAGGGAACGGCAAGGCTGAGGGCACAGGTGAGGGTGCGGACACGTGCTAGGGTCGGGGCACGTGAGGACGCGCGGGTCAGTGTCCGCGTACGGATTAGGATGAGGGTACGGCGGAGGCTAAGCTGTGGGGCTGCCGGTGGGTTTCCGTTCCGGGCTAGGGTTAGGGTTAGGGAACGGCAAGGCTGAGGGCACAGGTGAGGGTGCGGACACGTGCTAGGGTCGGGGCACGTGCGGACGCGCGGGTCAGTGTCCGCGTACGGATTAGGATGAGGGTACGGCGGAGGCTAAGGTGTGGGGCTGCCGGTGGGTTTCCGTTCCGGGCTAGGGTTAGGGTTAGGGAACGGCAAGGCTGAGGGCACAGGTGAGGGGGCGGACACGTGCTAGGGTCGGGGCACGTGCGGACGCGCGGGTCAGTGTCCGCGTACGGATTAGGATGAGGGTACGGCGGGGGCTAAGGTGTGGGGCTGCCGGTGGGTTTCCGTTCCGGGCTAGGGTTAGGGTTAGGGAACGGCAAGGCTGAGGGCACAGGTCAGGGTGCGGACACGTGCTAGGGTCGGGGCACGTGCGGATGTGCGGGTCAGTGTCCGCGTACGGATTAGGATGAGGGTACGGCGGAGGCTAAGGTGTGGGGCTTCCGGTGGGTTTCCGCTCTGGGCTAGGGTTAGGGTTAGGGAACGGCAAGGCTGAGGGCACAGGTGAGGGTGCGGACACATGCTAGGGTCGGGGCACGTGCGGACGCGCGGGTCAGTGTCCGCGTACAGATTAGGATGAGGGTACGGCGGAGGCTAAGGTGTGGGGCTGCCGGTGGGTTTCCGTTCCGGGCTAGGGTTAGGGTTAGGGAACGGCAAGGCTGAGGGCACAGGTGAGGGTGCGGACACGTGCTAGGGTCGGGGCACGTGCGGACGCGCGGGTCAGTGTCCGCGTACGGATTAGGATGAGGGTACTGCGGAGGCTAAGGTGTGGGGCTGCCGGTGGGTTTCCTTTCCGGGCTAGGGTTAGGGTTAGGGAACGGCAAGGCTGAGGGCACAGGTGAGGGTGCGGACATGTGCTAGGGTTGGGGCACGTGCGGACGCGCGGGTCAGTGTCCGCATACGGATTAGGATGAGCGTAAGGCGGAGGCTAAGGTGTGGGGCTGCCGGTGGGTTTCCGTTCCGGGCTAGGGTTAGGGTTAGGGAACGGCAAGGCTGAGGGCACAGGTGAGGGTGCGGACACGTGCTAGGGTCGGGGCACGTGCGGACGCGCGGGTCAGTGTCCGCGTACGGATTAGGATGAGGGTACGGCGGAGGCTAAGGTGTGGGGCTGCCGGTGGGTTTCCCTTCCGTGCTAGGGTTAGGGTTAGGGAACGGCAAGGCTGAGGGCACTGGTGAGGGTGCGGACACGTGCTAGGGTCGCGGCACGTGTGGACGCGCGGGTCAGTGTCCGCGTACGGATGAGGATGAGGGTACGGCGGAGGCTAAGGTGTGGGGCTGCCGGTGGGTTTCCGTTCCGGGCTAGGGTTAGGGTTAGGGAACGGCAAGGCTGAGGGCACAGGTGAGGGTGCGGACACGTGCTAGGGTCGGGGCACGTGCGGACGCGCGGGTCAGTGTCCACGTACGGATTAGGATGAGGGTACGGCGGAGGCTAAGGTGTGGGGCTGCCGGTGGGTTTCCGTTCCGGGCTAGGGTTAGGGTTAGGGAACGGCAAGGCTGAGGGCACAGGTCAAGGTGCGGACACGTGCTAGGGTCGGGGCACGTGCGGACGCGCGGGTCAGTGTCCGCGTACAGATTAGGATGAGGGTACGGCGGAGGCTAAGGTGTGGGGCTGCCGGTGGGTTTCCGTTCCGGGCTAGGGTTAGGGTTAGGGAACGGCAAGGCTGAGGGCACAGGTGAGGGTGCGGACACGTGCTAGGGTCGGTGCACGTGCGGACGCGCGGGTCAGTGTCCGCGTACGGATTAGGATGAGGGTACGGCGAGGGCTAAGGTGTGGGGCTGCCAGTGGGTTTCCCTTCCGGGCTAGGGTTAGGGTTAGGGAACGGCAAGGCTGAGGGCACAGGTGAGGGTGCGGACACGTGCTAGGGTCGGGGCACGTGCGGACGCGCGGGTCAGTGTCCGCGTACGGATTAGGATGAGGGTACGGCGGGGGCTAAGGTGTGGGGCTGCCGGTGGGTTTCCGTTCCGGGCTAGGGTTAGGGTTAGGGAACGGCAAGGCTGAGGGCACAGGTGAGGGTGCGGACACGTGCTAGGGTCGGGGCACGTGAGGACGTGCGGGTCAGTGTCCGCGTACGGATCAGGATGAGCGTACGGCGGAGGCTAAGGTGTGGGGCTGCCGGTGGGTTTCCGTTCCGGGCTAGGGTTAGGGTTAGGGAACGGCAAGGCTGACGGCACAGGTGAGGGGGCGGACACATGCTAGGGTCGGGGCACGTGCGGATGCGCGGGTCAGTGTCCGCGTACGGATAAGGATGAGGGTACGGCGGGGGCTAAGGTGTGGGGCTGCCAGTGGGTTTCCCTTCCGGGCTAGGGTTAGGGTTAGGGAACGGCAAGGATGAGGGCACAGGTGAGGGTGCGGACACGTGCTAGGGTCAGGGCACGTGCGGACGCGCGGGTCAGTGTCCGCGTACGGATTAGGATGAGGGTACGGCGGAGGCTACGGTGTGGGGCTGCCGGGGGGTTTCCGTTCCGGGCTAGGGTTAGGGTTAGGGAACGGCAAGGCTGAGGGCACAGGCGATGGTGCGGACACGTGCTAGGGTCGGGGCACGTGCGGACGCGCGGGTCAGTGTCCGCGTACGGATTAGGATGAGGGTACGGCGGAGGCTAAGGTGTGGGGCTGCCGGTGGGTTTCCGTTCTGGGCTAGGGCTAGGGTTAGGGAACGGCAAGGCTGAGGGCACAGGTGAGGGTGCGGACACGTGCTAGGGTCGGGGCACGTGCGGACGCGCGGGTCAGTGTCCGAGTACGGATTAGGATGAGGGTACGGTGGAGGCTAAGGTGTGGGGCTGCCAGTGGGTTTCCGTTCCGGGCTAGGGTTAGGGTTAGGGAACGGCAAGGCTGAGGGCACAGGAGAGGGTGCGGACACGTGCTAGGGTCGGGGCACGTGCGGACGCGCGGGTCAGTGTCCGCGTACGGATGAGGATGAGGGTACGGCGGAGGCTAAGGTGTGGGGCTGCCGGTGGGTTTCCGTTCCGGGCTAGGGTTAGGGTTAGGGAACGGCAAGGCTGAGGGCACAGGTGAGGATGCGGACACGTGCTAGGGTCGGGGCACGTGCGGACGCGCGGGTCAGTGTCCGCGTACGGATTAGGATGAGGGTACGGCGGAGGCTAAGGTGTGGGGCTGCCGGTGGGTTTCCGTTCCGGGCTAGGGTTAGGTTTAGGGAACGGCAAGGCTGAGGGCACAGGTGAGGGTGCGGACACATGCTAGGGTCGGGGCACGTGCGGACGCGCGGGTCAGTGTCCGCGTACGGATTAGGATGAGGGTACGTCAGAGGCTAAGGTGTGAGGCTGCCGGTGGGTTTCCGTTCCCGGCTAGGGTTAGGGTTAGGGAACGGCAAGGCTGAGGGCACAGGTGAGGGTGCGGACACGTGCTAGGGTCGGGGCACGTGCGGACACGCGGGTCAGTGTCCGCGTACGGATTAGGATGAGGGTACGGCGGAGGCTAAGGTGTGGGGCTGCCGGTGGGTTTCCGTTCCGGGCTAGGTTTAGGGTTAGGGAACGGCAAGGCTGAGGGCACAGGTGAGGGTGCGGACACGTGCTAGGGTCGGGGCACGTGCGGACGCGCGGGTCAGTGTCCGCGTACGGAGTAGGATGAGGGTACGGCGGAGGGTAAGGTGTGGGGCTGCCGGTGGGTTTCCGTTCCGGTCTAGGGTTAGGGTTAGGGAACGGCAAGGCTGAGGGCACAGGAGAGGGTGCGGACACGTGCTAGGGTCGGGGCACGTGCGGACGCGCGGGTCAGTGTCCGCGTATGGATGAGGATGAGGGAACGGCGGAGGGTAAGGTGTGGGGCTGCCGGTGGGTTTCCGTTCCGGGCTAGGGTTAGGGTTAGGGAACGGCAAGGCTGAGGGCACAGGTGAGGGTGCGGACACGTGCTAGTGTCGGGGCACGTGTGGACGCGAGGGTCAGTGTCCGCGTACGGATGAGGATGAGGGTACAGCGGAGGCTAAGGTGTGGGGCTGCCGGTGGGTTTCCGTTCCGGGCTATGGTTAGGGTTAGGGAACGGCAAGGCTGAGGGCACAGGTGAGGGTGCGGACACGTGCTAGGGTCGGGGCACGTGCGGACGCGTGGGTCAGTGTCCGCGTACGGATTAGGATGAAGGTACGGCGGAGGCTAAGGTGTGGGGCTGCCGGTGGGTTTCCGTTCCGGGCTAGGGTTAGGGTTAGGGAACGGCAAGGCTGAGGGCACAGGTGAGGGTGCGGACACGTGCTAGGGTCGGGGCACATGCGGACGCGTGGGTCAGTGTCCGCGTACGGATTAGGATGAGGGTACGGCGGAGGCTAAGGTGTGGGGCTGCCGGTGGGTTTCCGTTCCGGGCTAGGGTTAGGGTTAGGGAACGGCAAGGCTGAGGGCACAGGTGAGGGTGCGGACACGTGCTAAGGTCGGGGCACGTGCGGAAGCGCGGGTCAGTGTCCGCGTACGGATTAGGATCAGGGTACGTCGGAAGCTAAGGTGTGAGGCTGCCGGTGGGTTTCCGTTCCGGGCTAGGGTTAGGGTTAGGGAATTGCAAGGCTGAGGGCACAGGTGAGGGTGCGGACACGTGCTAGGGTCGGGGTACGTGCGGACGCGCGGGTCAGTGTCCGCGTACGGATTAGGATGAGGGTACGGCGGAGGCTAAGGTGTGGGGCTGCCCGTGGGTTTCCGTTCCGGGTTAGGGTTAGGGTTAGGGAACGGCAAGGCTGAGGGCACAGGTGAGGGTGCGGACACGTGCTAGAGTCGGGGCACGTGCGGACGCGTGGGTCAGTGTCCGCGTACGGATTAGGATGAGGGTACGGCGGAGGCTAAGGTGTGGGGCTGCCGGTGGGTTTCCGTTCCGGGCTAGGGTTAGGGTTAGGGAACGGCAAGGCTGAGGGCACAGGTGAGGGTGCGGACACGTGCTAGGGTCGGGGCACGTGCGGACGCGCGGGTCAGTGTCCGCGTACGGATTAGGATGAGGGTACGTCAGAGGCTAAGGTGTGAGGCTGCCGGTTGGTTTCCGTTCCGGGCTAGGGTTAGGGTTAGGGAACGGCAAGGCTGAGGGCACAGGTGAGGGTGCGGACACGTGCTAGGGTCGGGGCACGTGCGGACGCGAGGGTCAGTGTCCGCGTACGGATTAGGATGAGGGTACGGCGGAGGCTAAGGTGTGGGGCTGCCGGTGGGTTTCCGTTCCGGGCTAGGTTTAGGGTTAGGGAACGGCAAGGCTGAGGGCACAGGTGAGGGTGCGGACACGTGCTAGGGTCGGGGCACGTGCGGACGCGCGGGTCAGTGTCCGCGTACGGATTAGGATGAGGGTACAGCGGAGGGTAAGGTGTGGGGCTGCCGGTGGGTTTCCGATCCGGTCTAGGGTTAGGGTTAGGGAACGGCAAGGCTGAGGGCACAGGAGAGGGTGCGGACACGTGCTAGGGTCGGGGCACGTGCGGACGCGCGGGTCAGTGTCCGCGTACGGATTAGGATGAAGGTACGGCGGAGGCTAAGGTGTGGGGCTGCCGGTGGGTTTCCGTTCCGGGCTAGGGTTAGGGTTAGGAAACGGCAAGGCTGAGGGCACAGGTGAGGGTGCGGACACGTGCTAGGGTCGGGGCACGTGCGGACGCGCGGGTCAGTGTCCGCGTACGGATTAGGATGAGGGTACGGCAGAGGCTAAGGTGTGGGGCTGCCGGTGGGTTTCCGTTCCGGGCTAGGGTTAGGGTTAGGAAACGGCAAGGCTGAGGGCACAGGTGAGGGTGCGGACACGTGCTAGGGTCGGGGCACGTGCGGAAGCGCGGGTCAGTGTCCGCGTACGGATTAGGATCAGGGTACGTCGGAGGCTAAGGTGTGAGGCTGCCGGTGGGTTTCCGTTCCGGGCTAGGGTTAGGGTTAGGGAATTGCAAGGCTGAGGGCACAGGTGAGGGTGCGGACACGTGCTAGGGTCGGGGCACGTGCGGACGCGCGGGTCAGTGTCCGCGTACGGATTAGGATGAGGGCACGGCGGAGGCTAAGGTGTGGGGATGCCCGTGGGTTTCCGTTCCGGGCTAGGGTTAGGGTTAGGTAACGGCAAGGCTGAGGGCACAGGTGATGGTGCGGACACGTGCTAGGGTCGGGGCACGTGCGGACGCGCGGGTCAGTGTCCGCGTACGGATTAGGATGAGGGTACGGCGGAGGCTAAGGTGTGGGGCTGCCGGTGGGTTTCCCATCCGGGCTAGATTTAGGGTTAGGGAACGGCAAGGCTGAGGGCACAGGTGAGGGTGCGGACACGTGCTAGGGTCGGGGCACGTGCGGACGCGCGGGTCAGTGTCCGCGTACGGATTAGGATGAGGGTACGGCGGAGGCTAAGGTGTGGGGCTGCCGGTGGGTTTCCGTTCCGGGCTAGGGTTAGGGTTAGGGAACGACAAGGCTGAGGGCACAGGTGAGGGTGCGGACACGTGCTAGGTTCGGGGCACGTGCGGACGCGCGGGTCAGTGTCCGCGTACGGATTAGGATGAGGGTACGGCGGAGGCTAAGGTGTGGGGCTGCCGGTGGGTTTCCGTTCCGGGCTAGGGTTAGGGTTAGGGAACGGCAAGGCTGAGGGCACAGGTGAGGGTGCGGACACGTGCTAGGGTCGGGGCACGTGCGGACGCGCGGGTCAGTGTCCGCGTACGGATTAGGATGAGGGTACGGCGGAGGCTAAGGTGTGGGGCTGCCGGTGGGTTTCCGTTCCGGGCTAGGGTTAGGGTTAGGGAACGGCAAGGCTGAGGGCACAGGTGAGGGTGCGGACACGTGCTAGGGTCGGGGCACGTGCGGACGCGCGGGTCAGTGTCCGCGTACGGATTAGGATGAGGGTACGGCGGAGGCTAAGGTGTGGGGCTGCCGGTGGGTTTCCGTTCCGGGCTAGGGTTAGGGTTAGGGAACGGCAAGGCTGAGGGCACAGGTGAGGGTGCGGACACGTGCTAGGGTCGGGGCACGTACGGACGCGCGGGTCAGTGTCCGCGTACGGATTAGGATGAGGGTACGGCGGAGGCTAAGGTGTGGGGCTGCCGGTGGCTTTCCCTTCCGGGCTAGGGTTAGGGTTAGGGAACGGCAAGGCTGAGGGCACAGGTGAGGGTGCGGACACGTGCTAGGGTCGGGGCACGTGCGGACGCGTGGGTCAGTGTCCGCGTACGGATTAGGATGAGGGTACGGTGGAGGCTAAGGTGTGGGGCTGCCGGTGGGTTTCCGTTCCGGGCTAGGGTTAGGGTTAGGGAACGGCAAGGCTGAGGGCACAGGTGAGGGTGCGGACACGTGCTAGGGTCGTGGCACGTGCGGACGCGCGGGTCAGTGTCCGCGTACGGATTAGGATGAGGGTACGGCGGAGGCTAAGGTGTGGGGCTGCCGGTGGGTTTCCGTTCCGGGCTAGGGTTAGGGTTAGGGAACGGCAAGGCTGAGGGCACAGGTGAGGGTGCGGAGACGTGCTAGGGTCGGGGCAAGTGCGGAAGCGCGGGTCAGTGTCCGCGTACGGATTAGGATCAGGGTACGTCGGAGGCTAAGGTGTGAGGCTGCCGGTGGGTTTCCGTTCCGGGCTAGGGTTAGGGTTAGGGAATTGCAAGGCTAAGGGCACAGGTGAGGGTGCGGACACGTGCTAGGGTCGGGGCACGTGCGGACGCGCGGGTCAGTGTCCGCGTACGGATTAGGATGAGGGTACGGCGGAGGCTAAGGTGTGGGGCTGCCGGTGGGTTTCCGTTCCGGGCTAGGGTTAGGGTTAGGGAACGGCAAGGCTGAGGGCACAGGTGAGGGTGCGGACACGTGCTAGGGTCGGGGCACGTGCGGACGCGCGGGTCAGTGTCCGCGTACGGATTAGGATGAGGGTACGGCGGAGGCTAAGGTGTGGGGCTGCCGGTGGGTTTCCGTTCCGGGCTAGGGTTAGGGTTAGGGAACGGCAAGGCTGAGGGCACAGGTGAGGGTGCGGACACGTGCTAGGGTCGGGGCACGTGCGGACGCGCGGGTCAGTGTCCGCGTACGGATTAGGATGAGGGTACGGCGGAGGCTAAGGTGTGGGGCTGCCGGTGGGTTTCCGTTCCGGGCTAGGGTTAGGGTTAGGGAACGGCAAGGCTGAGGGCACAGGTGAGGGTGCGGACACGTGCTAGGGTCGGGGCACGTGCGGACGCGCGGGTCAGTGTCCGCGTACGGATTAGGATGAGCGTACGGCGGAGGCTAAGGTGTGGGGCTGCCGGTGGGTTTCCCGTCCGGGCTAGGTTTAGGGTTAGGGAACGGCAAGGCTGAGGGCACAGGTGAGGGTGCGGACACGTGCTAGGGTCGGGGCACGTGCGGACACGTGGGTCAGTGTCCGCGTACGGATTAGGATGAGGGTACGGCGGAGGCTAAGGTGTGGGGCTGCCGGTGGGTTTCCGTTCCGGGCTAGGGTTAGGGTTAGGGAACGGCAAGGCTGAGGGCACAGGTGAGGGTGCGGACACGTGCTAGGGTCGGGGCACATGCGGACGCGCGGGTCAGTGTCCGCGTACGGATTAGGATGAGGGTACGGTGGAGGCTAAGGTGTGGGGCTGCCGGTGGGTTTCCCTTCCGGGCTAGGGTTAGGGTTAGGGAACGGCAAGGCTGAGGGCACAGGTGAGGGTGGGGACACGTGCTAGGGTCGGGGCACGTGCGGACGCGCGGGTCAGTGTCCGCGTACGGATTAGGATGAGGGTACGGCGGAGGCTAAGGTGTGGGGCTGCCGGTGGGTTTCCGTTCCGGGCTAGGGTTAGGGTTAGGGAACGACAAGGCTGAGGGCACAGGTGAGGGTGCGGACACGTGCTAGGTTCGGGGCACGTGCGGACTCGCGTGTCAGTGTCCGCGTACGGATTAGGATGAGGGTACGGCGGAGGCTAAGGTGTGGGGCTGCCGGTGGGTTTCCGTTCCGGGCTAGGGTTAGGGTTAGGGAACGGCAAGGCTGAGGGCACAGGTGAGGGTGCGGACACGTGCTAGGGTCGGGGCACGTGCGGACGCGCGGGTCAGTGTCCGCGTACGGATGAGGATGAGGGTACGGCGGAGGCTATGGTGTGGGGCTGCCGGTGGGTTTCCGTTCCGGGCTAGGGTTAGGGTTAGGGAACGGCAAGGCTGAGGGCACAGGTGAGGGTGCGGACACGTGCTAGGGTCGGGGCACGTGCGGACGCGCGGGTCAGTGTCCGCGTACGGATTAGGATGAGGGTACGGCGGAGGCTAAGGTGTGGGGCTTACGGTGGGTTTCCGTTCCGGGCTAGGATTATGGTTAGGGAACGGCAAGGCTGAGGGCACAGGTGAGGGTGCGGACACGTGCTAGGGTCGGGGCACGTGCGGACACGCGGGTCAGTGTCCGCGTACGGATTAGGATGAGGGTACGGCGGAGGCTAAGTTGTGGGGCTGCCGGTGGGTTTCCCTTCCGGGCTAGGGTTAGGGTTAGGGAACGGCAAGGCTGAGGGCACAGGTGAGGGTGCGGACACATGCTAGGGTCGGGGCACGTGCGGACGCGCGGGTCAGTGTCCGCGTACGGATTAGGATGAGGTTACGGCGGAGGCTAAGGTGTGGGGCTGCCGGTGGGTTTCCGTTCCGGGCTAGGGTTAGGGTTAGGGAACGGCAAGGCTGAGGGCACAGGTGAGGGTGCGGACACGTGCTAGGGTCGTGGCACGTGCGGACGCGCGGGTCAGTGTCCGCGTACGGATTAGGATGAGGGTACGGCGGAGGCTAAGGTGTGGGGCTGCCGGTGGGTTTCCGTTCCGGGCTAGGGTTAGGGTTAGGGAACGGCAAGGCTGAGGGCACAGGTGAGGGTGCGGACACGTGCTAGGGTCGGGGCAAGTGCGGAAGCGCGGGTCAGTGTCCGCGTACGGAGTAGGATCAGGGTACGTCGGAGGCTAAGGTGTGAGGCTGCCGGTGGGTTTCCGTTCCGGGCTAGGGTTAGGGTTAGGGAATTGCAATGCTAAGGGCACAGGTGAGGGTGCGGACACGTGCTAGGGTCGGGGCACGTGCGGACGCGCGGGTCAGTGTCCGCGTACGGATTAGGATGAGGGTACGGCGGAGGCTAAGGTGTGGGGCTGCCGGTGGGTTTCCGTTCCGGGCTAGGGTTAGGGTTAGGGAACGGCAAGGCTGAGGGCACAGGTGAGGGTGCGGACACGTGCTAGGGTCGGGGCACGTGCGGACGCGCGGGTCAGTGTCCGCGTACGGATTAGGATGAGGGTACGGCGGAGGCTAAGGTGTGGGGCTGCCGGTGGGTTTCCGTTCCGGGCTAGGGTTAGGGTTAGGGAACGGCAAGGCTGAGGGCACAGGTGAGGGTGCGGACACGTGCTAGGGTCGGGGCTCGTACGGACGCGCGGGTCAGTGTCCGCGTACGGATTAGGATGAGGGTACGGCGGAGGCTAAGGTGTGGGGCTGCCGGTGGGTTTCCGTTCCGGGCTAGGGTTAGGGTTAGGGAACGACAAGGCTGAGGGCACAGGTGAGGGTGCGGACACGTGCTAGGTTCGGGGCACGTGCGTACTCGCGGGTCAGTGTCCACGTACGGATTAGGATGAGGGTACGGCGGAGGCTAAGGTGTGGGGCTGCCGGTGGGTTTCCGTTCCGGGCTAGGGTTAGGGTTAGGGAACGGCAAGGTTGAGGGCACAGGTGAGGTTGCGGACACGTGCTAGGGTCGGGGCACGTGCGGACGCGCGGGTCAGTGTCCGCGTACGGATTAGGATGAGGGTACGGCGGAGGCTAAGGTGTGGGGCTGCCGGTGGGTTTCCGTTCCGGGCTAGGGTTAGGGTTAGGGAACGGCAAGGCTGAGGGAACAGGTGAGGGTGCGGACACGTGCTAGGGTCGGGGCACGTGCGGACGCGCGGGTCAGAGTCCGCGTACGGATTAAGATGAGGGTACGGCGGAGGCTAAGGTGTGGGGCTGCCGGTGGGTTTCCGTTCCGGGCTAGGGTTAGGGTTAGGGAACGGCAAGGCTGAGGGCACAGGTGAGGGTGCGGACACGTGCTAGGGTCGGGGCACGTGCGGACGCGCGGGTCAGTGTCCGCGTATGGATTAGGATGAGGGTACGGCGGAGGCTAAGGTGTGGGGCTGCCGGTGGGTTTCCGTTCCAGGCTAGGGTTAGGGTTAGGGAACGGCAAGGCTGAGGGCACAGGTGAGGGTGCGGACACGTGCTAGGGTCGGGGCACGTGCGGAAGCGCGGGTCAGTGTCCGCGTACGGATTAGGATGAGGGTACGGCGGAGGCTAAGGTGTGGGGCTGCCGGTGGGTTTCCGTTCCTGGCTAGGGTTAGGGTTAGGGAACGGCAAGGCTGAGGGCACAGGTGAGGGTGCAGACACGTGCTAGGGTCGGGGCACGTGCGGACACGCGGGTCAGTGTCCGCGTACGGATTAGGATGAGGGTACGGCGGAGGCTAAGGTGTGGGGCTGCCGGTGGGTTTCCCTTCCGGGCTAGGGTTAGGGTTAGGGAACGGCAAGGCTGAGGGCACAGGTGAGGGTGCGGACACGTGCTAGGGTCGGGGCACGTGCGGACGCGCGGGTCATTGTCCGCGTACCGATTAGGATGAGGGTACGGCGGAGGCTAAGGTGTGGGGCTGCCGGTGGGTTTCCAATCCGGGCTAGGGTTAGGGTTAGGGAACGGCAAGGCTGAGTGCACAGGTGAGGGTGCGGACACGTGCTAGGGTCGGGGCACGTGCGTACGTGCGGGTCAGTGTCCGCGTACGGATGAGGATGAGGGTACGGCGGAGGTTAAGGTGTGGGGCTGCCGGTGGGTTTCCGTTCCGGGCTAGGGTTAGGGTTAGGGAACGGCAAGGCTGAGGGCACAGGAGAGGGTGCGGACACGTGCTAGGGTCGGGGCACGTGCGGACGCGCGGGTCAGTGTCCGCGTATGGATGAGGATGAGGGTACGGCGGAGGGTAAGGTGTGGGGCTGCCGGTGGGTTTCCGTTCCGGGCTAGGGTTAGGGTTAGGGAACGGCAAGGCTGAGGGCACAGGTGAGGGTGCGGACACGTGCTAGGGTCGGGGCACGTGCGGACGCACGGGTCAGTGTCCGCGTACGGATGAGGATGAGGGTACGGCGGAGGCTAAGGTGTGGGTCTGCCGGTGGGTTTCCGTTCCGGGCTAGGGTTAGGGTTAGGGAATTGCAAGGCTGAGGGCACAGGTGAGGGTGCGGACACGTGCTAGGGTCGGGGCACGTGCGGACGCGCGGGTCAGTGTCCGCGTACGGATTAGGATGAGGGTACGGCGGAGGCTAAGGTGTGGGGCTGCCCGTGGGTTTACGTTCCGGGCTAGGGTTAGGGTTAGGGAACGGCAAGGCTGAGGGCACAGGTGAGGGTGCGGACACGTGCTAGGGTCGGGGCACGTGCGGACGCGCGGGTCAGTGTCCGCGTACGGATTAGGATGAGGGTACGGCGGAGGCTAAGGTGTGGGGCTGCCGGTGGGTTTCCGTTCCGGGCTAGGGTTAGGGTTAGGGAACGGCAAGGCTGAGGGCACAGGTGAGGGTGCGGACACGTGCTAGGGTCGGGGCTAGTGCGGAAGCGCGGGTCAGTGTCCGCGTACGGATTAGGATCAGGGTACGTCGGAGGCTAAGGTGTGAGGCTGCCGGTGGGTTTCCGTTCCGGGCTAGGGTTAGGGTTAGGGAATTGCAAGGCTGAGGGCACAGGTGAGGGTGCGGACACGTGCTAGGGTCGGGGCACGTGCGGACGCGCGGGTCAGTGTCCGCGTACGGATTAGGATGAGGGTACGGCGGAGGCTAAGGTGTGGGGCTGCCCGTGGGTTTCCGTTCCGGGCTAGGGTTAGGGTTAGGGAACGGCAAGGCTGAGGGCACAGGTGAGGGTGTGGACATGTGCTAGGGTCGGGGCACGTGCGGACGCGTGGGTCAGTGTCCGCGTACGGATTAGGATGAGGGTACGGCGGAGGCTAAGGTGTGGGGCTGCCGGTGGGTTTCCCGTCCGGGCTAGGTTTAGGGTTAGGGAACGGCAAGGCTGAGGGCACAGGTGAGGGTGCGGACACGTGCTAGGGTCGGGGCACGTGCGGACGCGCGGGTCAGTGTCCGCGTACGGAGTAGGATGAGGGTACGGCGGAGGGTAAGGTGTGGGGCTGCCGGTGGGTTTCCGTTCCGGTCTAGGGTTAGGGTTAGGGAACGGCAAGGCTGAGGGCACAGGAGAGGGTGCGGACACGTGCTAGGGTCGGGGCACGTGCGGACGCGCGGGTCAGTGTCCGCGTATGGATGAGGATGAGGGAACGGCGGAGGGTAAGGTGTGGGGCTGCCGGTGGGTTTCCGTTCCGGGCTAGGGTTAGGGTTAGGGAACGGCAAGGCTGAGGGCACAGGTGAGGGTGCGGACACGTGCTAGTGTCGGGGCACGTGTGGACGCGAGGGTCAGTGTCCGCGTACGGATGAGGATGAGGGTACAGCGGAGGCTAAGGTGTGGGGCTGCCGGTGGGTTTCCGTTCCGGGCTATGGTTAGGGTTAGGGAACGGCAAGGCTGAGGGCACAGGTGAGGGTGCGGACACGTGCTAGGGTCGGGGCACGTGCGGACGCGTGGGTCAGTGTCCGCGTACGGATTAGGATGAAGGTACGGCGGAGGCTAAGGTGTGGGGCTGCCGGTGGGTTTCCGTTCCGGGCTAGGGTTAGGGTTAGGGAACGGCAAGGCTGAGGGCACAGGTGAGGGTGCGGACACGTGCTAGGGTCGGGGCACATGCGGACGCGTGGGTCAGTGTCCGCGTACGGATTAGGATGAGGGTACGTCAGAGGCTAAGGTGTGAGGCTGCCGGTGGGTTTCCGTTCCGGGCTAGGGTTAGGGTTAGGGAACGGCAAGGCTGAGGGCACAGGTGAGGGTGCGGACACGTGCTAGGGTCGGGGCACGTGCGGACGCGCGGGTCAGTGTCCGCGTACGGATTAGGATGAGGGTACGGCGGAGGCTAAGGTGTGGGGCTGCCGGTGGGTTTCCATTCCGGGCTAGGTTTAGGGTTAGGGAACGGCAAGGCTGAGGGCACAGGTGAGGGTGCGGACACGTGCTAGGGTCGGGGCACGTGCGGACGCGCGGGTCAGTGTCCGCGTACGGATTAGGATGAGGGTACGGCGGAGGGTAAGGTGTGGGGCTGCCGGTGGGTTTCCGATCCGGTCTAGGGTTAGGGTTAGGGAACGGCAAGTCTGAGGGCACAGGAGAGGGTGCAGACACGTGCTAGGGTCGGGGCACGTGCGGACGCGCGGGTCAGTGTCCGCGTACGGATTAGGATGAAGGTACGGCGGAGGCTAAGGTGTGGGGCTGCCGGTGGGTTTCCGTTCCGGGCTAGGGTTAGGGTTAGGAAACGGCAAGGCTGAGGGCACAGGTGAGGGTGCGGACACGTGCTAGGGTCGGGGCACGTGCGGACGCGCGGGTCAGTGTCCGCGTACGGATTAGGATGAGGGTACGGCAGAGGCTAAGGTGTGGGGCTGCCGGTGGGTTTCCGTTCCGGGCTAGGGTTAGGGTTAGGGAACGGCAAGGCTGAGGGCACAGGTGAGGGTGCGGAGACGTGCTAGGGTCGGGGCACGTGCGGAAGCGCGGGTCAGTGTCCGCGTACGGATTAGGATCAGGGTACGTCGGAGGCTAAGGTGTGAGGCTGCCGGTGGGTTACCGTTCCGGGCTAGGGTTAGGGTTAGGGAATTGCAAGGCTGAGGGCACAGGTGAGGGTGCGGACACGTGCTAGGGTCGGGGCACGTGCGGACGCGCGGGTCAGTGTCCGCGTACGGATTAGGATGAGGGTACGGCGGAGGCTAAGGTGTGGGGATGCCCGTGGGTTTCCGTTCCGGGCTAGGGTTAGGGTTAGGTAACGGCAAGGCTGAGGGCACAGGTGATGGTGCGGACACGTGCTAGGGTCGGGGCACGTGCGGACGCGCGGGTCAGTGTCCGCGTACGGATTAGGATGAGGGTACGGCGGAGGCTAAGGTGTGGGGCTGCCGGTGGGTTTCCCGTCCGGGCTAGGTTTAGGGTTAGGGAACTGCAAGGCTGAGGGCACAGGTGAGGGTGCGGACACGTGCTAGGGTCGGGGCACGTGCGGACGCGCGGGTCAGTGTCCGCGTACGGATTAGGATGAGGGTACGGCGGAGGCTAAGGTGTGGGGCTGCCGGTGGGTTTCCGTTCCGGGCTAGGGTTAGGGTTAGGGAACGGCAAGGCTGAGGGCACAGGTGAGGGTGCGGACACGTGCTAGGGTCGGGGCACGTGCGGACGCGCGGGTCAGTGTCCGCGTACGGATTAGGATGAGGGTACGGCGGAGGCTAAGGTGTGGGGCTGCCGGTGGGTTTCCGTTCCGGGCTAGGGTTAGGGTTAGGGAACGGCAAGGCTGAGGGCACAGGTGAGGGTGCGGACACGTGCTAGGGTCGGGGCACGTGCGGACGCGCGGGTCAGTGTCCGCGTACGGATTAGGATGAGGGTACGGCGGAGGCTAAGGTGTGGGGCTGCCGGTGGGTTTCCGTTCCGGGCTAGGGTTAGGGTTAGGGAACGGCAAGGCTGAGGGCACAGGTGAGGGTGCGGACACGTGCTAGGGTCGGGGCACGTGCGGACACGCGGGTCAGTGTCCGCGTACGGATTAGGATGAGGGTACGGCGGAGGCTAAGGTGTGGGGCTGCCGGTGGCTTTCCCTTCCGGGCTAGGGTTAGGGTTAGGGAACGGCAAGGCTGAGGGCACAGGTGAGGGTGCGGACACGTGCTAGGGTCGGGGCACGTGCGGACGCGCGGGTCAGTGTCCGCGTACGGATTAGGATGAGGGTACGGTGGAGGCTAAGGTGTGGGGCTGCCGGTGGGTTTCCGTTCCGGGCTAGGGTTAGGGTTAGGGAACGGCAAGGCTGAGGGCACAGGTGAGGGTGCGGACACGTGCTAGGGTCGTGGCACGTGCGGACGCGCGGGTCAGTGTCCGCGTACGGATTAGGATGAGGGTACGGCGGAGGCTAAGGTGTGGGGCTGCCGGTGGGTTTCCGTTCCGGGCTAGGGTTAGGGTTAGGGAACGGCAAGGCTGAGGGCACAGGTGAGGGTGCGGAGACGTGCTAGGGTCTGGGCAAGTGCGGAAGCGCGGGTCAGTGTCCGCGTACGGATTAGGATCAGGGTACGTCGGAGGCTAAGGTGTGAGGCTGCCGGTGGGTTTCCGTTCCGTGCTAGGGTTAGGGTTAGGGAATTGCAAGGCTAAGGGCACAGGTGAGGGTGCGGACACGTGCTAGGGTCGGGGCACGTGCGGACGCGCGGGTCAGTGTCCGCGTACGGATTAGGATGAGGGTACGGCGGAGGCTAAGGTGTGGGGCTGCCGGTGGGTTTCCCTTCCGGGCTAGGGTTAGGGTTAGGGAACGGCAAGGCTGAGGGCACAGGTGAGGGTGCGGACACGTGCTAGGGTCGGGGCACGTGCGGACGCGCGGGTCAGTGTCCGCGTACGGATTAGGATGAGGGTACGGCGGAGGCTAAGGTGTGGGGCTGCCGGTGGGTTTCCGTTCCGGGCTAGGGTTAGGGTTAGGGAACGGCAAGGCTGAGGGCACAGGTGAGGGTGCGGACACGTGCTAGGGTCGGGGCACGTGCGGACGCGCGGGTCAGTGTCCGCGTACGGATTAGGATGAGGGTACGGCGGAGGCTAAGGTGTGGGGCTGCCGGTGGGTTTCCGTTCCGGGCTAGGGTTAGGGTTAGGGAACGGCAAGGCTGAGGGCACAGGTGAGGGTGCGGACACGTGCTAGGGTCGGGGCACGTGCGGACGCGCGGGTCAGTGTCCGCGTACGGATTAGGATGAGCGTACGGCGGAGGCTAAGGTGTGGGGCTGCCGGTGGGTTTCCCGTCCGGGCTAGGTTTAGGGTTAGGGAACGGCAAGGCTGAGGGCACAGGTGAGGGTGCGGACACGTGCTAGGGTCGGGGCA
Organism: Hyperoodon ampullatus; assembly: GCF_949752795.1. Lineage (NCBI taxonomy): Eukaryota > Metazoa > Chordata > Mammalia > Artiodactyla > Ziphiidae > Hyperoodon > Hyperoodon ampullatus. Next base: position 419,439 of record NC_136932.1, on the reverse strand, counting down.
CGTGCGGACACGTGGGTCAGTGTCCGCGTACGGATTAGGATGAGGGTACGGCGGAGGCTAAGGTGTGGGGCTGCCGGTGGGTTTCCGTTCCGGGCTAGGGTTAGGTTTAGGGAACGGCAAGGCTGAGGGCACAGTGAGGGTGCGGACACGTGCTAGGGTCGGGGCACGTGCGGACGCACGGGTCAGTGTCCGCGTACGGATTAGGATGAGGGTACGGTGGAGGCTAAGGTGTGGGGCTGCCGGTGGGTTTCCCTTCCGGGCTAGGGTTAGGGTTAGGGAACGGCAAGGCTGAGGGCACAGGTGAGGGTGGGGACACGTGCTAGGGTCGGGGCACGTGCGGACGCGCGGGTCAGTGTCCGCGTACGGATTAGGATGAGGGTACGGCGGAGGCTAAGGTGTGGGGCTGCCGGTGGGTTTCCGTTCCGGGCTAGGGTTAGGGTTAGGGAACGACAAGGCTGAGGGCACAGGTGAGGGTGCGGACACGTGCTAGGTTCGGGGCACGTGCGGACTCGCGTGTCAGTGTCCGCGTACGGATTAGGATGAGGGTACGGCGGAGGCTAAGGTGTGGGGCTGCCGGTGGGTTTCCGTTCCGGGCTAGGGTTAGGGTTAGGGAACGGCAAGGCTGAGGGCACAGGTGAGGGTGCGGACACGTGCTAGGGTCGGGGCACGTGCGGACGCGCGGGTCAGTGTCCGCGTACGGATTAGGATGAGGGTACGGCGGAGGCTAAGGTGTGGGGCTGCCGGTGGGTTTCCGTTCCGGGCTAGGGTTAGGGTTAGGGAACGGCAAGGCTGAGGGCACAGGTGAGGGTGCGGACACGTGCTAGGGTCGGGGCACGTGCGGACGCGCGGGTCAGTGTCCGCGTACGGATTAGGATGAGGGTACGGCGGAGGCTAAGGTGTGGGGCTTCCGGTGGGTTTCCGTTCCGGGCTAGGATTAGGGTTAGGGAACGGCAAGGCTGAGGGCACAGGTGAGGGTGCGGACACGTGCTAGGGTCGGGGCACGTGCGGACACGCGGGTCAGTGTCCGCGTACGGATTAGGATGAGGGTACGGCGGAGGCTAAGTTGTGGGGCTGCCGGTGGGTTTCCCTTCCGGGCTAGGGTTAGGGTTAGGGAACGGCAAGGCTGAGGGCACAGGTGAGGGTGCGGACACGTGCTAGGGTCGGGGCACGTGCGGACGCGCGGGTCAGTGTCCGCGTACGGATTAGGATGAGGGTACGGCGGAGGCTAAGGTGTGGGGCTGCCGGTGGGTTTCCGTTCCGGGCTAGGGTTAGGGTTAGGGAACGGCAAGGCTGAGGGCACAGGTGAGGGTGCGGACACGTGCTAGGGTCGTGGCACGTGCGGACGCGCGGGTCAGTGTCCGCGTACGGATTAGGATGAGGGTACGGCGGAGGCTAAGGTGTGGGGCTGCCGGTGGGTTTCCGTTCCGGGCTAGGGTTAGGGTTAGGGAACGGCAAGGCTGAGGGCACAGGTGAGGGTGCGGACACGTGCTAGGGTCGGGGCAAGTGCGGAAGCGCGGGTCAGTGTCCGCGTACGGAGTAGGATCAGGGTACGTCGGAGGCTAAGGTGTGAGGCTGCCGGTGGGTTTCCGTTCCGGGCTAGGGTTAGGGTTAGGGAATTGCAATGCTAAGGGCACAGGTGAGGGTGCGGACACGTGCTAGGGTCGGGGCACGTGCGGACGCGCGGGTCAGTGTCCACGTACGGATTAGGATGAGGGTACGGCGGAGGCTAAGGTGTGGGGCTGCCGGTGGGTTTCCGTTCCGGGCTAGGGTTAGGGTTAGGGAACGGCAAGGCTGAGGGCACAGGTGAGGGTGCGGACACGTGCTAGGGTCGGGGCACGTGCGGACGCGCGGGTCAGTGTCCGCGTACGGATTAGGATGAGGGTACGGCGGAGGCTAAGGTGTGGGGCTGCCGGTGGGTTTCCGTTCCGGGCTAGGGTTAGGGTTAGGGAACGGCAAGGCTGAGGGCACAGGTGAGGGTGCGGACACGTGCTAGGGTCGGGGCTCGTGCGGACGCGCGGGTCAGTGTCCGCGTACGGATTAGGATGAGGGTACGGCGGAGGCTAAGGTGTGGGGCTGCCGGTGGGTTTCCGTTCTGGGCTAGGGTTAGGGTTAGGGAACGACAAGGCTGAGGGCACAGGTGAGGGTGCGGACACGTGCTAGGTTCGGGGCACGTGCGGACTCGCGGGTCAGTGTCCACGTACGGATTAGGATGAGGGTACGGTGGAGGCTAAGGTGTGGGGCTGCCGGTGGGTTTCCGTTCCGGGCTAGGGTTAGGGTTAGGGAACGGCAAGGCTGAGGGCACAGGTGAGGTTGCGGACACGTGCTAGGGTCGGGGCACGTGCGGACGCGCGGGTCAGTGTCCGCGTACGGATTAGGATGAGGGTACGGCGGAGGCTAAGGTGTGGGGCTGCCGGTGGGTTTCCGTTCCGGGCTAGGGTTAGGGTTAGGGAACGGCAAGGCTGAGGGAACAGGTGAGGGTGCGGACACGTGCTAGGGTCGGGGCACGTGCGGACGCGCGGGTCAGTGTCCGCGTACGGATTAAGATGAGGGTACGGCGGAGGCTAAGGTGTGGGGCTGCCGGTGGGTTTCCGTTCCGGGCTAGGGTTAGGGTTAGGGAACGGCAAGGCTGAGGGCACAGGTGAGGGTGCGGACACGTGCTAGGGTCGGGGCACGTGCGGACGCGCGGGTCAGTGTCCGCGTACGGATTAGGATGAGGGTACGGCAGAGGCTAAGGTGTGGGGCTGCCGGTGGGTTTCCGTTCCGGGCTAGGGTTAGGGTTAGGGAACGGCAAGGCTGAGGGCACAGGTGAGGGTGCGGACACGTGCTAGGGTCGGGGCACGTGCGGACACGCGGGTCAGTGTCCGCGTACGGATTAGGATGAGGGTACGGCGGAGGCTAAGGTGTGGGGCTGCCGGTGGGTTTCCGTTCCGGGCTAGGGTTAGGGTTAGGGAACGGCAAGGCTGAGTGCACAGGTGAGGGTGCGGACACGTGCTAGGGTCGGGGCACGTGCGGACGCGCGGGTCAGTGTCCGCGTACGGATTAGGATGAGGGTACGGCGGAGGCTAAGTTGTGGGGCTGCCAGTGGGTTTCCGTTCCGGGCTAGGGTTAGGGTTAGGGAACGGCAAGGCTGAGGGCACAGGTGAGGGTGCGGACACGTGCTAGGGTCGGGGCACGTGCGGACGCGAGGGTCAGTGTCCGCGTACGGATTACGATGAGGGTACGGCGGAGGCTAAGGTGTGGGGCTGCCGGTGGGTTTCCCGTCCGGGCTAGGGTTAGGGTTAGGGAACGGCAAGGCTGAGGGCATAGGTGAGGGTGCGGACACGTGCTAGGGTCGGGGCACGTGCGGACGCGCGGGTCAGTGTCCGCGTACGGATTAGGATGAGGGTACGGCGGAGGCTAAGGTGTGGGGCTGCCGGTGGGTTTCCGTTCCGAGCTAGGGTTAGGGTTAGGGAACGGCAAGGCTGAGGGCACAGGTGAGGGTGCGGACACGTGCTAGGGTCGGGGCACGTGCGGAAGCGCGGGTCAGTGTCCGCGTACGGATTAGGATGAGGGTACGGCGGAGGCTAAGGTGTGGGGCTGCCGGTGGGTTTCCCTTCCGGGCTAGGGTTAGGGTTAGGGAACGGCAAGGCTGAGGGCACAGGTGAGGGTGCAGACACGTGCTAGGGTCGGGGCACGTGCGGACGCGCGGGTCAGTGTCCGCGTACGGATTAGGATGAGGGTACGGCGGAGGCTAAGGTGTGGGGCTGCCGGTGGGTTTCCCTTCCGGGCTAGGGTTAGGGTTAGGGAACGGCAAGGCTGAGGGCACAGGTGAGGGTGCGGACACGTGCTAGGGTCGGGGCACGTGCGGACGCGCGGGTCATTGTCCGCGTACGGATTAGGATGAGGGTACGGCGGAGGCTAAGGTGTGGGGCTGCCGGTGGGTTTCCAATCCGGGCTAGGGTTAGGGTTAGGGAACGGCAAGGCTGAGGGCACAGGTGAGGGTGCGGACACGTGCTAGGGTCAGGGCACGTGCGTACGTGCGGGTCAGTGTCCGCGTACGGATGAGGATGAGGGTACGGCGGAGGTTAAGGTGTGGGGCTACCGGTGGGTTTCCGTTCCGGGCTAGGGTTAGGGTTAGGGAACGGCAAGGCTGAGGGCACAGGAGAGGGTGCGGACACGTGCTAGGGTCGGGGCACATGCGGACGCGCGGGTCAGTGTCCGCGTATGGATTAAGATGAGGGTACGGCGGAGGCTAAGGTGTGGGGCTGCCGGTGGGTTTCCGTTCCGGGCTAGGGTTAGGGTTAGGGAACGGCAAGGCTGAGGGCACAGGTGAGGGTGCGGACACGTGCTAGGGTCGGGGCACGTGCGGACGCGCGGGTCAGTGTCCGCGTACGGATTAGGATGAGGGTACGGCGGAGGCTAAGGTGTGGGGCTGCCGGTGGGTTTCCGTTCCGGGCTAGGGTTAGGGTTAGGGAACGGCAAGGCTGAGGGCACAGGTGAGGGTGCGGACACGTGCTAGGGTCGGGGCACGTGCGGAAGCGCGGGTCAGTGTCCGCGTACGGATTAGGATGAGGGTACGGCGGAGGCTAAGGTGTGGGGCTGCCGGTGGGTTTCCCTTCCGGGCTAGGGTTAGGGTTAGGGAACGGCAAGGCTGAGGGCACAGGGGAGGGTGCAGATACGTGCTAGGGTCGGGGCACGTGCGGACGCGCGGGTCAGTGTCCGCGTACGGATTAGGATGAGGGTACGGCGGAGGCTAAGGTGTGGGGCTGCCGGTGGGTTTCCGTTCCGGGCTAGGGTTAGGGTTAGGGAACGGCAAGGCTGAGGGCACAGGTGAGGGTGCGGACACGTGCTAGGGTCGGGGCACGTGCGGACGCGCGGGTCAGTGTCCGCGTACGGATTAGGATGAGGGTACGGCGGAGGCTAAGGTGTGGGGCTGCCGGTGGGTTTCCAATCCGGGCTAGGGTTAGGGTTAGGGAACGGCAAGGCTGAGGGCACAGGTGAGGGTGCGGACACGTGCTAGGGTCGGGGCACGTGCGTACGTGCGGGTCAGTGTCCGCGTACAGATGAGGATGAGGGTACGGCGGAGGGTAAGGTGTGGGGCTGCCGGTGGGTTTCCGTTCCGGGCTAGGGTTAGGGTTAGGGAACGGCAAGGCTGAGGGCACAGGTGAGGGTGCGGACACGTGCTAGGGTCGGGGCACGTGCGGACGCGCGGGTCAGTGTCCGCGTACGGATGAGGATGAGGGTACGGCGGAGGCTAAGGTGTGGGTCTGCCGGTGGGTTTCCGTTCCGGGCTAGGGTTAGGGTTAGGGAACGGCAAGGCTGAGGGCACAGGTGAGGGTGCGGACACGTGCTAGGGTCGGGGCACGTGCGGACGCGCGGGTCAGTGTCCGCGTATGGATTAGGATGAAGGTACGGCGGAGGCTAAGGTGTGGGGCTGCCGGTGGGTTTCCCTTCCGGGCTAGGGTTAGGGTTAGGGAACGGCAAGGCTGAGGGCACAGGTGAGGGTGCGGACACGTGCTAGGGTCGGGGCACGTGCGGACGCGCGGGTCAGTGTCCGCGTACGGATTAGGATGAGGGTACGGCGGAGGCTAAGGTGTGGGGCTGCCGGTGGGTTTCCGTTCCGGGCTAGGGTTAGGGTTAGGGAACGGCAAGGCTGAGGGCACAGGTGAGGGTGCGGACACGTGCTAGGGTCGGGGCACGTGCGGAAGCGCGGGTCAGTGTCCGCGTACGGATTAGGATCAGGGTACGTCGGAGGCTAAGGTGTGAGGCTGCCGGTGGGTTTCCGTTCCGGGTTAGGGTTAGGGTTAGGGAATTGCAAGGCTGAGGGCACAGGTGAGGGTGCGGACACGTGCTAGGGTCGGGGCACGTGCGGACGCGCGGGTCAGTGTCCGCGTACGGATTAGGATGAGGGTACGGCGGAGGCTAAGGTGTGGGGCTGCCCGTGGGTTTCCGTTCCGGGCTAGGGTTAGGGTTAGGGAACGGCAAGGCTGAGGGCACAGGTGAGGGTGTGGACATGTGCTAGGGTCGGGGCACGTGCGGACGCGTGGGTCAGTGTCCGCGTACGGATTAGGATGAGGGTACGGCGGAGGCTAAGGTGTGGGGCTGCCGGTGGGTTTCCCGTCCGGGCTAGGATTAGGGTTAGGGAACGGCAAGGCTGAGGGCACAGGTGAGGGTGCGGACACGTGCTAGGGTCGGGGCACGTGCGGACGCGCGGGTCAGTGTCCGCGTACGGATTAGGATGAGGGTACGGCGGAGGCTAAGGTGTGGGACTGCCGGTGGGTTTCCGTTCCGGGCTAGGGTTAGGGTTAGGGAACGGCAAGGCTGAGGGCACAGGTGAGGGTGCGGACACGTGCTAGGGTCGGGGCATGTGCGGACGCGCGGGTCAGTGTCCGCGTACGGATTAGGATGAGGGTACGGTGGAGGCTAAGGTATGGGGCTGCCGGTGGGTTTCCGTTCCGGGCTAGGGTTAGGGTTAGGGAACGGCAAGGCTGAGGGCACAGGTGAGGGTGGGGACACGTGCTAGGGTCGGGGCACGTGCGGACGCGCGGGTCAGTGTCCGCGTACGGATTAGTATGAGGGTACGGCGGAGGCTAAGGTGTGGGGCTGCCGGTGGGATTCCCTTCCGGGCTAGTGTTAGGGTTAGGGAACGGCAAGGCTGAGGGCACAGGTGAGGGTGCGGACACGTGCTAGGGTCGGGGCATGTGCGGACGCGCAGGTCAGTGTCCGCGTACGGATTAGGATGAGGGTACGGCGGAGGCTAAGGTGTGGGTCTGCCGGTGGGTTTCCGTTCCGGGCTAGGGTTAGGGTTAGGGAACGACAAGGCTGAGGGCACAGGTGAGGGTGCGGACACGTGCTAGATTCGGGGCACGTGCAGACTCGCGGGTCAGTGTCCGCGTACGGATTAGGATGAGGGTACGGCGGAGGCTAAGGTGTGGGGCTGCCGGTGGGTTTCCGTTCCGGGCTAGGGTTAGGGTTAGGGAACGGCAAGGCTGAGGGCACAGGTGAGGTTGCGGACACGTGCTAGGGTCGGGGCACGTGCGGACGCGCGGGTCAGTGTCCGCGTACGGATTAGGATGAGGGTACGGCGGAGGCTAAGGTGTGGGGCGGCCGGTGGGTTTCCGTTCCGGGCTAGGGTTAGGGTTAGGGAACGGCAAGGCTGAGGGAACAGGTGAGGGTGCGGACACGTGCTAGGGTCGGGGCACGTGCGGACGCGCGGGTCAGTGTCCGCGTACGGATTAAGATGAGGGTACGGCGGAGGCTAAGGTGTGGGGCTGCCGGTGGGTTTCCGTTCCGGGCTAGGGTTAGGGTTAGGGAACGGCAAGGCTGAGGGCACAGGTGAGGGTGCGGACACGTGCTAGGGTCGGGGCACGTGCGGACACGCGGGTCAGTGTCCGCGTACGGATTAGGATGAGGGTACGGCGGAGGCTAAGGTGTGGGGCTGCCGGTGGGTTTCCCTTCCGGGCTAGGGTTAGGGTTAGGGAACGGCAAGGCTGAGTGCACAGGTGAGGGTGCGGACACGTGCTAGGGTCGGGGCACGTGCGGACGCGCGGGTCAGTGTCCGCGTACGGATTAGGATGAGGGTACGGCGGAGGCTAAGGTGTGGGGCTGCCGGTGGGTTTCCCGTCCGGGCTAGGGTTAGGGTTAGGGAACGGCAAGGCTGAGGGCACAGGTGAGGGTGCGGACACGTGCTAGGGTCGGGGCACGTGCGGACGCGCGGGTCAGTGTCCGCGTACGGATTAGGATGAGGGTACGGCGGAGGCTAAGGTGTGGGGCTGCCGGTGGGTTTCCGTTCCGGGCTAGGGTTAGGGTTAGGGAACGGCAAGGCTGAGGGAACAGGTGAGGGTGCGGACACGTGCTAGGGTCGGGGCACGTGCGGACGCGCGGGTCAGTGTCCGCGTACGGATTAAGATGAGGGTACGGCGGAGGCTAAGGTGTGGGGCTGCCGGTGGGTTTCCGTTCCGGGCTAGGGTTAGGGTTAGGGAACGGCAAGGCTGAGGGCACAGGTGAGGGTGCGGACACGTGCTAGGGTCGGGGCACGTGCGGACGCGCGGGTCAGTGTCCGCGTACGGATTAGGATGAGGGTACGGCAGAGGCTAAGGTGTGGGGCTGCCGGTGGGTTTCCGTTCCGGGCTAGGGTTAGGGTTAGGGAACGGCAAGGCTGAGGGCACAGGTGAGGGTGCGGACACGTGCTAGGGTCGGGGCACGTGCGGACACGCGGGTCAGTGTCCGCGTACGGATTAGGATGAGGGTACGGCGGAGGCTAAGGTGTGGGGCTGCCGGTGGGTTTCCGTTCCGGGCTAGGGTTAGGGTTAGGGAACGGCAAGGCTGAGTGCACAGGTGAGGGTGCGGACACGTGCTAGGGTCGGGGCACGTGCGGACGCGCGGGTCAGTGTCCGCGTACGGATTAGGATGAGGGTACGGCGGAGGCTAAGTTGTGGGGCTGCCGGTGGGTTTCCGTTCCGGGCTAGGGTTAGGGTTAGGGAACGGCAAGGCTGAGGGCACAGGTGAGGGTGCGGACACGTGCTAGGGTCGGGGCACGTGCGGACGCGAGGGTCAGTGTCCGCGTACGGATTAGGATGAGGGTACGGCGGAGGCTAAGGTGTGGGGCTGCCGGTGGGTTTCCCGTCCGGGCTAGGGTTAGGGTTAGGGAACGGCAAGGCTGAGGGCACAGGTGAGGGTGCGGACACGTGCTAGGGTCGGGGCACGTGCGGACGCGCGGGTCAGTGTCCGCGTACGGATTAGGATGAGGGTACGGCGGAGGCTAAGGTGTGGGGCTGCCGGTGGGTTTCCGTTCCGGGCTAGGGTTAGGGTTAGGGAACGGCAAGGCTGAGGGCACAGGTGAGGGTGCGGACACGTGCTAGGGTCGGGGCACGTGCGGAAGCGTGGGTCAGTGTCCGCGTACGGATTAGGATGAGGGTACGGCGGAGGCTAAGGTGTGGGGCTGCCGGTGGGTTTCCCTTCCGGGCTAGGTTTAGGGTTAGGGAACGGCAAGGCTGAGGGCACAGGTGAGGGTGCAGACACGTGCTAGGGTCGGGGCACGTGCGGACGCGCGGGTCAGTGTCCGCGTACGGATTAGGATGAGGGTACGGCGGAGGCTAAGGTGTGGGGCTGCCGGTGGGTTTCCCTTCCGGGCTAGGGTTAGGGTTAGGGAACGGCAAGGCTGAGGGCACAGGTGAGGGTGCGGACACGTGCTAGGGTCGGGGCACGTGCGGACGCGCGGGTCATTGTCCGCGTACGGATTAGGATGAGGGTACGGCGGAGGCTAAGGTGTGGGGCTGCCGGTGGGTTTCCAATCCGGGCTAGGGTTAGGGTTAGGGAACGGCAAGGCTGAGGGCACAGGTGAGGGTGCGGACACGTGCTAGGGTCGGGGCACGTGCGTACGTGCGGGTCAGTGTCCGCGTACGGATGAGGATGAGGGTACGGCGGAGGTTAAGGTGTGGGGCTACCGGTGGGTTTCCGTTCCGGGCTAGGGTTAGGGTTAGGGAACGGCAAGGCTGAGGGCACAGGAGAGGGTGCGGACACGTGCTAGGGTCGGGGCACATGCGGACGCGCGGGTCAGTGTCCGCGTATGGATTAAGATGAGGGTACGGCGGAGGCTAAGGTGTGGGGCTGCCGGTGGGTTTCCGTTCCGGGCTAGGGTTAGGGTTAGGGAACGGCAAGGCTGAGGGCACAGGTGAGGGTGCGGACACGTGCTAGGGTCGGGGCACGTGCGGACGCGCGGGTCAGTGTCCGCATACGGATTAGGATGAGGGTACGGCGGAGGCTAAGGTGTGGGGCTGCCGGTGGGTTTCCGTTCCGGGCTAGGGTTAGGGTTAGGGAACGGCAAGGCTGAGGGCACAGGTGAGGGTGCGGACACGTGCTAGGGTCGGGGCACGTGCGGAAGCGCGGGTCAGTGTCCGCGTACGGATTAGGATGAGGGTACGGCGGAGGCTAAGGTGTGGGGCTGCCGGTGGGTTTCCCTTCCGGGCTAGGGTTAGGGTTAGGGAACGGCAAGGCTGAGGGCACAGGGGAGGGTGCAGATACCTGCTAGGGTCGGGGCACGTGCGGACGCGCGGGTCAGTGTCCGCGTACGGATTAGGATGAGGGTACGGCGGAGGCTAAGGTGTGGGGCTGCCGGTGGGTTTCCGTTCCGGGCTAGGGTTAGGGTTAGGGAACGGCAAGGCTGAGGGCACAGGTGAGGGTGCGGACACGTGCTAGGGTCGGGGCACTTGCGGACGCGCGGGTCAGTGTCCGCGTACGGATTAGGATGAGGGTACGGCGGAGGCTAAGGTGTGGGGCTGCCGGTGGGTTTCCAATCCGGGCTAGGGTTAGGGTTAGGGAACGGCAAGGCTGAGGGCACAGGTGAGGGTGCGGACACGTGCTAGGGTCGGGGCACGTGCGGACGCGCGTGTCAGTGTCCGCGTACGGATGAGGATGAGGGTACGGCGGAGGCTAAGGTGTGGGTCTGCCGGTGGGTTTCCGTTCCGGGCTAGGGTTAGGGTTAGGGAACGGCAAGGCTGAGGGCACAGGTGAGGGTGCGGACACGTGCTAGGGTCGGGGCACGTGCGGACGCGCGGGTCAGTGTCCGCGTATGGATTAGGATGAAGGTACGGCGGAGGCTAAGGTGTGGGGCTGCCGGTGGGTTTCCCTTCCGGGCTAGGGTTAGGGTTAGGGAACGGCAAGGCTGAGGGCACAGGTGAGGGTGCGGACACGTGCTAGGGTCGGGGCACGTGCGGACGCGCGGGTCAGTGTCCGCGTACGGATTAGGATGAGGGTACGGCGGAGGCTAAGGTGTGGGGCTGCCGGTGGGTTTCCGTTCCGGGCTAGGGTTAGGGTTAGGGAACGGCAAGGCTGAGGGCACAGGTGAGGGTGCGGACACGTGCTAGGGTCGGGGCACGTGCGGAAGCGCGGGTCAGTGTCCGCGTACGGATTAGGATCAGGGTACGTCGGAGGCTAAGGTGTGAGGCTGCCGGTGGGTTTCCGTTCCGGGCTAGGGTTAGGGTTAGGGAATTGCAAGGCTGAGGGCACAGGTGAGGGTGCGGACACGTGCTAGGGTTGGGGCACGTGCGGACGCGCGGGTCAGTGTCCGCGTACAGATTAGGATGAGGGTACGGCGGAGGCTAAGGTGTGGGGCTGCCCGTGGGTTTCCGTTCCGGGCTAGGGTTAGGGTTAGGGAACGGCAAGGCTGAGGGCACAGGTGAGGGAGTGGACATGTGCTAGGGTCGGGGCACGTGCGGACGCGTGGGTCAGTGTCCGCGTACGGATTAGGATGAGGGTACGGCGGAGGCTAAGGTGTGGGGCTGCCGGTGGGTTTCCCGTCCGGGCTAGGTTTAGGGTTAGGGAACGGCAAGGCTGAGGGCACAGGTGAGGGTGCGGACACGTGCTAGGGTCGGGGCACGTGCGGACGCGCGGGTCAGTGTCCGCGTACGGATTAGGATGAGGGTACGGCGGAGGCTAAGGTGTGGGGCTGCCGGTGGGTTTCCGTTCCGGGCTAGGGTTAGGGTTAGGGAACGGCAAGGCTGAGGGCACAGGTGAGGGTGCGGACACGTGCTAGGGTCGGGGCATGTGCGGACGCGCGGGTCAGTGTCCGCGTACGGATTAGGATGAGGGTACGGTGGAGGCTAAGGTATGGGGCTGCCGGTGGGTTTCCGTTCCGGGCTAGGGTTAGGGTTAGGGAACGGCAAGGCTGAGGGCACAGGTGAGGGTGGGGACACGTGCTAGGGTCGGGGCTCGTGCGGACGCGCGGGTCAGTGTCCGCGTACGGATTAGGATGAGGGTACGGCGGAGGCTAAGGTGTGGGGCTGCCGGTGGGTTTCCCTTCCGGGCTAGGGTTAGGGTTAGGGAACGGCAAGGCTGAGGGCACAGGTGAGGGTGCGGACACGTGCTAGGGTCGGGGCATGTGCGGACGCGCGGGTCAGTGTCCGCGTACGGATTAGGATGAGGGTACGGCGGAGGCTAAGGTGTGGGGCTGCCGGTGGGTTTCCGTTCCGGACTAGGGTTAGGGTTAGGGAACGACAAGGCTGAGGGCACAGGTGAGGGTGCGGACACGTGCTAGATTCGGGGCACGTGCAGACTCGCGGGTCAGTGTCCGCGTACGGATTAGGATGAGGGTACGGCGGAGGCTAAGGTGTGGGGCTGCCGGTGGGTTTCCGTTCCGGGCTAGGGTTAGGGTTAGGGAACGGCAAGGCTGAGGGCACAGGTGAGGTTGCGGACACGTGCTAGGGTCGGGGCACGTGCGGACGCGCGGGTCAGTGTCCGCGTACGGATTAGGATGAGGGTACGGCGGAGGCTAAGGTGTGGGGCGGCCGGTGGGTTTCCGTTCCGGGCTAGGGTTAGGGTTAGGGAACGGCAAGGCTGAGGGAACAGGTGAGGGTGCGGACACGTGCTAGGGTCGGGGCACGTGCGGACGCGCGGGTCAGTGTCCGCGTACGGATTAAGATGAGGGTACGGCGGAGGCTAAGGTGTGGGGCTGCCGGTGGGTTTCCGTTCCGGGCTAGGGTTAGGGTTAGGGAACGGCAAGGCTGAGGGCATAGGTGAGGGTGCGGACACGTGCTAGGGTCGGGGCACGTGCGGACACGCGGGTCAGTGTCCGCGTACGGATTAGGATGAGGGTACGGCGGAGGCTAAGGTGTGGGGCTGCCGGTGGGTTTCCCTTCCGGGCTAGGGTTAGGGTTAGGGAACGGCAAGGCTGAGTGCACAGGTGAGGGTGCGGACACGTGCTAGGGTCGGGGCACGTGCGGACGCGCGGGTCAGTGTCCGCGTACGGATTAGGATGAGGGTACGGCGGAGGCTAAGGTGTGGGGCTGCCGGTGGGTTTCCGTTCCGGGCTAGGGTTAGGGTTAGGGAACGGCAAGGCTGAGGGCACAGGTGAGGGTGCGGACACGTGCTAGGGTCGGGGCACATGCGGACGCGCGGGTCAGTGTCCGCGTACGGATTAGGATGAGGGTACGGCGGAGGCTAAGGTGTGGGGCTGCCGGTGGGTTTCCCGTCCGGGCTAGGGTTAGGGTTAGGGAACGGCAAGGCTGAGGGCACAGGTGAGGGTGCGGACACGTGCTAGGGTCGGGGCACGTGCGGACGCGCGGGTCAGTGTCCGCGTACGGATTAGGATGAGGGTACGGTGGAGGCTAAGGTGTGGGGCTGCCGGTGGGTTTCCGTTCCGGGCTAGGGTTAGGGTTAGGGAACGGCAAGGCTGAGGGCACAGGTGAGGGTGCGGACACGTGCTAGGGTCGGGGCACGTGCGGAAGCGCGGGTCAGTGTCCGCGTACGGATTAGGATGAGGGTACGGCGGAGGCTAATGTGTGGGGCTGCCGGTGGGTTTCCCTTCCGGGCTAGGGTTAGGGTTAGGGAACGGCAAGGCTGAGGGCACAGGTGAGGGTGCGGACACGTGCTAGGGTCGGGGCACGTGCGGACGCGCGGGTCAGTGTCCGCGTACGGATTAGGATGAGGGTACGGCGGAGGCTAAGGTGTGGGGCTGCCGGTGGGTTTCCCTTCCGGGCTAGGGTTAGGGTTAGGGAACGGCAAGGCTGAGGGCACAGGTGAGGGTGCGGACACGTGCTAGGGTCGGGGCACGTGCGGACGCGCGGGTCATTGTCCGCGTACGGATTAGGATGAGGGTACGGCGGAGGCTAAGGTGTGGGGCTGCCGGTGGGTTTCCAATCCGGGCTAGGGTTAGGGTTAGGGAACGGCAAGGCTGAGGGCACAGGTGAGGGTGCGGACACGTGCTAGGGTCGGGGCACGTGCGTACGTGCGGGTCAGTGTCCGCGTACGGATGAGGATGAGGGTACGGCGGAGGTTAAGGTGTGGGGCTGCCGGTGGGTTTCCGTTCTGGGCTAGGGTTAGGGTTAGGGAACGGCAAGGCTGAGGGCACAGGAGAGGGTTCGGACACGTGCTAGGGTCGGGGCACGTGCGGACGCGCGGGTCAGTGTCCGCGTACGGATGAGGATGAGGGTACGGCGGAGGGTAAGGTGTGGGGCTGCCGGTGGGTTTCCGTTCCGGGCTAGGGTTAGGGTTAGGGAACGGCAAGGCTGAGGGCACAGGTGAGGGTGCGGACACTTGCTAGGGTCGGGGCACGTGCGGACGCGCGGGTCAGTGTCCGCGTACGGATGAGGATGAGGGTACGGCGGAGGCTAAGGTGTGGGTCTGCCGGTGGGTTTCCGTTCCGGGCTAGGGTTAGGGTTAGGGAACGGCATGGCTGAGGGCACAGGTGAGGGTGCGGACACGTGCTAGGGTCGGGGCACGTGCGGACGCGCGGGTCAGTGTCCGCGTATGGATTAGGATGAAGGTACGGCGGAGGCTAAGGTGTGGGGCTGCCGGTGGGTTTCCGTTCCGGGCTAGGGTTAGGGTTAGGGAACGGCAAGGCTGAGGGCACAGGTGAGGGTGCGGACACGTGCTAGGGTCGGGGCACGTGCGGACGCGCGGGTCAGTGTCCGCGTACGGATTAGGATGAGGGTACGGCGGAGGCTAACGTGTGGGGCTGCCGGTGGGTTTCCGTTCCGGGCTAGGGTTAGGGTTAGGGAACGGCAAGGCTGAGGGCACAGGTGAGGGTGCGGACACGTGCTAGGGTCGGGGCACGTGCGGAAGCGCGGGTCAGTGTCCGCGTACGGATTAGGATCAGGGTACGTCGGAGGCTAAGGTGTGAGGCTGCCGGTGTGTTTCCGTTCCGGGCTAGGGTTAGGGTTAGGGAATTGCAAGGCTGAGGGCACAGGTGAGGGTGCGGACACGTGCTAGGGTCGGGGCACGTGCGGACGCGCGGGTCAGTGTCCGCGTACGGATTAGGATGAGGGTACGGCGGAGGCTAAGGTGTGGGGCTGCCCGTGGGTTTCCGTTCCGGGCTAGGGTTAGGGTTAGGGAACGGCAAGGCTGAGGGCACAGGTGAGGGTGCGGACACGTGCTAGGGTCGGGGCACGTGCGGACGCGCGGGTCATTGTCCGCGTACGGATTAGGATGAGGGTACGGCGGAGGCTAAGGTGTGGGGCTGCCGGTGGGTTTCCAATCCGGGCTAGGGTTAGGGTTAGGGAACGGCAAGGCTGAGGGCACAGGTGAGGGTGCGGACACGTGCTAGGGTCGGGGCACGTGCGTACGTGCGGGTCAGTGTCCGCGTACGGATGAGGATGAGGGTACGGCGGAGGTTAAGGTGTGGGGCTGCCGGTGGGTTTCCGTTCTGGGCTAGGGTTAGGGTTAGGGAACGGCAAGGCTGAGGGCACAGGAGAGGGTTCGGACACGTGCTAGGGTCGGGGCACGTGCGGACGCGCGGGTCAGTGTCCGCGTACGGATGAGGATGAGGGTACGGCGGAGGGTAAGGTGTGGGGCTGCCGGTGGGTTTCCGTTCCGGGCTAGGGTTAGGGTTAGGGAACGGCAAGGCTGAGGGCACAGGTGAGGGTGCGGACACTTGCTAGGGTCGGGGCACGTGCGGACGCGCGGGTCAGTGTCCGCGTACGGATGAGGATGAGGGTACGGCGGAGGCTAAGGTGTGGGTCTGCCGGTGGGTTTCCGTTCCGGGCTAGGGTTAGGGTTAGGGAACGGCATGGCTGAGGGCACAGGTGAGGGTGCGGACACGTGCTAGGGTCGGGGCACGTGCGGACGCGCGGGTCAGTGTCCGCGTATGGATTAGGATGAAGGTACGGCGGAGGCTAAGGTGTGGGGCTGCCGGTGGGTTTCCGTTCCGGGCTAGGGTTAGGGTTAGGGAACGGCAAGGCTGAGGGCACAGGTGAGGGTGCGGACACGTGCTAGGGTCGGGGCACGTGCGGACGCGCGGGTCAGTGTCCGCGTACGGATTAGGATGAGGGTACGGCGGAGGCTAACGTGTGGGGCTGCCGGTGGGTTTCCGTTCCGGGCTAGGGTTAGGGTTAGGGAACGGCAAGGCTGAGGGCACAGGTGAGGGTGCGGACACGTGCTAGGGTCGGGGCACGTGCGGAAGCGCGGGTCAGTGTCCGCGTACGGATTAGGATCAGGGTACGTCGGAGGCTAAGGTGTGAGGCTGCCGGTGTGTTTCCGTTCCGGGCTAGGGTTAGGGTTAGGGAATTGCAAGGCTGAGGGCACAGGTGAGGGTGCGGACACGTGCTAGGGTCGGGGCACGTGCGGACGCGCGGGTCAGTGTCCGCGTACGGATTAGGATGAGGGTACGGCGGAGGCTAAGGTGTGGGGCTGCCCGTGGGTTTCCGTTCCGGGCTAGGGTTAGGGTTAGGGAACGGAAAGGCTGAGGGCACAGGTGAGGGTGTGGACATGTGCTAGGGTCGGGGCACGTGCGGACGCGTGGGTCAGTGTCCGCGTACGGATTAGGATGAGGGTACGGCGGAGGCTAAGGTGTGGGGCTGCCGGTGGGTTTCCCGTCCGGGCTAGGTTTAGGGTTAGGGAACGGCAAGGCTGAGGGCACAGGTGAGGGTGCGGACACGTGCTAGGGTCGGGGCACGTGCGGACGCGCGGGTCAGTGTCCGCGTACGGATTAGGATGAGGGTACGGCGGAGGCTAAGGTGTGGGGCTGCCGGTGGGTTTCCGTTCCGGGCTAGGGTTAGGGTTAGGGAACGGCAAGGCTGAGGGCACAGGTGAGGGTGCGGACACGTGCTAGGGTCGGGGCATGTGCGGACGCGCGGGTCAGTGTCCGCGTACGGATTAGGATGAGGGTACGGCGGAGGCTAAGGTGTGGGGCTGCCGGTGGGTTTCCGTTCCGGGCTAGGGTTAGGGTTAGGGAACGGCAAGGCTGAGGGCACAGGTGAGGGTGGGGACACGTGCTAGGGTCGGGGCACGTGCGGACGCGCGGGTCAGTGTCCGCGTACGGATTAGGATGAGGGTACGGCGGAGGCTAAGGTGTGGGGCTGCCGGTGGGTTTCCGTTCCGGGCTAGGGTTAGGGTTAGGGAACGACAAGGCTGAGGGCACAGGTGAGGGTGCGGTCACGTGCTAGGTTCGGGGCACGTGCGGACTCGCGGGTCAGTGTCCGCGTACGGATTAGGATGAGGGTACGGCTGAGGCTAAGGTGTGGGGCTGCTGGTGGGTTTCCGTTCCGGGCTAGGGTTAGGGTTAGGGAACGGCAAGGCTGAGGGCACAGGTGAGGGTGCGGACACGTGCTAGTGTCGGGGCACGTGCGGACGCGCGGGTCAGTGTCCGCGTACGGATTAGGATCAGGGTACGTCGGAGGCTAAGGTGTGAGGCTGCCGGTGGGTTTCCGTTCCGGGCTAGGGTTAGGGTTAGGGAATTGCAAGGCTAAGGGCACAGGTGAGGGTGCGGACACGTGCTAGGGTCGGGGCACGTGCGGACACGCGGGTCAGTGTCCGCGTACGGATTAGGATGAGGGTACGGCGGAGGCTAAGGTGTGGGGCTGCCGGTGGGTTTCCGTTCCGGGCTAGGGTTAGGGTTAGGGAACGGCAAGGCTGAGGGCACAGGTGAGGGTGCGGACACGTGCTAGGGTCGGGGCACGTGCGGACGCGCGGGTCAGTGTCCGCGTACGGATTAGGATGAGGGTACGGCGGAGGCTAAGGTGTGGGGCTGCCGGTGGGTTTCCCTTCCGGGCTAGGGTTAGGGTTAGGGAACGGCAAGGCTGAGGGCACAGGTGAGGGTGCGGACACGTGCTAGGGTCGCGGCACGTGAGGACGCGCGGGTCAGTGTCCGCGTACGGATTAGGATGAGGGTACGGCGGAGGCTAAGCTGTGGGGCTGCCGGTGGGTTTCCGTTCCGGGCTAGGGTTAGGGTTAGGGAACGGCAAGGCTGAGGGCACAGGTGAGGGTGCGGACACGTGCTAGGGTCGGGGCACGTGCGGACGCGCGGGTCAGTGTCCGCGTACGGATTAGGATGAGGGTACGGCGGAGGCTAAGGTGTGGGGCTGCCGGTGGGTTTCCGTTCCGGGCTAGGGTTAGGGTTAGGGAACGGCAAGGCTGAGGGCACAGGTGAGGGTGCGGACACGTGCTAGGGTCGTGGCAAGTGCGGAAGCGCGGGTCAGTGTCCGCGTACGGATTAGGATCAGGGTACGTCGGAGGCTAAGGTGTGAGGCTGCCGGTGGGTTTCCGTTCCGGGCTAGGGTTAGGGTTAGGGAATTGCAAGGCTAAGGGCACAGGTGAGGGTGCGGACACGTGCTAGGGTCGGGGCACGTGCGGACACGCGGGTCAGTGTCCGCGTACGGATTAGGATGAGGGTACGGCGGAGGCTAAGGTGTGGGGATGCCGGTGGGTTTCCGTTCCGGGCTAGGGTTAGGGTTAGGGAACGGCAAGGCTGAGGGCACAGGTGAGGGTGCGGACACGTGCTAGGGTCGGGGCACGTGCGGGCGCGCGGGTCAGTGTCCGCGTACGGATTAGGATGAGGGTACGGCGGAGGCTAAGGTGTGGGGCTGCCGGTGGGTTTCCCTTCCGGGCTAGGGTTAGGGTTAGGGAACGGCAAGGCTGAGGGCACAGGTGAGGGTGCGGACACGTGCTAGGGTCGGGGCACGTGAGGACGCGCGGGTCAGTGTCCGCGTACGGATTAGGATGAGGGTACGGCGGAGGCTAAGGTGTGGGGCTGCCGGTGGGTTTCCCTTCCGTGCTAGGGTTAGGGTTAGGGAACGGCAAGGCTGAGGGCACTGGTGAGGGTGCGGACACGTGCTAGGGTCGCGGCACGTGTGGACGCGCGGGTCAGTGTCCGCGTACGGATGATGATGAGGGTACGGCGGAGGCTAAGGTGTGGGGCTGCCGGTGGGTTTCCGTTCCGGGCTAGGGTTAGGGTTAGGGAACGGCAAGGCTGAGGGCACAGGTGAGGGTGCGGACACGTGCTAGGGTCGGGGCACGTGCGGACGCGCGGGTCAGTGTCCGCGTACGGATTAGGATGAGGGTACGGCGGAGGCTAAGGTGTGGGGCTGCCGGTGGGTTTCCGTTCCGGGCTAGGGTTAGGGTTAGGGAACGGCAAGGCTGAGGGCACAGGTCAAGGTGCGGACACGTGCTAGGGTCGGGGCACGTGCGGACGCGCGGGTCAGTGTCCGCGTACAGATTAGGATGAGGGTACGGCGGAGGCTAAGGTGTGGGGCTGCCGGTGGGTTTCCGTTCCGGGCTAGGGTTAGGGTTAGGGAACGGCAAGGCTGAGGGCACAGGTGAGGGTGCGGACACGTGCTAGGGTCGGTGCACGTGCGGACGCGCGGGTCAGTGTCCGCGTACGGATTAGGATGAGGGTACGGCGGGGGCTAAGGTGTGGGGCTGCCAGTGGGTTTCCCTTCCGGGCTAGGGTTAGGGTTAGGGAACGGCAAGGCTGAGGGCACAGGTGAGGGTGCGGACACGTGCTAGGGTCGGGGCACGTGCGGACGCGCGGGTCAGTGTCCGCGTACGGATTAGGATGAGGGTACGGCGGGGGCTAAGGTGTGGGGCTGCCGGTGGGTTTCCGTTCCGGGCTAGGGTTAGGGTTAGGGAACGGCAAGGCTGAGGGCACAGGTGAGGGTGCGGACACGTGCTAGGGTCGGGGCACGTGCGGACGTGCGGGTCAGTGTCCGCGTACGGATCAGGATGAGCGTACGGCGGAGGCTAAGGTGTGGGGCTGCCGGTGGGTTTCCGTTCCGGGCTAGGGTTAGGGTTAGGGAACGGCAAGGCTGACGGCACAGGTGAGGGGGCGGACACGTGCTAGGGTCGGGGCACGTGCGGATGCGCGTGTCAGTGTCCGCGTACGGATAAGGATGAGGGTACCGCGGGGGCTAAGGTGTGGGGCTGCCAGTGGGTTTCCCTTCCGGGCTAGGGTTAGGGTTAGGGAACGGCAAGGATGAGGGCACAGGTGAGGGTGCGGACACGTGCTAGGGTCAGGGCACGTGCGGACGCGCGGGTCAGTGTCCGCGTACGGATTAGGATGAGGGTACGGCGGAGGCTAAGGTGTGGGGCTGCCGGGGGGTTTCCGTTCCGGGCTAGGGTTAGGGTTAGGGAACGGCAAGGCTGAGGGCACAGGCGATGGTGCGGACACGTGCTAGGGTCGGGGCACGTGCGGACGCGCGGGTCAGTGTCCGCGTACGGATTAGGATGAGGGTACGGCGGAGGCTAAGGTGTGGGGCTGCCGGTGGGTTTCCGTTCTGGGCTAGGGCTAGGGTTAGGGAACGGCAAGGCTGAGGGCACAGGTGAGGGTGCGGACACGTGCTAGGGTCGGGGCACGTGCGGACGCGCGGGTCAGTGTCCGAGTACGGATTAGGATGAGGGTACGGCGGAGGGTAAGGTGTGGGGCTGCCGGTGGGTTTCCGTTCCGGTCTAGGGTTAGGGTTAGGGAACGGCAAGGCTGAGGGCACAGGAGAGGGTGCGGACACGTGCTAGGGTCGGGGCACGTGCGGACGCGCGGGTCAGTGTCCGCGTATGGATGAGGATGAGGGAACGGCGGAGGGTAAGGTGTGGGGCTGCCGGTGGGTTTCCGTTCCGGTCTAGGGTTAGGGTTAGGGAACGGCAAGGCTGAGGGCACAGGAGAGGCTGCGGACACGTGCTAGGGTCGGGGCACGTGCGGACGCGCGGGTCAGTGTCCGCGTACGGATTAGGATGAGGGTACGGCGGAGGCTAAGGTGTGGGGCTGCCCGTGGGTTTCCGTTCCGGGCTAGGGTTAGGGTTAGGGAACGGCAAGGCTGAGGGCACAGGTGAGGGTGTGGACATGTGCTAGGGTCGGGGCACGTGCGGACGCGTGGGTCAGTGTCCGCGTACGGATTAGGATGAGGGTACGGCGGAGGCTAAGGTGTGGGGCTGCCGGTGGGTTTCCCGTCCGGGCTAGGTTTAGGGTTAGGGAACGGCAAGGCTGAGGGCACAGGTGAGGGTGCGGACACGTGCTAGGGTCGGGGCACGTGCGGACGCGCGGGTCAGTGTCCGCGTACGGATTAGGATGAGGGTACGGCGGAGGCTAAGGTGTGGGGCTGCCGGTGGGTTTCCGTTCCGGGCTAGGGTTAGGGTTAGGGAACGGCAAGGCTGAGGGCACAGGTGAGGGTGCGGACACGTGCTAGGGTCGGGGCATGTGCGGACGCGCGGGTCAGTGTCCGCGTACGGATTAGGATGAGGGTACGGTGGAGGCTAAGGTATGGGGCTGCCGGTGGGTTTCCGTTCCGGGCTAGGGTTAGGGTTAGGGAACGGCAAGGCTGAGGGCACAGGTGAGGGTGGGGACACGTGCTAGGGTCGGGGCACGTGCGGACGCGCGGGTCAGTGTCCGCGTACGGATTAGGATGAGGGTACGGCGGAGGCTAAGGTGTGGGGCTGCCGGTGGGTTTCCCTTCCGGGCTAGGGTTAGGGTTAGGGAACGGCAAGGCTGAGGGCACAGGTGAGGGTGCGGACACGTGCTAGGGTCGGGGCATGTGCGGACGCGCGGGTCAGTGTCCGCGTACGGATTAGGATGAGGGTACGGCGGAGGCTAAGGTGTGGGGCTGCCGGTGGGTTTCCGTTCCGGGCTAGGGTTAGGGTTAGGGAACGACAAGGCTGAGGGCACAGGTGAGGGTGCGGACACGTGCTAGATTCGGGGCACGTGCAGACTCTCGGGTCAGTGTCCGCGTACGGATTAGGATGAGGGTACGGCGGAGGCTAAGGTGTGGGGCTGCCGGTGGGTTTCCCTTCCGGGCTAGGGTTAGGGTTAGGGAACGGCAAGGCTGAGGGCACAGGTGAGGTTGCGGACACGTGCTAGGGTCGGGGCACGTGCGGACGCGCGGGTCAGTGTCCGCGTACGGATTAGGATGAGGGTACGGCGGAGGCTAAGGTGTGGGGCTGCCGGTGGGTTTCCGTTCCGGGCTAGGGTTAGGGTTAGGGAACGGCAAGGCTGAGGGAACAGGTGAGGGTGCGGACACGTGCTAGGGTCGGGGCACGTGCGGACGCGCGGGTCAGTGTCCGCGTACGGATTAAGATGAGGGTACGGCGGAGGCTAAGGTGTGGGGCTGCTGGTGGGTTTCCGTTCCGGGCTAGGGTTAGGGTTAGGGAACGGCAAGGCTGAGGGCACAGGTGAGGGTGCGGACACGTGCTAGGGTCGGGGCACGTGCGGACACGTGGGTCAGTGTCCGCGTACGGATTAGGATGAGGGTACGGCGGAGGCTAAGGTGTGGGGCTGCCGGTGGGTTTCCCTTCCGGGCTAGGGTTAGGGTTAGGGAACGGCAAGGCTGAGTGCACAGGTGAGGGTGCGGACACGTGCTAGGGTCGGGGCACGTGCGGACGCGCGGGTCAGTGTCCGCGTACGGATTAGGATGAGGGTACGGCGGAGGCTAAGGTGTGGGGCTGCCGGTGGGTTTCCGTTCCGGGCTAGGGTTAGGGTTAGGGAACGGCAAGGCTGAGGGCACAGGTGAGGGTGCGGACACGTGCTAGGGTCGGGGCACGTGCGGACGCGCGGGTCAGTGTCCGCGTACGGATTAGGATGAGGGTACGGCGGAGGCTAAGGTGTGGGGCTGCCGGTGGGTTTCCCGTCCGGGCTAGGGTTAGGGTTAGGGAACGGCAAGGCTGAGGGCACAGGTGAGGGTGCGGACACGTGCTAGGGTCGGGGCACGTGCGGACGCGCGGGTCAGTGTCCGCGTACGGATTAGGATGAGGGTACGGTGGAGGCTAAGGTGTGGGGCTGCCGGTGGGTTTCCGTTCCGGGCTAGGGTTAGGGTTAGGGAACGGCAAGGCTGAGGGCACAGGTGAGGGTGCGGACACGTGCTAGGGTCGGGGCACGTGCGGAAGCGCGGGTCAGTGTCCGCGTACGGATTAGGATGAGGGTACGGCGGAGGCTAATGTGTGGGGCTGCCGGTGGGTTTCCGTTCCGGGCTAGGGTTAGGGTTAGGGAACGGCAAGGCTGAGGGCACAGGTGAGGGTGCGGACACGTGCTAGGGTCGGGGCACGTGCGGACGCGCGGGTCAGTGTCCGCGTACGGATTAGGATGAGGGTACGGCGGAGGCTAAGGTGTGGGGCTGCCGGTGGGTTTCCCTTCCGGGCTAGGGTTAGGGTTAGGGAACGGCAAGGCTGAGGGCACAGGTGAGGGTGCGGACACGTGCTAGGGTCGGGGCACGTGCGGACGCGCGGGTCATTGTCCGCGTACGGATTAGGATGAGGGTACGGCGGAGGCTAAGGTGTGGGGCTGCCGGTGGGTTTCCAATCCGGGCTAGGGTTAGGGTTAGGGAACGGCAAGGCTGAGGGCACAGGTGAGGGTGCGGACACGTGCTAGGGTCGGGGCACGTGCGTACGTGCGGGTCAGTGTCCGCGTACGGATGAGGATGAGGGTACGGCGGAGGTTAAGGTGTGGGGCTGCCGGTGGGTTTCCGTTCCGGGCTAGGGTTAGGGTTAGGGAACGGCAAGGCTGAGGGCACAGGAGAGGGTGCGGACACGTGCTAGGGTCGGGGCACGTGCGGACGCGCGGGTCAGTGTCCGCGTACGGATGAGGATGAGGGTACGGCGGAGGGTAAGGTGTGGGGCTGCCGGTGGGTTTCCGTTCCGGGCTAGGGTTAGGGTTAGGGAACGGCAAGGCTGAGGGCACAGGTGAGGGTGCGGACACGTGCTAGGGTCGGGGCACGTGCGGACGCGCGGGTCAGTGTCCGCGTACGGATGAGGATGAGGGTACGGCGGAGGCTAAGGTGTGGGTCTGCCGGTGGGTTTCCGTTCCGGGCTAGGGTTAGGGTTAGGGAACGGCATGGCTGAGGGCACAGGTGAGGGTGCGGACACGTGCTAGGGTCGGGGCACGTGCGGACGCGCGGGTCAGTGTCCGCGTATGGATTAGGATGAAGGTACGGCGGAGGCTAAGGTGTGGGGCTGCCGGTGGGTTTCCGTTCCGGGCTAGGGTTAGGGTTAGGGAACGGCAAGGCTGAGGGCACAGGTGAGGGTGCGGACACGTGCTAGGGTCGGGGCACGTGCGGACGCGCGGGTCAGTGTCCGCGTACGGATTAGGATGAGGGTACGGCGGAGGCTAACGTGTGGGGCTGCCGGTGGGTTTCCGTTCCGGGCTAGGGTTAGGGTTAGGGAACGGCAAGGCTGAGGGCACAGGTGAGGGTGCGGACACGTGCTAGGGTCGGGGCACGTGCGGAAGCGCGGGTCAGTGTCCGCGTACGGATTAGGATCAGGGTACGTCGGAGGCTAAGGTGTGAGGCTGCCGGTGTGTTTCCGTTCCGGGCTAGGGTTAGGGTTAGGGAATTGCAAGGCTGAGGGCACAGGTGAGGGTGCGGACACGTGCTAGGGTCGGGGCACGTGCGGACGCGCGGGTCAGTGTCCGCGTACGGATTAGGATGAGGGTACGGCGGAGGCTAAGGTGTGGGGCTGCCCGTGGGTTTCCGTTCCGGGCTAGGGTTAGGGTTAGGGAACGGCAAGGCTGAGGGCACAGGTGAGGGTGTGGACATGTGCTAGGGTCGGGGCACGTGCGGACGCGTGGGTCAGTGTCCGCGTACGGATTAGGATGAGGGTACGGCGGAGGCTAAGGTGTGGGGCTGCCGGTGGGTTTCCCGTCCGGGCTAGGTTTAGGGTTAGGGAACGGCAAGGCTGAGGGCACAGGAGAGGGTGCGGACACGTGCTAGGGTCGGGGCACGTGCGGACGCGCGGGTCAGTGTCCGCGTACGGATTAGGATGAGGGTACGGCGGAGGCTAAGGTGTGGGGCTGCCGGTGGGTTTCCGTTCCGGGCTAGGGTTAGGGTTAGGGAACGGCAAGGCTGAGGGCACAGGTGAGGGTGCGGACACGTGCTAGGGTCGGGGCATGTGCGGACGCGCGGGTCAGTGTCCGCGTACGGATTAGGATGAGGGTACGGTGGAGGCTAAGGTGTGGGGCTGCCGGTGGGTTTCCGTTCCGGGCTAGGGTTAGGGTTAGGGAACGGCAAGGCTGAGGGCACAGGTGAGGGTGGGGACACGTGCTAGGGTCGGGGCACGTGCGGACGCGCGGGTCAGTGTCCGCGTACGGATTAGGATGAGGGTACGGCGGAGGCTAAGTTGTGGGGCTGCCGGTGGGTTTCCGTTCCGGGCTAGGGTTAGGGTTAGGGAACGACAAGGCTGAGGGCACAGGTGAGGGTGCGGTCACGTGCTAGGTTCGGGGCACGTGCGGACTCGCGGGTCAGTGTCCGCGTACGGATTAGGATGAGGGTACGGCTGAGGCTAAGGTGTGGGGCTGCTGGTGGGTTTCCGTTCCGGGCTAGGGTTAGGGTTAGGGAACGGCAAGGCTGAGGGCACAGGTGAGGGTGCGGACACGTGCTAGTGTCGGGGCACGTGCGGACGCGCGGGTCAGTGTCCGCGTACGAATTAGGATCAGGGTACGTCGGAGGCTAAGGTGTGAGGCTGCCGGTGGGTTTCCGTTCCGGGCTAGGGTTAGGGTTAGGGAATTGCAAGGCTAAGGGCACAGGTGAGGGTGCGGACACGTGCTAGGGTCGGGGCACGTGCGGACACGCGGGTCAGTGTCCGCGTACGGATTAGAATGAGGGTACGGCGGAGGCTAAGGTGTGGGGCTGCCGGTGGGTTTCCGTTCCGGGCTAGGGTTAGGGTTAGGGAACGGCAAGGCTGAGGGCACAGGTGAGGGTGCGGACACGTGCTAGGGTCGGGGCACGTGCGGACGCGCGGGTCAGTGTCCGCGTACGGAATAGGATGAGGGTACGGCGGAGGCTAAGGTGTGGGGCTGCCGGTGGGTTTCCCTTCCGGGCTAGGGTTAGGGTTAGGGAACGGCAAGGCTGAGGGCACAGGTGAGGGTGCGGACACGTGCTAGGGTCGGGGCACGTGAGGACGCGCGGGTCAGTGTCCGCGTACGGATTAGGATGAGGGTACGGCGGAGGCTAAGCTGTGGGGCTGCCGGTGGGTTTCCGTTCCGGGCTAGGGTTAGGGTTAGGGAACGGCAAGGCTGAGGGCACAGGTGAGGGTGCGGACACGTGCTAGGGTCGGGGCACGTGCGGACGCGCGGGTCAGTGTCCGCGTACGGATTAGGATGAGGGTACGGCGGAGGCTAAGGTGTGGGGCTGCCGGTGGGTTTCCGTTCCGGGCTAGGGTTAGGGTTAGGGAACGGCAAGGCTGAGGGCACAGGTGAGGGTGCGGACACGTGCTAGGGTCGTGGCAAGTGCGGAAGCGCGGGTCAGTGTCCGCGTACGGATTAGGATCAGGGTACGTCGGAGGCTAAGGTGTGAGGCTGCCGGTGGGTTTCCGTTCCGGGCTAGGGTTAGGGTTAGGGAATTGCAAGGCTAAGGGCACAGGTGAGGGTGCGGACACGTGCTAGGGTCGGGGCACGTGCGGACACGCGGGTCAGTGTCCGCGTACGGATTAGGATGAGGGTACGGCGGAGGCTAAGGTGTGGGGCTGCCGGTGGGTTTCCGTTCCGGGCTAGGGTTAGGGTTAGGGAACGGCAAGGCTGAGGGCACAGGTGAGGGTGCGCACACGTGCTAGGGTCGGGGCACGTGCGGACGCGCGGGTCAGTGTCCGCGTACGGATTAGGATGAGGGTACAGCGGAGGCTAAGGTGTGGGGCTGCCGGTGGGTTTCCGTTCCGGGCTAGGGTTAGGGTTAGGGAACGGCAAGGCTGAGGGCACAGGTGAGGGTGCGGACACGTGCTAGGGTCGGTGCACGTGCGGACGCGCGGGTCAGTGTCCGCGTACGGATTAGGATGAGGGTACGGCGGGGGCTAAGGTGTGGGGCTGCCAGTGGGTTTCCGTTCCGGGCTAGGGTTAGGGTTAGGGAACGGCAAGGCTGAGGGCACAGGTGAGGGTGCGGACACGTGCTAGGGTCGGGGCACGTGCGGACGCGCGGGTCAGTGTCCGCGTACGGATTAGGATGAGGATACGGCGGGGGCTAAGGTGTGGGGCTGCCGGTGGGTTTCCGTTCCGGGCTAGGGTTAGGGTTAGGGAACGGCAAGGCTGAGGGCACAGGTGAGGGTGCGGACACGTGCTAGGGTCGGGGCACGTGCGGACGTGTGGGTCAGTGTCCGCGTACGGATCAGGATGAGCGTACGGCGGAGGCTAAGGTGTGGGGCTGCCGGTGGGTTTCCGTTCCGGGCTAGGGTTAGGGTTAGGGAACGGCAAGGCTGACGGCACAGGTGAGGGGGCGGACACGTGCTAGGGTCGGGGCACGTGCGGATGCGCGGGTCAGTGTCCGCGTACGGATAAGGATGAGGGTACGGCGGGGGCTAAGGTGTGGGGCTGCCAGTGGGTTTCCCTTCCGGGCTAGGGTTAGGGTTAGGGAACGGCAAGGATGAGGGCACAGGTGAGGGTGCGGACACGTGCTAGGGTCAGGGCACGTGCGGACGCGCGGGTCAGTGTCCGCGTACGGATTAGGATGAGGGTACGGCGGAGGCTACGGTGTGGCGCTGCCGGGGGGTTTCCGTTCCGGGCTAGGGTTAGGGTTAGGGAACGGCAAGGCTGAGGGCACAGGCGATGGTGCGGACACGTGCTAGGGTCGGGGCACGTGCGGACGCGCGGGTCAGTGTCCGCGTACGGATTAGGATGAGGGTACGGCGGAGGCTAAGGTGTGGGGCTGCCGGTGGGTTTCCGTTCTGGGCTAGGGCTAGGGTTAGGGAACGGCAAGGCTGAGGGCACAGGTGAGGGTGCGGACACGTGCTAGGGTCGGGGCACGTGCGGACGCGCGGGTCAGTGTCCGAGTACGGATTAGGATGAGGGTACGGTGGAGGCTAAGGTGTGGGGCTGCCAGTGGGTTTCCGTTTCGGGCTAGGGTTAGGGTTAGGGAACGGCAAGGCTGAGGGCACAGGAGAGGGTGCGGACACGTGCTAGGGTCGGGGCACGTGCGGACGCGCGGGTCAGTGTCCGCGTACGGATGAGGATGAGGGTACGGCGGAGGCTAAGGTGTGGGGCTGCCGGTGGGTTTCCGTTCCGGGCTAGGGTTAGGGTTAGGGAACGGCAAGGCTGAGGGCACAGGTGAGGGTGCGGACACGTGCTAGGGTCGGGGCACGTGCGGACGCGCGGGTCAGTGTCCGCGTACGGATTAGGATGAGGGTACGGCGGAGGCTAAGGTGTGGGGCTGCCGGTGGGTTTCCGTTCCGGGCTAGGGTTAGGTTTAGGGAACGGCAAGGCTGAGGGCACAGGTGAGGGTGCGGACACATGCTAGGGTCGGGGCACGTGCGGACGCGCGGGTCAGTGTCCGCGTACGGATTAGGATGAGGGTACGTCAGAGGCTAAGGTGTGAGGCTGCCGGTGGGTTTCCGTTCCCGGCTAGGGTTAGGGTTAGGGAACGGCAAGGCTGAGGGCACAGGTGAGGGTGCGGACACGTGCTAGGGTCGGGGCACGTGCGGACACGCGGGTCAGTGTCCGCGTACGGATTAGGATGAGGGTACGGCGGAGGCTAAGGTGTGGGGCTGCCGGTGGGTTTCCGTTCCAGGCTAGGTTTAGGGTTAGGGAACGGCAAGGCTGAGGGCACAGGTGAGGGTGCGGACACGTGCTAGGGTCGGGGCACGTGCGGACGCGCGGGTCAGTGTCCGCGTACGGAGTAGGATGAGGGTACGGCGGAGGGTAAGGTGTGGGGCTGCCGGTGGGTTTCCGTTCCGGTCTAGGGTTAGGGTTAGGGAACGGCAAGGCTGAGGGCACAGGAGAGGGTGCGGACACGTGCTAGGGTCGGGGCACGTGCGGACGCGCGGGTCAGTGTCCGCGTATGGATGAGGATGAGGGAACGGCGGAGGGTAAGGTGTGGGGCTGCCGGTGGGTTTCCGTTCCGGGCTAGGGTTAGGGTTAGGGAACGGCAAGGCTGAGGGCACAGGTGAGGGTGCGGACACGTGCTAGTGTCGGGGCACGTGTGGACGCGAGGGTCAGTGTCCGCGTACGGATGAGGATGAGGGTACAGCGGAGGCTAAGGTGTGGGGCTGCCGGTGGGTTTCCGTTCCGGGCTATGGTTAGGGTTAGGGAACGGCAAGGCTGAGGGCACAGGTGAGGGTGCGGACACGTGCTAGGGTCGGGGCACGTGCGGACGCGTGGGTCAGTGTCCGCGTACGGATTAGGATGAAGGTACGGCGGAGGCTAAGGTGTGGGGCTGCCGGTGGGTTTCCGTTCCGGGCTAGGGTTAGGGTTAGGGAACGGCAAGGCTGAGGGCACAGGTGAGGGTGCGGACACGTGCTAGGGTCGGGGCACATGCGGACGCGTGGGTCAGTGTCCGCGTACGGATTAGGATGAGGGTACGGCGGAGGCTAAGGTGTGGGGCTGCCGGTGGGTTTCCGTTCCGGGCTAGGGTTAGGGTTAGGGAACGGCAAGGCTGAGGGCACAGGTGAGGGTGCGGACACGTGCTAAGGTCGGGGCACGTGCGGAAGCGCGGGTCAGTGTCCGCGTACGGATTAGGATCAGGGTACGTCGGAAGCTAAGGTGTGAGGCTGCCGGTGGGTTTCCGTTCCGGGCTAGGGTTAGGGTTAGGGAATTGCAAGGCTGAGGGCACAGGTGAGGGTGCGGACACGTGCTAGGGTCGGGGTACGTGCGGACGCGCGGGTCAGTGTCCGCGTACGGATTAGGATGAGGGTACGGCGGAGGCTAAGGTGTGGGGCTGCCCGTGGGTTTCCGTTCCGGGTTAGGGTTAGGGTTAGGGAACGGCAAGGCTGAGGGCACAGGTGAGGGTGCGGACACGTGCTAGAGTCGGGGCACGTGCGGACGCGCGGGTCAGTGTCCGCGTACGGATTAGGATGAGGGTACGGCGGAGGCTAAGGTGTGGGGCTGCCGGTGGGTTTCCGTTCCGGGCTAGGGTTAGGGTTAGGGAACGGCAAGGCTGAGGGCACAGGTGAGGGTGCGGACACGTGCTAGGGTCGGGGCACGTGCGGACGCGTGGGTCAGTGTCCGCGTACGGATTAGGATGAGGGTACGTCAGAGGCTAAGGTGTGAGGCTGCCGGTTGGTTTCCGTTCCGGGCTAGGGTTAGGGCTAGGGAACGGCAAGGCTGAGGGCACAGGTGAGGGTGCGGACACGTGCTAGTGTCGGGGCACGTGCGGACGCGCGGGTCAGTGTCCGCGTACGGATTAGGATGAGGGTACGGCGGAGGCTAAGGTGTGGGGCTGCCGGTGGGTTTCCGTTCCGGGCTAGGTTTAGGGTTAGGGAACGGCAAGGCTGAGGGCACAGGTGAGGGTGCGGACACGTGCTAGGGTCGGGGCACGTGCGGACGCGCGGGTCAGTGTCCGCGTACGGATTAGGATGAAGGTACGGCGGAGGCTAAGGTGTGGGGCTGCCGGTGGGTTTCCGTTCCGGGCTAGGGTTAGGGTTAGGAAACGGCAAGGCTGAGGGCACAGGTGAGGGTGCGGACACGTGCTAGGGTCGGGGCACGTGCGGACGCGCGGGTCAGTGTCCGCGTACGGATTAGGATGAGGGTACGGCGGAGGCTAAGGTGTGGGGCTGCCGGTGGGTTTCCGTTCCGGGCTAGGGTTAGGGTTAGGGAACGGCAAGGCTGAGGGCACAGGTGAGGGTGCGGACACGTGCTAGGGTCGGGGCACGTGCGGACGCGCGGGTCAGTGTCCGCGTACGGATTAGGATGAAGGTACGGCGGAGGCTAAGCTGTGGGGCTGCCGGTGGGTTTCCGTTCCGGGCTAGGGTTAGGGTTAGGGAACGGCAAGGCTGAGGGCACAGGTGAGGGTGCGGACACGTGCTAGGGTCGGGGCACGTGCGGACGCGCGGGTCAGTGTCCGCGTACGGATTAGGATGAGGGTACGGCAGAGGCTAAGGTGTGGGGCTGCCGGTGGGTTTCCGTTCCGGACTAGGGTTAGGGTTAGGGAACGGCAAGGCTGAGGGCACAGGTGAGGGTGCGGACACGTGCTAGGGTCGGGGCACGTGCGGACGCGCGGGTCAGTGTCCGCGTACGGATTAGGATGAAGGTACGGCGGAGGCTAAGCTGTGGGGCTGCCGGTGGGTTTCCGTTCCGGGCTAGGGTTAGGGTTAGGGAACGGCAAGGCTGAGGGCACAGGTGAGGGTGCGGACACGTGCTAGGGTCGGGGCACGTGCGGACGCGCGGGTCAGTGTCCGCGTACGGATTAGGATGAGGGTACGGCGGAGGCTAAGGTGTGGGGCTGCCGGTGGGTTTCCCTTCCGGGCTAGGGTTAGGGTTAGGGAACGGCAAGGCTGAGGGCACAGGTGAGGGTGCGGACACGTGCTAGGGTCGGGGCACGTGAGGACGCGCGGGTCAGTGTCCGCGTACGGATTAGGATGAGGGTACGGTGGAGGCTAAGGTGTGGGGCTGCCGGTGGGTTTCCCTTCCGTGCTAGGGTTAGGGTTAGGGAACGGCAAGGCTGAGGGCACTGGTGAGGGTGCGGACACGTGCTAGGGTCGCGGCACGTGTGGACGCGCGGGTCAGTGTCCGCGTACGGATGAGGATGAGGGTACGGCGGAGGCTAAGGTGTGGGGCTGCCGGTGGGTTTCCGTTCCGGGCTAGGGTTAGGGTTAGGGAACGGCAAGGCTGAGGGCACAGGTGAGGGTGCGGACACGTGCTAGGGTCGGGGCACGTGCGGACGCGCGGGTCAGTGTCCGCGTACGGATTAGGATGAGGGTACGGCGGAGGCTAAGGTGTGGGGCTGCCGGTGGGTTTCCGTTCCGGGCTAGGGTTAGGGTTAGGGAACGGCAAGGCTGAGGGCACAGGTCAAGGTGCGGACACGTGCTAGGGTCGGGGCACGTGCGGACGCGCGGGTCAGTGTCCGCGTACAGATTAGGATGAGGGTACGGCGGAGGCTAAGGTGTGGGGCTGCCGGTGGGTTTCCGTTCCGGGCTAGGGTTAGGGTTAGGGAACGGCAAGGCTGAGGGCACAGGTGAGGGTGCGGACACGTGCTAGGGTCGGTGCACGTGCGGACGCGCGGGTCAGTGTCCGCGTACGGATTAGGATGAGGGTACGGCGGGGGCTAAGGTGTGGGGCTGCCAGTGGGTTTCCCTTCCGGGCTAGGGTTAGGGTTAGGGAACGGCAAGGCTGAGGGCACAGGTAAGGGTGCGGACACGTGCTAGGGTCGGGGCACGTGCGGACGCGCGGGTCAGTGTCCGCGTACGGATTAGGATGAGGGTACGGCGGGGGCTAAGGTGTGGGGCTGCCGGTGGGTTTCCGTTCCGGGCTAGGGTTAGGGTTAGGGAACGGCAAGGCTGAGGGCACAGGTGAGGGTGCGGACACGTGCTAGGGTCGGGGCACGTGCGGACGTGCGGGTCAGTGTCCGCGTACGGATCAGGATGAGCGTACGGCGGAGGCTAAGGTGTGGGGCTGCCGGTGGGTTTCCGTTCCGGGCTAGGGTTAGGGTTAGGGAACGGCAAGGCTGACGGCACAGGTGAGGGGGCGGACACGTGCTAGGGTCGGGGCACGTGCGGATGCGCGGGTCAGTGTCCGCGTACGGATAAGGATGAGGGTACGGCGGGGGCTAAGGTGTGGGGCTGCCAGTGGGTTTCCCTTCCGTGCTAGGGTTAGGGTTAGGGAACGGCAAGGATGAGGGCACAGGTGAGGGTGCGGACACGTGCTAGGGTCAGGGCACGTGCGGACGCGCGGGTCAGTGTCCGCGTACGGATTAGGATGAGGGTACGGCGGAGGCTACGGTGTGGGGCTGCCGGGGGGTTTCCGTTCCGGGCTAGGGTTAGGGTTAGGGAACGGCAAGGCTGAGGGCACAGGCGATGGTGCGGACACGTGCTAGGGTCGGGGCACGTGCGGACGCGCGGGTCAGTGTCCGCGTACGGATTAGGATGAGGGTACGGCGGAGGCTAAGGTGTGGGGATGCCGGTGGGTTTCTGTTCTGGGCTAGGGCTAGGGTTAGGGAACGGCAAGGCTGAGGGCACAGGTGAGGGTGCGGACACGTGCTAGGGTCGGGGCACGTGCGGACGCGCGGGTCAGTGTCCGAGTACGGATTAGGATGAGGGTACGGTGGAGGCTAAGGTGTGGGGCTGCCAGTGGGTTTCCGTTCCGGGCTAGGGTTAGGGTTAGGGAACGGCAAGGCTGAGGGCACAGGAGAGGGTGCGGACACGTGCTAGGGTCGGGGCACGTGCGGACGCGCGGGTCAGTGTCCGCGTACGGATGAGGATGAGGGTACGGCGGAGGCTAAGGTGTGGGGCTGCCGGTGGGTTTCCGTTCCGGGCTAGGGTTAGGGTTAGGGAACGGCAAGGCTGAGGGCACAGGTGAGGGTGCGGACACGTGCTAGGGTCGGGGCACGTGCGGACGCGCGGGTCAGTGTCCGCGTACGGATTAGGATGAGGGTACGGCGGAGGCTAAGGTGTGGGGCTGCCGGTGGGTTTCCGTTCCGGGCTAGGGTTAGGTTTAGGGTACGGCAAGGCTGAGGGCACAGGTGAGGGTGCGGACACATGCTAGGGTCGGGGCACGTGCGGACGCGCGGGTCAGTGTCCGCGTACGGATTAGGATGAGGGTACGTCAGAGGCTAAGGTGTGAGGCTGCCGGTGGGTTTCCGTTCCCGGCTAGGGTTAGGGTTAGGGAACGGCAAGGCTGAGGGCACAGGTGAGGGTGCGGACACGTGCTAGGGTCGGGGCACGTGCGGACACGCGGGTCAGTGTCCGCGTACGGATTAGGATGAGGGTACGGCGGAGGCTAAGGTGTGGGGCTGCCGGTGGGTTTCCGTTCCGGGCTAGGTTTAGGGTTAGGGAACGGCAAGGCTGAGGGCACAGGTGAGGGTGCGGACACGTGCTAGGGTCGGGGCACGTGCGGACGCGCGGGTCAGTGTCCGCGTACGGAGTAGGATGAGGGTACGGCGGAGGGTAAGGTGTGGGGCTGCCGGTGGGTTTCCGTTCCGGTCTAGGGTTAGGGTTAGGGAACGGCAAGGCTGAGGGCACAGGAGAGGGTGCGGACACGTGCTAGGGTCGGGGCACGTGCGGACGCGCGGGTCAGTGTCCGCGTATGGATGAGGATGAGGGAACGGCGGAGGGTAAGGTGTGGGGCTGCCGGTGGGTTTCCGTTCCGGGCTAGGGTTAGGGTTAGGGAACGGCAAGGCTGAGGGCACAGGTGAGGGTGCGGACACGTGCTAGTGTCGGGGCACGTGTGGACGCGAGGGTCAGTGTCCGCGTACGGATGAGGATGAGGGTACAGCGGAGGCTAAGGTATGGGGCTGCCGGTGGGTTTCCGTTCCGGGCTATGGTTAGGGTTAGGGAACGGCAAGGCTGAGGGCACAGGTGAGGGTGCGGACACGTGCTAGGGTCGGGGCACGTGCGGACGCGTGGGTCAGTGTCCGCGTACGGATTAGGATGAAGGTACGGCGGAGGCTAAGGTGTGGGGCTGCCGGTGGGTTTCCGTTCCGGGCTAGGGTTAGGGTTAGGGAACGGCAAGGCTGAGGGCACAGGTGAGGGTGCGGACACGTGCTAGGGTCGGGGCACATGCGGACGCGTGGGTCAGTGTCCGCGTACGGATTAGGATGAGGGTACGGCGGAGGCTAAGGTGTGGGGCTGCCGGTGGGTTTCCGTTCCGGGCTAGGGTTAGGGTTAGGGAACGGCAAGCCTGAGGGCACAGGTGAGGGTGCGGACACGTGCTAAGGTCGGGGCACGTGCGGAAGCGCTGGTCAGTGTCCGCGTACGGATTAGGATCAGGGTACGTCGGAAGCTAAGGTGTGAGGCTGCCGGTGGGTTTCCGTTCCGGGCTAGGGTTAGGGTTAGGGAATTGCAAGGCTGAGGGCACAGGTGAGGGTGCGGACACGTGCTAGGGTCGGGGTACGTGCGGACGCGCGGGTCAGTGTCCGCGTACGGATTAGGATGAGGGTACGGCGGAGGCTAAGGTGTGGGGCTGCCCGTGGGTTTCCGTTCCGGGTTAGGGTTAGGGTTAGGGAACGGCAAGGCTGAGGGCACAGGTGAGGGTGCGGACACGTGCTAGAGTCGGGGCACGTGCGGACGCGCGGGTCAGTGTCCGCGTACGGATTAGGATGAGGGTACGGCGGAGGCTAAGGTGTGGGGCTGCCGGTGGGTTTCCGTTCCGGGCTAGGGTTAGGGTTAGGGAACGGCAAGGCTGAGGGCACAGGTGAGGGTGCGGACACGTGCTAGGGTCGGGGCACGTGCGGACGCGCGGGTCAGTGTCCGCGTACGGATTAGGATGAGGGTACGTCAGAGGCTAAGGTGTGAGGCTGCCGCTTGGTTTCCGTTCCGGGCTAGGGTTAGGGTTAGGGAACGGCAAGGCTGAGGGCACAGGTGAGGGTGCGGACACGTGCTAGGGTCGGGGCACGTGCGGACGCGCGGGTCAGTGTCCGCGTACGGATTAGGATGAGGGTACGGCGGAGGCTAAGGTCTGGGGCTGCCGGTGGGTTTCCGTTCCGGGCTAGGTTTAGGGTTAGGGAACGGCAAGGCTGAGGGCACAGGTGAGGGTGCGGACACGTGCTAGGGTCGGGGCACGTGCGGACGCGCGGGTCAGTGTCCGCGTACGGATTAGGATGAGGGTACGGCGGAGGGTAAGGTGTGGGGCTGCCGGTGGGTTTCCGATCCGGTCTAGGGTTAGGGTTAGGGAACGGCAAGGCTGAG
This sequence comes from Hyperoodon ampullatus, assembly GCF_949752795.1. NCBI lineage: Eukaryota > Metazoa > Chordata > Mammalia > Artiodactyla > Ziphiidae > Hyperoodon > Hyperoodon ampullatus. Next base: position 384,243 of record NC_136932.1, on the reverse strand, counting down.
GGCACAGGAGAGGGTGCGGACACGTGCTAGGGTCGGGGCACGTGCGGACGCGCGGGTCAGTGTCCGCGTACGGATTAGGATGAAGGTACGGCGGAGGCTAAGGTGTGGGGCTGCCGGTGGGTTTCCGTTCCGGGCTAGGGTTAGGGTTAGGAAACGGCAAGGCTGAGGGCACAGGTGAGGGTGCGGACACGTGCTAGGGTCGGGGCACGTGCGGACGCGCGGGTCAGTGTCCGCGTACGGATTAGGATGAGGGTACGGCAGAGGCTAAGGTGTGGGGCTGCCGGTGGGTTTCCGTTCCGGGCTAGGGTTAGGGTTAGGGAACGGCAAGGCTGAGGGCACAGGTGAGGGTGCGGACACGTGCTAGGGTCGGGGCACATGCGGAAGCGCGGGTCAGTGTCCGCGTACGGATTAGGATCAGGGTACGTCGGAGGCTAAGGTGTGAGGCTGCCGGTGGGTTTCCGTTCCGGGCTAGGGTTAGGGTTAGGGAATTGCAAGGCTGAGGGCACAGGTGAGGGTGCGGACACGTGCTAGGGTCGGGGCACGTGCGGACGCGCGGGTCAGTGTCCGCGTACGGATTAGGATGAGGGTACGGCGGAGGCTAAGGTGTGGGGATGCCCGTGGGTTTCCGTTCCGGGCTAGGGTTAGGGTTAGGTAACGGCAAGGCTGAGGGCACAGGTGATGGTGCGGACACGTGCTAGGGTCGGGGCACGTGCGGACGCGCGGGTCAGTGTCCGCGTACGGATTAGGATGAGGGTACGGCGGAGGCTAAGGTGTGGGGCTGCCGGTGGGTTTCCCGTCCGGGCTAGGTTTAGGGTTAGGGAACGGCAAGGCTGAGGGCACAGGTGAGGGTGCGGACACGTGCTAGGGTCGGGGCACGTGCGGACGCGCGGGTCAGTGTCCGCGTACGGATTAGGATGAGGGTACGGCGGAGGCTAAGGTGTGGGGCTGCCGGTGGGTTTCCGTTCCGGGCTAGGGTTAGGGTTAGGGAATTGCAATGCTAAGGGCACAGGTGAGGGTGCGGACACGTGCTAGGGTCGGGGCACGTGCGGACGCGCGGTTCAGTGTCCGCGTACGGATTAGGATGAGGGTACGGCGGAGGCTAAGGTGTGGGGCTGCCGGTGGGTTTCCGTTCCGGGCTAGGGTTAGGGTTAGGGAACGGCAAGGCTGAGGGCACAGGTGAGGGTGCGGACACGTGCTAGGGTCGGGGCACGTGCGGACGCGCGGGTCAGTGTCCGCGTACGGATTAGGATGAGGGTACGGCGGAGGCTAAGGTGTGGGGCTGCCGGTGGGTTTCCGTTCCGGGCTAGGGTTAGGGTTAGGGAACGGCAAGGCTGAGGGCACAGGTGAGGGTGCGGACACGTGCTAGGGTCGGGGCTCGTGCGGACGCGTGGGTCAGTGTCCGCGTACGGATTAGGATGAGGGTACGGCGGAGGCTAAGGTGTGGGGCTGCCGGTGGGTTTCCCTTCCGGGCTAGGGTTAGGGTTAGGGAACGGCAAGGCTGAGTGCACAGGTGAGGGTGCGGACACGTGCTAGTGTCGGGGCACGTGCGGACGCGTGGGTCAGTGTCCGCGTACGGATTAGGATGAGGGTACGGCGGAGGCTAAGTTGTGGGGCTGCCGGTGGGTTTCCGTTCCGGGCTAGGGTTAGGGTTAGGGAACGGCAAGGCTGAGGGCACAGGTGAGGGTGCGGACACGTGCTAGTGTCGGGGCACGTGCGGACGCGAGGGTCAGTGTCCGCGTACGGATTAGGATGAGGGTACGGCGGAGGCTAAGGTGTGGGGCTGCCGGTGGGTTTCCCGTCCGGGCTAGGGTTAGGGTTAGGGAACGGCAAGGCTGAGGGCACAGGTGAGGGTGCGGACACGTGCTAGGGTCGGGGCACGTGCGGACGCGCGGGTCAGTGTCCGCGTACGGATTAGGATGAGGGTACGGCGGAGGCTAAGGTGTGGGGCTGCCGGTGGGTTTCCGTTCCGGGCTAGGGTTAGGGTTAGGGAACGGCAAGGCTGAGGGCACAGGTGAGGGTGCGGACACGTGCTAGGGTCGGGGCACGTGTGGAAGCGCGGGTCAGTGTCCGCGTACGGATTAGGATGAGGGTACGGCGGAGGCTAAGGTGTGGGGCTGCCGGTGGGTTTCCGTTCCTGGCTAGGGTTAGGGTTAGGGAACGGCAAGGCTGAGGGCACAGGTGAGGGTGCAGACACGTGCTAGGGTCGGGGCACGTGCGGACACGCGGGTCAGTGACCGCGTACGGATTAGGATGAGGGTACGGCGGAGGCTAAGGTGTGGGGCTGCCGGTGGGTTTCCCTTCCGGGCTAGGGTTAGGGTTAGGGAACGGCAAGGCTGAGGGCACAGGTGAGGGTGCGGACACGTGCTAGGGTCGGGGCACGTGCGGACGCGCGGGTCATTGTCCGCGTACGGATTAGGATGAGGGTACGGCGGAGGCTAAGGTGTGGGGCTGCCGGTGGGTTTCCAATCCGGGCTAGGGTTAGGGTTAGGGAACGGCAAGGCTGAGGGCACAGGTGAGGGTGCGGACACGTGCTAGGGTCGGGGCACGTGCGTACGTGCGGGTCAGTGTCCGCGTACGGATGAGGATGAGGGTACGGCGGAGGTTAAGGTGTGGGGCTGCCGGTGGGTTTCCGTTCCGGGCTAGGGTTAGGGTTAGGGAACGGCAAGGCTGAGGGCACAGGAGAGGGTGCGGACACGTGCTAGGGTCGCGGCACGTGCGGACGCGCGGGTCAGTGTCCGCGTATGGATGAGGATGAGGGTACGGTGGAGGGTAAGGTGTGGGGCTGCCGGTGGGTTTCCGTTCCGGGCTAGGGTTAGGGTTAGGGAACGGCAAGGCTGAGGGCACAGGTGAGGGTGCGGACACGTGCTAGGGTCGGGGCACGTGCGGACGCACGGGTCAGTGTCCGCGTACGGATGAGGATGAGGGTACGGCGGAGGCTAAGGTGTGGGTCTGCCGGTGGGTTTCCGTTCCGGGCTAGGGTTAGGGTTAGGGAATTGCAAGGCTGAGGGCACAGGTGAGGGTGCGGACACGTGCTAGGGTCGGGGCACGTGCGGACGCGCGGGTCAGTGTCCGCGTACGGATTAGGATGAGGGTACGGCGGAGGCTAAGATGTGGGGCTGCCCGTGGGTTTCCGTTCCGGGCTAGGGTTAGGGTTAGGGAACGGCAAGGCTGAGGGCACAGGTGAGGGTGCGGACACGTGCTAGGGTCGGGGCACGTGCGGACGCGCGGGTCAGTGTCCGCGTACGGATTAGGATGAGGGTACGGCGGAGGCTAAGGTGTGGGGCTGCCGGTGGGTTTCCGTTCCGGGCTAGGGTTAGGGTTAGGGAACGGCAAGGCTGAGGGCACAGGTGAGGGTGCGGACACGTGCTAGGGTCGGGGCTAGTGCGGAAGCGCGGGTCAGTGTCCGCGTACGGATTAGGATCAGGGTACGTCGGAGGCTAAGGTGTGAGGCTGCCGGTGGGTTTCCGTTCCGGGCTAGGGTTAGGGTTAGGGAATTGCAAGGCTGAGGGCACAGGTGAGGGTGCGGACACGTGCTAGGGTCGGGGCACGTGCGGACGCGCGGGTCAGTGTCCGCGTACGGATTAGGATGAGGGTACGGCGGAGGCTAAGGTGTGGGGCTGCCCGTGGGTTTCCGTTCCGGGCTAGGGTTAGGGTTAGGGAACGGCAAGGCTGAGGGCACAGGTGAGGGTGTGGACATGTGCTAGGTTCGGGGCACGTGCGGACGCGTGGGTCAGTGTCCGCGTACGGATTAGGATGAGGGTACAGCGGAGGCTAAGGTGTGGGGCTGCCGGTGGGTTTCCCGTCCGGGCTAGGTTTAGGGTTAGGGAACGGCAAGGCTGAGGGCACAGGTGAGGGTGCGGACACGTGCTAGGGTCGGGGCACGTGCGGACGCGCGGGTCAGTGTCCGCGTACGGATTAGGATGAGGGTACGGCGGAGGCTAAGGTGTGGGGCTGCCGGTGGGTTTCCGTTCCGGGCTAGGGTTAGGGTTAGGGAACGGCAAGGCTGAGGGCACAGGTGAGGGTGCGGACACGTGCTAGGGTCGGGGCATGTGCGGACGCGCGGGTCAGTGTCCGCGTACGGATTAGGATGAGGGTACGGTGGAGGCTAAGGTGTGGGGCTGCCGGTGGGTTTCCGTTCCGGGCTAGGGTTAGGGTTAGGGAACGGCAAGGCTGAGGGCACAGGTGAGGGTGGGGACACGTGCTAGGGTCAGGGCACGTGCGGACGCGCGGGTCAGTGTCCGCGTACGGATTAGGATGAGGGTACGGCGGAGGCTAAGGTGTAGGGCTGCCGGTGGGTTTCCGTTCCGGGCTAGGGTTAGGGTTAGGGAACGACAAGGCTGAGGGCACAGGTGAGGGTGCGGACACGTGCTAGGTTCGGGGCACGTGCGGACTCGCGGGTCAGTGTCCGCGTACGGATTAGGATGAGGGTACGGCTGAGGCTAAGGTGTGGGGCTGCCGGTGGGTTTCCGTTCCGGGCTAGGGTTAGGGTTAGGGAACGGCAAGGCTGAGGGCACAGGTGAGGGTGCGGACACGTGCTAGTGTCGGGGCACGTGCGGACGCGCGGGTCAGTGTCCGCGTACGGATTAGGATGAGGGTACGGTGGAGGCTAAGGTGTGGGGCTGCCGGTGGGTTTCCGTTCCGGGCTAGGGTTAGGGTTAGGGAACGGCAAGGCTGAGGGCACAGGTGAGGGTGCGGACACGTGCTAGGGTCGGGGCACGTGCGGACACGCGGGTCAGTGTCCGCGTAAGGATTAGGATGAGGGTACGGCGGAGGCTAAGGTGTGGGGCTGCCGGTGGGTTTCCCTTCCGGGCTAGGGTTAGGGTTAGGGAACGGCAAGGCTGAGGGCACAGGTGAGGGTGCGGACACGTGCTAGGGTCGGGGCACGTGCGGACGCGCGGGTCAGTGTCCGCGTACGGATTAGGATGAGGGTACGGCGGAGGCTAAGGTTTGGGGCTGCCGGTGGGTTTCCGTTCCGGGCTAGGGTTAGGGTTAGGGAACGGCAAGGCTGAGGGCACAGGTGAGGGTGCGGACACGTGCTAGGGTCGGGGCACGTGCGGACGCGCGGGTCAGTGTCCGCGTACGGATTAGGATGAGGGTACGGCGGAGGCTAAGGTGTGGGGCTGCCGGTGGGTTTCCTTTCCGGGCTAGGGTTAGGGTTAGGGAACGGCAAGGCTGAGGGCACAGGTGAGGGTGCGGACATGTGCTAGGGTTGGGGCACATGCGGACGCGCGGGTCAGTGTCCGCGTACGGATTAGGATGAGCGTACGGCGGAGGCTAAGGTGTGGGGCTGCCGGTGGGTTTCCGTTCCGGGCTAGGGTTAGGGTTAGGGAACGGCAAGACTGAGGGCACAGGTGAGGGTGCGGACACGTGCTACGGTCGGGGCACGTGCGGACGCGCGGGTCAGTGTCCGCGTACGGATTAGGATGAGGGTACGGCGGAGGCTAAGGTGTGGGGCTACCGGTGGGTTTCCCTTCCGTGCTAGGGTTAGGGTTAGGGAACGGCAAGGCTGAGGGCACTGGTGAGGGTGCGGACACGTGCTAGGGTCGCGGCACGTGCGGACGCGCGGGTCAGTGTCCGCGTACGGATGAGGATGAGGGTACGGCGGAGGCTAAGGTGTGGGGCTGCCGGTGGGTTTCCGTTCCGGGCTAGGGTTAGGGTTAGGGAACGGCAAGGCTGAGGGCACAGGTGAGGGTGCGGACACGTGCTAGGGTCGGGGCACGTGCGGACGCGCGGGTCAGTGTCCGCGTACGGATTAGGATGAGGGTACGGCGGAGGCTAAGGTGTGGGGCTGCCGGTGGGTTTCCGTTCCGGGCTAGGGTTAGGGTTAGGGAACGGCAAGGCTGAGGGCACAGGTCAAGTTGCGGACACGTGGTAGGGTCGGGGCACGTGCGGACGCGCGGGTCAGTGTCCACGTACAGATTAGGATGAGGGTACGGCGGAGGCTAAGGTGTGGGGCTGCCGGTGGGTTTCCGTTCCGGGCTAGGGTAAGGGTTAGGGAACGGCAAGGCTGAGGGCACAGGTGAGGGTGCGGACACGTGCTAGGGTCGGTGCACGTGCGGACGCGCGGGTCAGTGTCCGCGTACGGATTAGGATGAGGGTACGGCGGGGGCTAAGGTGTGGGGCTGCCAGTGGGATTCCCTTCCGGGCTAGGGTTAGGGTTAGGGAACGGCAAGGCTGAGGGCACAGGTGAGGGTGCGGACACGTGCTAGGGTCGGGGCACGTGCGGACGCGCGGGTCAGTGTCCGCGTACGGATTAGGATGAGGGTACGGCGGGGGCTAAGGTGTGGGGCTGCCGGTGGGTTTCCGTTCCGGGGTAGGTTTAGGGTTAGGGAACGGCAAGGCTGAGGGCACAGGTGAGGGTGCGGACACGTGCTAGGGTCGGGGCACGTGCGGACGTGCGGGTCAGTGTCCGCGTACGGATCAGGATGAGCGTACGGCGGAGGCTAAGGTGTGGGGCTGCCGGTGGGTTTCCGTTCCGGGCTAGGGTTAGGGTTAGGGAACGGCAAGGCTGAGGGCACAGGTGAGGGGGCGGACACGTGCTAGGGTCGGGGCACGTGCGGATGCGCGGGTCAGTGACCGCGTACGGATAAGGATGAGGGTACGGCGGGGGCTAAGGTGTGGGGCTGCCAGTGGGTTTCCCTTCCGGGCTAGGGTTAGGGTTAGGGAACGGCAAGGATGAGGGCACAGGTGAGGGTGCGGACACGTGCTAGGGTCAGGGCACGTGCGGACGCGCGGGTCAGTGTCCGCGTACGGATTAGGATGAGGGTACGGCGGAGGCTAAGGTGTGGGGCTGCCGGGGGGTTTCCGTTCCGGGATAGGGTTAGGGTTAGGGAACGGCAAGGCTGAGGGCACAGGCGATGGTGCGGACACGTGCTAGGGTCGGGGCACGTGCGGACGCGCGGGTCAGTGTCCGCGTACGGATTAGGATGAGGGTACGGCGGAGGCTAAGGTGTGGGGGTGCCGGTGGGTTTCCGTTCTGGGCTAGGGCTAGGGTTAGGGAACGGCAAGGCTGAGGGCACAGGTGAGGGTGCGGACACGTGCTAGGGTCGGGGCACGTGCGGACGCGCGGGTCAGTGTCCGAGTACGGATTAGGATGAGGGTACGGTGGAGGCTAAGGTGTGGGGCTGCCAGTGGGTTTCCGTTCCGGGCTAGGGTTAGGGTTAGGGAACGGCAAGGCTGAGGGCACAGGAGAGGGTGCGGACACGTGCTAGGGTTGTGTCACGTGCGGACGCGCGGGTCAGTGTCCGCGTACGGATGAGGATGAGGGTACGGCGGAGGCTAAGGTGTGGGGCTGCCTGTGGGTTTCCGTTCCGGGCTAGGGTTAGGGTTAGGGAACGGCAAGGCTGAGGGCACAGGTGAGGGTGCGGACACGTGCTAGGGTCGGGGCACGTGCGGACGCGCGGGTCAGTGTCCGCGTACGGATTAGGATGAGGGTACGGCGGAGGCTAAGGTGTGGGGCTGCCGGTGGGTTTCCGTTCCGGGCTAGGGTTAGGTTTAGGGAACGGCAAGGCTGAGGGCACAGGTGAGGGTGCGGACACATGCTAGGGTCGGGGCACGTGCGGACGCGCGGGTCAGTGTCCGCGTACGGATTAGGATGAGGGTACGTCAGAGGCTAAGGTGTGAGGCTGCCGGTGGGTTTCCGTTCCCGGCTAGGGTTAGGGTTAGGGAACGGCAAGGCTGAGGGCACAGGTGAGGGTGCGGACACGTGCTAGGGTCGGGGCACGTGCGGACACGCGGGTCAGTGTCCGCGTACGGATTAGGATGAGGGTACGGCGGAGGCTAAGGTGTGGGGCTGCCGGTGGGTTTCCGTTCCGGGCTAGGTTTAGGGTTAGGGAACAGCAAGGCTGAGGGCACAGGTGAGGGTGCGGACACGTGCTAGGGTCGGGGCACGTGCGGACGCGCGGGTCAGTGTCCGCGTACGGAGTAGGATGAGGGTACGGCGGAGGGTAAGGTGTGGGGCTGCCGGTGGGTTTCCGTTCCGGTCTAGGGTTAGGGTTAGGGAACGGCAAGGCTGAGGGCACAGGAGAGGGTGCGGACACGTGCTAGGGTCGGGGCACGTGCGGACGCGCGGGTCAGTGTCCGCGTATGGATGAGGATGAGGGAACGGCGGAGGGTAAGGTGTGGGGCTGCCGGTGGGTTTCCGTTCCGGGCTACGGTTAGGGTTAGGGAACGGCAAGGCTGAGGGCACAGGTGAGGGTGCGGACACGTGCTAGTGTCGGGGCACGTGTGGACGCGAGGGTCAGTGTCCGCGTACGGATGAGGATGAGGGTACAGCGGAGGCTAAGGTGTGGGGCTGCCGGTGGGTTTCCGTTCCGGGCTATGGTTAGGGTTAGGGAACGGCAAGGCTGAGGGCACAGGTGAGGGTGCGGACACGTGCTAGGGTCGGGGCACGTGCGGACGCGTGGGTCAGTGTCCGCGTACGGATTAGGATGAAGGTACGGCGGAGGCTAAGGTGTGGGGCTGCCGGTGGGTTTCCGTTCCGGGCTAGGGTTAGGGTTAGGGAACGGCAAGGCTGAGGGCACAGGTGAGGGTGCAGACACGTGCTAGGTTCGGGGCACATGCGGACGCGTGGGTCAGTGTCCGCGTACGGATTAGGATGAGGGTACGGCGGAGGCTAAGGTGTGGGGCTGCCGGTGGGTTTCCGTTCCGGGCTAGGGTTAGGGTTAGGGAACGGCAAGGCTGAGGGCACAGGTGAGGGTGCGGACACGTGCTAAGGTCGGGGCACGTGCGGAAGCGCGGGTCAGTGTCCGCGTACGGATTAGGATCAGGGTACGTCGGAAGCTAAGGTGTGAGGCTGCCGGTGGGTTTCCGTTCCGGGCTAGGGTTAGGGTTAGGGAATTGCAAGGCTGAGGGCACAGGTGAGGGTGCGGACACGTGCTAGGGTCGGGGTACGTGCGGACGCGCGGGTCAGTGTCCGCGTACGGATTAGGATGAGGGTACGGCGGAGGCTAAGGTGTGGGGCTGCCCGTGGGTTTCCAATCCGGGCTAGGGTTAGGGTTAGGGAACGGCAAGGCTGAGGGCACAGGTGAGGGTGCGGACACGTGCTAGAGTCGGGGCACGTGCGGACGCGCGGGTCAGTGTCCGCGTACGGATTAGGATGAGGGTACGGCGGAGGCTAAGGTGTGGGGCTGCCGGTGGGTTTCCGTTCCGGGCTAGGGTTAGGGTTAGGGAACGGCAAGGCTGAGGGCACAGGTGAGGGTGCGGACACGTGCTAGGGTCGGGGCACGTGCGGACGCGCGGGTCAGTGTCCGCGTACGGATTAGGATGAGGGTACGTCAGAGGCTAAGGTGTGAGGCTGCCGGTTGGTTTCCGTTCCGGGCTAGGGTTAGGGTTAGGGAACGGCAAGGCTGAGGGCACAGGTGAGGGTGCGGACACGTGCTAGGGTCGGGGCACGTGCGGACGCGCGGGTCAGTGTCCGCGTACGGATTAGGATGAGGGTACGGCGGAGGCTAAGGTGTGGGGCTGCCGGTGGGTTTCCGTTCCGGGCTAGGTTTAGGGTTAGGGAACGGCAAGGCTGAGGGCACAGGTGAGGGTGCGGACACGTGCTAGGGTCGGGGCACGTGCGGACGCGCGGGTCAGTGTCCGCGTACGGATTAGGATGAGGGTACGGCGGAGGGTAAGGTGTGGGGCTGCCGGTGGGTTTCCGATCCGGTCTAGGGTTAGGGTTAGGGAACGGCAAGGCTGAGGGCACAGGAGAGGGTGCGGACACGTGCTAGGGTCGGGGCACGTGCGGACGCGCGGGTCAGTGTCCGCGTACGGATTAGGATGAAGGTACGGCGGAGGCTAAGGTGTGGGGCTGCCGGTGGGTTTCCGTTCCGGGCTAGGGTTAGGGTTAGGAAACGGCAAGGCTGAGGGCACAGGTGAGGGTGCGGACACGTGCTAGGGTCGGGGCACGTGCGGACGCGCGGGTCAGTGTCCGCGTACGGATTAGGATGAGGGTACGGCAGAGGCTAAGGTGTGGGGCTGCCGGTGGGTTTCCGTTCCGGGCTAGGGTTAGGGTTAGGGAACGGCAAGGCTGAGGGCACAGGTGAGGGTGCGGACACGTGCTAGGGTCGGGGCACGTGCGGAAGCGCGGGTCAGTGTCCGCGTACAGATTAGGATCAGGGTACGTCGGAGGCTAAGGTGTGAGGCTGCCGGTGGGTTTCCGTTCCGGGCTAGGGTTAGGGTTAGGGAATTGCAAGGCTGAGGGCACAGGTGAGGGTGCGGACACGTGCTAGGGTCGGGGCACGTGCGGACGCGCGGGTCAGTGTCCGCGTACGGATTAGGATGAGGGTACGGCGGAGGCTAAGGTGTGGGGATGCCCGTGGGTTTCCGTTCCGGGCTAGGGTTAGGGTTAGGTAACGGCAAGGCTGAGGGCACAGGTGATGGTGCGGACACGTGCTAGGGTCGGGGCACGTGCGGACGCGCGGGTCAGTGTCCGCGTACGGATTAGGATGAGGGTACGGCGGAGGCTAAGGTGTGGGGCTGCCGGTGGGTTTCCCGTCTGGGCTAGGTTTAGGGTTAGGGAACGGCAAGGCTGAGGGCACAGGTGAGGGTGCGGACACGTGCTAGGGTCGGGGCACGTGCGGACGCGCGGGTCAGTGTCCGCGTACGGATTAGGATGAGGGTACGGCGGAGGCTAAGGTGTGGGGCTGCCGGTGGGTTTCCGTTCCGGGCTAGGGTTAGGGTTAGGGAACGACAAGGCTGAGGGCACAGGTGAGGGTGCGGACACGTGCTAGGTTCGGGGCACGTGCGGACGCGCGGGTCAGTGTCCGCGTACGGATTAGGATGAGGGTACGGCGGAGGCTAAGGTGTGGGGCTGCCGGTGGGTTTCCGTTCCGGGCTAGGGTTAGGGTAAGGGAACGGCAAGGCTGAGGGCACAGGTGAGGGTGCGGACACGTGCTAGGGTCGGGGCACGTGCGGACGCGCGGGTCAGTGTCCGCGTACGGATTAGGATGAGGGTACGGCGGAGGCTAAGGTGAGGGGCTGCCGGTGGGTTTCCGTTCCGGGCTAGGGTTAGGGTTAGGGAACGGCAAGGCTGAGGGCACAGGTGAGGGTGCGGACACGTGCTAGGGTCGGGGCACGTGCGGACGCGCGGGTCAGTGTCCGCGTACGGATTAGGATGAGGGTACGGCGGAGGCTAAGGTGTGGGGCTGCCGGTGGGTTTCCGTTCCGGGCTAGGGTTAGGGTTAGGGAACGGCAAGGCTGAGGGCACAGGTGAGGGTGCGGACACGTGCTAGGGTCGGGGCACGTGTGGACACGCGGGTCAGTGTCCGCGTACGGATTAGGATGAGGGTACGGCGGAGGCTAAGGTGTGGGGCTGCCGGTGGGTTTCCCTTCCGGGCTAGGGTTAGGGTTAGGGAACGGCAAGGCTGAGGGCACAGGTGAGGGTGCGGACACGTGCTAGGGTCGGGGCACGTGCGGACGCGCGGGTCAGTGTCCGCGTACGGATTAGGATGAGTGTACGGTGGAGGCTAAGGTGTGGGGCTGCCGGTGGGTTTCCGTTCCGGGCTAGGGTTAGGGTTAGGGAACGGCAAGGCTGAGGGCACAGGTGAGGGTGCGGACACGTGCTAGGGTCGTGGCACGTGCGGACGCGCGGGTCAGTGTCCGCGTACGGATTAGGATGAGGGTACGGCGGAGGCTAAGGTGTGGGGCTGCCGGTGGGTTTCCGTTCCGGGCTAGGGTTAGGGTTAGGGAACGGCAAGGCTGAGGGCACAGGTGAGGGTGCGGAGACGTGCTAGGGTCGGGGCAAGTGCGGAAGCGCGGGTCAGTGTCCGCGTACGGATTAGGATCATGGTACGTCGGAGGCTAAGGTGTGAGGCTGCCGGTGGGTTTCCGTTCCGGGCTAGGGTTAGGGTTAGGGAATTGCAAGGCTAAGGGCACAGGTGAGGGTGCGGACACGTGCTAGGGTCGGGGCACGTGCGGACACGCGGGTCAGTGTCCGCGTACGGATTAGGATGAGGGTACGGCGGAGGCTAAGGTGTGGGGCTGCCGGTGGGTTTCCGTTCCGGGCTAGGGTTAGGGTTAGGGAACGGCAAGGCTGAGGGCACAGGTGAGGGTGCGGACACGTGCTAGGGTCGGGGCACGTGCGGACGCGCGGGTCAGTGTCCGCGTACGGATTAGGATGAGGGTACGGCGGAGGCTAAGGTGTGGGGCTGCCGGTGGGTTTCCGTTCCGGGCTAGGGTTAGGGTTAGGGAACGGCAAGGCTGAGGGCACAGGTGAGGGTGCGGACACGTGCTAGGGTCGGGGCACGTGCGGACGCGCGGGTCAGTGTCCGCGTACGGATTAGGATGAGGGTACGGCGGAGGCTAAGGTGTGGGGCTGCCGGTGGGTTTCCGTTCCGGGCTAGGGTTAGGGTTAGGGAACGGCAAGGCTGAGGGCACAGGTGAGGGTGCGGACACGTGCTAGGGTCGGGGCACGTGCGGACGCGCGGGTCAGTGTCCGCGTATGGATTAGGATGAGCGTACGGCGGAGGCTAAGGTGTGGGGCTGCCGGTGGGTTTCCCGTCCGGGCTAGGTTTAGGGTTAGGGAACGGCAAGGCTGAGGGCACAGGTGAGGGTGCGGACACGTGCTAGGGTCGGGGCACGTGCGGACACGTGGGTCAGTGTCCGCGTACGGATTAGGATGAGGGTACGGCGGAGGCTAAGGTGTGGGGCTGCCGGTGGGTTTCCGTTCCGGGCTAGGGTTAGGGTTAGGGAACGGCAAGGCTGAGGGCACAGGTGAGGGTGCGGACACGTGCTAGGGTCGGGGCACGTGCGGACGCGCGGGTCAGTGTCCGCGTACGGATTAGGATGAGGGTACGGTGGAGGCTAAGGTGTGGGGCTGCCGGTGGGTTTCCCTTCCGGGCTAGGGTTAGGGTTAGGGAACGGCAAGGCTGAGGGCACAGGTGAGGGTGGGGACACGTGCTAGGGTCGGGGCACGTGCGGACGCGCGGGTCAGTGTCCGCGTACGGATTAGGATGAGGGTACGGCGGAGGCTAAGGTGTGGGGCTGCCGGTGGGTTTCCGTTCCGGGCTAGGGTTAGGGTTAGGGAACGACAAGGCTGAGGGCACAGGTGAGGGTGCGGACACGTGCTAGGTTCGGGGCACGTGTGGACTCGCGTGTCAGTGTCCGCGTACGGATTAGGATGAGGGTACGGCGGAGGCTAAGGTGTGGGGCTGCCGGTGGGTTTCCGTTCCGGGCTAGGGTTAGGGTTAGAGAACGGCAAGGCTGAGGGCACAGGTGAGGGTGCGGACACGTGCTAGGGTCGGGGCACGTGCGGACGCGCGGGTCAGTGTCCGCGTACGGATTAGGATGAGGGTACGGCGGAGGCTAAGGTGTGGGGCTGCCGGTGGGTTTCCGTTCCGGGCTAGGGTTAGGGTTAGGGAACGGCAAGGCTGAGGGCACAGGTGAGGGTGCGGACACGTGCTAGGGTCGTGGCACGTGCGGACGCGCGGGTCAGTGTCCGCGTACGGATTAGGATGAGGGTACGGCGGAGGCTAAGGTGTGGGGCTTCCGGTGGGTTTCCGTTCCGGGCTAGGATTAGGGTTAGGGAACGGCAAGGCTGAGGGCACAGGTGAGGGTGCGGACACGTGCTAGGGTCGGGGCATGTGCGGACACGCGGGTCAGTGTCCGCGTACGGATTAGGATGAGGGTACGGCGGAGGCTAAGTTGTGGGGCTGCCGGTGGGTTTCCCTTCCGGGCTAGGGTTAGGGTTAGGGAACGGCAAGGCTGAGGGCACAGGTGAGGGTGCGGACACGTGCTAGGGTCGGGGCACGTGCGGACGCGCGGGTCAGTGTCCGCGTACGGATTAGGATGAGGGTACGGCGGAGGCTAAGGTATGGGGCTGCCGGTGGGTTTCCGTTCCAGGCTAGGGTTAGGGTTAGGGAACGGCAAGGCTGAGGGCACAGGTGAGGGTGCGGACACGTGCTAGGGTTGTGGCACGTGCGGACGCGCGGGTCAGTGTCCGCGTACGGATTAGGATGAGGGTACGGCAGAGGCTAAGGTGTGGGGCTGCCGGTGGGTTTCCGTTCCGGGCTAGGGTTAGGGTTAGGGAACGGCAAGGCTGAGGGCACAGGTGAGGGTGCGGACACGTGCTAGGGTCGGGCCAAGTGCGGAAGCGCGGGTCAGTGTCCGCGTACGGAGTAGGATCAGGGTACGTCGGAGGCTAAGGTGTGAGGCTGCCGGTGGGTTTCCGTTCCGGGCTAGGGTTAGGGTTAGGGAATTGCAATGCTAAGGGCACAGGTGAGGGTGCGGACACGTGCTAGGGTCGGGGCACGTGCGGACGCGCGGGTCAGTGTCCGCGTACGGATTAGGATGAGGGTACGGCGGAGGCTAAGGTGTGGGGCTGCCGGTGGGTTTCCGTTCCGGGCTAGGGTTAGGGTTAGGGAACGGCAAGGCTGAGGGCACAGGTGAGGGTGCGGAGACGTGCTAGGGTCGGGGCAAGTGCGGAAGCGCGGGTCAGTGTCCGCGTACGGATTAGGATCATGGTACGTCGGAGGCTAAGGTGTGAGGCTGCCGGTGGGTTTCCGTTCCGGGCTAGGGTTAGGGTTAGGGAATTGCAAGGCTAAGGGCACAGGTGAGGGTGCGGACACGTGCTAGGGTCGGGGCACGTGCGGACGCGCGGGTCAGTGTCCGCGTACGGATTAGGATGAGGGTACGGCGGAGGCTAAGGTGTGGGGCTGCCGGTGGGTTTCCGTTCCGGGCTAGGGTTAGGGTTAGGGAACGGCAAGGCTGAGGGCACAGGTGAGGGTGCGGACACGTGCTAGGGTCGGGGCACGTGCGGACGCGCGGGTCAGTGTCCGCGTACGGATTAGGATGAGGGTACGGCGGAGGCTAAGGTGTGGGGCTGCCGGTGGGTTTCCGTTCCGGGCTAGGGTTAGGGTTAGGGAACGGCAAGGCTGAGGGCACAGGTGAGGGTGCGGACACGTGCTAGGGTCGGGGCACGTGCGGACGCGCGGGTCAGTGTCCGCGTACGGATTAGGATGAGTGTACGGCGGAGGCTAAGGTGTGGGGCTTCCGGTGGGTTTCCGTTCCGGGCTAGGATTAGGGTTAGGGAACGGCAAGGCTGAGGGCACAGGTGAGGGTGCGGACACGTGCTAGGGTCGGGGCACGTGCGGACACGCGGGTCAGTGTCCGCGTACGGATTAGGATGAGGGTACGGCGGAGGCTAAGTTGTGGGGCTGCCGGTGGGTTTCCCTTCCGGGCTAGGGTTAGGGTTAGGGAACGGCAAGGCTGAGGGCACAGGTGAGGGTGCGGACACGTGCTAGGGTCGGGGCACGTGCGGACGCGCGGGTCAGTGTCCGCGTACGGATTAGGATGAGGGTACGGCGGAGGCTAAGGTGTGGGGCTGCCGGTGGGTTTCCGTTCCGGGCTAGGGTTAGGGTTAGGGAACGGCAAGGCTGAGGGCACAGGTGAGGGTGCGGACACGTGCTAGGGTCGTGGCACGTGCGGACGCGCGGGTCAGTGTCCGCGTACGGATTAGGATGAGGGTACGGCGGAGGCTAAGGTGTGGGGCTGCCGGTGGGTTTCCGTTCCGGGCTAGGGTTAGGGTTAGGGAACGGCAAGGCTGAGGGCACAGGTGAGGGTGCGGACACGTGCTAGGGTCGGGGCAAGTGCGGAAGCGCGGGTCAGTGTCCGCGTACGGAGTAGGATCAGGGTACGTCGGAGGCTAAGGTGTGAGGCTGCCGGTGGGTTTCCGTTCCGGGCTAGGGTTAGGGTTAGGGAATTGCAATGCTAAGGGCACAGGTGAGGGTGCGGACACGTGCTAGGGTCGGGGCACGTGCGGACGCGCGGGTCAGTGTCCGCGTACGGATTAGGATGAGGGTACGGCGGAGGCTAAGGTGTGTGGCTGCCGGTGGGTTTCCGTTCCGGGCTAGGGTTAGGGTTAGGGAACGGCAAGGCTGAGGGCACAGGTGAGGGTGCGGACACGTGCTAGGGTCGGGGCACGTGCGGACGCGCGGGTCAGTGTCCGCGTACGGATTAGGATGAGGGTACGGCGGAGGCTAAGGTGTGGGGCTGCTGGTGGGTTTCCGTTCCGGGCTAGGGTTAGGGTTAGGGAACGGCAAGGCTGAGGGCACAGGTGAGGGTGCGGACACGTGCTAGGGTCGGGGCTCGTGCGGACGCGCGGGTCAGTGTCCGCGTACGGATTAGGATGAGGGTACGGCGGAGGCTAAGGTGTGGGGCTGCCGGTGGGTTTCCGTTCCGGGCTAGGGTTAGGGTTAGGGAACGACAAGGCTGAGGGCACAGGTGAGGGTGCGGACACGTGCTAGGTTCGGGGCACGTGCGGACTCGCGGGTCAGTGTCCACGTACGGATTAGGATGAGGGTACGGCGGAGGCTAAGGTGTGGGGCTGCCGGTGGGTTTCCGTTCCGGGCTAGGGTTAGGGTTAGGGATCGGCAAGGCTGAGGGCACAGGTGAGGTTGCGGACACGTGCTAGGGTCGGGGCACGTGCGGACGCGCGGGTCAGTGTCCGCGTACGGATTAGGATGAGGGTACGGCGGAGGCTAAGGTGTGGGGCTGCCGGTGGGTTTCCGTTCCGGGCTAGGGTTAGGGTTAGGGAACGGCAAGGCTGAGGGAACAGGTGAGGGTGCGGACACGTGCTAGGGTCGGGGCACGTGCGGACGCGCGGGTCAGTGTCCGCGTACGGATTAAGATGAGGGTACGGCGGAGGCTAAGGTGTGGGGCTGCCGGTGGGTTTCCGTTCCGGGCTAGGGTTAGGGTTAGGGAACGGCAAGGCTGAGGGCACAGGTGAGGGTGCGGACACGTGCTAGGGTCGGGGCACGGGCGGACGCGCGGGTCAGTGTCCGCGTACGGATTAGGATGAGGGTACGGCAGAGGCTAAGGTGTGGGGCTGCCGGTGGGTTTCCGTTCCGGGCTAGGGTTAGGGTTAGGGAACGGCAAGGCTGAGGGCACAGGTGAGGGTGCGGACACGTGCTAGGGTCGGGGCACGTGCGGACACGCGGGTCAGTGTCCGCGTACGGATTAGGATGAGGGTACGGCGGAGGCTAAGGTGTGGGGCTGCCGGTGGGTTTCCGTTCCGGGCTAGGGTTAGGGTTAGGGAACGGCAAGGCTGAGTGCACAGGTGAGGGTGCGGACACGTGCTAGGGTCGGGGCACGTGCGGACGCGCGGGTCAGTGTCCGCGTACGGATTAGGATGAGGGTACGGCGGAGGCTAAGTTGTGGGGCTGCCGGTGGGTTTCCGTTCCGGGCTAGGGTTAGGGTTAGGGAACGGCAAGGCTGAGGGCACAGGTGAGGGTGCGGACACGTGCTAGGGTCGGGGCACGTGCGGACGCGAGGGTCAGTGTCCGCGTACGGATTAGGATGAGGGTACGGCGGAGGCTAAGGTGTGGGGCTGCCGGTGGGTTTCCCGTCCGGGCTAGGGTTAGGGTTAGGGAACGGCAAGGCTGAGGGCACAGGTGAGGGTGCGGACACGTGCTAGGGTCGGGGCACGTGCGGACGCGCGGGTCAGTGTCCGCGTACGGATTAGGATGAGGGTACGGCGGAGGCTAAGGTGTGGGGCTGCCGGTGGGTTTCCGTTCCGGGCTAGGGTTAGGGTTAGGGAACGGCAAGGCTGAGGGCACAGGTGAGGGTGCGGACACGTGCTAGGGTCGGGGTACGTGCGGAAGCGCGGGTCAGTGTCCGCGTACGGATTAGGATGAGGGTACGGCGGAGGCTAAGGTGTGGGGCTGCCGGTGGGTTTCCCTTCCGGGCTAGGGTTAGGGTTAGGGAACGGCAAGGCTGAGGGCACAGGTGAGGGTGCAGACACGTGCTAGGGTCGGGGCACGTGCGGACGCGCGGGTCAGTGTCCGCGTACGGATTAGGATGAGGGTACGGCGGAGGCTAAGGTGTGGGGCTGCCGGTGGCTTTCCCTTCCGGGCTAGGGTTAGGGTTAGGGAACGGCAAGGCTGAGGGCACAGGTGAGGGTGCGGACACGTGCTAGGGTCGGGGCACGTGCGGACGCGCGGGTCATTGTCCGCGTACGGATTAGGATGAGGGTACGGCGGAGGCTAAGGTGTGGGGCTGCCGGTGGGTTTCCAATCCGGGCTAGGGTTAGGGTTAGGGAACGGCAAGGCTGAGGGCACAGGTGAGGGTGCGGACACGTGCTAGGGTCGGGGCACGTGCGTACGTGCGGGTCAGTGTCCGCGTACGGATGAGGATGAGGGTACGGCGGAGGTTAAGGTGTGGGGCTACCGGTGGGTTTCCGTTCCGGGCTAGGGTTAGGGTTAGGGAACGGCAAGGCTGAGGGCACAGGAGAGGGTGCGGACACGTGCTAGGGTCGGGGCACGTGCGGACGCGCGGGTCAGTGTCCGCGTATGGATGAGGATGAGGGTACGGCGGAGGGTAAGGTGTGGGGCTGCCCGTGGGTTTCCGTTCCGGGCTAGGGTTAGGGTTAGGGAACGGCAAGGCTGAGGGCACAGGTGAGGGTGCGGACACGTGCTAGGGTCGGGGCACGTGCGGACGCACGGGTCAGTGTCCGCGTACGGATGAGGATGAGGGTACGGCGGAGGCTAAGGTGTGGGTCTGCCGGTGGGTTTCCGTTCCGGGCTAGGGTTAGGGTTAGGGAATTGCAAGGCTGAGGGCACAGGTGAGGGTGCGGACACGTGCTAGGGTCGGGGCACGTGCGGACGCGCGGGTCAGTGTCCGCGTACGGATTAGGATGAGGGTACGGCGGAGGCTAAGGTGTGGGGCTGCCCGTGGGTTTCCGTTCCGGGCTAGGGTTAGGGTTAGGGAACGACAAGGCTGAGGGCACAGGTGAGGGTGCGGACACGTGCTAGGTTCGGGGCACGTGCGGACTCGCGGGTCAGTGTCCACGTACGGATTAGGATGAGGGTACGGCGGAGGCTAAGGTGTGGGGCTGCCGGTGGGTTTCCGTTCCGGGCTAGGGTTAGGGTTAGGGAACGGCAAGGCTGAGGGCACAGGTGAGGTTGCGGACACGTGCTAGGGTCGGGGCACGTGCGGACGCGCGGGTCAGTGTCCGCGTACGGATTAGGATGAGGGTACGGCGGAGGCTAAGGTGTGGGGCTGCCGGTGGGTTTCCGTTCCGGGCTAGGGTTAGGGTTAGGGAACGGCAAGGCTGAGGGAACAGGTGAGGGTGCGGACACGTGCTAGGGTCGGGGCACGTGCGGACGCGCGGGTCAGTGTCCGCGTACGGATTAAGATGAGGGTACGGCGGAGGCTAAGGTGTGGGGCTGCCGGTGGGTTTCCGTTCCGGGCTAGGGTTAGGGTTAGGGAACGGCAAGGCTGAGGGCACAGGTGAGGGAGCGGACACGTGCTAGGGTCGGGGCACGTGCGGACGCGCGGGTCAGTGTCCGCGTACGGATTAGGATGAGGGTACGGCAGAGGCTAAGGTGTGGGGCTGCCGGTGGGTTTCCGTTCCGGGCTAGGGTTAGGGTTAGGGAACGGCAAGGCTGAGGGCACAGGTGAGGGTGCGGACACGTGCTAGGGTCGGGGCACGTGCGGACACGCGGGTCAGTGTCCGCGTACGGATTAGGATGAGGGTACGGCGGAGGCTAAGGTGTGGGGCTGCCGGTGGGTTTCCGTTCCGGGCTAGGGTTAGGGTTAGGGAACGGCAAGGCTGAGTGCACAGGTGAGGGTGCGGACACGTGCTAGGGTCGGGGCACGTGCGGACGCGCGGGTCAGTGTCCGCGTACGGATTAGGATGAGGGTACGGCGGAGGCTAAGTTGTGGGGCTGCCGGTGGGTTTCCGTTCCGGGCTAGGGTTAGGGTTAGGGAACGGCAAGGCTGAGGGCACAGGTGAGGGTGCGGACACGTGCTAGGGTCGGGGCACGTGCGGACGCGAGGGTCAGTGTCCGCGTACGGATTAGGATGAGGGTACGGCGGAGGCTAAGGTGTGGGGCTGCCGGTGGGTTTCCCGTCCGGGCTAGGGTTAGGGTTAGGGAACGGCAAGGCTGAGGGCACAGGTGAGGGTGCGGACACGTGCTAGGGTCGGGGCACGTGCGGACGCGCGGGTCAGTGTCCGCGTACGGATTAGGATGAGGGTACGGCGGAGGCTAAGGTGTGGGGCTGCCGGTGGGTTTCCGTTCCGGGCTAGGGTTAGGGTTAGGGAACGGCAAGGCTGAGGGCACAGGTGAGGGTGCGGACACGTGCTAGGGTCGGGGCACGTGCGGAAGCGCGGGTCAGTGTCCGCGTACGGATTAGGATGAGGGTACGGCGGAGGCTAAGGTGTGGGGCTGCCGGTGGGTTTCCCTTCCGGGCTAGGGTTAGGGTTAGGGAACGGCAAGGCTGAGGGCACAGGTGAGGGTGCAGACACGTGCTAGGGTCGGGGCACGTGCGGACGCGCGGGTCAGTGTCCGCGTACGGATTAGGATGAGGGTACGGCGGAGGCTAAGGTGTGGCGCTGCCGGTGGCTTTCCCTTCCGGGCTAGGGTTAGGGTTAGGGAACGGCAAGGCTGAGGGCACAGGTGAGGGTGCGGACACGTGCTAGGGTCGGGGCACGTGCGGACGCGCGGGTCATTGTCCGCGTGCGGATTAGGATGAGGGTACGGCGGAGGCTAAGGTGTGGGGCTGCCGGTGGGTTTCCAATCCGGGCTAGGGTTAGGGTTAGGGAACGGCAAGGCTGAGGGCACAGGTGAGGGTGCGGACACGTGCTAGGGTCGGGGCACGTGCGTACGTGCGGGTCAGTGTCCGCGTACGGATGAGGATGTGGGTACGGCGGAGGTTAAGGTGTGGGGCTACCGGTGGGTTTCCGTTCCGGGCTAGGGTTAGGGTTAGGGAACGGCAAGGCTGAGGGCACAGGAGAGGGTGCGGACACGTGCTAGGGTCGGGGCACGTGCGGACGCGCGGGTCAGTGTCCGCGTATGGATGAGGATGAGGGTACGGCGGAGGGTAAGGTGTGGGGCTGCCGGTGGGTTTCCGTTCCGGGCTAGGGTTAGGGTTAGGGAACGGCAAGGCTGAGGGCACAGGTGAGGGTGCGGACACGTGCTAGGGTCGGGGCACGTGCGGACGCACGGGTCAGTGTCCGCGTACGGATGAGGATGAGGGTACGGCGGAGGCTAAGGTGTGGGTCTGCCGGTGGGTTTCCGTTCCGGGCTAGGGTTAGGGTTAGGGAATTGCAAGGCTGAGGGCACAGGTGAGGGTGCGGACACGTGCTAGGGTCGGGGCACGTGCGGACGCGCGGGTCAGTGTCCGCGTACGGATTAGGATGAGGGTACGGCGGAGGCTAAGGTGTGGGGCTGCCCGTGGGTTTCCGTTCCGGGCTAGGGTTAGGGTTAGGGAACGGCAAGCCTGAGGGCACAGGTGAGGGTGCGGACACGTGCTAGGGTCGGGGCACGTGCGGACGCGCGGGTCAGTGTCCGCGTACGGATTAGGATGAGGGTACGGCGGAGGCTAAGGTGTGGGGCTGCCGGTGGGTTTCCGTTCCGGGCTAGGGTTAGGGTTAGGGAACGGCAAGGCTGAGGGCACAGGTGAGGGTGCGGACACGTGCTAGGGTCGGGGCTAGTGCGGAAGCGCGGGTCAGTGTCCGCGTACGGATTAGGATCAGGGTACGTCGGAGGCTAAGGTGTGAGGCTGCCGGTGGGTTTCCGTTCCGGGCTAGGGTTAGGGTTAGGGAATTGCAAGGCTGAGGGCACAGGTGAGGGTGCGGACACGTGCTAGGGTCGGGGCACGTGCGGACGCGCGGGTCAGTGTCCGCGTACGGATTAGGATGAGGGTACGGCGGAGGCTAAGGTGTGGGGCTGCCCGTGGGTTTCCGTTCCGGGCTAGGGTTACGGTTAGGGAACGGCAAGGCTGAGGGCACAGGTGAGGGTGTGGACATGTGCTAGGGTCGGGGCACGTGCGGACGCGTGTGTCAGTGTCCGCGTACGGATTAGGATGCGGGTACGGCGGAGGCTAAGGTGTGGGGCTGCCGGTGGGTTTCCCGTCCGGGCTAGGTTTAGGGTTAGGGAACGGCAAGGCTGAGGGCACAGGTGAGGGTGCGGACACGTGCTAGGGTCGGGGCACGTGCGGACGCGCGGGTCAGTGTCCGCGTACGGATTAGGATGAGGGTACGGCGGAGGCTAAGGTGTGGGGCTGCCGGTGGGTTTCCGTTCCGGGCTAGGGTTAGGGTTAGGGAACGGCAAGGCTGAGGGCACAGGTGAGGGTGCGGACACGTGCTAGGGTCGGGGCATGTGCGGACGCGCGGGTCAGTGTCCGCGTACGGATTAGGATGAGGGTACGGTGGAGGCTAAGGTGTGGGGCTGCCGGTGGGTTTCCGTTCCGGGCTAGGGTTAGGGTTAGGGAACGGCAAGGCAGAGGGCACAGGTGAGGGTGGGGACACGTGCTAGGGTCGGGGCACGTGCGGACGCGCGGGTCAGTGTCCGCGTACGGATTAGGATGAGGGTACGGCTGAGGCTAAGGTGTGGGGCTGCCGGTGGGTTTCCGTTCCGGGCTAGGGTTAGTGTTAGGGAACGGCAAGGCTGAGGGCACAGGTGAGGGTGCGGACACGTGCTAGGGTCGGGGCACGTGCGGCCGCGTGGGTCAGTGTCCGCGTACGGATTAGGATGAGGGTACGGCGGAGGCTAAGGTGTGGGGCTGCCGGTGGGTTTCCGTTCCGGGCTAGGGTTAGGGTTAGGGAACGGCAAGGCTGAGGGCACAGGTGAGGGTGCGGACACGTGCTAGGGTCGGGGCACGTGCGGCCGCGTGGGTCAGTGTCCGCGTACGGATTAGGATGAGGGTACGGCGGAGGCTAAGGTGTGGGGCTGCCGGTGGGTTTCCGTTCCGGGCTAGGGTTAGGGTTAGGGAACGGCAAGGCTGAGTGCACAGGTGAGGGTGCGGACACGTGCTAGGGTCGGGGCACGTGCGGACGCGCGGGTCAGTGTCCGCGTACGGATTAGGATGAGGGTACGGCGGAGGCTAAGTTGTGGGGCTGCCGGTGGGTTTCCGTTCCGGGCTAGGGTTAGGGTTAGGGAACGGCAAGGCTGAGGGCACAGGTGAGGGTGCGGACACGTGCTAGGGTCGGGGCACGTGCGGACGCGAGGGTCAGTGTCCGCGTACGGATTAGGATGAGGGTACGGCGGAGGCTAAGGTGTGGGGCTGCCGGTGGGTTTCCCGTCCGGGCTAGGGTTAGGGTTAGGGAACGGCAAGGCTGAGGGCACAGGTGAGGGTGCGGACACGTGCTAGGGTCGGGGCACGTGCGGACGCGCGGGTCAGTGTCCGCGTACGGATTAGGATGAGGGTACGGCGGAGGCTAAGGTGTGGGGCTGCCGGTGGGTTTCCGTTCCGGGCTAGGGTTAGGGTTAGGGAACGGCAAGGCTGAGGGCACAGGTGAGGGTGCGGACACGTGCTAGGGTCGGGGCACGTGCGGAAGCGCGGGTCAGTGTCCGCGTACGGATTAGGATGAGGGTACGGCGGAGGCTAAGGTGTGGGGCTGCCGGTGGGTTTCCCTTCCGGGCTAGGGTTAGGGTTAGGGAACGGCAAGGCTGAGGGCACAGGTGAGGGTGCAGACACGTGCTAGGGTCGGGGCACGTGCGGACGCGCGGGTCAGTGTCCGCGTACGGATTAGGATGAGGGTACGGCGGAGGCTAAGGTGTGGCGCTGCCGGTGGCTTTCCCTTCCGGGCTAGGGTTAGGGTTAGGGAACGGCAAGGCTGAGGGCACAGGTGAGGGTGCGGACACGTGCTAGGGTCGGGGCACGTGCGGACGCGCGGGTCATTGTCCGCGTGCGGATTAGGATGAGGGTACGGCGGAGGCTAAGGTGTGGGGCTGCCGGTGGGTTTCCAATCCGGGCTAGGGTTAGGGTTAGGGAACGGCAAGGCTGAGGGCACAGGTGAGGGTGCGGACACGTGCTAGGGTCGGGGCACGTGCGTACGTGCGGGTCAGTGTCCGCGTACGGATGAGGATGTGGGTACGGCGGAGGTTAAGGTGTGGGGCTACCGGTGGGTTTCCGTTCCGGGCTAGGGTTAGGGTTAGGGAACGGCAAGGCTGAGGGCACAGGAGAGGGTGCGGACACGTGCTAGGGTCGGGGCACGTGCGGACGCGCGGGTCAGTGTCCGCGTATGGATGAGGATGAGGGTACGGCGGAGGGTAAGGTGTGGGGCTGCCGGTGGGTTTCCGTTCCGGGCTAGGGTTAGGGTTAGGGAACGGCAAGGCTGAGGGCACAGGTGAGGGTGCGGACACGTGCTAGGGTCGGGGCACGTGCGGACGCACGGGTCAGTGTCCGCGTACGGATGAGGATGAGGGTACGGCGGAGGCTAAGGTGTGGGTCTGCCGGTGGGTTTCCGTTCCGGGCTAGGGTTAGGGTTAGGGAATTGCAAGGCTGAGGGCACAGGTGAGGGTGCGGACACGTGCTAGGGTCGGGGCACGTGCGGACGCGCGGGTCAGTGTCCGCGTACGGATTAGGATGAGGGTACGGCGGAGGCTAAGGTGTGGGGCTGCCCGTGGGTTTCCGTTCCGGGCTAGGGTTAGGGTTAGGGAACGGCAAGCCTGAGGGCACAGGTGAGGGTGCGGACACGTGCTAGGGTCGGGGCACGTGCGGACGCGCGGGTCAGTGTCCGCGTACGGATTAGGATGAGGGTACGGCGGAGGCTAAGGTGTGGGGCTGCCGGTGGGTTTCCGTTCCGGGCTAGGGTTAGGGTTAGGGAACGGCAAGGCTGAGGGCACAGGTGAGGGTGCGGACACGTGCTAGGGTCGGGGCTAGTGCGGAAGCGCGGGTCAGTGTCCGCGTACGGATTAGGATCAGGGTACGTCGGAGGCTAAGGTGTGAGGCTGCCGGTGGGTTTCCGTTCCGGGCTAGGGTTAGGGTTAGGGAATTGCAAGGCTGAGGGCACAGGTGAGGGTGCGGACACGTGCTAGGGTCGGGGCACGTGCGGACGCGCGGGTCAGTGTCCGCGTACGGATTAGGATGAGGGTACGGCGGAGGCTAAGGTGTGGGGCTGCCCGTGGGTTTCCGTTCCGGGCTAGGGTTACGGTTAGGGAACGGCAAGGCTGAGGGCACAGGTGAGGGTGTGGACATGTGCTAGGGTCGGGGCACGTGCGGACGCGTGTGTCAGTGTCCGCGTACGGATTAGGATGCGGGTACGGCGGAGGCTAAGGTGTGGGGCTGCCGGTGGGTTTCCCGTCCGGGCTAGGTTTAGGGTTAGGGAACGGCAAGGCTGAGGGCACAGGTGAGGGTGCGGACACGTGCTAGGGTCGGGGCACGTGCGGACGCGCGGGTCAGTGTCCGCGTACGGATTAGGATGAGGGTACGGCGGAGGCTAAGGTGTGGGGCTGCCGGTGGGTTTCCGTTCCGGGCTAGGGTTAGGGTTAGGGAACGGCAAGGCTGAGGGCACAGGTGAGGGTGCGGACACGTGCTAGGGTCGGGGCATGTGCGGACGCGCGGGTCAGTGTCCGCGTACGGATTAGGATGAGGGTACGGTGGAGGCTAAGGTGTGGGGCTGCCGGTGGGTTTCCGTTCCGGGCTAGGGTTAGGGTTAGGGAACGGCAAGGCAGAGGGCACAGGTGAGGGTGGGGACACGTGCTAGGGTCGGGGCACGTGCGGACGCGCGGGTCAGTGTCCGCGTACGGATTAGGATGAGGGTACGGCTGAGGCTAAGGTGTGGGGCTGCCGGTGGGTTTCCGTTCCGGGCTAGGGTTAGTGTTAGGGAACGGCAAGGCTGAGGGCACAGGTGAGGGTGCGGACACGTGCTAGTGTCGGGGCACGTGCGGACGCGCGGGTCAGTGTCCGCGTACGGATTAGGATGAGGGTACGGTGGAGGCTAAGGTGTGGGGCTGCCGGTGGGTTTCCGTTCCGGGCTAGGGTTAGGGTTAGGGAACGGCAAGGCTGAGGGCACAGGTGAGGGTGCGGACACGTGCTAGGGTCGGGGCACGTGCGGACACGCGGGTCAGTGTCCGCGTAAGGATTAGGATGAGGGTACGGCGGAGGCTAAGGTGTGGGGCTGCCGGTGGGTTTCCCTTCCGGGCTAGGGTTAGGGTTAGGGAACGGCAAGGCTGAGGGCACAGGTGAGGGTGCGGACACGTGCTAGGGTCGGGGCACGTGCGGACGCGTGGGTCAGTGTCCGCGTACGGATTAGGATGAGGGTACGGCGGAGGCTAAGGTGTGGGGCTGCCGGTGGGTTTCCGTTCCGGGCTAGGGTTAGGGTTAGGGAACGGCAAGGCTGAGGGCACAGGTGAGGGTGCGGACACGTGCTAGGGTCGGGGCACGTGCGGACGCGCGGGTCAGTGTCCGCGTACGGATTAGGATGAGGGTACGGCGGAGGCTAAGGTGTGGGGCTGCCGGTGGGTTTCCTTTCCGGGCTAGGGTTAGGGTTAGGGAACGGCAAGGCTGAGGGCACAGGTGAGGGTGCGGACATGTGCTAGGGTTGGGGCACATGCGGACGCGCGGGTCAGTGTCCGCGTACGGATTAGGATGAGCGTACGGCGGAGGCTAAGGTGTGGGGCTGCCGGTGGGTTTCCGTTCCGGGGTAGGGTTAGGGTTAGGGAACGGCAAGGCTGAGGGCACAGGTGAGGGTGCGGACACGTGCTACGGTCGGGGCACGTGCGGACGCGCGGGTCAGTGTCCGCGTACGGATTAGGATGAGGGTACGGCGGAGGCTAAGGTGTGGGGCTGCCGGTGGGTTTCCGTTCCGGGCTAGGGTTAGGGTTAGGGAACGGCAAGGCTGAGGGCACAGGTGAGGGGGCGGACACGTGCTAGGGTCGGGGCACGTGCGGATGCGCGGGTCATTGTCCGCGTACGGATAAGGATGAGGGTACGGCGGGGGCTAAGGTGTGGGGCTGCCAGTGGGTTTCCCTTCCGGGCTAGGGTTAGGGTTAGGGAACGGCAAGGATGAGGGCACAGGTGAGGGTGCGGACAGGTGCTAGGGTCAGGGCACGTGCGGACGCGCGGGTCAGTGTCCGCGTACGGATTAGGATGAGGGTACGGCGGAGGCTAAGGTGTGGGGCTGCCGGTGGGTTTCCGTTCCGGGCTAGGGTTAGGGTTAGGGAACGGCAAGGCTGAGGGCACAGGCGATGGTGCGGACACGTGCTAGGGTCGGGGCACGTGCAGACGCGCGGGTCAGTGTCCGCGTACGGATTAGGATGAGGGTACGGCGGAGGCTAAGGTGTGGGGGTGCCGGTGGGTTTCCGTTCTGGGCTAGGGCTAGGGTTAGGGAACGGCAAGGCTGAGGGCACAGGTGAGGGTGCGGACACGTGCTAGGGTCGGGGCACGTGCGGACGCGTGGGTCAGTGTCCGAGTACGGATTAGGATGAGGGTACGGTGGAGGCTAAGGTGTGGGGCTGCCAGTGGGTTTCCGTTCCGGGCTAGGGTTAGGGTTAGGGAACGGCAAGGCTGAGGGCACAGGAGAGGGTGCGGACACGTGCTAGGGTTGTGTCACGTGCGGACGCGCGGGTCAGTGTCCGCGTACGGATGAGGATGAGGGTACGGCGGAGGCTAAGGTGTGGGGCTGCCGGTGGGTTTCCGTTCCGGGCTAGGGTTAGGGTTAGGGAACGGCAAGGCTGAGGGCACAGGTGAGGGTGCGGACACGTGCTAGGGTCGGGGCACGTGCGGACGCGCGGGTCAGTGTCCGCGTACGGATTAGTATGAGGGTACGGCGGAGGCTAAGGTGTGGGGCTGCCGGTGGGTTTCCGTTCCGGGCTAGGGTTAGGGTTAGGGAACGGCAAGGCTGAGGGCACAGGTGAGGGTGCGGACACGTGCTAGGGTCGGGGCACGTGCGGACGCACGGGTCAGTGTCCGCGTACGGATTAGGATGAGGGTACGTCAGAGGCTAAGGTGTGAGGCTGCCGGTGGGTTTCCGTTCCCGGCTAGGGTTAGGGTTAGGGAACGGCAAGGCTGAGGGCACAGGTGAGGGTGCGGACACGTGCTAGGGTCGGGGCACGTGCGGACACGCGGGTCAGTGTCCGCGTACGGATTAGGATGAGGGTACGGCGGAGGCTAAGGTGTGGGGCTGCCGGTGGGTTTCCGTTCCGGGCTAGGTTTAGGGTTAGGGAACGGCAAGGCTGAGGGCACAGGTGAGGGTGCGGACACGTGCTAGGGTCGGGGCACGTGCGGACGCGCGGGTCAGTGTCCGCGTACGGATTAGGATGAGGGTACGGCGGAGGGTAATTTGTGGGGCTGCCGGTGGGTTTCCGTTCCGGTCTAGGGTTAGGTTTAGGGAACGGCAAGGCTGAGGGCACAGGAGAGGGTGCGGACACGTGCTAGGGTCGGGGCACGTGCGGACGCGCGGGTCAG
The DNA here is from genome assembly GCF_949752795.1 of Hyperoodon ampullatus. Lineage (NCBI taxonomy): Eukaryota > Metazoa > Chordata > Mammalia > Artiodactyla > Ziphiidae > Hyperoodon > Hyperoodon ampullatus. The sequence goes on along the minus strand of NC_136932.1, from coordinate 356,127 downwards.
TGTCCGCGTATGGATGAGGATGAGGGAACGGCAGAGGGTAAGGTGTGGGGCTGCCGGTGGGTTTCCGTTCCGGGCTAGGGTTAGGGTTAGGGAACGGCAAGGCTGAGGGCACAGGTGAGGGTGCGGACACGTGCTAGGGTCGGGGCACGTGTGGACGCGAGGGTCAGTGTCCGCGTACGGATGAGGATGAGGGTACAGCGGAGGCTAAGGTGTGGGGCTGCCGGTGGGTTTCCGTTCCGGGGTATGGTTAGGGTTAGGGAACGGCAAGGCTGAGGGCACAGGTGAGGGTGCGGACACGTGCTAGGGTCGGGGCACGTGCGGACGCGTGGGTCAGTGTCCGCGTACGGATTAGGATGAAGGTACGGCGGAGGCTAAGGTGTGGGGCTGCCGGTGGGTTTCCGTTCCGGGCTAGGGTTAGGGTTAGGGAACGGCAAGGCTGAGGGCACAGGTGAGGGTGCGGACACGTGCTAGGGTCGGGGCACGTGCGGACGCGTGGGTCAGTGTCCGCGTACGGATTAGGATGAGGGTACGGCGGAGGCTAAGGTGTGGGGCTGCCGGTGGGTTTCCGTTCCGGGCTAGGGTTAGGGTTAGGGAACGGCAAGGCTGAGGGCACAGGTGAGGGTGCGGACACGTGCTAGGGTCGGGGCACGTGCGGAAGCGCGGGTCAGTGTCCGCGTACGGAGTAGGATCAGGGTACGTTGGAAGCTAAGGTGTGAGGCTGCCGGTGGGTTTCCGTTCCGGGCTAGGGTTAGGGTTAGGGAATTGCAAGGCTGAGGGCACAGGTGAGGGTGCGGACACGTGCTAGGGTCGGGGCACGTGCGGACGCGCGGGTCAGTGTCCGCGTACGGATTAGGATGAGGGTACGGCGGAGGCTAAGGTGTGGGGCTGCCCGTGGGTTTCCGTTCCGGGCTAGGGTTAGGGTTAGGGAACGGCAAGGCTGAGGGCACAGGTGAGGGTGCGGACACGTGCTAGGGTCGGGGCACGTGCGGACGCGCGGGTCAGTGTCCGCGTACGGATTAGGATGAGGGTACGGCGGAGGCTAAGGTGTGGGGCTGCCGGTGGGTTTCCGTTCCGGGCTAGGGTTAGGGTTAGGGAACGGCAAGGCTGAGGGCACAGGTGAGGGTGCGGACACGTGCTAGGGTCTGGGCACGTGCGGACGCGCGGGTCAGTGTCCGCGTACGGATTAGGATGAGGGTACGTCAGAGGCTAAGGTGTGAGGCTGCCGGTTGGTTTCCGTTCCGGGCTAGGGTTAGGGTTAGGGAACGGCAAGGCTGAGGGCACAGGTGAGGGTGCGGACACGTGCTAGGGTCGGGGCATGTGCGGACGCGCGGGTCAGTGTCCGCGTACGGATTAGGATGAGGGTACGGCGGAGGCTAAGGTGTGGGGCTGCCGGTGGGTTTCCGTTCCGGGCTAGGGTTAGGGTTAGGGAACGGCAAGGCTGAGGGCACAGGTGAGGGTGCGGACACGTGCTAGGGTCGGGGCACGTGCGGAAGCGCGGGTCAGTGTCCGCGTACGGATTAGGATCAGGGTACGTCGGAGGCTAAGGTGTGAGGCTGCCGGTGGGTTTCCGTTCCGGGCTAGGGTTAGGGTTAGGGAATTGCAAGGCTGAGGGCACAGGTGAGGGTGCGGACACGTGCTAGGGTCGGGGCACGTGCGGACGCGCGGGTCAGTGTCCGCGTACGGATTAGGATGAGGGTACGGCGGAGGCTAAGGTGTGGGGCTGCCGGTGGGTTTCCCGTCCGGGCTAGGTTTAGGGTTAGGGAACGGCAAGGCTGAGGGCACAGGTGAGGGTGCGGACACGTGCTAGGGTCGGGGCACGTGCGGACGCGCGGGTCAGTGTCCGCGTACGGATTAGGATGAGGGTACGGCGGAGGCTAAGGTGTGGGGCTGCCGGTGGGTTTCCGTTCCGGGCTAGGGTTAGGGTTAGGGAACGACAAGGCTGAGGGCACAGGTGAGGGTGCGGACACGTGCTAGGTTCGGGGCACGTGCGGACGCGCGGGTCAGTGTCCGCGTACGGATTAGGATGAGGGTACGGCGGAGGCTAAGGTGTGGGGCTGCCGGTGGGTTTCTGTTCCGGGCTAGGGTTAGGGTTAGGGAACGGCAAGGCTGAGGGCACAGGTGAGGGTGCGGACACGTGCTAGGGTCGGGGCACGTGCGGACGCGCGGGTCAGTGTCCGCGTACGGATTAGGATGAGGGTACGGCGGAGGCTAAGGTGTGGGGCTGCCGGTGGGTTTCCGTTCCGGGCTAGGGTTAGGGTTAGGGAACGGCAAGGCTGAGGGCACAGGTGAGGGTGCGGACACGTGCTAGGGTTGTGGCACGTGCGGACGCGCGGGTCAGTGTCCGCGTACGGATTAGGATGAGGGTACGGCGGAGGCTAAGGTGTGGGGCTGCCGGTGTGTTTCCGTTCCGGTTAGGGTTAGGGTTAGGGAACGGCAAGGCTGAGGGCACAGGTGAGGGTGCGGACACGTGCTAGGGTCGGGGCAAGTGCGGAAGCGCGGGTCAGTGTCTGCGTACGGATTAGGATCAGGGTACGTCGGAGGCTAAGGTGTGAGGCTGCCGGTGGGTTTCCGTTCCGGGCTAGGGTTAGGGTTAGGGAATTGCAAGGCTAAGGGCACAGGTGAGGGTGCGGACACGTGCTAGGGTCGGGGCACGTGCGGACGCGCGGGTCAGTGTCCGCGTACGGATTAGGATGAGGGTACGGCGGAGGCTAAGGTGTGGGGCTGCCGGTGGGTTTCCGTTCCGGGCTAGGGTTAGGGTTAGGGAATGGCAAGGCTGAGGGCACAGGTGAGGGTGCGGACACGTGCTAGGGTCGGGGCACGTGCGGACGCGCGGGTCAGTGTCTGCGTACGGATTAGGATCAGGGTACGGCGGAGGCTAAGGTGTGGGGCTGCCGGTGGGTTTCCCGTCCGGGCTAGGGTTAGGGTTAGGGAACGGCAAGGCTGAGGGCACAGGTGAGGGTGCGGACACGTGCTAGGGTCGGGGCACGTGCGGACGCGCGGGTCAGTGTCCGCGTACGGATTAGGATGAGGGTACGGCGGAGGCTAAGGTGAGGGGCTGCCGGTGGGTTTCCGTTCCGGGCTAGGGTTAGGGTTAGGGAACGGCAAGGCTGAGGGCACAGGTGAGGGTGCGGACACGTGCTAGGGTCGGGGCACGTGCGGACGCGCGGGTCAGTGTCCGCGTACGGATTAGGATGAGGGTACGGCGGAGGCTAAGGTGTGGGGCTCCCGGTGGGTTTCCGTTCCGGGCTAGGGTTAGGGTTAGGGAACGGCAAGGCTGAGGGCACAGGTGAGGGTGCGGACACGTGCTAGGGTCGGGGCACGTGCGGACGCGCGGGTCAGTGTCCGCGTACGGATTAGGATGAGGGTACGGCGGAGGCTAAGGTGTGGGGCTGCCGGTGGGTTTCCGTTCCGGGCTAGGGTTAGGGTTAGGGAACGGCAAGGCTGAGGGCACAGGTGAGGGTGCGGACACGTGCTAGGGTCGGGGCACGTGCGGACGCGCGGGTCAGTGTCCGCGTACGGATTAGGATGAGGGTACGGCGGAGGCTAAGGTGTGGGGCTGCCGGTGGGTTTCCCTTCCGGGCTAGGTTTAGGGTTAGGGAACGGCAAGGCTGAGGGCACAGGTGAGGGTGCGGACACGTGCTAGGGTCGGGGCATGTGCGGACGCGCGGGTCAGTGTCCGCGTACGGATTAGGATGAGGGTACGGCAGAGGCTAAGGTGTGGGGCTGCCGGTGGGTTTCCGTTCCGGGCTAGGGTTAGGGTTAGGGAACGGCAAGGCTGAGGGCACAGGTGAGGGTGCGGACACGTGCTAGGGTCGGGGCACGTGCGGACGCGCGGGTCAGTGTCCGCGTACGGATTAGGATGAGCGTACGGCGGAGGCTAAGGTGTGGGGCTGCCGGTGGGTTTCCCGTCCGGGCTAGGTTTAGGGTTAGGGAACGGCAAGGCTGAGGGCACAGGTGAGGGTGCGGACACGTGCTAGGGTCGGGGCACGTGCGGACGCGTGGGTCAGTGTCCGCGTACGGATTAGGATGAGGGTACGGCGGAGGCTAAGGTGTGGGGCTGCCGGTGGGTTTCCGTTCCGGGCTAGGGTTAGGGTTAGGGAACGGCAAGGCTGAGGGCACAGGTGAGGGTGCGGACACGTGCTAGGGTCGGGGCACGTGCGGACGCGCGGGTCAGTGTCCGCGTACGGATTAGGATGAGGGTACGGTGGAGGCTAAGGTGTGGGGCTGCCGGTGGGTTTCCGTTCCGGGCTAGGGTTAGGGTTAGGGAACGGCAAGGCTGAGGGCACAGGTGAGGGTGGGGACACGTGCTAGGGTCGGGGCACGTGCGGACGCGCGGGTCAGTGTCCGCGTACGGATTAGGATGAGGGTACGGCGGAGGCTAAGGTGTGGGGCTGCCGGTGGGTTTCCGTTCCGGGCTAGGGTTAGGGTTAGGGAACGACAAGGCTGAGGGCACAGGTGAGGGTGCGGACACGTGCTAGGTTCGGGGCACGTGCGGACTCGCGGGTCAGTGTCCGCGTACGGATTAGGATGAGGGTACGGCGGAGGCTAAGGTGTGGGGCTGCCGGTGGGTTTCCGTTCCGGGCTAGGGTTAGGGTTAGGGAACGGCAAGGCTGAGGGCACAGGTGAGGGTGCGGACACGTGCTAGGGTCGGGGCACGTGCGGACGCGCGGGTCAGTGTCCGCGTACGGATTAGGATGAGGGTACGGCGGAGGCTAAGGTGTGGGGCTGCCGGTGGGTTTCCGTTCCGGGCTAGGGTTAGGGTTAGGGAACGGCAAGGCTGAGGGCACAGGTGAGGGTGCGGACACGTGCTAGGTTCGGGGCACGTGCGGAAGCGTGGGTCAGTGTCCGCGTACGGATTAGGATGAGGGTACGGCGGAGGCTAAGGTGTGGGGCTGCCGGTGGGTTTCCGTTCCGGGCTAGGATTAGGGTTAGGGAACGGCAAGGCTGAGGGCACAGGTGAGGGTGCGGACACGTGCTAGGGTCGGGGCACGTGCGGACACGCGGGTCAGTGTCCGCGTACGGATTAGGATGAGGGTACGGCGGAGGCTAAGGTGTGGGGCTGCCGGTGGGTTTCCCTTCCGGGCTAGGGTTAGGGTTAGGGAACGGCAAGGCTGAGGGCACAGGTGAGGGTGCGGACACGTGCTAGGGTCGGGGCACGTGCGGACGCGCGGGTCAGTGTCCGCGTACGGATTAGGATGAAGGTACGGCGGAGGCTAAGGTGTGGGGCTGCCGGTGGGTTTCCGTTCCGGGCTAGGGTTAGGGTTAGGGAACGGCAAGGCTGAGGGCACGGGTGAGGGTGCGGACACGTGCTAGGGTCGTGGCACGTGCGGACGCGCGGGTCAGTGTCCGCGTACGGATTAGGATGAGGGTACGGCGGAGGCTAAGGTGTGGGGCTGCCGGTGGGTTTCCGTTCCGGGCTAGGGTTAGGGTTAGGGAACGGCTAGGCTGAGGGCACAGGTGAGGGTGCGAACACGTGCTAGGGTCGGGGCAAGTGCGGAAGCGCGGGTCAGTGTCCGCGTACGGAGTAGGATCAGGGTACGTCGGAGGCTAAGGTGTGAGGCTGCCGGTGGGTTTCCGTTCCGGGCTAGGGTTAGGGTTAGGGAATTGCAATGCTAAGGGCACAGGTGAGGGTGCGGACACGTGCTAGGGTCGGGGCACGTGCGGACGCGCGGGTCAGTGTCCGCGTACGGATTAGGATGAGGGTACGGCGGAGACTAAGGTGTGGGGCTGCCGGTGGGTTTCCATTTCGGGCTAGGGTTAGGGTTAGGGAACGGCAAAGCTGAGGGCACAGGTGAGGGTGCGGACACGTGCTAGGGTCGGGGCACGTGCGGACGCGCGGGTCAGTGTCCGCGTACGGATTAGGATGAGGGTACGGCGGAGACTAAGGTGTGGGGCTGCCGGTGGGTTTCTGTTCCGCGCTAGGGTTAGGGTTAGGGAACGGCAAGGCTGAGGGCACAGGTGAGGGTGCGGACACGTGCTAGGGTCGGGGCACGTGCGGACGCGCGGGTCAGTGTCCGCGTACGGATTAGGATGAGGGTACGGCGGAGGCTAAGGTGTGGGGCTGCCGGTGGGTTTCCGTTCCGGGCTAGGGTTAGGGTTAGGGAACGGCAAGGCTGAGGGCACAGGTGAGGGTGCGGACACGTGCTAGGGTCGGGGCACGTGCGGACGCGCGGGTCAGTGTCCGCGTACGGATTAGGATGAGGGTACGGCGGAGGCTAAGGTGTGGGGCTGCCGGTGGGTTTCCGTTCCGGGCTAGGGTTAGGGTTAGGGAACGGCAAGGCTGAAGGCACAGGTGAGGGTGCGGACACGTGCTAGGGTCGGGGCACGTGCGGACGCGCGGGTCAGTGTCCGCGTACGGATTAGGATGAGGGTACGGCGGAGGCTAAGGTGTGGGGCTACCGGTGGGTTTCCCTTCCGGGCTAGGGTTAGGGTTAGGGAACGGCAAGGCTGAGGGCACAGGTGAGGGTGCGGACACGTGCTAGGTTCGGGGCACGTGCAGACTCGCGGGTCAGTGTCCGCGTACGGATTAGGATGAAGGTACGGCGGAGGCTAAGGTGTGGGGCTGCCGGTGGGTTTCCGTTCCGGGCTAGGGTTAGGGTTAGGGAACGGCAAGGCTGAGGGCACAGGTGAGGTTGCGGACACGTGCTAGGGTCGGGGCACGTGCGAACGCGCGGGTCAGTGTCCGCGTACGGATTAGGATGAGGGTATGGCGGAGGCTAAGGTGTGGGGCTGCCGGTGGGTTTCCGTTCCGGGCTAGGGTTAGGGTTAGGGAACGGCAAGGCTGAGGGAACAGGTGAGGGTGCGGACACGTGCTAGGGTCGGGGCACGTGCGGACGCGCGGGTCAGTGTCCGCGTACGGATTAAGATGAGGGTACGGCGGAGGCTAAGGTGTGGGGCTGCCGGTGGGTTTCCGTTCCGGGCTAGGGTTAGGGTTAGGGAACGGCAAGGCTGAGGGCACAGGTGAGGGTGCGGACACGTGCTAGGGTCGGGGCACGTGCGGACGCGCGGGTCAGTGTCCGCGTACGGATTAGGATGAGGGTACGGCGGAGGCTAAGGTGTGGGGCTGCCGGTGGGTTTCCGTTCCGGGCTAGGGTTAGGGTTAGGGAACGGCAAGGCTGAGGGCACAGGTGAGGGTGCGGACACGTGCTAGGGTCGGGGCACGTGCGGAAGCGCGGGTCAGTGTCCGCGTACGGATTAGGATGAGGGTACGGCGGAGGCTAAGGTGTGGGGCTGCCGGTGGGTTTCCCTTCCGGGCTAGGGTTAGGGTTAGGGAACGGCAAGGCTGAGGGCACAGGGGAGGGTGCAGATACGTGCTAGGGTCGGGGCACGTGCAGACGCGCGGGTCAGTGTCCGCGTACGGATTAGGATGAGGGTACGGCGGAGGCTAAGGTGTGGGGCTGCCGGTGGGTTTCCGTTCCGGGCTAGGGTTAGGGTTAGGGAACGGCAAGGCTGAGGGCACAGGTGAGGGTGCGGACACGTGCTAGGGTCGGGGCACGTGCGGACGCGCGGGTCATTGTCCGCGTACGGATTAGGATGAGGGTACGGCGGAGGCTAAGGTGTGGGGCTGCCGGTGGGTTTCCAATCCGGGCTAGGGTTAGGGTTAGGGAACGGCAAGGCTGAGGGCACAGGTGAGGGTGCGGACACGTGCTAGGGTCGGGGCACGTGCGTACGTGCGGGTCAGTGTCCGCGTACAGATGAGGATGAGGGTACGGCGGAGGGTAAGGTGTGGGGCTGCCGGTGGGTTTCCGTTCCGGGCTAGGGTTAGGGTTAGGGAACGGCAAGGCTGAGGGCACAGGTGAGGGTGCGGACACGTGCTAGGGTCGGGGCACGTGCGGACGCGCGGGTCAGTGTCCGCGTACGGATGAGGATGAGGGTACGGCGGAGGCTAAGGTGTGGGTCTGCCGGTGGGTTTCCGTTCCGGGCTAGGGTTAGGGTTAGGGAACGGCAAGGCTGAGGGCACAGGTGAGGGTGCGGACACGTGCTAGGGTCGGTGCACGTGCGGACGCGCGGGTCAGTGTCCGCGTACGGATTAGGATGAGGGTACGGCGGGGGCTAAGGTGTGGGGCTGCCAGTGGGTTTCCCTTCCGGGCTAGGGTTAGGGTTAGGGAATGGCAAGGCTGAGGGCACAGGTGAGGGTGCGGACACGTGCTAGGGTCGGGGCACGTGCGGACGCGCGGGTCAGTGTCCGCGTACGGATTAGGATGAGGGTACGGCGGAGGCTAAGGTGTGGGGCTGCCGGTGGGTTTCCGTTCCGGGCTAGGGTTAGGGTTAGGGAACGGCAAGGCTGAGGGCACAGGTGAGGGTGCGGACACGTGCTAGGGTCGGGGCACGTGCGGACGTGTGGGTCAGTGTCCGCGTACGGATTAGGATTAGCGTACGGCGGAGGCTAAGGTGTGGGGCTGCTGGTGGGTTTCCGTTCCGGGCTAGGGTTAGGGTTAGGGAACGGCAAGGCTGAGGGCACAGGTGAGGGGGCGGACACGTGCTAGGGTCGGGGCACGTGCGGATGCGCGGGTCAGTGTCCGCGTACGGATAAGGATGAGGGTACGGCGGGGGCTAAGGTGTGGGGCTGCCAGTGGGTTTCCCTTCCGGGGTAGGGTTAGGGTTAGGGAACGGCAAGGATGAGGGCACAGGTGAGGGTGCGGACACGTGCTAGGGTCAGGGCACGTGCGGACGCGCGGGTCAGTGTCCGCGTACGGATTAGGATGAGGGTACGGCGGAGGCTAAGGTGTGGGGCTGCCGGGGGGTTTCCGTTCCGGGCTAGGGTTAGGGTTAGGGAACGGCAAGGCTGAGGGCACAGGCGATGTTGCGGACACGTGCTAGGGTCGGGGCACGTGCGGACGCGCGGGTCAGTGTCCGCGTACGGATTAGGATGAGGGTACGGCGGAGGCTAAGGTGTGGGGCTGCCGGTGGGTTTCCGTTCTGGGCTAGGGCTAGGGTTAGGGAACGGCAAGGCTGAGGGCACAGGTGAGGGTGCGGACACGTGCTAGGGTCGGGGCACGTGCGGACGCGCGGGTCAGTGTCCGAGTACGGATTAGGATGAGGGTACGGTGGAGGCTAAGGTGTGGGGCTGCCAGTGGGTTTCCGTTCCGGGCTAGGGTTAGGGTTAGGGAACGGCAAGGCTGAGGGCACAGGAGAGGGTGCGGACACGTGCTAGGGTCGGGGCACGTGCGGACGCGCGGGTCAGTGTCCGCGTACGGATGAGGATGAGGGTACGGCGGAGGCTAAGGTGTGGGGCTGCCGGTGGGTTTCCGTTCCGGGCTAGGGTTAGGGTTAGGGAACGGCAAGGCTGAGGGCACAGGTGAGGGTGCGGACACGTGCTAGGGTCGGGGCACGTGCGGACGCGCGGGTCAGTGTCCGCGTACGGATTAGGATGAGGGTACGTCAGAGGCTAAGGTGTGAGGCTGCCGGTGGGTTTCCGTTCCCGGCTAGGGTTAGGGTTAGGGAACGGCAAGGCTGAGGGCACAGGTGAGGGTGCGGACACGTGCTAGGGTCGGGGCACGTGCGGACACGCGGGTCAGTGTCCGCGTACGGATTAGGATGAGGGTACGGCGGAGGCTAAGGTGTGGGGCTGCCGGTGGGTTTCCGTTCCGGGCTAGGTTTAGGGTTAGGGAACGGCAAGGCTGAGGGCACAGGTGAGGGTGCGGACACGTGCTAGGGTCGGGGCACGTGCGGACGCGCGGGTCAGTGTCCGCGTACGGATTAGGATGAGGGTACGGCGGAGGGTAAGGTGTGGGGCTGCCGGTGGGTTTCCGTTCCGGTCTAGGGTTAGGGTTAGGGAACGGCAAGGCTGAGGGCACAGGAGAGGGTGCGGACACGTGCTAGGTTCGGGGCACGTGCGGACGCGCGGGTCAGTGTCCGCGTATGGATGAGGATGAGGGAGCGGCGGAGGGTAAGGTGTGGGGCTGCCGGTGGGTTTCCGTTCCGGGCTAGGGTTAGGGTTAGGGAACGGCAAGGCTGAGGGCACAGGTGAGGGTGCGGACACGTGCTAGGGTCGGGGCACGTGCGGACGCGTGGGTCAGTCTCCGCGTACGGATTAGGATGAAGGTACGGCGGAGGCTAAGGTGTGGGGCTGCCGGTGGGTTTCCGTTCCGGGCTAGGGTTAGGGTTAGGGAACGGCAAGGCTGAGGGCACAGGTGAGGGTGCGGACACGTGCTAGGGTCGGGGCACGTGCGGACGCGCGGGTCAGTGTCCGCGTACGGATTAGGATGAGGGTACGGCGGAGGCTAAGGTGTGGGGCTGCCGGTGGGTTTCCGTTCCGGGCTAGGGTTAGGGTTAGGGAACGGCAAGGCTGAGGGCACAGGTGAGGGTGCGGACACGTGCTAGGGTCGGGGCACGTGCGGAAGCGCGGGTCAGTGTCCGCGTACGGATTAGGATCAGGGTACGTCGGAAGCTAAGGTGTGAGGCTGCCGGTGGGTTTCCGTTCCGGGCTAGGGTTAGGGTTAGGGAATTGCAAGGCTGAGGGCACAGGTGAGGGTGCGGACACGTGCTAGGGTCGGGGCACGTGCGGACGCGCGGGTCAGTGTCCGCGTACGGATTAGGATGAGGGTACGGCGGAGGCTAAGGTGTGGGGCTGCCGGTGGGTTTCCGTTCCGGGCTAGGGTTAGGGTTAGGGAACGGCAAGGCTGAGGGCACAGGTGAGGGTGCGGACACGTGCTAGGTTCGGGGCACGTGCGGACGCGCGGGTCAGTGTCCGCGTACGGATTAGGATGAGGGTACGTCAGAGGCTAAGGTGTGAGGCTGCCGGTTGGTTTCCGTTCCGGGCTAGGGTTAGGGTTAGGGAACGGCAAGGCTGAGGGCACAGGTGAGGGTGCGGACACGTGCTAGGGTCGGGGCACGTGCGGACGCGCGGGTCAGTGTCCGCGTACGGATTAGGATGAGGGTACGGCGGAGGCTAAGGTGTGGGGCTGCCGGTGGGTTTCCGTTCCGGGCTAGGTTTAGGGTTAGGGAACGGCAAGGCTGAGGGCACAGGTGAGGGTGCGGACACGTGCTAGGGTCGGGGCACGTGCGGACGCGCGGGTCAGTGTCCGCGTACGGATTAGGATGAGGGTACGGCGGAGGGTAAGGTGTGGGGCTGCCGGTGGGTTTCCGATCCGGTCTAGGGTTAGGGTTAGGGAACGGCAAGGCTGAGGGCACAGGAGAGGGTGCGGACACGTGCTAGGGTCGGGGCACGTGCGGACGCGCGGGTCAGTGTCCGCGTACGGATTAGGATGAAGGTACGGCGGAGGCTAAGGTGTGGGGCTGCCGGTGGGTTTCCGTTCCGGGCTAGGTTTAGGGTTAGGGAACGGCAAGGCTGAGGGCACAGGTGAGGGTGCGGACACGTGCTAGGGTCGGGGCACGTGCGGACGCGCGGGTCAGTGTCCGCGTACGGATTAGGATGAGGGTACGGCGGAGGGTAAGGTGTGGGGTTGCCGGTGGGTTTCCGTTCCGGTCTAGGGTTAGGGTTAGGGAACGGCAAGGCTGAGGGCACAGGAGAGGGTGCGGACACGTGCTAGGGTCGGGGCACGTGCGGACGCGCGGGTCAGTGTCCGCGTATGGATGAGGATGAGGGAGCGGCGGAGGGTAAGGTGTGGGGCTGCCGGTGGGTTTCCGTTCCGGGCTAGGGTTAGGGTTAGGGAACGGCAAGGCTGAGGGCACAGGTGAGGGTGCCGACACGTGCTAGGGTCGGGGCACCTGTGGACGCGAGGGTCAGTGTCCGCGTACGGATGAGGATGAGGGTACAGCGGAGGCTAAGGTGTGGGGCTGCCGGTGGGTTTCCGTTCCGGGCTAGGGTTAGGGTTAGGGAACGGCAAGGCTGAGGGCACAGGTGAGGGTGCGGACACGTGCTAGGGTCGGGGCACGTGCGGACGCGTGGGTCAGTGTCCGCGTACGGATTAGGATGAAGGTACGGCGGAGGCTAAGGTGTGGGGCTGCCGGTGGGTTTCCGTTCCGGGCTAGGGTTAGGGTTAGGGAACGGCAAGGCTGAGGGCACAGGTGAGGGTGCGGACACGTGCTAGGGTCGGGGCACGTGCGGACGCGCGGGTCAGTGTCCGCGTACGGATTAGGATGAGGGTACGGCGGAGGCTAAGGTGTGGGGCTGCCGGTGGGTTTCCGTTCCGGGCTAGGGTTAGGGTTAGGGAACGGCAAGGCTGAGGGCACAGGTGAGGGTGCGGACACGTGCTAGGGTCGGGGCACGTGCGGAAGCGCGGGTCAGTGTCCGCGTACGGATTAGGATCAGGGTACGTCGGAAGCTAAGGTGTGAGGCTGCCGGTGGGTTTCCGTTCCGGGCTAGGGTTAGGGTTAGGGAATTGCAAGGCTGAGGGCACAGGTGAGGGTGCGGACACGTGCTAGGGTCGGGGCACGTGCGGACGCGCGGGTCAGTGTCCGTGTACGGATTAGGATGAGGGTACGGCGGAGGCTAAGGTGTGGGGCTGCCGGTGGGTTTCCGTTCCGGGCTAGGGTTAGGGTTAGGGAACGGCAAGGCTGAGGGCACAGGTGAGGGTGCGGACACGTGCTAGGGTCGGGGCACGTGCGGACGCGCGGGTCAGTGTCCGCGTACGGATTAGGATGAGGGTACGTCAGAGGCTAAGGTGTGAGGCTGCCGGTTGGTTTCCGTTCCGGGCTAGGGTTAGGGTTAGGGAACGGCAAGGCTGAGGGCACAGGTGAGGGTGCGGACACGTGCTAGGGTCGGGGCACGTGCGGACGCGCGGGTCAGTGTCCGCGTACGGATTAGGATGAGGGTACGGCGGAGGCTAAGGTGTGGGGCTGCCGGTGGGTTTCCGTTCCGGGCTAGGGTTAGGGTTAGGGAACGGCAAGGCTGAGGGCACAGGTGAGGGTGCGGACACGTGCTAGGGTCGGGGCACGTGCGGACGCGCGGGTCAGTGTCCGCGTACGGATTAGGATGAGGGTACGGCGGAGGGTAAGGTGTGGGGCTGCCGGTGGGTTTCCGATCCGGTCTAGGGTTAGGGTTAGGGAACGGCAAGGCTGAGGGCACAGGAGAGGGTGCGGACACGTGCTAGGGTCGGGGCACGTGCGGACGCGCGGGTCAGTGTCCGCGTACGGATTAGGATGAAGGTACGGCGGAGGCTAAGGTGTGGGGCTGCCGGTGGGTTTCCGTTCCGGTCTAGGGTTAGGGTTAGGAAACGGCAAGGCTGAGGGCACAGGTGAGGGTGCGGACACGTGCTAGGGTCGGGGCATGTGCGGACGCGCGGGTCAGTGTCCGCGTACGGATTAGGATGAGGGTACGGCAGAGGCTAAGGTGTGGGGCTGCCGGTGGGTTTCCGTTCCGGGCTAGGGTTAGGGTTAGGGAACGGCAAGGCTGAGGGCACAGGTGAGGGTGCGGACACGTGCTAGGGTCGGGGCACGTGCGGAAGCGCGGGTCAGTGTCCGCGTACGGATTAGGATCAGGGTACGTCGGAGGCTAAGGTTTGAGGCTGCCGGTGGGTTTCCGTTCCGGGCTAGGGTTAGGGTTAGGGAATTGCAAGGCTGAGGGCACAGGTGAGGGTGCGGACACGTGCTAGGGTCGGGGCACGTGCGGACGCGCGGGTCAGTGTCCGCGTACGGATTAGGATGAGGGTACGGCGGAGGCTAAGGTGTGGGGATGCCCGTGGGTTTCCGTTCCGGGCTAGGGTTAGGGTTAGGGAACGGCAAGGCTGAGGGCACAGGTGAGGGTGCGGACACGTGCTAGGGTCGGGGCACGTGCGGACGCGCGGGTCAGTGTCCGCGTACGGATTAGGATGAGGGTACGGCGGAGGCTAAGGTGTGGGGCTGCCGGTGGGTTTCCCGTCCGGGCTAGGTTTAGGGTTAGGGAACGGCAAGGCTGAGGGCACAGGTGAGGGTGCGGACACGTGCTAGGGTCGGGGCACGTGCGGACGCGCGGGTCAGTGTCCGCGTACGGATTAGGATGAGGGTACGGCGGAGGCTAAGGTGTGGGGCTGCCGGTGGGTTTCCGTTCCGGGCTAGGGTTAGGGTTAGGGAACGACAAGGCTGAGGGCACAGGTGAGGGTGCGGACACGTGCTAGGTTCGGGGCACGTGCGGACGCGCGGGTCAGTGTCCGCGTACGGATTAGGATGAGGGTACGGCGGAGGCTAAGGTGTGGGGCTGCCGGTGGGTTTCTGTTCCGGGCTAGGGTTAGGGTTAGGGAACGGCAAGGCTGAGGGCACAGGTGAGGGTGCGGACACGTGCTAGGGTCGGGGCACGTGCGGACGCGCGGGTCAGTGTCCGCGTACGGATTAGGATGAGGGTACGGCGGAGGCTAAGGTGTGGGGCTGCCGGTGGGTTTCCGTTCCGGGCTAGGGTTAGGGTTAGGGAACGGCAAGGCTGAGGGCACAGGTGAGGGTGCGGACACGTGCTAGGGTCGGGGCACGTGCGGACACGCGGGTCAGTGTCCGCGTACGGATTAGGATGAGGGTACGGCGGAGGCTAAGGTGTGGGGCTGCCGGTGGCTTTCCCTTCCGGGCTAGGGTTAGGGTTAGGGAACGGCAAGGCTGAGGGCACAGGTGAGGGTGCGGACACGTGCTAGGGTCGGGGCACGTGCGGACGCGCGGGTCAGTGTCCGCGTACGGATTAGGATGAGGGTACGGCGGAGGCTAAGGTGTGGGGCTGCCGGTGGGTTTCCGTTCCGGGCTAGGGTTAGGGTTAGGGAACGGCAAGGCTGAGGGCACAGGTGAGGGTGCGGACACGTGCTAGTGTTGTGGCACGTGCGGACGCGCGGGTCAGTGTCCGCGTACGGATTAGGATGAGGGTACGGCGGAGGCTAAGGTGTGGGGCTGCCGGTGTGTTTCCGTTCCGGTTAGGGTTAGGGTTAGGGAACGGCAAGGCTGAGGGCACAGGTGAGGGTGCGGACACGTGCTAGGGTCGGGGCAAGTGCGGAAGCGCGGGTCAGTGTCTGCGTACGGATTAGGATCAGGGTACGTCGGAGGCTAAGGTGTGAGGCTGCCGGTGGGTTTCCGTTCCGGGCTAGGGTTAGGGTTAGGGAATTGCAAGGCTAAGGGCACAGGTGAGGCTGCGGACACGTGCTAGGGTCGGGGCACGTGCGGACGCGCGGGTCAGTGTCCGCGTACGGATTAGGATGAGGGTACGGCGGAGGCTAAGGTGTGGGGCTGCCGGTGGGTTTCCGTTCCGGGCTAGGGTTAGGGTTAGGGAACGGCAAGGCTGAGGGCACAGGTGAGGGTGCGGACACGTGCTAGGGTCGGGGCACGTGCGGACGCGCGGGTCAGTGTCTGCGTACGGATTAGGATCAGGGTACGGCGGAGGCTAAGGTGTGGGGCTGCCGGTGGGTTTCCCGTCCGGGCTAGGGTTAGGGTTAGGGAACGGCAAGGCTGAGGGCACAGGTGAGGGTGCGGACACGTGCTAGGGTCGGGGCACGTGCGGACGCGCGGGTCAGTGTCCGCGTACGGATTAGGATGAGGGTACGGCGGAGGCTAAGGTGAGGGGCTGCCGGTGGGTTTCCGTTCCGGGCTAGGGTTAGGGTTAGGGAACGGCAAGGCTGAGGGCACAGGTGAGGGTGCGGACACGTGCTAGGGTCGGGGCACGTGCGGACGCGCGGGTCAGTGTCCGCGTACGGATTAGGATGAGGGTACGGCGGAGGCTAAGGTGTGGGGCTGCCGGTGGGTTTCCGTTCCGGGCTAGGGTTAGGGTTAGGGAACGGCAAGGCTGAGGGCACAGGTGAGGGTGCGGACACGTGCTAGGGTCGGGGCACGTGCGGACGCGCGGGTCAGTGTCCGCGTACGGATTAGGATGAGGGTACGGCGGAGGCTAAGGTGTGGGGCTGCCGGTGGGTTTCCGTTCCGGGCTAGGGTTAGGGTTAGGGAACGGCAAGGCTGAGGGCACAGGTGAGGGTGCGGACACGTGCTAGGGTCGGGGCACGTGCGGACGCGTGGGTCAGTGTCCGCGTACGGATTAGGATGAGGGTACGGCGGAGGCTAAGGTGTGGGGCTGCCGGTGGGTTTCCGTTCCGGGCTAGGGTTAGGGTTAGGGAACGGCAAGGCTGAGGGCACAGGTGAGGGTGCGGACACGTGCTAGGGTCGGGGCACGTGCGGACGCGCGGGTCAGTGTCCGCGTACGGATTAGGATGAGGGTACGGCGGAGGCTAAGGTGTGGGGCTGCCGGTGGGTTTCCCTTCCGGGCTAGGTTTAGGGTTAGGGAACGGCAAGGCTGAGGGCACAGGTGTGGGTGCGGACACGTGCTAGGGTCGGGGCATGTGCGGACGCGCGGGTCAGTGTCCGCGTACGGATTAGGATGAGGGTACGGCAGAGGCTAAGGTGTGGGGCTGCCGGTGGGTTTCCGTTCCGGGCTAGGGTTAGGGTTAGGGAACGGCAAGGCTGAGGGCACAGGTGAGGGTGCGGACACGTGCTAGGGTCGGGGCACGTGCGGACGCGCGGGTCAGTGTCCGCGTACGGATTAGGATGAGCGTACGGCGGAGGCTAAGGCGTGGGGCTGCCGGTGGGTTTCCCGTCCGGGCTAGGTTTAGGGTTAGGGAACGGCAAGGCTGAGGGCACAGGTGAGGGTGCGGACACGTGCTAGGGTCGGGGCACGTGCGGACGCGTGGGTCAGTGTCCGCGTACGGATTAGGATGAGGGTACGGCGGAGGCTAAGTTGTGGGGCTGCCGGTGGGTTTCCGTTCCGGGCTAGGGTTAGGGTTAGGGAACGGCAAGGCTGAGGGCACAGGTGAGGGTGCGGACACGTGCTAGGGTCGGGGCACGTGCGGACGCGCGGGTCAGTGTCCGCGTACGGATTAGGATGAGGGTACGGTGGAGGCTAAGGTGTGGGGCTGCCGGTGGGTTTCCGTTCTGGGCTAGGGTTAGGGTTAGGGAACGGCAAGGCTGAGGGCACAGGTGAGGGTGGGGACACGTGCTAGGGTCGGGGCACGTGCGGACGCGCGGGTCAGTGTCCGCGTACGGATTAGGATGAGGGTACGGCGGAGGCTAAGGTGTGGGGCTGCCGGTGGGTTTCCGTTCCGGGCTAGGGTTAGGGTTAGGGAACGACAAGGCTGAGGGCACAGGTGAGGGTGCGGACACGTGCTAGGTTCGGGGCACGTGCGGACTCGCGGGTCAGTGTCCGCGTACGGATTAGGATGAGGGTACGGCGGAGGCTAAGGTGTGGGGCTGCCGGTGGGTTTCCGTTCCGGGCTAGGGTTAGGGTTAGGGAACGGCAAGGCTAAGGGCACAGGTGAGGGTGCGGACACGTGCTAGGGTCGGGGCACGTGCGGACGCGCGGGTCAGTGTCCGCGTACGGATTAGGATGAGGGTACGGCGGAGGCTAAGGTGTGGGGCTGCCGGTGGGTTTCCGTTCCGGGCTAGGGTTAGGGTTAGGGAACGGCAAGGCTGAGGGCACAGGTGAGGGTGCGGACACGTGCTAGGGTCGGTGCACGTGCGGACGCGTGGGTCAGTGTCCGCGTACGGATTAGGATGAGGGTACGGCGGAGGCTAAGGTGTGGGGCTGCCGGTGGGTTTCCGTTCCGGGCTAGGATTAGGGTTAGGGAACGGCAAGGCTGAGGGCACAGGTGAGGGTGCGGACACGTGCTAGGGTCGGGGCACGTGCGGACACGCGGGTCAGTGTCCGCGTACGGATTAGGATGAGGGTACGGCGGAGGCTAAGGTGTGGGGCTGCCGGTGGGTTTCCCTTCCGGGCTAGGGTTAGGGTTAGGGAACGGCAAGGCTGAGGGCACAGGTGAGGGTGCGGACACGTGCTAGGGTCGGGGCACGTGCGGACGCGCGGGTCAGTGTCCGCGTACGGATTAGGATGAAGGTACGGCGGAGGCTAAGGTGTGGGGCTGCCGGTGGGTTTCCGTTCCGGGCTAGGGTTAGGGTTAGGGAACGGCAAGGCTGAGGGCACGGGTGAGGGTGCGGACACGTGCTAGGGTCGTGGCACGTGCGGACGCGCGGGTCAGTGTCCGCGTACGGATTAGGATGAGGGTACGGCGGAGGCTAAGGTGTGGGGCTGCCGGTGGGTTTCCGTTCCGGACTAGGGTTAGGGTTAGGGAACGGCAAGGCTGAGGGCACAGGTGAGGGTGCGGACACGTGCTAGGGTCGGGGCAAGTGCGGAAGCGCGGGTCAGTGTCCGCGTACGGAGTAGGATCAGGGTACGTCGGAGGCTAAGGTGTGAGGCTGCCGGTGGGTTTCCGTTCCGGGCTAGGGTTAGGGTTAGGGAATTGCAATGCTAAGGGCACAGGTGAGGGTGCGGACACGTGCTAGGGTCGGGGCACGTGCGGACGCGCGGGTCAGTGTCCGCGTACGGATTAGGATGAGGGTACGGCGGAGACTAAGGTGTGGGGCTGCCGGTGGGTTTCCGTTCCGGGCTAGGGTTAGGGTTAGGGAACGGCAAAGCTGAGGGCACAGGTGAGGGTGCGGACACGTGCTAGGGTCGGGGCACGTGCGGACGCGCGGGTCAGTGTCCGCGTACGGATTAGGATGAGGGTACGGCGGAGGCTAAGGTGTGGGGCTGCCGGTGGGTTTCTGTTCCGGGCTAGGGTTAGGGTTAGGGAACGGCAAGGCTGAGGGCACAGGTGAGGGTGCGGACACGTGCTAGGGTCGGGGCACGTGCGGACGCGCGGGTCAGTGTCCGCGTACGGATTAGGATGAGGGTACGGCGGAGGCTAAGGTGTGGGGCTGCCGGTGGGTTTCCGTTCCGGGCTAGGGTTAGGGTTAGGGAACGGCAAGGCTGAGGGCACAGGTGAGGGTGCGGACACGTGCTAGGGTCGGGGCACGTGCGGACGCGCGGGTCAGTGTCCGCGTACGGATTAGGATGAGGGTACGGCGGAGGCTAAGGTGTGGGGCTGCCGGTGGGTTTCCGTTCCGGGCTAGGGTTAGGGTTAGGGAACGGCAAGGCTGAGGGCACAGGTGAGGGTGCGGACACGTGCTAGGGTCGGGGCACGTGCGGACGCGCGGGTCAGTGTCCGCGTACGGATTAGGATGAGGGTACGGCGGAGGCTAAGGTGTGGGGCTGCCGGTGGGTTTCCCTTCCGGGCTAGGGTTAGGGTTAGGGAACGGCAAGGCTGAGGGCACAGGTGAGGGTGCGGACACGTGCTAGGTTCGGGGCACGTGCAGACTCGCGGGTCAGTGTCCGAGTACGGATTAGGATGAAGGTACGGCGGAGGCTAAGGTGTGGGGCTGCCGGTGGGTTTCCGTTCCGGGCTAGGGTTAGGGTTAGGGAACGGCAAGGCTGAGGGCACAGGTGAGGTTGCGGACACGTGCTAGGGTCGGGGCACGTGCGAACGCGCGGGTCAGTGTCCGCGTACGGATTAGGATGAGGGTATGGCGGAGGCTAAGGTGTGGGGCTGCCGGTGGGTTTCCGTTCCGGGCTAGGGTTAGGGTTAGGGAACGGCAAGGCTGAGGGAACAGGTGAGGGTGCGGACACGTGCTAGGGTCGGGGCACGTGCGGACGCGCGGGTCAGTGTCCGCGTACGGATTAAGATGAGGGTACGGCGGAGGCTAAGGTGTGGGGCTGCCGGTGGGTTTCCGTTCCGGGCTAGGGTTAGGGTTAGGGAACGGCAAGGCTGAGGGCACAGGTGAGGGTGCGGACACGTGCTAGGGTCGGGGCACGTGCGGACGCGCGGGTCAGTGTCCGCGTACGGATTAGGATGAGGGTACGGCGGAGGCTAAGGTGTGGGGCTGCCGGTGGGTTTCCGTTCCGGGCTAGGGTTAGGGTTAGGGAACGGCAAGGCTGAGGGCACAGGTGAGGGTGCGGACACGTGCTAGGGTCGGGGCACGTGCGGAAGCGCGGGTCAGTGTCCGCGTACGGATTAGGATGAGGGTACGGCGGAGGCTAAGGTGTGGGGCTGCCGGTGGGTTTCCCTTCCGGGCTAGGGTTAGGGTTAGGGAACGGCAAGGCTGAGGGCACAGGGGAGGGTGCAGATACGTGCTAGGGTCGGGGCACGTGCGGACGCGCGGGTCAGTGTCCGCGTACGGATTAGGATGAGGGTACGGCGGAGGCTAAGGTGTGGGGCTGCCGGTGGGTTTCCGTTCCGGGCTAGGGTTAGGGTTAGGGAACGGCAACGCTGAGGGCACAGGTGAGGGTGCGGACACGTGCTAGGGTCGGGGCACGTGCGGACGCGCGGGTCAGTGTCCGCGTACGGATTAGGATGAGGGTACGGCGGAGGCTAAGGTGTGGGGCTGCCGGTGGGTTTCCAATCCGGGCTAGGGTTAGGGTTAGGGAACGGCAAGGCTGAGGGCACAGGTGAGGGTGCGGACACGTGCTAGGGTCGGGGCACGTGCGTACGTGCGGGTCAGTGTCCGCGTACAGATGAGGATGAGGGTACGGCGGAGGGTAAGGTGTGGGGCTGCCGGTGGGTTTCCGTTCCGGGCTAGGGTTAGGGTTAGGGAACGGCAAGGCTGAGGGCACAGGTGAGGGTGCGGACACGTGCTAGAGTCGGGGCACGTGCGGACGCGCGGGTCAGTGTCCGCGTACGGATGAGGATGAGGGTACGGCGGAGGCTAAGGTGTGGGTCTGCCGGTGGGTTTCCGTTCCGGGCTAGGGTTAGGGTTAGGGAACGGCAAGGCTGAGGGCACAGGTGAGGGTGCGGACACGTGCTAGGGTCGGGGCACGTGCGGACGCGCGGGTCAGTGTCCGCGTACGGATTAGGATGAGGGTACGGCGGAGGCTAAGGTGTGGGGCTGCCGGTGGGTTTCCGTTCCGGGCTAGGGTTAGGGTTAGGGAACGGCAAGGCTGAGGGCACAGGTGAGGGTGCGGACACGTGCTAGGGTCGGGGCACGTGCGGAAGCGCGGGTCAGTGTCCGCGTACGGATTAGGATCAGGGTACGTCGGAGGCTAAGGTGTGAGGCTGCCGGTTGGTTTCCGTTCCGGGCTCGGGTTAGGGTTAGGGAATTGCAAGGCTGAGGGCACAGGTGAGGGTGCGGACACGTGCTAGGGTCGGGGCACGTGCGGACGCGCGGGTCAGTGTCCGCGTACGGATTAGGATGAGGGTACGGCGGAGGCTAAGGTGTGGGGCTGCCCGTGGGTTTCCGTTCCGGGCTAGGGTTAGGGTTAGGGAACGGCAAGGCTGAGGGCACAGGTGAGGGTGTGGACATGTGCTAGGGTCGGGGCACGTGCGGACGCGCGGGTCAGTGTCCGCGTACCGATTAGGATGAGGGTACGGCGGAGGCTAAGGTGTGGGGCTGCCGGTGGGTTTCCCGTCCGGGCTAGGTTTAGGGTTAGGGAACGGCAAGGCTGAGGGCACAGGTGAGGGTGCGGACACGTGCTAGGGTCGGGGCACGTGCGGACGCGCGGGTCAGTGTCCGCGTACGGATTAGGATGAGGGTACGGCGGAGGCTAAGGTGTGGGGCTGCCGGTGGGTTTCCGTTCCGGGCTAGGGTTAGGGTTAGGGAACGGCAAGGCTGAGGGCACAGGTGAGGGTGTGGACACGTGCTAGGGTCGGGGCACGTGCGGACGCGCGGGTCAGTGTCCGCGTACGGATTAGGATGAGGGTACGGCGGAGGCTAAGGTGTGGGGCTGCCGGTGGGTTTCCGTTCCGGGCTAGGGTTAGGGTTAGGGAACGGCAAGGCTGAGGGCACAGGTGAGGGTGCGGACACGTGCTAGGGTCGGGGCACGTGCGGACGCGCGGGTCAGTGTCCGCGTACGGATTAGGATGAGGGTACGGCGGAGGCTAAGGTGTGGGGCTGCCGGTGGGTTTCCAATCCGGGCTAGGGTTAGGGTTAGGGAACGGCAAGGCTGAGGGCACAGGTGAGGGTGCGGACACGTGCTAGGGTCGGGGCACGTGCGTACGTGCGGGTCAGTGTCCGCGTACAGATGAGGATGAGGGTACGGCGGAGGGTAAGGTGTGGGGCTGCCGGTGGGTTTCCGTTCCGGGCTAGGGTTAGGGTTAGGGAACGGCAAGGCTGAGGGCACAGGTGAGGGTGCGGACACGTGCTAGAGTCGGGGCACGTGCGGACGCGCGGGTCAGTGTCCGCGTACGGATGAGGATGAGGGTACGGCGGAGGCTAAGGTGTGGGTCTGCCGGTGGGTTTCCGTTCCGGGCTAGGGTTAGGGTTAGGGAACGGCAAGGCTGAGGGCACAGGTGAGGGTGCGGACACGTGCTAGGGTCGGGGCACGTGCGGACGCGCGGGTCAGTGTCCGCGTATGGATTAGGATGAAGGTACGGCGGAGGCTAAGGTGTGGGGCTGCCGGTGGGTTTCCCTTCCGGGCTAGGGTTAGGGTTAGGGAACGGCAAGTCTGAGGGCACAGGTGAGGGTGCGGACACGTGCTAGGGTCGGGGCACGTGCGGACGCGCGGGTCAGTGTCCGCGTACGGATTAGGATGAGGGTACGGCGGAGGCTAAGGTGTGGGGCTGCCGGTGGGTTTCCGTTCCGGGCTAGGGTTAGGGTTAGGGAACGGCAAGGCTGAGGGCACAGGTGAGGGTGCGGACACGTGCTAGGGTCGGGGCACGTGCGGAAGCGCGGGTCAGTGTCCGCGTACGGATTAGGATCAGGGTACGTCGGAGGCTAAGGTGTGAGGCTGCCGGTGGGTTTCCGTTCCGGGCTCGGGTTAGGGTTAGGGAATTGCAAGGCTGAGGGCACAGGTGAGGGTGCGGACAAGTGCTAGGGTCGGGGCACGTGCGGACGCGCGGGTCAGTGTCCGCGTACGGATTAGGATGAGGGTACGGCGGAGGCTAAGGTGTGGGGCTGCCCGTGGGTTTCCGTTCCGGGCTAGGGTTAGGGTTAGGGAACGGCAAGGCTGAGGGCACAGGTGAGGGTGTGGACATGTGCTAGGGTCGGGGCACGTGCGGACGCGTGGGTCAGTGTCCGCGTACGGATTAGGATGAGGGTACGGCGGAGGCTAAGGTGTGGGGCTGCCGGTGGGTTTCCCGTCCGGGCTAGGTTTAGGGTTAGGGAACGGCAAGGCTGAGGGCACAGGTGAGGGTGCGGACACGTGCTAGGGTCGGGGCACGTGCGGACGCGCGGGTCAGTGTCCGCGTACGGATTAGGATGAGGGTACGGCGGAGGCTAAGGTGTGGGGCTGCCGGTGGGTTTCCGTTCCGGGCTAGGGTTAGGGTTAGGGAACGGCAAGGCTGAGGGCACAGGTGAGGGTGCGGACACGTGCTAGGGTCGGGGCATGTGCGGACGCGCGGGTCAGTGTCCGCGTACGGATTAGGATGAGGGTACGGCGGAGGCTAAGGTATGGGGCTGCCGGTGGGTTTCCGTTCCGGGCTAGGGTTAGGGTTAGGGAACGGCAAGGCTGAGGGCACAGGTGAGGGTGGGGACACGTGCTAGGGTCGGGGCACGTGCGGACGCGCGGGTCAGTGTCCGCGTACGGATTAGGATGAGGGTACGGCGGAGGCTAAGGTGTGGGGCTGCCGGTGGGTTTCCCTTCCGGGCTAGAGTTAGGGTTAGGGAACGGCAAGGCTGAGGGCACAGGTGAGGGTGCGGACACGTGCTAGGGTCGGGGCATGTGCGGACGCGCGGGTCAGTGTCCGCGTACGGATTAGGATGAGGGTACGGCGGAGGCTAAGGTGTGGGGCTGCCGGTGGGTTTCCGTTCCGGGCTAGGGTTAGGGTTAGGGAACGACAAGGCTGAGGGCACAGGTGAGGGTGCGGACACGTGCTAGATTCGGGGCACGTGCAGACTCGCGGGTCAGTGTCCGCGTACGGATTAGGATGAGGGTACGGCGGAGGCTAAGGTGTGGGGCTGCCGGTGGGTTTCCGTTCCGGGCTAGGGTTAGGGTTAGGGAACGGCAAGGCTGAGGGCACAGGTGAGGTTGCGGACACGTGCTAGGGTCGGGGCACGTGCGGACGCGCGGGTAAGTGTCTGCGTACGGATTAGGATGAGGGTACGGCGGAGGCTAAGGTGTGGGGCTGCCGGTGGGTTTCCGTTCCGGGCTAGGGTTAGGGTTAGGGAACGGCAAGGCTGAGGGAACAGGTGAGGGTGCGGACACGTGCTAGGGTCGGGGCACGTGCGGACGCGCGGGTCAGTGTCCGCGTACGGATTAAGATGAGGGTACGGCGGAGGCTAAGGTGTGGGGCTGCCGGTGGGTTTCCGTTCCGGGCTAGGGTTAGGGTTAGGGAACGGCAAGGCTGAGGGCACAGGTGAGGGTGCGGACACGTGCTAGGGTCGGGGCACGTGCGGACACGCGGGTCAGTGTCCGCGTACGGATTAGGATGAGGGTACGGCGGAGGCTAAGGTGTGGGGCTGCCGGTGGGTTTCCCTTCCGGGCTAGGGTTAGGGTTAGGGAACGGCAAGGCTGAGTGCACAGGTGAGGGTGCGGACACGTGCTAGGGTCCGGGCACGTGCGGACGCGCGGGTCAGTGTCCGCGTACGGATTAGGATGAGGGTACGGCGGAGGCTAAGGTGTGGGGCTGCCGGTGGGTTTCCGTTCCGGGCTAGGGTTAGGGTTAGGGAACGGCAAGGCTGAGGGCACAGGTGAGGGTGCGGACACGTGCTAGGGTCGGGGCACGTGCGGACGCGCGGGTCAGTGTCCGCGTACGGATTAGGATGAGGGTACGGCGGAGGCTAAGGTGTGGGGCTGCCGGTGGGTTTCCCGTCCGGGCTAGGGTTAGGGTTAGGGAACGGCAAGGCTGAGGGCACAGGTGAGGGTGCGGACACGTGCTAGGGTCGGGGCACGTGCGGACGCGCGGGTCATTGTCCGCGTACGGATTAGGATGAGGGTACGGCGGAGGCTAAGGTGTGGGGCTGCCGGTGGGTTTCCAATCCGGGCTAGGGTTAGGGTTAGGGAACGGCAAGGCTGAGGGCACAGGTGAGAGTGCGGACACGTGCTAGGGTCGGGGCACGTGCGTACGTGCGGGTCAGTGTCCGCGTACGGATGAGGATGAGGGTACGGCGGAGGTTAAGGTGTGGGGCTGCCGGTGGGTTTCCGTTCCGGGGTAGGGTTAGGGTTAGGGAACGGCAAGGCTGAGGGCACAGGAGAGGGTGCGGACACGTGCTAGGGTCGGGGCACGTGCGGACGCGCGGGTCAGTGTCCGCGTACGGATGAGGATGAGGGTACGGCGGAGGGTAAGGTGTGGGGCTGCCGGTGGGTTTCCGTTCCGGGCTAGGGTTAGGGTTAGGGAACGGCAAGGCTGAGGGCACAGGTGAGGGTGCGGACACGTGCTAGGGTCGGGGAACGTGCGGAGGCGCGGGTCAGTGTCCGCGTACGGATGAGGATGAGGGTACGGCGGAGGCTAAGGTGTGGGTCTGCCGGTGGGTTTCCGTTCCGGGCTAGGGTTAGGGTTAGGGAACGGCATGGCTGAGGGCACAGGTGAGGGTGCGGACACGTGCTAGGGTCGGGGCACGTGCGGACGCGCGGGTCAGTGTCCGCGTATGGATTAGGATGAAGGTACGGCGGAGGCTAAGGTGTGGGGCTGCCGGTGGGTTTCCGTTCCGGGCTAGGGTTAGGGTTAGGGAACGGCAAGGCTGAGGGCACAGGTGAGGGTGCGGACACGTGCTAGGGTCGGGGCACGTGCGGACGCGCGGGTCAGTGTCCGCGTACGGATTAGGATGAGGGTACGGCGGAGGCTAACGTGTGGGGCTGCCGGTGGGTTTCCGTTCCGGGCTAGGGTTAGGGTTAGGGAACGGCAAGGCTGAGGGCAGAGGTGAGGGTGCGGACACGTGCTAGGGTCGGGGCAGGTGCGGAAGCGCGGGTCAGTGTCCGCGTACGGATTAGGATCAGGGTACGTCGGAGGCTAAGGTGTGAGGCTGCCGGTGTGTTTCCGTTCCGGGCTAGGGTTAGGGTTAGGGAATTGCAAGGCTGAGGGCACAGGTGAGGGTGCGGACACGTGCTAGGGTCGGGGCACGTGCGGACGCGCGGGTCAGTGTCCGCGTACGGATTAGGATGAGGGTACGGCGGAGGCTAAGGTGTGGGGCTGCCCGTGGGTTTCCGTTCCGGGCTAGGGTTAGGGTTAGGGAACGGCAAGGCTGAGGGCACAGGTGAGGGTGTGGACATGTGCTAGGGTCGGGGCACGTGCGGACGCGTGGGTCAGTGTCCGCGTACGGATTAGGATGAGGGTACGGCGGAGGCTAAGGTGTGGGGCTGCCGGTGGGTTTCCCGTCCGGGCTAGGTTTAGGGTTAGGGAACGGCAAGGCTGAGGGCACAGGTGAGGGTGCGGACACGTGCTAGGGTCGGGGCACGTGCGGACGCGCGGGTCAGTGTCCGCGTACGGATTAGGATGAGGGTACGGCGGAGGCTAAGGTGTGGGGCTGCCGGTGGGTTTCCGTTCCGGGCTAGGGTTAGGGTTAGGGAACGGCAAGGCTGAGGGCACAGGTGAGGGTGCGGACACGTGCTAGGGTCGGGGCATGTGCGGACGCGCGGGTCAGTGTCCGCGTACGGATTAGGATGAGGGTACGGTGGAGGCTAAGGTGTGGGGCTGCCGGTGGGTTTCCGTTCCGGGCTAGGGTTAGGGTTAGGGAACGGCAAGGCTGAGGGCACAGGTGAGGGTGGGGACACGTGCTAGGGTCGGGGCACGTGCGGACGCGCGGGTCAGTGTCCGCGTACGGATTAGGATGAGGGTACGGCGGAGGCTAAGGTGTGGGGCTGCCGGTGGGTTTCCGTTCCGGGCTAGGGTTAGGGTTAGGGAACGACAAGGCTGAGGGCACAGGTGAGGGTGCGGTCACGTGCTAGGTTCGGGGCACGTGCGGACTCGCGGGTCAGTGTCCGCGTACGGATTAGGATGAGGGTACGGCTGAGGCTAAGGTGTGGGGCTGCTGGTGGGTTTCCGTTCCGGGCTAGGGTTAGGGTTAGGGAACGGCAAGGCTGAGGGCACAGGTGAGGGTGCGGACACGTGCTAGTGTCGGGGCACGTGCGGACGCGCGGGTCAGTGTCCGCGTACGGATTAGGATCAGGGTACGTCGGAGGCTAAGGTGTGAGGCTGCCGGTGGGTTTCCGTTCCGGGCTAGGGTTAGGGTTAGGGAATTGCAAGGCTAAGGGCACAGGTGAGGGTGCGGACACGTGCTAGGGTCGGGGCACGTGCGGACACGCGGGTCAGTGTCCGCGTACGGATTAGGATGAGGGTACGGCGGAGGCTAAGGTGTGGGGCTGCCGGTGGGTTTCCGTTCCGGGCTAGGGTTAGGGTTAGGGAACGGCAAGGCTGAGGGCACAGGTGAGGGTGCGGACACGTGCTAGGGTCGGGGCACGTGCGGACGCGCGGGTCAGTGTCCGCGTACGGATTAGGATGAGGGTACGGCGGAGGCTAAGGTGTGGGCCTGCCGGTGGGTTTCCCTTCTGGGCTAGGGTTAGGGTTAGGGAACGGCAAGGCTGAGGGCACAGGTGAGGGTGCGGACACGTGCTAGGGTCGGGGCACGTGAGGACGCGCGGGTCAGTGTCCGCGTACGGATTAGGATGAGGGTACGGCGGAGGCTAAGCTGTGGGGCTGCCGGTGGGTTTCCGTTCCGGGCTAGGGTTAGGGTTAGGGAACGGCAAGGCTGAGGGCACAGGTGAGGGTGCGGACACGTGCTAGGGTCGGGGCACGTGCGGACGCGCGGGTCAGTGTCCGCGTACGGATTAGGATGAGGGTACGGCGGAGGCTAAGGTGTGGGGCTCCCGGTGGGTTTCCGTTCCGGGCTAGGGTTAGGGTTAGGGAACGGCAAGGCTGAGGGCACAGGTGAGGGTGCGGACACGTGCTAGGTTCGTGGCAAGTGCGGAAGCGCGGGTCAGTGTCCGCGTACGGATTAGGATCAGGGTACGTCGGAGGCTAAGGTGTGAGGCTGCCGGTGGGTTTCCGTTCCGGGCTAGGGTTAGGGTTAGGG
The DNA here is from genome assembly GCF_949752795.1 of Hyperoodon ampullatus. Classification (NCBI taxonomy): domain Eukaryota; kingdom Metazoa; phylum Chordata; class Mammalia; order Artiodactyla; family Ziphiidae; genus Hyperoodon; species Hyperoodon ampullatus. The sequence goes on along the minus strand of NC_136932.1, from coordinate 328,482 downwards.
AATTGCAAGGCTAAGGGCACAGGTGAGGGTGCGGACACGTGCTAGGGTCGGGGCACGTGCGGACACGCGGGTCAGTGTCCGCGTACGGATTAGGATGAGGGTACGGCGGAGGCTAAGGTGTGGGGCTGCCGGTGGGTTTCCGTTCCGGGCTAGGGTTAGGGTTAGGGAACGGCAAGGCTGAGGGCACAGGTGAGGGTGCGGACACGTGCTAGGGTCGGGGCACGTGCGGACGCGCGGGTCAGTGTCCACGTACGGATTAGGATGAGGGTACGGCGGAGGCTAAGGTGTGGGGCTGCCGGTGGGTTTCCCTTCCGGGCTAGGGTTAGGGTTAGGGAACGGCAAGGCTGAGGGCACAGGTGAGGGTGCGGACACGTGCTAGGGTCGGGGCACGTGAGGACGCGCGGGTCAGTGTCCGCGTACGGATTAGGATGAGGGTACGGCGGAGGCTAAGCTGTGGGGCTGCCGGTGGGTTTCCGTTCCGGGCTAGGGTTAGGGTTAGGGAACGGCAAGGCTGAGGGCACAGGTGAGGGTGCGGACACGTGCTAGGGTCGGGGCACGTGCGGACGCGCGGGTCAGTGTCCGCGTACGGATTAGGATGAGGGTACGGCGGAGGCTAAGGTGTGGGGCTGCCGGTGGGTTTCCGTTCCGGGCTAGGGTTAGGGTTAGGGAACGGCAAGGCTGAGGGCACAGGTGAGGGGGCGGACACGTGCTAGGGTCGGGGCACGTGCGGACGCGCGGGTCAGTGTCCGCGTACGGATTAGGATGAGGGTACGGCGGGGGCTAAGGTGTGGGGCTGCCGGTGGGTTTCCGTTCCGGGCTAGGGTTAGGGTTAGGGAACGGCAAGGCTGAGGGCACAGGTCAGGGTGCGGACACGTGCTAGGGTCGGGGCACGTGCGGATGTGCGGGTCAGTGTCCGCGTACGGATTAGGATGAGGGTACGGCGGAGGCTAAGGTGTGGGGCTTCCGGTGGGTTTCCGTTCCGGGCTAGGGTTAGGGTTAGGGAACGGCAAGGCTGAGGGCACAGGTGAGGGTGCGGACACGTGCTAGGGTCGGGGCACGTGCGGACGCGCGGGACAGTGTCCGCGTACAGATTAGGATGAGGGTACGGCGGAGGCTAAGGTGTGGGGCTGCCGGTGGGTTTCCGTTCCGGGCTAGGGTTAGGGTTAGGGAACGGCAAGGCTGAGGGCACAGGTGAGGGTGCGGACACGTGCTAGGGTCGGGGCACGTGCGGACGCGCGGGTCAGTGTCCGCGTACGGATTAGGATGAGGGTACGGCGGAGGCTAAGGTGTGGGGCTGCCGGTGGGTTTCCTTTCCGGGCTAGGGTTAGGGTTAGGGAACGGCAAGGCTGAGGGCACAGGTGAGGGTGCGGACACGTGCTAGGGTCGGGGCACGTGCGGACGCGCGGGTCAGTGTCCGCATACGGATTAGGATGAGCGTAAGGCGGAGGCTAAGGTGTGGGGCTGCCGGTGGGTTTCCGTTCCGGGCTAGGGTTAGGGTTAGGGAACGGCAAGGCTGAGGGCACAGGTGAGGGTGCGGACACGTGCTAGGGTCGGGGCACGTGCGGACGCGCGTGTCAGTGTCCGCGTACGGATTAGGATGAGGGTACGGCGGAGGTTAAGGTGTGGGGCTGCCGGTGGGTTTCCCTTCCGTGCTAGGGTTAGGGTTAGGGAACGGCAAGGCTGAGGGCACTGGTGAGGGTGCGGACACGTGCTAGGGTCGCGGCACGTGTGGACGCGCGGGTCAGTGTCCGCGTACGGATGAGGATGAGGGTACGGCGGAGGCTAAGGTGTGGGGCTGCCGGTGGGTTTCCGTTCCGGGCTAGGGTTAGGGTTAGGGAACGGCAAGGCTGAGGGCACAGGTGAGGGTGCGGACACGTGCTAGGGTCGGGGCACGTGCGGACGCGCGGGTCAGTGTCCGCGTACGGATTAGGATGAGGGTACGGCGGAGGCTAAGGTGTGGGGCTGCCGGTGGGTTTCCGTTCCGGGCTAGGGTTAGGGTTAGGGAACGGCAAGGCTGAGGGCACAGGTCAAGGTGCGGACACGTGCTAGGGTCGGGGCACGTGCGGACGCGCGGGTCAGTGTCCGCGTACAGATTAGGATGAGGGTACGGCGGAGGCTAAGGTGTGGGGCTGCCGGTGGGTTTCCGTTCCGGGCTAGGGTTAGGGTTAGGGAACGGCAAGGCTGAGGGCACAGGTGAGGGTGCGGACACGTGCTAGGGTCGGTGCACGTGCGGACGCGCGGGTCAGTGTCCGCGTACGGATTAGGATGAGGGTACGGCGGGGGCTAAGGTGTGGGGCTGCCAGTGGGTTTCCCTTCCGGGCTAGGGTTAGGGTTAGGGAACGGCAAGGCTGAGGGCACAGGTGAGGGTGCGGACACGTGCTAGGGTCGGGGCACGTGCGGACGCGCGGGTCAGTGTCCGCGTACGGATTAGGATGAGGGTACGGCGGGGGCTAAGGTGTGGGGCTGCCGGTGGGTTTCCGTTCCGGGCTAGGGTTAGGGTTAGGGAACGGCAAGGCTGAGGGCACAGGTGAGGGTGCGGACACGTGCTAGGGTCGGGGCACGTGCGGACGTGCGGGTCAGTGTCCGCGTACGGATCAGGATGAGCGTACGGCGGAGGCTAAGGTGTGGGGCTGCCGGTGGGTTTCCGTTCCGGGCTAGGGTTAGGGTTAGGGAACGGCAAGGCTGACGGCACAGGTGAGGGGTCGGACACGTGCTAGGGTCGGGGCACGTGCGGATGCGCGGGTCAGTGTCCGCGTACGGATAAGGATGAGGGTACGGCTGGGGCTAAGGTGTGGGGCTGCCAGTGGGTTTCCCTTCCGGGCTAGGGTTAGGGTTAGGGAACGGCAAGGCTGAGGGCACAGGTGAGGGTGCGGACACGTGCTAGGGTCAGGGCACGTGCGGACGCGCGGGTCAGTGTCCGCGTACGGATTAGGATGAGGGTACGGCGGAGGCTACGGTGTGGGGCTGCCGGGGGGTTTCCGTTCCGGGCTAGGGTTAGGGTTAGGGAACGGTAAGGCTGAGGGCACAGGCGATGGTGCGGACACGTGCTAGGGTCGGGGCACGTGCGGACGCGCGGGTCAGTGTCCGCATACGGATTAGGATGAGGGTACGGCGGAGGCTAAGGTGTGGGGCTGCCGGTGGGTTTCCGTTCTGGGCTAGGGCTAGGGTTAGGGAACGGCAAGGCTGAGGGCACAGGTGAGGGTGCGGACACGTGCTAGGGTCGGGGCACGTGCGGACGCGCGGGTCAGTGTCCGAGTACGGATTAGGATGAGGGTACGGTGGAGGCTAAGGTGTGGGGCTGCCAGTGGGTTTCCGTTCCGGGCTAGGGTTAGGGTTAGGGAACGGCAAGGCTGAGGGCACAGGAGAGGGTGCGGACACGTGCTAGGGTCGGGGCACGTGCGGACGCGCGTGTCAGTGTCCGCGTACGGATGAGGATGAGGGTACGGCGGAGGCTAAGGTGTGGGGCTGCCGGTGGGTTTCCGTTCCGGGCTAGGGTTAGGGTTAGGGAACGGCAAGGCTGAGGGCACAGGTGAGGGTGCGGACACGTGCTAGGGTCGGGGCACGTGCGGACGCGCGGGTCAGTGTCCGCGTACGGATTAGGATGAGGGTACGTCAGAGGCTAAGGTGTGAGGCTGCCGGTGGGTTTCCGTTCCCGGCTAGGGTTAGGGTTAGGGAACGGCAAGGCTGAGGGCACAGGTGAGGGTGCGGACACGTGCTAGGGTCGGGGCACGTGCGGACACGCGGGTCAGTGTCCGCGTACGGATTAGGATGAGGGTACGGCGGAGGCTAAGGTGTGGGGCTGCCGGTGGGTTTCCGTTCCGGTCTAGGTTTAGGGTTAGGGAACGGCAAGGCTGAGGGCACAGGTGAGGGTGCGGACACGTGCTAGGGTCGGGGCACGTGCGGACGCGCGGGTCAGTGTCCGCGTACGGAGTAGGATGAGGGTACGGCGGAGGGTAAGGTGTGGGGCTGCCGGTGGGTTTCCGTTCCGGTCTAGGGTTAGGGTTAGGGAACGGCAAGGCTGAGGGCACAGGAGAGGGTGCGGACACGTGCTAGGGTCGGGGCACGTGCGGACGCGCGGGTCAGTGTCCGCGTATGGATGAGGATGAGGGAACGGCGGAGGGTAAGGTGTGGGGCTGCCGGTGGGTTTCCGTTCCGGGCTAGGGTTAGGGTTAGGGAACGGCAAGGCTGAGGGCACAGGTGAGGGTGCGGACACGTGCTAGTGTCGGGGCACGTGTGGACGCGAGGGTCAGTGTCCGCGTACGGATGAGGATGAGGGTACAGCGGAGGCTAAGGTGTGGGGCTGCCGGTGGGTTTCCGTTCCGGGCTATGGTTAGGGTTAGGGAATGGCAAGGCTGAGGGCACAGGTGAGGGTGCGGACACGTGCTAGGGTCGGGGCACGTGCGGACGCGTGGGTCAGTGTCCGCGTACGGATTAGGATGAAGGTACGGCGGAGGCTAAGGTGTGGGGCTGCCGGTGGGTTTCCGTTCCGGGCTAGGGTTAGGGTTAGGGAACGGCAAGGCTGAGGGCACAGGTGAGGGTGCGGACACGTGCTAGGGTCGGGGCACATGCGGACGCGTGGGTCAGTGTCCGCGTACGGATTAGGATGAGGGTACGGCGGAGGCTAAGGTGTGGGGCTGCCGGTGGGTTTCCGTTCCGGGCTAGGGTTAGGGTTAGGGAACGGCAAGGCTGAGGGCACAGGTGAGGGTGCGGACACGTGCTAAGGTCGGGGCACGTGCGGAAGCGCGGGTCAGTGTCCGCGTACGGATTAGGATCAGGGTACGTCGGAAGCTAAGGTGTGAGGCTGCCGGTGGGTTTCCGTTCCGGGCTAGGGTTAGGGTTAGGGAATTGCAAGGCTGAGGGCACAGGTGAGGGTGCGGACACGTGCTAGGGTCGGGGTACGTGCGGACGCGCGGGTCAGTGTCCGCGTACGGATTAGGATGAGGGTACGGCGGAGGCTAAGGTGTGGGGCTGCCCGTGGGTTTCCGTTCCGGGTTAGGGTTAGGGTTAGGGAACGGCAAGGCTGAGGGCACAGGTGAGGGTGCGGACACGTGCTAGAGTCGGGGCACGTGCGGACGCGCGGGTCAGTGTCCGCGTACGGATTAGGATGAGGGTACGGCGGAGGCTAAGGTGTGGGGCTGCCGGTGGGTTTCCGTTCCGGGCTAGGGTTAGGGTTAGGGAACGGCAAGGCTGAGGGCACAGGTGAGGGTGCGGACACGTGCTAGGGTCGGGGCACGTGCGGACGCGCGGGTCAGTGTCCGCGTACGGATTAGGATGAGGGTACGTCAGAGGCTAAGGTGTGAGGCTGCCGGTTGGTTTCCGTTCCGGGCTACGGTTAGGGTTAGGGAACGGCAAGGCTGAGGGCACAGGTGAGGGTGCGGACACGTGCTAGGGTCGGGGCACGTGCGGACGCGTGGGTCAGTGTCCGCGTACGGATTAGGATGAGGGTACGGCGGAGGCTAAGGTGTGGGGCTGCCGGTGGGTTTCCGATCCGGGCTAGGTTTAGGGTCAGGGAACGGCAAGGCTGAGGGCACAGGTGAGGGTGCGGACACGTGCTAGGGTCGGGGCACGTGCGGACGCGCGGGTCAGTGTCCGCGTACGGATTAGGATCAGGGTACGTCGGAAGCTAAGGTGTGAGGCTGCCGGTGGGTTTCCGTTCCGGGCTAGGGTTAGGGTTAGGGAATTGCAGGGCTGAGGGCACAGGTGAGGGTGCGGACACGTGCTAGGGTCGGGGCACGTGTGGACGCGAGGGTCAGTGTCCGCGTACGGATGAGGATGAGGGTACAGCGGAGGCTAAGGTGTGGGGCTGCCGGTGGGTTTCCGTTCCGGGCTATGGTTAGGGTTAGGGAATGGCAAGGCTGAGGGCACAGGTGAGGGTGCGGACACGTGCTAGGGTCGGGGCACGTGCGGACGCGTGGGTCAGTGTCCGCGTACGGATTAGGATGAAGGTACGGCGGAGGCTAAGGTGTGGGGCTGCCGGTGGGTTTCCGTTCCGGGCTAGGGTTAGGGTTAGGGAACGGCAAGGCTGAGGGCACAGGTGAGGGTGCGGACACGTGCTAGGGTCGGGGCACATGCGGACGCGTGGGTCAGTGTCCGCGTACGGATTAGGATGAGGGTACGGCGGAGGCTAAGGTGTGGGGCTGCCGGGGGGTTTCCGTTCCGGGCTAGGGTTAGGGTTAGGGAACGGCAAGGCTGAGGGCACAGGTGAGGGTGCGGACACGTGCTAAGGTCGGGGCACGTGCGGAAGCGCGGGTCAGTGTCCGCGTACGGATTAGGATCAGGGTACGTCGGAAGCTAAGGTGTGAGGCTGCCGGTGGGTTTCCGTTCCGGGCTAGGGTTAGGGTTAGGGAATTGCAAGGCTGAGGGCACAGGTGAGGGTGCGGACACGTGCTAGGGTCGGGGTACGTGCGGACGCGCGGGTCAGTGTCCGCGTACGGATTAGGATGAGGGTACGGCGGAGGCTAAGGTGTGGGGCTGCCCGTGGGTTTCCGTTCCGGGTTAGGGTTAGGGTTAGGGAACGGCAAGGCTGAGGGCACAGGTGAGGGTGCGGACACGTGCTAGAGTCGGGGCACGTGCGGACGCGCGGGTCAGTGTCCGCGTACGGATTAGGATGAGGGTACGGCGGAGGCTAAGGTGTGGGGCTGCCGGTGGGTTTCCGTTCCGGGCTAGGGTTAGGGTTAGGGAACGGCAAGGCTGAGGGCACAGGTGAGGGTGCGGACACGTGCTAGGGTCGGGGCACGTGCGGACGCGCGGGTCAGTGTCCGCGTACGGATTAGGATGAGGGTACGTCAGAGGCTAAGGTGTGAGGCTGCCGGTTGGTTTCCGTTCCGGGCTAGGGTTAGGGTTAGGGAACGGCAAGGCTGAGGGCACAGGTGAGGGTGCGGACACGTGCTAGGGTCGGGGCACGTGCGGACGCGTGGGTCAGTGTCCGCGTACGGATTAGGATGAGGGTACGGCGGAGGCTAAGGTGTGGGGCTGCCGGTGGGTTTCCGATCCGGGCTAGGTTTAGGGTCAGGGAACGGCAAGGCTGAGGGCACAGGTGAGGGTGCGGACACGTGCTAGGGTCGGGGCACGTGCGGACGCGCGGGTCAGTGTCCGCGTACGGATTAGGATGAGGGTACGGCGGAGGGTAAGGTGTGGGGCTGCCGGTGGGTTTCCGATCCGGTCTAGGGTTAGGGTTAGGGAACGGCAAGGCTGAGGGCACAGGAGAGGGTGCGGACACGTGCTAGGGTCGGGGCACGTGCGGACGCGCGGGTCAGTGTCCGCGTACGGATTAGGATGAAGGTACGGCGGAGGCTAAGGTGTGGGGCTGCCGGTGGGTTTCCGTTCCGGGCTAGGGTTAGGGTTAGGAAACGGCAAGGCTGAGGGCACAGGTGAGGGTGCGGACACGTGCTAGGGTCGGGGCACGTGCGGACGCGCGGGTCAGTGTCCGCGTACGGATTAGGATGAGGGTACGGCAGAGGCTAAGGTGTGGGGCTGCCGGTGGGTTTCCGTTCCGGGCTAGGGTTAGGGTTAGGGTACGGCAAGGCTGAGGGCACAGGTGAGGGTGCGGACACGTGCTAGGGTCGGGGCACGTGCGGAAGCGCGGGTCAGTGTCCGCGTACGGATTAGGATCAGGGTACGTCGGAGGCTAAGGTGTGAGGCTGCCGGTGGGTTTCCGTTCCGGGCTAGGGTTAGGGTTAGGGAATTGCAAGGCTGAGGGCACAGGTGAGGGTGCGGACACGTGCTAGGGTCGGGGCACGTGCGGACGCGCGGGTCAGTGTCCGCGTACGGATTAGGATGAGGGTACGGCGGAGGCTAAGGTGTGGGGATGCCCGTGGGTTTCCGTTCCGGGCTAGGGTTAGGGTTAGGTAACGGCAAGGCTGAGGGCACAGGTGATGGTGCGGACACGTGCTAGGGTCGGGGCACGTGCGGACGCGCGGGTCAGTGTCCGCGTACGGATTAGGATGAGGGTACGGCGGAGGCTAAGGTGTGGGGCTGCCGGTGGGTTTCCCGTCCGGGCTAGGTTTAGGGTTAGGGAACGGCAAGGCTGAGGGCACAGGTGAGGGTGCGGACACGTGCTAGGGTCGGGGCACGTGCGGACGCGCGGGTCAGTGTCCGCGTACGGATTAGGATGAGGGTACGGCGGAGGCTAAGGTGTGGGGCTGCCGGTGGGTTTCCGTTCCGGGCTAGGGTTAGGGTTAGGGAACGACAAGGCTGAGGGCACAGGTGAGGGTGCGGACACGTGCTAGGGTCGGGGCACGTGCGGACGCGCGGGTCAGTGTCCGCGTACGGATTAGGATGAGGGTACGGCGGAGGCTAAGGTGTGGGGCTGCCGGTGGGTTTCCGTTCCGGGCTAGGGTTAGGGTTAGGGAACGGCAAGGCTGAGGGCACAGGTGAGGGTGCGGACACGTGCTAGGGTCGGGGCACGTGCGGACGCGCGGGTCAGTGTCCGCGTACGGATTAGGATGAGGGTACGGTGGAGGCTAAGGTGTGGGGCTGCCGGTGGGTTTCCGTTCCGGGCTAGGGTTAGGGTTAGGGAACGGCAAGGCTGAGGGCACAGGTGAGGGTGCGGACACGTGCTAGGGTCGGGGCACGTGCGGACACGCGGGTCAGTGTCCGCGTACGGATTAGGATGAGGGTACGGCGGAGGCTAAGGTGTGGGGCTGCCAGTGGCTTTCCCTTCCGGGCTAGGGTTAGGGTTAGGGAACGGCAAGGCTGAGGGCACAGGTGAGGGTGCGGACACGTGCTAGGGTCGGGGCACGTGCGGACGCGTGGGTCAGTGTCCGCGTACGGATTAGGATGAGGGTACGGTGGAGGCTAAGGTGTGGGGCTGCCGGTGGGTTTCCGTTCCGGGCTAGGGTTAGGGTTAGGGAACGGCAAGGCTGAGGGCACAGGTGAGGGTGCGGACACGTGCTAGGGTCGTGGCACGTGCGGACGCGCGGGTCAGTGTCCGCGTACGGATTAGGATGAGGGTACGGCGGAGGCTAAGGTGTGGGGCTGCCGGTGGGTTTCCGTTCCGGGCTAGGGTTAGGGTTAGGGAACGGCAAGGCTGAGGGCACAGGTGAGGGTGCGGAGACGTGCTAGGGTCGGGGCAAGTGCGGAAGCGCGGGTCAGTGTCCGCGTACGGATTAGGATCAGGGTACGTCGGAGGCTAAGGTGTAAGGCTGCCGGTGGGTTTCCGTTCCAGGCTAGGGTTAGGGTTAGGGAATTGCAAGGCTAAGGGCACAGGTGAGGGTGCGGACACGTGCTAGGGTTGGGGCACGTGCGGACGCGTGGGTCAGTGTCCGCGTACGGATTAGGATGAGGGTACGGCGGAGGCTAAGGTGTGGGGCTGCCGGTGGGTTTCCGTTCCGGGCTAGGGTTAGGGATAGGGAACGGCAAGGCTGAGGGCACAGGTGAGGGTGCGGACACGTGCTAGGGTCGGGGCACGTGCGGACGCGCGGGTCAGTGTCCGCGTACGGATTAGGATGAGGGTACGGCGGAGGCTAAGGTGTGGGGCTGCCGGTGGGTTTCCGTTCCGGGCTAGGGTTAGGGTTAGGGAACGGCAAGGCTGAGGGCACAGGTGAGGGTGCGGACACGTGCTAGGGTCGGGGCACGTGCGGACGCGCGGGTCAGTGTCCGCGTACGGATTAGGATGAGGGTACGGCGGAGGCTAAGGTGTGGGGCTGCCGGTGGGTTTCCGTTCCGGGCTAGGGTTAGGGTTAGGGAACGGCAAGGCTGAGGGCACAGGTGAGGGTGCGGACACGTGCTAGGGTCGGGGCACGTGCGGACGCGCAGGTCAGTGTCCGCGTACGGATTAGGATGAGCGTACGGCGGAGGCTAAGGTGTGGGGCTGCCGGTGGGTTTCCCGTCCGGGCTAGGTTTAGGGTTAGGGAACGGCAAGGCTGAGGGCACAGGTGAGGGTGCGGACACGTGCTAGGGTCGGGGCACTTGCGGACACGTGGGTCAGTGTCCGCGTACGGATTAGGATGAGGGTACGGCGGAGGCTAAGGTGTGGGTCTGCCGGTGGGTTTCCGTTCCGGGCTAGGGTTAGGGTTAGGGAACGGCAAGGCTGAGGGCACAGGTGAGGGTGCGGACACGTGCTAGGGTCGGGGCACGTGCGGACGCGCGGGTCAGTGTCCGCGTACGGATTAGGATGAGGGTACGGTGGAGGCTAAGGTGTGGGGCTGCCGGTGGGTTTCCCTTCCGGGCTAGGGTTAGGGTTAGGGAACGGCAAGGCTGAGGGCACAGGTGAGGGTGCGGACACGTGCTAGGGTCGGGGCACGTGCGGACGCGCGGGTCAGTGTCCGCGTACGGATTAGGATGAGGGTACGGCGGAGGCTAAGGTGTGGGGCTGCCGGTGGGTTTCCGTTCCGGGCTAGGGTTAGGGTTAGGGAACGGCAAGGCTGAGGGCACAGGTGAGGGTGCGGACACGTGCTAGGGTCGGGGCACGTGCGGACGCGCGGGTCAGTGTCCGCGTACGGATTAGGATGAGGGTACGGCGGAGGCTAAGGTGTGGGGCTGCCGGTGGGTTTCTGTTCCGCGCTAGGGTTAGGGTTAGGGAACGGCAAGGCTGAGGGCACAGGTGAGGGTGCGGACACGTGCTAGGGTCGGGGCACGTGCGGACGCGCGGGTCAGTGTCCGCGTACGGATTAGGATGAGGGTACGGCGGAGGCTAAGGTGTGGGGCTGCCGGTGGGTTTCCGTTCCGGGCTAGGGTTAGGGTTAGGGAACGGCAAGGCTGAGGGCACAGGTGAGGGTGCGGACACGTGCTAGGGTCGGGGCACGTGCGGACGCGCGGGTCAGTGTCCGCGTACGGATTAGGATGAGGGTACGGCGGAGGCTAAGGTGTGGGGCTGCCGGTGGGTTTCCCTTCCGGGCTAGGGTTAGGGTTAGGGAACGGCAAGGCTGAGGGCACAGGTGAGGGTGCGGACACGTGCTAGGTTCGGGGCACGTGCAGGCTCGCGGGTCAGTGTCCGCGTACGGATTAGGATGAAGGTACGGCGGAGGCTAAGGTGTGGGGCTGCCGGTGGGTTTCCGTTCCGGGCTAGGGTTAGGGTTAGGGAACGGCAAGGCTGAGGGCACAGGTGAGGTTGCGGACACGTGCTAGGGTCGGGGCACGTGCGAACGCGCGGGTCAGTGTCCGCGTACGGATTAGGATGAGGGTATGGCGGAGGCTAAGGTGTGGGGCTGCCGGTGGGTTTCCGTTCCGGGCTAGGGTTAGGGTTAGGGAACGGCAAGGCTGAGGGAACAGGTGAGGGTGCGGACACGTGCTAGGGTCGGGGCACGTGCGGACGCGCGGGTCAGTGTCCGCGTACGGATTAAGATGAGGGTACGGCGGAGGCTAAGGTGTGGGGCTGCCGGTGGGTTTCCGTTCCGGGCTAGGGTTAGGGTTAGGGAACGGCAAGGCTGAGGGCACAGGTGAGGGTGCGGACACGTGCTAGGGTCGGGGCATGTGCGGACGCGCGGGTCAGTGTCCGCGTACGGATTAGGATGAGGGTACGGCGGAGGCTAAGGTGTGGGGCTGCCGGTGGGTTTCCGTTCCGGGCTAGGGTTAGGGTTAGGGAACGGCAAGGCTGAGGGCACAGGTGAGGGTGCGGACACGTGCTAGGGTCGGGGCACGTGCGGAAGCGCGGGTCAGTGTCCGCGTACGGATTAGGATGAGGGTACGGCGGAGGCTAAGGTGTGGGGCTGCCGGTGGGTTTCCCTTCCGGGCTAGGGTTAGGGTTAGGGAACGGCAAGGCTGAGGGCACAGGGGAGGGTGCAGATACGTGCTAGGGTCGGGGCACGTGCGGACGCGCGGGTCAGTGTCCGCGTACGGATTAGGATGAGGGTACGGCGGAGGCTAAGGTGTGGGGCTGCCGGTGGGTTTCCCTTCCGGGCTAGGGTTAGGGTTAGGGAACGGCAAGGCTGAGGGCACAGGTGAGGGTGCGGACACGTGCTAGGTTCGGGGCACGTGCAGGCTCGCGGGTCAGTGTCCGCGTACGGATTAGGATGAAGGTACGGCGGAGGCTAAGGTGTGGGGCTGCCGGTGGGTTTCCGTTCCGGGCTAGGGTTAGGGTTAGGGAACGGCAAGGCTGAGGGCACAGGTGAGGTTGCGGACACGTGCTAGGGTCGGGGCACGTGCGAACGCGCGGGTCAGTGTCCGCGTACGGATTAGGATGAGGGTATGGCGGAGGCTAAGGTGTGGGGCTGCCGGTGGGTTTCCGTTCCGGGCTAGGGTTAGGGTTAGGGAACGGCAAGGCTGAGGGAACAGGTGAGGGTGCGGACACGTGCTAGGGTCGGGGCACGTGCGGACGCGCGGGTCAGTGTCCGCGTACGGATTAAGATGAGGGTACGGCGGAGGCTAAGGTGTGGGGCTGCCGGTGGGTTTCCGTTCCGGGCTAGGGTTAGGGTTAGGGAACGGCAAGGCTGAGGGCACAGGTGAGGGTGCGGACACGTGCTAGGGTCGGGGCATGTGCGGACGCGCGGGTCAGTGTCCGCGTACGGATTAGGATGAGGGTACGGCGGAGGCTAAGGTGTGGGGCTGCCGGTGGGTTTCCGTTCCGGGCTAGGGTTAGGGTTAGGGAACGGCAAGGCTGAGGGCACAGGTGAGGGTGCGGACACGTGCTAGGGTCGGGGCACGTGCGGAAGCGCGGGTCAGTGTCCGCGTACGGATTAGGATGAGGGTACGGCGGAGGCTAAGGTGTGGGGCTGCCGGTGGGTTTCCCTTCCGGGCTAGGGTTAGGGTTAGGGAACGGCAAGGCTGAGGGCACAGGGGAGGGTGCAGATACGTGCTAGGGTCGGGGCACGTGCGGACGCGCGGGTCAGTGTCCGCGTACGGATTAGGATGAGGGTACGGCGGAGGCTAAGGTGTGGGGCTGCCGGTGGGTTTCCGTTCCGGGCTAGGGTTAAGGTTAGGGAACGGCAAGGCTGAGGGCACAGGTGAGGGTGCGGACACGTGCTAGGGTCGGGGCACGTGCGGACGCGCGGGTCATTGTCCGCGTACGGATTAGGATGAGGGTACGGCGGAGGCTAAGGTGTGGGGCTGCCGGTGGGTTTCCAATCCGGGCTAGGGTTAGGGTTAGGGAACGGCAAGGCTGAGGGCACAGGTGAGGGTGCGGACACGTGCTAGGGTCGGGGCACGTGCGTATGTGCGGGTCAGTGTCCGCGTACAGATGAGGATGAGGGTACGGCGGAGGGTAAGGTGTGGGGCTGCCGGTGGGATTCCGTTCCGGGCTAGGGTTAGGGTTAGGGAACGGCAAGGCTGAGGGCACAGGTGAGGGTGCGGACACGTGCTAGGGTCGGGGCACGTGCGGACGCGCGGGTCAGTGTCCGCGTACGGATGAGGATGAGGGTACGGCGGAGGCTAAGGTGTGGGTCTGCCGGTGGGTTTCCGTTCCGGGCTAGGGTTAGGGTTAGGGAACGGCAAGGCTGAGGGCACAGGTGAGGGTGCGGACACGTGCTAGGGTCGGTGCACGTGCGGACGCGCGGGTCAGTGTCCGCGTACGGATTAGGATGAGGGTACGGCGGGGGCTAAGGTGTGGGGCTGCCAGTGGGTTTCCCTTCCGGGCTAGGGTTAGGGTTAGGGAACGGCAAGGCTGAGGGCACAGGTGAGGGTGCGGACACGTGCTAGGGTCGGGGCACGTGCGGACGCGCGGGTCAGTGTCCGCGTACGGATTAGGATGAGGGTACGGCGGGGGCTAAGGTGTGGGGCTGCCGGTGGGTTTCCGTTCCGGGCTAGGGTTAGGGTTAGGGAACGGCAAGGCTGAGGGCACAGGTGAGGGGGCGGACACGTGCTAGGGTCGGGGCACGTGCGGATGCGCGGGTCAGTGTCCGCGTACGGATAAGGATGAGGTTACGGCGGGGGCTAAGGTGTGGGGCTGCCAGTGGGTTTCCCTTCCGGGGTAGGGTTAGGGGTAGGGAACGGCAAGGATGAGGGCACAGGTGAGGGTGCGGACACGTGCTAGGGTCAGGGCACGTGCGGACGCGCGGGTCAGTGTCCGCGTACGGATTAGGATGAGGGTACGGCGGAGGCTAAGGTGTGGGGCTGCCGGTGGGTTTCCGTTCCGGGCTAGGGTTAGGGTTAGGGAACGGCAAGGCTGAGGGCACAGGCGATGTTGCGGACACGTGCTAGGGTCGGGGCACGTGCGGACGCGCGGGTCAGTGTCCGCGTACGGATTAGGATGAGGGTACGGCGGAGGCTAAGGTGTGGGGCTGCCGGTGGGTTTCCGTTCTGGGCTAGGGCTAGGGTTAGGGAACGGCAAGGCTGAGGGCACAGGTGAGGGTGCGGACACGTGCTAGGGTCGGGGCACGTGCGGACGCGCGGGTCAGTGTCCGAGTACGGATTAGGATGAGGGTACGGTGGAGGCTAAGGTGTGGGGCTGCCAGTGGGTTTCCGTTCCGGGCTAGGGTTAGGGTTAGGGAACGGCAAGGCTGAGGGCACAGGAGAGGGTGCGGACACGTGCTAGGGTCGGGGCACGTGCGGACGCGCGGGTCAGTGTCCGCGTACGGATGAGGATGAGGGTACGGCGGAGGCTAAGGTGTGGGGCTGCCGGTGGGTTTCCGTTCCGGGCTAGGGTTAGGGTTAGGGAACGGCAAGGCTGAGGGCACAGGTGAGGGTGCGGACACGTGCTAGGGTCGGGGCACGTGCGGACGCGCGGGTCAGTGTCCGCGTACGGATTAGGATGAGGGTACGTCAGAGGCTAAGGTGTGAGGCTGCCGGTGGGTTTCCGTTCCCGGCTAGGGTTAGGGTTAGGGAACGGCAAGGCTGAGGGCACAGGTGAGGGTGCGGACACGTGCTAGGGTCGGGGCACGTGCGGACACGCGGGTCAGTGTCCGTGTACGGATTAGGATGAGGGTACGGCGGAGGCTAAGGTGTGGGGCTGCCGGTGGGTTTCCGTTCCGGGCTAGGGTTAGGGTTAGGGAACGGCAAGGCTGAGGGCACAGGTGAGGGTGCGGACACGTGCTAGGGTCGGGGCACGTGCGGACGCGCGGGTCAGTGTCCGCGTACGGATTAGGATGAGGGTACGGCGGAGGCTAAGGTGTGGGGCTGCCGGTGGGTTTCTGTTCCGCGCTAGGGTTAGGGTTAGGGAACGGCAAGGCTGAGGGCACAGGTGAGGGTGCGGACACGTGCTAGGGTCGGGGCACGTGCGGACGCGCGGGTCAGTGTCCGCGTACGGATTAGGATGAGGGTACGGCGGAGGCTAAGGTGTGGGGCTGCCGGTGGGTTTCCGTTCCGGGCTAGGCTTAGGGTTAGGGAACGGCAAGGCTGAGGGCACAGGTGAGGGTGCGGACACGTGCTAGGGTCGGGGCACGTGCGGACGCGCGGGTCAGTGTCCGCGTACGGATTAGGATGAGGGTACGGCGGAGGCTAAGGTGTGGGGCTGCCGGTGGGTTTCCGTTCCGGGCTAGGGTTAGGGTTAGGGAACGGCAAGGCTGAGGGCACAGGTGAGGGTGCGGACACGTGCTAGGGTCGGGGCACGTGCGGACGCGCGGGTCAGTGTCCGCGTACGGATTAGGATGAGGGTACGGCGGAGGCTAAGGTGTGGGGCTGCCGGTGGGTTTCCCTTCCGGGCTAGGGTTAGGGTTAGGGAACGGCAAGGCTGAGGGCACAGGTGAGGGTGCGGACACGTGCTAGGTTCGGGGCACGTGCAGGCTCGCGGGTCAGTGTCCGCGTACGGATTAGGATGAAGGTACGGCGGAGGCTAAGGTGTGGGGCTGCCGGTGGGTTTCCGTTCCGGGCTAGGGTTAGGGTTAGGGAACGGCAAGGCTGAGGGCACAGGTGAGGTTGCGGACACGTGCTAGGGTCGGGGCACGTGCGAACGCGCGGGTCAGTGTCCGCGTACGGATTAGGATGAGGGTATGGCGGAGGCTAAGGTGTGGGGCTGCCGGTGGGTTTCCGTTCCGGGCTAGGGTTAGGGTTAGGGAACGGCAAGGCTGAGGGAACAGGTGAGGGTGCGGACACGTGCTAGGGTCGGGGCACGTGCGGACGCGCGGGTCAGTGTCCGCGTACGGATTAAGATGAGAGTACGGCGGAGGCTAAGGTGTGGGGCTGCCGGTGGGTTTCCGTTCCGGGCTAGGGTTAGGGTTAGGGAACGGCAAGGCTGAGGGCACAGGTGAGGGTGCGGACACGTGCTAGGGTCGGGGCACGTGCGGACGCGCGGGTCAGTGTCCGCGTACGGATTAGGATGAGGGTACGGCGGAGGCTAAGGTGTGGGGCTGCCGGTGGGTTTCCGTTCCGGGCTAGGGTTAGGGTTAGGGAACGGCAAGGCTGAGGGCACAGGTGAGGGTGCGGACACGTGCTAGGTTCGGGGCACGTGCGGAAGCGCGGGTCAGTGTCCGCGTACGGATTAGGATGAGGGTACGGCGGAGGCTAAGGTGTGGGGCTGCCGGTGGGTTTCCCTTCCGGGCTAGGGTTAGGGTTAGGGAACGGCAAGGCTGAGGGCACAGGGGAGGGTGCAGATACGTGCTAGGGTCGGGGCACGTGCGGACGCGCGGGTCAGTGTCCGCGTACGGATTAGGATGAGGGTACGGCGGAGGCTAAGGTGTGGGGCTGCCGGTGGGTTTCCGTTCCGGGCTAGGGTTAGGGTTAGGGAACGGCAAGGCTGAGGGCACAGGTGAGGGTGCGGACACGTGCTAGGGTCGGGGCACGTGCGGACGCGCGGGTCATTGTCCGCGTACGGATTAGGATGAGGGTACGGCGGAGGCTAAGGTGTGGGGCTGCCGGTGGGTTTCCAATCCGGGCTAGGGTTAGGGTTAGGGAACAGCAAGGCTGAGGGCACAGGTGAGGGTGCGGACACGTGCTAGGGTCGGGGCACGTGCGTACGTGCGGGTCAGTGTCCGCGTACAGATGAGGATGAGGGTACGGCGGAGGGTAAGGTGTGGGGCTGCCGGTGGGTTTCCGTTCCGGGCTAGGGTTAGGGTTAGGGAACGGCAAGGCTGAGGGCACAGGTGAGGGTGCGGACACGTGCTAGGGTCGGGGCACGTGCGGACGCGCGGGTCAGTGTCCGCGTACGGATGAGGATGAGGGTACGGCGGAGGCTAAGGTGTGGGTCTGCCGGTGGGTTTCCGTTCCGGGCTAGGGTTAGGGTTAGGGAACGGCAAGGCTGAGGGCACAGGTGAGGGTGCGGACACGTGCTAGGGTCGGTGCACGTGCGGACGCGCGGGTCAGTGTCCGCGTACGGATTAGGATGAGGGTACGGCGGGGGCTAAGGTGTGGGGCTGCCAGTGGGTTTCCCTTCCGGGCTAGGGTTAGGGTTAGGGAACGGCAAGGCTGAGGGCACAGGTGAGGGTGCGGACACGTGCTAGGGTCGGGGCACGTGCGGACGCGCGGGTCAGTGTCCGCGTACGGATTAGGATGAGGGTACGGCGGGGGCTAAGGTGTGGGGCTGCCGGTGGGTTTCCGTTCCGGGCTAGGGTTAGGGTTAGGGAACGGCAAGGCTGAGGGCACAGGTGAGGGTGCGGACACGTGCTAGGGTCGGGGCACGTGCGGACGTGTGGGTCAGTGTCCGCGTACGGATTAGGATGAGCGTACGGCGGAGGCTAAGGTGTGGGGCTGCCGGTGGGTTTCCGTTCCGGGCTAGGGTTAGGGTTAGGGAACGGCAAGGCTGAGGGCACAGGTGAGGGGGCGGACACGTGCTAGGGTCGGGGCACGTGCGGATGCGCGGGTCAGTGTCCGCGTACGGATAAGGATGAGGTTACGGCGGGGGCTAAGGTGTGGGGCTGCCAGTGGGTTTCCCTTCCGGGGTAGGGTTAGGGTTAGGGAACGGCAAGGATGAGGGCACAGGTGAGGGTGCGGACACGTGCTAGGGTCAGGGCACGTGCGGACGCGCGGGTCAGTGTCCGCGTACGGATTAGGATGAGGGTACGGCGGAGGCTAAGGTGTGGGGCTGCCGGGGGGTTTCCGTTCCGGGCTAGGGTTAGGGTTAGGGAACGGCAAGGCTGAGGGCACAGGCGATGTTGCGGACACGTGCTAGGGTCGGGGCACGTGCGGACGCGCGGGTCAGTGTCCGCGTACGGATTAGGATGAGGGTACGGCGGAGGCTAAGGTGTGGGGCTGCCGGTGGGTTTCCGTTCTGGGCTAGGGCTAGGGTTAGGGAACGGCAAGGCTGAGGGCACAGGTGAGGGTGCGGACACGTGCTAGGGTCGGGGCACGTGCGGACGCGCGGGTCAGTGTCCGAGTACGGATTAGGATGAGGGTACGGTGGAGGCTAAGGTGTGGGGCTGCCAGTGGGTTTCCGTTCCGGGCTAGGGTTAGGGTTAGGGAACGGCAAGGCTGAGGGCACAGGAGAGGGTGCGGACACGTGCTAGGGTCGGGGCACGTGCGGACGCGCGGGTCAGTGTCCGCGTACGGATGAGGATGAGGGTACGGCGGAGGCTAAGGTGTGGGGCTGCCGGTGGGTTTCCGTTCCGGGCTAGGGTTAGGGTTAGGGAACGGCAAGGCTGAGGGCACAGGTGAGGGTGCGGACACGTGCTAGGGTCGGGGCACGTGCGGACGCGCGGGTCAGTGTCCGCGTACGGATTAGGATGAGGGTACGTCAGAGGCTAAGGTGTGAGGCTGCCGGTGGGTTTCCGTTCCCGGCTAGGGTTAGGGTTAGGGAACGGCAAGGCTGAGGGCACAGGTGAGGGTGCGGACACGTGCTAGGGTCGTGGCACGTGCGGACACGCGGGTCAGTGTCCGCGTACGGATTAGGATGAGGGTACGGCGGAGGCTAAGGTGTGGGGCTGCCGGTGGGTTTCCGTTCCGGGCTAGGTTTAGGGTTAGGGAACGGCAAGGCTGAGGGCACAGGTGAGGGTGCGGACACGTGCTAGGGTCGGGGCACGTGCGGACGCGCGGGTCAGTGTCCGCGTACGGATTAGGATGAGGGTACGGCGGAGGGTAAGGTGTGGGGCTGCCGGTGGGTTTCCGTTCCGGTCTAGGGTTAGGGTTAGGGAACGGCAAGGCTGAGGGCACAGGAGAGGGTGCGGACACGTGCTAGGGTCGGGGCACGTGCGGACGCGCGGGTCAGTGTCCGCGTATGGATGAGGATGAGGGAGCGGCGGAGGGTAAGGTGTGGGGCTGCCGGTGGGTTTCCGTTCCGGGCTAGGGTTAGGGTTAGGGAACGGCAAGGCTGAGGGCACAGGTGAGGGTGCGGACACGTGCTAGGGTCGGGGCACGTGTGGACGCGAGGGTCAGTGTCCGCGTACGGATGAGGATGAGGGTACAGCGGAGGCTAAGGTGTGGGGCTGCCGGTGGGTTTCCGTTCCGGGCTAGGGTTAGGGTTAGGGAACGGCAAGGCTGAGGGCACAGGTGAGGGTGCGGACACGTGCTAGGGTCGGGGCACGTGCGGAAGCGCGGGTCAGTGTCCGCGTACGGATTAGGATGAGGGTACGGCGGAGGCTAAGGTGTGGGGCTGCCGGTGGGTTTCCGTTCCGGGCTAGGGTTAGGGTTAGGGAACGGCAAGGCTGAGGGCACAGGTGAGGGTGCGGACACGTGCTAGGGTCGGGGCACGTGCGGAAGCGCGGGTCAGTGTCCGCGTACGGATTAGGATCAGGGTACGTCGGAAGCTAAGGTGTGAGGCTGCCGGTGGGTTTCCGTTCCGGGCTAGGGTTAGGGTTAGGGAATTGCAAGGCTGAGGGCACAGGTGAGGGTGCGGACACGTGCTAGGGTCGGGGCACGTGCGGACGCGCGGGTCAGTGTCCGCGTACGGATTAGGATGAGGGTACGGCGGAGGCTAAGGTGTGGGGCTGCCGGTGGGTTTCCGTTCCGGGCTAGGGTTAGGGTTAGGGAACGGCAAGGCTGAGGGCACAGGTGAGGGTGCGGACACGTGCTAGGGTCGGGGCATGTGCGGACGCGCGGGTCAGTGTCCGCGTACGGATTAGGATGAGGGTACGTCAGAGGCTAAGGTGTGAGGCTGCCGGTTGGTTTCCGTTCCGGGCTAGGGTTAGGGTTAGGGAACGGCAAGGCTGAGGGCACAGGTGAGGGTGCGGACACGTGCTAGGGTCGGGGCACGTGCGGACGCGCGGGTCAGTGTCCGCGTACGGATTAGGATGAGGGTACGGCGGAGGCTAAGGTGTGGGGCTGCCGGTGGGTTTCCGTTCCGGGCTAGGTTTAGGGTTAGGGAACGGCAAGGCTGAGGGCACAGGTGAGGGTGCGGACACGTGCTAGGGTCGGGGCACGTGCGGACGCGCGGGTCAGTGTCCGCGTACGGATTAGGATGAGGGTACGGCGGAGGGTAAGGTGTGGGGCTGCCGGTGGGTTTCCGATCCGGTCTAGGGTTAGGGTTAGGGAAAGGCAAGGCTGAGGGCACAGGAGAGGGTGCGGACACGTGCTAGGGTCGGGGCACGTGCGGACGCGCGGGTCAGTGTCCGCGTACGGATTAGGATGAAGGTACGGCGGAGGCTAAGGTGTGGGGCTGCCGGTGGGTTTCCGTTCCGGGCTAGGTTTAGGGTTAGGGAACGGCAAGGCTGAGGGCACAGGTGAGGGTGCGGACACGTGCTAGGGTCGGGGCACGTGCGGACGCGCGGGTCAGTGTCCGCGTACGGATTAGGATGAGGGTACGGCGGAGGGTAAGGTGTGGGGCTGCCGGTGGGTTTCCGTTCCGGTCTAGGGTTAGGGTTAGGGAACGGCAAGGCTGAGGGCACAGGAGAGGGTGCGGACACGTGCTAGGGTCGGGGCACGTGCGGACGCGCGGGTCAGTGTCCGCGTATGGATGAGGATGAGGGAGCGGCGGAGGGTAAGGTGTGGGGCTGCCGGTGGGTTTCCGTTCCGGGCTAGGGTTAGGGTTAGGGAACGGCAAGGCTGAGGGCACAGGTGAGGGTGCGGACACGTGCTAGGGTCGGGGCACGTGTGGACGCAAGGGTCAGTGTCCGCGTACGGATGAGGATGAGGGTACAGCGGAGGCTAAGGTGTGGGGCTGCCGGTGGGTTTCCGTTCCGGGCTAGGGTTAGGGTTAGGGAACGGCAAGGCTGAGGGCACAGGTGAGGGTGCGGACACGTGCTAGGGTCGGGGCACGTGCGGACGCGTGGGTCAGTGTCCGCGTACGGATTAGGATGAAGGTACGGCGGAGGCTAAGGTGTGGGGCTGCCGGTGGGTTTCCGTTCCGGGCTAGGGTTAGGGTTAGGGAACGGCAAGGCTGAGGGCACAGGTGAGGGTGCGGACACGTGCTAGGGTCGGGGCACGTGCGGACGCGCGGGTCAGTGTCCGCGTACGGATTAGGATGAGGGTACGGCGGAGGCTAAGGTGTGGGGCTGCCGGTGGGTTTCCGTTCCGGGCTAGGGTTAGGGTTAGGGAACGGCAAGGCTGAGGGCACAGGTGAGGGTGCGGACACGTGCTAGGGTCGGGGCACGTGCGGAAGCGCGGGTCAGTGTCCGCGTACGGATTAGGATCAGGGTACGTCGGAAGCTAAGGTGTGAGGCTGCCGGTGGGTTTCCGTTCCGGGCTAGGGTTAGGGTTAGGGAATTGCAAGGCTGAGGGCACAGGTGAGGGTGCGGACACGTGCTAGGGTCGGGGCACGTGCGGACGCGCGGGTCAGTGTCCGCGTACGGATTAGGATGAGGGTACGGCGGAGGCTAAGGTGTGGGGCTGCCGGTGGGTTTCCGTTCCGGGCTAGGGTTAGGGTTAGGGAACGGCAAGGCTGAGGGCACAGGTGAGGGTGCGGACACGTGCTAGGGTCGGGGCACGTGCGGACGCGCGGGTCAGTGTCCGCGTACGGATTAGGATGAGGGTACGTCAGAGGCTAAGGTGTGAGGCTGCCGGTTGGTTTCCGTTCCGGGCTAGGGTTAGGGTTAGGGAACGGCAAGGCTGAGGGCACAGGTGAGGGTGCGGACACGTGCTAGGGTCGGGGCACGTGCGGACGCGCGGGTCAGTGTCCGCGTACGGATTAGGATGAGGGTACGGCGGAGGCTAAGGTGTGGGGCTGCCGGTGGGTTTCCGTTCCGGGCTAGGTTTAGGGTTAGGGAACGGCAAGGCTGAGGGCACAGGTGAGGGTGCGGACACGTGCTAGGGTCGGGGCACGTGCGGACGCGCGGGTCAGTGTCCGCGTACGGATTAGGATGAGGGTACGGCGGAGGGTAAGGTGTGGGGCTGCCGGTGGGTTTCCGATCCGGTCTAGGGTTAGGGTTAGGGAACGGCAAGGCTGAGGGCACAGGAGAGGGTGCGGACACGTGCTAGGGTCGGGGCACGTGCGGACGCGCGGGTCAGTGTCCGCGTACGGATTAGGATGAAGGTACGGCGGAGGCTAAGGTGTGGGGCTGCCGGTGGATTTCCGTTCCGGGCTAGGGTTAGGGTTAGGAAACGGCAAGGCTGAGGGCACAGGTGAGGGTGCGGACACGTGCTAGGGTCGGGGCATGTGCGGACGCGCGGGTCAGTGTCCGCGTACGGATTAGGATGAGGGTACGGCAGAGGCTAAGGTGTGGGGCTGCCGGTGGGTTTCCGTTCCGGGCTAGGGTTAGGGTTAGGGAACGGCAAGGCTGAGGGCACAGGTGAGGGTGCGGACACGTGCTAGGGTCGGGGCACGTGCGGACGCGCGGGTCAGTGTCCGCGTACGGATTAGGATGAGGGTACGGCGGAGGGTAAGGTGTGGGGCTGCCGGTGGGTTTCCCGTCCGGGCTAGGTTTAGGGTTAGGGAACGGCAAGGCTGAGGGCACAGGTGAGGGTGCGGACACGTGCTAGGGTCGGGGCACGTGCGGACGCGCGGGTCAGTGTCCGCGTACGGATTAGGATGAGGGTACGGCGGAGGCTAAGGTGTGGGACTGCCGGTGGGTTTCCGTTCCGGGCTAGGGTTAGGGTTAGGGAACGACAAGGCTGAGGGCACAGGTGAGGGTGCGGACACGTGCTAGGTTCGGGGCACGTGCGGACGCGCGGGTCAGTGTCCGCGTACGGATTAGGATGAGGGTACGGCGGAGGCTAAGGTGTGGGGCTGCCGGTGGGTTTCCGTTCCGGGCTAGGGTTAGGGTTAGGGAACGGCAAGGCTGAGGGCACAGGTGAGGGTGCGGACACGTGCTAGGGTCGGGGCACGTGCGGACGCGCGGGTCAGTGTCCGCGTACGGATTAGGATGAGGGTACGGCGGAGGCTAAGGTGTGGGGCTGCCGGTGGGTTTCCGTTCCGGGCTAGGGTTAGGGTTAGGGAACGGCAAGGCTGAGGGCACAGGTGAGGGTGCGGACACGTGCTAGGGTCGGGGCACGTGCGGACACGCGGGTCAGTGTCCGCGTACGGATTAGGATGAGGGTACGGCGGAGGCTAAGGTGTGGGGCTGCCGGTGGCTTTCCCTTCCGGGCTAGGGTTAGGGTTAGGGAACGGCAAGGCTGAGGGCACAGGTGAGGGTGCGGACACGTGCTAGGGTCGGGGCACGTGCGGACGCGCGGGTCAGTGTCCGCGTACGGATTAGGATGAGGGTACGGCGGAGGCTAAGGTGTGGGGCTGCCGGTGGGTTTCCGTTCCGGGCTAGGGTTAGGGTTAGGGAACGGCAAGGCTGAGGGCACAGGTGAGGGTGCGGACACGTGCTAGGGTTGTGGCACGTGCGGACGCGTGGGTCAGTGTCCGCGTACGGATTAGGATGAGGGTACGGCGGAGGCTAAGGTGTGGGGCTGCCGGTGTGTTTCCGTTCCGCTTAGGGTTAGGGTTAGGGAACGGCAAGGCTGAGGGCACAGGTGAGGGTGCGGACACGTGCTAGGGTCGGGGCAAGTGCGGAAGCGCGGGTCAGTGTCTGCGTACGGATTAGGATCAGGGTACGTCGGAGGCTAAGGTGTGAGGCTGCCGGTGGGTTTCCGTTCCGGGCTAGGGTTAGGGTTAGGGAATTGCAAGGCTAAGGGCACAGGTGAGGGTGCGGACACGTGCTAGGGTCGGGGCACGTGCGGACGCGCGGGTCAGTGTCCGCGTACGGATTAGGATGAGGGTACGGCGGAGGCTAAGGTGTGGGGCTGCCGGTGGGTTTCCGTTCCGGGCTAGGGTTAGGGTTAGGGAACGGCAAGGCTGAGGGCACAGGTGAGGGTGCGGACACGTGCTAGGGTCGGGGCACGTGCGGACGCGCGGGTCAGTGTCTGCGTACGGATTAGGATCAGGGTACGGCGGAGGCTAAGGTGTGGGGCTGCCGGTGGGTTTCCCGTCCGGGCTAGGGTTAGGGTTAGGGAACGGCAAGGCTGAGGGCACAGGTGAGGGTGCGGACACGTGCTAGGGTCGGGGCACGTGCGGACGCGCGGGTCAGTGTCCGCGTACGGATTAGGATGAGGGTACGGCGGAGGCTAAGGTGAGGGCCTGCCGGTGGGTTTCCGTTCCGGGCTAGGGTTAGGGTTAGGGAACGGCAAGGCTGAGGGCACAGGTGAGGGTGCGGACACGTGCTAGGGTCGGGGCACGTGCGGACGCGCGGGTCAGTGTCCGCGTACGGATTAGGATGAGGGTACGGCGGAGGCTAAGGTGTGGGGCTGCCGGTGGGTTTCCGTTCCGGGCTAGGGTTAGGGTTAGGGAACGGCAAGGCTGAGGGCACAGGTGAGGGTGCGGACACGTGCTAGGGTCGGGGCACGTGCGGACGCGCGGGTCAGTGTCCGCGTACGGATTAGGATGAGGGTACGGCGGAGGCTAAGGTGTGGGGCTGCCGGTGGGTTTCCGTTCCGGGCTAGGGTTAGGGTTAGGGAACGGCAAGGCTGAGGGCACAGGTGAGGGTGCGGACACGTGCTAGGGTCGGGGCACGTGCGGACGCGTGGGTCAGTGTCCGCGTACGGATTAGGATGAGGGTACGGCGGAGGCTAAGGTGTGGGGCTGCCGGTGGGTTTCCGTTCCGGGCTAGGGTTAGGGTTAGGGAACGGCAAGGCTGAGGGCACAGGTGAGGGTGCGGACACGTGCTAGGGTCGGGGCACGTGCGGACGCGCGGGTCAGTGTCCGCGTACGGATTAGGATGAGGGTACGGCGGAGGCTAAGGTGTGGGGCTGCCGGTGGGTTTCCCTTCCGGGCTAGGTTTAGGGTTAGGGAACGGCAAGGCTGAGGGCACAGGTGAGGGTGCGGACACGTGCTAGGGTCGGGGCATGTGCGGACGCGCGGGTCAGTGTCCGCGTACGGATTAGGATGAGGGTACGGCAGAGGCTAAGGTGTGGGGCTGCCGGTGGGTTTCCGTTCCGGGCTAGGGTTAGGGTTAGGGAACGGCAAGGCTGAGGGCACAGGTGAGGGTGCGGACACGTGCTAGGGTCGGGGCACGTGCGGACGCGCGGGTCAGTGTCCGCGTACGGATTAGGATGAGCGTACGGCGGAGGCTAAGGTGTGGGGCTGCCGGTGGGTTTCCCGTCCGGGCTAGGTTTAGGGTTAGGGAACGGCAAGGCTGAGGGCACAGGTGAGGGTGCGGACACGTGCTAGGGTCGGGGCACGTGCGGACGCGTGGGTCAGTGTCCGCGTACGGATTAGGATGAGGGTACGGCGGAGGCTAAGGTGTGGGGCTGCCGGTGGGTTTCCGTTCCGGGCTAGGGTTAGGGTTAGGGAACGGCAAGGCTGAGGGCACAGGTGAGGGTGCGGACACGTGCTAGGGTCGGGGCACGTGCGGACGCGCGGGTCAGTGTCCGCGTACGGATTAGGATGAGGGTACGGTGGAGGCTAAGGAGTGGGGCTGCCGGTGGGTTTCCGTTCCGGGCTAGGGTTAGGGTTAGGGAACGGCAAGGCTGAGGGCACAGGTGAGGGTGGGGACACGTGCTAGGGTCGGGGCACGTGCGGACGCGCGGGTCAGTGTCCGCGTACGGATTAGGATGAGGGTACGGCGGAGGCTAAGGTGTGGGGCTGCCGGTGGGTTTCCGTTCCGGGCTAGGGTTAGGGTTAGGGAACGACAAGGCTGAGGGCACAGGTGAGGGTGCGGACACGTGCTAGGTTCGGGGCACGTGCGGACTCGCGGGTCAGTGTCCGCGTACGGATTAGGATGAGGGTACGGCGGAGGCTAAGGTGTGGGGCTGCCGGTGGGTTTCCGTTCCGGGCTAGGGTTAGGGTTAGGGAACGGCAAGGCTGAGGGCACAGGTGAGGGTGCGGACACGTGCTAGGGTCGGGGCACGTGCGGACGCGCGGGTCAGTGTCCGCGTACGGATTAGGATGAGGGTACGGCGGAGGCTAAGGTGTGGGGCTGCCGGTGGGTTTCCGTTCCGGGCTAGGGTTAGGGTTAGGGAACGGCAAGGCTGAGGGCACAGGTGAGGGTGCGGACACGTGCTAGGGTCGGGGCACGTGCGGACGCGTGGGTCAGTGTCCACGTACGGATTAGGATGAGGGTACGGTGGAGGCTAAGGTGTGGGGCTGCCGGTGGGTTTCCGTTCCGGGCTAGGATTAGGGTTAGGGAACGGCAAGGCTGAGGGCACAGGTGAGGGTGCGGACACGTGCTAGGGTCGGGGCACGTGCGGACACGCGGGTCAGTGTCCGCGTACGGATTAGGATGAGGGTACGGCGGAGGCTAAGGTGTGGGGCTGCCGGTGGGTTTCCCTTCCGGGCTAGGGTTAGGGTTAGGGAACGGCAAGGCTGAGGGCACAGGTGAGGGTGCGGACACGTGCTACGGTCGGGGCACGTGCGGACGCGCGGGTCAGTGTCCGCGTACGGATTAGGATGAAGGTACGGCGGAGGCTAAGGTGTGGGGCTGCCGGTGGGTTTCCGTTCCGGGCTAGGGTTAGGGTTAGGGAACGGCAAGGCTGAGGGCACGGGTGAGGGTGCGGACACGTGCTAGGGTCGTGGCACGTGCGGACGCGCGGGTCAGTGTCCGCGTACGGATTAGGATGAGGGTACGGCGGAGGCTAAGGTGTGGGGCTGCCGGTGGGTTTCCGTTCCGGGCTAGGGTTAGGGTTAGGGAACGGCAAGGCTGAGGGCACAGGTGAGGGTGCGGACACGTGCTAGGTTCGGGGCAAGTGCGGAAGCGCGGGTCAGTGTCCGCGTACGGAGTAGGATCAGGGTACGTCGGAGGCTAAGGTGTGAGGCTGCCGGTGGGTTTCCGTTCCGGGCTAGGGTTAGGGTTAGGGAACGGCAAGGCTGAGGGCACAGGTGAGGGTGCGGACACGTGCTAGGGTCGGGGCACGTGCGGACGCGCGGGTCAGTGTCCGCGTACGGATTAGGATGAGGGTACGGCGGAGGCTAAGGTGTGGGGCTGCCGGTGGGTTTCCCTTCCGGGCTAGGGTTAGGGTTAGGGAACGGCAAGGCTGAGGGCACAGGTGAGGGTGCGGACACGTGCTAGGTTCGGGGCACGTGCAGACTCGCGGGTCAGTGTCCGCGTACGGATTAGGATGAAGGTACGGCGGAGGCTAAGGTGTGGGGCTGCCGGTGGGTTTCCGTTCCGGGCTAGGGTTAGGGTTAGGGAACGGCAAGGCTGAGGGCACAGGTGAGGTTGCGGACACGTGCTAGGGTCGGGGCACGTGCGAACGCGCGGGTCAGTGTCCGCGTACGGATTAGGATGAGGGTATGGCGGAGGCTAAGGTGTGGGGCTGCCGGTGGGTTTCCGTTCCGGGCTAGGGTTAGGGTTAGGGAACGGCAAGGCTGAGGGAACAGGTGAGGGTGCGGACACGTGCTAGGGTCGGGGCACGTGCGGACGCGCGGGTCAGTGTCCGCGTACGGATTAAGATGAGGGTACGGCGGAGGCTAAGGTGTGGGGCTGCCGGTGGGTTTCCGTTCCGGGCTAGGGTTAGGGTTAGGGAACGGCAAGGCTGAGGGCACAGGTGAGGGTGCGGACACGTGCTAGGGTCGGGGCATGTGCGGACGCGCGGGTCAGTGTCCGCGTACGGATTAGGATGAGGGTACGGCGGAGGCTAAGGTGTGGGGCTGCCGGTGGGTTTCCGTTCCGGGCTAGGGTTAGGGTTAGGGAACGGCAAGGCTGAGGGCACAGGTGAGGGTGCGGACACGTGCTAGGGTCGGGGCACGTGCGGAAGCGCGGGTCAGTGTCCGCGTACGGATTAGGATGAGGGTACGGCGGAGGCTAAGGTGTGGGGCTGCCGGTGGGTTTCCCTTCCGGGCTAGGGTTAGGGTTAGGGAACGGCAAGGCTGAGGGCACAGGGGAGGGTGCAGATACGTGCTAGGGTCGGGGCACGTGCGGACGCGCGGGTCAGTGTCCGCGTACGGATTAGGATGAGGGTACGGCGGAGGCTAAGGTGTGGGGCTGCCGGTGGGTTTCCGTTCCGGGCTAGGGTTAGGGTTAGGGAACGGCAAGGCTGAGGGCACAGGTGAGGGTGCGGACACGTGCTAGGGTCGGGGCACGTGCGGACGCGCGGGTCAGTGTCCGCGTACGGATTAGGATGAGGGTACGGCGGAGGCTAAGGTGTGGGGCTGCCGGTGGGTTTCCAATCCGGGCTAGGGTTAGGGTTAGGGAACGGCAAAGCTGAGGGCACAGGTGAGGGTGCGGACACGTGCTAGGGTCGGGGCACGTGCGTACGTGCGGGTCAGTGTCCGCGTACAGATGAGGATGAG
The DNA here is from genome assembly GCF_949752795.1 of Hyperoodon ampullatus. NCBI lineage: Eukaryota > Metazoa > Chordata > Mammalia > Artiodactyla > Ziphiidae > Hyperoodon > Hyperoodon ampullatus. Next base: position 300,161 of record NC_136932.1, on the reverse strand, counting down.
GGTACGGCGGAGGGTAAGGTGTGGGGCTGCCGGTGGGTTTCCGTTCCGGGCTAGGGTTAGGGTTAGGGAACGGCAAGGCTGAGGGCACAGGTGAGGGTGCGGACACGTGCTAGAGTCGGGGCACGTGCGGACGCGCGGGTCAGTGTCCGCGTACGGATGAGGATGAGGGTACGGCGGAGGCTAAGGTGTGGGTCTGCCGGTGGGTTTCCGTTCCGGGCTAGGGTTAGGGTTAGGGAACGGCAAGGCTGAGGGCACAGGTGAGGGTGGGGACACGTGCTAGGTTCGGGGCACGTGCAGTCTCGCGGGTCAGTGTCCGCGTACGGATTAGGATGAGGGTACGGCGGAGGCTAAGGTGTGGGGCTGCCGGTGGGTTTCCGTTCCGGGCTAGGGTTAGGGTTAGGGAACGGCAAGGCTGAGGGCACAGGTGAGGGTGCGGACACGTGCTAGGGTCGGGGCACGTGCGGACGCGCGGGTCAGTGTCCGCGTACGGATGAGGATGAGGGTACGGCGGAGGCTAAGGTGTGGGGCTGCCGGTGGGTTTCCCTTCCGGGCTAGGGTTAGGGTTAGGGAACGGCAAGGCTGAGGGCACAGGTGAGGGTGCGGACACGTGCTAGGGTCGGGGCACGTGCGGACGCGCGGGTCAGTGTCCGCGTACGGATTAGGATGAGGGTACGGCGGAGGCTAAGGTATGGGGCTGCCGGTGGGTTTCCGTTCCGGGCTAGGGTTAGGGTTAGGGAACGGCAAGGCTGAGGGCACAGGTGAGGGTGCGGACACGTGCTAGGGTCGGGGCACGTGCAGACTCGCGGGTCAGTGTCCGCGTACGGATTAGGATGAGGGTACGGCGGAGGCTAAGGTGTGGGGCTGCCGGTGGGTTTCCGTTCCGGGCTAGGGTTAGGGTTAGGGAACGGCAAGGCTGAGGGCACAGGTGAGGGTGGGGACACGTGCTAGGGTCGGGGCACGTGCGGACGCGCGGGTCAGTGTCCGCGTATGGATTAGGATGAAGGTACGGCGGAGGCTAAGGTGTGGGGCTGCCGGTGGGTTTCCCTTCCGGGCTAGGGTTAGGGTTAGGGAACGGCAAGGCTGAGGGCACAGGTGAGGGTGCGGACACGTGCTAGGGTCGGGGCACGTGCGGACGCGCGGGTCAGTGTCCGCGTACGGATTAGGATGAGGGTACGGCGGAGGCTAAGGTATGGGGCTGCCGGTGGGTTTCCGTTCCGGGCTAGGGTTAGGGTTAGGGAACGGCAAGGCTGAGGGCACAGGTGAGGGTGGGGACACGTGCTAGGGTCGGGGCACGTGCGGACGCGCGGGTCAGTGTCCGCGTACGGATTAGGATGAGGGTACGGCGGAGGCTAAGGTGTGGGGCTGCCGGTGGGTTTCCCTTCCGGGCTAGGGTTAGGGTTAGGGAACGGCAAGGCTGAGGGCACAGGTGAGGGTGCGGACACGTGCTAGGGTCGGGGCACGTGCGGACGCGCGGGTCAGTGTCCGCGTATGGATTAGGATGAAGGTACGGCGGAGGCTAAGGTGTGGGGCTGCCGGTGGGTTTCCCTTCCGGGCTAGGGTTAGGGTTAGGGAACGGCAAGGCTGAGGGCACAGGTGAGGGTGGGGACACGTGCTAGGGTCGGGGCACGTGCAGACTCGCGGGTCAGTGTCCGCGTACGGATTAGGATGAGGGTACGGCGGAGGCTAAGGTGTGGGGCTGCCGGTGGGTTTCCGTTCCGGGCTAGGGTTAGGGTTAGGGAACGGCAAGGCTGAGGGCACAGGTGAGGGTGCGGACACGTGCTAGAGTCGGGGCACGTGCGGACGCGCGGGTCAGTGTCCGCGTACGGATTAGGATGAGGGTACGGCGGAGGCTAAGGTATGGGGCTGCCGGTGGGTTTCCGTTCCGGGCTAGGGTTAGGGTTAGGGAACGGCAAGGCTGAGGGCACAGGTGAGGGTGGGGACACGTGCTAGGGTCGGGGCACATGCGGACGCGCGGGTCAGTGTCCGCGTACGGATTAGGATGAGGGTTCGGCGGAGGCTAAGGTGTGGGGCTGCCGGTGGGTTTCCCTTCCGGGCTAGGGTTAGGGTTAGGGAACGGCAAGGCTGAGGGCACAGGTGAGGGTGCGGACACGTGCTAGGGTCGGGGCACGTGCGGACGCGCGGGTCAGTGTCCGCGTATGGATTAGGATGAAGGTACGGCGGAGGCTAAGGTGTGGGGCTGCCGGTGGGTTTCCCTTCCGGGCTAGGGTTAGGGTTAGGGAACGGCAAGGCTGAGGGCACAGGTGAGGGTGGGGACACGTGGTAGGGTCGGGGCACGTGCGGACGCGCGGGTCAGTGTCCGCGTACGGATTAGGATGAGGGTACGGCGGAGGCTAAGGTGTGGGTCTGCCGGTGGGTTTCCCTTCCGGGCTAGGGTTAGGGTTAGGGAACGGCAAGGCTGAGGGCACAGGTGAGGGTGCGGACACGTGCTAGGGTCGGGGCACGTGCGGACGCGCGGGTCAGTGTCCGCGTATGGATTAGGATGAAGGTACGGCGGAGGCTAAGGTGTGGGGCTGCCGGTGGGTTTCCCTTCCGGGCTAGGGTTAGGGTTAGGGAACGGCAAGGCTGAGGGCACAGGTGAGGGTGCGGACACGTGCTAGGGTCGGGGCACGTGCGGACGCGCGGGTCAGTGTCCGCGTACGGATTAGGATGAGGGTACGGCGGAGGCTAAGGTATGGGGCTGCCGGTGGGTTTCCGTTCCGGGCTAGGGTTAGGGTTAGGGAACGGCAAGGCTGAGGGCACAGGTGAGGTTGCGGACACGTGCTAGGGTCGGGGCACGTGCGGACGCGCGGGTCAGTGTCCGCGTACGGATTAGGATGAGGGTACGGCGGAGGCTAAGGTGTGGGGCTGCCGGTGGGTTTCCGTTCCGGGCTAGGGTTAGGGTTAGGGAACGGCAAGGCTGAGGGAACAGGTGAGGGTGCGGACACGTGCTAGGGTCGGGGCACGTGCGGACGCGCGGGTCAGTGTCCGCGTACGGATTAAGATGAGGGTACGGCGGAGGCTAAGGTGTGGGGCTGCCGGTGGGTTTCCGTTCCGGGCTAGGGTTAGGGTTAGGGAACGGCAAGGCTGAGGGCACAGGTGAGGGTGCGGACACGTGCTAGGGTCGGGGCACGTGCGGACACGCGGGTCAGTGTCCGCGTACGGATTAGGATGAGGGTACGGTGGAGGCTAAGGTGTGGGGCTGCCGGTGGGTTTCCCTTCCGGGCTAGGGTTAGGGTTAGGGAACGGCAAGGCTGAGTGCACAGGTGAGGGTGCGGACACGTGCTAGGGTCGGGGCACGTGCGGACGCGCGGGTCAGTGTCCGCGTACGGATTAGGATGAGGGTACGGCGGAGGCTAAGGTGTGGGGCTGCCGGTGGGTTTCCGTTCCGGGCTAGGGTTAGGGTTAGGGAACGGCAAGGCTGAGGGCACAGGTGAGGGTGCGGACACGTGCTAGGGTCGGGGCACGTGCGGACGCGCGGGTCAGTGTCCGCGTACGGATTAGGATGAGGGTACGGCGGAGGCTAAGGTGTGGGGCTGCCGGTGGGTTTCCCGTCCGGGCTAGGGTTAGGGTTAGGGAACGGCAAGGCTGAGGGCACAGGTGAGGGTGCGGACACGTGCTAGGGTCGGGGCACGTGCGGACGCGCGGGTCAGTGTCCGCGTACGGATTAGGATGAGGGTACGGCGGAGGCTAAGGTGTGGGGCTGCCGGTGGGTTTCCGTTCCGGGCTAGGGTTAGGGTTAGGGAACGGCAAGGCTGAGGGCACAGGTGAGGGTGCGGACACGTGCTAGGGTCGGGGCACGTGCGGACGCGTGGGTCAGTGTCCACGTACGGATTAGGATGAGGGTACGGTGGAGGCTAAGGTGTGGGGCTGCCGGTGGGTTTCCGTTCCGGGCTAGGATTAGGGTTAGGGAACGGCAAGGCTGAGGGCACAGGTGAGGGTGCGGACACGTGCTAGGGTCGGGGCACGTGCGGACACGCGGGTCAGTGTCCGCGTACGGATTAGGATGAGGGTACGGCGGAGGCTAAGGTGTGGGGCTGCCGGTGGGTTTCCCTTCCGGGCTAGGGTTAGGGTTAGGGAACGGCAAGGCTGAGGGCACAGGTGAGGGTGCGGACACGTGCTACGGTCGGGGCACGTGCGGACGCGCGGGTCAGTGTCCGCGTACGGATTAGGATGAAGGTACGGCGGAGGCTAAGGTGTGGGGCTGCCGGTGGGTTTCCGTTCCGGGCTAGGGTTAGGGTTAGGGAACGGCAAGGCTGAGGGCACGGGTGAGGGTGCGGACACGTGCTAGGGTCGTGGCACGTGCGGACGCGCGGGTCAGTGTCCGCGTACGGATTAGGATGAGGGTACGGCGGAGGCTAAGGTGTGGGGCTGCCGGTGGGTTTCCGTTCCGGGCTAGGGTTAGGGTTAGGGAACGGCAAGGCTGAGGGCACAGGTGAGGGTGCGGACACGTGCTAGGTTCGGGGCAAGTGCGGAAGCGCGGGTCAGTGTCCGCGTACGGAGTAGGATCAGGGTACGTCGGAGGCTAAGGTGTGAGGCTGCCGGTGGGTTTCCGTTCCGGGCTAGGGTTAGGGTTAGGGAACGGCAAGGCTGAGGGCACAGGTGAGGGTGCGGACACGTGCTAGGGTCGGGGCACGTGCGGACGCGCGGGTCAGTGTCCGCGTACGGATTAGGATGAGGGTACGGCGGAGGCTAAGGTGTGGGGCTGCCGGTGGGTTTCCCTTCCGGGCTAGGGTTAGGGTTAGGGAACGGCAAGGCTGAGGGCACAGGTGAGGGTGCGGACACGTGCTAGGTTCGGGGCACGTGCAGACTCGCGGGTCAGTGTCCGCGTACGGATTAGGATGAAGGTACGGCGGAGGCTAAGGTGTGGGGCTGCCGGTGGGTTTCCGTTCCGGGCTAGGGTTAGGGTTAGGGAACGGCAAGGCTGAGGGCACAGGTGAGGTTGCGGACACGTGCTAGGGTCGGGGCACGTGCGAACGCGCGGGTCAGTGTCCGCGTACGGATTAGGATGAGGGTATGGCGGAGGCTAAGGTGTGGGGCTGCCGGTGGGTTTCCGTTCCGGGCTAGGGTTAGGGTTAGGGAACGGCAAGGCTGAGGGAACAGGTGAGGGTGCGGACACGTGCTAGGGTCGGGGCACGTGCGGACGCGCGGGTCAGTGTCCGCGTACGGATTAAGATGAGGGTACGGCGGAGGCTAAGGTGTGGGGCTGCCGGTGGGTTTCCGTTCCGGGCTAGGGTTAGGGTTAGGGAACGGCAAGGCTGAGGGCACAGGTGAGGGTGCGGACACGTGCTAGGGTCGGGGCATGTGCGGACGCGCGGGTCAGTGTCCGCGTACGGATTAGGATGAGGGTACGGCGGAGGCTAAGGTGTGGGGCTGCCGGTGGGTTTCCGTTCCGGGCTAGGGTTAGGGTTAGGGAACGGCAAGGCTGAGGGCACAGGTGAGGGTGCGGACACGTGCTAGGGTCGGGGCACGTGCGGAAGCGCGGGTCAGTGTCCGCGTACGGATTAGGATGAGGGTACGGCGGAGGCTAAGGTGTGGGGCTGCCGGTGGGTTTCCCTTCCGGGCTAGGGTTAGGGTTAGGGAACGGCAAGGCTGAGGGCACAGGGGAGGGTGCAGATACGTGCTAGGGTCGGGGCACGTGCGGACGCGCGGGTCAGTGTCCGCGTACGGATTAGGATGAGGGTACGGCGGAGGCTAAGGTGTGGGGCTGCCGGTGGGTTTCCGTTCCGGGCTAGGGTTAGGGTTAGGGAACGGCAAGGCTGAGGGCACAGGTGAGGGTGCGGACACGTGCTAGGGTCGGGGCACGTGCGGACGCGCGGGTCAGTGTCCGCGTACGGATTAGGATGAGGGTACGGCGGAGGCTAAGGTGTGGGGCTGCCGGTGGGTTTCCAATCCGGGCTAGGGTTAGGGTTAGGGAACGGCAAAGCTGAGGGCACAGGTGAGGGTGCGGACACGTGCTAGGGTCGGGGCACGTGCGTACGTGCGGGTCAGTGTCCGCGTACAGATGAGGATGAGGGTACGGCGGAGGGTAAGGTGTGGGGCTGCCGGTGGGTTTCCGTTCCGGGCTAGGGTTAGGGTTAGGGAACGGCAAGGCTGAGGGCACAGGTGAGGGTGCGGACACGTGCTAGAGTCGGGGCACGTGCGGACGCGCGGGTCAGTGTCCGCGTACGGATGAGGATGAGGGTACGGCGGAGGCTAAGGTGTGGGTCTGCCGGTGGGTTTCCGTTCCGGGCTAGGGTTAGGGTTAGGGAACGGCAAGGCTGAGGGCACAGGTGAGGGTGGGGACACGTGCTAGGTTCGGGGCACGTGCAGTCTCGCGGGTCAGTGTCCGCGTACGGATTAGGATGAGGGTACGGCGGAGGCTAAGGTGTGGGGCTGCCGGTGGGTTTCCGTTCCGGGCTAGGGTTAGGGTTAGGGAACGGCAAGGCTGAGGGCACAGGTGAGGGTGCGGACACGTGCTAGGGTCGGGGCACGTGCGGACGCGCGGGTCAGTGTCCGCGTACGGATGAGGATGAGGGTACGGCGGAGGCTAAGGTGTGGGGCTGCCGGTGGGTTTCCCTTCCGGGCTAGGGTTAGGGTTAGGGAACGGCAAGGCTGAGGGCACAGGTGAGGGTGCGGACACGTGCTAGGGTCGGGGCACGTGCGGACGCGCGGGTCAGTGTCCGCGTACGGATTAGGATGAGGGTACGGCGGAGGCTAAGGTATGGGGCTGCCGGTGGGTTTCCGTTCCGGGCTAGGGTTAGGGTTAGGGAACGGCAAGGCTGAGGGCACAGGTGAGGGTGCGGACACGTGCTAGGGTCGGGGCACGTGCAGACTCGCGGGTCAGTGTCCGCGTACGGATTAGGATGAGGGTACGGCGGAGGCTAAGGTGTGGGGCTGCCGGTGGGTTTCCGTTCCGGGCTAGGGTTAGGGTTAGGGAACGGCAAGGCTGAGGGCACAGGTGAGGGTGGGGACACGTGCTAGGGTCGGGGCACGTGCGGACGCGCGGGTCAGTGTCCGCGTATGGATTAGGATGAAGGTACGGCGGAGGCTAAGGTGTGGGGCTGCCGGTGGGTTTCCCTTCCGGGCTAGGGTTAGGGTTAGGGAACGGCAAGGCTGAGGGCACAGGTGAGGGTGCGGACACGTGCTAGGGTCGGGGCACGTGCGGACGCGCGGGTCAGTGTCCGCGTACGGATTAGGATGAGGGTACGGCGGAGGCTAAGGTATGGGGCTGCCGGTGGGTTTCCGTTCCGGGCTAGGGTTAGGGTTAGGGAACGGCAAGGCTGAGGGCACAGGTGAGGGTGGGGACACGTGCTAGGGTCGGGGCACGTGCGGACGCGCGGGTCAGTGTCCGCGTACGGATTAGGATGAGGGTACGGCGGAGGCTAAGGTGTGGGGCTGCCGGTGGGTTTCCCTTCCGGGCTAGGGTTAGGGTTAGGGAACGGCAAGGCTGAGGGCACAGGTGAGGGTGCGGACACGTGCTAGGGTCGGGGCACGTGCGGACGCGCGGGTCAGTGTCCGCGTATGGATTAGGATGAAGGTACGGCGGAGGCTAAGGTGTGGGGCTGCCGGTGGGTTTCCCTTCCGGGCTAGGGTTAGGGTTAGGGAACGGCAAGGCTGAGGGCACAGGTGAGGGTGGGGACACGTGCTAGGGTCGGGGCACGTGCAGACTCGCGGGTCAGTGTCCGCGTACGGATTAGGATGAGGGTACGGCGGAGGCTAAGGTGTGGGGCTGCCGGTGGGTTTCCGTTCCGGGCTAGGGTTAGGGTTAGGGAACGGCAAGGCTGAGGGCACAGGTGAGGGTGCGGACACGTGCTAGAGTCGGGGCACGTGCGGACGCGCGGGTCAGTGTCCGCGTACGGATTAGGATGAGGGTACGGCGGAGGCTAAGGTATGGGGCTGCCGGTGGGTTTCCGTTCCGGGCTAGGGTTAGGGTTAGGGAACGGCAAGGCTGAGGGCACAGGTGAGGGTGGGGACACGTGCTAGGGTCGGGGCACATGCGGACGCGCGGGTCAGTGTCCGCGTACGGATTAGGATGAGGGTTCGGCGGAGGCTAAGGTGTGGGGCTGCCGGTGGGTTTCCCTTCCGGGCTAGGGTTAGGGTTAGGGAACGGCAAGGCTGAGGGCACAGGTGAGGGTGCGGACACGTGCTAGGGTCGGGGCACGTGCGGACGCGCGGGTCAGTGTCCGCGTATGGATTAGGATGAAGGTACGGCGGAGGCTAAGGTGTGGGGCTGCCGGTGGGTTTCCCTTCCGGGCTAGGGTTAGGGTTAGGGAACGGCAAGGCTGAGGGCACAGGTGAGGGTGGGGACACGTGGTAGGGTCGGGGCACGTGCGGACGCGCGGGTCAGTGTCCGCGTACGGATTAGGATGAGGGTACGGCGGAGGCTAAGGTGTGGGTCTGCCGGTGGGTTTCCCTTCCGGGCTAGGGTTAGGGTTAGGGAACGGCAAGGCTGAGGGCACAGGTGAGGGTGCGGACACGTGCTAGGGTCGGGGCACGTGCGGACGCGCGGGTCAGTGTCCGCGTATGGATTAGGATGAAGGTACGGCGGAGGCTAAGGTGTGGGGCTGCCGGTGGGTTTCCCTTCCGGGCTAGGGTTAGGGTTAGGGAACGGCAAGGCTGAGGGCACAGGTGAGGGTGCGGACACGTGCTAGGGTCGGGGCACGTGCGGACGCGCGGGTCAGTGTCCGCGTACGGATTAGGATGAGGGTACGGCGGAGGCTAAGGTATGGGGCTGCCGGTGGGTTTCCGTTCCGGGCTAGGGTTAGGGTTAGGGAACGGCAAGGCTGAGGGCACAGGTGAGGTTGCGGACACGTGCTAGGGTCGGGGCACGTGCGGACGCGCGGGTCAGTGTCCGCGTACGGATTAGGATGAGGGTACGGCGGAGGCTAAGGTGTGGGGCTGCCGGTGGGTTTCCGTTCCGGGCTAGGGTTAGGGTTAGGGAACGGCAAGGCTGAGGGAACAGGTGAGGGTGCGGACACGTGCTAGGGTCGGGGCACGTGCGGACGCGCGGGTCAGTGTCCGCGTACGGATTAAGATGAGGGTACGGCGGAGGCTAAGGTGTGGGGCTGCCGGTGGGTTTCCGTTCCGGGCTAGGGTTAGGGTTAGGGAACGGCAAGGCTGAGGGCACAGGTGAGGGTGCGGACACGTGCTAGGGTCGGGGCACGTGCGGACACGCGGGTCAGTGTCCGCGTACGGATTAGGATGAGGGTACGGTGGAGGCTAAGGTGTGGGGCTGCCGGTGGGTTTCCCTTCCGGGCTAGGGTTAGGGTTAGGGAACGGCAAGGCTGAGTGCACAGGTGAGGGTGCGGACACGTGCTAGGGTCGGGGCACGTGCGGACGCGCGGGTCAGTGTCCGCGTACGGATTAGGATGAGGGTACGGCGGAGGCTAAGGTGTGGGGCTGCCGGTGGGTTTCCGTTCCGGGCTAGGGTTAGGGTTAGGGAACGGCAAGGCTGAGGGCACAGGTGAGGGTGCGGACACGTGCTAGGGTCGGGGCACGTGCGGACGCGCGGGTCAGTGTCCGCGTACGGATTAGGATGAGGGTACGGCGGAGGCTAAGGTGTGGGGCTGCCGGTGGGTTTCCCGTCCGGGCTAGGGTTAGGGTTAGGGAACGGCAAGGCTGAGGGCACAGGTGAGGGTGCGGACACGTGCTAGGGTCGGGGCACGTGCGGACGCGCGGGTCAGTGTCCGCGTACGGATTAGGATGAGGGTACGGTGGAGGCTAAGGTGTGGGGCTGCCGGTGGGTTTCCGTTCCGGGCTAGGGTTAGGGTTAGGGAACGGCAAGGCTGAGGGCACAGGTGAGGGTGCGGACACGTGCTAGGGTCGGGGCACGTGCGGAAGCGCGGGTCAGTGTCCGCGTACGGATTAGGATGAGGGTACGGCGGAGGCTAATGTGTGGGGCTGCCGGTGGGTTTCCCTTCCGGGCTAGGGTTAGGGTTAGGGAACGGCAAGGCTGAGGGCACAGGTGAGGGTGCGGACACGTGCTAGGGTCGGGGCACGTGCGGACGCGCGGGTCAGTGTCCGCGTACGGATTAGGATGAGGGTACGGCGGAGGCTAAGGTGTGGGGCTGCCGGTGGGTTTCCCTTCCGGGCTAGGGTTAGGGTTAGGGAACGGCAAGGCTGAGGGCACAGGTGAGGGTGCGGACACGTGCTAGGGTCGGGGCACGTGCGGACGCGCGGGTCATTGTCCGCGTACGGATTAGGATGAGGGTACGGCGGAGGCTAAGGTGTGGGGCTGCCGGTGGGTTTCCAATCCGGGCTAGGGTTAGGGTTAGGGAACGGCAAGGCTGAGGGCACAGGTGAGGGTGCGGACACGTGCTAGGGTCGGGGCACGTGCGTACGTGCGGGTCAGTGTCCGCGTACGGATGAGGATGAGGGTACGGCGGAGGTTAAGGTGTGGGGCTGCCGGTGGGTTTCCGTTCCGGGGTAGGGTTAGGGTTAGGGAACGGCAAGGCTGAGGGCACAGGAGAGGGTGCGGACACGTGCTAGGGTCGGGGCACGTGCGGACGCGCGGGTCAGTGTCCGCGTACGGATGAGGATGAGGGTACGGCGGAGGGTAAGGTGTGGGGCTGCCGGTGGGTTTCCGTTCCGGGCTAGGGTTAGGGTTAGGGAACGGCAAGGCTGAGGGCACAGGTGAGGGTGCGGACACGTGCTAGGGTCGGGGCACGTGCGGACGCGCGGGTCAGTGTCCGCGTACGGATGAGGATGAGGGTACGGCGGAGGCTAAGGTGTGGGTCTGCCGGTGGGTTTCCGTTCCGGGCTAGGGTTAGGGTTAGGGAACGGCATGGCTGAGGGCACAGGTGAGGGTGCGGACACGTGCTAGGGTCGGGGCACGTGCGGACGCGCGGGTCAGTGTCCGCGTATGGATTAGGATGAAGGTACGGCGGAGGCTAAGGTGTGGGGCTGCCGGTGGGTTTCCGTTCCGGGCTAGGGTTAGGGTTAGGGAACGGCAAGGCTGAGGGCACAGGTGAGGGTGCGGACACGTGCTAGGGTCGGGGCACGTGCGGACGCGCGGGTCAGTGTCCGCGTACGGATTAGGATGAGGGTACGGCGGAGGCTAACGTGTGGGGCTGCCGGTGGGTTTCCGTTCCGGGCTAGGGTTAGGGTTAGGGAACGGCAAGGCTGAGGGCACAGGTGAGGGTGCGGACACGTGCTAGGGTCGGGGCACGTGCGGAAGCGCGGGTCAGTGTCCGCGTACGGATTAGGATCAGGGTACGTCGGAGGCTAAGGTGTGAGGCTGCCGGTGTGTTTCCGTTCCGGGCTAGGGTTAGGGTTAGGGAATTGCAAGGCTGAGGGCACAGGTGAGGGTGCGGACACGTGCTAGGGTCGGGGCACGTGCGGACGCGCGGGTCAGTGTCCGCGTACGGATTAGGATGAGGGTACGGCGGAGGCTAAGGTGTGGGGCTGCCCGTGGGTTTCCGTTCCGGGCTAGGGTTAGGGTTAGGGAACGGCAAGGCTGAGGGCACAGGTGAGGGTGTGGACATGTGCTAGGGTCGGGGCACGTGCGGACGCGTGGGTCAGTGTCCGCGTACGGATTAGGATGAGGGTACGGCGGAGGCTAAGGTGTGGGGCTGCCGGTGGGTTTCCCGTCCGGGCTAGGTTTAGGGTTAGGGAACGGCAAGGCTGAGGGCACAGGTGAGGGTGCGGACACGTGCTAGGGTCGGGGCACGTGCGGACGCGCGGGTCAGTGTCCGCGTACGGATTAGGATGAGGGTACGGCGGAGGCTAAGGTGTGGGGCTGCCGGTGGGTTTCCGTTCCGGGCTAGGGTTAGGGTTAGGGAACGGCAAGGCTGAGGGCACAGGTGAGGGTGCGGACACGTGCTAGGGTCGGGGCATGTGCGGACGCGCGGGTCAGTGTCCGCGTACGGATTAGGATGAGGGTACGGTGGAGGCTAAGGTGTGGGGCTGCCGGTGGGTTTCCGTTCCGGGCTAGGGTTAGGGTTAGGGAACGGCAAGGCTGAGGGCACAGGTGAGGGTGGGGACACGTGCTAGGGTCGGGGCACGTGCGGACACGCGGGTCAGTGTCCGCGTACGGATTAGGATGAGGGTACGGCGGAGGCTAAGGTGTGGGGCTGCCGGTGGGTTTCCGTTCCGGGCTAGGGTTAGGGTTAGGGAACGACAAGGCTGAGGGCACAGGTGAGGGTGCGGTCACGTGCTAGGTTCGGGGCACGTGCGGACTCGCGGGTCAGTGTCCGCGTACGGATTAGGATGAGGGTACGGCTGAGGCTAAGGTGTGGGGCTGCTGGTGGGTTTCCGTTCCGGGCTAGGGTTAGGGTTAGGGAACGGCAAGGCTGAGGGCACAGGTGAGGGTGCGGACACGTGCTAGTGTCGGGGCACGTGCGGACGCGCGGGTCAGTGTCCGCGTACGGATTAGGATCAGGGTACGTCGGAGGCTAAGGTGTGAGGCTGCCGGTGGGTTTCCGTTCCGGGCTAGGGTTAGGGTTAGGGAATTGCAAGGCTAAGGGCACAGGTGAGGGTGCGGACACGTGCTAGGGTCGGGGCACGTGCGGACACGCGGGTCAGTGTCCGCGTACGGATTAGGATGAGGGTACGGCGGAGGCTAAGGTGTGGGGCTGCCGGTGGGTTTCCGTTCCGGGCTAGGGTTAGGGTTAGGGAACGGCAAGGCTGAGGGCACAGGTGAGGGTGCGGACACGTGCTAGGGTCGGGGCATGTGCGGACGCGCGGGTCAGTGTCCGCGTACGGATTAGGATGAGGGTACGGCGGAGGCTAAGGTGTGGGGCTGCCGGTGGGTTTCCCTTCCGGGCTAGGGTTAGGGTTAGGGAACGGCAAGGCTGAGGGCACAGGTGAGGGTGCGGACACGTGCTAGGGTCGGGGCACGTGAGGACGCGCGGGTCAGTGTCCGCGTACGGATTAGGATGAGGGTACGGCGGAGGCTAAGCTGTGGGGCTGCCGGTGGGTTTCTGTTCCGGGCTAGGGTTAGGGTTAGGGAACGGCAAGGCTGAGGGCACAGGTGAGGGTGCGGACACGTGCTAGGGTCGGGGCACGTGCGGACGCGCGGGTCAGTGTCCGCGTACGGATTAGGATGAGGGTACGGCGGAGGCTAAGGTGTGGGGCTCCCGGTGGGTTTCCGTTCCGGGCTAGGGTTAGGGTTAGGGAACGGCAAGGCTGAGGGCACAGGTGAGGGTGCGGACACGTGCTAGGGTCGTGGCAAGTGCGGAAGCGCGGGTCAGTGTCCGCGTACGGATTAGGATCAGGGTACGTCGGAGGCTAAGGTGTGAGGCTGCCGGTGGGTTTCCGTTCCGGGCTAGGGTTAGGGTTAGGGAATTGCAAGGCTAAGGGCACAGGTGAGGGTGCGGACACGTGCTAGGGTCGGGGCACGTGCGGACACGAGGGTCAGTGTCCACGTACGGATTAGGATGAGGGTACGGCGGAGGCTAAGGTGTGGGGCTGCCGGTGGGTTTCCGTTCCGGGCTAGGGTTAGGGTTAGGGAACGGCAAGGCTGAGGGCACAGGTGAGGGTGCGAACACGTGCTAGGGTCGGGGCACGTGCGGACGCGCGGGTCAGTGTCCGCGTACGGATTAGGATGAGGGTACGGCGGAGGCTAAGGTGTGGGGCTGCCGGTGGGTTTCCCTTCCGGGCTAGGGTTAGGGTTAGGGAACGGCAAGGCTGAGGGCACAGGTGAGGGTGCGGACACGTGCTAGGGTCGGGGCACGTGAGGACGCGCGGGTCAGTGTCCGCGTACGGATTAGGATGAGGGTACGGCAGAGGCTAAGCTGTGGGGCTGCCGGTGGGTTTCCGTTCCGGGCTAGGGTTAGGGTTAGGGAACGGCAAGGCTGAGGGCACAGGTGAGGGTGCGGACACGTGCTAGGGTCGGGGCACGTGCGGACGCGCGGGTCAGTGTCCGCGTACGGATTAGGATGAGGGTACGGCGGAGGCTAAGGTGTGGGGCTGCCGGTGGGTTTCCGTTCCGGGCTAGGGTTAGGGTTAGGGAACGGCAAGGCTGAGGGCACAGGTGAGGGGGCGGACACGTGCTAGGGTCGGGGCACGTGCGGACGCGCGGGTCAGTGTCCGCGTACGGATTAGGATGAGGGTACGGCGGGGGCTAAGGTGTGGGGCTGCCGGTGGGTTTCCGTTCCGGGCTAGGGTTAGGGTTAGGGAACGGCAAGGCTGAGGGCACAGGTCAGGGTGCGGACACGTGCTAGGGTCGGGGCACGTGCGGATGTGCGGGTCAGTGTCCGCGTACGGATTAGGATGAGGGTACGGCGGAGGCTAAGGTGTGGGGCTTCCGGTGGGTTTCCGTTCTGGGCTAGGGTTAGGGTTAGGGAACGGCAAGGCTGAGGGCACAGGTGAGGGTGCGGACACGTGCTAGGGTCGGGGCACGTGCGGACGCGCGGGTCAGTGTCCGCGTACAGATTAGGATGAGGGTACGGCGGAGGCTAAGGTGTGGGGCTGCCGGTGGGTTTCCGTTCCGGGCTAGGGTTAGGGTTAGGGAACGGCAAGGCTGAGGGCACAGGTGAGGGTGCGGACACGTGCTAGGGTCGGGGCACGTGCGGACGCGCGGGTCAGTGTCCGCGTACGGATTAGGATGAGGGTACGGCGGAGGCTAAGGTGTGGGGCTGCCGGTGGGTTTCCTTTCCGGGCTAGGGTTAGGGTTAGGGAACGGCAAGGCTGAGGGCACAGGTGAGGGTGCGGACATGTGCTAGGGTTGGGGCACGTGCGGACGCGCGGGTCAGTGTCCGCATACGGATTAGGATGAGCGTAAGGCGGAGGCTAAGGTGTGGGGCTGCCGGTGGGTTTCCGTTCCGGGCTAGGGTTAGGGTTAGGGAACGGCAAGGCTGAGGGCACAGGTGAGGGTGCGGACACGTGCTAGGGTCGGGGCACGTGCGGACGCGTGGGTCAGTGTCCGCGTACGGATTAGGATGAGGGTACGGCGGAGGCTAAGGTGTGGGGCTGCCGGTGGGTTTCCCGTCCGGGCTAGGTTTAGGGTTAGGGAACGGCAAGGCTGAGGGCACAGGTGAGGGTGCGGACACGTGCTAGGGTCGGGGCACGTGCGGACGCGCGGGTCAGTGTCCGCGTACGGATTAGGATGAGGGTACGGCGGAGGCTAAGGTGTGGGGCTGCCGGTGGGTTTCCGTTCCGGGCTAGGGTTAGGGTTAGGGAACGGCAAGGCTGAGGGCACAGGTGAGGGTGCGGACACGTGCTAGGGTCGGGGCATGTGCGGACGCGCGGGTCAGTGTCCGCGTACGGATTAGGATGAGGGTACGGTGGAGGCTAAGGTGTGGGGCTGCCGGTGGGTTTCCGTTCCGGGCTAGGGTTAGGGTTAGGGAACGGCAAGGCTGAGGGCACAGGTGAGGGTGGGGACACGTGCTAGGGTCGGGGCACGTGCGGACGCGCGGGTCAGTGTCCGCGTACGGATTAGGATGAGGGTACGGCGGAGGCTAAGGTGTGGGGCTGCCGGTGGGTTTCCGTTCCGGGCTAGGGTTAGGGTTAGGGAACGACAAGGCTGAGGGCACAGGTGAGGGTGCGGTCACGTGCTAGGTTCGGGGCACGTGCGGACTCGCGGGTCAGTGTCCGCGTACGGATTAGGATGAGGGTACGGCTGAGGCTAAGGTGTGGGGCTGCTGGTGGGTTTCCGTTCCGGGCTAGGGTTAGGGTTAGGGAACGGCAAGGCTGAGGGCACAGGTGAGGGTGCGGACACGTGCTAGTGTCGGGGCACGTGCGGACGCGCGGGTCAGTGTCCGCGTACGGATTAGGATCAGGGTACGTCGGAGGCTAAGGTGTGAGGCTGCCGGTGGGTTTCCGTTCCGGGCTAGGGTTAGGGTTAGGGAATTGCAAGGCTAAGGGCACAGGTGAGGGTGCGGACACGTGCTAGGGTCGGGGCACGTGCGGACACGCGGGTCAGTGTCCGCGTACGGATTAGGATGAGGGTACGGCGGAGGCTAAGGTGTGGGGCTGCCGGTGGGTTTCCGTTCCGGGCTAGGGTTAGGGTTAGGGAACGGCAAGGCTGAGGGCACAGGTGAGGGTGCGGACACGTGCTAGGGTCGGGGCACGTGCGGACGCGCGGGTCAGTGTCCGCGTACGGATTAGGATGAGGGTACGGCGGAGGCTAAGGTGTGGGGCTGCCGGTGGGTTTCCCTTCCGGGCTAGGGTTAGGGTTAGGGAACGGCAAGGCTGAGGGCACAGGTGAGGGTGCGGACACGTGCTAGGGTCGGGGCACGTGAGGACGCGCGGGTCAGTGTCCGCGTACGGATTAGGATGAGGGTACGGCGGAGGCTAAGCTGTGGGGCTGCCGGTGGGTTTCTGTTCCGGGCTAGGGTTAGGGTTAGGGAACGGCAAGGCTGAGGGCACAGGTGAGGGTGCGGACACGTGCTAGGGTCGGGGCACGTGCGGACGCGCGGGTCAGTGTCCGCGTACGGATTAGGATGAGGGTACGGCGGAGGCTAAGGTGTGGGGCTCCCGGTGGGTTTCCGTTCCGGGCTAGGGTTAGGGTTAGGGAACGGCAAGGCTGAGGGCACAGGTGAGGGTGCGGACACGTGCTAGGGTCGTGGCAAGTGCGGAAGCGCGGGTCAGTGTCCGCGTACGGATTAGGATCAGGGTACGTCGGAGGCTAAGGTGTGAGGCTGCCGGTGGGTTTCCGTTCCGGGCTAGGGTTAGGGTTAGGGAATTGCAAGGCTAAGGGCACAGGTGAGGGTGCGGACACGTGCTAGGGTCGGGGCACGTGCGGACACGCGGGTCAGTGTCCACGTACGGATTAGGATGAGGGTACGGCGGAGGCTAAGGTGTGGGGCTGCCGGTGGGTTTCCGTTCCGGGCTAGGGTTAGGGTTAGGGAACGGCAAGGCTGAGGGCACAGGTGAGGATGCGGACACGTGCTAGGGTCGGGGCACGTGCGGACGCGCGGGTCAGTGTCCGCGTACGGATTAGGATGAGGGTACGGCGGAGGCTAAGGTGTGGGGCTGCCGGTGGGTTTCCCTTCCGGGCTAGGGTTAGGGTTAGGGAACGGCAAGGCTGAGGGCACAGGTGAGGGTGCGGACACGTGCTAGGGTCGGGGCACGTGAGGACGCGCGGGTCAGTGTCCGCGTACGGATTAGGATGAGGGTACGGCGGAGGCTAAGCTGTGGGGCTGCCGGTGGGTTTCCGTTCCGGGCTAGGGTTAGGGTTAGGGAACGGCAAGGCTGAGGGCACAGGTGAGGGTGCGGACACGTGCTAGGGTCGGGGCACGTGCGGACGCGCGGGTCAGTGTCCGCGTACGGATTAGGATGAGGGTACGGCGGAGGCTAAGGTGTGGGGCTGCCGGTGGGTTTCCGTTCCGGGCTAGGGTTAGGGTTAGGGAACGGCAAGGCTGAGGGCACAGGTGAGGGGGCGGACACGTTCTAGGGTCGGGGCACGTGCGGACGCGCGGGTCAGTGTCCGCGTACGGATTAGGATGAGGGTACGGCGGGGGCTAAGGTGTGGGGCTGCCGGTGGGTTTCCGTTCCGGGCTAGGGTTAGGGTTAGGGAACGGCAAGGCTGAGGGCACAGGTCAGGGTGCGGACACGTGCTAGGGTCGGGGCACGTGCGGATGTGCGGGTCAGTGTCCGCGTACGGATTAGGATGAGGGTACGGCGGAGGCTAAGGTGTGGGGCTTCCGGTGGGTTTCCGTTCTGGGCTAGGGTTAGGGTTAGGGAACGGCAAGGCTGAGGGCACAGGTGAGGGTGCGGACACGTGCTAGGGTCGGGGCACGTGCGGACGCGCGGGTCAGTGTCCGCGTACAGATTAGGATGAGGGTACGGCGGAGGCTAAGGTGTGGGGCTGCCGGTGGGTTTCCGTTCCGGGCTAGGGTTAGGGTTAGGGAACGGCAAGGCTGAGGGCACAGGTGAGGGTGCGGACACGTGCTAGGGTCGGGGCACGTGCGGACGCGCGGGTCAGTGTCCGCGTACGGATTAGGATGAGGGTACGGCGGAGGCTAAGGTGTGGGGCTGCCGGTGGGTTTCCTTTCCGGGCTAGGGTTAGGGTTAGGGAACGGCAAGGCTGAGGGCACAGGTGAGGGTGCGGACATGTGCTAGGGTTGGGGCACGTGCGGACGCGCGGGTCAGTGTCCGCATACGGATTAGGATGAGCGTAAGGCGGAGGCTAAGGTGTGGGGCTGCCGGTGGGTTTCCGTTCCGGGCTAGGGTTAGGGTTAGGGAACGGCAAGGCTGAGGGCACAGGTGAGGGTGCGGACACGTGCTAGGGTCGGGGCACGTGCGGACGCGCGGGTCAGTGTCCGCGTACGGATTAGGATGAGGGTACGGCGGAGGCTAAGGTGTGGGGCTGCCGGTGGGTTTCCCTTCCGTGCTAGGGTTAGGGTTAGGGAACGGCAAGGCTGAGGGCACTGGTGAGGGTGCGGACACGTGCTAGGGTCGCGGCACGTGTGGACGCGCGGGTCAGTGTCCGCGTACGGATGAGGATGAGGGTACGGCGGAGGCTAAGGTGTGGGGCTGCCGGTGGGTTTCCGTTCCGGGCTAGGGTTAGGGTTAGGGAACGGCAAGGCTGAGGGCACAGGTGAGGGTGCGGACACGTGCTAGGGTCGGGGCACGTGCGGACGCGCGGGTCAGTGTCCGCGTACGGATTAGGATGAGGGTACGGCGGAGGCTAAGGTGTGGGGCTGCCGGTGGGTTTCCGTTCCGGGCTAGGGTTAGGGTTAGGGAACGGCAAGGCTGAGGGCACAGGTCAAGGTGCGGACACGTGCTAGGGTCGGGGCACGTGCGGACGCGCGGGTCAGTGTCCGCGTACAGATTAGGATGAGGGTACGGCGGAGGCTAAGGTGTGGGGCTGCCGGTGGGTTTCCGTTCCGGGCTAGGGTTAGGGTTAGGGAACGGCAAGGCTGAGGGCACAGGTGAGGGTGCGGACACGTGCTAGGGTTGGTGCACGTGCGGACGCGCGGGTCAGTGTCCGCGTACGGATTAGGATGAGGGTACGGCGGGGGCTAAGGTGTGGGGCTGCCAGTGGGTTTCCCTTCCGGGCTAGGGTTAGGGTTAGGGAACGGCAAGGCTGAGGGCACAGGTGAGGGTGCGGACACGTGCTAGGGTCGGGGCACGTGCGGACGCGCGGGTCAGTGTCCGCGTACGGATTAGGATGAGGGTACGGCGGGGGCTAAGGTGTGGGGCTGCCGGTGGGTTTCCGTTCCGGGCTAGGGTTAGGGTTAGGGAACGGCAAGGCTGAGGGCACAGGTGAGGGTGCGGACACGTGCTAGGGTCGGGGCACGTGCGGACGTGCGGGTCAGTGTCCGCGTACGGATCAGGATGAGCGTACGGCGGAGGCTAAGGTGTGGGGCTGCCGGTGGGTTTCCGTTCCGGGCTAGGGTTAGGGTTAGGGAACGGCAAGGCTGACGGCACAGGTGAGGGGGCGGACACGTGCTAGGGTCGGGGCACGTGCGGATGCGCGGGTCAGTGTCCGCGTACGGATAAGGATGAGGGTACGGCGGGGGCTAAGGTGTGGGGCTGCCAGTGGGTTTCCCTTCCGGGCTAGGGTTAGGGTTAGGGAACGGCAAGGCTGAGGGCACAGGTGAGGGTGCGGACACGTGCTAGGGTCAGGGCACGTGCGGACGCGCGGGTCAGTGTCCGCGTACGGATTAGGATGAGGGTACGGCGGAGGCTACGGTGTGGGGCTGCCGGGGGGTTTCCGTTCCGGGCTAGGGTTAGGGTTAGGGAACGGCAAGGCTGAGGGCACAGGCGATGGTGCGGACACGTGCTAGGGTCGGGGCACGTGCGGACGCGCGGGTCAGTGTCCGCATACGGATTAGGATGAGGGTACGGCGGAGGCTAAGGTGTGGGGCTGCCGGTGGATTTCCGTTCTGGGCTAGGGCTAGGGTTAGGGAACGGCAAGGCTGAGGGCACAGGTGAGGGTGCGGACACGTGCTAGGGTCGGGGCACGTGCGGACGCGCGGGTCAGTGTCCGAGTACGGATTAGGATGAGGGTACAGTGGAGGCTAAGGTGTGGGGCTGCCAGTGGGTTTCCGTTCCGGGCTAGGGTTAGGGTTAGGGAACGGCAAGGCTGAGGGCACAGGAGAGGGTGCGGACACGTGCTAGGGTCGGGGCACGTGCGGACGCGCGGGTCAGTGTCCGCGTACGGATGAGGATGAGGGTACGGCGGAGGCTAAGGTGTGGGGCTGCCGGTGGGTTTCCGTTCCGGGCTAGGGTTAGGGTTAGGGAACGGCAAGGCTGAGGGCACAGGTGAGGGTGCGGACACGTGCTAGGGTCGGGGCACGTGCGGACGCGCGGGTCAGTGTCCGCGTACGGATTAGGATGAGGGTACGGCGGAGGCTAAGGTGTGGGGCTGCCGGTGGGTTTCCGTTCCGGGCTAGGGTTAGGTTTAGGGAACGGCAAGGCTGAGGGCACAGGTGAGGGTGCGGACACATGCTAGGGTCGGGGCACGTGCGGACGCGCGGGTCAGTGTCCGCGTACGGATTAGGATGAGGGTACGTCAGAGGCTAAGGTGTGAGGCTGCCGGTGGGTTTCTGTTCCCGGCTAGGGTTAGGGTTAGGGAACGGCAAGGCTGAGGGCACAGGTGAGGGTGCGGACACGTGCTAGGGTCGGGGCACGTGCGGACACGCGGGTCAGTGTCCGCGTACGGATTAGGATGAGGGTACGGCGGAGGCTAAGGTGTGGGGCTGCCGGTGGGTTTCCGTTCCGGGCTAGGTTTAGGGTTAGGGAACGGCAAGGCTGAGGGCACAGGTGAGGGTGCGGACACGTGCTAGGGTCGGGGCACGTGCGGACGCGCGGGTCAGTGTCCGCGTACGGAGTAGGATGAGGGTACGGCGGAGGGTAAGGTGTGGGGCTGCCGGTGGGTTTCCGTTCCGGTCTAGGGTTAGGGTTAGGGAACGGCAAGGCTGAGGGCACAGGAGAGGGTGCGGACACGTGCTAGGGTCGGGGCACGTGCGGACGCGCGGGTCAGTGTCCGCGTATGGATGAGGATGAGGGAACGGCGGAGGGTAAGGTGTGGGGCTGCCGGTGGGTTTCCGTTCCGGGCTAGGGTTAGGGTTAGGGAACGGCAAGGCTGAGGGCACAGGTGAGGGTGCGGACACGTGCTAGTGTCGGGGCACGTGTGGACGCGAGGGTCAGTGTCCGCGTACGGATGAGGATGAGGGTACAGCGGAGGCTAAGGTGTGGGGCTGCCGGTGGGTTTCCGTTCCGGGCTATGGTTAGGGTTAGGGAACGGCAAGGCTGAGGGCACAGGTGAGGGTGCGGACACGTGCTAGGGTCGGGGCACGTGCGGACGCGTGGGTCAGTGTCCGCGTACGGATTAGGATGAAGGTACGGCGGAGGCTAAGGTGTGGGGCTGCCGGTGGGTTTCCGTTCCGGGCTAGGGTTAGGGTTAGGGAACGGCAAGGCTGAGGGCACAGGTGAGGGTGCGGACACGTGCTAGGGTCGGGGCACATGCGGACGCGTGGGTCAGTGTCCGCGTACGGATTAGGATGAGGGTACGGCGGAGGCTAAGGTGTGGGGCTGCCGGTGGGTTTCCGTTCCGGGCTAGGGTTAGGGTTAGGGAACGGCAAGGCTGAGGGCACAGGTGAGGGTGCGGACACGTGCTAAGGTCGGGGCACGTGCGGAAGCGCGGGTCAGTGTCCGCGTACGGATTAGGATCAGGGTACGTCGGAAGCTAAGGTGTGAGGCTGCCGGTGGGTTTCCGTTCCGGGCTAGGGTTAGGGTTAGGGAATTGCAAGGCTGAGGGCACAGGTGAGGGTGCGGACACGTGCTAGGGTCGGGGTACGTGCGGACGCGCGGGTCAGTGTCCGCGTACGGATTAGGATGAGGGTACGGCGGAGGCTAAGGTGTGGGGCTGCCCGTGGGTTTCCGTTCCGGGTTAGGGTTAGGGTTAGGGAACGGCAAGGCTGAGGGCACAGGTGAGGGTGCGGACACGTGCTAGAGTCAGGGCACGTGCGCACGCGCGGGTCAGTGTCCGCGTACGGATTAGGATGAGGGTACGGCGGAGGCTAAGGTGTGGGGCTGCCGGTGGGTTTCCGTTCCGGGCTAGGGTTAGGGTTAGGGAACGGCAAGGCTGAGGGCACAGGTGAGGGTGCGGACACGTGCTAGGGTCGGGGCACGTGCGGACGCGCGGGTCAGTGTCCGCGTACGGATTAGGATGAGGGTACGTCAGAGGCTAAGGTGTGAGGCTGCCGGTTGGTTTCCGTTCCGGGCTAGGGTTAGGGTTAGGGAACGGCAAGGCTGAGGGCACAGGTGAGGGTGCGGACACGTGCTAGGGTCGGGGCACGTGCGGACGCGCGGGTCAGTGTCCGCGTACGGATTAGGATGAGGGTACGGCGGAGGCTAAGGTGTGGGGCTGCCGGTGGGTTTCCGTTCCGGGCTAGGTTTAGGGTTAGGGAACGGCAAGGCTGAGGGCACAGGTGAGGGTGCGGACACGTGCTAGGGTCGGGGCACGTGCGGACACGCGGGTCAGTGTCCGCGTACGGATTAGGATGAGGGTACGGCGGAGGGTAAGGTGTGGGGCTGCCGGTGGGTTTCCGATCCGGTCTAGGGTTAGGGTTAGGGAACGGCAAGGCTGAGGGCACAGGAGAGGGTGCGGACACGTGCTAGGGTCGGGGCACGTGCGGACGCGCGGGTCAGTGTCCGCGTACGGATTAGGATGAAGGTACGGCGGAGGCTAAGGTGTGGGGCTGCCGGTGGGTTTCCGTTCCGGGCTAGGGTTAGGGTTAGGAAACGGCAAGGCTGAGGGCACAGGTGAGGGTGCGGACACGTGCTAGGGTCGGGGCACGTGCGGACGCGCGGGTCAGTGTCCGCGTACGGATTAGGATGAGGGTACGGCAGAGGCTAAGGTGTGGGGCTGCCGGTGGGTTTCCGTTCCGGGCTAGGGTTAGGGTTAGGGAACGGCAAGGCTGAGGGCACAGGTGAGGGTGCGGACACGTGCTAGGGTCGGGGCACGTGCGGAAGCGCGGGTCAGTGTCCGCGTACGGATTAGGATCAGGGTACGTCGGAGGCTAAGGTGTGAGGCTGCCGGTGGGTTTCCGTTCCGGGCTAGGGTTAGGGTTAGGGAATTGCAAGGCTGAGGGCACAGGTGAGGGTGCGGACACGTGCTAGGGTCGGGGCACGTGCGGACGCGCGGGTCAGTGTCCGCGTACGGATTAGGATGAGGGTACGGCGGAGGCTAAGGTGTGGGGATGCCCGTGGGTTTCCGTTCCGGGCTAGGGTTAGGGTTAGGTAACGGCAAGGCTGAGGGCACAGGTGATGGTGCGGACACGTGCTAGGGTCGGGGCACGTGCGGACGCGCGGGTCAGTGTCCGCGTACGGATTAGGATGAGGGTACGGCGGAGGCTAAGGTGTGGGGCTGCCGGTGGGTTTCCCGTCCGGGCTAGGTTTAGGGTTAGGGAACGGCAAGGCTGAGGGCACAGGTGAGGGTGCGGACACGTGCTAGGGTCGGGGCACGTGCGGACGCGCGGGTCAGTGTCCGCGTACGGATTAGGATGAGGGTACGGCGGAGGCTAAGGTGTGGGGCTGCCGGTGGGTTTCCGTTCCGGGCTAGGGTTAGGGTTAGGGAACGACAAGGCTGAGGGCACAGGTGAGGGTGCGGACACGTGCTAGGTTCGGGGCACGTGCGGACGCGCGGGTCAGTGTCCGCGTACGGATTAGGATGAGGGTACGGCGGAGGCTAAGGTGTGGGGCTGCCGGTGGGTTTCCGTTCCGGGCTAGGGTTAGGGTTAGGGAACGGCAAGGCTGAGGGCACAGGTGAGGGTGCGGACACTTGCTAGGGTCGGGGCACGTGCGGACGCGCGGGTCAGTGTCCGCGTACGGATTAGGATGAGGGTACGGCGGAGGCTAAGGTGTGGGGCTGCCGGTGGGTTTCCGTTCCGGGCTAGGGTTAGGGTTAGGGAACGGCAAGGCTGAGGGCACAGGTGAGGGTGCGGACACGTGCTAGGGTCGGGGCACGTGCGGACGCGCGGGTTAGTGTCCGCGTACGGATTAGGATGAGGGTACGGCGGAGGCTAAGGTTTGGGGCTGCCGGTGGGTTTCCGTTCCGGGCTAGGGTTAGGGTTAGGGAACGGCAAGGCTGAGGGCACAGGTGAGGGTGCGGACACGTGCTAGGGTCGGGGCACGTGCGGACACGCGGGTCAGTGTCCGCGTACGGATTAGGATGAGGGTACGGCGGAGGCTAAGGTGTGGGGCTGCCAGTGGGTTTCCCTTCCGGGCTAGGGTTAGGGTTAGGGAACGGCAAGGCTGAGGGCACAGGTGAGGGTGCGGACACGTGCTAGGGTCGGGGCACGTGCGGACGCGTGGGTCAGTGTCCGCGTACGGATTAGGATGAGGGTACGGTGGAGGCTAAGGTGTGGGGCTGCCGGTGGGTTTCCGTTCCGGGCTAGGGTTAGGGTTAGGGAACGGCAAGGCTGAGGGCACAGGTGAGGGTGCGGACACGTGCTAGGGTCGTGGCACGTGCGGACGCGCGGGTCAGTGTCCGCGTACGGATTAGGATGAGGGTACGGCGGAGGCTAAGGTGTGGGGCTGCCGGTGGGTTTCCGTTCCGGGCTAGGGTTAGGGTTAGGGAACGGCAAGGCTGAGGGCACAGGTGAGGGTGCGGAGACGTGCTAGGGTCGGGGCAAGTGCGGAAGCGCGGGTCAGTGTCCGCGTACGGATTAGGATCAGGGTACGTCGGAGGCTAAGGTGTGAGGCTGCCGGTGGGTTTCCGTTCCGGGCTAGGGTTAGGGTTAGGGAATTGCAAGGCTAAGGGCACAGGTGAGGGTGCGGACACGTGCTAGGGTCGGGGCACGTGCGGACGCGCGGGTCAGTGTCCGCGTACGGATTAGGATGAGGGTACGGCGGAGGCTAAGGTGTGGGGCTGCTGGTGGGTTTCCGTTCCGGGCTAGGGTTAGGGTTAGGGAACGGCAAGGCTGAGGGCACAGGTGAGGGTGCGGACACGTGCTAGGGTCGGGGCACGTGCGGACGCGCGGGTCAGTGTCCGCGTACGGATGAGGATGAGGGTACGGCGGAGGCTAAGGTGTGGGGCTGCCGGTGGGTTTCCGTTCCGGGCTAGGGTTAGGGTTAGGGAACGGCAAGGCTGAGGGCACAGGTGAGGGTGCGGACACGTGCTAGGGTCGGGGCACGTGAGGACGCGCGGGTCAGTGTCCGCGTACGGATTAGGATGAGGGTACGGCGGAGGCTAAGGTGTGGGGCTGCCGGTGGGTTTCCGTTCCGGGCTAGGGTTAGGGTTAGGGAACGGCAAGGCTGAGGGCACAGGTCAAGGTGCGGACACGTGCTAGGGTCGGGGCACGTGCGGACGCGCGGGTCAGTGTCCGCGTACAGATTAGGATGAGGGTACGGCGGAGGCTAAGGTGTGGGGCTGCCGGTGGGTTTCCGTTCCGGGCTAGGGTTAGGGTTAGGGAACGGCAAGGCTGAGGGCACAGGTGAGGGTGCGGACACGTGCTAGGGTTGGTGCACGTGCGGACGCGCGGGTCAGTGTCCGCGTACGGATTAGGATGAGGGTACGGCGGGGGCTAAGGTGTGGGGCTGCCAGTGGGTTTCCCTTCCGGGCTAGGGTTAGGGTTAGGGAACGGCAAGGCTGAGGGCACAGGTGAGGGTGCGGACACGTGCTAGGGTCGGGGCACGTGCGGACGCGCGGGTCAGTGTCCGCGTACGGATTAGGATGAGGGTACGGCGGGGGCTAAGGTGTGGGGCTGCCGGTGGGTTTCCGTTCCGGGCTAGGGTTAGGGTTAGGGAACGGCAAGGCTGAGGGCACAGGTGAGGGTGCGGACACGTGCTAGGGTCGGGGCACGTGCGGACGTGCGGGTCAGTGTCCGCGTACGGATCAGGATGAGCGTACGGCGGAGGCTAAGGTGTGGGGCTGCCGGTGGGTTTCCGTTCCGGGCTAGGGTTAGGGTTAGGGAACGGCAAGGCTGACGGCACAGGTGATGGGGCGGACACGTGCTAGGGTCGGGGCACGTGCGGATGCGCGGGTCAGTGTCCGCGTACGGATAAGGATGAGGGTACGGCGGGGGCTAAGGTGTGGGGCTGCCAGTGGGTTTCCCTTCCGGGCTAGGGTTAGGGTTAGGGAACGGCAAGGCTGAGGGCACAGGTGAGGGTGCGGACACGTGCTAGGGTCAGGGCACGTGCGGACGCGCGGGTCAGTGTCCGCGTACGGATTAGGATGAGGGTACGGCGGAGGCTACGGTGTGGGGCTGCCGGGGGGTTTCCGTTCCGGGCTAGGGTTAGGGTTAGGGAACGGCAAGGCTGAGGGCACAGGCGATGGTGCGGACACGTGCTAGGGTCGGGGCACGTGCGGACGCGCGGGTCAGTGTCCGCATACGGATTAGGATGAGGGTACGGCGGAGGCTAAGGTGTGGGGCTGCCGGTGGGTTTCCGTTCTGGGCTAGGGCTAGGGTTAGGGAACGGCAAGGCTGAGGGCACAGGTGAGGGTGCGGACACGTGCTAGGGTCGGGGCACGTGCGGACGCGCGGGTCAGTGTCCGAGTACGGATTAGGATGAGGGTACAGTGGAGGCTAAGGTGTGGGGCTGCCAGTGGGTTTCCGTTCCGGGCTAGGGTTAGGGTTAGGGAACGGCAAGGCTGAGGGCACAGGAGAGGGTGCGGACACGTGCTAGGGTCGGGGCACGTGCGGACGCGCGGGTCAGTGTCCGCGTACGGATGAGGATGAGGGTACGGCGGAGGCTAAGGTGTGGGGCTGCCGGTGGGTTTCCGTTCCGGGCTAGGGTTAGGGTTAGGGAACGGCAAGGCTGAGGGCACAGGTGAGGGTGCGGACACGTGCTAGGGTCGGGGCACGTGCGGACGCGCGGGTCAGTGTCCGCGTACGGATTAGGATGAGGGTACGGCGGAGGCTAAGGTGTGGGGCTGCCGGTGGGTTTCCGTTCCGGGCTAGGGTTAGGTTTAGGGAACGGCAAGGCTGAGGGCACAGGTGAGGGTGCGGACACATGCTAGGGTCGGGGCACGTGCGGACGCGCGGGTCAGTGTCCGCGTACGGATTAGGATGAGGGTACGTCAGAGGCTAAGGTGTGGGGCTGCCGGTGGGTTTCTGTTCCCGGCTAGGGTTAGGGTTAGGGAACGGCAAGGCTGAGGGCACAGGTGAGGGTGCGGACACGTGCTAGGGTCGGGGCACGTGCGGACACGCGGGTCAGTGTCCGCGTACGGATTAGGATGAGGGTACGGCGGAGGCTAAGGTGTGGGGCTGCCGGTGGGTTTCCGTTCCGGGCTAGGTTTAGGGTTAGGGAACGGCAAGGCTGAGGGCACAGGTGAGGGTGCGGACACGTGCTAGGGTCGGGGCACGTGCGGACGCGCGGGTCAGTGTCCGCGTACGGAGTAGGATGAGGGTACGGCGGAGGGTAAGGTGTGGGGCTGCCGGTGGGTTTCCGTTCCGGTCTAGGGTTAGGGTTAGGGAACGGCAAGGCTGAGGGCACAGGAGAGGGTGCGGACACGTGCTAGGGTCGGGGCACGTGCGGACGCGCGGGTCAGTGTCCGCGTATGGATGAGGATGAGGGAACGGCGGAGGGTAAGGTGTGGGGCTGCCGGTGGGTTTCCGTTCCGGGCTAGGGTTAGGGTTAGGGAACGGCAAGGCTGAGGGCACAGGTGAGGGTGCGGACACGTGCTAGTGTCGGGGCACGTGTGGACGCGAGGGTCAGTGTCCGCGTACGGATGAGGATGAGGGTACAGCGGAGGCTAAGGTGTGGGGCTGCCGGTGGGTTTCCGTTCCGGACTATGGTTAGGGTTAGGGAACGGCAAGGCTGAGGGCACAGGTGAGGGTGCGGACACGTGCTAGGGTCGGGGCACGTGCGGACGCGTGGGTCAGTGTCCGCGTACGGATTAGGATGAAGGTACGGCGGAGGCTAAGGTGTGGGGCTGCCGGTGGGTTTCCGTTCCGGGCTAGGGTTAGGGTTAGGGAACGGCAAGGCTGAGGGCACAGGTGAGGGTGCGGACACGTGCTAGGGTCGGGGCACATGCGGACGCGTGGGTCAGTGTCCGCGTACGGATTAGGATGAGGGTACGGCGGAGGCTAAGGTGTGGGGCTGCCGGTGGGTTTCCGTTCCGGGCTAGGGTTAGGGTTAGGGAACGGCAAGGCTGAGGGCACAGGTGAGGGTGCGGACACGTGCTAAGGTCGGGGCACGTGCGGAAGCGCGGGTCAGTGTCCGCGTACGGATTAGGATCAGGGTACGTCGGAAGCTAAGGTGTGAGGCTGCCGGTGGGTTTCCGTTCCGGGCTAGGGTTAGGGTTAGGGAATTGCAAGGCTGAGGGCACAGGTGAGGGTGCGGACACGTGCTAGGGTCGGGGTACGTGCGGACGCGCGGGTCAGTGTCCGCGTACGGATTAGGATGAGGGTACGGCGGAGGCTAAGGTGTGGGGCTGCCCGTGGGTTTCCGTTCCGGGTTAGGGTTAGGGTTAGGGAACGGCAAGGCTGAGGGCACAGGTGAGGGTGCGGACACGTGCTAGAGTCAGGGCACGTGCGGACGCGCGGGTCAGTGTCCGCGTACGGATTAGGATGAGGGTACGGCGGAGGCTAAGGTGTGGGGCTGCCGGTGGGTTTCCGTTCCGGGCTAGGGTTAGGGTTAGGGAACGGCAAGGCTGAGGGCACAGGTGAGGGTGCGGACACGTGCTAGGGTCGGGGCACGTGCGGACGCGCGGGTCAGTGTCCGCGTACGGATTAGGATGAGGGTACGTCAGAGGCTAAGGTGTGAGGCTGCCGGTTGGTTTCCGTTCCGGGCTAGGGTTAGGGTTAGGGAACGGCAAGGCTGAGGGCACAGGTGAGGGTGCGGACACGTGCTAGGGTCGGGGCACGTGCGGACGCGCGGGTCAGTGTCCGCGTACGGATTAGGATGAGGGTACGGCGGAGGCTAAGGTGTGGGGCTGCCGGTGGGTTTCCGTTCCGGGCTAGGTTTAGGGTTAGGGAACGGCAAGGCTGAGGGCACAGGTGAGGGTGCGGACACGTGCTAGGGTCGGGGCACGTGCGGACACGCGGGTCAGTGTCCGCGTACGGATTAGGATGAGGGTACGGCGGAGGGTAAGGTGTGGGGCTGCCGGTGGGTTTCCGATCCGGTCTAGGGTTAGGGTTAGGGAACGGCAAGGCTGAGGGCACAGGAGAGGGTGCGGACACGTGCTAGGGTCGGGGCACGTGCGGACGCGCGGGTCAGTGTCCGCGTACGGATTAGGAGGAAGGTACGGCGGAGGCTAAGGTGTGGGGCTGCCGGTGGGTTTCCGTTCCGGGCTAGGGTTAGGGTTAGGAAACGGCAAGGCTGAGGGCACAGGTGAGGGTGCGGACACGTGCTAGGGTCGGGGCAAGTGCGGACGCGCGGGTCAGTGTCCGCGTACGGATTAGGATGAGGGTACGGCAGAGGCTAAGGTGTGGGGCTGCCGGTGGGTTTCCGTTCCGGGCTAGGGTTAGGGTTAGGGAACGGCAAGGCTGAGGGCACAGGTGAGGGTGCGGACACGTGCTAGGGTCGGGGCACGTGCGGAAGCGCGGGTCAGTGTCCGCGTACGGATTAGGATCAGGGTACGTCGGAGGCTAAGGTGTGAGGCTGCCGGTGGGTTTCCGTTCCGGGCTAGGGTTAGGGTTAGGGAATTGCAAGGCTGAGGGCACAGGTGAGGGTGCGGACACGTGCTAGGGTCGGGGCACGTGCGGACGCGCGGGTCAGTGTCCGCGTACGGATTAGGATGAGGGTACGGCGGAGGCTAAGGTGTGGGGATGCCCGTGGGTTTCCGTTCCGGGCTAGGGTTAGGGTTAGGTAACGGCAAGGCTGAGGGCACAGGTGAGGGTGCGGACACGTGCTAGGGTCGGGGCACGTGCGGACGCGCGGGTCAGTGTCCGCGTACGGATTAGGATGAGGGTACGGCGGAGGCTAAGGTGTGGGGCTGCCGGTGGGTTTCCCGTCCGGGCTAGGTTTAGGGTTAGGGAACGGCAAGGCTGAGGGCACAGGTGAGGGTGCGGACACGTGCTAGGGTCGGGGCACGTGCGGACGCGCGGGTCAGTGTCCGCGTACGGATTAGGATGAGGGTACGGCGGAGGCTAAGGTGTGGGGCTGCCGGTGGGTTTCCGTTCCGGGCTAGGGTTAGGGTTAGGGAACGACAAGGCTGAGGGCACAGGTGAGGGTGCGGACACGTGCTAGGTTCGGGGCACGTGCGGACGCGCGGGTCAGTGTCCGCGTACGGATTAGGATGAGGGTACGGCGGAGGCTAAGGTGTGGGGCTGCCGGTGGGTTTCCGTTCCGGGCTAGGGTTAGGGTTAGGGAACGGCAAGGCTGAGGGCACAGGTGAGGGTGCGGACACGTGCTAGGGTCGGGGCACGTGCGGACGCGCGGGTCAGTGTCCGCGTACGGATTAGGATGAGGGTACGGCGGAGGCTAAGGTGTGGGGCTGCCGGTGGGTTTCCGTTCCGGGCTAGGGTTAGGGTTAGGGAACGGCAAGGCTGAGGGCACAGGTGAGGGTGCGGACACGTGCTAGGGTCGGGGCACGTGCGGACGCGCGTGTCAGTGTCCGCGTACGGATTAGGATGAGGGTACGGCGGAGGCTAAGGTGTGGGGCTGCCGGTGGGTTTCCGTTCCGGGCTAGGTTTAGGGTTAGGGAACGGCAAGGCTGAGGGCACAGGTGAGGGTGCGGACACGTGCTAGGGTCGGGGCACGTGCGGACACGCGGGTCAGTGTCCGCGTACGGATTAGGATGAGGGTACGGCGGAGGGTAAGGTGTGGGGCTGCCGGTGGGTTTCCGATCCGGTCTAGGGTTAGGGTTAGGGAACGGCAAGGCTGAGGGCACAGGAGAGGGTGCGGACACGTGCTAGGGTCGGGGCACGTGCGGACGCGCGGGTCAGTGTCCGCGTACGGATTAGGATGAAGGTACGGCGGAGGCTAAGGTGTGGGGCTGCCGGTGGGTTTCCGTTCCGGGCTAGGGTTAGGGTTAGGAAACGGCAAGGCTGAGGGCACAGGTGAGGGTGCGGACACGTGCTAGGGTCGGGGCACGTGCGGACGCGCGGGTCAGTGTCCGCGTACGGATTAGGATGAGGGTACGGCAGAGGCTAAGGTGTGGGGCTGCCGGTGGGTTTCCGTTCCGGGCTAGGGTTAGGGTTAGGGAACGGCAAGGCTGAGGGCACAGGTGAGGGTGCGGACACGTGCTAGGGTCGGGGCACGTGCGGAAGCGCGGGTCAGTGTCCGCGTACGGATTAGGATCAGGGTACGTCGGAGGCTAAGGTGTGGGGCTGCCGGTGGGTTTCCGTTCCGGGCTAGGGTTAGGGTTAGGGAATTGCAAGGCTGAGGGCACAGGTGAGGGTGCGGACACGTGCTAGGGTCGGGGCACGTGCGGACGCGCGGGTCAGTGTCCGCGTACGGATTAGGATGAGGGTACGGCGGAGGCTAAGGTGTGGGGATGCCCGTGGGTTTCCGTTCCGGGCTAGGGTTAGGGTTAGGTAACGGCAAGGCTGAGGGCACAGGTGATGGTGCGGACACGTGCTAGGGTCGGGGCACGTGCGGACGCGCGGGTCAGTGTCCGCGTACGGATTAGGATGAGGGTACGGCGGAGGCTAAGGTGTGGGGCTGCCGGTGGGTTTCCCGTCCGGGCTAGGTTTAGGGTTAGGGAACGGCAAGGCTGAGGGCACAGGTGAGGGTGCGGACACGTGCTAGGGTCGGGGCACGTGCGGACGCGCGGGTCAGTGTCCGCGTACGGATTAGGATGAGGGTACGGCGGAGGCTAAGGTGTGGGGCTGCCGGTGGGTTTCCGTTCCGGGCTAGGGTTAGGGTTAGGGAACGACAAGGCTGAGGGCACAGGTGAGGGTGCGGACACGTGCTAGGTTCGGGGCACGTGCGGACGCGCGGGTCAGTGTCCGCGTACGGATTAGGATGAGGGTACGGCGGAGGCTAAGGTGTGGGGCTGCCGGTGGGTTTCCGTTCCGGGCTAGGGTTAGGGTTAGGGAACGGCAAGGCTGAGGGCACAGGTGAGGGTGCGGACACGTGCTAGGGTCGGGGCACGTGCGGACGCGCGGGTCAGTGTCCGCGTACGGATTAGGATGAGGGTACGGCGGAGGCTAAGGTGTGGGGCTGCCGGTGGGTTTCCGTTCCGGGCTAGGGTTAGGGTTAGGGAACGGCAAGGCTGAGGGCACAGGTGAGGGTGCGGACACGTGCTAGGGTCGGGGCACGTGCGGACGCGCGGGTTAGTGTCCGCGTACGGATTAGGATGAGGGTACGGCGGAGGCTAAGGTTTGGGGCTGCCGGTGGGTTTCCGTTCCGGGCTAGGGTTAGGGTTAGGGAACGGCAAGGCTGAGGGCACAGGTGAGGGTGCGGACACGTGCTAGGGTCTGGGCACGTGCGGACACGCGGGTCAGTGTCCGCGTACGGATTAGGATGAGGGTACGGCGGAGGCTAAGGTGTGGGGCTGCCAGTGGGTTTCCCTTCCGGGCTAGGGTTAGGGTTAGGGAACGGCAAGGCTGAGGGCACAGGTGAGGGTGCGGACACGTGCTAGGGTCGGGGCACGTGCGGACGCGTGGGTCAGTGTCCGCGTACGGATTAGGATGAGGGTACGGTGGAGGCTAAGGTGTGGGGCTGCCGGTGGGTTTCCGTTCCGGGCTAGGGTTAGGGTTAGGGAACGGCAAGGCTGAGGGCACAGGTGAGGGTGCGGACACGTGCTAGGGTCGTGGCACGTGCGGACGCGCGGGTCAGTGTCCGCGTACGGATTAGGATGAGGGTACGGCGGAGGCTAAGGTGTGGGGCTGCCGGTGGGTTTCCGTTCCGGGCTAGGGTTAGGGTTAGGGAACGGCAAGGCTGAGGGCACAGGTGAGGGTGCGGAGACGTGCTAGGGTCGGGGCAAGTGCGGAAGCGCGGGTCAGTGTCCGCGTACGGATTAGGATCAGGGTACGTCGGAGGCTAAGGTGTGAGGCTGCCGGTGGGTTTCCGTTCCGGGCTAGGGTTAGGGTTAGGGAATTGCAAGGCTAAGGGCACAGGTGAGGGTGCGGACACGTGCTAGGGTCGGGGCACGTGCGGACGCGCGGGTCAGTGTCCGCGTACGGATTAGGATGAGGGTACGGCGGAGGCTAAGGTGTGGGGCTGCTGGTGGGTTTCCGTTCCGGGCTAGGGTTAGGGTTAGGGAACGGCAAGGCTGAGGGCACAGGTGAGGGTGCGGACACGTGCTAGGGTCGGGGCACGTGCGGACGCGCGGGTCAGTGTCCGCGTACGGATTAGGATGAGGGTACGGCGGAGGCTAAGGTGTGGGGCTGCCGGTGGGTTTCCGTTCCGGGCTAGGGTTAGGGTTAGGGAACGGCAAGGCTGAGGGCACAGGTGAGGGTGCGGACACGTGCTAGGGTCGGGGCACGTGCGGACGCGCGGGTCAGTGTCCGCGTACGGATTAGGATGAGGGTACGGCGGAGGCTAAGGTGTGGGGCTGCCGGTGGGTTTCCGTTCCGGGCTAGGGTTAGGGTTAGGGAACGGCAAGGCTGAGGGCACAGGTGAGGGTGCGGACACGTGCTAGGGTCGGGGCACGTGCGGACGCGCAGGTCAGTGTCCGCGTACGGATTAGGATGAGCGTACGGCGGAGGCTAAGGTGTGGGGCTGCTGGTGGGTTTCCCGTCCGGGCTAGGTTTAGGGTTAGGGAACGGCAAGGCTGAGGGCACAGGTGAGGGTGCGGACACGTGCTAGGGTCGGGGCACGTGCGGACACGTGGGTCAGTGTCCGCGTACGGATTAGGATGAGGGTACGGCGGAGGCTAAGGTGTGGGGCTGCCGGTGGGTTTCCGTTCCAGGCTAGGGTTAGGGTTAGGGAACGGCAAGGCTGAGGGCACAGGTGAGGGTGCGGACACGTGCTAGGGTCGGGGCACGTGCGGACGCGCGGGTCAGTGTCCGCGTACGGATTAGGATGAGGGTACGGTGGAGGCTAAGGTGTGGGGCTGACGGTGGGTTTCCCTTCCGGGCTAGGGTTAGGGTTAGGGAACGGCAAGGCTGAGGGCACAGGTGAGGGTGGGGACACGTGCTAGGGTCGTGGCACGTGCGGACGCGCGGGTCAGTGTCCGCGTACGGATTAGGATGAGGGTACGGCGGAGGCTAAGGTGTGGGGCTGCCGGTGGGTTTCCGTTCCGGGCTAGGGTTAGGGTTAGGGAACGGCAAAGCTGAGGGCACAGGTGAGGGTGCGGACACGTGCTAGGGTCGGGGCACGTGCGGACGCGCGGGTCAGTGTCCGAGTACGGATTAGGATGAGGGTACGGCGGAGGCTAAGGTGTGGGGCTGCCGGTGGGTTTCTGTTCCGCGCTAGGGTTAGGGTTAGGGAACGGCAAGGCTGAGGGCACAGGTGAGGGTGCGGACACGTGCTAGGGTCGGGGCACGTGCGGACGCGCGGGTCAGTGTCCGCGTACGGATTAGGATGAGGGTACGGCGGAGGCTAAGGTGTGGGGCTGCCGGTGGGTTTCCGTTCCGGGCTAGGGTTAGGGTTAGGGAACGGCAAGGCTGAGGGCACAGGTGAGGGTGCGGACACGTGCTAGGGTCGGGGCACGTGCGGACGCGCGGGTCAGTGTCCGCGTACGGATTAGGATGAGGGTACGGCGGAGGCTAAGGTGTGGGGCTGCCGGTGGGTTTCCGTTCCGGGCTAGGGTTAGGGTTAGGGAACGGCAAGGCTGAGGGCACAGGTGAGGGTGCGGACACGTGCTAGGGTCGGGGCACGTGCGGACGCGCGGGTCAGTGTCCGCGTACGGATTAGGGTGAGGGTACGGCGGAGGCTAAGGTGTGGGGCTGCCGGTGGGTTTCCCTTCCGGGCTAGGGTTAGGGTTAGGGAACGGCAAGGCTGAGGGCACAGGTGAGGGTGCGGACACGTGCTAGGTTCGGGGCACGTGCGGACTCGCGGGTCAGTGTCCGCGTACGGATTAGGATGAAGGTACGGCGGAGGCTAAGGTGTGGGGCTGCCGGTGGGTTTCCGTTCCGGGCTAGGGTTAGGGTTAGGGAACGGCAAGGCTGAGGGCACAGGTGAGGTTGCGGACACGTGCTAGGGTCGGGGCACGTGCGAACGCGCGGGTCAGTGTCCGCGTACGGATTAGGATGAGGGTATGGTGGAGGCTAAGGTGTGGGGCTGCCGGTGGGTTTCCGTTCCGGGCTAGGGTTAGGGTTAGGGAACGGCAAGGCTGAGGGAACAGGTGAGGGTGCGGACACGTGCTAGGGTCGGGGCACGTGCGGACGCGCGGGTCAGTGTCCGCGTACGGATTAAGATGAGGGTACGGCGGAGGCTAAGGTGTGGGGCTGCCGGTGGGTTTCCGTTCCGGGCTAGGGTTAGGGTTAGGGAACGGCAAGGCTGAGGGCACAGGTGAGGGTGCGGACACGTGCTAGGGTCGGGGCACGTGCGGACGCGCGGGTCAGTGTCCGCGTACGGATTAGGATGAGGGTACGGCGGAGGCTAAGGTGTGGGGCTGCCGGTGGGTTTCCGTTCCGGGCTAGGGTTAGGGTTAGGGAACGGCAAGGCTGAGGGCACAGGTGAGGGTGCGGACACGTGCTAGGGTCGGGGCACGTGCGGAAGCGCGGGTCAGTGTCCGCGTACGGATTAGGATGAGGGTACGGCGGAGGCTAAGGTGTGGGGCTGCCGGTGGGTTTACCTTCCGGGCTAGGGTTAGGGTTAGGGAACGGCAAGGCTGAGGGCACAGGGGAGGGTGCAGATACGTGCTAGGGTCGGGGCACGTGCGGACGCGCGGGTCAGTGTCCGCGTACGGATTAGGATGAGGGTACAGCGGAGGCTAAGGTGTGGGGCTGCCGGTGGGTTTCCGTTCCGGGCTAGGGTTAGGGTTAGGGAACGGCAAGGCTGAGGGCACAGGTGAGGGTGCGGACACGTGCTAGGGTCGGGGCACGTGCGGACGCGCGGGTCATTGTCCGCGTACGGATTAGGATGAGGGTACGGCGGAGGCTAAGGTGTGGGGCTGCCGGTGGGTTTCCAATCCGGGCTAGGGTTAGGGTTAGGGAACGGCAAGGCTGAGGGCACAGGTGAGGGTGCGGACACGTGCTAGGGTCGGGGCACGTGCGTACGTGCGGGTCAGTGTCCGCGTACAGATGAGGATGAGGGTACGGCGGAGGGTAAGGTGTGGGGCTGCCGGTGGGTTTCCGTTCCGGGCTAGGGTTAGGGTTAGGGAACGGCAAGGCTGAGGGCACAGGTGAGGGTGCGGACACGTGCTAGGGTCGGTGCACGTGCGGACGCGCGGGTCAGTGTCCGCGTACGGATTAGGATGAGGGTACGGCGGGTGCTAAGGTGTGGGGCTGCCAGTGGGTTTCCCTTCCGGGCTAGGGTTAGGGTTAGGGAACGGCAAGGCTGAGGGCACAGGTGAGGGTGCGGACACATGCTAGGGTCGGGGCACGTGCGGACGCGCGGGTCAGTGTCCGCGTACGGATTAGGATGAGGGTACGGCGGGGGCTAAGGTGTGGGGCTGCCGGTGGGTTTCCGTTCCGGGCTAGGGTTAGGGTTAGGGAACGGCAAGGCTGAGGGCACAGGTGAGGGTGCGGACACGTGCTAGGGTCGGGGCACGTGCGGACGTGTGGGTCAGTGTCCGCGTACGGATTAGGATGAGCGTACGGCGGAGGCTAAGGTGTGGGGCTGCCGGTGGGTTTCCGTTCCGGGCTAGGGTTAGGGTTAGGGAACGGCAAGGCTGAGGGCACAGGTGAGGGGGCGGACACGTGCTAGGGTCGGGGCACGTGCGGACGCGCGGGTCAGTGTCCGCGTACGGATGAGGATGAGGGTACGGCGGAGGCTAAGGTGTGGGGCTGCCGGTGGGTTTCCGTTCCGGGCTAGGGTTAGGGTTAGGGAACGGCAAGGCTGAGGGCACAGGCGATGTTGCGGACACGTGCTAGGGTCGGGGCACGTGCGGACGCGCGGGTCAGTGTCCGCGTACGGATTAGGATGAGGGTACGGCGGAGGCTAAGGTGTGGGGCTGCCGGTGGGTTTCCGTTCTGGGCTAGGGCTAGGGTTAGGGAACGGCAAGGCTGAGGGCACAGGTGAGGGTGCGGACACGTGCTAGGGTCGGGGCACGTGCGGACGCGCGGGTCAGTGTCCGAGTACGGATTAGGATGAGGGTACGGTGGAGGCTAAGGTGTGGGGCTGCCAGTGGGTTTCCGTTCCGGGCTAGGGTTAGGGTTAGGGAACGGCAAGGCTGAGGGCACAGTAGAGGGTGCGGACACGTGCTAGGGTCGGGGCACGTGCGGACGCGCGGGTCAGTGTCCGCGTACGGATGAGGATGAGGGTACGGCGGAGGCTAAGGTGTGGGGCTGCCGGTGGGTTTCCGTTCCGGGCTAGGGTTAGGGTTAGGGAACGGCAAGGCTGAGGGCACAGGTGAGGGTGCGGACACGTGCTAGGGTCGGGGCACGTGCGGACGCGCGGGTCAGTGTCCGCGTACGGCTTAGGATGAGGGTACGTCAGAGGCTAAGGTGTGAGGCTGCCGGTGGGTTTCCGTTCCCGGCTAGGGTTAGGGTTAGGGAACGGCAAGGCTGAGGGCACAGGTGAGGGTGCGGACACGTGCTAGGGTCGGGGCACGTGCGGACACGCGGGTCAGTGTCCGCGTACGGATTAGGATGAGGGTACGGCGGAGGCTAAGGTGTGGGGCTGCCGGTGGGTTTCCGTTCCGGGCTAGGTTTAGGGTTAGGGAACGGCAAGGCTGAGGGCACAGGTGAGGGTGCGGACACGTGCTAGGGTCGGGGCACGTGCGGACGCGCGGGTCAGTGTCCGCGTACGGATTAGGATGAGGGTACGGCGGAGGGTAAGGTGTGGGGCTGCCGGTGGGTTTCCGTTCCGGTCTAGGGTTAGGGTTAGGGAACGGCAAAGCTGAGGGCACAGGAGAGGGTGCGGACACGTGCTAGGGTCGGGGCACGTGCGGACGCGCGGGTCAGTGTCCGCGTATGGATGAGGATGAGGGAGCGGCGGAGGGTAAGGTGTGGGGCTGCCGGTGGGTTTCCGTTCCGGGCTAGGGTTAGGGTTAGGGAACGGCAAGGCTGAGGGCACAGGTGAGGGTGCGGACACGTGCTAGGGTCGGGGCACGTGTGGACGCGAGGGTCAGTGTCCGCGTACGGATGAGGATGAGGGTACAGCGGAGGCTAAGGTGTGGGGCTGCCGGTGGGTTTCCGTTCCGGGCTAGGGTTAGGGTTAGGGAACGGCAAGGCTGAGGGCACAGGTGAGGGTGCGGACACGTGCTAGGGTCGGGGCACGTGCGGACGCGTGGGTCAGTGTCCGCGTACGGATTAGGATGAAGGTACGGCGGAGGCTAAGGTGTGGGGCTGCCGGTGGGTTTCCGTTCCGGGCTAGGGTTAGGGTTAGGGAACGGCAAGGCTGAGGGCACAGGTGAGGGTGCGGACACGTGCTAGGGTCGGGGCACGTGCGGACGCGCGGGTCAGTGTCCGCGTACGGATTAGGATGAGGGTACGGCGGAGGCTAAGGTGTGGGGCTGCCGGTGGGTTTCCGTTCCGGGCTAGGGTTAGGGTTAGGGAACGGCAAGGCTGAGGGCACAGGTGAGGGTGCGGACACGTGCTAGGGTCGGGGCACGTGCGGAAGCGCGGGTCAGTGTCCGCGTACGGATTAGGATCAGGGTACGTCGGAAGCTAAGGTGTGAGGCTGCCGGTGGGTTTCCGTTCCGGGCTAGGGTTAGGGTTAGGGAATTGCAAGGCTGAGGGCACAGGTGAGGGTGCGGACACGTGCTAGGGTCGGGGCACGTGCGGACGCGCGGGTCAGTGTCCGCGTACGGATTAGGATGAGGGTACGGCGGAGGCTAAGGTGTGGGGCTGCCGGTGGGTTTCCGTTCCGGGCTAGGGTTAGGGTTAGGGAACGGCAAGGCTGAGGGCACAGGTGAGGGTGCGGACACGTGCTAGGGTCGGGGCATGTGCGGACGCGCGGGTCAGTGTCCGCGTACGGATTAGGATGAGGGTACGTCAGAGGCTAAGGTGTGAGGCTGCCGGTTGGTTTCCGTTCCGGGCTAGGGTTAGGGTTAGGGAACGGCAAGGCTGAGGGCACAGGTGAGGGTGCGGACACGTGCTAGGGTCGGGGCACGTGCGGACGCGCGGGTCAGTGTCCGCGTACGGATTAGGATGAGGGTACGGCGGAGGCTAAGGTGTGGGGCTGCCGGTGGGTTTCCGTTCCGGGCTAGGTTTAGGGTTAGGGAACGGCAAGGCTGAGGGCACAGGTGAGGGTGCGGACACGTGCTAGGGTCAGGGCACGTGCGGACGCGCGGGTCAGTGTCCGCGTACGGATTAGGATGAGGGTACGGCGGAGGGTAAGGTGTGGGGCTGCCGGTGGGTTTCCGATCCGGTCTAGGGTTAGGGTTAGGGAACGGCAAGGCTGAGGGCACAGGAGAGGGTGCGGACACGTGCTAGGGTCGGGGCACGTGCGGACGCGCGGGTCAGTGTCCGCGTACGGATTAGGATGAAGGTACGGCGGAGGCTAAGGTGTGGGGCTGCCGGTGGGTTTCCGTTCCGGGCTAGGTTTAGGGTTAGGGAACGGCAAGGCTGAGGGCACAGGTGAGGGTGCGGACACGTGCTAGGGTCGGGGCACGTGCGGACGCGCGGGTCAGTGTCCGCGTACGGATTAGGATGAGGGTACGGCGGAGGGTAAGGTGTGGGGCTGCCGGTGGGTTTCCGTTCCGGTCTAGGGTTAGGGTTAGGGAACGGCAAGGCTGAGGGCACAGGAGAGGGTGCGGACACGTGCTAGGGTCGGGGAACGTGCGGACGCGCGGGTCAGTGTCCGCGTATGGATGAGGATGAGGGAGCGGCGGAGGGTAAGGTGTGGGGCTGCCGGTGGGTTTCCGTTCCGGGCTAGGGTTAGGGTTAGGGAACGGCAAGGCTGAGGGCACAGGTGAGGGTGCGGACACGTGCTAGGGTCGGGGCACGTGTGGACGCGAGGGTCAGTGTCCGTGTACGGATGAGGATGAGGGTACAGCGGAGGCTAAGGTGTGGGGCTGCCGGTGGGTTTCCGTTCCGGGCTAGGGTTAGGGTTAGGGAACGGCAAGGCTGAGGGCACAGGTGAGGGTGCGGACACGTGCTAGGGTCGGGGCACGTGCGGACGCGTGGGTCAGTGTCCGCGTACGGATTAGGATGAAGGTACGGCGGAGGCTAAGGTGTGGGGCTGCCGGTGGGTTTCCGTTCCGGGCTAGGGTTAGGGTTAGGGAACGGCAAGGCTGAGGGCACAGGTGAGGGTGCGGACACGTGCTAGGGTCGGGGCACGTGCGGACGCGCGGGTCAGTGTCCGCGTACGGATTAGGATGAGGGTACGGCGGAGGCTAAGGTGTGGGGCTGCCGGTGGGTTTCCGTTCCGGGCTAGGGTTAGGGTTAGGGAACGGCAAGGCTGAGGGCACAGGTGAGGGTGCGGACACGTGCTAGGGTCGGGGCACGTGCAGAAGCGCGGGTCAGTGTCCGCGTACGGATTAGGATCAGGGTACGTCGGAAGCTAAGGTGTGAGGCTGCCGGTGGGTTTCCGTTCCGGGCTAGGGTTAGGGTTAGGGAATTGCAAGGCTGAGGGCACAGGTGAGGGTGCGGACACGTGCTAGGGTCGGGGCACGTGCGGACGCGCGGGTCAGTGTCCGCGTACGGATTAGGATGAGGGTACGGCGGAGGCTAAGGTGTGGGGCTGCCGGTGGGTTTCCGTTCCGGGCTAGGGTTAGGGTTAGGGAACGGCAAGGCTGAGGGCACAGGTGAGGGTGCGGACACGTGCTAGGGTCGGGGCACGTGCGGACGCGCGGGTCAGTGTCCGCGTACGGATTAGGATGAGGGTACGTCAGAGGCTAAGGTGTGAGGCTGCCGGTTGGTTTCCGTTCCGGGCTAGGGTTAGGGTTAGGGAACGGCAAGGCTGAGGGCACAGGTGAGGGTGCGGACACGTGCTAGGGTCGGGGCACGTGCGGACGCGCGGGTCAGTGTCCGCGTACGGATTAGGATGAGGGTACGGCGGAGGCTAAGGTGTGGGGCTGCCGGTGGGTTTCCGTTCCGGGCTAGGTTTAGGGTTAGGGAACGGCAAGGCTGAGGGCACAGGTGAGGGTGCGGACACGTGCTAGGGTAGGGGCACGTGCGGACGCGCGGGTCAGTGTCCGCGTACGGATTAGGATGAGGGTACGGCGGAGGGTAAGGTGTGGGGCTGCCGGTGGGTTTCCGATCCGGTCTAGGGTTAGGGTTAGGGAACGGCAAGGCTGAGGGCACAGGAGAGGGTGCGGACACGTGCTAGGGTCGGGGCACGTGCGGACGCGCGGGTCAGTGTCCGCGTACGGATTAGGATGAAGGTACGGCGGAGGCTAAGGTGTGGGGCTGCCGGTGGGTTTCCGTTCCGGGCTAGGGTTAGGGTTAGGAAACGGCAAGGCTGAGGGCACAGGTGAGGGTGCGGACACGTGCTAGGGTCGGGGCATGTGCGGACGCGCGGGTCAGTGTCCGCGTACGGATTAGGATTAGGGTACGGCAGAGGCTAAGGTGTGGGGCTGCCGGTGGGTTTCCGTTCCGGGCTAGGGTTAGGGTTAGGGAACGGCAAGGCTGAGGGCACAGGTGAGGGTGCGGACACGTGCTAGGGTCGGGGCACGTGCGGAAGCGCGGGTCAGTGTCCGCGTACGGATTAGGATCAGGGTACGTCGGAGGCTAAGGTTTGAGGCTGCCGGTGGGTTTCCGTTCCGGGCTAGGGTTAGGGTTAGGGAATTGCAAGGCTGAGGGCACAGGTGAGGGTGCGGACACGTGCTAGGGTCGGGGCACGTGCGGACGCGTGGGTCAGTGTCCGCGTACGGATTAGGATGAGGGTACGGCGGAGGCTAAGGTGTGGGGCTGCCGGTGGGTTTCCGTTCCGGGCTAGGGTTAGGGTTAGGGAACGGCAAGGCTGAGGGCACAGGTGAGGGTGCGGACACGTGCTAGGGTCGGGGCACGTGCGGACGCGCGGGTCAGTGTCCGCGTACGGATTAGGATGAGGGTACGTCAGAGGCTAAGGTGTGAGGCTGCCGGTTGGTTTCCGTTCCGGGCTAGGGTTAGGGTTAGGGAACGGCAAGGCTGAGGGCACAGGTGAGGGTGCGGACACGTGCTAGGGTCGGGGCACGTGCGGACGCGCGGGTCAGTGTCCGCGTACGGATTAGGATGAGGGTACGGCGGAGGCTAAGGTGTGGGGCTGCCGGTGGGTTTCCGTTCCGGGCTAGGTTTAGGGTTAGGGAACGGCAAGGCTGAGGGCACAGGTGAGGGTGCGGACACGTGCTAGGGTAGGGGCACGTGCGGACGCGCGGGTCAGTGTCCGCGTACGGATTAGGATGAGGGTACGGCGGAGGGTAAGGTGTGGGGCTGCCGGTGGGTTTCCGATCCGGTCTAGGGTTAGGGTTAGGGAACGGCAAGGCTGAGGGCACAGGAGAGGGTGCGGACACGTGCTAGGGTCGGGGCACGTGCGGACGCGCGGGTCAGTGTCCGCGTACGGATTAGGATGAAGGTACGGCGGAGGCTAAGGTGTGGGGCTGCCGGTGGGTTTCCGTTCCGGGCTAGGGTTAGGGTTAGGAAACGGCAAGGCTGAGGGCACAGGTGAGGGTGCGGACACGTGCTAGGGTCGGG
This sequence comes from Hyperoodon ampullatus, assembly GCF_949752795.1. Taxonomy (NCBI): domain Eukaryota; kingdom Metazoa; phylum Chordata; class Mammalia; order Artiodactyla; family Ziphiidae; genus Hyperoodon; species Hyperoodon ampullatus. The sequence goes on along the minus strand of NC_136932.1, from coordinate 257,790 downwards.
GCATGTGCGGACGCGCGGGTCAGTGTCCGCGTACGGATTAGGATTAGGGTACGGCAGAGGCTAAGGTGTGGGGCTGCCGGTGGGTTTCCGTTCCGGGCTAGGGTTAGGGTTAGGGAACGGCAAGGCTGAGGGCACAGGTGAGGGTGCGGACACGTGCTAGGGTCGGGGCACGTGCGGAAGCGCGGGTCAGTGTCCGCGTACGGATTAGGATCAGGGTACGTCGGAGGCTAAGGTTTGAGGCTGCCGGTGGGTTTCCGTTCCGGGCTAGGGTTAGGGTTAGGGAATTGCAAGGCTGAGGGCACAGGTGAGGGTGCGGACACGTGCTAGGGTCGGGGCACGTGCGGACGCGTGGGTCAGTGTCCGCGTACGGATTAGGATGAGGGTACGGCGGAGGCTAAGGTGTGGGGATGCCCGTGGGTTTCCGTTCCGGGCTAGGGTTAGGGTTAGGGAACGGCAAGGCTGAGGGCACAGGTGAGGGTGCGGACACGTGCTAGGGTCGGGGCACGTGCGGACGCGCCGGTCAGTGTCCGCGTACGGATTAGGATGAGGGTACGGCGGAGGGTAAGGTGTGGGGCTGCCGGTGGGTTTCCCGTCCGGGCTAGGTTTAGGGTTAGGGAACGGCAAGGCTGAGGGCACAGGTGAGGGTGCGGACACGTGCTAGGGTCGGGGCACGTGCGGACGCGCGGGTCAGTGTCCGCGTACGGATTAGGATGAGGGTACGGCGGAGGCTAAGGTGTGGGGCTGCCGGTGGGTTTCCGTTCCGGGCTAGGGTTAGGGTTAGGGAACGACAAGTCTGAGGGCACAGGTGAGGGTGCGGACACGTGCTAGGTTCGGGGCACGTGCGGACGCGCGGGTCAGTGTCCGCGTACGGATTAGGATGAGGGTACGGCGGAGGCTAAGGTGTGGGGCTGCCGGTGGGTTTCCGTTCCGGGCTAGGGTTAGGGTTAGGGAACGGCAAGGCTGAGGGCACAGGTGAGGGTGCGGACACGTGCTAGGGTCGGGGCACGTGCGGACGCGCGGGTCAGTGTCCGCGTACGGATTAGGATGAGGGTACGGCGGAGGCTAAGGTGTGGGGCTGCCGGTGGGTTTCCGTTCCGGGCTAGGGTTAGGGTTAGGGAACGGCAAGGCTGAGGGCACAGGTGAGGGTGCGGACACGTGCTAGGGTCGGGGCACGTGCGGACACGCGGGTCAGTGTCCGCGTACGGATTAGGATGAGGGTACGGCGGAGGCTAAGGTGTGGGGCTGCCGGTGGCTTTCCCTTCCGGGCTAGGGTTAGGGTTAGGGAACGGCAAGGCTGAGGGCACAGGTGAGGGTGCGGACACGTGCTAGGGTCGGGGCACGTGCGGACGCGCGGGTCAGTGTCCGCGTACGGATTAGGATGAGGGTACGGCGGAGGCTAAGGTGTGGGGCTGCCGGTGGGTTTCCGTTCCGGGCTAGGGTTAGGGTTAGGGAACGGCAAGGCTGAGGGCACAGGTGAGGGTGCGGACACGTGCTAGGGTTGTGGCACGTGCGGACGCGCGGGTCAGTGTCCGCGTACGGATTAGGATGAGGGTACGGCGGAGGCTAAGGTGTGGGGCTGCCGGTGTGTTTCCGTTCCGGTTAGGGTTAGGGTTAGGGAACGGCAAGGCTGAGGGCACAGGTGAGGGTGCGGACACGTGCTAGGGTCGGGGCAAGTGCGGAAGCGCGGGTCAGTGTCTGCGTACGGATTAGGATCAGGGTACGTCGGAGGCTAAGGTGTGAGGCTGCCGGTGGGTTTCCGTTCCGGGCTAGGGTTAGGGTTAGGGAATTGCAAGGCTAAGGGCACAGGTGATGGTGCGGACACGTGCTAGGGTCGGGGCACGTGCGGACACGCGGGTCAGTGTCCGCGTACGGATTAGGATGAGGGTACGGCGGACGCTAAGGTGTGGGGCTGCCGGTGGGTTTCCGTTCCGGGCTAGGGTTAGGGTTAGGGAACGGCAAGGCTGAGGGCACAGGTGAGGGTGCGGACACGTGCTAGGGTCGGGGCACGTGCGGACGCGCGGGTCAGTGTCTGCGTACGGATTAGGATCAGGGTACGGCGGAGGCTAAGGTGTGGGGCTGCCGGTGGGTTTCCCGTCCGGGCTAGGGTTAGGGTTAGGGAACGGCAAGGCTGAGGGCACAGGTGAGGGTGCGGACACGTGCTAGGGTCGGGGCACGTGCGGACGCGCGGGTCAGTGTCCGCGTACGGATTAGGATGAGGGTACGGCGGAGGCTAAGGTGAGGGCCTGCCGGTGGGTTTCCGTTCCGGGCTAGGGTTAGGGTTAGGGAACGGCAAGGCTGAGGGCACAGGTGAGGGTGCGGACACGTGCTAGGGTCGGGGCACGTGCGGACGCGCGGGTCAGTGTCCGCGTACGGATTAGGATGAGGGTACGGCGGAGGCTAAGGTGTGGGGCTGCCGGTGGGTTTCCGTTCCGGGCTAGGGTTAGGGTTAGGGAACGGCAAGGCTGAGGGCACAGGTGAGGGTGCGGACACGTGCTAGGGTCGGGGCACGTGCGGACGCGCGGGTCAGTGTCCGCGTACGGATTAGGATGAGGGTACGGCGGAGGCTAAGGTGTGGGGCTGCCGGTGGGTTTCCGTTCCGGGCTAGGGTTAGGGTTAGGGAACGGCAAGGCTGAGGGCACAGGTGAGGGTGCGGACACGTGCTAGGGTCGGGGCACGTGCGGACACGTGGGTCAGTGTCCGCGTACGGATTAGGATGAGGGTACGGCGGAGGCTAAGGTGTGGGGCTGCCGGTGGGTTTCCGTTCCGGGCTAGGGTTAGGGTTAGGGAACGGCAAGGCTGAGGGCACAGGTGAGGGTGCGGACACGTGCTAGGGTCGGGGCACGTGCGGACGCGCGGGTCAGTGTCCGCGTACGGATTAGGATGAGGGTACGGCGGAGGCTAAGGTGTGGGGCTGCCGGTGGGTTTCCCTTCCGGGCTAGGTTTAGGGTTAGGGAACGGCAAGGCTGAGGGCACAGGTGAGGGTGCGGACACGTGCTAGGGTCGGGGCATGTGCGGACGCGCGGGTCAGTGTCCGCGTACGGATTAGGATGAGGGTACGGCAGAGGCTAAGGTGTGGGGCTGCCGGTGGGTTTCCGTTCCGGGCTAGGGTTAGGGTTAGGGAACGGCAAGGCTGAGGGCACAGGTGAGGGTGCGGACACGTGCTAGGGTCGGGGCACGTGCGGACGCGCGGGTCAGTGTCCGCGTACGGATTAGGATGAGCGTACGGCGGAGGCTAAGGTGTGGGGCTGCCGATGGGTTTCCCGTCCGGGCTAGGTTTAGGGTTAGGGAACGGCAAGGCTGAGGGCACAGGTGAGGGTGCGGACACGTGCTAGGGTCGGGACACGTGCGGACGCGCGGGTCAGTGTCCGCGTACGGATTAGGATGAGGGTACGGCGGAGGCTAAGGTGTGGGGCTGCCGGTGGGTTTCCGTTCCGGGCTAGGGTTAGGGTTAGGGAACGGCAAGGCTGAGGGCACAGGTGAGGGTGCGGACACGTGCTAGGGTCGGGGCACGTGCGGACGCGCGGGTCAGTGTCCGCGTACGGATTAGGATGAGGGTACGGTGGAGGCTAAGGTGTGGGGCTGCCGGTGGGTTTCCGTTCCGGGCTAGGGTTAGGGTTAGGGAACGGCAAGGCTGAGGGCACAGGTGAGGGTGGGGACACGTGCTAGGGTCGGGGCACGTGCGGACGCGCGGGTCAGTGTCCGCGTACGGATTAGGATGAGGGTACGGCGGAGGCTAAGGTGTGGGGCTGCCGGTGGGTTTCCGTTCCGGGCTAGGGTTAGGGTTAGGGAACGACAAGGCTGAGGGCACAGGTGAGGGTGCGGACACGTGCTAGGTTCGGGGCACGTGCGGACTCGCGGGTCAGTGTCCGCGTACGGATTAGGATGAGGGTACGGCGGAGGCTAAGGTGTGGGGCTGCCGGTGGGTTTCCGTTCCGGGCTAGGGTTAGGGTTAGGGAACGGCAAGGCTGAGGGCACAGGTGAGGGTGCGGACACGTGCTAGGGTCGGGGCACGTGCGGACGCGCGGGTCAGTGTCCGCGTACGGATTAGGATGTGGGTACGGCGGAGGCTAAGGTGTGGGGCTGCCGGTGGGTTTCCGTTCCGGGCTAGGGTTAGGGTTAGGGAACGGCAAGGCTGAGGGCACAGGTGAGGGTGCGGACACGTGCTAGGGTCGGGGCACGTGCGGACGCGTGGGTCAGTGTCCGCGTACGGATTAGGATGAGGGTACGGTGGAGGCTAAGGTGTGGGGCTGCCGGTGGGTTTCCGTTCCGGGCTAGGATTAGGGTTAGGGAACGGCAAGGCTGAGGGCACAGGTGAGGGTGCGGACACGTGCTAGGGTCGGGGCACGTGCGGACACGCGGGTCAGTGTCCGCGTACGGATTAGGATGAGGGTACGGCGGAGGCTAAGGTGTGGGGCTGCCGGTGGGTTTCCCTTCCGGGCTAGGGTTAGGGTTAGGGAACGGCAAGGCTGAGGGCACAGGTGAGGGTGCGGACACGTGCTAGGGTCGGGGCACGTGCGGACGCGCGGGTCAGTGTCCGCGTACGGATTAGGATGAAGGTACGGCGGAGGCTAAGGTGTGGGGCTGCCGGTGGGTTTCCGTTCCGGGCTAGGGTTAGGGTTAGGGAACGGCAAGGCTGAGGGCACGGGTGAGGGTGCGGACACGTGCTAGGGTCGTGGCACGTGCGGACGCGCGGGTCAGTGTCCGCGTACGGATTAGGATGAGGGTACGGCGGAGGCTAAGGTGTGGGGCTGCCGGTGGGTTTCCGTTCCGGGCTAGGGTTAGGGTTAGGGAACGGCAAGGCTGAGGGCACAGGTGAGGGTGCGGACACGTGCTAGGGTCGGGGCAAGTGCGGAAGCGCGGGTCAGTGTCCGCGTACGGAGTAGGATCAGGGTACGTCGGAGGCTAAGGTGTGAGGCTGCCGGTGGGTTTCCGTTCCGGGCTAGGGTTAGGGTTAGGGAATTGCAATGCTAAGGGCACAGGTGAGGGTGCGGATACGTGCTAGGGTCGGGGCACGTGCGGACGCGCGGGTCAGTGTCCGCGTACGGATTAGGATGAGGGTACGGCGGAGACTAAGGTGTGGGGCTGCCGGTGGGTTTCCGTTCCGGGCTAGGGTTAGGGTTAGGGAACGGCAAAGCTGAGGGCACAGGTGAGGGTGCGGACACGTGCTAGGGTCGGGGCACGTGCGGACGCGCGGGTCAGTGTCCGCGTACGGATTAGGATGAGGGTACGGCGGAGGCTAAGGTGTGGGGCTGCCGGTGGGTTTCTGTTCCGGGCTAGGGTTAGGGTTAGGGAACGGCAAGGCTGAGGGCACAGGTGAGGGTGCGGACACGTGCTAGGGTCGGGGCACGTGCGGACGCGCGGGTCAGTGTCCGCGTACGGATTAGGATGAGGGTACGGCGGAGGCTAAGGTGTGGGGCTGCCGGTGGGTTTCCGTTCCGGGCTAGGGTTAGGGTTAGGGAACGGCAAGGCTGAGGGCACAGGTGAGGGTGCGGACACGTGCTAGGGTCGGGGCACGTGCGGACGCGCGGGTCAGTGTCCGCGTACGGATTAGGATGAGGGTACGGCAGAGGCTAAGGTGTGGGGCTGCCGGTGGGTTTCCGTTCCGGGCTAGGGTTAGGGTTAGGGAACGGCAAGGCTGAGGGCACAGGTGAGGGTGCGGACACGTGCTAGGGTCGGGGCACGTGCGGACGCGCGGGTCAGTGTCCGCGTACGGATTAGGATGAGGGTACGGCGGAGGCTAAGGTGTGGGGCTGCCGGTGGGTTTCCCTTCCGGGCTAGGGTTAGGGTTAGGGAACGGCAAGGCTGAGGGCACAGGTGAGGGTGCGGACACGTGCTAGGTTCGGGGCACGTGCAGACTCGCGGGTCAGTGTCCGCGTACGGATTAGGATGAAGGTACGGCGGAGGCTAAGGTGTGGGGCTGCCGGTGGGTTTCCGTTCCGGGCTAGGGTTAGGGTTAGGGAACGGCAAGGCTGAGGGCACAGGTGAGGTTGCGGACACGTGCTAGGGTCGGGGCACGTGCGAACGCGCGGGTCAGTGTCCGCGTACGGATTAGGATGAGGGTATGGCGGAGGCTAAGGTGTGGGGCTGCCGGTGGGTTTCCGTTCCGGGCTAGGGTTAGTGTTAGGGAACGGCAAGGCTGAGGGAACAGGTGAGGGTGCGGACACGTGCTAGGGTCGGGGCACGTGCGGACGCGCGGGTCAGTGTCCGCGTACGGATTAAGATGAGGGTACGGCGGAGGCTAAGGTGTGGGGCTGCCGGTGGGTTTCCGTTCCGGGCTAGGGTTAGGGTTAGGGAACGGCAAGGCTGAGGGCACAGGTGAGGGTGCGGACACGTGCTAGGGTCGGGGCACGTGCGGACGCGCGGGTCAGTGTCCGCGTACGGATTAGGATGAGGGTACGGCGGAGGCTAAGGTGTGGGGCTGCCGGTGGGTTTCCGTTCCGGGCTAGGGTTAGGGTTAGGGAACGGCAAGGCTGAGGGCACAGGTGAGGGTGCGGACACGTGCTAGGGTCGGGGCACGTGCGGAAGCGCGGGTCAGTGTCCGCGTACGGATTAGGATGAGGGTACGGCGGAGGCTAAGGTGTGGGGCTGCCGGTGGGTTTCCCTTCCGGGCTAGGGTTAGGGTTAGGGAACGGCAAGGCTGAGGGCACAGGGGAGGGTGCAGATACGTGCTAGGGTCGGGGCACGTGCGGACGCGCGGGTCAGTGTCCGCGTACGGATTAGGATGAGGGTACGGCGGAGGCTAAGGTGTGGGGCTGCCGGTGGGTTTCCGTTCCGGGCTAGGGTTAGGGTTAGGGAACGGCAAGGCTGAGGGCACAGGTGAGGGTGCGGACACGTGCTAGGGTCGGGGCACGTGCGGACGCGCGGGTCAGTGTCCGCGTACGGATTAGGATGAGGGTACGGCGGAGGCTAAGGTGTGGGGCTGCCGGTGGGTTTCCAATCCGGGCTAGGGTTAGGGTTAGGGAACGGCAAGGCTGAGGGCACAGGTGAGGGTGCGGACACGTGCTAGGGTCGGGGCACGTGCGTACGTGCGGGTCAGTGTCCGCGTACAGATGAGGATGAGGGTACGGCGGAGGGTAAGGTGTGGGGCTGCCGGTGGGTTTCCGTTCCGGGCTAGGGTTAGGGTTAGGGAACGGCAAGGCTGAGGGCACAGGTGAGGGTGCGGACACGTGCTAGAGTCGGGGCACGTGCGGACGCGCGGGTCAGTGTCCGCGAACGGATGAGGATGAGGGTACGGCGGAGGCTAAGGTGTGGGTCTGCCGGTGGGTTTCCGTTCCGGGCTAGGGTTAGTGTTAGGGAACGGCAAGGCTGAGGGCACAGGTGAGGGTGCGGACACGTGCTAGGGTCGGGGCACGTGCGGACGCGCGGGTCAGTGTCCGCGTATGGATTAGGATGAAGGTACGGCGGAGGCTAAGGTGTGGGGCTGCCGGTGGGTTTCCCTTCCGGGCTAGGGTTAGGGTTAGGGAACGGCAAGGCTGAGGGCACAGGTGAGGGTGCGGACACGTGCTAGGGTCGGGGCACGTGCGGACGCGCGGGTCAGTGTCCGCGTACGGATTAGGATGAGGGTACGGCGGAGGCTATGGTATGGGGCTGCCGGTGGGTTTCCGTTCCGGGCTAGGGTTAGGGTTAGGGAACGGCAAGGCTGAGGGCACAGGTGAGGGTGGGGACACGTGCTAGGGTCGGGGCACGTGCGGACGCGCGGGTCAGTGTCCGCGTACGGATTAGGATGAGGGTACGGCGGAGGCTAAGGTGTGGGGCTGCCGGTGGGTTTCCCTTCCGGGCTAGGGTTAGGGTTAGGGAACGGCAAGGCTGAGGGCACAGGTGAGGGTGCGGACACGTGCTAGGGTCGGGGCATGTGCGGACGCGCGGGTCAGTGTCCGCGTACGGATTAGGATGAGGGTACGGCGGAGGCTAAGGTGTGGGGCTGCCGGTGGGTTTCCGTTCCGGGCTAGGGTTAGGGTTAGGGAACGACAAGGCTGAGGGCACAGGTGAGGGTGCGGACACGTGCTAGATTCGGGGCACGTGCAGACTCGCGGGTCAGTGTCCGCGTACGGATTAGGATGAGGGTACGGCGGAGGCTAAGGTGTGGGGCTGCCGGTGGGTTTCCGTTCCGGGCTAGGGTTAGGGTTAGGGAACGGCAAGGCTGAGGGCACAGGTGAGGTTGCGGACACGTGCTAGGGTCGGGGCACGTGCGGACGCGCGGGTCAGTGTCCGCATACGGATTAGGATGAGGGTACGGCGGAGGCTAAGGTGTGGGGCTGCCGGTGGGTTTCCGTTCCGGGCTAGGGTTAGGGTTAGGGAACGGCAAGGCTGAGGGAACAGGTGAGGGTGCGGACACGTGCTAGGGTCGGGGCACGTGCGGACGCGCGGGTCAGTGTCCGCGTACGGATTAAGATGAGGGTACGGCGGAGGCTAAGGTGTGGGGCTGCCGGTGGGTTTCCGTTCCGGGCTAGGGTTAGGGTTAGGGAACGGCAAGGCTGAGGGCACAGGTGAGGGTGCGGACACGTGCTAGGGTCGGGGCACGTGCGGACACGCGGGTCAGTGTCCGCGTACGGATTAGGATGAGGGTACGGCGGAGGCTAAGGTGTGGGGCTGCCGGTGGGTTTCCCTTCCGGGCTAGGGTTAGGGTTAGGGAACGGCAAGGCTGAGTGCACAGGTGAGGGTTCCGGACACGTGCTAGGGTCGGGGCACGTGCGGACGCGCGGGTCAGTGTCCGCGTACGGATTAGGATGAGGGTACGGCGGAGGCTAAGGTGTGGGGCTGCCGGTGGGTTTCCGTTCCGGGCTAGGGTTAGGGTTAGGGAACGGCAAGGCTGAGGGCACAGGTGAGGGTGCGGACACGTGCTAGGGTCGGGGCACGTGCGGACGCGCGGGTCAGTGTCCGCGTACGGATTAGGATGAGGGTACGGCGGAGGCTAAGGTGTGGGGCTGCCGGTGGGTTTCCCGTCCGGGATAGGGTTAGGGTTAGGGAACGGCAAGGCTGAGGGCACAGGTGAGGGTGCGGACACGTGCTAGGGTCGGGGCACGTGCGGACGCGCGGGTCAGTGTCCGCGTACGGATTAGGATGAGGGTACGGTGGAGGCTAAGGTGTGGGGCTGCCGGTGGGTTTCCGTTCCGGGCTAGGGTTAGGGTTAGGGAACGGCAAGGCTGAGGGCACAGGTGAGGGTGCGGACACGTGCTAGGGTCGGGGCACGTGCGGAAGCGCGGGTCAGTGTCCGCGTACGGATTAGGATGAGGGTACGGCGGAGGCTAATGTGTGGGGCTGCCGGTGGGTTTCCCTTCCGGGCTAGGGTTAGGGTTAGGGAACGGCAAGGCTGAGGGCACAGGTGAGGGTGCGGACACGTGCTAGGGTCGGGGCACGTGCAGACGCGCGGGTCAGTGTCCGCGTACGGATTAGGATGAGGGTACGGCGGAGGCTAAGGTGTGGGGCTGCCGGTGGGTTTCCCTTCCGGGCTAGGGTTAGGGTTAGGGAACGGCAAGGCTGAGGGCACAGGTGAGGGTGCGGACACGTGCTAGGGTCGGGGCACGTGCGGACGCGCGGGTCATTGTCCGCGTACGGATTAGGATGAGGGTACGGCGGAGGCTAAGGTGTGGGGCTGCCGGTGGGTTTCCAATCCGGGCTAGGGTTAGGGTTAGGGAACGGCAAGGCTGAGGGCACAGGTGAGGGTGCGGACACGTGCTAGGGTCGGGGCACGTGCGTACGTGCGGGTCAGTGTCCGCGTACGGATGAGGATGAGGGTACGGCGGAGGTTAAGGTGTGGGGCTGCCGGTGGGTTTCCGTTCCGGGGTAGGGTTAGGGTTAGGGAACGGCAAGGCTGAGGGCACAGGAGAGGGTGCGGACACGTGCTAGGGTCGGGGCACGTGCGGACGCGCGGGTCAGTGTCCGCGTACGGATGAGGATGAGGGTACGGCGGAGGGTAAGGTGTGGGGCTGCCGGTGGGTTTCCGTTCCGGGCTAGGGTTAGGGTTAGGGAACGGCAAGGCTGAGGGCACAGGTGAGGGTGCGGACACGTGCTAGGGTCGGGGCACGTGCGGACGCGCGGGTCAGTGTCCGCGTACGGATGAGGATGAGGGTACGGCGGAGGCTAAGGTGTGGGTCTGCCGGTGGGTTTCCGTTCCGGGCTAGGGTTAGGGTTAGGGAACGGCATGGCTGAGGGCACAGGTGAGGGTGCGGACACGTGCTAGGGTCGGGGCACGTGCGGACGCGCGGGTCAGTGTCCGCGTATGGATTAGGATGAAGGTACGGCGGAGGCTAAGGTGTGGGGCTGCCGGTGGGTTTCCGTTCCGGGCTAGGGTTAGGGTTAGGGAACGGCAAGGCTGAGGGCACAGGTGAGGGTGCGGACACGTGCTAGGGTCGGGGCACGTGCGGACGCGCGGGTCAGTGTCCGCGTACGGATTAGGATGAGGGTACGGCGGAGGCTAACGTGTGGGGCTGCCGGTGGGTTTCCGTTCCGGGCTAGGGTTAGGGTTAGGGAACGGCAAGGCTGAGGGCACAGGTGAGGGTGCGGACACGTGCTAGGGTCGGGGCACGTGCGGAAGCGCGGGTCAGTGTCCGCGTACGGATTAGGATCAGGGTACGTCGGAGGCTAAGGTGTGAGGCTGCCGGTGTGTTTCCGTTCCGGGCTAGGGTTAGGGTTAGGGAATTGCAAGGCTGAGGGCACAGGTGAGGGTGCGGACACGTGCTAGGGTCGGGGCACGTGCGGACGCGCGGGTCAGTGTCCGCGTACGGATTAGGATGAGGGTACGGCGGAGGCTAAGGTGTGGGGCTGCCCGTGGGTTTCCGTTCCGGGCTAGGGTTAGGGTTAGGGAACGGCAAGGCTGAGGGCACAGGTGAGGGTGTGGACATGTGCTAGGGTCGGGGCACGTGCGGACGCGTGGGTCAGTGTCCGCGTACGGATTAGGATGAGGGTACGGCGGAGGCTAAGGTGTGGGGCTGCCGGTGGGTTTCCCGTCCGGGCTAGGTTTAGGGTTAGGGAACGGCAAGGCTGAGGGCACAGGTGAGGGTGCGGACACGTGCTAGGGTCGGGGCACGTGCGGACGCGCGGGTCAGTGTCCGCGTACGGATTAGGATGAGGGTACGGCGGAGGCTAAGGTGTGGGGCTGCCGGTGGGTTTCCGTTCCGGGCTAGGGTTAGGGTTAGGGAACGGCAAGGCTGAGGGCACAGGTGAGGGTGCGGACACGTGCTAGGGTCGGGGCATGTGCGGACGCGCGGGTCAGTGTCTGCGTACGGATTAGGATGAGGGTACGGTGGAGGCTAAGGTGTGGGGCTGCCGGTGGGTTTCCGTTCCGGGTTAGGGTTAGGGTTAGGGAACGGCAAGGCTGAGGGCACAGGTGAGGGTGGGGACACGTGCTAGGGTCGGGGCACGTGCGGACGCGCGGGTCAGTGTCCGCGTACGGATTAGGATGAGGGTACGGCGGAGGCTAAGGTGTGGGGCTGCCGGTGGGTTTCCGTTCCGGGCTAGGGTTAGGGTTAGGGAACGACAAGGCTGAGGGCACAGGTGAGGGTGCGGTCACGTGCTAGGTTCGGGGCACGTGCGGACTCGCGGGTCAGTGTCCGCGTACGGATTAGGATGAGGGTACGGCTGAGGCTAAGGTGTGGGGCTGCTGGTGGGTTTCCGTTCCGGGCTAGGGTTAGGGTTAGGGAACGGCAAGGCTGAGGGCACAGGTGAGGGTGCGGACACGTGCTAGTGTCGGGGCACGTGCGGACGCGCGGGTCAGTGTCCGCGTACGGATTAGGATCAGGGTACGTCGGAGGCTAAGGTGTGAGGCTGCCGGTGGGTTTCCGTTCCGGGCTAGGGTTAGGGTTAGGGAATTGCAAGGCTAAGGGCACAGGTGAGGGTGCGGACACGTGCTAGGGTCGGGGCACGTGCGGACACGCGGGTCAGTGTCCGCGTACGGATTAGGATGAGGGTACGGCGGAGGCTAAGGTGTGGGGCTGCCGGTGGGTTTCCGTTCCGGGCTAGGGTTAGGGTTAGGGAACGGCAAGGCTGAGGGCACAGGTGAGGGTGCGGACACGTGCTAGGGTCGGGGCACGTGCGGACGCGCGGGTCAGTGTCCGCGTACGGATTAGGATGAGGGTACGGCGGAGGCTAAGGTGTGGGGCTGCCGGTGGGTTTCCCTTCCGGGCTAGGGTTAGGGTTAGGGAACGGCAAGGCTGAGGGCACAGGTGAGGGTGCGGACACGTGCTAGGGTCGGGGCACGTGAGGACGCGCGGGTCAGTGTCCGCGTACGGATTAGGATGAAGGTACGGCGGAGGCTAAGGTGTGGGGCTGCCGGTGGGTTTCCGTTCCGGGCTAGGGTTAGGGTTAGGGAACGGCAAGGCTGAGGGCACAGGTGAGGGTGCGGACACGTGCTAGGGTCGGGGCACGTGCGGACGCGCGGGTCAGTGTCCGCGTACGGATTAGGATGAGGGTACGGCGGAGGCTAAGGTGTGGGGCTGCCGGTGGGTTTCCGTTCCGGGCTAGGGTTAGGGTTAGGGAACGGCAAGGCTGAGGGCACAGGTGAGGGTGCGGACACGTGCTAGGGTCGGGGCACGTGCAGAAGCGCGGGTCAGTGTCCGCGTACGGATTAGGATCAGGGTACGTCGGAAGCTAAGGTGTGAGGCTGCCGGTGGGTTTCCGTTCCGGGCTAGGGTTAGGGTTAGGGAATTGCAAGGCTGAGGGCACAGGTGAGGGTGCGGACACGTGCTAGGGTCGGGGCACGTGCGGACGCGCGGGTCAGTGTCCGCGTACGGATTAGGATGAGGGTACGGCGGAGGCTAAGGTGTGGGGCTGCCGGTGGGTTTCCGTTCCGGGCTAGGGTTAGGGTTAGGGAACGGCAAGGCTGAGGGCACAGGTGAGGGTGCGGACACGTGCTAGGGTCGGGGCACGTGCGGACGCGCGGGTCAGTGTCCGCGTACGGATTAGGATGAGGGTACGTCAGAGGCTAAGGTGTGAGGCTGCCGGTTGGTTTCCGTTCCGGGCTAGGGTTAGGGTTAGGGAACGGCAAGGCTGAGGGCACAGGTGAGGGTGCGGACACGTGCTAGGGTCGGGGCACGTGCGGACGCGCGGGTCAGTGTCCGCGTACGGATTAGGATGAGGGTACGGCGGAGGCTAAGGTGTGGGGCTGCCGGTGGGTTTCCGTTCCGGGCTAGGTTTAGGGTTAGGGAACGGCAAGGCTGAGGGCACAGGTGAGGGTGCGGACACGTGCTAGGGTAGGGGCACGTGCGGACGCGCGGGTCAGTGTCCGCGTACGGATTAGGATGAGGGTACGGCGGAGGGTAAGGTGTGGGGCTGCCGGTGGGTTTCCGATCCGGTCTAGGGTTAGGGTTAGGGAACGGCAAGGCTGAGGGCACAGGAGAGGGTGCGGACACGTGCTAGGGTCGGGGCACGTGCGGACGCGCGGGTCAGTGTCCGCGTACGGATTAGGATGAAGGTACGGCGGAGGCTAAGGTGTGGGGCTGCCGGTGGGTTTCCGTTCCGGGCTAGGGTTAGGGTTAGGAAACGGCAAGGCTGAGGGCACAGGTGAGGGTGCGGACACGTGCTAGGTTCGGGGCATGTGCGGACGCGCGGGTCAGTGTCCGCGTACGGATTAGGATGAGGGTACGGCAGAGGCTAAGGTGTGGGGCTGCCGGTGGGTTTCCGTTCCGGGCTAGGGTTAGGGTTAGGGAACGGCAAGGCTGAGGGCACAGGTGAGGGTGCGGACACGTGCTAGGGTCGGGGCACGTGCGGAAGCGCGGGTCAGTGTCCGCGTACGGATTAGGATCAGGGTACGTCGGAGGCTAAGGTTTGAGGCTGCCGGTGGGTTTCCGTTCCGGGCTAGGGTTAGGGTTAGGGAATTGCAAGGCTGAGGGCACAGGTGAGGGTGCGGACACGTGCTAGGGTCGGGGCACGTGCGGACGCGTGGGTCAGTGTCCGCGTACGGATTAGGATGAGGGTACGGCGGAGGCTAAGGTGTGGGGATGCCCGTGGGTTTCCGTTCCGGGCTAGGGTTAGGGTTAGGGAACGGCAAGGCTGAGGGCACAGGTGAGGGTGCGGACACGTGCTAGGGTCGGGGCACGTGCGGACGCGCGGGTCAGTGTCCGCGTACGGATTAGGATGAGGGTACGGCGGAGGGTAAGGTGTGGGGCTGCCGGTGGGTTTCCCGTCCGGGCTAGGTTTAGGGTTAGGGAACGGCAAGGCTGAGGGCACAGGTGAGGGTGCGGACACGTGCTAGGGTCGGGGCACGTGCGGACGCGCGGGTCAGTGTCCGCGTACGGATTAGGATGAGGGTACGGCGGAGGCTAAGGTGTGGGGCTGCCGGTGGGTTTCCGTTCCGGGCTAGGGTTAGGGTTAGGGAACGACAAGGCTGAGGGCACAGGTGACGGTGCGGACACGTGCTAGGTTCGGGGCACGTGCGGACGCGCGGGTCAGTGTCCGCGTACGGATTAGGATGAGGGTACGGCGGAGGCTAAGGTGTGGGGCTGCCGGTGGGTTTCCGTTCCGGGCTAGGGTTAGGGTTAGGGAACGGCAAGGCTGAGGGCACAGGTGAGGGTGCGGACACGTGCTAGGGTCGGGGCACGTGCGGACGCGCGGGTCAGTGTCCGCGTACGGATTAGGATGAGGGTACGGCGGAGGCTAAGGTGTGGGGCTGCCGGTGGGTTTCCGTTCCGGGCTAGGGTTAGGGTTAGGGAACGGCAAGGCTGAGGGCACAGGTGAGGGTGCGGACACGTGCTAGGGTCGGGGCACGTGCGGACACGCGGGTCAGTGTCCGCGTACGGATTAGGATGAGGGTACGGCGGAGGCTAAGGTGTGGGGCTGCCGGTGGCTTTCCCTTCCGGGCTAGGGTTAGGGTTAGGGAACGGCAAGGCTGAGGGCACAGGTGAGGGTGCGGACACGTGCTAGGGTCGGGGCACGTGCGGACGCGCGGGTCAGTGTCCTCGTACGGATTAGGATGAGGGTACGGCGGAGGCTAAGGTGTGGGGCTGCCGGTGGGTTTCCGTTCCGGGCTAGGGTTAGGGTTAGGGAACGGCAAGGCTGAGGGCACAGGTGAGGGTGCGGACACGTGCTAGGGTTGTGGCACGTGCGGACGCGCGGGTCAGTGTCCGCGTACGGATTAGGATGAGGGTACGGCGGAGGCTAAGGTGTGGGGCTGCCGGTGTGTTTCCGTTCCGGTTAGGGTTAGGGTTAGGGAACGGCAAGGCTGAGGGCACAGGTGAGGGTGCGGACACGTGCTAGGGTCGGGGCAAGTGCGGAAGCGCGGGTCAGTGTCTGCGTACGGATTAGGATCAGGGTACGTCGGAGGCTAAGGTGTGAGGCTGCCGGTGGGTTTCCGTTCCGGGCTAGGGTTAGGGTTAGGGAATTGCAAGGCTAAGGGCACAGGTGAGGGTGCGGACACGTGCTAGGGTCGGGGCACGTGCGGACGCGCGGGTCAGTGTCCGCGTACGGATTAGGATGAGGGTACGGCGGAGGCTAAGGTGTGGGGCTGCCGGTGGGTTTCCGTTCCGGGCTAGGGTTAGGGTTAGGGAACGGCAAGGCTGAGGGCACAGGTGAGGGTGCGGACACGTGCTAGGGTCGGGGCACGTGCGGACGCGCGGGTCAGTGTCTGCGTACGGATTAGGATCAGGGTACGGCGGAGGCTAAGGTGTGGGGCTGCCGGTGGGTTTCCCGTCCGGGCTAGGGTTAGGGTTAGGGAACGGCAAGGCTGAGGGCACAGGTGAGGGTGCGGACACGTGCTAGGGTCGGGGCACGTGCGGACGCGCGGGTCAGTGTCCGCGTACGGATTAGGATGAGGGTACGGCGGAGGCTAAGGTGAGGGCCTGCCGGTGGGTTTCCGTTCCGGGCTAGGGTTAGGGTTAGGGAACGGCAAGGCTGAGGGCACAGGTGAGGGTGCGGACACGTGCTAGGGTCGGGGCACGTGCGGACGCGCGGGTCAGTGTCCGCGTACGGATTAGGATGAGGGTACGGCGGAGGCTAAGGTGTGGGGCTGCCGGTGGGTTTCCGTTCCGGGCTAGGGTTAGGGTTAGGGAACGGCAAGGCTGAGGGCACAGGTGAGGGTGCGGACACGTGCTAGGGTCGGGGCACGTGCGGACGCGCGGGTCAGTGTCCGCGTACGGATTAGGATGAGGGTACGGCGGAGGCTAAGGTGTGGGGCTGCCGGTGGGTTTCC
The DNA here is from genome assembly GCF_949752795.1 of Hyperoodon ampullatus. Classification (NCBI taxonomy): domain Eukaryota; kingdom Metazoa; phylum Chordata; class Mammalia; order Artiodactyla; family Ziphiidae; genus Hyperoodon; species Hyperoodon ampullatus. Next base: position 241,670 of record NC_136932.1, on the reverse strand, counting down.
GTTCAGGGCTAGGGTTAGGGTTAGGGAACGGCAAGGCTGAGGGCACAGGTGAGGGTGCGGACACGTGCTAGGGTCGGGGCACGTGCGGCCGCGTGGGTCAGTGTCCGCGTACGGATTAGGATGAGGGTACGGCGGAGGCTAAGGTGTGGGGCTGCCGGTGGGTTTCCGTTCCGGGCTAGGGTTAGGGTTAGGGAACGGCAAGGCTGAGGGCACAGGTGAGGGTGCGGACACGTGCTAGGGTCGGGGCACGTGCGGACGCGCGGGTCAGTGTCCGCGTACGGATTAGGATGAGGGTACGGCGGAGGCTAAGGTGTGGGGCTGCCGGTGGGTTTCCGTTCCGGGCTAGGGTTAGGGTTAGGGAACGGCAAGGCTGAGGGCACAGGTGAGGGTGGGGACACGTGCTAGGGTCGGGGCACGTGCGGACGCGCGGGTCAGTGTCCGCGTACGGATTAGGATGAGGGTACGGCGGAGGCTAAGGTGTGGGGCTGCCGGTGGGTTTCCGTTCCGGGCTAGGGTTAGGGTTAGGGAACGACAAGGCTGAGGGCACAGGTGAGGGTGCGGACACGTGCTAGGTTCGGGGCACGTGCGGACTCGCGGGTCAGTGTCCGCGTACGGATTAGGATGAGGGTACGGCGGAGGCTAAGGTGTGGGGCTGCCGGTGGGTTTCCGTTCCGGGCTAGGGTTAGGGTTAGGGAACGGCAAGGCTGAGGGCACAGGTGAGGGTGCGGACACGTGCTAGGGTCGGGGCACGTGCGGACGCGCGGGTCAGTGTCCGCGTACGGATTAGGATGAGGGTACGGCGGAGGCTAAGGTGTGGGGCTGCCGGTGGGTTTCCGTTCCGGGCTAGGGTTAGGGTTAGGGAACGGCAAGGCTGAGGGCACAGGTGAGGGTGCGGACACGTGCTAGGGTCGGGGCACGTGCGGACGCGTGGGTCAGTGTCCGCGTATGGATTAGGATGAGGGTACGGTGGAGGCTAAGGTGTGGGGCTGCCGGTGGGTTTCCGTTCCGGGCTAGGATTAGGGTTAGGGAACGGCAAGGCTGAGGGCACAGGTGAGGGTGCGGACACGTGCTAGGGTCGGGGCACGTGCGGACACGCGGGTCAGTGTCCGCGTACGGATTAGGATGAGGGTACGGCGGAGGCTAAGGTGTGGGGCTGCCGGTGGGTTTCCGTTCCGGGCTAGGGTTAGGGTTAGGGAACGGCAAGGCTGAGGGCACAGGTGAGGGTGCGGACACGTGCTAGGGTCGGGGCACGTGCGGACGCGCGGGTCAGTGTCCGCGTACGGATTAGGATGAGGGTACGGCGGAGGCTAAGGTGTGGGGCTGCCGGTGTGTTTCCGTTCCGGTTAGGGTTAGGGTTAGGGAACGGCAAGGCTGAGGGCACAGGTGAGGGTGCGGACACGTGCTAGGGTCGGGGCAAGTGCGGAAGCGCGGGTCAGTGTCTGCGTACGGATTAGGATCAGGGTACGTCGGAGGCTAAGGTGTGAGGCTGCCGGTGGGTTTCCGTTCCGGGCTAGGGTTAGGGTTAGGGAATTGCAAGGCTACGGGCACAGGTGAGGGTGCGGACACGTGCTAGGGTCGGGGCACGTGCGGACGCGCGGGTCAGTGTCCGCGTACGGATTAGGATGAGGGTACGGCGGAGGCTAAGGTGTGGGGCTGCCGGTGGGTTTCCGTTCCGGGCTAGGGTTAGGGTTAGGGAACGGCAAGGCTGAGGGCACAGGTGAGGGTGCGGACACGTGCTAGGGTCGGGGCACGTGCGGACGCGCGGGTCAGTGTCTGCGTACGGATTAGGATCAGGGTACGGCGGAGGCTAAGGTGTGGGGCTGCCGGTGGGTTTCCCGTCCGGGCTAGGGTTAGGGTTAGGGAACGGCAAGGCTGAGGGCACAGGTGAGGGTGCGGACACGTGCTAGGGTCGGGGCACGTGCGGACGCGCGGGTCAGTGTCCGCGTACGGATTAGGATGAGGGTACGGCGGAGGCTAAGGTGAGGGCCTGCCGGTGGGTTTCCGTTCCGGGCTAGGGTTAGGGTTAGGGAACGGCAAGGCTGAGGGCACAGGTGAGGGTGCGGACACGTGCTAGGGTCGGGGCACGTGCGGACGCGCGGGTCAGTGTCCGCGTACGGATTAGGATGAGGGTACGGCGGAGGCTAAGGTGTGGGGCTGCCGGTGGGTTTCCGTTCCGGGCTAGGGTTAGGGTTAGGGAACGGCAAGGCTGAGGGCACAGGTGAGGGTGCGGACACGTGCTAGGGTCGGGGCACGTGCGGACGCGCGGGTCAGTGTCCGCGTACGGATTAGGATGAGGGTACGGCGGAGGCTAAGGTGTGGGGCTGCCGGTGGGTTTCCGTTCAGGGCTAGGGTTAGGGTTAGGGAACGGCAAGGCTGAGGGCACAGGTGAGGGTGCGGACACGTGCTAGGGTCGGGGCACGTGCGGCCGCGTGGGTCAGTGTCCGCGTACGGATTAGGATGAGGGTACGGCGGAGGCTAAGGTGTGGGGCTGCCGGTGGGTTTCCGTTCCGGGCTAGGGTTAGGGTTAGGGAACGGCAAGGCTGAGGGCACAGGTGAGGGTGCGGACACGTGCTAGGGTCGGGGCACGTGCGGACGCGCGGGTCAGTGTCCGCGTACGGATTAGGATGAGGGTACGGCGGAGGCTAAGGTGTGGGGCTGCCGGTGGGTTTCCGTTCCGGGCTAGGGTTAGGGTTAGGGAACGGCAAGGCTGAGGGCACAGGTGAGGGTGGGGACACGTGCTAGGGTCGGGGCACGTGCGGACGCGCGGGTCAGTGTCCGCGTACGGATTAGGATGAGGGTACGGCGGAGGCTAAGGTGTGGGGCTGCCGGTGGGTTTCCGTTCCGGGCTAGGGTTAGGGTTAGGGAACGACAAGGCTGAGGGCACAGGTGAGGGTGCGGACACGTGCTAGGTTCGGGGCACGTGCGGACTCGCGGGTCAGTGTCCGCGTACGGATTAGGATGAGGGTACGGCGGAGGCTAAGGTGTGGGGCTGCCGGTGGGTTTCCGTTCCGGGCTAGGGTTAGGGTTAGGGAACGGCAAGGCTGAGGGCACAGGTGAGGGTGCGGACACGTGCTAGGGTCGGGGCACGTGCGGACGCGCGGGTCAGTGTCCGCGTACGGATTAGGATGAGGGTACGGCGGAGGCTAAGGTGTGGGGCTGCCGGTGGGTTTCCGTTCCGGGCTAGGGTTAGGGTTAGGGAACGGCAAGGCTGAGGGCACAGGTGAGGGTGCGGACACGTGCTAGGGTCGGGGCACGTGCGGACGCGTGGGTCAGTGTCCGCGTACGGATTAGGATGAGGGTACGGTGGAGGCTAAGGTGTGGGGCTGCCGGTGGGTTTCCGTTCCGGGCTAGGATTAGGGTTAGGGAACGGCAAGGCTGAGGGCACAGGTGAGGGTGCGGACACGTGCTAGGGTCGGGGCACGTGCGGACACGCGGGTCGGTGTCCGCGTACGGATTAGGATGAGGGTACGGCGGAGGCTAAGGTGTGGGGCTGCCGGTGGGTTTCCGTTCCGGGCTAGGGTTAGGGTTAGGGAACGGCAAGGCTGAGGGCACAGGTGAGGGTGCGGACACGTGCTAGGGTCGGGGCACGTGCGGACGCGCGGGTCAGTGTCCGCGTACGGATTAGGATGAAGGTACGGCGGAGGCTAAGGTGTGGGGCTGCCGGTGGGTTTCCGTTCCGGGCTAGGGTTAGGGTTAGGGAACGGCAAGGCTGAGGGCACGGGTGAGGGTGCGGACACGTGCTAGGGTCGTGGCACGTGCGGACGCGCGGGTCAGTGTCCGCGTACGGATTAGGATGAGGGTACGGCGGAGGCTAAGGTGTGGGGCTGCCGGTGGGTTTCCGTTCCGGGCTAGGGTTAGGGTTAGGGAACGGCAAGGCTGAGGGCACAGGTGAGGGTGCGGACACGTGCTAGGGTCGGGGCAAGTGCGGAAGCGCGGGTCAGTGTCCGCGTACGGAGTAGGATCAGGGTACGTCGGAGGCTAAGGTGTGAGGCTGCCGGTGGGTTTCCGTTCCGGGCTAGGGTTAGGGTTAGGGAATTGCAATGCTAAGGGCACAGGTGAGGGTGCGGACACGTGCTAGGGTCGGGGCACGTGCGGACGCGCGGGTCAGTGTCCGCGTACGGATTAGGATGAGGGTACGGCGGAGACTAAGGTGTGGGGCTGCCGGTGGGTTTCCGTTCCGGGCTAGGGTTAGGGTTAGGGAACGGCAAAGCTGAGGGCACAGGTGAGGGTGCGGACACGTGCTAGGGTCGGGGCACGTGCGGACGCGCGGGTCAGTGTCCGCGTACGGATTAGGATGAGGGTACGGCGGAGGCTAAGGTGTGGGGCTGCCGGTGGGTTTCTGTTCCGGGCTAGGGTTAGGGTTAGGGAACGGCAAGGCTGAGGGCACAGGTGAGGGTGCGGACACGTGCTAGGGTCGGGGCACGTGCGGACGCGCGGGTCAGTGTCCGCGTACGGATTAGGATGAGGGTACGGCGGAGGCTAAGGTGTGGGGCTGCCGGTGGGTTTCCGTTCCGGGCTAGGGTTAGGGTTAGGGAACGGCAAGGCTGAGGGCACAGGTGAGGGTGCGGACACGTGCTAGGGTCGGGGCACGTGCGGACGCGCGGGTCAGTGTCCGCGTACGGATTAGGATGAGGGTACGGCGGAGGCTAAGGTGTGGGGCTGCCGGTGGGTTTCCGTTCCGGGCTAGGGTTAGGGTTAGGGAACGGCAAGGCTGAGGGCACAGGTGAGGGTGCGGACACGTGCTAGGGTCGGGGCACGTGCGGACGCGCGGGTCAGTGTCCGCGTACGGATTAGGATGAGGGTACGGCGGAGGCTAAGGTGTGGGGCTGCCGGTGGGTTTCCCTTCCGGGCTAGGGTTAGGGTTAGGGAACGGCAAGGCTGAGGGCACAGGTGAGGGTGCGGACACGTGCTAGGTTCGGGGCACGTGCAGACTCGCGGGTCAGTGTCCGCGTACGGATTAGGATGAAGGTACGGCGGACGCTAAGGTGTGGGGCTGCCGGTGGGTTTCCGTTCCGGGCTAGGGTTAGGGTTAGGGAACGGCAAGGCTGAGGGCACAGGTGAGGTTGCGGACACGTGCTAGGGTCGGGGCACGTGCGAACGCGCGGGTCAGTGTCCGCGTACGGATTAGGATGAGGGTATGGCGGAGGCTAAGGTGTGGGGCTGCCGGTGGGTTTCCGTTCCGGGCTAGGGTTAGGGTTAGGGAACGGCAAGGCTGAGGGAACAGGTGAGGGTGCGGACACGTGCTAGGGTCGGGGCACGTGCGGACGCGCGGGTCAGTGTCCGCGTACGGATTAAGATGAGGGTACGGCGGAGGCTAAGGTGTGGGGCTGCCGGTGGGTTTCCGTTCCGGGCTAGGGTTAGGGTTAGGGAACGGCAAGGCTGAGGGCACAGGTGAGGGTGCGGACACGTGCTAGGGTCGGGGCACGTGCGGACGCGCGGGTCAGTGTCCGCGTACGGATTAGGATGAGGGTACGGCGGAGGCTAAGGTGTGGGGCTGCCGGTGGGTTTCCGTTCCGGGCTAGGGTTAGGGTTAGGGAACGGCAAGGCTGAGGGCACAGGTGAGGGTGCGGACACGTGCTAGGGTCGGGGCACGTGCGGAAGCGCGGGTCAGTGTCCGCGTACGGATTAGGATGAGGGTACGGCGGAGGCTAAGGTGTGGGGCTGCCGGTGGGTTTCCCTTCCGGGCTAGGGTTAGGGTTAGGGAACGGCAAGGCTGAGGGCACAGGGGAGGGTGCAGATACGTGCTAGGGTCGGGGCACGTGCGGACGCGCGGGTCAGTGTCCGCGTACGGATTAGGATGAGGGTACGGCGGAGGCTAAGGTGTGGGGCTGCCGGTGGGTTTCCGTTCCGGGCTAGGGTTAGGGTTAGGGAACGGCAAGGCTGAGGGCACAGGTGAGGGTGCGGACACGTGCTAGGGTCGGGGCACGTGCGGACGCGCGGGTCAGTGTCCGCGTACGGATTAGGATGAGGGTACGGCGGAGGCTAAGGTGTGGGGCTGCCGGTGGGTTTCCAATCCGGGCTAGGGTTAGGGTTAGGGAACGGCAAGGCTGAGGGCACAGGTGAGGGTGCGGACACGTGCTAGGGTCGGGGCACGTGCGTACGTGCGGGTCAGTGTCCGCGTACAGATGAGGATGAGGGTACGGCGGAGGGTAAGGTGTGGGGCTGCCGGTGGGTTTCCGTTCCGGGCTAGGGTTAGGGTTAGGGAACGGCAAGGCTGAGGGCACAGGTGAGGGTGCGGACACGTGCTAGAGTCGGGGCACGTGCGGACGCGCGGGTCAGTGTCCGCGTACGGATGAGGATGAGGGTACGGCGGAGGCTAAGGTGTGGGTCTGCCGGTGGGTTTCCGTTCCGGGCTAGGGTTAGGGTTAGGGAACGGCAAGGCTGAGGGCACAGGTGAGGGTGCGGACACGTGCTAGGGTCGGGGCACGTGCGGACGCGCGGGTCAGTGTCCGCGTATGGATTAGGATGAAGGTACGGCGGAGGCTAAGGTGTGGGGCTGCCGGTGGGTTTCCCTTCCGGGCTAGGGTTAGGGTTAGGGAACGGCAAGGCTGAGGGCACAGGTGAGGGTGCGGACACGTGCTAGGGTCGGGGCACGTGCGGACGCGCGGGTCAGTGTCCGCGTACGGATTAGGATGAGGGTACGGCGGAGGCTATGGTATGGGGCTGCCGGTGGGTTTCCGTTCCGGGCTAGGGTTAGGGTTAGGGAACGGCAAGGCTGAGGGCACAGGTGAGGGTGGGGACACGTGCTAGGGTCGGGGCACGTGCGGACGCGCGGGTCAGTGTCCGCGTACGGATTAGGATGAGGGTACGGCGGAGGCTAAGGTGTGGGGCTGCCGGTGGGTTTCCCTTCCGGGCTAGGGTTAGGGTTAGGGAACGGCAAGGCTGAGGGCACAGGTGAGGGTGCGGACACGTGCTAGGGTCGGGGCATGTGCGGACGCGCGGGTCAGTGTCCGCGTACGGATTAGGATGAGGGTACGGCGGAGGCTAAGGTGTGGGGCTGCCGGTGGGTTTCCGTTCCGGGCTAGGGTTAGGGTTAGGGAACGACAAGGCTGAGGGCACAGGTGAGGGTGCGGACACGTGCTAGATTCGGGGCACGTGCAGACTCGCGGGTCAGTGTCCGCGTACGGATTAGGATGAGGGTACGGCGGAGGCTAAGGTGTGGGGCTGCCGGTGGGTTTCCGTTCCGGGCTAGGGTTAGGGTTAGGGAACGGCAAGGCTGAGGGCACAGGTGAGGTTGCGGACACGTGCTAGGGTCGGGGCACGTGCGGACGCGCGGGTCAGTGTCCGCGTACGGATTAGGATGAGGGTACGGCGGAGGCTAAGGTGTGGGGCTGCCGGTGGGTTTCCGTTCCGGGCTAGGGTTAGGGTTAGGGAACGGCAAGGCTGAGGGAACAGGTGAGGGTGCGGACACGTGCTAGGGTCGGGGCACGTGCGGACGCGCGGGTCAGTGTCCGCGTACGGATTAAGATGAGGGTACGGCGGAGGCTAAGGTGTGGGGCTGCCGGTGGGTTTCCGTTCCGGGCTAGGGTTAGGGTTAGGGAACGGCAAGGCTGAGGGCACAGGTGAGGGTGCGGACACGTGCTAGGGTCGGGGCACGTGCGGACACGCGGGTCAGTGTCCGCGTACGGATTAGGATGAGGGTACGGCGGAGGCTAAGGTGTGGGGCTGCCGGTGGGTTTCCCTTCCGGGCTAGGGTTAGGGTTAGGGAACGGCAAGGCTGAGTGCACAGGTGAGGGTTCCGGACACGTGCTAGGGTCGGGGCACGTGCGGACGCGCGGGTCAGTGTCCGCGTACGGATTAGGATGAGGGTACGGCGGAGGCTAAGGTGTGGGGCTGCCGGTGGGTTTCCGTTCCGGGCTAGGGTTAGGGTTAGGGAACGGCAAGGCTGAGGGCACAGGTGAGGGTGCGGACACGTGCTAGGGTCGGGGCACGTGCGGACGCGCGGGTCAGTGTCCGCGTACGGATTAGGATGAGGGTACGGCGGAGGCTAAGGTGTGGGGCTGCCGGTGGGTTTCCCGTCCGGGCTAGGGTTAGGGTTAGGGAACGGCAAGGCTGAGGGCACAGGTGAGGGTGCGGACACGTGCTAGGGTCGGGGCACGTGCGGACGCGCGGGTCAGTGTCCGCGTACGGATTAGGATGAGGGTACGGTGGAGGCTAAGGTGTGGGGCTGCCGGTGGGTTTCCGTTCCGGGCTAGGGTTAGGGTTAGGGAACGGCAAGGCTGAGGGCACAGGTGAGGGTGCGGACACGTGCTAGGGTCGGGGCACGTGCGGAAGCGCGGGTCAGTGTCCGCGTACGGATTAGTATGAGGGTACGGCGGAGGCTAATGTGTGGGGCTGCCGGTGGGTTTCCCTTCCGGGCTAGGGTTAGGGTTAGGGAACGGCAAGGCTGAGGGCACAGGTGAGGGTGCGGACACGTGCTAGGGTCGGGGCACGTGCGGACGCGCGGGTCAGTGTCCGCGTACGGATTAGGATGAGGGTACGGCGGAGGCTAAGGTGTGGGGCTGCCGGTGGGTTTCCCTTCCGGGCTAGGGTTAGGGTTAGGGAACGGCAAGGCTGAGGGCACAGGTGAGGGTGCGGACACGTGCTAGGGTCGGGGCACGTGCGGACGCGCGGGTCATTGTCCGCGTACGGATTAGGATGAGGGTACGGCGGAGGCTAAGGTGTGGGGCTGCCGGTGGGTTTCCAATCCGGGCTAGGGTTAGGGTTAGGGAACGGCAAGGCTGAGGGCACAGGTGAGGGTGCGGACACGTGCTAGGGTCGGGGCACGTGCGTACGTGCGGGTCAGTGTCCGCGTACGGATGAGGATGAGGGTACGGCGGAGGTTAAGGTGTGGGGCTGCCGGTGGGTTTCCGTTCCGGGGTAGGGTTAGGGTTAGGGAACGGCAAGGCTGAGGGCACAGGAGAGGGTGCGGACACGTGCTAGGGTCGGGGCACGTGCGGACGCGCGGGTCAGTGTCCGCGTACGGATGAGGATGAGGGTACGGCGGAGGGTAAGGTGTGGGGCTGCCGGTGGGTTTCCGTTCCGGGCTAGGGTTAGGGTTAGGGAACGGCAAGGCTGAGGGCACAGGTGAGGGTGCGGACACGTGCTAGGGTCGGGGCACGTGCGGACGCGCGGGTCAGTGTCCGCGTACGGATGAGGATGAGGGTACGGCGGAGGCTAAGGTGTGGGTCTGCCGGTGGGTTTCCGTTCCGGGCTAGGGTTAGGGTTAGGGAACGGCATGGCTGAGGGCACAGGTGAGGGTGCGGACACGTGCTAGGGTCGGGGCACGTGCGGACGCGCGGGTCAGTGTCCGCGTATGGATTAGGATGAAGGTACGGCGGAGGCTAAGGTCTGGGGCTGCCGGTGGGTTTCCGTTCCGGGCTAGGGTTAGGGTTAGGGAACGGCAAGGCTGAGGGCACAGGTGAGGGTGCGGACACGTGCTAGGGTCGGGGCACGTGCGGACGCGCGGGTCAGTGTCCGCGTACGGATTAGGATGAGGGTACGGCGGAGGCTAACGTGTGGGGCTGCCGGTGGGTTTCCGTTCCGGGCTAGGGTTAGGGTTAGGGAACGGCAAGGCTGAGGGCACAGGTGAGGGTGCGGACACGTGCTAGGGTCGGGGCACGTGCGGAAGCGCGGGTCAGTGTCCGCGTACGGATTAGGATCAGGGTACGTCGGAGGCTAAGGTGTGAGGCTGCCGGTGTGTTTCCGTTCCGGGCTAGGGTTAGGGTTAGGGAATTGCAAGGCTGAGGGCACAGGTGAGGGTGCGGACACGTGCTAGGGTCGGGGCACGTGCGGACGCGCGGGTCAGTGTCCGCGTACGGATTAGGATGAGGGTACGGCGGAGGCTAAGGTGTGGGGCTGCCCGTGGGTTTCCGTTCCGGGCTAGGGTTAGGGTTAGGGAACGGCAAGGCTGAGGGCACAGGTGAGGGTGTGGACATGTGCTAGGGTCGGGGCACGTGCGGACGCGTGGGTCAGTGTCCGCGTACGGATTAGGATGAGGGTACGGCGGAGGCTAAGGTGTGGGGCTGCCGGTGGGTTTCCCGTCCGGGCTAGGTTTAGGGTTAGGGAACGGCAAGGCTGAGGGCACAGGTGAGGGTGCGGACACGTGCTAGGGTCGGGGCACGTGCGGACGCGCGGGTCAGTGTCCGCGTACGGATTAGGATGAGGGTACGGCGGAGGCTAAGGTGTGGGGCTGCCGGTGGGTTTCCGTTCCGGGCTAGGGTTAGGGTTAGGGAACGGCAAGGCTGAGGGCACAGGTGAGGGTGCGGACACGTGCTAGGGTCGGGGCATGTGCGGACGCGCGGGTCAGTGTCCGCGTACGGATTAGGATGAGGGTACGGTGGAGGCTAAGGTGTGGGGCTGCCGGTGGGTTTCCGTTCCGGGCTAGGGTTAGGGTTAGGGAACGGCAAGGCTGAGGGCACAGGTGAGGGTGGGGACACGTGCTAGGGTCGGGGCACGTGCGGACGCGCGGGTCAGTGTCCGCGTACGGATTAGGATGAGGGTACGGCGGAGGCTAAGGTGTGGGGCTGCCGGTGGGTTTCCGTTCCGGGCTAGGGTTAGGGTTTGGGAACGACAAGGCTGAGGGCACAGGTGAGGGTGCGGTCACGTGCTAGGTTCGGGGCACGTGCGGACTCGCGGGTCAGTGTCCGCGTACGGATTAGGATGAGGGTACGGCTGAGGCTAAGGTGTGGGGCTGCTGGTGGGTTTCCGTTCCGGGCTGGGGTTAGGGTTAGGGAACGGCAAGGCTGAGGGCACAGGTGAGGGTGCGGACACGTGCTAGTGTCGGGGCACGTGCGGACGCGCGGGTCAGTGTCCGCGTACGGATTAGGATCAGGGTACGTCGGAGGCTAAGGTGTGAGGCTGCCGGTGGGTTTCCGTTCCGGGCTAGGGTTAGGGTTAGGGAATTGCAAGGCTAAGGGCACAGGTGAGGGTGCGGACACGTGCTAGGGTCGGGGCACGTGCGGACGCGCGGGTCAGTGTCCGCGTACGGATTAGGATGAGGGTACGGCGGAGGCTAAGGTGTGGGGCTGCCGGTGGGTTTCCGTTCCGGGCTAGGGTTAGGGTTAGGGAACGGCAAGGCTGAGGGCACAGGTGAGGGTGCGGACACGTGCTAGGGTCGGGGCACGTGCGGACGCGCGGGTCAGTGTCCGCGTACGGATTAGGATGAGGGTACGGCGGAGGCTAAGGTGTGGGGCTGCCGGTGGGTTTCCCTTCCGGGCTAGGGTTAGGGTTAGGGAACGGCAAGGCTGAGGGCACAGGTGAGGGTGCGGACACGTGCTAGGGTCGGGGCACGTGAGGACGCGCGGGTCAGTGTCCGCGTACGGATTAGGATGAGGGTACGGCGGAGGCTAAGCTGTGGGGCTGCCGGTGGGTTTCCGTTCCGGGCTAGGGTTAGGGTTAGGGAACGGCAAGGCTGAGGGCACAGGTGAGGGTGCGGACACGTGCTAGGGTCGGGGCACGTGCGGACGCGCGGGTCAGTGTCCGCGTACGGATTAGGATGAGGGTACGGCGGAGGCTAAGGTGTGGGGCTCCCGGTGGGTTTCCGTTCCGGGCTAGGGTTAGGGTTAGGGAACGGCAAGGCTGAGGGCACAGGTGAGGGTGCGGACACGTGCTAGGGTCGTGGCAAGTGCGGAAGCGCGGGTCAGTGTCCGCGTACGGATTAGGATCAGGGTACGTCGGAGGCTAAGGTGTGAGGCTGCCGGTGGGTTTCCGTTCCGGGCTAGGGTTAGGGTTAGGGAATTGCAAGGCTAAGGGCACAGGTGAGGGTGCGGACACGTGCTAGGGTCGGGGCACGTGCGGACACGCGGGTCAGTGTCCGCGTACGGATTAGGATGAGGGTACGGCGGAGGCTAAGGTGTGGGGCTGCCGGTGGGTTTCCGTTCCGGGCTAGGGTTAGGGTTAGGGAACGGCAAGGCTGAGGGCACAGGTGAGGGTGCGGACACGTGCTAGGGTCGGGGCACGTGCGGACGCGCGGGTCAGTGTCCGCGTACGGATTAGGATGAGGGTACGGCGGAGGCTAAGGTGTGGGGCTGCCGGTGGGTTTCCGTTCCGGGCTAGGGTTAGGGTTAGGGAACGGCAAGGCTGAGGGCACAGGTGAGGGGGCGGACACGTGCTAGGGTCGGGGCACGTGCGGACGCGCGGGTCAGTGTCCGCGTACGGATTAGGATGAGGGTACGGCGGGGGCTAAGGTGTGGGGCTGCCGGTGGGTTTCCGTTCCGGGCTAGGGTTAGGGTTAGGGAACGGCAAGGCTGAGGGCACAGGTCAGGGTGCGGACACGTGCTAGGGTCGGGGCACGTGCGGATGTGCGGGTCAGTGTCTGCGTACGGATTAGGATGAGGGTACGGCGGAGGCTAAGGTGTGGGGCTTCCGGTGGGTTTCCGTTCTGGGCTAGGGTTAGGGTTAGGGAACGGCAAGGCTGAGGGCACAGGTGAGGGTGCGGACACGTGCTAGGGTCGGGGCACGTGCGGACGCGCGGGTCAGTGTCCGCGTACAGATTAGGATGAGGGTACGGCGGAGGCTAAGGTGTGGGGCTGCCGGTGGGTTTCCGTTCCGGGCTAGGGTTAGGGTTAGGGAACGGCAAGGCTGAGGGCACAGGTGAGGGTGCGGACACGTGCTAGGGTCGGGGCACGTGCGGACGCGCGGGTCAGTGTCCGCGTACGGATTAGGATGAGGGTACTGCGGAGGCTAAGGTGTGGGGCTGCCGGTGGGTTTCCTTTCCGGGCTAGGGTTAGGGTTAGGGAACGGCAAGGCTGAGGGCACAGGTGAGGGTGCGGACATGTGCTAGGTTTGGGGCACGTGCGGACGCGCGGGTCAGTGTCCGCATACGGATTAGGATGAGCGTAAGGCGGAGGCTAAGGTGTGGGGCTGCCGGTGGGTTTCCGTTCCGGGCTAGGGTTAGGGTTAGGGAACGGCTAGGCTGAGGGCACAGGTGAGGGTGCGGACACGTGCTAGGGTCGGGGCACGTGCGGACGCGCGGGTCAGTGTCCGCGTACGGATTAGGATGAGGGTACGGCGGAGGCTAAGGTGTGGGGCTGCCGGTGGGTTTCCCTTCCGTGCTAGGGTTAGGGTTAGGGAACGGCAAGGCTGAGGGCACTGGTGAGGGTGCGGACACGTGCTAGGGTCGCGGCACGTGTGGACGCGCGGGTCAGTGTCCGCGTACGGATGAGGATGAGGGTACGGCGGAGGCTAAGGTGTGGGGCTGCCGGTGGGTTTCCGTTCCGGGCTAGGGTTAGGGTTAGGGAACGGCAAGGCTGAGGGCACAGGTGAGGGTGCGGACACGTGCTAGGGTCGGGGCACGTGCGGACGCGCGGGTCAGTGTCCACGTACGGATTAGGATGAGGGTACGGCGGAGGCTAAGGTGTGGGGCTGCCGGTGGGTTTCCGTTCCGGGCTAGGGTTAGGGTTAGGGAACGGCAAGGCTGAGGGCACAGGTCAAGGTGCGGACACGTGCTAGGGTCGGGGCACGTGCGGACGCGCGGGTCAGTGTCCGCGTACAGATTAGGATGAGGGTACGGCGGAGGCTAAGGTGTGGGGCTGCCGGTGGGTTTCCGTTCCGGGCTAGGGTTAGGGTTAGGGAACGGCAAGGCTGAGGGCACAGGTGAGGGTGCGGACACGTGCTAGGGTCGGTGCACGTGCGGACGCGCGGGTCAGTGTCCGCGTACGGATTAGGATGAGGGTACGGCGGGGGCTAAGGTGTGGGGCTGCCAGTGGGTTTCCCTTCCGGGCTAGGGTTAGGGTTAGGGAACGGCAAGGCTGAGGGCACAGGTGAGGGTGCGGACACGTGCTAGGGTCGGGGCACGTGCGGACGCGCGGGTCAGTGTCCGCGTACGGATTAGGATGAGGGTACGGCGGGGGCTAAGGTGTGGGGCTGCCGGTGGGTTTCCGTTCCGGGCTAGGGTTAGGGTTAGGGAACGGCAAGGCTGAGGGCACAGGTGAGGGTGCGGACACGTGCTAGGGTCGGGGCACGTGAGGACGTGCGGGTCAGTGTCCGCGTACGGATCAGGATGAGCGTACGGCGGAGGCTAAGGTGTGGGGCTGCCGGTGGGTTTCCGTTCCGGGCTAGGGTTAGGGTTAGGGAACGGCAAGGCTGACGGCACAGGTGAGGGGGCGGACACGTGCTAGGGTCGGGGCACGTGCGGATGCGCGGGTCAGTGTCCGCGTACGGATAAGGATGAGGGTACGGCGGGGGCTAAGGTGTGGGGCTGCCAGTGGGTTTCCCTTCCGGGCTAGGGTTAGGGTTAGGGAACGGCAAGGATGAGGGCACAGGTGAGGGTGCGGACACGTGCTAGGGTCAGGGCACGTGCGGACGCGCGGGTCAGTGTCCGCGTACGGATTAGGATGAGGGTACGGCGGAGGCTACGGTGTGGGGCTGCCGGGGGGTTTCCGTTCCGGGCTAGGGTTAGGGTTAGGGAACGGCAAGGCTGAGGGCACAGGCGATGGTGCGGACACGTGCTAGGGTCGGGGCACGTGCGGACGCGCGGGTCAGTGTCCGCGTACGGATTAGGATGAGGGTACGGCGGAGGCTAAGGTGTGGGGCTGCCGGTGGGTTTCCGTTCTGGGCTAGGGCTAGGGTTAGGGAACGGCAAGGCTGAGGGCACAGGTGAGGGTGCGGACACGTGCTAGGGTCGGGGCACGTGCGGACGCGCGGGTCAGTGTCCGAGTACGGATTAGGATGAGGGTACGGTGGAGGCTAAGGTGTGGGGCTGCCAGTGGGTTTCCGTTCCGGGCTAGGGTTAGGGTTAGGGAACGGCAAGGCTGAGGGCACAGGAGAGGGTGCGGACACGTGCTAGGGTCGGGGCACGTGCGGACGCGCGTGTCAGTGTCCGCGTACGGATTAGGATGAGGGTACGGCGGAGGCTAAGGTGTGGGGCTGCCGGTGGGTTTCCGTTCCGGGCTAGGGTTAGGGTTAGGGAACGGCAAGGCTGAGGGCACAGGTGAGGGTGCGGACACGTGCTAGGGTCGGGGCACGTGCGGACGCGCGGGTCAGTGTCCGCGTACGGATTAGGATGAGGGTACGGCGGAGGCTAAGGTGTGGGGCTGCCGGTGGGTTTCCGTTCCGGGCTAGGGTTAGGTTTAGGGAACGGCAAGGCTGAGGGCACAGGTGAGGGTGCGGACACATGCTAGGGTCGGGGCACGTGCGGACGCGCGGGTCAGTGTCCGCGTACGGATTAGGATGAGGGTACGTCAGAGGCTAAGGTGTGAGGCTGCCGGTGGGTTTCCGTTCCCGGCTAGGGTTAGGGTTAGGGAACGGCAAGGCTGAGGGCACAGGTGAGGGTGCGGACACGTGCTAGGGTCGGGGCACGTGCGGACACGCGGGTCAGTGTCCGCGTACGGATTAGGATGAGGGTACGGCGGAGGCTAAGGTGTGGGGCTGCCGGTGGGTTTCCGTTCCGGGCTAGGTTTAGGGTTAGGGAACGGCAAGGCTGAGGGCACAGGTGAGGGTGCGGACACGTGCTAGGGACGGGGCACGTGCGGACGCGCGGGTCAGTGTCCGCGTACGGAGTAGGATGAGGGTACGGCGGAGGGTAAGGTGTGGGGCTGCCGGTGGGTTTCCGTTCCGGTCTAGGGTTAGGGTTAGGGAACGGCAAGGCTGAGGGCACAGGAGAGGGTGCGGACACGTGCTAGGGTCGGGGCACGTGCGGACGCGCGGGTCAGTGTCCGCGTATGGATGAGGATGAGGGAACGGCGGAGGGTAAGGTGTGGGGCTGCCGGTGGGTTTCCGTTCCGGGCTAGGGTTAGGGTTAGGGAACGGCAAGGCTGAGGGCACAGGTGAGGGTGCGGACACGTGCTAGTGTCGGGGCACGTGTGGACGCGAGGGTCAGTGTCCGCGTACGGATGAGGATGAGGGTACAGCGGAGGCTAAGGTGTGGGGCTGCCGGTGGGTTTCCGTTCCGGGCTATGGTTAGGGTTAGGGAACGGCAAGGCTGAGGGCACAGGTGAGGGTGCGGACACGTGCTAGGTTCGGGGCACGTGCGGACGCGTGGGTCAGTGTCCGCGTACGGATTAGGATGAAGGTACGGCGGAGGCTAAGGTGTGGGGCTGCCGGTGGGTTTCCGTTCCGGGCTAGGGTTAGGGTTAGGGAACGGCAAGGCTGAGGGCACAGGTGAGGGTGCGGACACGTGCTAGGGTCGGCGCACATGCGGACGCGTGGGTCAGTGTCCGCGTACGGATTAGGATGAGGGTAAGGCGGAGGCTAAGGTGTGGGGCTGCCGGTGGGTTTCCGTTCCGGGCTAGGGTTAGGGTTAGGGAACGGCAAGGCTGAGGGCACAGGTGAGGGTGCGGACACGTGCTAAGGTCGGGGCACGTGCGGAAGCGCGGGTCAGTGTCCGCGTACGGATTAGGATCAGGGTACGTCGGAAGCTAAGGTGTGAGGCTGCCGGTGGGTTTCCGTTCCGGGCTAGGGTTAGGGTTAGGGAATTGCAAGGCTGAGGGCACAGGTGAGGGTGCGGACACGTGCTAGGGTCGGGGTACGTGCGGACGCGCGGGTCAGTGTCCGCGTACGGATTAGGATGAGGGTACGGCGGAGGCTAAGGTGTGGGGCTGCCCGTGGGTTTCCGTTCCGGGTTAGGGTTAGGGTTAGGGAACGGCAAGGCTGAGGGCACAGGTGAGGGTGCGGACACGTGCTAGAGTCGGGGCACGTGCGGACGCGCGGGTCAGTGTCCGCGTACGGATTAGGATGAGGGTACGGCGGAGGCTAAGGTGTGGGGCTGCCGGTGGGTTTCCGTTCCGGGCTAGGGTTAGGGTTAGGGAACGGCAAGGCTGAGGGCACAGGTGAGGGTGCGGACACGTGCTAGGGTCGGGGCACGTGCGGACGCGCGGGTCAATGTCCGCGTACGGATTAGGATGAGGGTACGTCAGAGGCTAAGGTGTGAGGCTGCCGGTTGGTTTCCGTTCCGGGCTAGGGTTAGGGTTAGGGAACGGCAAGGCTGAGGGCACAGGTGAGGGTGCGGACACGTGCTAGGGTCGGGGCACGTGCGGACGCGCGGGTCAGTGTCCGCGTACGGATTAGGATGAGGGTACGGCGGAGGCTAAGGTGTGGGGCTGCCGGTGGGTTTCCGTTCCGGGCTAGGTTTAGGGTTAGGGAACGGCAAGGCTGAGGGCGCAGGTGAGGGTGCGGACACGTGCTAGGGTCGGGGCACGTGCGGACGCGCGGGTCAGTGTCCGCGTACGGATTAGGATGAGGGTACGGCGGAGGGTAAGGTGTGGGGCTGCCGGTGGGTTTCCGATCCGGTCTAGGGTTAGGGTTAGGGAACGGCAAGGCTGAGGGCACAGGAGAGGGTGCGGACACGTGCTAGGGTCGGGGCACGTGCGGACGCGCGGGTCAGTGTCCGCGTACGGATTAGGATGAAGGTACGGCGGAGGCTAAGGTGTGGGGCTGCCGGTGGGTTTCCGTTCCGGGCTAGGGTTAGGGTTAGGAAACGGCAAGGCTGAGGGCACAGGTGAGGGTGCGGACACGTGCTAGGGTCGGGGCACGTGCGGACGCGCGGGTCAGTGTCCGCGTACGGATTAGGATGAGGGTACGGCAGAGGCTAAGGTGTGGGGCTGCCGGTGGGTTTCCGTTCCGGGCTAGGGTTAGGGTTAGGAAACGGCAAGGCTGAGGGCACAGGTGAGGGTGCGGACACGTGCTAGGGTCGGGGCACGTGCGGAAGCGCGGGTCAGTGTCCGCGTACGGATTAGGATCAGGGTACGTCGGAGGCTAAGGTGTGAGGCTGCCGGTGGGTTTCCGTTCCGGGCTAGGGTTAGGGTTAGGGAATTGCAAGGCTGAGGGCACAGGTGAGGGTGCGGACACGTGCTAGGGTCGGGGCACGTGCGGACGCGCGGGTCAGTGTCCGCGTACGGATTAGGATGAGGGCACGGCGGAGGCTAAGGTGTGGGGATGCCCGTGGGTTTCCGTTCCGGGCTAGGGTTAGGGTTAGGTAACGGCAAGGCTGAGGGCACAGGTGATGGTGCGGACACGTGCTAGGGTCGGGGCACGTGCGGACGCGCGGGTCAGTGTCCGCGTACGGATTAGGATGAGGGTACGGCGGAGGCTAAGGTGTGGGGCTGCCGGTGGGTTTCCCATCCGGGCTAGATTTAGGGTTAGGGAACGGCAAGGCTGAGGGCACAGGTGAGGGTGCGGACACGTGCTAGGGTCGGGGCACGTGCGGACGCGCGGGTCAGTGTCCGCGTACGGATTAGGATGAGGGTACGGCGGAGGCTAAGGTGTGGGGCTGCCGGTGGGTTTCCGTTCCGGGCTAGGGTTAGGGTTAGGGAACGACAAGGCTGAGGGCACAGGTGAGGGTGCGGACACGTGCTAGGTTCGGGGCACGTGCGGACGCGCGGGTCAGTGTCCGCGTACGGATTAGGATGAGGGTACGGCGGAGGCTAAGGTGTGGGGCTGCCGGTGGGTTTCCGTTCCGGGCTAGGGTTAGGGTTAGGGAACGGCAAGGCTGAGGGCACAGGTGAGGGTGCGGACACGTGCTAGGGTCGGGGCACGTGCGGACGCGCGGGTCAGTGTCCGCGTACGGATTAGGATGAGGGTACGGCGGAGGCTAAGGTGTGGGGCTGCCGGTGGGTTTCCGTTCCGCGCTAGGGTTAGGGTTAGGGAACGGCAAGGCTGAGGGCACAGGTGAGGGTGCGGACACGTGCTAGGGTCGGGGCACGTGCGGACGCGCGGGTCAGTGTCCGCGTACGGATTAGGATGAGGGTACGGCGGAGGCTAAGGTGTGGGGCTGCCGGTGGGTTTCCGTTCCGGGCTAGGGTTAGGGTTAGGGAACGGCAAGGCTGAGGGCACAGGTGAGGGTGCGGACACGTGCTAGGGTCGGGGCACGTACGGACGCGCGGGTCAGTGTCCGCGTACGGATTAGGATGAGGGTACGGCGGAGGCTAAGGTGTGGGGCTGCCGGTGGGTTTCCGTTCCGGTCTAGGGTTAGGGTTAGGGAACGGCAAGGCTGAGGGCACAGGTGAGGGTGCGGACACGTGCTAGGGTCGGGGCACGTGCGGACGCGTGGGTCAGTGTCCGCGTACGGATTAGGATGAGGGTACGGTGGAGGCTAAGGTGT
Source organism: Hyperoodon ampullatus (assembly GCF_949752795.1). Lineage (NCBI taxonomy): Eukaryota > Metazoa > Chordata > Mammalia > Artiodactyla > Ziphiidae > Hyperoodon > Hyperoodon ampullatus. Next base: position 222,652 of record NC_136932.1, on the reverse strand, counting down.
GGGGCTGCCGGTGGGTTTCCGTTCCGGGCTAGGGTTAGGGTTAGGGAACGGCAAGGCTGAGGGCACAGGTGAGGGTGCGGACACGTGCTAGGGTCGTGGCACGTGCGGACGCGCGGGTCAGTGTCCGCGTACGGATTAGGATGAGGGTACGGCGGAGGCTAAGGTGTGGGGCTGCCGGTGGGTTTCCGTTCCGTGCTAGGGTTAGGGTTAGGGAACGGCAAGGCTGAGGGCACAGGTGAGGGTGCGGAGACGTGCTAGGGTCGGGGCAAGTGTGGAAGCGCGGGTCAGTGTCCGCGTACGGATTAGGATCAGGGTACGTCGGAGGCTAAGGTGTGAGGCTGCCGGTGGGTTTCCGTTCCGGGCTAGGGTTAGGGTTAGGGAATTGCAAGGCTAAGGGCACAGGTGAGGGTGCGGACACGTGCTAGGGTCGGGGCACGTGCGGACGCGCGGGTCAGTGTCCGCGTACGGATTAGGATGAGGGTACGGCGGAGGCTAAGGTGTGGGGCTGCCGGTGGGTTTCCGTTCCGGGCTAGGGTTAGGGTTAGGGAACGGCAAGGCTGAGGGCACAGGTGAGGGTGCGGACACGTGCTAGGGTCGGGGCACGTGCGGACGCGCGGGTCAGTGTCCGCGTACGGATTAGGATGAGGGTACGGCGGAGGCTAAGGTGTGGGGCTGCCGGTGGGTTTCCGTTCCGGGCTAGGGTTAGGGTTAGGGAACGGCAAGGCTGAGGGCACAGGTGAGGGTGCGGACACGTGCTAGGGTCGGGGCACGTGCGGACGCGCGGGTCAGTGTCCGCGTACGGATTAGGATGAGGGTACGGCGGAGGCTAAGGTGTGGGGCTGCCGGTGGGTTTCCGTTCCGGGCTAGGGTTAGGGTTAGGGAACGGCAAGGCTGAGGGCACAGGTGAGGGTGCGGACACGTGCTAGGGTCGGGGCACGTGCGGACGCGCGGGTCAGTGTCCGCGTACGGATTAGGATGAGCGTACGGCGGAGGCTAAGGTGTGGGGCTGCCGGTGGGTTTCCCGTCCGGGCTAGGTTTAGGGTTAGGGAACGGCAAGGCTGAGGGCACAGGTGAGGGTGCGGACACGTGCTAGGGTCGGGGCACGTGCGGACACGTGGGTCAGTGTCCGCGTACGGATTAGGATGAGGGTACGGCGGAGGCTAAGGTGTGGGGCTGCCGGTGGGTTTCCGTTCCGGGCTAGGGTTAGGGTTAGGGAACGGCAAGGCTGAGGGCACAGGTGAGGGTGCGGACACGTGCTAGGGTCGGGGCACATGCGGACGCGCGGGTCAGTGTCCGCGTACGGATTAGGATGAGGGTACGGTGGAGGCTAAGGTGTGGGGCTGCCGGTGGGTTTCCCTTCCGGGCTAGGGTTAGGGTTAGGGAACGGCAAGGCTGAGGGCACAGGTGAGGGTGGGGACACGTGCTAGGGTCGGGGCACGTGCGGACGCGCGGGTCAGTGTCCGCGTACGGATTAGGATGAGGGTACGGCGGAGGCTAAGGTGTGGGGCTGCCGGTGGGTTTCCGTTCCGGGCTAGGGTTAGGGTTAGGGAACGACAAGGCTGAGGGCACAGGTGAGGGTGCGGACACGTGCTAGGTTCGGGGCACGTGCGGACTCGCGTGTCAGTGTCCGCGTACGGATTAGGATGAGGGTACGGCGGAGGCTAAGGTGTGGGGCTGCCGGTGGGTTTCCGTTCCGGGCTAGGGTTAGGATTAGGGAACGGCAAGGCTGAGGGCACAGGTGAGGGTGCGGACACGTGCTAGGGTCGGGGCACGTGCGGACGCGCGGGTCAGTGTCCGCGTACGGATGAGGATGAGGGTACGGCGGAGGCTATGGTGTGGGGCTGCCGGTGGGTTTCCGTTCCGGGCTAGGGTTAGGGTTAGGGAACGGCAAGGCTGAGGGCACAGGTGAGGGTGCGGACACGTGCTAGGGTCGGGGCACGTGCGGACGCGCGGGTCAGTGTCCGCGTACGGATTAGGATGAGGGTACGGCGGAGGCTAAGGTGTGGGGCTTACGGTGGGTTTCCGTTCCGGGCTAGGATTAGGGTTAGGGAACGGCAAGGCTGAGGGCACAGGTGAGGGTGCGGACACGTGCTAGGGTCGGGGCACGTGCGGACACGCGGGTCAGTGTCCGCGTACGGATTAGGATGAGGGTACGGCGGAGGCTAAGTTGTGGGGCTGCCGGTGGGTTTCCCTTCCGGGCTAGGGTTAGGGTTAGGGAACGGCAAGGCTGAGGGCACAGGTGAGGGTGCGGACACGTGCTAGGGTCGGGGCACGTGCGGACGCGCGGGTCAGTGTCCGCGTACGGATTAGGATGAGGGTACGGCGGAGGCTAAGGTGTGGGGCTGCCGGTGGGTTTCCGTTCCGGGCTAGGGTTAGGGTTAGGGAACGGCAAGGCTGAGGGCACAGGTGAGGGTGCGGACACGTGCTAGGGTCGTGGCACGTGCGGACGCGCGGGTCAGTGTCCGCGTACGGATTAGGATGAGGGTACGGCGGAGGCTAAGGTGTGGGGCTGCCGGTGGGTTTCCGTTCCGGGCTAGGGTTAGGGTTAGGGAACGGCAAGGCTGAGGGCACAGGTGAGGGTGCGGACACGTGCTAGGGTCGGGGCAAGTGCGGAAGCGCGGGTCAGTGTCCGCGTACGGAGTAGGATCAGGGTACGTCGGAGGCTAAGGTGTGAGGCTGCCGGTGGGTTTCCGTTCCGGGCTAGGGTTAGGGTTAGGGAATTGCAATGCTAAGGGCACAGGTGAGGGTGCGGACACGTGCTAGGGTCGGGGCACGTGCGGACGCGCGGGTCAGTGTCCGCGTACGGATTAGGATGAGGGTACGGCGGAGGCTAAGGTGTGGGGCTGCCGGTGGGTTTCCGTTCCGGGCTAGGGTTAGGGTTAGGGAACGGCAAGGCTGAGGGCACAGGTGAGGGTGCGGACACGTGCTAGGGTCGGGGCACGTGCGGACGCGCGGGTCAGTGTCCGCGTACGGATTAGGATGAGGGTACGGCGGAGGCTAAGGTGTGGGGCTGCCGGTGGGTTTCCGTTCCGGGCTAGGGTTAGGGTTAGGGAACGGCAAGGCTGAGGGCACAGGTGAGGGTGCGGACACGTGCTAGGGTCGGGGCTCGTGCGGACGCGCGGGTCAGTGTCCGCGTACGGATTAGGATGAGGGTACGGCGGAGGCTAAGGTGTGGGGCTGCCGGTGGGTTTCCGTTCCGGGCTAGGGTTAGGGTTAGGGAACGGCAAGGCTGAGGGCACAGGTGAGGGTGCGGACACGTGCTAGGGTCGGGGCATGTGCGGACGCGCGGGTCAGTGTCCGCGTACGGATTAGGATGAGGGTACGGTGGAGGATAAGGTGTGGGGCTGCCGGTGGGTTTCCGTTCCGGGCTAGGGTTAGGGTTAGGGAACGGCAAGGCTGAGGGCACAGGTGAGGGTGGGGACACGTGCTAGGGTCGGGGCACGTGCGGACGCGCGGGTCAGTGTCCGCGTACGGATTAGGATGAGGGTACGGCGGAGGCTAAGGTGTGGGGCTGCCGGTGGGTTTCCGTTCCGGGCTAGGGTTAGGGTTAGGGAACGACAAGGCTGAGGGCACAGGTGAGGGTGCGGACACGTGCTAGGTTCGGGGCACGTGCGGACTCGCGGGTCAGTGTCCGCGTACGGATTAGGATGAGGGTACGGCTGAGGCTAAGGTGTGGGGCTGCCGGTGGGTTTCCGTTCCGGGCTAGGGTTAGGGTTAGGGAACGGCAAGGCTGAGGGCACAGGTGAGGGTGCGGACACGTGCTAGTGTCGGGGCACGTGCGGACGCGCGGGTCAGTGTCCGCGTACGGATTAGGATGAGGGTATGGTGGAGGCTAAGGTGTGGGGCTGCCGGTGGGTTTCCGTTCCGGGCTAGGGTTAGGGTTAGGGAACGGCAAGGCTGAGGGCACAGGTGAGGGTGCGGACACGTGCTAGGGTCGGGGCACGTGCGGACACGCGGGTCAGTGTCCGCGTAAGGATTAGGATGAGGGTACGGCGGAGGCTAAGGTGTGGGGCTGCCGGTGGGTTTCCCTTCCGGGCTAGGGTTAGGGTTAGGGAACGGCAAGGCTGAGGGCACAGGTGAGGGTGCGGACACGTGCTAGGGTCGGGGCACGTGCGGACGCGCGGGTCAGTGTCCGCGTACGGATTAGGATGAGGGTACGGCGGAGGCTAAGGTGTGGGGCTGCCGGTGGGTTTCCGTTCCGGGCTAGGGTTAGGGTTAGGGAACGGCAAGGCTGAGGGCACAGGTGAGGGTGCGGACACGTGCTAGGGTCGGGGCACGTGCGGACGCGCGGGTCAGTGTCCGCGTACGGATTAGGATGAGGGTACGGCGGAGGCTAAGGTGTGGGGCTGCCGGTGGGTTTCCTTTCCGGGCTAGGGTTAGGGTTAGGGAACGGCAAGGCTGAGGGCACAGGTGAGGGTGCGGACATGTGCTAGGGTTGGGGCACATGCGGACGCGCGGGTCAGTGTCCGCGTACGGATTAGGATGAGCGTACGGCGGAGGCTAAGGTGTGGGGCTGCCGGTGGGTTTCCGTTCCGGGCTAGGGTTAGGGTTAGGGAACGGCAAGGCTGAGGGCACAGGTGAGGGTGCGGACACGTGCTACGGTCGGGGCACGTGCGGACGCGCGGGTCAGTGTCCGCGTACGGATTAGGATGAGGGTACGGCGGAGGCTAAGGTGTGGGGCTACCGGTGGGTTTCCCTTCCGTGCTAGGGTTAGGGTTAGGGAACGGCAAGGCTGAGGGCACTGGTGAGGGTGCGGACACGTGCTAGGGTCGCGGCACGTGCGGACGCGCGGGTCAGTGTCCGCGTACGGATGAGGATGAGGGTACGGCGGAGGCTAAGGTGTGGGGCTGCCGGTGGGTTTCCGTTCCGGGCTAGGGTTAGGGTTAGGGAACGGCAAGGCTGAGGGCACAGGTGAGGGTGCGGACACGTGCTAGGGTCGGGGCACGTGCGGACGCGCGGGTCAGTGTCCGCGTACGGATTAGGATGAGGGTACGGCGGAGGCTAAGGTGTGGGGCTGCCGGTGGGTTTCCGTTCCGGGCTAGGGTTAGGGTTAGGGAACGGCAAGGCTGAGGGCACAGGTCAAGGTGCGGACACGTGGTAGGGTCGGGGCACGTGCGGACGCGCGGGTCAGTGTCCGCGTACAGATTAGGATGAGGGTACGGCGGAGGCTAAGGTGTGGGGCTGCCGGTGGGTTTCCGTTCCGGGCTAGGGTTAGGGTTAGGGAACGGCAAGGCTGAGGGCACAGGTGAGGGTGCGGACACGTGCTAGGGTCGGTGCACGTGCGGACGCGCGGGTCAGTGTCCGCGTACGGATTAGGATGAGGGTACGGCGGGGGCTAAGGTGTGGGGCTGCCAGTGGGATTCCCTTCCGGGCTAGGGTTAGGGTTAGGGAACGGCAAGGCTGAGGGCACAGGTGAGGGTGCGGACACGTGCTAGGGTCGGGGCACGTGCGGACGCGCGGGTCAGTGTCCGCGTACGGATTAGGATGAGGGTACGGCGGGGGCTAAGGTGTGGGGCTGCCGGTGGGTTTCCGTTCCGGGCTAGGTTTAGGGTTAGGGAACGGCAAGGCTGAGGGCACAGGTGAGGGTGCGGACACGTGCTAGGGTCGGGGCACGTGCGGACGTGCGGGTCAGTGTCCGCGTACGGATCAGGATGAGCGTACGGCGGAGGCTAAGGTGTGGGGCTGCCGGTGGGTTTCCGTTCCGGGCTAGGGTTAGGGTTAGGGAACGGCAAGGCTGAGGGCACAGGTGAGGGGGCGGACACGTGCTAGGGTCGGGGCACGTGCGGATGCGCGGGTCAGTGTCCGCGTACGGATAAGGATGAGGGTACGGCGGGGGCTAAGGTGTGGGGCTGCCAGTGGGTTTCCCTTCCGGGCTAGGGTTAGGGTTAGGGAACGGCAAGGATGAGGGCACAGGTGAGGGTGCGGACACGTGCTAGGGTCAGGGCACGTGCGGACGCGCGGGTCAGTGTCCGCGTACGGATTAGGATGAGGGTACGGCGGAGGCTAAGGTGTGGGGCTGCCGGGGGGTTTCCGTTCCGGGCTAGGGTTAGGGTTAGGGAACGGCAAGGCTGAGGGCACAGGCGATGGTGCGGACACGTGCTAGGGTCGGGGCACGTGCGGACGCGCGGGTCAGTGTCCGCGTACGGATTAGGATGAGGGTACGGCGGAGGCTAAGGTGTGGGGGTGCCGGTGGGTTTCCGTTCTGGGCTAGGGCTAGGGTTAGGGAACGGCAAGGCTGAGGGCACAGGTGAGGGTGCGGACACGTGCTAGGGTCGGGGCACGTGCGGACGCGCGGGTCAGTGTCCGAGTACGGATTAGGATGAGGGTACGGTGGAGGCTAAGGTGTGGGGCTGCCAGTGGGTTTCCGTTCCGGGCTAGGGTTAGGGTTAGGGAACGGCAAGGCTGAGGGCACAGGAGAGGGTGCGGACACGTGCTAGGGTTGTGTCACGTGCGGACGCGCGGGTCAGTGTCCGCGTACGGATGAGGATGAGGGTACGGCGGAGGCTAAGGTGTGGGGCTGCCGGTGGGTTTCCGTTCCGGGCTAGGGTTAGGGTTAGGGAACGGCAAGGCTGAGGGCACAGGTGAGGGTGCGGACACGTGCTAGGGTCGGGGCACGTGCGGACGCGCGGGTCAGTGTCCGCGTACGGATTAGGATGAGGGTACGGCGGAGGCTAAGGTGTGGGGCTGCCGGTGGGTTTCCGTTCCGGGCTAGGGTTAGGTTTAGGGAACGGCAAGGCTGAGGGCACAGGTGAGGGTGCGGACACATGCTAGGGTCGGGGCACGTGCGGACGCGCGGGTCAGTGTCCGCGTACGGATTAGGATGAGGGTACGTCAGAGGCTAAGGTGTGAGGCTGCCGGTGGGTTTCCGTTCCCGGCTAGGGTTAGGGTTAGGGAACGGCAAGGCTGAGGGCACAGGTGAGGGTGCGGACACGTGCTAGGGTCGGGGCACGTGCGGACACGCGGGTCAGTGTCCGCGTACGGATTAGGATGAGGGTACGGCGGAGGCTAAGGTGTGGGGCTGCCGGTGGGTTTCCGTTCCGGGCTAGGTTTAGGGTTAGGGAACGGCAAGGCTGAGGGCACAGGTGAGGGTGCGGACACGTGCTAGGGTCGGGGCACGTGCGGACGCACGGGTCAGTGTCCGCGTACGGAGTAGGATGAGGGTACGGCGGAGGGTAAGGTGTGGGGCTGCCGGTGGGTTTCCGTTCCGGTCTAGGGTTAGGGTTAGGGAACGGCAAGGCTGAGGGCACAGGAGAGGGTGCGGACACGTGCTAGGGTCGGGGCACGTGCGGACGCGCGGGTCAGTGTCCGCGTATGGATGAGGATGAGGGAACGGCGGAGGGTAAGGTGTGGGGCTGCCGGTGGGTTTCCGTTCCGGGCTAGGGTTAGGGTTAGGGAACGGCAAGGCTGAGGGCACAGGTGAGGGTGCGGACACGTGCTAGTGTCGGGGCACGTGTGGACGCGAGGGTCAGTGTCCGCGTACGGATGAGGATGAGGGTACAGCAGAGGCTAAGGTGTGGGGCTGCCGGTGGGTTTCCGTTCCGGGCTATGGTTAGGGTTAGGGAACGGCAAGGCTGAGGGCACAGGTGAGGGTGCGGACACGTGCTAGGGTCGGGGCACGTGCGGACGCGTGGGTCAGTGTCCGCGTACGGATTAGGATGAAGGTATGGCGGAGGCTAAGGTGTGGGGCTGCCGGTGGGTTTCCGTTCCGGGCTAGGGTTAGGGTTAGGGAACGGCAAGGCTGAGGGCACAGGTGAGGGTGCGGACACGTGCTAGGGTCGGGGCACATGCGGACGCGTGGGTCAGTGTCCGCGTACGGATTAGGATGAGGGTACGGCGGAGGCTAAGGTGTGGGGCTGCCGGTGGGTTTCCGTTCTGGGCTAGGGTTAGGGTTAGGGAACGGCAAGGCTGAGGGCACAGGTGAGGGTGCGGACACGTGCTAAGGTCGGGGCACGTGCGGAAGCGCGGGTCAGTGTCCGCGTACGGATTAGGATCAGGGTACGTCGGAAGCTAAGGTGTGAGGCTGCCGGTGGGTTTCCATTCTGGGCTAGGGTTAGGGTTAGGGAATTGCAAGGCTGAGGGCACAGGTGAGGGTGCGGACACGTGCTAGGGTCGGGGTACGTGCGGACGCGCGGGTCAGTGTCCGCGTACGGATTAGGATGAGGGTACGGCGGAGGCTAAGGTGTGGGGCTGCCCGTGGGTTTCCGTTCCAGGCTAGGGTTAGGGTTAGGGAACGGCAAGGCTGAGGGCACAGGTGAGGGTGCGGACACGTGCTAGAGTCGGGGCACGTGCGGACGCGCGGGTCAGTGTCCGCGTACGGATTAGGATGAGGGTACGGCGGAGGCTAAGGTGTGGGGCTGCCGGTGGATTTCCGTTCCGGGCTAGGGTTAGGGTTAGGGAACGGCAAGGCTGAGGGCACAGGTGAGGGTGCGGACACGTGCTAGGGTCGGGGCACGTGCGGACGCGCGGGTCAGTGTCCGCGTACGGATTAGGATGAGGGTACGTCAGAGGCTAAGGTTTGAGGCTGCCGGTTGGTTTCCGTTCCGGGCTAGGGTTAGGGTTAGGGAACGGCAAGGCTGAGGGCACAGGTGAGGGTGCGGACACGTGCTAGGGTCGGGGCACGTGCGGACGAGCGGGTCAGTGTCCGCGTACGGATTAGGATGAGGGTACGGCGGAGGCTAAGGTGTGGGGCTGCCGGTGGGTTTCCATTCCGGGCTAGGTTTAGGGTTAGGGAACGGCAAGGCTGAGGGCACAGGTGAGGGTGCGGACACGTGCTAGGGTCGGGGCACGTGCGGACGCGCGGGTCAGTGTCCGCGTACGGATTAGGATGAGGGTACGGCGGAGGGTAAGGTGTGGGGCTGCCGGTGGGTTTCCGATCCGGTCTAGGGTTAGGGTTAGGGAACGGCAAGGCTGAGGGCACAGGAGAGGGTGCAGACACGTGCTAGGGGCGGGGCACGTGCGGACGCGCGGGTCAGTGTCCGCGTACGGATTAGGATGAAGGTACGGCGGAGGCTAAGGTGTGGGGCTGCCGGTGGGTTTCCGTTCCGGGCTAGGGTTAGGGTTAGGAAACGGCAAGGCTGAGGGCACAGGTGAGGGTGCGGACACGTGCTAGGGTCGGGGCACGTGCGGACGCGCGGGTCAGTGTCCGCGTACGGATTAGGATGAGGGTACGGCAGAGGCTAAGGTGTGGGGCTGCCGGTGGGTTTCCGTTCCGGGCTAGGGTTAGGGTTAGGGAACGGCAAGGCTGAGGGCACAGGTGAGGGTGCGGACACGTGCTAGGGTCGGGGCACGTGCGGAAGCGCGGGTCAGTGTCCGCGTACGGATTAGGATCAGGGTACGTCGGAGGCTAAGGTGTGAGGCTGCCGGTGGGTTTCCGTTCCGGGCTAGGGTTAGGGTTAGGGAATTGCAAGGCTGAGGGCACAGGTGAGGGTGCGGACACGTGCTAGGGTCGGGGCACGTGCGGACGCGCGGGTCAGTGTCCGCGTACGGATTAGGATGAGGGTACGGCGGAGGCTAAGGTGTGGGGATGCCCGTGGGTTTCCGTTCCGGGCTAGGGTTAGGGTTAGGTAACGGCAAGGCTGAGGGCACAGGTGATGGTGCGGACACGTGCTAGGGTCGGGGCACGTGCGGACGCGCGGGTCAGTGTCCGCGTACGGATTAGGATGAGGGTACGGCGGAGGCTAAGGTGTGGGGCTGCCGGTGGGTTTCCCGTCCGGGTTAGGTTTAGGGTTAGGGAACTGCAAGGCTGAGGGCACAGGTGAGGGTGCGGACACGTGCTAGGGTCGGGGCACGTGCGGACGCGCGGGTCAGTGTCCGCGTACGGATTAGGATGAGGGTACGGCGGAGGCTAAGGTGTGGGGCTGCCGGTGGGTTTCCGTTCCGGGCTAGGGTTAGGGTTAGGGAACGACAAGGCTGAGGGCACAGGTGAGGGTGCGGACACGTGCTAGGTTCGGGGCACGTGCGGACGCGCGGGTCAGTGTCCGCGTACGGATTAGGATGAGGGTACGGCGGAGGCTAAGGTGTGGGGCTGCCGGTGGGTTTCCGTTCCGGGCTAGGGTTAGGGTTAGGGAACGGCAAGGCTGAGGGCACAGGCGATGGTGCGGACACGTGCTAGGGTCGGGGCACGTGCGGACGCGCGGGTCAGTGTCCGCGTACGGATTAGGATGAGGGTACGGCGGAGGCTAAGGTGTGGGGGTGCCGGTGGGTTTCCGTTCTGGGCTAGGGCTAGGGTTAGGGAACGGCAAGGCTGAGGGCACAGGTGAGGGTGCGGACACGTGCTAGGGTCGGGGCACGTGCGGACGCGCGGGTCAGTGTCCGAGTACGGATTAGGATGAGGGTACGGTGGAGGCTAAGGTGTGGGGCTGCCAGTGGGTTTCCGTTCCGGGCTAGGGTTAGGGTTAGGGAACGGCAAGGCTGAGGGCACAGGAGAGGGTGCGGACACGTGCTAGGGTTGTGTCACGTGCGGACGCGCGGGTCAGTGTCCGCGTACGGATGAGGATGAGGGTACGGCGGAGGCTAAGGTGTGGGGCTGCCGGTGGGTTTCCGTTCCGGGCTAGGGTTAGGGTTAGGGAACGGCAAGGCTGAGGGCACAGGTGAGGGTGCGGACACGTGCTAGGGTCGGGGCACGTGCGGACGCGCGGGTCAGTGTCCGCGTACGGATTAGGATGAGGGTACGGCGGAGGCTAAGGTGTGGGGCTGCCGGTGGGTTTCCGTTCCGGGCTAGGGTTAGGTTTAGGGAACGGCAAGGCTGAGGGCACAGGTGAGGGTGCGGACACATGCTAGGGTCGGGGCACGTGCGGACGCGCGGGTCAGTGTCCGCGTACGGATTAGGATGAGGGTACGTCAGAGGCTAAGGTGTGAGGCTGCCGGTGGGTTTCCGTTCCCGGCTAGGGTTAGGGTTAGGGAACGGCAAGGCTGAGGGCACAGGTGAGGGTGCGGACACGTGCTAGGGTCGGGGCACGTGCGGACACGCGGGTCAGTGTCCGCGTACGGATTAGGATGAGGGTACGGCGGAGGCTAAGGTGTGGGGCTGCCGGTGGGTTTCCGTTCCGGGCTAGGTTTAGGGTTAGGGAACGGCAAGGCTGAGGGCACAGGTGAGGGTGCGGACACGTGCTAGGGTCGGGGCACGTGCGGACGCACGGGTCAGTGTCCGCGTACGGAGTAGGATGAGGGTACGGCGGAGGGTAAGGTGTGGGGCTGCCGGTGGGTTTCCGTTCCGGTCTAGGGTTAGGGTTAGGGAACGGCAAGGCTGAGGGCACAGGAGAGGGTGCGGACACGTGCTAGGGTCGGGGCACGTGCGGACGCGCGGGTCAGTGTCCGCGTATGGATGAGGATGAGGGAACGGCGGAGGGTAAGGTGTGGGGCTGCCGGTGGGTTTCCGTTCCGGGCTAGGGTTAGGGTTAGGGAACGGCAAGGCTGAGGGCACAGGTGAGGGTGCGGACACGTGCTAGTGTCGGGGCACGTGTGGACGCGAGGGTCAGTGTCCGCGTACGGATGAGGATGAGGGTACAGCAGAGGCTAAGGTGTGGGGCTGCCGGTGGGTTTCCGTTCCGGGCTATGGTTAGGGTTAGGGAACGGCAAGGCTGAGGGCACAGGTGAGGGTGCGGACACGTGCTAGGGTCGGGGCACGTGCGGACGCGTGGGTCAGTGTCCGCGTACGGATTAGGATGAAGGTATGGCGGAGGCTAAGGTGTGGGGCTGCCGGTGGGTTTCCGTTCCGGGCTAGGGTTAGGGTTAGGGAACGGCAAGGCTGAGGGCACAGGTGAGGGTGCGGACACGTGCTAGGGTCGGGGCACATGCGGACGCGTGGGTCAGTGTCCGCGTACGGATTAGGATGAGGGTACGGCGGAGGCTAAGGTGTGGGGCTGCCGGTGGGTTTCCGTTCTGGGCTAGGGTTAGGGTTAGGGAACGGCAAGGCTGAGGGCACAGGTGAGGGTGCGGACACGTGCTAAGGTCGGGGCACGTGCGGAAGCGCGGGTCAGTGTCCGCGTACGGATTAGGATCAGGGTACGTCGGAAGCTAAGGTGTGAGGCTGCCGGTGGGTTTCCATTCTGGGCTAGGGTTAGGGTTAGGGAATTGCAAGGCTGAGGGCACAGGTGAGGGTGCGGACACGTGCTAGGGTCGGGGTACGTGCGGACGCGCGGGTCAGTGTCCGCGTACGGATTAGGATGAGGGTACGGCGGAGGCTAAGGTGTGGGGCTGCCCGTGGGTTTCCGTTCCAGGCTAGGGTTAGGGTTAGGGAACGGCAAGGCTGAGGGCACAGGTGAGGGTGCGGACACGTGCTAGAGTCGGGGCACGTGCGGACGCGCGGGTCAGTGTCCGCGTACGGATTAGGATGAGGGTACGGCGGAGGCTAAGGTGTGGGGCTGCCGGTGGATTTCCGTTCCGGGCTAGGGTTAGGGTTAGGGAACGGCAAGGCTGAGGGCACAGGTGAGGGTGCGGACACGTGCTAGGGTCGGGGCACGTGCGGACGCGCGGGTCAGTGTCCGCGTACGGATTAGGATGAGGGTACGTCAGAGGCTAAGGTTTGAGGCTGCCGGTTGGTTTCCGTTCCGGGCTAGGGTTAGGGTTAGGGAACGGCAAGGCTGAGGGCACAGGTGAGGGTGCGGACACGTGCTAGGGTCGGGGCACGTGCGGACGAGCGGGTCAGTGTCCGCGTACGGATTAGGATGAGGGTACGGCGGAGGCTAAGGTGTGGGGCTGCCGGTGGGTTTCCATTCCGGGCTAGGTTTAGGGTTAGGGAACGGCAAGGCTGAGGGCACAGGTGAGGGTGCGGACACGTGCTAGGGTCGGGGCACGTGCGGACGCGCGGGTCAGTGTCCGCGTACGGATTAGGATGAGGGTACGGCGGAGGGTAAGGTGTGGGGCTGCCGGTGGGTTTCCGATCCGGTCTAGGGTTAGGGTTAGGGAACGGCAAGGCTGAGGGCACAGGAGAGGGTGCAGACACGTGCTAGGGGCGGGGCACGTGCGGACGCGCGGGTCAGTGTCCGCGTACGGATTAGGATGAAGGTACGGCGGAGGCTAAGGTGTGGGGCTGCCGGTGGGTTTCCGTTCCGGGCTAGGGTTAGGGTTAGGAAACGGCAAGGCTGAGGGCACAGGTGAGGGTGCGGACACGTGCTAGGGTCGGGGCACGTGCGGACGCGCGGGTCAGTGTCCGCGTACGGATTAGGATGAGGGTACGGCAGAGGCTAAGGTGTGGGGCTGCCGGTGGGTTTCCGTTCCGGGCTAGGGTTAGGGTTAGGGAACGGCAAGGCTGAGGGCACAGGTGAGGGTGCGGACACGTGCTAGGGTCGGGGCACGTGCGGAAGCGCGGGTCAGTGTCCGCGTACGGATTAGGATCAGGGTACGTCGGAGGCTAAGGTGTGAGGCTGCCGGTGGGTTTCCGTTCCGGGCTAGGGTTAGGGTTAGGGAATTGCAAGGCTGAGGGCACAGGTGAGGGTGCGGACACGTGCTAGGGTCGGGGCACGTGCGGACGCGCGGGTCAGTGTCCGCGTACGGATTAGGATGAGGGTACGGCGGAGGCTAAGGTGTGGGGATGCCCGTGGGTTTCCGTTCCGGGCTAGGGTTAGGGTTAGGTAACGGCAAGGCTGAGGGCACAGGTGATGGTGCGGACACGTGCTAGGGTCGGGGCACGTGCGGACGCGCGGGTCAGTGTCCGCGTACGGATTAGGATGAGGGTACGGCGGAGGCTAAGGTGTGGGGCTGCCGGTGGGTTTCCCGTCCGGGCTAGGTTTAGGGTTAGGGAACTGCAAGGCTGAGGGCACAGGTGAGGGTGCGGACACGTGCTAGGGTCGGGGCACGTGCGGACGCGCGGGTCAGTGTCCGCGTACGGATTAGGATGAGGGTACGGCGGAGGCTAAGGTGTGGGGCTGCCGGTGGGTTTCCGTTCCGGGCTAGGGTTAGGGTTAGGGAACGACAAGGCTGAGGGCACAGGTGAGGGTGCGGACACGTGCTAGGTTCGGGGCACGTGCGGACGCGCGGGTCAGTGTCCGCGTACGGATTAGGATGAGGGTACGGCGGAGGCTAAGGTGTGGGGCTGCCGGTGGGTTTCCGTTCCGGGCTAGGGTTAGGGTTAGGGAACGGCAAGGCTGAGGGCACAGGTGAGGGTGCGGACACGTGCTAGGGTCGGAGCACGTGCGGACGCGCGGGTCAGTGTCCGCGTACGGATTAGGATGAGGGTACGGCGGAGGCTAAGGTGTGGGGCTGCCGGTGGGTTTCCGTTCCGGGCTAGGGTTAGGGTTAGGGAACGGCAAGGCTGAGGGCACAGGTGAGGGTGCGGACACGTGCTAGGGTCGGGGCACGTGCGGACGCGCGGGTCAGTGTCCGCGTACGGATTAGGATGAGGGTACGGCGGAGGCTAAGGTGTGGGGCTGCCGGTGGGTTTCCGTTCCGGGCTAGGGTTAGGGTTAGGGAACGGCAAGGCTGAGGGCACAGGTGAGGGTGCGGACACGTGCTAGGGTCGGGGCACGTGCGGACACGCGGGTCAGTGTCCGCGTACGGATTAGGATGAGGGTACGGCGGAGGCTAAGGTGTGGGGCTGCCGGTGGCTTTCCCTTCCGGGCTAGGGTTAGGGATAGGGAACGGCAAGGCTGAGGGCACAGGTGAGGGTGCGGACACGTGCTAGGGTCGGGGCACGTGCGGACGCGCGGGTCAGTGTCCGCGTACGGATTAGGATGAGGGTACGGTGGAGGCTAAGGTGTGGGGCTGCCGGTGGGTTTCCGTTCCGGGCTAGGGTTAGGGTTAGGGAACGGCAAGGCTGAGGGCACAGGTGAGGGTGCGGACACGTGCTAGGGTCGTGGCACGTGCGGACGCGCGGGTCAGTGTCCGCGTACGGATTAGGATGAGGGTACGGCGGAGGCTAAGGTGTGGGGCTGCCGGTGGGTTTCCGTTCCGGGCTAGGGTTAGGGTTAGGGAACGGCAAGGCTGAGGGCACAGGTGAGGGTGCGGAGACGTGCTAGGTTCGGGGCAAGTGCGGAAGCGCGGGTCAGTGTCCGCGTACGGATTAGGATCAGGGTACGTCGGAGGCTAAGGTGTGAGGCTGCCGGTGGGTTTCCGTTCCGTGCTAGGGTTAGGGTTAGGGAATTGCAAGGCTAAGGGCACAGGTGAGGGTGCGGACACGTGCTAGGGTCGGGGCACGTGCGGACGCGCGGGTCAGTGTCCGCGTACGGATTAGGATGAGGGTACGGCGGAGGCTAAGGTGTGGGGCTGCCGGTGGGTTTCCGTTCCGGGCTAGGGTTAGGGTTAGGGAACGGCAAGGCTGAGGGCACAGGTGAGGGTGCGGACACGTGCTAGGGTCGGGGCACGTGCGGACGCGCGGGTCAGTGTCCGCGTACGGATTAGGATGAGGGTACGGCGGAGGCTAAGGTGTGGGGCTGCCGGTGGGTTTCCGTTCCGGGCTAGGGTTAGGGTTAGGGAACGGCAAGGCTGAGGGCACAGGTGAGGGTGCGGACACGTGCTAGGGTCGGGGCACGTGCGGACGCGCGGGTCAGTGTCCGCGTACGGATTAGGATGAGGGTACGGCGGAGGCTAAGGTGTGGGGCTGCCGGTGGGTTTCCGTTCCGGGCTAGGGTTAGGGTTAGGGAACGGCAAGGCTGAGGGCACAGGTGAGGGTGCGGACACGTGCTAGGGTCGGGGCACGTGCGGACGCGCGGGTCAGTGTCCGCGTACGGATTAGGATGAGCGTACGGCGGAGGCTAAGGTGTGGGGCTGCCGGTGGGTTTCCCGTCCGGGCTAGGTTTAGGGTTAGGGAACGGCAAGGCTGAGGGCACAGGTGAGGGTGCGGACACGTGCTAGGGTCGGGGCACGTGCGGACACGTGGGTCAGTGTCCGCGTACGGATTAGGATGAGGGTACGGCAGAGGCTAAGGTGTGGGGCTGCCGGTGGGTTTCCGTTCCGGGCTAGGGTTAGGGTTAGGGAACGGCAAGGCTGAGGGCACAGGTGAGGGTGCGGACACGTGCTAGGGTCGGGGCACGTGCGGACGCGCGGGTCAGTGTCCTCGTACGGATTAGGATGAGGGTACGTTGGAGGCTAAGGTGTGGGGCTGCCGGTGGGTTTCCCTTCCGGGCTAGGGTTAGGGTTAGGGAACGGCAAGGCTGAGGGCACAGGTGAGGGTGGGGACACGTGCTAGGGTCGGGGCACGTGCGGACGCGCGGGTCAGTGTCCGCGTATGGATTAGGATGAGGGTACGGCGGAGGCTAAGGTGTGGGGCTGCCGGTGGGTTTCCGTTCCGGGCTAGGGTTAGGGTTAGGGAACGACAAGGCTGAGGGCACAGGTGAGGGTGCGGACACGTGCTAGGTTCGGGGCACGTGCGGACTCGCGTGTCAGTGTCCGCGTACGGATTAGGATGAGGGTACGGCGGAGGCTAAGGTGTGGGGCTGCCGGTGGGTTTCCGTTCCGGGCTAGGGTTAGGGTTAGGGAACGGCAAGGCTGAGGGCACAGGTGAGGGTGCGGACACGTGCTAGGGTCGGGGCACGTGCGGACGCGCGGGTCAGTGTCCGCGTACGGATTAGGATGAGGGTACGGCGGAGGCTAAGGTGTGGGGCTGCCGGTGGGTTTCCGTTCCGGGCTAGGGTTAGGGTTAGGGAACGGCAAGGCTGAGGGCACAGGTGAGGGTGCGGACACGTGCTAGGGTCGGGGCACGTGCGGACGCGCGGGTCAGTGTCCGCGTACGGATTAGGATGAGGGTACGGCGGAGGCTAAGGTGTGGGGCTTCCGGTGGGTTTCCGTTCCGGGCTAGGATTAGGGTTAGGGAACGGCAAGGCTGAGGGCACAGGTGAGGGTGCGGACACGTGCTAGGGTCGGGGCACGTGCGGACACGCGGGTCAGTGTCCGCGTACGGATTAGGATGAGGGTACGGCGGAGGCTAAGTTGTGGGGCTGCCGGTGGGTTTCCGTTCCGGGCTAGGGTTAGGGTTAGGGAACGGCAAGGCTGAGGGCACAGGTGAGGGTGCGGACACGTGCTAGGGTCGGGGCACGTGCGGACGCGCGGGTCAGTGTCCGCGTACGGATTAGGATGAGGGTACGGCGGAGGCTAAGGTGTGGGGCTGCCGGTGGGTTTCCGTTCCGGGCTAGGGTTAGGGTTAGGGAACGGCAAGGCTGAGGGCACAGGTGAGGGTGCGGACACGTGCTAGGGTCGTGGCACGTGCGGACGCGCGGGTCAGTGTCCGCGTACGGATTAGGATGAGGGTACGGCGGAGGCTAAGGTGTGGGGCTGCTGGTGGGTTTCCGTTCCGGGCTAGGGTTAGGGTTAGGGAACGGCAAGGCTGAGGGCACAGGTGAGGGTGCGGACACGTGCTAGGGTCGGGGCAAGTGCGGAAGCGCGGGTCAGTGTCCGCGTACGGAGTAGGATCAGGGTACGTCGGAGGCTAAGGTGTGAGGCTGCCGGTGGGTTTCCGTTCCGGGCTAGGGTTAGGGTTAGGGAATTGCAATGCTAAGGGCACAGGTGAGGGTGCGGACACGTGCTAGGGTCGGGGCACGTGCGGACGCGCGGGTCAGTGTCCGCGTACGGATTAGGATGAGGGTACGGCGGAGGCTAAGGTGTGGGGCTGCCGGTGGGTTTCCGTTCCGGGCTAGGGTTAGGGTTAGGGAACGGCAAGGCTGAGGGCACAGGTGAGGGTGCGGACACGTGCTAGGGTCGGGGCACGTGCGGACGCGCGGGTCAGTGTCCGCGTACGGATTAGGATGAGGGTACGGCGGAGGCTAAGGTGTGGGGCTGCCAGTGGGTTTCCGTTCCGGGCTAGGGTTAGGGTTAGGGAACGGCAAGGCTGAGGGCACAGGTGAGGGTGCGGACACGTGCTAGGGTCGGGGCACGTGCGGACGCGAGGGTCAGTGTCCGCGTACGGATTACGATGAGGGTACGGCGGAGGCTAAGGTGTGGGGCTGCCGGTGGGTTTCCCGTCCGGGCTAGGGTTAGGGTTAGGGAACGGCAAGGCTGAGGGCACAGGTGAGGGTGCGGACACGTGCTAGGGTCGGGGCACGTGCGGAGGCGCGGGTCAGTGTCCGCGTACGGATTAGGATGAGGGTACGGCGGAGGCTAAGGTGTGGGGCTGCCGGTGGGTTTCCGTTCCGAGCTAGGGTTAGGGTTAGGGAACGGCAAAGCTGAGGGCACAGGTGAGGGTGCGGACACGTGCTAGGGTCGGGGCACGTGCGGAAGCGCGGGTCAGTGTCCGCGTACGGATTAGGATGAGGGTACGGCGGAGGCTAAGGTGTGGGGCTGCCGGTGGGTTTCCCTTCCGGGCTAGGGTTAGGGTTAGGGAACGGCAAGGCTGAGGGCACAGGTGAGGGTGCAGACACGTGCTAGGGTCGGGGCACGTGCGGACGCGCGGGTCAGTGTCCGCGTACGGATTAGGATGAGGGTACGGCGGAGGCTAAGGTGTGGGGCTGCCGGTGGGTTTCCCTTCCGGGCTAGGGTTAGGGTTAGGGAACGGCAAGGCTGAGGGCACAGGTGAGGGTGCGGACACGTGCTAGGGTCGGGGCACGTGCGGACGCGCGGGTCATTGTCCGCGTACGGATTAGGATGAGGGTACGGCGGAGGCTAAGGTGTGGGGCTGCCGGTGGGTTTCCAATCCGGGCTAGGGTTAGGGTTAGGGAACGGCAAGGCTGAGGGCACAGGTGAGGGTGCGGACACGTGCTAGGGTCGGGGCACGTGCGTACGTGCGGGTCAGTGTCCGCGTACGGATGAGGATGAGGGTACGGCGGAGGTTAAGGTGTGGGGCTACCGGTGGGTTTCCGTTCCGGGCTAGGGTTAGGGTTAGGGAACGGCAAGGCTGAGGGCACAGGAGAGGGTGCGGACACGTGCTAGGGTCGGGGCACATGCGGACGCGCGGGTCAGTGTCCGCGTATGGATTAAGATGAGGGTACGGCGGAGGCTAAGGTGTGGGGCTGCCGGTGGGTTTCCGTTCCGGGCTAGGGTTAGGGTTAGGGAACGGCAAGGCTGAGGGCACAGGTGAGGGTGCGGACACGTGCTAGGGTCGGGGCACGTGCGGACGCGCGGGTCAGTGTCCGCGTACGGATTAGGATGAGGGTACGGCGGAGGCTAAGGTGTGGGGCTGCCGGTGGGTTTCCGTTCCGGGCTAGGGTTAGGGTTAGGGAACGGCAAGGCTGAGGGCACAGGTGAGGGTGCGGACACGTGCTAGGGTCGGGGCACGTGCGGAAGCGCGGGTCAGTGTCCGCGTACGGATTAGGATGAGGGTACGGCGGAGGCTAAGGTGTGGGGCTGCCGGTGGGTTTCCCTTCCGGGCTAGGGTTAGGGTTAGGGAACGGCAAGGCTGAGGGCACAGGGGAGGGTGCAGATACGTGCTAGGGTCGGGGCACGTGCGGACGCGCGGGTCAGTGTCCGCGTACGGATTAGGATGAGGGTACGGCGGAGGCTAAGGTGTGGGGCTGCCGGTGGGTTTCCGTTCCGGGCTAGGGTTAGGGTTAGGGAACGGCAAGGCTGAGGGCACAGGTGAGGGTGCGGACACGTGCTAGGGTCGGGGCACGTGCGGACGCGCGGGTCAGTGTCCGCGTACGGATTAGGATGAGGGTACGGCGGAGGCTAAGGTGTGGGGCTGCCGGTGGGTTTCCAATCCGGGCTAGGGTTAGGGTTAGGGAACGGCAAGGCTGAGGGCACAGGTGAGGGTGCGGACACGTGCTAGGGTCGGGGCACGTGCGTACGTGCGGGTCAGTGTCCGCGTACAGATGAGGATGAGGGTACGGCGGAGGGTAAGGTTTGGGGCTGCCGGTGGGTTTCCGTTCCGGGCTAGGGTTAGGGTTAGGGAACGGCAAGGCTGAGGGCACAGGTGAGGGTGCGGACACGTGCTAGGGTCGGGGCACATGCGGACGCGCGGGTCAGTGTCCGCGTACGGATGAGGATGAGGGTACGGCGGAGGCTAAGGTGTGGGTCTGCCGGTGGGTTTCCGTTCCGGGCTAGGGTTAGGGTTAGGGAACGGCAAGGCTGAGGGCACAGGTGAGGGTGCGGACACGTGCTAGGGTCGGGGCACGTGCGGACGCGCGGGTCAGTGTCCGCGTATGGATTAGGATGAAGGTACGGCGGAGGCTAAGGTGTGGGGCTGCCGGTGGGTTTCCCTTCCGGGCTAGGGTTAGGGTTAGGGAACGGCAAGGCTGAGGGCACAGGTGAGGGTGCGGACACGTGCTAGGGTCGGGGCACGTGCGGACGCGCGGGTCAGTGTCCGCGTACGGATTAGGATGAGGGTACGGCGGAGGCTAAGGTGTGGGGCTGCCGGTGGGTTTCCGTTCCGGGCTAGGGTTAGGGTTAGGGAACGGCAAGGCTGAGGGCACAGGTGAGGGTGCGGACACGTGCTAGGGTCGGGGCACGTGCGGAAGCGCGGGTCAGTGTCCGCGTACGGATTAGGATCAGGGTACGTCGGAGGCTAAGGTGTGAGGCTGCCGGTGGGTTTCCGTTCCGGGTTAGGGTTAGGGTTAGGGAATTGCAAGGCTGAGGGCACAGGTGAGGGTGCGGACACGTGCTAGGGTCGGGGCACGTGCGGACGCGCGGGTCAGTGTCCGCGTACGGATTAGGATGAGGGTACGGCGGAGGCTAAGTTGTGGGGCTGCCCGTGGGTTTCCGTTCCGGGCTAGGGTTAGGGTTAGGGAACGGCAAGGCTGAGGGCACAGGTGAGGGTGTGGACATGTGCTAGGGTCGGGGCACGTGCGGACGCGTGGGTCAGTGTCCGCGTACGGATTAGGATGAGGGTACGGCGGAGGCTAAGGTGTGGGGCTGCCGGTGGGTTTCCCGTCCGGGCTAGGTTTAGGGTTAGGGAACGGCAAGGCTGAGGGCACAGGTGAGGGTGCGGACACGTGCTAGGGTCGGGGCACGTGCGGACGCGCGGGTCAGTGTCCGCGTACGGATTAGGATGAGGGTACGGCGGAGGCTAAGGTGTGGGGCTGCCGGTGGGTTTCCGTTCCGGGCTAGGGTTAGGGTTAGGGAACGGCAAGGCTGAGGGCACAGGTGAGGGTGCGGACACGTGCTAGGGTCGGGGCATGTGCGGACGCGCGGGTCAGTGTCCGCGTACGGATTAGGATGAGGGTACGGTGGAGGCTAAGGTATGGGGCTGCCGGTGGGTTTCCGTTCCGGTCTAGGGTTAGGGTTAGGGAACGGCAAGGCTGAGGGCACAGGTGAGGGTGGGGACACGTGCTAGGGTCGGGGCACGTGCGGACGCGCGGGTCAGTGTCCGCGTACGGATTAGGATGAGGGTACGGCGGAGGCTAAGGTGTGGGGCTGCCGGTGGGTTTCCCTTCCGGGCTAGGGTTAGGGTTAGGGAACGGCAAGGCTGAGGGCACAGGTGAGGGTGCGGACACGTGCTAGGGTCGGGGCACGTGCGGACGCGCGGGTCAGTGTCCGCGTACGGATTAGGATGAGGGTACGGCGGAGGCTAAGGTGTGGGTCTGCCGGTGGGTTTCCGTTCCGGGCTAGGGTTAGGGTTAGGGAACGACAAGGCTGAGGGCACAGGTGAGGGTGCGGACACGTGCTAGATTCGGGGCACGTGCAGACTCGCGGGTCAGTGTCCGCGTACGGATTAGGATGAGGGTACGGCGGAGGCTAAGGTGTGGGGCTGCCGGTGGGTTTCCGTTCCGGGCTAGGGTTAGGGTTAGGGAACGACAAGGCTGAGGGCACAGGTGAGGTTGCGGACACGTGCTAGATTCGGGGCACGTGCAGACTCGCGGGTCAGTGTCCGCGTACGGATTAGGATGAGGGTACGGCGGAGGCTAAGGTGTGGGGCGGCCGGTGGGTTTCCGTTCCGGGCTAGGGTTAGGGTTAGGGAACGGCAAGGCTGAGGGAACAGGTGAGGGTGCGGACACGTGCTAGGGACGGGCCACGTGCGGACGCGCGGGTCAGTGTCCGCGTACGGATTAAGATGAGGGTACGGCGGAGGCTAAGGTGTGGGGCTGCCGGTGGGTTTCCGTTCCGGGCTAGGGTTAGGGTTAGGGAACGGCAAGGCTGAGGGCACAGGTGAGGGTGCGGACACGTGCTAGTGTCGGGGCACGTGCGGACACGCGGGTCAGTGTCCGCGTACGGATTAGGATGAGGGTACGGCGGAGGCTAAGGTGTGGGGCTGCCGGTGGGTTTCCCTTCCGGGCTAGGGTTAGGGTTAGGGAACGGCAAGGCTGAGTGCACAGGTGAGGGTGCGGACACGTGCTAGGGTCGGGGCACGTGCGGACGCGCGGGTCAGTGTCCGCGTACGGATTAGGATGAGGGTACGGCGGAGGCTAAGGTGTGGGGCTGCCGGTGGGTTTCCCGTCCGGGCTAGGGTTAGGGTTAGGGAACGGCAAGGCTGAGGGCACAGGTGAGGGTGCGGACACGTGCTAGGGTCGGGGCACGTGCGGACGCGCGGGTCAGTGTCCGCGTACGGATTAGGATGAGGGTACGGCGGAGGCTAAGGTGTGGGGCTGCCGGTGGGTTTCCGTTCCGGGCTAGGGTTAGGGTTAGGGAACGGCAAGGCTGAGGGAACAGGTGAGGGTGCGGACACGTGCTAGGGTCGGGGCACGTGCGGACGCGCGGGTCAGTGTCCGCGTACGGATTAAGATGAGGGTACGGCGGAGGCTAAGGTGTGGGGCTGCCGGTGGGTTTCCGTTCCGGGCTAGGGTTAGGGTTAGGGAACGGCAAGGCTGAGGGCACAGGTGAGGGTGCGGACACGTGCTAGGGTCGGGGCACGTGCGGACGCGCGGGTCAGTGTCCGCGTACGGATTAGGATGAGGGTACGGCAGAGGCTAAGGTGTGGGGCTGCCGGTGGGTTTCCGTTCCGGGCTAGGGTTAGGGTTAGGGAACGGCAAGGCTGAGGGCACAGGTGAGGGTGCGGACACGTGCTAGGGTCGGGGCACGTGCGGACACGCGGGTCAGTGTCCGCGTACGGATTAGGATGAGGGTACGGCGGAGGCTAAGGTGTGGGGCTGCCGGTGGGTTTCCGTTCCGGGCTAGGGTTAGGGTTAGGGAACGGCAAGGCTGAGTGCACAGGTGAGGGTGCGGACACGTGCTAGGGTCGGGGCACGTGCGGACGCGCGGGTCAGTGTCCGCGTACGGATTAGGATGAGGGTACGGCGGAGGCTAAGTTGTGGGGCTGCCGGTGGGTTTCCGTTCCGGGCTAGGGTTAGGGTTAGGGAACGGCAAGGCTGAGGGCACAGGTGAGGGTGCGGACACGTGCTAGGGTCGGGGCACGTGCGGACGCGAGGGTCAGTGTCCGCGTACGGATTAGGATGAGGGTACGGCGGAGGCTAAGGTGTGGGGCTGCCGGTGGGTTTCCCGTCCGGGCTAGGGTTAGGGTTAGGGAACGGCAAGGCTGAGGGCACAGGTGAGGGTGCGGACACGTGCTAGGGTCGGGGCACGTGCGGACGCGCGGGTCAGTGTCCGCGTACGGATTAGGATGAGGGTACGGCGGAGGCTAAGGTGTGGGGCTGCCGGTGGGTTTCCGTTCCGGGCTAGGGTTAGGGTTAGGGAACGGCAAGGCTGAGGGCACAGGTGAGGGTGCGGACACGTGCTAGGGTCGGGGCACGTGCGGAAGCGCGGGTCAGTGTCCGCGTACGGATTAGGATGAGGGTACGGCGGAGGCTAAGGTGTGGGGCTGCCGGTGGGTTTCCCTTCCGGGCTAGGTTTAGGGTTAGGGAACGGCAAGGCTGAGGGCACAGGTGAGGGTGCAGACACGTGCTAGGGTCGGGGCACGTGCGGACGCGCGGGTCAGTGTCCGCGTACGGATTAGGATGAGGGTACGGCGGAGGCTAAGGTGTGGGGCTGCCGGTGGGTTTCCCTTCCGGGCTAGGGTTAGGGTTAGGGAACGGCAAGGCTGAGGGCACAGGTGAGGGTGCGGACACGTCCTAGGGTCGGGGCACGTGCGGACGCGCGGGTCATTGTCCGCGTACGGATTAGGATGAGGGTACGGCGGAGGCTAAGGTGTGGGGCTGCCGGTGGGTTTCCAATCCGGGCTAGGGTTAGGGTTAGGGAACGGCAAGGCTGAGGGCACAGGTGAGGGTGCGGACACGTGCTAGGGTCGGGGCACGTGCGTACGTGCGGGTCAGTGTCCGCGTACGGATGAGGATGAGGGTACGGCGGAGGTTAAGGTATGGGGCTACCGGTGGGTTTCCGTTCCGGGCTAGGGTTAGGGTTAGGGAACGGCAAGGCTGAGGGCACAGGAGAGGGTGCGGACACGTGCTAGTGTCAGGGCACATGCGGACGCGCGGGTCAGTGTCCGCGTATGGATTAAGATGAGGGTACGGCGGAGGCTAAGGTGTGGGGCTGCCGGTGGGTTTCCGTTCCGGGCTAGGGTTAGGGTTAGGGAACGGCAAGGCTGAGGGCACAGGTGAGGGTGCGGACACGTGCTAGGGTCGGGGCACGTGCGGACGCGCGGGTCAGTGTCCGCGTACGGATTAGGATGAGGGTACGGCGGAGGCTAAGGTGTGGGGCTGCCGGTGGGTTTCCGTTCCGGGCTAGGGTTAGGGTTAGGGAACGGCAAGGCTGAGGGCACAGGTGAGGGTGCGGACACGTGCTAGGGTCGGGGCACGTGCGGAAGCGCGGGTCAGTGTCCGCGTACGGATTAGGATGAGGGTACGGCGGAGGCTAAGGTGTGGGGCTGCCGGTGGGTTTCCCTTCCGGGCTAGGGTTAGGGTTAGGGAACGGCAAGGCTGAGGGCACAGGGGAGGGTGCAGATACGTGCTAGGGTCGGGGCACGTGCGGACGCGCGGGTCAGTGTCCGCGTACGGATTAGGATGAGGGTACGGCGGAGGCTAAGGTGTGGGGCTGCCGGTGGGTTTCCGTTCCGGGCTAGGGTTAGGGTTAGGGAACGGCAAGGCTGAGGGCACAGGTGAGGGTGCGGACACGTGCTAGGGTCGGGGCACGTGCGGACGCGCGGGTCAGTGTCCGCGTACGGATTAGGATGAGGGTACGGCGGAGGCTAAGGTGTGGGGCTGCCGGTGGGTTTCCAATCCGGGCTAGGGTTAGGGTTAGGGAACGGCAAGGCTGAGGGCACAGGTGAGGGTGCGGACACGTGCTAGGGTCGGGGCACGTGCGTACGTGCGGGTCAGTGTCCGCGTACAGATGAGGATGAGGGTACGGCGGAGGGTAAGGTGTGGGGCTGCCGGTGGGTTTCCGTTCCGGGCTAGGGTTAGGGTTAGGGAACGGCAAGGCTGAGGGCACAGGTGAGGGTGCGGACACGTGCTACGGTCGGGGCACGTGCGGACGCGCGGGTCAGTGTCCGCGTACGGATGAGGATGAGGGTACGGCGGAGGCTAAGGTGTGGGTCTGCCGGTGGGTTTCCGTTCCGGGCTAGGGTTAGGGTTAGGGAACGGCAAGGCTGAGGGCACAGGTGAGGGTGCGGACACGTGCTAGGGTCGGGGCACGTGCGGACGCGCGGGTCAGTGTCCGCGTATGGATTAGGATGAAGGTACGGCGGAGGCTAAGGTGTGGGGCTGCCGGTGGGTTTCCCTTCCGGGCTAGGGTTAGGGTTAGGGAACGGCAAGGCTGAGGGCACAGGTGAGGGTGCGGACACGTGCTAGGGTCGGGGCACGTGCGGACGCGCGGGTCAGTGTCCGCGTACGGATTAGGATGAGGGTACGGCGGAGGCTAAGGTGTGGGGCTGCCGGTGGGTTTCCGTTCCGGGCTAGGGTTAGGGTTAGGGAACGGCAAGGCTGAGGGCACAGGTGAGGGTGCGGACACGTGCTAGGGTCGGGGCACGTGCGGAAGCGCGGGTCAGTGTCCGCGTACGGATTAGGATCAGGGTACGTCGGAGGCTAAGGTGTGAGGCTGCCGGTGGGTTTCCGTTCCGGGCTAGGGTTAGGGTTAGGGAATTGCAAGGCTGAGGGCACAGGTGAGGGTGCGGACACGTGCTAGGGTTGGGGCACGTGCGGACGCGCGGGTCAGTGTCCGCGTACGGATTAGGATGAGGGTACGGCGGAGGCTAAGGTGTGGGGCTGCCCGTGGGTTTCCGTTCCGGGCTAGGGTTAGGGTTAGGGAACGGCAAGGCTGAGGGCACAGGTGAGGGTGTGGACATGTGCTAGGGTCGGGGCACGTGCGGACGCGTGGGTCAGTGTCCGCGTACGGATTAGGATGAGGGTACGGCGGAGGCTAAGGTGTGGGGCTGCCGGTGGGTTTCCCGTCCGGGCTAGGTTTAGGGTTAGGGAACGGCAAGGCTGAGGGCACAGGTGAGGGTGCGGACACGTGCTAGGGTCGGGGCACGTGCGGACGCGCGGGTCAGTGTCCGCGTACGGATTAGGATGAGGGTACGGCGGAGGCTAAGGTGTGGGGCTGCCGGTGGGTTTCCGTTCCGGGCTAGGGTTAGGGTTAGGGAACGGCAAGGCTGAGGGCACAGGTGAGGGTGCGGACACGTGCTAGGGTCGGGGCATGTGCGGACGCGCGGGTCAGTGTCCGCGTACGGATTAGGATGAGGGTACGGTGGAGGCTAAGGTATGGGGCTGCCGGTGGGTTTCCGTTCCGGGCTAGGGTTAGGGTTAGGGAACGGCAAGGCTGAGGGCACAGGTGAGGGTGGGGACACGTGCTAGGGTCGGGGCACGTGCGGACGCGCGGGTCAGTGTCCGCGTACGGATTAGGATGAGGGTACGGCGGAGGCTAAGGTGTGGGGCTGCCGGTGGGTTTCCCTTCCGGGCTAGGGTTAGGGTTAGGGAACGGCAAGGCTGAGGGCACAGGTGAGGGTGCGGACACGTGCTAGGGTCGGGGCATGTGCGGACGCGCGGGTCAGTGTCCGCGTACGGATTAGGATGAGGGTACGGCGGAGGCTAAGGTGTGGGGCTGCCGGTGGGTTTCCGTTCCGGGCTAGGGTTAGGGTTAGGGAACGACAAGGCTGAGGGCACAGGTGAGGGTGCGGACACGTGCTAGATTCGGGGCACGTGCAGACTCGCGGGTCAGTGTCCGCGTACGGATTAGGATGAGGGTACGGCGGAGGCTAAGGTGTGGGGCTGCCGGTGGGTTTCCGTTCCGGGCTAGGGTTAGGGTTAGGGAACGGCAAGGCTGAGGGCACAGGTGAGGTTGCGGACACGTGCTAGGGTCGGGGCACGTGCGGACGCGCGGGTCAGTGTCCGCGTACGGATTAGGATGAGGGTACGGCGGAGGCTAAGGTGTGGGGCGGCCGGTGGGTTTCCGTTCCGGGCTAGGGTTAGGGTTAGGGAACGGCAAGGCTGAGGGAACAGGTGAGGGTGCGGACACGTGCTAGGGTCGGGGCACGTGCGGACGCGCGGGTCAGTGTCCGCGTACGGATTAAGATGAGGGTACGGCGGAGGCTAAGGTGTGGGGCTGCCGGTGGGTTTCCGTTCCGGGCTAGGGTTAGGGTTAGGGAACGGCAAGGCTGAGGGCACAGGTGAGGGTGCGGACATGTGCTAGGGTCGGGGCACGTGCGGACACGCGGGTCAGTGTCCGCGTACGGATTAGGATGAGGGTACGGCGGAGGCTAAGGTGTGGGGCTGCCGGTGGGTTTCCCTTCCGGGCTAGGGTTAGGGTTAGGGAACGGCAAGGCTGAGTGCACAGGTGAGGGTGCGGACACGTGCTAGGGTCGGGGCACGTGCGGACGCGCGGGTCAGTGTCCGCGTACGGATTAGGATGAGGGTACGGCGGAGGCTAAGGTGTGGGGCTGCCGGTGGGTTTCCGTTCCGGGCTAGGGTTAGGGTTAGGGAACGGCAAGGCTGAGGGAACAGGTGAGGGTGCGGACACGTGCTAGGGTCGGGGCACGTGCGGACGCGCGGGTCAGTGTCCGCGTACGGATTAGGATGAGGGTACGGCGGAGGCTAAGGTGTGGGGCTGCCGGTGGGTTTCCCGTCCGGGCTAGGGTTAGGGTTAGGGAACGGCAAGGCTGAGGGCACAGGTGAGGGTGCGGACACGTGCTAGGGTCGGGGCACGTGCGGACGCGCGGGTCAGTGTCCGCGTACGGATTAGGATGAGGGTACGGTGGAGGCTAAGGTGTGGGGCTGCCGGTGGGTTTCCGTTCCGGGCTAGGGTTAGGGTTAGGGAACGGCAAGGCTGAGGGCACAGGTGAGGGTGCGGACACGTGCTAGGGTCGGGGCACGTGCGGAAGCGCGGGTCAGTGTCCGCGTACGGATTAGGATGAGGGTACGGCGGAGGCTAATGTGTGGGGCTGCCGGTGGGTTTCCCTTCCGGGCTAGGGTTAGGGTTAGGGAACGGCAAGGCTGAGGGCACAGGTGAGGGTGCGGACACGTGCTAGGGTCGGGGCACGTGCGGACGCGCGGGTCAGTGTCCGCGTACGGATTAGGATGAGGGTACGGCGGAGGCTAAGGTGTGGGGCTGCCGGTGGGTTTCCCTTCCGGGCTAGGGTTAGGGTTAGGGAACGGCAAGGCTGAGGGCACAGGTGAGGGTGCGGACACGTGCTAGGGTCGGGGCAAGTGCGGACGCGCGGGTCATTGTCCGCGTACGGATTAGGATGAGGGTACGGCGGAGGCTAAGGTGTGGGGCTGCCGGTGGGTTTCCAATCCGGGCTAGGGTTAGGGTTAGGGAACGGCAAGGCTGAGGGCACAGGTGAGGGTGCGGACACGTGCTAGGGTCGGGGCACGTGCGTACGTGCGGGTCAGTGTCCGCGTACGGATGAGGATGAGGGTACGGCGGAGGTTAAGGTGTGGGGCTGCCGGTGGGTTTCCGTTCTGGGCTAGGGTTAGGGTTAGGGAACGGCAAGGCTGAGGGCACAGGAGAGGGTTCGGACACGTGCTAGGGTCGGGGCACGTGCGGACGCGCGGGTCAGTGTCCGCGTACGGATGAGGATGAGGGTACGGCGGAGGGTAAGGTGTGGGGCTGCCGGGGGGTTTCCGTTCCGGGCTAGGGTTAGGGTTAGGGAACGGCAAGGCTGAGGGCACAGGTGAGGGTGCGGACACGTGCTAGGGTCGGGGCACGTGCGGACGCGCGGGTCAGTGTCCGCGTACGGATGAGGATGAGGGTACGGCGGAGGCTAAGGTGTGGGTCTGCCGGTGGGTTTCCGTTCCGGGCTAGGGTTAGGGTTAGGGAACGGCATGGCTGAGGGCACAGGTGAGGGTGCGGACACGTGCTAGGGTCGGGGCACGTGCGGACGCGCGGGTCAGTGTCCGCGTATGGATTAGGATGAAGGTACGGCGGAGGCTAAGGTGTGGGGCTGCTGGTGGGTTTCCGTTCCGGGCTAGGGTTAGGGTTAGGGAACGGCAAGGCTGAGGGCACAGGTGAGGGTGCGGACACGTGCTAGGGTCGGGGCACGTGCGGACGTGCGGGTCAGTGTCCGCGTACGGATTAGGATGAGGGTACGGCGGAGGCTAACGTGTGGGGCTGCCGGTGGGTTTCCGTTCCGGGCTAGGGTTAGGGTTAGGGAACGGCAAGGCTGAGGGCACAGGTGAGGGTGCGGACACGTGCTAGGGTCGGGGCACGTGCGGAAGCGCGGGTCAGTGTCCGCGTACGGATTAGGATCAGGGTACGTCGGAGGCTAAGGTGTGAGGCTGCCGGTGTGTTTCCGTTCCGGGCTAGGGTTAGGGTTAGGGAATTGCAAGGCTGAGGGCACAGGTGAGGGTGCGGACACGTGCTAGGGTCGGGGCACGTGCGGACGCGCGGGTCAGTGTCCGCGTACGGATTAGGATGAGGGTACGGCGGAGGCTAAGGTGTGGGGCTGCCCGTGGGTTTCCGTTCCGGGCTAGGGTTAGGGTTAGGGAACGGCAAGGCTGAGGGCACAGGTGAGGGTGTGGACATGTGCTAGGGTCGGGGCACGTGCGGACGCGTGGGTCAGTGTCCGCGTACGGATTAGGATGAGGGTACGGCGGAGGCTAAGGTGTGGGGCTGCCGGTGGGTTTCCCGTCCGGGCTAGGTTTAGGGTTAGGGAACGGCAAGGCTGAGGGCACAGGTGAGGGTGCGGACACGTGCTAGGGTCGGGGCACGTGCGGACGCGCGGGTCAGTGTCCGCGTACGGATTAGGATGAGGGTACGGCGGAGGCTAAGGTGTGGGGCTGCCGGTGGGTTTCCGTTCCGGGCTAGGGTTAGGGTTAGGGAACGGCAAGGCTGAGGGCACAGGTGAGGGTGCGGACACGTGCTAGGGTCGGGGCATGTGCGGACGCGCGGGTCAGTGTCCGCGTACGGATTAGGATGAGGGTACGGTGGAGGCTAAGGTGTGGGGCTGCCGGTGGGTTTCCGTTCCGGGCTAGGGTTAGGGTTAGGGAACGGCAAGGCTGAGGGCACAGGTGAGGGTGGGGACACGTGCTAGGGTCGGGGCACGTGCGGACGCGCGGGTCAGTGTCCGCGTACGGATTAGGATGAGGGTACGGCGGAGGCTAAGGTGTGGGGCTGCCGGTGGGTTTCCGTTCCGGGCTAGGGTTAGGGTTAGGGAACGACAAGGCTGAGGGCACAGGTGAGGGTGCGGTCACGTGCTAGGTTCGGGGCACGTGCGGACTCGCGGGTCAGTGTCCGCGTACGGATTAGGATGAGGGTACGGCTGAGGCTAAGGTGTGGGGCTGCTGGTGGGTTTCCGTTCCGGGCTAGGGTTAGGGTTAGGGAACGGCAAGGCTGAGGGCACAGGTGAGGGTGCGGACACGTGCTAGTGTCGGGGCACGTGCGGACGCGCGGGTCAGTGTCCGCGTACGGATTAGGATCAGGGTACGTCGGAGGCTAAGGTGTGAGGCTGCCGGTGGTTTTCCGTTCCGGGCTAGGGTTAGGGTTAGGGAATTGCAAGGCTAAGGGCACAGGTGAGGGTGCGGACACGTGCTAGGGTCGGGGCACGTGCGGACACGCGGGTCAGTGTCCGCGTACGGATTAGGATGAGGGTACGGCGGAGGCTAAGGTGTGGGGCTGCCGGTGGGTTTCCGTTCCGGGCTAGGGTTAGGGTTAGGGAACGGCAAGGCTGAGGGCACAGGTGAGGGTGCGGACACGTGCTAGGGTCGGGGCACGTGCGGACGCGCGGGTCAGTGTCCGCGTACGGATTAGGATGAGGGTACGGCGGAGGCTAAGGTGTGGGGCTGCCGGTGGGTTTCCCTTCCGGGCTAGGGTTAGGGTTAGGGAACGGCAAGGCTGAGGGCACAGGTGAGGGTGCGGACACGTGCTAGGGTCGCGGCACGTGAGGACGCGCGGGTCAGTGTCCGCGTACGGATTAGGATGAGGGTACGGCGGAGGCTAAGCTGTGGGGCTGCCGGTGGGTTTCCGTTCCGGGCTAGGGTTAGGGTTAGGGAACGGCAAGGCTGAGGGCACAGGTGAGGGTGCGGACACGTGCTAGGGTCGGGGCACGTGCGGACGCGCGGGTCAGTGTCCGCGTACGGATTAGGATGAGGGTACGGCGGAGGCTAAGGTGTGGGGCTGCCGGTGGGTTTCCGTTCCGGGCTAGGGTTAGGGTTAGGGAACGGCAAGGCTGAGGGCACAGGTGAGGGTGCGGACACGTGCTAGGGTCGTGGCAAGTGCGGAAGCGCGGGTCAGTGTCCGCGTACGGATTAGGATCAGGGTACGTCGGAGGCTAAGGTGTGAGGCTGCCGGTGGGTTTCCGTTCCGGGCTAGGGTTAGGGTTAGGGAATTGCAAGGCTAAGGGCACAGGTGAGGGTGCGGACACGTGCTAGGGTCGGGGCACGTGCGGACACGCGGGTCAGTGTCCGCGTACGGTTTAGGATGAGGGTACGGCGGAGGCTAAGGTGTGGGGCTGCCGGTGGGTTTCCGTTCCGGGCTAGGGTTAGGGTTAGGGAACGGCAAGGCTGAGGGCACAGGTGAGGGTGCGGACACGTGCTAGGGTCGGGGCACGTGCGGACGCGCGGGTCAGTGTCCGCGTACGGATTAGGATGAGGGTACGGCGGAGGCTAAGGTGTGGGGCTGCCGGTGGGTTTCCCTTCCGGGCTAGGGTTAGGGTTAGGGAACGGCAAGGCTGAGGGCACAGGTGAGGGTGCGGACACGTGCTAGGGTCGGGGCACGTGAGGACGCGCGGGTCAGTGTCCGCGTACGGATTAGGATGAGGGTACGGCGGAGGCTAAGGTGTGGGGCTGCCGGTGGGTTTCCCTTCCGTGCTAGGGTTAGGGTTAGGGAACGGCAAGGCTGAGGGCACTGGTGAGGGTGCGGACACGTGCTAGGGTCGCGGCACGTGTGGACGCGCGGGTCAGTGTCCGCGTACGGATGAGGATGAGGGTACGGCGGAGGCTAAGGTGTGGGGCTGCCGGTGGGTTTCCGTTCCGGGCTAGGGTTAGGGTTAGGGAACGGCAAGGCTGAGGGCACAGGTGAGGGTGCGGACACGTGCTAGGGTCGGGGCACGTGCGGACGCGCGGGTCAGTGTCCGCGTACGGATCAGGATGAGGTTACGGCGGAGGCTAAGGTGTGGGGCTGCCGGTGGGTTTCCGTTCCGGGCTAGGGTTAGGGTTAGGGAACGGCAAGGCTGAGGGCACAGGTCAAGGTGCGGACACGTGCTAGGGTCGGGGCACGTGCGGACGCGCGGGTCAGTGTCCGCGTACAGATTAGGATGAGGGTACGGCGGAGGCTAAGGTGTGGGGCTGCCGGTGGGTTTCCGTTCCGGGCTAGGGTTAGGGTTAGGGAACGGCAAGGCTGAGGGCACAGGTGAGGGTGCGGACACGTGCTAGGGTCGGTGCACGTGCGGACGCGCGGGTCAGTGTCCGCGTACGGATTAGGATGAGGGTACGGCGGGGGCTAAGGTGTGGGGCTGCCAGTGGGTTTCCCTTCCGGGCTAGGGTTAGGGTTAGGGAACGGCAAGGCTGAGGGCACAGGTGAGGGTGCGGACACGTGCTAGGGTCGGGGCACGTGCGGACGCGCGGGTCAGTGTCCGCGTACGGATTAGGATGAGGGTACGGCGGGGGCTAAGGTGTGGGGCTGCCGGTGGGTTTCCGTTCCGGGCTAGGGTTAGGGTTAGGGAACGGCAAGGCTGAGGGCACAGGTGAGGGTGCGGACACGTGCTAGGGTCGGGGCACGTGCGGACGTGCGGGTCAGTGTCCGCGTACGGATCAGGATGAGCGTACGGCGGAGGCTAAGGTGTGGGGCTGCCGGTGGGTTTCCGTTCCGGGCTAGGGTTAGGGTTAGGGAACGGCAAGGCTGACGGCACAGGTGAGGGGGCGGACACGTGCTAGGGTCGGGGCACGTGCGGATGCGCGGGTCAGTGTCCGCGTACGGATAAGGATGAGGGTACGGCGGGGGCTAAGGTGTGGGGCTGCCAGTGGGTTTCCCTTCCGGGCTAGGGTTAGGGTTAGGGAACGGCAAGGATGAGGGCACAGGTGAGGGTGCGGACACGTGCTAGGGTCAGGGCACGTGCGGACGCGCGGGTCAGTGTCCGCGTACGGATTAGGATGAGGGTACGGCGGAGGCTAAGGTGTGGGGCTGCCGGGGGGTTTCCGTTCCGGGCTAGGGTTAGGGTTAGGGAACGGCAAGGCTGAGGGCACAGGCGATGGTGCGGACACGTGCTAGGGTCGGGGCACGTGCGGACGCGCGGGTCAGTGTCCGCGTACGGATTAGGATGAGGGTACGGCGGAGGCTAAGGTGTGGGGCTGCCGGTGGGTTTCCGTTCTGGGCTAGGGCTAGGGTTAGGGAACGGCAAGGCTGAGGGCACAGGTGAGGGTGCGGACACGTGCTAGGGTCGGGGCACGTGCGGACGCGCGGGTCAGTGTCCGAGTACGGATTAGGATGAGGGTACGGCGGAGGGTAAGGTGTGGGGCTGCCGGTGGGTTTCCGTTCCGGTCTAGGGTTAGGGTTAGGGAACGGCAAGGCTGAGGGCACAGGAGAGGGTGCGGACACGTGCTAGGGTCGGGGCACGTGCGGACGCGCGGGTCAGTGTCCGCGTATGGATGAGGATGAGGGAACGGCGGAGGGTAAGGTGTGGGGCTGCCGGTGGGTTTCCGTTCCGGTCTAGGGTTAGGGTTAGGGAACGGCAAGGCTGAGGGCACAGGAGAGGGTGCGGACACGTGCTAGGGTCGGGGCACGTGCGGACGCGCGGGTCAGTGTCCGCGTACGGATTAGGATGAGGGTACGGCGGAGGCTAAGGTGTGGGGCTGCCCGTGGGTTTCCGTTCCGGGCTAGGGTTAGGGTTAGGGAACGGCAAGGCTGAGGGCACAGGTGAGGGTGTGGACATGTGCTAGGGTCGGGGCACGTGCGGACGCGTGGGTCAGTGTACGCGTACGGATTAGGATGAGGGTACGGCGGAGGCTAAGGTGTGGGGCTGCCGGTGGGTTTCCCGTCCGGGCTAGGTTTAGGGTTAGGGAACGGCAAGGCTGAGGGCACAGGTGAGGGTGCGGACACGTGCTAGGGTCGGGGCACGTGCGGACGCGCGGGTCAGTGTCCGCGTACGGATTAGGATGAGGGTACGGCGGAGGCTAAGGTGTGGGGCTGCCGGTGGGTTTCCGTTACGGGCTAGGGTTAGGGTTAGGGAACGGCAAGGCTGAGGGCACAGGTGAGGGTGCGGACACGTGCTAGGGTCGGGGCATGTGCGGACGCGCGGGTCAGTGTCCGCGTACGGATTAGGATGAGGGTACGGTGGAGGCTAAGGTATGGGGCTGCCGGTGGGTTTCCGTTCCGGGCTAGGGTTAGGGTTAGGGAACGGCAAGGCTGAGGGCACAGGTGAGGGTGGGGACACGTGCTAGGGTCGGGGCACGTGCGGACGCGCGGGTCAGTGTCCGCGTACGGATTAGGATGAGGGTACGGCGGAGGCTAAGGTGTGGGGCTGCCGGTGGTTTTCCCTTCCGGGCTAGGGTTAGGGTTAGGGAACGGCAAGGCTGAGGGCACAGGTGAGGGTGCGGACACGTGCTAGGGTCGGGGCATGTGCGGACGCGCGGGTCAGTGTCCGCGTACGGATTAGGATGAGGGTACGGCGGAGGCTAAGGTGTGGGGCTGCCGGTGGGTTTCCGTTCCGGGCTAGGGTTAGGGTTAGGGAACGACAAGGCTGAGGGCACAGGTGAGGGTGCGGACACGTGCTAGATTCGGGGCACGTGCAGACTCTCGGGTCAGTGTCCGCGTACGGATTAGGATGAGGGTACGGCGGAGGCTAAGGTGTGGGGCTGCCGGTGGGTTTCCCTTCCGGGCTAGGGTTAGGGTTAGGGAACGGCAAGGCTGAGGGCACAGGTGAGGTTGCGGACACGTGCTAGGGTCGGGGCACGTGCGGACGCGCGGGTCAGTGTCCGCGTACGGATTAGGATGAGGGTACGGCGGAGGCTAAGGTGTGGGGCTGCCGGTGGGTTTCCGTTCCGGGCTAGGGTTAGGGTTAGGGAACGGCAAGGCTGAGGGAACAGGTGAGGGTGCGGACACGTGCTAGGGTCGGGGCACGTGCGGACGCGCGGGTCAGTGTCCGCGTACGGATTAAGATGAGGGTACGGCGGAGGCTAAGGTGTGGGGCTGCTGGTGGGTTTCCGTTCCGGGCTAGGGTTAGGGTTAGGGAACGACAAGGCTGAGGGCACAGGTGAGGGTGCGGACACGTGCTAGGGTCGGGGCATGTGCGGACGCGCGGGTCAGTGTCCGCGTACGGATTAGGATGAGGGTACGGCGGAGGCTAAGGTGTGGGGCTGCCGGTGGGTTTCCCTTCCGGGCTAGGGTTAGGGTTAGGGAACGGCAAGGCTGAGGGCACAGGTGAGGTTGCGGACACGTGCTAGGGTCGGGGCACGTGCGGACGCGCGGGTCAGTGTCCGCGTACGGATTAGGATGAGGGTACGGCGGAGGCTAAGGTGTGGGGCTGCCGGTGGGTTTCCGTTCCGGGCTAGGGTTAGGGTTAGGGAACGGCAAGGCTGAGGGAACAGGTGAGGGTGCGGACACGTGCTAGGGTCGGGGCACGTGCGGACGCGCGGGTCAGTGTCCGCGTACGGATTAAGATGAGGGTACGGCGGAGGCTAAGGTGTGGGGCTGCTGGTGGGTTTCCGTTCCGGGCTAGGGTTAGGGTTAGGGAACGGCAAGGCTGAGGGCACAGGTGAGGGTGCGGACACGTGCTAGGGTCGGGGCACGTGCGGACACGCGTGTCAGTGTCCGCGTACGGATTAGGATGAGGGTACGGCGGAGGCTAAGGTGTGGGGCTGCCGGTGGGTTTCCCTTCCGGGCTAGGGTTAGGGTTAGGGAACGGCAAGGCTGAGTGCACAGGTGAGGGTGCGGACACGTGCTAGGGTCGGGGCACGTGCGGACGCGCGGGTCAGTGTCCGCGTACGGATTAGGATGAGGGTACGGCGGAGGCTAAGGTGTGGGGCTGCCGGTGGGTTTCCGTTCCGGGCTAGGGTTAGGGTTAGGGAACGGCAAGGCTGAGGGCACAGGTGAGGGTGCGGACACGTGCTAGGGTCGGGGCACGTGCGGACGCGCGGGTCAGTGTCCGCGTACGGATTAGGATGAGGGTACGGCGGAGGCTAAGGTGTGGGGCTGCCGGTGGGTTTCCCGTCCGGGCTAGCGTTAGGGTTAGGGAACGGCAAGGCTGAGGGCACAGGTGAGGGTGCGGACACGTGCTAGGGTCGGGGCACGTGCGGACGCGCGGGTCAGTGTCCGCGTACGGATTAGGATGAGGGTACGGTGGAGGCTAAGGTGTGGGGCTGCCGGTGGGTTTCCGTTCCGGGCTAGGGTTAGGGTTAGGGAACGGCAAGGCTGAGGGCACAGGTGAGGGTGCGGACACGTGCTAGGGTCGGGGCACGTGCGGAAGCGCGGGTCAGTGTCCGCGTACGGATTAGGATGAGGGTACGGCGGAGGCTAATGTGTGGGGCTGCCGGTGGGTTTCCGTTCCGGGCTAGGGTTAGGGTTAGGGAACGGCAAGGCTGAGGGCACAGGTGAGGGTGCGGACACGTGCTAGGGTCGGGGCACGTGCGTACGTGCGGGTCAGTGTCCGCGTACGGATGAGGATGAGGGTACGGCGGAGGTTAAGGTGTGGGGCTGCCGGTGGGTTTCCATTCCGGGCTAGGGTTAGGGTTAGGGAACGGCAAGGCTGAGGGCACAGGAGAGGGTGCGGACACGTGCTAGGGTCGGGGCACGTGCGGACGCGCGGGTCAGTGTCCGCGTACGGATGAGGATGAGGGTACGGCGGAGGGTAAGGTGTGGGGCTGCCGGTGGGTTTCCGTTCCGGGCTAGGGTTAGGGTTAGGGAACGGCAAGGCTGAGGGCACAGGTGAGGGTGCGGACACGTGCTAGGGTCGGGGCACGTGCGGACGCGCGGGTCAGTGTCCGCGTACGGATGAGGATGAGGGTACGGCGGAGGCTAAGGTGTGGGTCTGCCGGTGGGTTTCCGTTCCGGGCTAGGGTTAGGGTTAGGGAACGGCATGGCTGAGGGCACAGGTGAGGGTGCGGACACGTGCTAGGGTCGGGGCACGTGCGGACGCGCGGGTCAGTGTCCGCGTATGGATTAGGATGAAGGTACGGCGGAGGCTAAGGTGTGGGGCTGCCGGTGGGT
This sequence comes from Hyperoodon ampullatus, assembly GCF_949752795.1. NCBI lineage: Eukaryota > Metazoa > Chordata > Mammalia > Artiodactyla > Ziphiidae > Hyperoodon > Hyperoodon ampullatus. The sequence continues at coordinate 185,395 of NC_136932.1, read as the reverse complement.
TTCCGTTCCGGGCTAGGGTTAGGGTTAGGGAACGGCAAGGCTGAGGGCACAGGTGAGGGTGCGGACACGTGCTAGGGTCGGGGCACGTGCGGACGCGCGGGTCAGTGTCCGCGTACGGATTAGGATGAGGGTACGGCGGAGGCTAACGTGTGGGGCTGCCGGTGGGTTTCCGTTCCGGGCTAGGGTTAGGGTTAGGGAACGGCAAGGCTGAGGGCACAGGTGAGGGTGCGGACACGTGCTAGGGTCGGGGCACGTGCGGAAGCGCGGGTCAGTGTCCGCGTACGGATTAGGATCAGGGTACGTCGGAGGCTAAGGTGTGAGGCTGCCGGTGTGTTTCCGTTCCGGGCTAGGGTTAGGGTTAGGGAATTGCAAGGCTGAGGGCACAGGTGAGGGTGCGGACACGTGCTAGGGTCGGGGCACGTGCGGACGCGCGGGTCAGTGTCCGCGTACGGATTAGGATGAGGGTACGGCGGAGGCTAAGGTGTGGGGCTGCCCGTGGGTTTCCGTTCCGGGCTAGGGTTAGGGTTAGGGAACGGCAAGGCTGAGGGCACAGGTGAGGGTGTGGACACGTGCTAGGGTCGGGGCACGTGCGGACGCGTGGGTCAGTGTCCGCGTACGGATTAGGATGAGGGTACGGCGGAGGCTAAGGTGTGGGGCTGCCGGTGGGTTTCCCGTCCGGGCTAGGTTTAGGGTTAGGGAACGGCAAGGCTGAGGGCACAGGTGAGGGTGCGGACACGTGCTAGGGTCGGGGCACGTGCGGACGCGCGGGTCAGTGTCCGCGTACGGATTAGGATGAGGGTACGGCGGAGGCTAAGGTGTGGGGCTGCCGGTGGGTTTCCGTTCCGGGCTAGGGTTAGGGTTAGGGAACGGCAAGGCTGAGGGCACAGGTGAGGGTGCGGACACGTGCTAGGGTCGGGGCATGTGCGGACGCGCGGGTCAGTGTCCGCGTACGGATTAGGATGAGGGTACGGTGGAGGCTAAGGTGTGGGGCTGCCGGTGGGTTTCCGTTCCGGGCTAGGGTTAGGGTTAGGGAACGGCAAGGCTGAGGGCACAGGTGAGGGTGGGGACACGTGCTAGGGTCGGGGCACGTGCGGACGCGCGGGTCAGTGTCCGCGTACGGATTAGGATGAGGGTACGGCGGAGGCTAAGGTGTGGGGCTGCCGGTGGGTTTCCGTTCCGGGCTAGGGTTAGGGTTAGGGAACGACAAGGCTGAGGGCACAGGTGAGGGTGCGGTCACGTGCTAGGTTCGGGGCACGTGCGGACTCGCGGGTCAGTGTCCGCGTACGGATTAGGATGAGGGTACGGCTGAGGCTAAGGTGTGGGGCTGCTGGTGGGTTTCCGTTCCGGGCTAGGGTTAGGGTTAGGGAACGGCAAGGCTGAGGGCACAGGTGAGGGTGCGGACACGTGCTAGTGTCGGGGCACGTGCGGACGCGCGGGTCAGTGTCCGCGTACGGATTAGGATCAGGGTACGTCGGAGGCTAAGGTGTGAGGCTGCCGGTGGGTTTCCGTTCCAGGCTAGGGTTAGGGTTAGGGAATTGCAAGGCTAAGGGCACAGGTGAGGGTGCGGACACGTGCTAGGGTCGGGGCACGTGCGGACACGCGGGTCAGTGTCCGCGTACGGATTAGGATGAGGGTACGGCGGAGGCTAAGGTGTGGGGCTGCCGGTGGGTTTCCGTTCCGGGCTAGGGTTAGGGTTAGGGAACGGCAAGGCTGAGGGCACAGGTGAGGGTGCGGACACGTGCTAGGGTCGGGGCACGTGCGGACGCGCGGGTCAGTGTCCGCGTACGGATTAGGATGAGGGTACGGCGGAGGCTAAGGTGTGGGGCTGCCGGTGGGTTTCCCTTCCGGGCTAGGGTTAGGGTTAGGGAACGGCAAGGCTGAGGGCACAGGTGAGGGTGCGGACACGTGCTAGGGTCGGGGCACGTGAGGACGCGCGGGTCAGTGTCCGCGTACGGATTAGGATGAGGGTACGGCGGAGGCTAAGCTGTGGGGCTGCCGGTGGGTTTCCGTTCCGGGCTAGGGTTAGGGTTAGGGAACGGCAAGGCTGAGGGCACAGGTGAGGGTGCGGACACGTGCTAGGGTCGGGGCACGTGCGGACGCGCGGGTCAGTGTCCGCGTACGGATTAGGATGAGGGTACGGCGGAGGCTAAGGTGTGGGGCTGCCGGTGGGTTTCCGTTCCGGGCTAGGGTTAGGGTTAGGGAACGGCAAGGCTGAGGGCACAGGTGAGGGTGCGGACACGTGCTAGGGTCGTGGCAAGTGCGGAAGCGCGGGTCAGTGTCCGCGTACGGATTAGGATCAGGGTACGTCGGAGGCTAAGGTGTGGGGCTGCCGGTGGGTTTCCGTTCCGGGCTAGGGTTAGGGTTAGGGAACGGCAAGGCTGAGGGCACAGGTGAGGGTGCGGACACGTGCTAGGGTCGGTGCACGTGCGGACGCGCGGGTCAGTGTCCGCGTACGGATTAGGATGAGGGTACGGCGGGGGCTAAGGTGTGGGGCTGCCAGTGGGTTTCCCTTCCGGGCTAGGGTTAGGGTTAGGGAACGGCAAGGCTGAGGGCACAGGTGAGGGTGCGGACACGTGCTAGGGTCGGGGCACGTGCGGACGCGCGGGTCAGTGTCTGCGTACGGATTAGGATGAGGATACGGCGGGGGCTAAGGTGTGGGGCTGCCGGTGGGTTTCCGTTCCGGGCTAGGGTTAGGGTTAGGGAACGGCAAGGCTGAGGGCACAGGTGAGGGTGCGGACACGTGCTAGGGTCGGGGCACGTGCGGACGTGCGGGTCAGTGTCCGCGTACGGATCAGGATGAGCGTACGGCGGAGGCTAAGGTGTGGGGCTGCCGGTGGGTTTCCGTTCCGGGCTAGGGTTAGGGTTAGGGAACGGCAAGGCTGACGGCACAGGTGAGGGGGCGGACACGTGCTAGGGTCGGGGCACGTGCGGATGCGCGGGTCAGTGTCCGCGTACGGATAAGGATGAGGGTACGGCGGGGGCTAAGGTGTGGGGCTGCCAGTGGGTTTCCCTTCCGGGCTAGGGTTAGGGTTAGGGAACGGCAAGGATGAGGGCACAGGTGAGGGTGCGGACACGTGCTAGGGTCAGGGCACGTGCGGACGCGCGGGTCAGTGTCCGCGTACGGATTAGGATGAGGGTACGGCGGAGGCTACGGTGTGGGGCTGCCGGGGGGTTTCCGTTCCGGGCTAGGGTTAGGGTTAGGGAACGGCAAGGCTGAGGGCACAGGCGATGGTGTGGACACGTGCTAGGGTCGGGGCACGTGCGGACAAGCGGGTCAGTGTCCGCGTACGGATTAGGATGAGGGTACGGCGGAGGCTAAGGTGTGGGGCTGCCGGTGGGTTTCCGTTCTGGGCTAGGGCTAGGGTTAGGGAACGGCAAGGCTGAGGGCACAGGTGAGGGTGCGGACACGTGCTAGGGTCGGGGCACGTGCGGACGCGCGGGTCAGTGTCCGAGTACGGATTAGGATGAGGGTACGGTGGAGGCTAAGGTGTGGGGCTGCCAGTGGGTTTCCGTTCCGGGCTAGGGTTAGGGTTAGGGAACGGCAAGGCTGAGGGCACAGGAGAGGGTGCGGACACGTGCTAGGGTCGGGGCAAGTGCGGACGCGCGGGTCAGTGTCCGCGTACGGATGAGGATGAGGGTACGGCGGAGGCTAAGGTGTGGGGCTGCCGGTGGGTTTCCGTTCCGGGCTAGGGTTAGGGTTAGGGAACGGCAAGGCTGAGGGCACAGGTGAGGGTGCGGACACGTGCTAGGGTCGGGGCACGTGCGGACGCGCGGGTCAGTGTCCGCGTACGGATTAGGATGAGGGTACGGCGGAGGCTAAGGTGTGGGGCTGCCGGTGGGTTTCCGTTCCGGGCTAGGGTTAGGTTTAGGGAACGGCAAGGCTGAGGGCACAGGTGAGGGTGCGGACACATGCTAGGGTCGGGGCACGTGCGGACGCGCGGGTCAGTGTCCGCGTACGGATTAGGATGAGGGTACGTCAGAGGCTAAGGTGTGAGGCTGCCGGTGGGTTTCCGTTCCCGGCTAGGGTTAGGGTTAGGGAACGGCAAGGCTGAGGGCACAGGTGAGGGTGCGGACACGTGCTAGGGTCGGGGCACGTGCGGACACGCGGGTCAGTGTCCGCGTACGGATTAGGATGAGGGTACGGCGGAGGCTAAGGTGTGGGGCTGCCGGTGGGTTTCCGTTCCAGGCTAGGTTTAGGGTTAGGGAACGGCAAGGCTGAGGGCACAGGTGAGGGTGCGGACACGTGCTAGGGTCGGGGCACGTGCGGACGCGCGGGTCAGTGTCCGCGTACGGAGTAGGATGAGGGTACGGCGGAGGGTAAGGTGTGGGGCTGCCGGTGGGTTTCCGTTCCGGTCTAGGGTTAGGGTTAGGGAACGGCAAGGCTGAGGGCACAGGAGAGGGTGCGGACACGTGCTAGGGTCGGGGCACGTGCGGACGCGCGGGTCAGTGTCCGCGTATGGATGAGGATGAGGGAACGGCGGAGGGTAAGGTGTGGGGCTGCCGGTGGGTTTCCGTTCCGGGCTAGGGTTAGGGTTAGGGAACGGCAAGGCTGAGGGCACAGGTGAGGGTGCGGACACGTGCTAGTGTCGGGGCACGTGTGGACGCGAGGGTCAGTGTCCGCGTACGGATGAGGATGAGGGTACAGCGGAGGCTAAGGTGTGGGGCTGCCGGTGGGTTTCCGTTCCGGGCTAGGGTTAGGGTTAGGGAACGGCAAGGCTGAGGGCACAGGTGAGGGTGCGGACACGTGCTAGGGTCGGGGCACGTGCGGACGCGTGGGTCAGTGTCCGCGTACGGATTAGGATGAAGGTACGGCGGAGGCTAAGGTGTGGGGCTGCCGGTGGGTTTCCGTTCCGGGCTAGGGTTAGGGTTAGGGAACGGCAAGGCTGAGGGCACAGGTGAGGGTGCGGACACGTGCTAGGGTCGGGGCACATGCGGACGCGTGGGTCAGTGTCCGCGTACGGATTAGGATGAGGGTACGGCGGAGGCTAAGGTGTGGGGCTGCCGGTGGGTTTCCGTTCCGGGCTAGGGTTAGGGTTAGGGAACGGCAAGGCTGAGGGCACAGGTGAGGGTGCGGACACGTGCTAAGGTCGGGGCACGTGCGGAAGCGCGGGTCAGTGTCCGCGTACGGATTAGGATCAGGGTACGTCGGAAGCTAAGGTGTGAGGCTGCCGGTGGGTTTCCGTTCCGGGCTAGGGTTAGGGTTAGGGAATTGCAAGGCTGAGGGCACAGGTGAGGGTGCGGACACGTGCTAGGGTCGGGGTACGTGCGGACGCGCGGGTCAGTGTCCGCGTACGGATTAGGATGAGGGTACGGCGGAGGCTAAGGTGTGGGGCTGCCGGTGGGTTTCCGTTCCGGGTTAGGGTTAGGGTTAGGGAACGGCAAGGCTGAGGGCACAGGTGAGGGTGCGGACACGTGCTAGAGTCGGGGCACGTGCGGACGCGCGGGTCAGTGTCCGCGTACGGATTAGGATGAGGGTACGGCGGAGGCTAAGGTGTGGGGCTGCCGGTGGGTTTCCGTTCCGGGCTAGGGTTAGGGTTAGGGAACGGCAAGGCTGAGGGCACAGGTGAGGGTGCGGACACGTGCTAGGGTCGGGGCACGTGCGGACGCGTGGGTCAGTGTCCGCGTACGGATTAGGATGAGGGTACGTCAGAGGCTAAGGTGTGAGGCTGCCGGTTGGTTTCCGTTCCGGGCTAGGGTTAGGGTTAGGGAACGGCAAGGCTGAGGGCACAGGTGAGGGTGCGGACACGTGCTAGGGTCGGGGCACGTGCGGACGCGCGGGTCAGTGTCCGCGTACGGATTAGGATGAGGGTACGGCGGAGGCTAAGGTGTGGGGCTGCCGGTGGGTTTCCGTTCCGGGCTAGGGTTAGGGTTAGGGAACGGCAAGGCTGAGGGCACAGGTGAGGGTGCGGACACGTGCTAGGGTCGGGGCACGTGCGGACGCGCGGGTCAGTGTCCGCGTACGGATTAGGATGAGGGTACGGCGGAGGGTAAGGTGTGGGGCTGCCGGTGGGTTTCCGATCCGGTCTAGGGTTAGGGTTAGGGAACGGCAAGGCTGAGGGCACAGGAGAGGGTGCGGACACGTGCTAGGGTCGGGGCACGTGCGGACGCGCGGGTCAGTGTCCACGTACGGATTAGGATGAAGGTACGGCGGAGGCTAAGGTGTGGGGCTGCCGGTGGGTTTCCGTTCCGGGCTAGGGTTAGGGTTAGGAAACGGCAAGGCTGAGGGCACAGGTGAGGGTGCGGACACGTGCTAGGGTCGGGGCACGTGCGGACGCGCGGGTCAGTGTCCGCGTACGGATTAGGATGAGGGTACGGCAGAGGCTAAGGTGTGGGGCTGCCGGTGGGTTTCCGTTCCGGGCTAGGGTTAGGGTTAGGGAACGGCAAGGCTGAGGGCACAGGTGAGGGTGCGGACACGTGCTAGGGTCGGGGCACGTGCGGACGCGCGGGTCAGTGTCCGCGTACGGATTAGGATGAAGGTACGGCGGAGGCTAAGCTGTGGGGCTGCCGGTGGGTTTCCGTTCCGGGCTAGGGTTAGGGTTAGGGAACGGCAAGGCTGAGGGCACAGGTGAGGGTGCGGACACGTGCTAGGGTCGGGGCACGTGCGGACGCGCGGGTCATTGTCCGCGTACGGATTAGGATGAGGGTACGGCAGAGGCTAAGGTGTGGGGCTGCCGGTGGGTTTCCGTTCCGGGCTAGGGTTAGGGTTAGGGAACGGCAAGGCTGAGGGCACAGGTGAGGGTGCGGACACGTGCTAGGGTCGGGGCACGTGCGGACGCGCGGGTCAGTGTCCGCGTACGGATTAGGATGAAGGTACGGCGGAGGCTAAGCTGTGGGGCTGCCGGTGGGTTTCCGTTCCGGGCTAGGGTTAGGGTTAGGGAACGGCAAGGCTGAGGGCACAGGTGAGGGTGCGGACACGTGCTAGGGTCGGGGCACGTGCGGACGCGCGGGTCAGTGTCCGCGTACGGATTAGGATGAGGGTACGGCGGAGGCTAAGGTGTGGGGCTGCCGGTGGGTTTCCCTTCCGGGCTAGGGTTAGGGTTAGGGAACGGCAAGGCTGAGGGCACAGGTGAGGGTGCGGACACGTGCTAGGGTCGGGGCACGTGAGGACGCGCGGGTCAGTGTCCGCGTACGGATTAGGATGAGGGTACGGTGGAGGCTAAGGTGTGGGGCTGCCGGTGGGTTTCCCTTCCGTGCTAGGGTTAGGGTTAGGGAACGGCAAGGCTGAGGGCACTGGTGAGGGTGCGGACACGTGCTAGGGTCGCGGCACGTGTGGACGCGCGGGTCAGTGTCCGCGTACGGATGAGGATGAGGGTACGGCGGAGGCTAAGGTGTGGGGCTGCCGGTGGGTTTCCGTTCCGGGCTAGGGTTAGGGTTAGGGAACGGCAAGGCTGAGGGCACAGGTCAAGGTGCGGACACGTGCTAGGGTCGGGGCACGTGCGGACGCGCGGGTCAGTGTCCGCGTACAGATTAGGATGAGGGTACGGCGGAGGCTAAGGTGTGGGGCTGCCGGTGGGTTTCCGTTCCGGGCTAGGGTTAGGGTTAGGGAACGGCAAGGCTGAGGGCACAGGTGAGGGTGCGGACATGTGCTAGGGTCGGTGCACGTGCGGACGCGCGGGTCAGTGTCCGCGTACGGATTAGGATGAGGGTACGGCGGGGGCTAAGGTGTGGGGCTGCCAGTGGGTTTCCCTTCCGGGCTAGGGTTAGGGTTAGGGAACGGCAAGGCTGAGGGCACAGGTGAGGGTGCGGACACGTGCTAGGGTCGGGGCACGTGCGGACGCGCGGGTCAGTGTCCGCGTACGGATGAGGATGAGGGTACGGCGGAGGCTAAGGTGTGGGGCTGCCGGTGGGTTTCCGTTCCGGGCTAGGGTTAGGGTTAGGGAACGGCAAGGCTGAGGGCACAGGTGAGGGTGCGGACACGTGCTAGGGTCGGGGCACGTGCGGACGCGCGGGTCAGTGTCCGCGTACGGATTAGGATGAGGGTACGGCGGAGGCTAAGGTGTGGGGCTGCCGGTGGGTTTCCGTTCCGGGCTAGGGTTAGGTTTAGGGTACGGCAAGGCTGAGGGCACAGGTGAGGGTGCGGACACATGCTAGGGTCGGGGCACGTGCGGACGCGCGGGTCAGTGTCCGCGTACGGATTAGGATGAGGGTACGTCAGAGGCTAAGGTGTGAGGCTGCCGGTGGGTTTCCGTTCCCGGCTAGGGTTAGGGTTAGGGAACGGCAAGGCTGAGGGCACAGGTGAGGGTGCGGACACGTGCTAGGGTCGGGGCACGTGCGGACACGCGGGTCAGTGTCCGCGTACGGATTAGGATGAGGGTACGGCGGAGGCTAAGGTGTGGGGCTGCCGGTGGGTTTCCGTTCCGGGCTAGGTTTAGGGTTAGGGAACGGCAAGGCTGAGGGCACAGGTGAGGGTGCGGACACGTGCTAGGGTCGGGGCACGTGCGGACGCGCGGGTCAGTGTCCGCGTACGGAGTAGGATGAGGGTACGGCGGAGGGTAAGGTGTGGGGCTGCCGGTGGGTTTCCGTTCCGGTCTAGGGTTAGGGTTAGGGAACGGCAAGGCTGAGGGCACAGGAGAGGGTGCGCACACGTGCTAGGGTCGGGGCACGTGCGGACGCGCGGGTCAGTGTCCGCGTATGGATGAGGATGAGGGAACGGCGGAGGGTAAGGTTTGGGGCTGCCGGTGGGTTTCCGTTCCGGGCTAGGGTTAGGGTTAGGGAACGGCAAGGCTGAGCGCACAGGTGAGGGTGCGGACACGTGCTAGTGTCGGGGCACGTGTGGACGCGAGGGTCAGTGTCCGCGTACGGATGAGGATGAGGGTACAGCGGAGGCTAAGGTATGGGGCTGCCGGTGGGTTTCCGTTCCGGGCTATGGTTAGGGTTAGGGAACGGCAAGGCTGAGGGCACAGGTGAGGGTGCGGACACGTGCTAGGGTCGGGGCACGTGCGGACGCGTGGGTCAGTGTCCGCGTACGGATTAGGATGAAGGTACGGCGGAGGCTAAGGTGTGGGGCTGCCGGTGGGTTTCCGTTCCGGGCTAGGGTTAGGGTTAGGGAACGGCAAGGCTGAGGGCACAGGTGAGGGTGCGGACACGTGCTAGGGTCGGGGCACATGCGGACGCGTGGGTCAGTGTCCGCGTACGGATTAGGATGAGGGTACGGCGGAGGCTAAGGTGTGGGGCTGCCGGTGGGTTTCCGTTCCGGGCTAGGGTTAGGGTTAGGGAACGGCAAGCCTGAGGGCACAGGTGAGGGTGCGGACACGTGCTAAGGTCGGGGCACGTGCGGAAGCGCGGGTCAGTGTCCGCGTACGGATTAGGATCAGGGTACGTCGGAAGCTAAGGTGTGAGGCTGCCGGTGGGTTTCCATTCCGGGCTAGGGTTAGGGTTAGGGAATTGCAAGGCTGAGGGCACAGGTGAGGGTGCGGACACGTGCTAGGGTCGGGGTACGTGCGGACGCGCGGGTCAGTGTCCGCGTACGGATTAGGATGAGGGTACGGCGGAGGCTAAGGTGTGGGGCTGCCCGTGGGTTTCCGTTCCGGGTTAGGGTTAGGGTTAGGGAACGGCAAGGCTGAGGGCACAGGTGAGGGTGCGGACACGTGCTAGAGTCGGGGCACGTGCGGACGCGCGGGTCAGTGTCCGCGTACGGATTAGGATGAGGGTACGGCGGAGGCTAAGGTGTGGGGCTGCCGGTGGGTTTCCGTTCCGGGCTAGGGTTAGGGTTAGGGAACGGCAAGGCTGAGGGCACAGGTGAGGGTGCGGACACGTGCTAGGGTCGGGGCACGTGCGGACGCGCGGGTCAGTGTCCGCGTACGGATTAGGATGAGGGTACGTCAGAGGCTAAGGTGTGAGGCTGCCGCTTGGTTTCCGTTCTGGGCTAGGGTTAGGGTTAGGGAACGGCAAGGCTGAGGGCACAGGTGAGGGTGCGGACACGTGCTAGGGTCGGGGCACGTGCGGACGCGCGGGTCAGTGTCCGCGTACGGATTAGGATGAGGGTACGGCGGAGGCTAAGGTCTGGGGCTGCCGGTGGGTTTCCGTTCCGGGCTAGGTTTAGGGTTAGGGAACGGCAAGGCTGAGGGCACAGGTGAGGGTGCGGACACGTGCTAGGGTCGGGGCACGTGCGGACGCGCGGGTCAGTGTCCGCGTACGGATTAGGATGAGGGTACGGCGGAGGGTAAGGTGTGGGGCTGCCGGTGGGTTTCCGATCCGGTCTAGGGTTAGGGTTAGGGAACGGCAAGGCTGAGGGCACAGGAGAGGGTGCGGACACGTGCTAGGGTCGGGGCACGTGCGGACGCGCGGGTCAGTGTCCGCGTACGGATTAGGATGAAGGTACGGCGGAGGCTAAGGTGTGGGGCTGCCGGTGGGTTTCCGTTCCGGGCTAGGGTTAGGGTTAGGAAACGGCAAGGCTGAGGGCACAGGTGAGGGTGCGGACACGTGCTAGGGTCGGGGCACGTGCGGACGCGCGGGTCAGTGTCCGCGTACGGATTAGGATGAGGGTACGGCAGAGGCTAAGGTGTGGGGCTGCCGGTGCGTTTCCGTTCCGGGCTAGGGTTAGGGTTAGGGAACGGCAAGGCTGAGGGCACAGGTGAGGGTGCGGACACGTGCTAGGGTCGGGGCACATGCGGAAGCGCGGGTCAGTGTCCGCGTACGGATTAGGATCAGGGTACGTCGGAGGCTAAGGTGTGAGGCTGCCGGTGGGTTTCCGTTCCGGGCTAGGGTTAGGGTTAGGGAATTGCAAGGCTGAGGGCACAGGTGAGGGTGCGGACACGTGCTAGGGTCGGGGCAAGTGCGGACGCGCGGGTCAGTGTCCGCGTACGGATTAGGATGAGGGTACGGCGGAGGCTAAGGTGTGGGGATGCCCGTGGGTTTCCGTTCCGGGCTAGGGTTAGGGTTAGGTAACGGCAAGGCTGAGGGCACAGGTGATGGTGCGGACACGTGCTAGGGTCGGGGCACGTGCGGACGCGCGGGTCAGTGTCCGCGTACGGATTAGGATGAGGGTACGGCGGAGGCTAAGGTGTGGGGCTGCCGGTGGGTTTCCCGTTTGGGCTAGGTTTAGGGTTAGGGAACGGCAAGGCTGAGGGCACAGGTGAGGGTGCGGACACGTGCTAGGGTCGGGGCACGTGCGGACGCGCGGGTCAGTGTCCGCGTACGGATTAGGATGAGGGTACGGCGGAGGCTAAGGTGTGGGGCTGCCGGTGGGTTTCCGTTCCGGGCTAGGGTTAGGGTTAGGGAATTGCAATGCTAAGGGCACAGGTGAGGGTGCGGACACGTGCTAGGGTCGGGGCACGTGCGGACGCGCGGGTCAGTGTCCGCGTACGGATTAGGATGAGGGTACGGCGGAGGCTAAGGTGTGGGGCTGCCGGTGGGTTTCCGTTCCGGGCTAGGGTTAGGGTTAGGGAACGGCAAGGCTGAGGGCACAGGTGAGGGTGCGGACACGTGCTAGGGTCGGGGCACGTGCGGACGCGCGGGTCAGTGTCCACGTACGGATTAGGATGAGGGTACGGCGGAGGCTAAGGTGTGGGGCTGCCGGTGGGTTTCCGTTCCGGGCTAGGGTTAGGGTTAGGGAACGGCAAGGCTGAGGGCACAGGTGAGGGTGCGGACACGTGCTAGGGTCGGGGCTCGTGCGGACGCGCGGGTCAGTGTCCGCGTACGGATTAGGATGAGGGTACGGCGGAGGCTAAGGTGTGGGGCTGCCGGTGGGTTTCCGTTCCGGGCTAGGGTTAGGGTTAGGGAACGACAAGGCTGAGGGCACAGGTGAGGGTGCGGACACGTGCTAGGTTCGGGGCACGTGCGGACTCGCGGGTCAGTGTCCACGTACGGATTAGGATGAGGGTACGGCGGAGGCTAAGGTGTGGGGCTGCCGGTGGGTTTCCGTTCCGGGCTAGGGTTAGGGTTAGGGAACGGCAAGGCTGAGGGCACAGGTGAGGTTGCGGACACGTGCTAGGGTCGGGGCACGTGCGGACGCGCGGGTCAGTGTCCGCGTACGGATTAGGATGAGGGTACGGCGGAGGCTAAGGTGTGGGGCTGCCGGTGGGTTTCCGTTCCGGGCTAGGGTTAGGGTTAGGGAACGGCAAGGCTGAGGGAACAGGTGAGGGTGCGGACACGTGCTAGGGTCGGGGCACGTGCGGACGCGCGGGTCAGTGTCCGCGTACGGATTAAGATGAGGGTACGGCGGAGGCTAAGGTGTGGGGCTGCCGGTGGGTTTCCGTTCCGGGCTAGGGTTAGGGTTAGGGAACGGCAAGGCTGAGGGCACAGGTGAGGGTGCGGACACGTGCTAGGGTCGGGGCACGTGCGGACGCGCGGGTCAGTGTCCGCGTATGGATTAGGATGAGGGTACGGCAGAGGCTAAGGTGTGGGGCTGCCGGTGGGTTTCCGTTCCGGGCTAGGGTTAGGGTTAGGGAACGGCAAGGCTGAGGGCACAGGTGAGGATGCGGACACGTGCTAGGGTCGGGGCACGTGCGGACGCGCGCGTCAGTGTCCGCGTACGGATTAGGATGAGGGTACGGCGGAGGCTAAGTTGTGGGGCTGCCGGTGGGTTTCCGTTCCGGGCTAGGGTTAGGGTTAGGGAACGGCAAGGCTGAGGGCACAGGTGAGGGTGCGGACACGTGCTAGGGTCGGGGCACGTGCGGACGCGAGGGTCAGTGTCCGCGTACGGATTAGGATGAGGGTACGGCGGAGGCTAAGGTGTGGGGCTGCCGGTGGGTTTCCCGTCCGGGCTAGGGTTAGGGTTAGGGAACGGCAAGGCTGAGGGCACAGGTGAGGGTGCGGACACGTGCTAGGGTCGGGGCACGTGCGGAAGCGCGGGTCAGTGTCCGCGTACGGATTAGGATGAGGGTACGGCGGAGGCTAAGGTGTGGGGCTGCCGGTGGGTTTCCGTTCCGGGCTAGGGTTAGGGTTAGGGAACGGCAAGGCTGAGGGCACAGGTGAGGGTGCGGACACGTGCTAGGGTCGGGGCACGTGCGGAAGCGCGGGTCAGTGTCCGCGTACGGATTAGGATGAGGGTACGGCGGAGGCTAAGGTGTGGGGCTGCCGGTGGGTTTCCGTTCCTGGCTAGGGTTAGGGTTAGGGAACGGCAAGGCTGAGGGCACAGGTGAGGGTGCAGACACGTGCTAGGGTCGGGGCACGTGCGGACACGCGGGTCAGTGACCGCGTACGGATTAGGATGAGGGTACGGCGGAGGCTAAGGTGTGGGGCTGCCGGTGGGTTTCCCTTCCGGGCTAGGGTTAGGGTTAGGGAACGGCAAGGCTGAGGGCACAGGTGAGGGTGCGGACACGTGCTAGGGTCGGGGCACGTGCGGACGCGCGGGTCATTGTCCGCGTACGGATTAGGATGAGGGTACGGCGGAGGCTAAGGTGTGGGGCTGCCGGTGGGTTTCCAATCCGGGCTAGGGTTAGGGTTAGGGAACGGCAAGGCTGAGGGCACAGGTGAGGGTGCGGACACGTGCTAGGGTCGGGGCACGTGCGTACGTGCGGGTCAGTGTCCGCGTACGGATGAGGATGAGGGTACGGCGGAGGTTAAGGTGTGGGGCTGCCGGTGGGTTTCCGTTCCGGGCTAGGGTTAGGGTTAGGGAACGGCAAGGCTGAGGGCACAGGAGAGGGTGCGGACACGTGCTAGGGTCGGGGCACGTGCAGACGCGCGGGTCAGTGTCCGCGTATGGATGAGGATGAGGGTACGGTGGAGGGTAAGGTGTGGGGCTGCCGGTGGGTTTCCGTTCCGGGCTAGGGTTAGGGTTAGGGAACGGCAAGGCTGAGGGCACAGGTGAGGGTGCGGACACGTGCTAGGTTCGGGGCACGTGCGGACGCACGGGTCAGTGTCCGCGTACGGATGAGGATGAGGGTACGGCGGAGGCTAAGGTGTGGGTCTGCCGGTGGGTTTCCGTTCCGGGCTAGGGTTAGGGTTAGGGAATTGCAAGGCTGAGGGCACAGGTGAGGGTGCGGACACGTGCTAGGGTCGGGGCACGTGCGGACGCGCGGGTCAGTGTCCGCGTACGGATTAGGATGAGGGTACGGCGGAGGCTAAGGTGTGGGGCTGCCCGTGGGTTTCCGTTCCGGGCTAGGGTTAGGGTTAGGGAACGGCAAGGCTGAGGGCACAGGTGAGGGTGCGGACACGTGCTAGGGTCGGGGCACGTGCGGACGCGCGGGTCAGTGTCCGCGTACGGATTAGGATGAGGGTACGGCGGAGGCTAAGGTGTGGGGCTGCCGGTGGGTTTCCGTTCCGGGCTAGGGTTAGGGTTAGGGAACGGCAAGGCTGAGGGCACAGGTGAGGGTGCGGACACGTGCTAGGGTCGGGGCTAGTGCGGAAGCGCGGGTCAGTGTCCGCGTACGGATTAGGATCAGGGTACGTCGGAGGCTAAGGTGTGAGGCTGCCGGTGGGTTTCCGTTCCGGGCTAGGGTTAGGGTTAGGGAATTGCAAGGCTGAGGGCACAGGTGAGGGTGCGGACACGTGCTAGGGTCGGGGCACGTGCGGACGCGCGGGTCAGTGTCCGCGTACGGATTAGGATGAGGGTACGGCGGAGGCTAAGGTGTGGGGCTGCCCGTGGGTTTCCGTTCCGGGCTAGGGTTAGGGTTAGGGAACGGCAAGGCTGAGGGCACAGGTGAGGGTGTGGACATGTGCTAGGTTCGGGGCACGTGCGGACGCGTGGGTCAGTGTCCGCGTACGGATTAGGATGAGGGTACAGCGGAGGCTAAGGTGTGGGGCTGCCGGTGGGTTTCCCGTCCGGGCTAGGTTTAGGGTTAGGGAACGGCAAGGCTGAGGGCACAGGTGAGGGTGCGGACACGTGCTAGGGTCGGGGCACGTGCGGACGCGCGGGTCAGTGTCCGCGTACGGATTAGGATGAGGGTACGGCGGAGGCTAAGGTGTGGGGCTGCCGGTGGGTTTCCGTTCCGGGCTAGGGTTAGGGTTAGGGAACGGCAAGGCTGAGGGCACAGGTGAGGGTGCGGACACGTGCTAGGGTCGGGGCATGTGCGGACGCGCGGCTCAGTGTCCACGTACGGATTAGGATGAGGGTACGGTGGAGGCTAAGGTGTGGGGCTGCCGGTGGGTTTCCGTTCCGGGCTAGGGTTAGGGTTAGGGAACGGCAAGGCTGAGGGCACAGGTGAGGGTGGGGACACGTGCTAGGGTCAGGGCACGTGCGGACGCGCGGGTCAGTGTCCGCGTACGGATTAGGATGAGGGTACGGCGGAGGCTAAGGTGTGGGGTTGCCGGTGGGTTTCCGTTCCGGGCTAGGTTTAGGGTTAGGGAACGGCAAGGCTGAGGGCACAGGTGAGGGTGCGGACACGTGCTAGGGTCGGGGCACGTGCGGACGCGCGGGTCAGTGTCCGCGTACGGAGTAGGATGAGGGTACGGCGGAGGGTAAGGTGTGGGGCTGCCGGTGGGTTTCCGTTCCGGTCTAGGGTTAGGGTTAGGGAACGGCAAGGCTGAGGGCACAGGAGAGGGTGCGCACACGTGCTAGGGTCGGGGCACGTGCGGACGCGCGGGTCAGTGTCCGCGTATGGATGAGGATGAGGGAACGGCGGAGGGTAAGGTGTGGGGCTGCCGGTGGGTTTCCGTTCCGGGCTAGGGTTAGGGTTAGGGAACGGCAAGGCTGAGGGCACAGGTGAGGGTGCGGACACGTGCTAGTGTCGGGGCACGTGTGGACGCGAGGGTCAGTGTCCGCGTACGGATGAGGATGAGGGTACAGCGGAGGCTAAGGTATGGGGCTGCCGGTGGGTTTCCGTTCCGGGCTATGGTTAGGGTTAGGGAACGGCAAGGCTGAGGGCACAGGTGAGGGTGCGGACACGTGCTAGGGTCGCGGCACGTGCGGACGCGTGGGTCAGTGTCCGCGTACGGATTAGGATGAAGGTACGGCGGAGGCTAAGGTGTGGGGCTGCCGGTGGGTTTCCGTTCCGGGCTAGGGTTAGGGTTAGGGAACGGCAAGGCTGAGGGCACAGGTGAGGGTGCGGACACGTGCTAGGGTCGGGGCACATGCGGACGCGTGGGTCAGTGTCCGCGTACGGATTAGGATGAGGGTACGGCGGAGGCTAAGGTGTGGGGCTGCCGGTGGGTTTCCGTTCCGGGCTAGGGTTAGGGTTAGGGAACGGCAAGCCTGAGGGCACAGGTGAGGGTGCGGACACGTGCTAAGGTCGGGGCACGTGCGGAAGCGCGGGTCAGTGTCCGCGTACGGATTAGGATCAGGGTACGTCGGAAGCTAAGGTGTGAGGCTGCCGGTGGGTTTCCATTCCGGGCTAGGGTTAGGGTTAGGGAATTGCAAGGCTGAGGGCACAGGTGAGGGTGCGGACACGTGCTAGGGTCGGGGTACGTGCGGACGCGCGGGTCAGTGTCCGCGTACGGATTAGGATGAGGGTACGGCGGAGGCTAAGGTGTGGGGCTGCCCGTGGGTTTCCGTTCCGGGTTAGGGTTAGGGTTAGGGAACGGCAAGGCTGAGGGCACAGGTGAGGGTGCGGACACGTGCTAGAGTCGGGGCACGTGCGGACGCGTGGGTCAGTGTCCGCGTACGGATTAGGATGAGGGTACGGCGGAGGCTAAGGTGTGGGGCTGCCGGTGGGTTTCCGTTCCGGGCTAGGGTTAGGGTTAGGGAACGGCAAGGCTGAGGGCACAGGTGAGGGTGCGGACACGTGCTAGGGTCGGGGCACGTGCGGACGCGCGGGTCAGTGTCCGCGTACGGATTAGGATGAGGGTACGTCAGAGGCTAAGGTGTGAGGCTGCCGCTTGGTTTCCGTTCTGGGCTAGGGTTAGGGTTAGGGAACGGCAAGGCTGAGGGCACAGGTGAGGGTGCGGACACGTGCTAGGGTCGGGGCACGTGCGGACGCGCGGGTCAGTGTCCGCGTACGGATTAGGATGAGGGTACGGCGGAGGCTAAGGTCTGGGGCTGCCGGTGGGTTTCCGTTCCGGGCTAGGTTTAGGGTTAGGGAACGGCAAGGCTGAGGGCACAGGTGAGGGTGCGGACACGTGCTAGGGTCGGGGCACGTGCGGACGCGCGGGTCAGTGTCCGCGTACGGATTAGGATGAGGGTACGGCGGAGGGTAAGGTGTGGGGCTGCCGGTGGGTTTCCGATCCGGTCTAGGGTTAGGGTTAGGGAACGGCAAGGCTGAGGGCACAGGAGAGGGTGCGGACACGTGCTAGGGTCGGGGCACGTGCGGACGCGCGGGTCAGTGTCCGCGTACGGATTAGGATGAAGGTACGGCGGAGGCTAAGGTGTGGGGCTGCCGGTGGGTTTCCGTTCCGGGCTAGGGTTAGGGTTAGGAAACGGCAAGGCTGAGGGCACAGGTGAGGGTGCGGACACGTGCTAGGGTCGGGGCACGTGCGGACGCGCGGGTCAGTGTCCGCGTACGGATTAGGATGAGGGTACGGCAGAGGCTAAGGTGTGGGGCTGCCGGTGGGTTTCCGTTCCGGGCTAGGGTTAGGGTTAGGGAACGGCAAGGCTGAGGGCACAGGTGAGGGTGCGGACACGTGCTAGGGTCGGGGCACATGCGGAAGCGCGGGTCAGTGTCCGCGTACGGATTAGGATCAGGGTACGTCGGAGGCTAAGGTGTGAGGCTGCCGGTGGGTTTCCGTTCCGGGCTAGGGTTAGGGTTAGGGAATTGCAAGGCTGAGGGCACAGGTGAGGGTGCGGACACGTGCTAGGGTCGGGGCACGTGCGGACGCGCGGGTCAGTGTCCGCGTACGGATTAGGATGAGGGTACGGCGGAGGCTAAGGTGTGGGGATGCCCGTGGGTTTCCGTTCCGGGCTAGGGTTAGGGTTAGGTAACGGCAAGGCTGAGGGCACAGGTGATGGTGCGGACACGTGCTAGGGTCGGGGCACGTGCGGACGCGCGGGTCAGTGTCCGCGTACGGATTAGGATGAGGGTACGGCGGAGGCTAAGGTGTGGGGCTGCCGGTGGGTTTCCCGTCCGGGCTAGGTTTAGGGTTAGGGAACGGCAAGGCTGAGGGCACAGGTGAGGGTGCGGACACGTGCTAGGGTCGGGGCACGTGCGGACGCGCGGGTCAGTGTCCGCGTACGGATTAGGATGAGGGTACGGCGGAGGCTAAGGTGTGGGGCTGCCGGTGGGTTTCCGTTCCGGGCTAGGGTTAGGGTTAGGGAATTGCAATGCTAAGGGCACAGGTGAGGGTGCGGACACGTGCTAGGGTCGGGGCACGTGCGGACGCGCGGGTCAGTGTCCGCGTACGGATTAGGATGAGGGTACGGCGGAGGCTAAGGTGTGGGGCTGCCGGTGGGTTTCCGTTCCGGGCTAGGGTTAGGGTTAGGGAACGGCAAGGCTGAGGGCACAGGTGAGGGTGCGGACACGTGCTAGGGTCGGGGCACGTGCGGACGCGCGGGTCAGTGTCCGCGTACGGATTAGGATGAGGGTACGGCGGAGGCTAAGGTGTGGGGCTGCCGGTGGGTTTCCGTTCCGGGCTAGGGTTAGGGTTAGGGAACGGCAAGGCTGAGGGCACAGGTGAGGGTGCGGACACGTGCTAGGGTCGGGGCTCGTGCGGACGCGCGGGTCAGTGTCCGCGTACGGATTAGGATGAGGGTACGGCGGAGGCTAAGGTGTGGGGCTGCCGGTGGGTTTCCGTTCCGGGCTAGGGTTAGGGTTAGGGAACGACAAGGCTGAGGGCACAGGTGAGGGTGCGGACACGTGCTAGGTTCGGGGCACGTGCGGACTCGCGGGTCAGTGTCCACGTACGGATTAGGATGAGGGTACGGCGGAGGCTAAGGTGTGGGGCTGCCGGTGGGTTTCCGTTCCGGGCTAGGGTTAGGGTTAGGGAACGGCAAGGCTGAGGGCACAGGTGAGGTTGCGGACACGTGCTAGGGTCGGGGCACGTGCGGACGCGCGGGTCAGTGTCCGCGTACGGATTAGGATGAGGGTACGGCGGAGGCTAAGGTGTGGGGCTGCCGGTGGGTTTCCGTTCCGGGCTAGGGTTAGGGTTAGGGAACGGCAAGGCTGAGGGAACAGGTGAGGGTGCGGACACGTGCTAGGGTCGGGGCACGTGCGGACGCGCGGGTCAGTGTCCGCGTACGGATTAAGATGAGGGTACGGCGGAGGCTAAGGTGTGGGGCTGCCGGTGGGTTTCCGTTCCGGGCTAGGGTTAGGGTTAGGGAACGGCAAGGCTGAGGGCACAGGTGAGGGTGCGGAGACGTGCTAGGGTCGGGGCACGTGCGGACGCGCGGGTCAGTGTCCGCGTATGGATTAGGATGAGGGTACGGCAGAGGCTAAGGTGTGGGGCTGCCGGTGGGTTTCCGTTCCGGGCTAGGGTTAGGGTTAGGGAACGGCAAGGCTGAGGGCACAGGTGAGGGTGCGGACACGTGCTAGGGTCGGGGCACGTGCGGACACGCGGGTCAGTGTCCGCGTACGGATTAGGATGAGGGTACGGCGGAGGCTAAGGTGTGGGGCTGCCGGTGGGTTTCCCTTCAGGGCTAGGGTTAGGGTTAGGGAACGGCAAGGCTGAGTGCACAGGTGAGGGTGCGGACACGTGCTAGGGTCGGGGCACGTGCGGACGCGCGGGTCAGTGTCCGCGTACGGATTAGGATGAGGGTACGGCGGAGGCTAAGTTGTGGGGCTGCCGGTGGGTTTCCGTTCCGGGCTAGGGTTAGGGTTAGGGAACGGCAAGGCTGAGGGCACAGGTGAGGGTGCGGACACGTGCTAGGGTCGGGGCACGTGCGGACGCGAGGGTCAGTGTCCGCGTACGGATTAGGATGAGGGTACGGCGGAGGCTAAGGTGTGGGGCTGCCGGTGGGTTTCCCGTCCGGGCTAGGGTTAGGGTTAGGGAACGGCAAGGCTGAGGGCACAGGTGAGGGTGCGGACACGTGCTAGGGTCGGGGCACGTGCGGACGCGCGGGTCAGTGTCCGCGTACGGATTAGGATGAGGGTACGGCGGAGGCTAAGGTGTGGGGCTGCCGGTGGGTTTCCGTTCCGGGCTAGGGTTAGGGTTAGGGAACGGCAAGGCTGAGGGCACAGGTGAGGGTGCGGACACGTGCTAGGGTCGGGGCACGTGCGGAAGCGCGGGTCAGTGTCCGCGTACGGATTAGGATGAGGGTACGGCGGAGGCTAAGGTGTGGGGCTGCCGGTGGGTTTCCGTTCCTGGCTAGGGTTAGGGTTAGGGAACGGCAAGGCTGAGGGCACAGGTGAGGGTGCAGACACGTGCTAGGGTCGGGGCACGTGCGGACACGCGGGTCAGTGACCGCGTACGGATTAGGATGAGGGTACGGCGGAGGCTAAGGTGTGGGGCTGCCGGTGGGTTTCCCTTCCGGGCTAGGGTTAGGGTTAGGGAACGGCAAGGCTGAGGGCACAGGTGAGGGTGCGGACACGTGCTAGGGTCGGGGCACGTGCGGACGCGCGGGTCATTGTCCGCGTACGGATTAGGATGAGGGTACGGCGGAGGCTAAGGTGTGGGGCTGCCGGTGGGTTTCCAATCCGGGCTAGGGTTAGGGTTAGGGAACGGCAAGGCTGAGGGCACAGGTGAGGGTGCGGACACGTGCTAGGGTCGGGGCACGTGCGTACGTGCGGGTCAGTGTCCGCGTACGGATGAGGATGAGGGTACGGCGGAGGTTAAGGTGTGGGGCTGCCGGTGGGTTTCCGTTCCGGGCTAGGGTTAGGGTTAGGGAACGGCAAGGCTGAGGGCACAGGAGAGGGTGCGGACACGTGCTAGGGTCGGGGCACGTGCAGACGCGCGGGTCAGTGTCCGCGTATGGATGAGGATGAGGGTACGGTGGAGGGTAAGGTGTGGGGCTGCCGGTGGGTTTCCGTTCCGGGCTAGGGTTAGGGTTAGGGAACGCAAGGCTGAGGGCACAGGTGAGGGTGCGGACACGTGCTAGGTTCGGGGCACGTGCGGACGCACGGGTCAGTGTCCGCGTACGGATGAGGATGAGGGTACGGCGGAGGCTAAGGTGTGGGTCTGCCGGTGGGTTTCCGTTCCGGGCTAGGGTTAGGGTTAGGGAATTGCAAGGCTGAGGGCACAGGTGAGGGTGCGGACACGTGCTAGGGTCGGGGCACGTGCGGACGCGCGGGTCAGTGTCCGCGTACGGATTAGGATGAGGGTACGGCGGAGGCTAAGGTGTGGGGCTGCCCGTGGGTTTCCGTTCCGGGCTAGGGTTAGGGTTAGGGAACGGCAAGGCTGAGGGCACAGGTGAGGGTGCGGACACGTGCTAGGGTCGGGGCACGTGCGGACGCGCGGGTCAGTGTCCGCGTACGGATTAGGATGAGGGTACGGCGGAGGCTAAGGTGTGGGGCTGCCGGTGGGTTTCCGTTCCGGGCTAGGGTTAGGGTTAGGGAACGGCAAGGCTGAGGGCACAGGTGAGGGTGCGGACACGTGCTAGGGTCGGGGCTAGTGCGGAAGCGCGGGTCAGTGTCCGCGTACGGATTAGGATGAGGGTACGGCGGAGGCTAAGGTGTGAGGCTGCCGGTGGGTTTCCGTTCCGGGCTAGGGTTAGGGTTAGGGAATTGCAAGGCTGAGGGCACAGGTGAGGGTGCGGACACGTGCTAGGGTCGGGGCACGTGCGGACGCGCGGGTCAGTGTCCGCGTACGGATTAGGATG
Source organism: Hyperoodon ampullatus (assembly GCF_949752795.1). Lineage (NCBI taxonomy): Eukaryota > Metazoa > Chordata > Mammalia > Artiodactyla > Ziphiidae > Hyperoodon > Hyperoodon ampullatus. Next base: position 163,893 of record NC_136932.1, on the reverse strand, counting down.
AGGGTACGGCGGAGGCTAAGGTGTGGGGCTGCCCGTGGGTTTCCGTTCCGGGCTAGGGTTAGGGTTAGGGAACGGCAAGGCTGAGGGCACAGGTGAGGGTGTGGACATGTGCTAGGTTCGGGGCACGTGCGGACGCGTGGGTCAGTGTCCGCGTACGGATTAGGATGAGGGTACAGCGGAGGCTAAGGTGTGGGGCTGCCGGTGGGTTTCCCGTCCGGGCTAGGTTTAGGGTTAGGGAACGGCAAGGCTGAGGGCACAGGTGAGGGTGCGGACACGTGCTAGGGTCGGGGCACGTGCGGACGCGCGGGTCAGTGTCCGCGTACGGATTAGGATGAGGGTACGGCGGAGGCTAAGGTGTGGGGCTGCCGGTGGGTTTCCGTTCCGGGCTAGGGTTAGGGTTAGGGAACGGCAAGGCTGAGGGCACAGGTGAGGGTGCGGACACGTGCTAGGGTCGGGGCATGTGCGGACGCGCGGGTCAGTGTCCACGTACGGATTAGGATGAGGGTACGGTGGAGGCTAAGGTGTGGGGCTGCCGGTGGGTTTCCGTTCCGGGCTAGGGTTAGGGTTAGGGAACGGCAAGGCTGAGGGCACAGGTGAGGGTGGGGACACGTGCTAGGGTCAGGGCACGTGCGGACGCGCGGGTCAGTGTCCGCGTACGGATTAGGATGAGGGTACGGCGGAGGCTAAGGTGTGGGGCTGCCGGTGGGTTTCCGTTCCGGGCTAGGGTTAGGGTTAGGGAACGACAAGGCTGAGGGCACAGGTGAGGGTGCGGACACGTGCTAGGTTCGGGGCACGTGCGGACTCGCGGGTCAGTGTCCGCGTACGGATTAGGATGAGGGTACGGCTGAGGCTAAGGTGTGGGGCTGCCGGTGGGTTTCCGTTCCGGGCTAGGGTTAGGGTTAGGGAACGGCAAGGCTGAGGGCACAGGTGAGGGTGCGGACACGTGCTAGTGTCGGGGCACGTGCGGACGCGCGGGTCAGTGTCCGCGTACGGATTAGGATGAGGGTACGGTGGAGGCTAAGGTGTGGGGCTGCCGGTGGGTTTCCGTTCCGGGCTAGGGTTAGGGTTAGGGAACGGCAAGGCTGAGGGCACAGGTGAGGGTGCGGACACGTGCTAGGGTCGGGGCACGTGCGGACACGCGGGTCAGTGTCCGCGTAAGGATTAGGATGAGGGTACGGCGGAGGCTAAGGTGTGGGGCTGCCGGTGGGTTTCCCTTCCGGGCTAGGGTTAGGGTTAGGGAACGGCAAGGCTGAGGGCACAGGTGAGGGTGCGGACACGTGCTAGGATCGGGGCACGTGCGGACGCGCGGGTCAGTGTCCGCGTACGGATTAGGATGAGGGTACGGCGGAGGCTAAGGTTTGGGGCTGCCGGTGGGTTTCCGTTTAGGGCTAGGGTTAGGGTTAGGGAACAGCAAGGCTGAGGGCACAGGTGAGGGTGCGGACACGTGCTAGGGTCGGGGCACGTGCGGACGCGCGGGTCAGTGTCCGCGTACGGATTAGGATGAGGGTACGGCGGAGGCTAAGGTGTGGGGCTGCCGGAGGGTTTCCTTTCCGGGCTAGGGTTAGGGTTAGGGAACGGCAAGGCTGAGGGCACAGGTGAGGGTGCGGACATGTGCTAGGGTTGGGGCACATGCGGACGCGCGGGTCAGTGTCCGCGTACGGATTAGGATGAGCGTACGGCGGAGGCTAAGGTGTGGGGCTGCCGGTGGGTTTCCGTTCCGGGCTAGGGTTAGGGTTAGGGAACGGCAAGGCTGAGGGCACAGGTGAGGGTGCGGACACGTGCTACGGTCGGGGCACGTGCGGACGCGCGGGTCAGTGTCCGCGTACGGATTAGGATGAGGGTACGGCGGAGGCTAAGGTGTGGGGCTACCGGTGGGTTTCCCTTCCGTGCTAGGGTTAGGGTTAGGGAACGGCAAGGCTGAGGGCACTGGTGAGGGTGCGGACACGTGCTAGGGTCGCGGCACGTGCGGACGCGCGGGTCAGTGTCCGCGTACGGATGAGGATGAGGGTACGGCGGAGGCTAAGGTGTGGGGCTGCCGGTGGGTTTCCGTTCCGGGCTAGGGTTAGGGTTAGGGAACGGCAAGGCTGAGGGCACAGGTGAGGGTGCGGACACGTGCTAGGGTCGGGGCACGTGCGGACGCGCGGGTCAGTGTCCGCGTACGGATTAGGATGAGGGTACGGCGGAGGCTAAGGTGTGGGGCTGCCGGTGGGTTTCCGTTCCGGGCTAGGGTTAGGGTTAGGGAACGGCAAGGCTGAGGGCACAGGTCAAGTTGCGGACACGTGGTAGGGTCGGGGCACGTGCGGACGCGCGGGTCAGTGTCCGCGTACAGATTAGGATGAGGGTACGGCGGAGGCTAAGGTGTGGGGCTGCCGGTGGGTTTCCGTTCCGGGCTAGGGTTAGGGTTAGGGAACGGCAAGGCTGAGGGCACAGGTGAGGGTGCGGACACGTGCTAGGGTCGGTGCACGTGCGGACGCGCGGGTCAGTGTCCGCGTACGGATTAGGATGAGGGTACGGCGGGGGCTAAGGTGTGGGGCTGCCAGTGGGATTCCCTTCCGGGCTAGGGTTAGGGTTAGGGAACGGCAAGGCTGAGGGCACAGGTGAGGGTGCGGACACGTGCTAGGGTCGGGGCACGTGCGGACGCGCGGGTCAGTGTCCGCGTACGGATTAGGATGAGGGTACGGCGGGGGCTAAGGTGTGGGGCTGCCGGTGGGTTTCCGTTCCGGGCTAGGTTTAGGGTTAGGGAACGGCAAGGCTGAGGGCACAGGTGAGGGTGCGGACACGTGCTAGGGTCGGGGCACGTGTGGACGTGCGGGTCAGTGTCCGCGTACGGATCAGGATGAGCGTACGGCGGAGGCTAAGGTGTGGGGCTGCCGGTGGGTTTCCGTTCCGGGCTAGGGTTAGGGTTAGGGAACGGCAAGGCTGAGGGCACAGGTGAGGGTGCGGACACGTGCTAGGGTCGGGGCACGTGCGGACGCGCGGGTCAGTGTCCGCGTACGGATTAGGATGAGGGTACGGCGGAGGCTAAGGTGTGGGGCTGCCGGTGGGTTTCCGTTCCGGGCTAGGGTTAGGGTTAGGGAACGGCAAGGCTGAGGGCACAGGTGAGGGTGCGGACACGTGCTAGGGTCGGGGCACGTGCGGAAGCGCGGGTCAGTGTCCGCGTACGGATTAGGATGAGGGTACGGCGGAGGCTAAGGTGTGGGGCTGCCGGTGGGTTTCCGTTCCTGGCTAGGGTTAGGGTTAGGGAACGGCAAGGCTGAGGGCACAGGTGAGGGTGCAGACACGTGCTAGGGTCGGGGCACGTGCGGACACGCGGGTCAGTGACCGCGTACGGATTAGGATGAGGGTACGGCGGAGGCTAAGGTGTGGGGCTGCCGGTGGGTTTCCCTTCCGGGCTAGGGTTAGGGTTAGGGAACGGCAAGGCTGAGGGCACAGGTGAGGGTGCGGACACGTGCTAGGGTCGGGGCACGTGCGGACGCGCGGGTCATTGTCCGCGTACGGATTAGGATGAGGGTACGGCGGAGGCTAAGGTGTGGGGCTGCCGGTGGGTTTCCAATCCGGGCTAGGGTTAGGGTTAGGGAACGGCAAGGCTGAGGGCACAGGTGAGGGTGCGGACACGTGCTAGGGTCGGGGCACGTGCGTACGTGCGGGTCAGTGTCCGCGTACGGATGAGGATGAGGGTACGGCGGAGGTTAAGGTGTGGGGCTGCCGGTGGGTTTCCGTTCCGGGCTAGGGTTAGGGTTAGGGAACGGCAAGGCTGAGGGCACAGGAGAGGGTGCGGACACGTGCTAGGGTCGGGGCACGTGCAGACGCGCGGGTCAGTGTCCGCGTATGGATGAGGATGAGGGTACGGTGGAGGGTAAGGTGTGGGGCTGCCGGTGGGTTTCCGTTCCGGGCTAGGGTTAGGGTTAGGGAACGGCAAGGCTGAGGGCACAGGTGAGGGTGCGGACACGTGCTAGGTTCGGGGCACGTGCGGACGCACGGGTCAGTGTCCGCGTACGGATGAGGATGAGGGTACGGCGGAGGCTAAGGTGTGGGTCTGCCGGTGGGTTTCCGTTCCGGGCTAGGGTTAGGGTTAGGGAATTGCAAGGCTGAGGGCACAGGTGAGGGTGCGGACACGTGCTAGGGTCGGGGCACGTGCGGACGCGCGGGTCAGTGTCCGCGTACGGATTAGGATGAGGGTACGGCGGAGGCTAAGGTGTGGGGCTGCCCGTGGGTTTCCGTTCCGGGCTAGGGTTAGGGTTAGGGAACGGCAAGGCTGAGGGCACAGGTGAGGGTGCGGACACGTGCTAGGGTCGGGGCACGTGCGGACGCGCGGGTCAGTGTCCGCGTACGGATTAGGATGAGGGTACGGCGGAGGCTAAGGTGTGGGGCTGCCGGTGGGTTTCCGTTCCGGGCTAGGGTTAGGGTTAGGGAACGGCAAGGCTGAGGGCACAGGTGAGGGTGCGGACACGTGCTAGGGTCGGGGCTAGTGCGGAAGCGCGGGTCAGTGTCCGCGTACGGATTAGGATCAGGGTACGTCGGAGGCTAAGGTGTGAGGCTGCCGGTGGGTTTCCGTTCCGGGCTAGGGTTAGGGTTAGGGAATTGCAAGGCTGAGGGCACAGGTGAGGGTGCGGACACGTGCTAGGGTCGGGGCACGTGCGGACGCGCGGGTCAGTGTCCGCGTACGGATTAGGATGAGGGTACGGCGGAGGCTAAGGTGTGGGGCTGCCCGTGGGTTTCCGTTCCGGGCTAGGGTTAGGGTTAGGGAACGGCAAGGCTGAGGGCACAGGTGAGGGTGTGGACATGTGCTAGGTTCGGGGCACGTGCGGACGCGTGGGTCAGTGTCCGCGTACGGATTAGGATGAGGGTACAGCGGAGGCTAAGGTGTGGGGCTGCCGGTGGGTTTCCCGTCCGGGCTAGGTTTAGGGTTAGGGAACGGCAAGGCTGAGGGCACAGGTGAGGGTGCGGACACGTGCTAGGGTCGGGGCACGTGCGGACGCGCGGGTCAGTGTCCGCGTACGGATTAGGATGAGGGTACGGCGGAGGCTAAGGTGTGGGGCTGCCGGTGGGTTTCCGTTCCGGGCTAGGGTTAGGGTTAGGGAACGGCAAGGCTGAGGGCACAGGTGAGGGTGCGGACACGTGCTAGGGTCGGGGCATGTGCGGACGCGCGGGTCAGTGTCCACGTACGGATTAGGATGAGGGTACGGTGGAGGCTAAGGTGTGGGGCTGCCGGTGGGTTTCCGTTCCGGGCTAGGGTTAGGGTTAGGGAACGGCAAGGCTGAGGGCACAGGTGAGGGTGGGGACACGTGCTAGGGTCAGGGCACGTGCGGACGCGCGGGTCAGTGTCCGCGTACGGATTAGGATGAGGGTACGGCGGAGGCTAAGGTGTGGGGTTGCCGGTGGGTTTCCGTTCCGGGCTAGGTTTAGGGTTAGGGAACGGCAAGGCTGAGGGCACAGGTGAGGGTGCGGACACGTGCTAGGGTCGGGGCACGTGCGGACGCGCGGGTCAGTGTCCGCGTACGGAGTAGGATGAGGGTACGGCGGAGGGTAAGGTGTGGGGCTGCCGGTGGGTTTCCGTTCCGGTCTAGGGTTAGGGTTAGGGAACGGCAAGGCTGAGGGCACAGGAGAGGGTGCGCACACGTGCTAGGGTCGGGGCACGTGCGGACGCGCGGGTCAGTGTCCGCGTATGGATGAGGATGAGGGAACGGCGGAGGGTAAGGTGTGGGGCTGCCGGTGGGTTTCCGTTCCGGGCTAGGGTTAGGGTTAGGGAACGGCAAGGCTGAGGGCACAGGTGAGGGTGCGGACACGTGCTAGTGTCGGGGCACGTGTGGACGCGAGGGTCAGTGTCCGCGTACGGATGAGGATGAGGGTACAGCGGAGGCTAAGGTATGGGGCTGCCGGTGGGTTTCCGTTCCGGGCTATGGTTAGGGTTAGGGAACGGCAAGGCTGAGGGCACAGGTGAGGGTGCGGACACGTGCTAGGGTCGGGGCACGTGCGGACGCGTGGGTCAGTGTCCGCGTACGGATTAGGATGAAGGTACGGCGGAGGCTAAGGTGTGGGGCTGCCGGTGGGTTTCCGTTCCGGGCTAGGGTTAGGGTTAGGGAACGGCAAGGCTGAGGGCACAGGTGAGGGTGCGGACACGTGCTAGGGTCGGGGCACATGCGGACGCGTGGGTCAGTGTCCGCGTACGGATTAGGATGAGGGTACGGCGGAGGCTAAGGTGTGGGGCTGCCGGTGGGTTTCCGTTCCGGGCTAGGGTTAGGGTTAGGGAACGGCAAGCCTGAGGGCACAGGTGAGGGTGCGGACACGTGCTAAGGTCGGGGCACGTGCGGAAGCGCGGGTCAGTGTCCGCGTACGGATTAGGATCAGGGTACGTCGGAAGCTAAGGTGTGAGGCTGCCGGTGGGTTTCCATTCCGGGCTAGGGTTAGGGTTAGGGAATTGCAAGGCTGAGGGCACAGGTGAGGGTGCGGACACGTGCTAGGGTCGGGGTACGTGCGGACGCGCGGGTCAGTGTCCGCGTACGGATTAGGATGAGGGTACGGCGGAGGCTAAGGTGTGGGGCTGCCCGTGGGTTTCCGTTCCGGGTTAGGGTTAGGGTTAGGGAACGGCAAGGCTGAGGGCACAGGTGAGGGTGCGGACACGTGCTAGAGTCGGGGCACGTGCGGACGCGCGGGTCAGTGTCCGCGTACGGATTAGGATGAGGGTACGGCGGAGGCTAAGGTGTGGGGCTGCCGGTGGGTTTCCGTTCCGGGCTAGGGTTAGGGTTAGGGAACGGCAAGGCTGAGGGCACAGGTGAGGGTGCGGACACGTGCTAGGGTCGGGGCACGTGCGGACGCGCGGGTCAGTGTCCGCGTACGGATTAGGATGAGGGTACGTCAGAGGCTAAGGTGTGAGGCTGCCGCTTGGTTTCCGTTCTGGGCTAGGGTTAGGGTTAGGGAACGGCAAGGCTGAGGGCACAGGTGAGGGTGCGGACACGTGCTAGGGTCGGGGCACGTGCGGACGCGCGGGTCAGTGTCCGCGTACGGATTAGGATGAGGGTACGGCGGAGGCTAAGGTCTGGGGCTGCCGGTGGGTTTCCGTTCCGGGCTAGGTTTAGGGTTAGGGAACGGCAAGGCTGAGGGCACAGGTGAGGGTGCGGACACGTGCTAGGGTCGGGGCACGTGCGGACGCGCGGGTCAGTGTCCGCGTACGGATTAGGATGAGGGTACGGCGGAGGGTAAGGTGTGGGGCTGCCGGTGGGTTTCCGATCCGGTCTAGGGTTAGGGTTAGGGAACGGCAAGGCTGAGGGCACAGGAGAGGGTGCGGACACGTGCTAGGGTCGGGGCACGTGCGGACGCGCGGGTCAGTGTCCGCGTACGGATTAGGATGAAGGTACGGCGGAGGCTAAGGTGTGGGGCTGCCGGTGGGTTTCCGTTCCGGGCTAGGGTTAGGGTTAGGAAACGGCAAGGCTGAGGGCACAGGTGAGGGTGCGGACACGTGCTAGGGTCGGGGCACGTGCGGACGCGCGGGTCAGTGTCCGCGTACGGATTAGGATGAGGGTACGGCAGAGGCTAAGGTGTGGGGCTGCCGGTGGGTTTCCGTTCCGGGCTAGGGTTAGGGTTAGGGAACGGCAAGGCTGAGGGCACAGGTGAGGGTGCGGACACGTGCTAGGGTCGGGGCACATGCGGAAGCGCGGGTCAGTGTCCGCGTACGGATTAGGATCAGGGTACGTCGGAGGCTAAGGTGTGAGGCTGCCGGTGGGTTTCCGTTCCGGGCTAGGGTTAGGGTTAGGGAATTGCAAGGCTGAGGGCACAGGTGAGGGTGCGGACACGTGCTAGGGTCGGGGCACGTGCGGACGCGCGGGTCAGTGTCCGCGTACGGATTAGGATGAGGGTACGGCGGAGGCTAAGGTGTGGGGATGCCCGTGGGTTTCCGTTCCGGGCTAGGGTTAGGGTTAGGTAACGGCAAGGCTGAGGGCACAGGTGATGGTGCGGACACGTGCTAGGGTCGGGGCACGTGCGGACGCGCGGGTCAGTGTCCGCGTACGGATTAGGATGAGGGTACGGCGGAGGCTAAGGTGTGGGGCTGCCGGTGGGTTTCCCGTCCGGGCTAGGTTTAGGGTTAGGGAACGGCAAGGCTGAGGGCACAGGTGAGGGTGCGGACACGTGCTAGGGTCGGGGCACGTGCGGACGCGCGGGTCAGTGTCCGCGTACGGATTAGGATGAGGGTACGGCGGAGGCTAAGGTGTGGGGCTGCCGGTGGGTTTCCGTTCCGGGCTAGGGTTAGGGTTAGGGAATTGCAATGCTAAGGGCACAGGTGAGGGTGCGGACACGTGCTAGGGTCGGGGCACGTGCGGACGCGCGGGTCTGTGTCCGCGTACGGATTAGGATGAGGGTACGGCGGAGGCTAAGGTGTGGGGCTGCCGGTGGGTTTCCGTTCCGGGCTAGGGTTAGGGTTAGGGAACGGCAAGGCTGAGGGCACAGGTGAGGGTGCGGACACGTGCTAGGGTCGGGGCACGTGCGGACGCGCGGGTCAGTGTCCGCGTACGGATTAGGATGAGGGTACGGCGGAGGCTAAGGTGTGGGGCTGCCGGTGGGTTTCCGTTCCGGGCTAGGGTTAGGGTTAGGGAACGGCAAGGCTGAGGGCACAGGTGAGGGTGCGGACACGTGCTAGGGTCGGGGCTCGTGCGGACGCGCGGGTCAGTGTCCGCGTACGGATTAGGATGAGGGTACGGCGGAGGCTAAGGTGTGGGGCTGCCGGTGGGTTTCCGTTCCGGGCTAGGGTTAGGGTTAGGGAACGACAAGGCTGAGGGCACAGGTGAGGGTGCGGACACGTGCTAGGTTCGGGGCACGTGCGGACTCGCGGGTCAGTGTCCACGTACGGATTAGGATGAGGGTACGGCGGAGGCTAAGGTGTGGGGCTGCCGGTGGGTTTCCGTTCCGGGCTAGGGTTAGGGTTAGGGAACGGCAAGGCTGAGGGCACAGGTGAGGTTGCGGACACGTGCTAGGGTCGGGGCACGTGCGGACGCGCGGGTCAGTGTCCGCGTACGGATTAGGATGAGGGTACGGCGGAGGCTAAGGTGTGGGGCTGCCGGTGGGTTTCCGTTCCGGGCTAGGGTTAGGGTTAGGGAACGGCAAGGCTGAGGGAACAGGTGAGGGTGCGGACACGTGCTAGGGTCGGGGCACGTGCGGACGCGCGGGTCAGTGTCCGCGTACGGATTAAGATGAGGGTACGGCGGAGGCTAAGGTGTGGGGCTGCCGGTGGGTTTCCGTTCCGGGCTAGGGTTAGGGTTAGGGAACGGCAAGGCTGAGGGCACAGGTGAGGGTGCGGACACGTGCTAGGGTCGGGGCACGTGCGGACGCGCGGGTCAGTGTCCGCGTATGGATTAGGATGAGGGTACGGCAGAGGCTAAGGTGTGGGGCTGCCGGTGGGTTTCCGTTCCGGGCTAGGGTTAGGGTTAGGGAACGGCAAGGCTGAGGGCACAGGTGAGGGTGCGGACACGTGCTAGGGTCGGGGCACGTGCGGACACGCGGGTCAGTGTCCGCGTACGGATTAGGATGAGGGTACGGCGGAGGCTAAGGTGTGGGGCTGCCGGTGGGTTTCCCTTCAGGGCTAGGGTTAGGGTTAGGGAACGGCAAGGCTGAGTGCACAGGTGAGGGTGCGGACACGTGCTAGGGTCGGGGCACGTGCGGACGCGCGGGTCAGTGTCCGCGTACGGATTAGGATGAGGGTACGGCGGAGGCTAAGTTGTGGGGCTGCCGGTGGGTTTCCGTTCCGGGCTAGGGTTAGGGTTAGGGAACGGCAAGGCTGAGGGCACAGGTGAGGGTGCGGACACGTGCTAGGGTCGGGGCACGTGCGGACGCGAGGGTCAGTGTCCGCGTACGGATTAGGATGAGGGTACGGCGGAGGCTAAGGTGTGGGGCTGCCGGTGGGTTTCCCGTCCGGGCTAGGGTTACGGTTAGGGAACGGCAAGGCTGAGGGCACAGGTGAGGGTGCGGACACGTGCTAGGGTCGGGGCACGTGCGGACGCGCGGGTCAGTGTCCGCGTACGGATTAGGATGAGGGTACGGCGGAGGCTAAGGTGTGGGGCTGCCGGTGGGTTTCCGTTCCGGGCTAGGGTTAGGGTTAGGGAACGGCAAGGCTGAGGGCACAGGTGAGGGTGCGGACACGTGCTAGGGTCGGGGCACGTGCGGAAGCGCGGGTCAGTGTCCGCGTACGGATTAGGATGAGGGTACGGCGGAGGCTAAGGTGTGCGGCTGCCGGTGGGTTTCCGTTCCTGGCTAGGGTTAGGGTTAGGGAACGGCAAGGCTGAGGGCACAGGTGAGGGTGCAGACACGTGCTAGGGTCGGGGCACGTGCGGACACGCGGGTCAGTGACCGCGTACGGATTAGGATGAGGGTACGGCGGAGGCTAAGGTGTGGGGCTGCCGGTGGGTTTCCCTTCCGGGCTAGGGTTAGGGTTAGGGAACGGCAAGGCTGAGGGCACAGGTGAGGGTGCGGACACGTGCTAGGGTCGGGGCACGTGCGGACGCGCGGGTCATTGTCCGCGTACGGATTAGGATGAGGGTACGGCGGAGGCTAAGGTGTGGGGCTGCCGGTGGGTTTCCAATCCGGGCTAGGGTTAGGGTTAGGGAACGGCAAGGCTGAGGGCACAGGTGAGGGTGCGGACACGTGCTAGGGTCGGGGCACGTGCGTACGTGCGGGTCAGTGTCCGCGTACGGATGAGGATGAGGGTACGGCGGAGGTTAAGGTGTGGGGCTGCCGGTGGGTTTCCGTTCCGGGCTAGGGTTAGGGTTAGGGAACGGCAAGGCTGAGGGCACAGGAGAGGGTGCGGACACGTGCTAGGGTCGGGGCACGTGCAGACGCGCGGGTCAGTGTCCGCGTATGGATGAGGATGAGGGTACGGTGGAGGGTAAGGTGTGGGGCTGCCGGTGGGTTTCCGTTCCGGGCTAGGGTTAGGGTTAGGGAACGGCAAGGCTGAGGGCACAGGTGAGGGTGCGGACACGTGCTAGGTTCGGGGCACGTGCGGACGCACGGGTCAGTGTCCGCGTACGGATGAGGATGAGGGTACGGCGGAGGCTAAGGTGTGGGTCTGCCGGTGGGTTTCCGTTCCGGGCTAGGGTTAGGGTTAGGGAATTGCAAGGCTGAGGGCACAGGTGAGGGTGCGGACACGTGCTAGGGTCGGGGCACGTGCGGACGCGCGGGTCAGTGTCCGCGTACGGATTAGGATGAGGGTACGGCGGAGGCTAAGGTGTGGGGCTGCCCGTGGGTTTCCGTTCCGGGCTAGGGTTAGGGTTAGGGAACGGCAAGGCTGAGGGCACAGGTGAGGGTGCGGACACGTGCTAGGGTCGGGGCACGTGCGGACGCGCGGGTCAGTGTCCGCGTACGGATTAGGATGAGGGTACGGCGGAGGCTAAGGTGTGGGGCTGCCGGTGGGTTTCCGTTCCGGGCTAGGGTTAGGGTTAGGGAACGGCAAGGCTGAGGGAACAGGTGAGGGTGCGGACACGTGCTAGGGTCGGGGCACGTGCGGACGCGCGGGTCAGTGTCCGCGTACGGATTAAGATGAGGGTACGGCGGAGGCTAAGGTGTGGGGCTGCCGGTGGGTTTCCGTTCCGGGCTAGGGTTAGGGTTAGGGAACGGCAAGGCTGAGGGCACAGGTGAGGGTGCGGACACGTGCTAGGGTCGGGGCACGTGCGGACGCGCGGGTCAGTGTCCGCGTATGGATTAGGATGAGGGTACGGCAGAGGCTAAGGTGTGGGGCTGCCGGTGGGTTTCCGTTCCGGGCTAGGGTTAGGGTTAGGGAACGGCAAGGCTGAGGGCACAGGTGAGGGTGCGGACACGTGCTAGGGTCGGGGCACGTGCGGACACGCGGGTCAGTGTCCGCGTACGGATTAGGATGAGGGTACGGCGGAGGCTAAGGTGTGGGGCTGCCGGTGGGTTTCCCTTCAGGGCTAGGGTTAGGGTTAGGGAACGGCAAGGCTGAGTGCACAGGTGAGGGTGCGGACACGTGCTAGGGTCGGGGCACGTGCGGACGCGCGGGTCAGTGTCCGCGTACGGATTAGGATGAGGGTACGGCGGAGGCTAAGTTGTGGGGCTGCCGGTGGGTTTCCGTTCCGGGCTAGGGTTAGGGTTAGGGAACGGCAAGGCTGAGGGCACAGGTGAGGGTGCGGACACGTGCTAGGGTCGGGGCACGTGCGGACGCGAGGGTCAGTGTCCGCGTACGGATTAGGATGAGGGTACGGCGGAGGCTAAGGTGTGGGGCTGCCGGTGGGTTTCCCGTCCGGGCTAGGGTTAGGGTTAGGGAACGGCAAGGCTGAGGGCACAGGTGAGGGTGCGGACACGTGCTAGGGTCGGGGCACGTGCGGACGCGCGGGTCAGTGTCCGCGTACGGATTAGGATGAGGGTACGGCGGAGGCTAAGGTGTGGGGCTGCCGGTGTGTTTCCGTTCCGGGCTAGGGTTAGGGTTAGGGAACGGCAAGGCTGAGGGCACAGGTGAGGGTGCGGACACGTGCTAGGGTCGGGGCACGTGCGGAAGCGCGGGTCAGTGTCCGCGTACGGATTAGGATGAGGGTACGGCGGAGGCTAAGGTGTGGGGCTGCCGGTGGGTTTCCGTTCCTGGCTAGGGTTAGGGTTAGGGAACGGCAAGGCTGAGGGCACAGGTGAGGGTGCAGACACGTGCTAGGGTCGGGGCACGTGCGGACACGCGGGTCAGTGACCGCGTACGGATTAGGATGAGGGTACGGCGGAGGCTAAGGTGTGGGGCTGCCGGTGGGTTTCCCTTCCGGGCTAGGGTTAGGGTTAGGGAACGGCAAGGCTGAGGGCACAGGTGAGGGTGCGGACACGTGCTAGGGTCGGGGCACGTGCGGACGCGCGGGTCATTGTCCGCGTACGGATTAGGATGAGGGTACGGCGGAGGCTAAGGTGTGGGGCTGCCGGTGGGTTTCCAATCCGGGCTAGGGTTAGGGTTAGGGAACGGCAAGGCTGAGGGCACAGGTGAGGGTGCGGACACGTGCTAGGGTCGGGGCACGTGCGTACGTGCGGGTCAGTGTCCGCGTACGGATGAGGATGAGGGTACGGCGGAGGTTAAGGTGTGGGGCTGCCGGTGGGTTTCCGTTCCGGGCTAGGGTTAGGGTTAGGGAACGGCAAGGCTGAGGGCACAGGAGAGGGTGCGGACACGTGCTAGGGTCGGGGCACGTGCAGACGCGCGGGTCAGTGTCCGCGTATGGATGAGGATGAGGGTACGGTGGAGGGTAAGGTGTGGGGCTGCCGGTGGGTTTCCGTTCCGGGCTAGGGTTAGGGTTAGGGAACGGCAAGGCTGAGGGCACAGGTGAGGGTGCGGACACGTGCTAGGTTCGGGGCACGTGCGGACGCACGGGTCAGTGTCCGCGTACGGATGAGGATGAGGGTACGGCGGAGGCTAAGGTGTGGGTCTGCCGGTGGGTTTCCGTTCCGGGCTAGGGTTAGGGTTAGGGAATTGCAAGGCTGAGGGCACAGGTGAGGGTGCGGACACGTGCTAGGGTCGGGGCACGTGCGGACGCGCGGGTCAGTGTCCGCGTACGGATTAGGATGAGGGTACGGCGGAGGCTAAGGTGTGGGGCTGCCCGTGGGTTTCCGTTCCGGGCTAGGGTTAGGGTTAGGGAACGGCAAGGCTGAGGGCACAGGTGAGGGTGCGGACACGTGCTAGGGTCGGGGCACGTGCGGACGCGCGGGTCAGTGTCCGCGTACGGATTAGGATGAGGGTACGGCGGAGGCTAAGGTGTGGGGCTGCCGGTGGGTTTCCGTTCCGGGCTAGGGTTAGGGTTAGGGAACGGCAAGGCTGAGGGCACAGGTGAGGGTGCGGACACGTGCTAGGGTCGGGGCTAGTGCGGAAGCGCGGGTCAGTGTCCGCGTACGGATTAGGATGAGGGTACGGCGGAGGCTAAGGTGTGAGGCTGCCGGTGGGTTTCCGTTCCGGGCTAGGGTTAGGGTTAGGGAACGGCAAGGCTGAGGGCACAGGTGAGGGTGCGGACACGTGCTAGGGTCGGTGCACGTGCGGACGCGCGGGTCAGTGTCCGCGTACGGATTAGGATGAGGGTACGGCGGGGGCTAAGGTGTGGGGCTGCCAGTGGGATTCCCTTCCGGGCTAGGGTTAGGGTTAGGGAACGGCAAGGCTGAGGGCACAGGTGAGGGTGCGGACACGTGCTAGGGTCGGGGCACGTGCGGACGCGCGGGTCAGTGTCCGCGTACGGATTAGGATGAGGGTACGGCGGGGGCTAAGGTGTGGGGCTGCCGGTGGGTTTCCGTTCCGGGCTAGGTTTAGGGTTAGGGAACGGCAAGGCTGAGGGCACAGGTGAGGGTGCGGACACGTGCTAGGGTCGGGGCACGTGCGGACGTGCGGGTCAGTGTCCGCGTACGGATCAGGATGAGCGTACGGCGGTGGCTAAGGTGTGGGGCTGCCGGTGGGTTTCCGTTCCGGGCTAGGGTTAGGGTTAGGGAACGGCAAGGCTGAGGGCACAGGTGAGGGGGCGGACACGTGCTAGGGTCGGGGCACGTGCGGATGCGCGGGTCAGTGTCCGCGTACGGATAAGGATGAGGGTACGGCGGGGGCTAAGGTGTGGGGCTGCCAGTGGGTTTCCCTTCCGGGCTAGGGTTAGGGTTAGGGAACGGCAAGGATGAGGGCACAGGTGAGGGTGCGGACACGTGCTAGGGTCAGGGCACGTGCGGACGCGCGGGTCAGTGTCCGCGTACGGATTAGGATGAGGGTACGGCGGAGGCTAAGGTGTGGGGCTGCCGGGGGGTTTCCGTTCCGGGCTAGGGTTAGGGTTAGGGAACGGCAAGGCTGAGGGCACAGGCGATGGTGCGGACACGTGCTAGGGTCGGGGCACGTGCGGACGCGCGGGTCAGTGTCCGCGTACGGATTAGGATGAGGGTACGGCGGAGGCTAAGGTGTGGGGGTGCCGGTGGGTTTCCGTTCTGGGCTAGGGCTAGGGTTAGGGAACGGCAAGGCTGAGGGCACAGGTGAGGGTGCGGACACGTGCTAGGGTCGGGGCACGTGCGGACGCGCGGGTCAGTGTCCGAGTACGGATTAGGATGAGGGTACGGTGGAGGCTAAGGTGTGGGGCTGCCAGTGGGTTTCCGTTCCGGGCTAGGGTTAGGGTTAGGGAACGGCAAGGCTGAGGGCACAGGAGAGGGTGCGGACACGTGCTAGGGTTGTGTCACGTGCGGACGCGCGGGTCAGTGTCCGCGTACGGATGAGGATGAGGGTACGACGGAGGCTAAGGTGTGGGGCTGCCTGTGGGTTTCCGTTCCGGGCTAGGGTTAGGGTTAGGGAACGGCAAGGCTGAGGGCACAGGTGAGGGTGCGGACACGTGCTAGGGTCGGGGCACGTGCGGACGCGCGGGTCAGTGTCCGCGTACGGATTAGGATGAGGGTACGGCGGAGGCTAAGGTGTGGGGCTGCCGGTGGGTTTCCGTTCCGGGCTAGGGTTAGGTTTAGGGAACGGCAAGGCTGAGGGCACAGGTGAGGGTGCGGACACATGCTAGGGTCGGGGCACGTGCGGACGCGCGGGTCAGTGTCCGCGTACGGATTAGGATGAGGGTACGTCAGAGGCTAAGGTGTGAGGCTGCCGGTGGGTTTCCGTTCCCGGCTAGGGTTAGGGTTAGGGAACGGCAAGGCTGAGGGCACAGGTGAGGGTGCGGACACGTGCTAGGGTCGGGGCACGTGCGGACACGCGGGTCAGTGTCCGCGTACGGATTAGGATGAGGGTACGGCGGAGGCTAAGGTGTGGGGCTGCCGGTGGTTTTCCGTTCCGGGCTAGGTTTAGGGTTAGGGAACGGCAAGGCTGAGGGCACAGGTGAGGGTGCGGACACGTGCTAGGGTCGGGGCACGTGCGGACGCGCGGGTCAGTGTCCGCGTACGGAGTAGGATGAGGGTACGGCGGAGGGTAAGGTGTGGGGCTGCCGGTGGGTTTCCGTTCCGGTCTAGGGTTAGGGTTAGGGAACGGCAAGGCTGAGGGCACAGGAGAGGGTGCGGACACGTGCTAGGGTCGGGGCACGTGCGGACGCGCGGGTCAGTGTCCGCGTATGGATGAGGATGAGGGAACGGCGGAGGGTAAGGTGTGGGGCTGCCGGTGGGTTTCCGTTCCGGGCTACGGTTAGGGTTAGGGAACGGCAAGGCTGAGGGCACAGGTGAGGGTGCGGACACGTGCTAGTGTCGGGGCACGTGTGGACGCGAGGGTCAGTGTCCGCGTACGGATGAGGATGAGGGTACAGCGGAGGCTAAGGTGTGGGGCTGCCGGTGGGTTTCCGTTCCGGGCTATGGTTAGGGTTAGGGAACGGCAAGGCTGAGGGCACAGGTGAGGGTGCGGACACGTGCTAGGGTCGGGGCACGTGCGGACGCGTGGGTCAGTGTCCGCGTACGGATTAGGATGAAGGTACGGCGGAGGCTAAGGTGTGGGGCTGCCGGTGGGTTTCCGTTCCGGGCTAGGGTTAGGGTTAGGGAACGGCAAGGCTGAGGGCACAGGTGAGGGTGCAGACACGTGCTAGGTTCGGGGCACATGCGGACGCGTGGGTCAGTGTCCGCGTACGGATTAGGATGAGGGTACGGCGGAGGCTAAGGTGTGGGGCTGCCGGTGGGTTTCCGTTCCGGGCTAGGGTTAGGGTTAGGGAACGGCAAGGCTGAGGGCACAGGTGAGGGTGCGGACACGTGCTAAGGTCGGGGCACGTGCGGAAGCGCGGGTCAGTGTCCGCGTACGGATTAGGATCAGGGTACGTCGGAAGCTAAGGTGTGAGGCTGCCGGTGGGTTTCCGTTCCGGGCTAGGGTTAGGGTTAGGGAATTGCAAGGCTGAGGGCACAGGTGAGGGTGCGGACACGTGCTAGGGTCGGGGTACGTGCGGACGCGCGGGTCAGTGTCCGCGTACGGATTAGGATGAGGGTACGGCGGAGGCTAAGGTGTGGGGCTGCCCGTGGGTTTCCGTTCCGGGCTAGGGTTAGGGTTAGGGAACGGCAAGGCTGAGGGCACAGGTGAGGGTGCGGACACGTGCTAGAGTCGGGGCACGTGCGGACGCGCGGGTCAGTGTCCGCGTACGGATTAGGATGAGGGTACGGCGGAGGCTAAGGTGTGGGGCTGCCGGTGGGTTTCCGTTCCGGGCTAGGGTTAGGGTTAGGGAACGGCAAGGCTGAGGGCACAGGTGAGGGTGCGGACACGTGCTAGGGTCGGGGCACGTGCGGACGCGCGGGTCAGTGTCCGCGTACGGATTAGGATGAGGGTACGTCAGAGGCTAAGGTGTGAGGCTGCCGGTTGGTTTCCGTTCCGGGCTAGGGTTAGGGTTAGGGAACGGCAAGGCTGAGGGCACAGGTGAGGGTGCGGACACGTGCTAGGGTCGGGGCACGTGCGGACGCGCGGGTCAGTGTCCGCGTACGGATTAGGATGAGGGTACGGCGGAGGCTAAGGTGTGGGGCTGCCGGTGGGTTTCCGTTCCGGGCTAGGTTTAGGGTTAGGGAACGGCAAGGCTGAGGGCACAGGTGAGGGTGCGGACACGTGCTAGGGTCGGGGCACGTGCGGACGCGCGGGTCAGTGTCCGCGTACGGATTAGGATGAGGGTACGGCGGAGGGTAAGGTGTGGGGCTGCCGGTGGGTTTCCGATCCGGTCTAGGGTTAGGGTTAGGGAACGGCAAGGCTGAGGGCACAGGAGAGGGTGCGGACACGTGCTAGGGTCGGGGCACGTGCGGACGCGCGGGTCAGTGTCCGCGTACGGATTAGGATGAAGGTACGGCGGAGGCTAAGGTGTGGGGCTGCCGGTGGGTTTCCGTTCCGGGCTAGGGTTAGGGTTAGGAAACGGCAAGGCTGAGGGCACAGGTGAGGGTGCGGACACGTGCTAGGGTCGGGGCACGTGCGGACGCGCGGGTCAGTGTCCGCGTACGGATTAGGATGAGGGTACGGCAGAGGCTAAGGTGTGGGGCTGCCGGTGGGTTTCCGTTCCGGGCTAGGGTTAGGGTTAGGGAACGGCAAGGCTGAGGGCACAGGTGAGGGTGCGGACACGTGCTAGGGTCGGGGCACGTGCGGAAGCGCGGGTCAGTGTCCGCGTACAGATTAGGATCAGGGTACGTCGGAGGCTAAGGTGTGAGGCTGCCGGTGGGTTTCCGTTCCGGGCTAGGGTTAGGGTTAGGGAATTGCAAGGCTGAGGGCACAGGTGAGGGTGCGGACACGTGCTAGGGTCGGGGCACGTGCGGACGCGCGGGTCAGTGTCCGCGTACGGATTAGGATGAGGGTACGGCGGAGGCTAAGGTGTGGGGATGCCCGTGGGTTTCCGTTCCGGGCTAGGGTTAGGGTTAGGTAACGGCAAGGCTGAGGGCACAGGTGATGGTGCAGACACGTGCTAGGGTCGGGGCACGTGCGGACGCGCGGGTCAGTGTCCGCGTACGGATTAGGATGAGGGTACGGCGGAGGCTAAGGTGTGGGGCTGCCGGTGGGTTTCCCGTCCGGGCTAGGTTTAGGGTTAGGGAACGGCAAGGCTGAGGGCACAGGTGAGGGTGCGGACACGTGCTAGGGTCGGGGCACGTGCGGACGCGCGGGTCAGTGTCCGCGTACGGATTAGGATGAGGGTACGGCGGAGGCTAAGGTGTGGGGCTGCCGGTGGGTTTCCGTTCCGGGCTAGGGTTAGGGTTAGGGAACGACAAGGCTGAGGGCACAGGTGAGGGTGCGGACACGTGCTAGGTTCGGGGCACGTGCGGACGCGCGGGTCAGTGTCCGCGTACGGATTAGGATGAGGGTACGGCGGAGGCTAAGGTGTGGGGCTGCCGGTGGGTTTCCGTTCCGGGCTAGGGTTAGGGTAAGGGAACGGCAAGGCTGAGGGCACAGGTGAGGGTGCGGACACGTGCTAGGGTCGGGGCACGTGCGGACGCGCGGGTCAGTGTCCGCGTACGGATTAGGATGAGGGTACGGCGGAGGCTAAGGTGAGGGGCTGCCGGTGGGTTTCCGTTCCGGGCTAGGGTTAGGGTTAGGGAACGGCAAGGCTGAGGGCACAGGTGAGGGTGCGGACACGTGCTAGGGTCGGGGCACGTGCGGACGCGCGGGTCAGTGTCCGCGTACGGATTAGGATGAGGGTACGGCGGAGGCTAAGGTGTGGGGCTGCCGGTGGGTTTCCGTTCCGGGCTAGGGTTAGGGTTAGGGAACGGCAAGGCTGAGGGCACAGGTGAGGGTGCGGACACGTGCTAGGTTCGGGGCACGTGTGGACACGCGGGTCAGTGTCCGCGTACGGATTAGGATGAGGGTACGGCGGAGGCTAAGGTGTGGGGCTGCCGGTGGCTTTCCCTTCCGGGCTAGGGTTAGGGTTAGGGAACGGCAAGGCTGAGGGCACAGGTGAGGGTGCGGACACGTGCTAGGGTCGGGGCACGTGCGGACGCGCGGGTCAGTGTCCGCGTACGGATTAGGATGAGGGTACGGTGGAGGCTAAGGTGTGGGGCTGCCGGTGGGTTTCCGTTCCGGGCTAGGGTTAGGGTTAGGGAACGGCAAGGCTGAGGGCACAGGTGAGGGTGCGGACACGTGCTAGGGTCGTGGCACGTGCGGACGCGCGGGTCAGTGTCCGCGTACGGATTAGGATGAGGGTACGGCGGAGGCTAAGGTGTGGGGCTGCCGGTGGGTTTCCGTTCCGGGCTAGGGTTAGGGTTAGGGAACGGCAAGGCTGAGGGCACAGGTGAGGGTGCGGAGACGTGCTAGGGTCGGGGCAAGTGCGGAAGCGCGGGTCAGTGTCCGCGTACGGATTAGGATCATGGTACGTCGGAGGCTAAGGTGTGAGGCTGCCGGTGGGTTTCCGTTCCGGGCTAGGGTTAGGGTTAGGGAATTGCAAGGCTAAGGGCACAGGTGAGGGTGCGGACACGTGCTAGGGTCGGGGCACGTGCGGACGCGCGGGTCAGTGTCCGCGTACGGATTAGGATGAGGGTACGGCGGAGGCTAAGGTGTGGGGCTGCCGGTGGGTTTCCGTTCCGGGCTAGGGTTAGGGTTAGGGAACGGCAAGGCTGAGGGCACAGGTGAGGGTGCGGACACGTGCTAGGGTCGGGGCACGTGCGGACGCGCGGGTCAGTGTCCGCGTACGGATTAGGATGAGGGTACGGCGGAGGCTAAGGTGTGGGGCTGCCGGTGGGTTTCCGTTCCGGGCTAGGGTTAGGGTTAGGGAACGGCAAGGCTGAGGGCACAGGTGAGGGTGCGGACACGTGCTAGGGTCGGGGCACGTGCGGACGCGCGGGTCAGTGTCCGCGTACGGATTAGGATGAGGGTACGGCGGAGGCTAAGGTGTGGGGCTGCCGGTGGGTTTCCGTTCCGGGCTAGGGTTAGGGTTAGGGAACGGCAAGGCTGAGGGCACAGGTGAGGGTGCGGACACGTGCTAGGGTCGGGGCACGTGCGGACGCGCGGGTCAGTGTCCGCGTATGGATTAGGATGAGCGTACGGCGGAGGCTAAGGTGTGGGGCTGCCGGTGGGTTTCCCGTCCGGGCTAGGTTTAGGGTTAGGGAACGGCAAGGCTGAGGGCACAGGTGAGGGTGCGGACACGTGCTAGGGTCGGGGCACGTGCGGACACGTGGGTCAGTGTCCGCGTACGGATTAGGATGAGGGTACGGCGGAGGCTAAGGTGTGGGGCTGCCGGTGGGTTTCCGTTCCGGGCTAGGGTTAGGGTTAGGGAACGGCAAGGCTGAGGGCACAGGTGAGGGTGCGGACACGTGCTAGGGTCGGGGCACGTGCGGACGCGCGGGTCAGTGTCCGCGTACGGATTAGGATGAGGGTACGGTGGAGGCTAAGGTGTGGGGCTGCCGGTGGGTTTCCCTTCCGGGCTAGGGTTAGGGTTAGGGAACGGCAAGGCTGAGGGCACAGGTGAGGGTGGGGACACGTGCTAGGGTCGGGGCACGTGCGGACGCGCGGGTCAGTGTCCGCGTACGGATTAGGATGAGGGTACGGCGGAGGCTAAGGTGTGGGGCTGCCGGTGGGTTTCCGTTCCGGGCTAGGGTTAGGGTTAGGGAACGACAAGGCTGAGGGCACAGGTGAGGGTGCGGACACGTGCTAGGTTCGGGGCACGTGCGGACTCGCGTGTCAGTGTCCGCGTACGGATTAGGATGAGGGTACGGCGGAGGCTAAGGTGTGGGGCTGCCGGTGGGTTTCCGTTCCGGGCTAGGGTTAGGGTTAGGGAACGGCAAGGCTGAGGGCACAGGTGAGGGTGCGGACACGTGCTAGGGTCGGGGCACGTGCGGACGCGCGGGTCAGTGTCCGCGTACGGATTAGGATGAGGGTACGGCGGAGGCTAAGGTGTGGGGCTGCCGGTGGGTTTCCGTTCCGGGCTAGGGTTAGGGTTAGGGAACGGCAAGGCTGAGGGCACAGGTGAGGGTGCGGACACGTGCTAGGGTCGTGGCACGTGCGGACGCGCGGGTCAGTGTCCGCGTACGGATTAGGATGAGGGTACGGCGGAGGCTAAGGTGTGGGGCTTCCGGTGGGTTTCCGTTCCGGGCTAGGATTAGGGTTAGGGAACGGCAAGGCTGAGGGCACAGGTGAGGGTGCGGACACGTGCTAGGGTCGGGGCACGTGCGGACACGCGGGTCAGTGTCCGCGTACGGATTAGGATGAGGGTACGGCGGAGGCTAAGGTATGGGGCTGCCGGTGGGTTTCCGTTCCGGGCTAGGGTTAGGGTTAGGGAACGGCAAGGCTGAGGGCACAGGTGAGGGTGCGGACACGTGCTAGGGTCGGGGCACGTGCGGACGCGCGGGTCAGTGTCCGCGTACGGATTAGGATGAGGGTACGGCGGAGGCTAAGGTATGGGGCTGCCGGTGGGTTTCCGTTCCGGGCTAGGGTTAGGGTTAGGGAACGGCAAGGCTGAGGGCACAGGTGAGGGTGCGGACACGTGCTAGGGTTGTGGCACGTGCGGACGCGCGGGTCAGTGTCCGCGTACGGATTAGGATGATGGTACGGCGGAGGCTAAGGTGTGGGGCTGCCGGTGGGTTTCCGTTCCGGGCTAGGGTTAGGGTTAGGGAACGGCAAGGCTGAGGGCACAGGTGAGGGTGCGGACACGTGCTAGGGTCGGGCCAAGTGCGGAAGCGCGGGTCAGTGTCCGCGTACGGAGTAGGATCAGGGTACGTCGGAGGCTAAGGTGTGAGGCTGCCGGTGGGTTTCCGTTCCGGGCTAGGGTTAGGGTTAGGGGATTGCAATGCTAAGGGCACAGGTGAGGGTGCGGACACGTGCTAGGGTCGGGGCACGTGCGGACGCGCGGGCCAGTGTCCGCGTACGGATTAGGATGAGGGTACGGCGGAGGCTAAGGTGTGGGGCTGCCGGTGGGTTTCCGTTCCGGGCTAGGGTTAGGGTTAGGGAACGGCAAGGCTGAGGGCACAGGTGAGGGTGCGGAGACGTGCTAGGGTCGGGGCAAGTGCGGAAGCGCGGGTCAGTGTCCGCGTACGGATTAGGATCATGGTACGTCGGAGGCTAAGGTGTGAGGCTGCCGGTGGGTTTCCGTTCCGGGCTAGGGTTAGGGTTAGGGAATTGCAAGGCTAAGGGCACAGGTGAGGGTGCGGACACGTGCTAGGGTCGGGGCACGTGCGGACGCGCGGGTCAGTGTTTGCGTACGGATTAGGATGAGGGTACGGCGGAGGCTAAGGTGTGGGGCTGCCGGTGGGTTTCCGTTCCGGGCTAGGGTTAGGGTTAGGGAACGGCAAGGCTGAGGGCACAGGTGAGGGTGCGGACACGTGCTAGGGTCGGGGCACGTGCGGACGCGCGGGTCAGTGTCCGCGTACGGATTAGGATGAGGGTACGGCGGAGGCTAAGGTGTGGGGCTGCCGGTGGGTTTCCGTTCCGGGCTAGGGTTAGGGTTAGGGAACGGCAAGGCTGAGGGCACAGGTGAGGGTGCGGACACGTGCTAGGGTCGGGGCACGTGCGGACGCGCGGGTCAGTGTCCGCGTACGGATTAGGATGAGGGTACGGCGGAGGCTAAGGTGTGGGGCTTCCGGTGGGTTTCCGTTCCGGGCTAGGATTAGGGTTAGGGAACGGCAAGGCTGAGGGCACAGGTGAGGGTGCGGACACGTGCTAGGGTCGGGGCACGTGCGGACACGCGGGTCAGTGTCCGCGTACGGATTAGGATGAGGGTACGGCGGAGGCTAAGTTGTGGGGCTGCCGTTGGGTTTCCCTTCCGGGCTAGGGTTAGGGTTAGGGAACGGCAAGGCTGAGGGCACAGGTGAGGGTGCGGACACGTGCTAGGGTCGGGGCACGTGCGGACGCGCGGGTCAGTGTCCGCGTACGGATTAGGATGAGGGTACGGCGGAGGCTAAGGTGTGGGGCTGCCGGTGGGTTTCCGTTCCGGGCTAGGGTTAGGGTTAGGGAACGGCAAGGCTGAGGGCACAGGTGAGGGTGCGGATACGTGCTAGGGTCGTGGCACGTGCGGACGCGCGGGTCAGTGTCCGCGTACGGATTAGGATGAGGGTACGGCGGAGGCTAAGGTGTGGGGCTGCCGGTGGGTTTCCGTTCCGGGCTAGGGTTAGGGTTAGGGAACGGCAAGGCTGAGGGCACAGGTGAGGGTGCGGACACGTGCTAGGGTCGGGGCAAGTGCGGAAGCGCGGGTCAGTGTCCGCGTACGGAGTAGGATCAGGGTACGTCGGAGGCTAAGGTGTGAGGCTGCCGGTGGGTTTCCGTTCCGGGCTAGGGTTAGGGTTAGGGAATTGCAATGCTAAGGGCACAGGTGAGGGTGCGGACACGTGCTAGGGTCGGGGCACGTGCGGACGCGCGGGTCAGTGTCCGCGTACGGATTAGGATGAGGGTACGGCGGAGGCTAAGGTGTGTGGCTGCCGGTGGGTTTCCGTTCCGGGCTAGGGTTAGGGTTAGGGAACGGCAAGGCTGAGGGCACAGGTGAGGGTGCGGACACGTGCTAGGGTCGGGGCACGTGCGGACGCGCGGGTCAGTGTCCGCGTACGGATTAGGATGAGGGTACGGCGGAGGCTAAGGTGTGGGGCTGCCGGTGGGTTTCCGTTCCGGGCTAGGGTTAGGGTTAGGGAACGGCAAGGCTGAGGGCACAGGTGAGGGTGCGGACACGTGCTAGGGTCGGGGCTCGTGCGGACGCGCGGGTCAGTGTCCGCGTACGGATTAGGATGAGGGTACGGCGGAGGCTAAGGTGTGGGGCTGCCGGTGGGTTTCCGTTCCGGGCTAGGGTTAGGGTTAGGGAACGACAAGGCTGAGGGCACAGGTGAGGGTGCGGACACGTGCTAGGTTCGGGGCACGTGCGGACTCGCGGGTCAGTGTCCACGTACGGATTAGGATGAGGGTACGGCGGAGGCTAAGGTGTGGGGCTGCCGGTGGGTTTCCGTTCCGGGCTAGGGTTAGGGTTAGGGAACGGCAAGGCTGAG
The DNA here is from genome assembly GCF_949752795.1 of Hyperoodon ampullatus. Classification (NCBI taxonomy): domain Eukaryota; kingdom Metazoa; phylum Chordata; class Mammalia; order Artiodactyla; family Ziphiidae; genus Hyperoodon; species Hyperoodon ampullatus. Next base: position 139,593 of record NC_136932.1, on the reverse strand, counting down.
GGCACAGGTGAGGTTGCGGACACGTGCTAGGGTCGGGGCACGTGCGGACGCGCGGGTCAGTGTCCGCGTACGGATTAGGATGAGGGTACGGCGGAGGCTAAGGTGTGGGGCTGCCGGTGGGTTTCCGTTCCGGGCTAGGGTTAGGGTTAGGGAACGGCAAGGCTGAGGGAACAGGTGAGGGTGCGGACACGTGCTAGGGTCGGGGCACGTGCGGACGCGCGGGTCAGTGTCCGCGTACGGATTAAGATGAGGGTACGGCGGAGGCTAAGGTGTGGGGCTGCCGGTGGGTTTCCGTTCCGGGCTAGGGTTAGGGTTAGGGAACGGCAAGGCTGAGGGCACAGGTGAGGGTGCGGACACGTGCTAGGGTCGGGGCACGGGCGGACGCGCGGGTCAGTGTCCGCGTACGGATTAGGATGAGGGTACGGCAGAGGCTAAGGTGTGGGGCTGCCGGTGGGTTTCCGTTCCGGGCTAGGGTTAGGGTTAGGGAACGGCAAGGCTGAGGGCACAGGTGAGGGTGCGGACACGTGCTAGGGTCGGGGCACGTGCGGACACGCGGGTCAGTGTCCGCGTACGGATTAGGATGAGGGTACGGCGGAGGCTAAGGTGTGGGGCTGCCGGTGGGTTTCCGTTCAGGGCTAGGGTTAGGGTTAGGGAACGGCAAGGCTGAGTGCACAGGTGAGGGTGCGGACACGTGCTAGTGTCGGGGCACGTGCGGACGCGCGGGTCAGTGTCCGCGTACGGATTAGGATGAGGGTACGGCGGAGGCTAAGTTGTGGGGCTGCCGGTGGGTTTCCGTTCCGGGCTAGGGTTAGGGTTAGGGAACGGCAAGGCTGAGGGCACAGGTGAGGGTGCGGACACGTGCTAGGGTCGGGGCACGTGCGGACGCGAGGGTCAGTGTCCGCGTACGGATTAGGATGAGGGTACGGCGGAGGCTAAGGTGTGGGGCTGCCGGTGGGTTTCCCGTCCGGGCTAGGGTTAGGGTTAGGGAACGGCAAGGCTGAGGGCACAGGTGAGGGTGCGGACACGTGCTAGGGTCGGGGCACGTGCGGACGCGCGGGTCAGTGTCCGCGTACGGATTAGGATGAGGGTACGGCGGAGGCTAAGGTGTGGGGCTGCCGGTGGGTTTCCGTTCCGGGCTAGGGTTAGGGTTAGGGAACGGCAAGGCTGAGGGCACAGGTGAGGGTGCGGACACGTGCTAGGGTCGGGGCACGTGCGGAAGCGCGGGTCAGTGTCCGCGTACGGATTAGGATGAGGGTACGGCGGAGGCTAAGGTGTGGGGCTGCCGGTGGGTTTCCCTTCCGGGCTAGGGTTAGGGTTAGGGAACGGCAAGGCTGAGGGCACAGGTGAGGGTGCAGACACGTGCTAGGGTCGGGGCACGTGCGGACGCGCGGGTCAGTGTCCGCGTACGGATTAGGATGAGGGTACGGCGGAGGCTAAGGTGTGGGGCTGCCGGTGGCTTTCCCTTCCGGGCTAGGGTTAGGGTTAGGGAACGGCAAGGCTGAGGGCACAGGTGAGGGTGCGGACACGTGCTAGGGTCGGGGCACGTGCGGACGCGCGGGTCATTGTCCGCGTACGGATTAGGATGAGGGTACGGCGGAGGCTAAGGTGTGGGGCTGCCGGTGGGTTTCCAATCCGGGCTAGGGTTAGGGTTAGGGAACGGCAAGGCTGAGGGCACAGGTGAGGGTGCGGACACGTGCTAGGGTCGGGGCACGTGCGTACGTGCGGGTCAGTGTCCGCGTACGGATGAGGATGAGGGTACGGCGGAGGTTAAGGTGTGGGGCTACCGGTGGGTTTCCGTTCCGGGCTAGGGTTAGGGTTAGGGAACGGCAAGGCTGAGGGCACAGGAGAGGGTGCGGACACGTGCTAGGGTCGGGGCACGTGCGGACGCGCGGGTCAGTGTCCGCGTATGGATGAGGATGAGGGTACGGCGGAGGGTAAGGTGTGGGGCTGCCGGTGGGTTTCCGTTCCGGGCTAGGGTTAGGGTTAGGGAACGGCAAGGCTGAGGGCACAGGTGAGGGTGCGGACACGTGCTAGGGTCGGGGCACGTGCGGACGCACGGGTCAGTGTCCGCGTACGGATGAGGATGAGGGTACGGCGGAGGCTAAGGTGTGGGTCTGCCGGTGGGTTTCCGTTCCGGGCTAGGGTTAGGGTTAGGGAATTGCAAGGCTGAGGGCACAGGTGAGGGTGCGGACACGTGCTAGGGTCGGGGCACGTGCGGACGCGCGGGTCAGTGTCCGCGTACGGATTAGGATGAGGGTACGGCGGAGGCTAAGGTGTGGGGCTGCCCGTGGGTTTCCGTTCCGGGCTAGGGTTAGGGTTAGGGAACGACAAGGCTGAGGGCACAGGTGAGGGTGCGGACACGTGCTAGGTTCGGGGCACGTGCGGACGCGCGGGTCAGTGTCCGCGTACGGATTAGGATGAGGGTACGGCGGAGGCTAAGGTGTGGGGCTGCCGGTGGGTTTCCGTTCCGGGCTAGGGTTAGGGTTAGGGAACGGCAAGGCTGAGGGCACAGGTGAGGGTGCGGACACGTGCTAGGGTCGGGGCACGTGCGGACGCGCGGGTCAGTGTCCGCGTACGGATTAGGATGAGGGTACGGCGGAGGCTAAGGTGTGGGGCTTCCGGTGGGTTTCCGTTCCGGGCTAGGATTAGGGTTAGGGAACGGCAAGGCTGAGGGCACAGGTGAGGGTGCGGACACGTGCTAGGGTCGGGGCACGTGCGGACACGCGGGTCAGTGTCCGCGTACGGATTAGGATGAGGGTACGGCGGAGGCTAAGTTGTGGGGCTGCCGTTGGGTTTCCCTTCCGGGCTAGGGTTAGGGTTAGGGAACGGCAAGGCTGAGGGCACAGGTGAGGGTGCGGACACGTGCTAGGGTCGGGGCACGTGCGGACGCGCGGGTCAGTGTCCGCGTACGGATTAGGATGAGGGTACGGCGGAGGCTAAGGTGTGGGGCTGCCGGTGGGTTTCCGTTCCGGGCTAGGGTTAGGGTTAGGGAACGGCAAGGCTGAGGGCACAGGTGAGGGTGCGGATACGTGCTAGGGTCGTGGCACGTGCGGACGCGCGGGTCAGTGTCCGCGTACGGATTAGGATGAGGGTACGGCGGAGGCTAAGGTGTGGGGCTGCCGGTGGGTTTCCGTTCCGGGGTAGGGTTAGGGTTAGGGAACGGCAAGGCTGAGGGCACAGGTGAGGGTGCGGACACGTGCTAGGGTCGGGGCAAGTGCGGAAGCGCGGGTCAGTGTCCGCGTACGGAGTAGGATCAGGGTACGTCGGAGGCTAAGGTGTGAGGCTGCCGGTGGGTTTCCGTTCCGGGCTAGGGTTAGGGTTAGGGAATTGCAATGCTAAGGGCACAGGTGAGGGTGCGGACACGTGCTAGGGTCGGGGCACGTGCGGACGCGCGGGTCAGTGTCCGCGTACGGATTAGGATGAGGGTACGGCGGAGGCTAAGGTGTGTGGCTGCCGGTGGGTTTCCGTTCCGGGCTAGGGTTAGGGTTAGGGAACGGCAAGGCTGAGGGCACAGGTGAGGGTGCGGACACGTGCTAGGGTCGGGGCACGTGCGGACGCGCGGGTCAGTGTCCGCGTACGGATTAGGATGAGGGTACGGCGGAGGCTAAGGTGTGGGGCTGCCGGTGGGTTTCCGTTCCGGGCTAGGGTTAGGGTTAGGGAACGGCAAGGCTGAGGGCACAGGTGAGGGTGCGGACACGTGCTAGGGTCGGGGCTCGTGCGGACGCGCGGGTCAGTGTCCGCGTACGGATTAGGATGAGGGTACGGCAGAGGCTAAGGTGTGGGGCTGCCGGTGGGTTTCCGTTCCGGGCTAGGGTTAGGGTTAGGGAACGACAAGGCTGAGGGCACAGGTGAGGGTGCGGACACGTGCTAGGTTCGGGGCACGTGCGGACTCGCGGGTCAGTGTCCACGTACGGATTAGGATGAGGGTACGGCGGAGGCTAAGGTGTGGGGCTGCCGGTGGGTTTCCGTTCCGGGCTAGGGTTAGGGTTAGGGAACGGCAAGGCTGAGGGCACAGGTGAGGTTGCGGACACGTGCTAGGGTCGGGGCACGTGCGGACGCGCGGGTCAGTGTCCGCGTACGGATTAGGATGAGGGTACGGCGGAGGCTAAGGTGTGGGGCTGCCGGTGGGTTTCCGTTCCGGGCTAGGGTTAGGGTTAGGGAACGGCAAGGCTGAGGGAACAGGTGAGGGTGCGGACACGTGCTAGGGTCGGGGCACGTGCGGACGCGCGGGTCAGTGTCCGCGTACGGATTAGGATGAGGGTACGGCGGAGGCTAAGGTGTGGGGCTGCCGGTGGGTTTCCGTTCCGGGCTAGGGTTAGGGTTAGGGAACGGCAAGCCTGAGGGCACAGGTGAGGGTGCGGACACGTGCTAGGGTCGGGGCACGGGCGGACGCGCGGGTCAGTGTCCGCGTACGGATTAGGATGAGGGTACGGCAGAGGCTAAGGTGTGGGGCTGCCGGTGGGTTTCCGTTCCGGGCTAGGGTTAGGGTTAGGGAACGGCAAGGCTGAGGGCACAGGTGAGGGTGCGGACACGTGCTAGGGTCGGGGCACGTGCGGACACGCGGGTCAGTGTCCGCGTACGGATTAGGATGAGGGTACGGCGGAGGCTAAGGTGTGGGGCTGCCGGTGGGTTTCCGTTCCGGGCTAGGGTTAGGGTTAGGGAACGGCAAGGCTGAGTGCACAGGTGAGGGTGCGGACACGTGCTAGGGTCGGGGCACGTGCGGACGCGCGGGTCAGTGTCCGCGTACGGATTAGGATGAGGGTACGGCGGAGGCTAAGTTGTGGGGCTGCCGGTGGGTTTCCGTTCCGGGCTAGGGTTAGGGTTAGGGAACGGCAAGGCTGAGGGCACAGGTGAGGGTGCGGACACGTGCTAGGGTCGGGGCACGTGCGGACGCGAGGGTCAGTGTCCGCGTACGGATTAGGATGAGGGTACGGCGGAGGCTAAGGTGTGGGGCTGCCGGTGGGTTTCCCGTCCGGGCTAGGGTTAGGGTTAGGGAACGGCAAGGCTGAGGGCACAGGTGAGGGTGCGGACACGTGCTAGGGTCGGGGCACGTGCGGACGCGCGGGTCAGTGTCCGCGTACGGATTAGGATGAGGGTACGGCGGAGGCTAAGGTGTGGGGCTGCCGGTGGGTTTCCGTTCCGGGCTAGGGTTAGGGTTAGGGAACGGCAAGGCTGAGGGCACAGGTGAGGGTGCGGACACGTGCTAGGGTCGGGGCACGTGCGGAAGCGCGGGTCAGTGTCCGCGTACGGATTAGGATGAGGGTACGGCGGAGGCTAAGGTGTGGGGCTGCCGGTGGGTTTCCGTTCCGGGCTAGGGTTAGGGTTAGGGAACGGCAAGGCTGAGGGCACAGGTGAGGGTGCAGACACGTGCTAGGGTCGGGGCACGTGCGGACGCGCGGGTCAGTGTCCGCGTACGGATTAGGATGAGGGTACGGCGGAGGCTAAGGTGTGGGGCTGCCGGTGGCTTTCCCTTCCGGGCTAGGGTTAGGGTTAGGGAACGGCAAGGCTGAGGGCACAGGTGAGGGTGCGGACACGTGCTAGGGTCGGGGCACGTGCGGACGCGCGGGTCATTGTCCGCGTACGGATTAGGATGAGGGTACGGCGGAGGCTAAGGTGTGGGGCTGCCGGTGGGTTTCCAATCCGGGCTAGGGTTAGGGTTAGGGAACGGCAAGGCTGAGGGCACAGGTGAGGGTGCGGACACGTGCTAGGGTCGGGGCACGTGCGTACGTGCGGGTCAGTGTCCGCGTACGGATGAGGATGAGGGTACGGCGGAGGTTAAGGTGTGGGGCTACCGGTGGGTTTCCGTTCCGGGCTAGGGTTAGGGTTAGGGAACGGCAAGGCTGAGGGCACAGGAGAGGGTGCGGACACGTGCTAGGGTCGGGGCACGTGCGGACGCGCGGGTCAGTGTCCGCGTATGGATGAGGATGAGGGTACGGCGGAGGGTAAGGTGTGGGGCTGCCGGTGGGTTTCCGTTCCGGGCTAGGGTTAGGGTTAGGGAACGGCAAGGCTGAGGGCACAGGTGAGGGTGCGGACACGTGCTAGGGTCGGGGCACGTGCGGACGCACGGGTCAGTGTCCGCGTACGGACGAGGATGAGGGTACGGCGGAGGCTAAGGTGTGGGTCTGCCGGTGGGTTTCCGTTCCGGGCTAGGGTTAGGGTTAGGGAATTGCAAGGCTGAGGGCACAGGTGAGGGTGCGGACACGTGCTAGGGTCGGGGCACGTGCGGACGCGCGGGTCAGTGTCCGCGTACGGATTAGGATGAGGGTACGGCGGAGGCTAAGGTGTGGGGCTGCCCGTGGGTTTCCGTTCCGGGCTAGGGTTAGGGTTAGGGAACGACAAGGCTGAGGGCACAGGTGAGGGTGCGGACACGTGCTAGGTTCGGGGCACGTGCGGACTCGCGGGTCAGTGTCCACGTACGGATTAGGATGAGGGTACGGCGGAGGCTAAGGTGTGGGGCTGCCGGTGGGTTTCCGTTCCGGGCTAGGGTTAGGGTTAGGGAACGGCAAGGCTGAGGGCACAGGTGAGGTTGCGGACACGTGCTAGGGTCGGGGCACGTGCGGACGCGCGGGTCAGTGTCCGCGTACGGATTAGGATGAGGGTACGGCGGAGGCTAAGGTGTGGGGCTGCCGGTGGGTTTCCGTTCCGGGCTAGGGTTAGGGTTAGGGAACGGCAAGGCTGAGGGAACAGGTGAGGGTGCGGACACGTGCTAGGGTCGGGGCACGTGCGGACGCGCGGGTCAGTGTCCGCGTACGGATTAAGATGAGGGTACGGCGGAGGCTAAGGTGTGGGGCTGCCGGTGGGTTTCCGTTCCGGGCTAGGGTTAGGGTTAGGGAACGGCAAGGCTGAGGGCACAGGTGAGGGTGCGGACACGTGCTAGGGTCGGGGCACGTGCGGACGCGCGGGTCAGTGTCCGCGTACGGATTAGGATGAGGGTACGGCAGAGGCTAAGGTGTGGGGCTGCTGGTGGGTTTCCGTTCCGGGCTAGGGTTAGGGTTAGGGAACGGCAAGGCTGAGGGCACAGGTGAGGGTGCGGACACGTGCTAGGGTCGGGGCACGTGCGGACACGCGGGTCAGTGTCCGCGTACGGATTAGGATGAGGGTACGGCGGAGGCTAAGGTGTGGGGCTGCCGGTGGGTTTCCGTTCCGGGCTAGGGTTAGGGTTAGGGAACGGCAAGGCTGAGTGCACAGGTGAGGGTGCGGACACGTGCTAGGGTCGGGGCACGTGCGGACACGCGGGTCAGTGTCCGCGTACGGATTAGGATGAGGGTACGGCGGAGGCTAAGTTGTGGGGCTGCCGGTGGGTTTCCGTTCCGGGCTAGGGTTAGGGTTAGGGAACGGCAAGGCTGAGGGCACAGGTGAGGGTGCGGACACGTGCTAGGGTCGGGGCACGTGCGGACGCGAGGGTCAGTGTCCGCGTACGGATTAGGATGAGGGTACGGCGGAGGCTAAGGTGTGGGGCTGCCGGTGGGTTTCCCGTCCGGGCTAGGGTTAGGGTTAGGGAACGGCAAGGCTGAGGGCACAGGTGAGGGTGCGGACACGTGCTAGGGTCGGGGCACGTGCGGACGCGCGGGTCAGTGTCCGCGTACGGATTAGGATGAGGGTACGGCGGAGGCTAAGGTGTGGGGCTGCCGGTGGGTTTCCGTTCCGGGCTAGGGTTAGGGTTAGGGAACGGCAAGGCTGAGGGCACAGGTGAGGGTGCGGACACGTGCTAGGGTCGGGGCACGTGCGGAAGCGCGGGTCAGTGTCCGCGTACGGATTAGGATGAGGGTACGGCGGAGGCTAAGGTGTGGGGCTGCCGGTGGGTTTCCCTTCCGGGCTAGGGTTAGGGTTAGGGAACGGCAAGGCTGAGGGCACAGGTGAGGGTGCAGACACGTGCTAGGGTCGGGGCACGTGCGGACGCGCGGGTCAGTGTCCGCGTACGGATTAGGATGAGGGTACGGCGGAGGCTAAGGTGTGGGGCTGCCGGTGGCTTTCCCTTCCGGGCTAGGGTTAGGGTTAGGGAACGGCAAGGCTGAGGGCACAGGTGAGGGTGCGGACACGTGCTAGGGTCGGGGCACGTGCGGACGCGCGGGTCATTGTCCGCGTACGGATTAGGATGAGGGTACGGCGGAGGCTAAGGTGTGGGGCTGCCGGTGGGTTTCCAATCCGGGCTAGGGTTAGGGTTAGGGAACGGCAAGGCTGAGGGCACAGGTGAGGGTGCGGACACGTGCTAGGGTCGGGGCACGTGCGTACGTGCGGGTCAGTGTCCGCGTACGGATGAGGATGAGGGTACGGCGGAGGTTAAGGTGTGGGGCTACCGGTGGGTTTCCGTTCCGGGCTAGGGTTAGGGTTAGGGAACGGCAAGGCTGAGGGCACAGGAGAGGGTGCGGACACGTGCTAGGGTCGGGGCACGTGCGGACGCGCGGGTCAGTGTCCGCGTATGGATGAGGATGAGGGTACGGCGGAGGGTAAGGTGTGGGGCTGCCGGTGGGTTTCCGTTCCGGGCTAGGGTTAGGGTTAGGGAACGGCAAGGCTGAGGGCACAGGTGAGGGTGCGGACACGTGCTAGGGTCGGGGCACGTGCGGACGCACGGGTCAGTGTCCGCGTACGGATGAGGATGAGGGTACGGCGGAGGCTAAGGTGTGGGTCTGCCGGTGGGTTTCCGTTCCGGGCTAGGGTTAGGGTTAGGGAATTGCAAGGCTGAGGGCACAGGTGAGGGTGCGGACACGTGCTAGGGTCGGGGCACGTGCGGACGCGCGGGTCAGTGTCCGCGTACGGATTAGGATGAGGGTACGGCGGAGGCTAAGGTGTGGGGCTGCCCGTGGGTTTCCATTCCGGGCTAGGGTTAGGGTTAGGGAATGGCAAGCCGGAGGGCACAGGTGAGGGTGCGGACACGTGCTAGGGTCGGGGCACGTGCGGACGCGCGGGTCAGTGTCCGCGTACGGATTAGGATGAGGGTACGGCGGAGGCTAAGGTGTGGGGCTGCCGGTGGGTTTCCGTTCCGGGCTAGGGTTAGGGTTAGGGAACGGCAAGGCTGAGGGCACAGGTGAGGGTGCGGACACGTGCTAGGGTCGGGGCTAGTGCGGAAGCGCGGGTCAGTGTCCGCGTACGGATTAGGATCAGGGTACGTCGGAGGCTAAGGTGTGAGGCTGCCGGTGGGTTTCCGTTCCGGGCTAGGGTTAGGGTTAGGGAATTGCAAGGCTGAGGGCACAGGTGAGGGTGCGGACACGTGCTAGGGTCGGGGCACGTGCGGACGCGCGGGTCAGTGTCCGCGTACGGATTAGGATGAGGGTACGGCGGAGGCTAAGGTGTGGGACTGCCCGTGGGTTTCCGTTCCGGGCTAGGGTTAGGGTTAGGGAACGGCAAGGCTGAGGGCACAGGTGAGGGTGTGGACATGTGCTAGGGTCGGGGCACGTGCGGACGCGTGTGTCAGTGTCCGCGTACGGATTAGGATGAGGGTACGGCGGAGGCTAAGGTGTGGGGCTGCCGGTGGGTTTCCCGTCCGGGCTAGGTTTAGGGTTAGGGAACGGCAAGGCTGAGGGCACAGGTGAGGGTGCGGACACGTGCTAGGGTCGGGGCACGTGCGGACGCGCGGGTCAGTGTCCGCGTACGGATTAGGATGAGGGTACGGCGGAGGCTAAGGTGTGGGGCTGCCGGTGGGTTTCCGTTCCGGGCTAGGGTTAGGGTTAGGGAACGGCAAGGCTGAGGGCACAGGTGAGGGTGCGGACACGTGCTAGGGTCGGGGCATGTGCGGACGCGCGGGTCAGTGTCCGCGTACGGATTAGGATGAGGGTACGGTGGAGGCTAAGGTGTGGGGCTGCCGGTGGGTTTCCGTTCCGGGCTAGGGTTAGGGTTAGGGAACGGCAAGGCTGAGGGCACAGGTGAGGGTGGGGACACGTGCTAGGGTCGGGGCACGTGCGGACGCGCGGGTCAGTGTCCGCGTACGGATTAGGATGAGGGTACGGCGGAGGCTAAGGTGTGGGGCTGCCGGTGGGTTTCCGTTCCGGGCTAGGGTTAGGGTTAGGGAACGACAAGGCTGAGGGCACAGGTGAGGGTGCGGACACGTGCTAGGTTCGGGGCACGTGCGGACTCGCGGGTCAGTGTCCGCGTACGGATTAGGATGAGGGTACGGCTGAGGCTAAGGTGTGGGGCTGCCGGTGGGTTTCCGTTCCGGGCTAGGGTTAGTGTTAGGGAACGGCAAGGCTGAGGGCACAGGTGAGGGTGCGGACACGTGCTAGTGTCGGGGCACGTGCGGACGCGCGGGTCAGTGTCCGCGTACGGATTAGGATGAGGGTACGGTGGAGGCTAAGGTGTGGGGCTGCCGGTGGGTTTCCGTTCCGGGCTAGGGTTAGGGTTAGGGAACGGCAAGGCTGAGGGCACAGGTGAGGGTGCGGACACGTGCTAGGGTCGGGGCACGTGCGGACACGCGGGTCAGTGTCCGCGTACGGATTAGGATGAGGGTACGGCGGAGGCTAAGGTGTGGGGCTGCCGGTGGGTTTCCCTTCCGGGCTAGGGTTAGGGTTAGGGAACGGCAAGGCTGAGGGCACAGGTGAGGGTGCGGACACGTGCTAGGGTCGGGGCACGTGCGGACGCGCGGGTCAGTGTCCGCGTACGGATTAGGATGAGGGTACGGCGGAGGCTAAGGTGTGGGGCTGCCGGTGGGTTTCCGTTCCGGGCTAGGGTTAGGGTTAGGGAACGGCAAGGCTGAGGGCACAGGTGAGGGTGCGGACACGTGCTAGGGTCGGGGCACGTGCGGACGCGCGGGTCAGTGTCCGCGTACGGATTAGGATGAGGGTACGGCGGAGGCTAAGGTGTGGGGCTGCCGGTGGGTTTCCTTTCCGGGCTAGGGTTAGGGTTAGGGAACGGCAAGGCTGAGGGCACAGGTGAGGGTGCGGACATGTGCTAGGGTTGGGGCACATGCGGACGCGCGGGTCAGTGTCCGCGTACGGATTAGGATGAGCGTACGGCGGAGGCTAAGGTGTGGGGCTGCCGGTGGGTTTCCGTTCCGGGGTAGGGTTAGGGTTAGGGAACGGCAAGGCTGAGGGCACAGGTGAGGGTGCGGACACGTGCTACGGTCGGGGCACGTGCGGACGCGCGGGTCAGTGTCCGCGTACGGATTAGGATGAGGGTACGGCGGAGGCTAAGGTGTGGGGCTGCCGGTGGGTTTCCGTTCCGGGCTAGGGTTAGGGTTAGGGAACGGCAAGGCTGAGGGCACAGGTGAGGGGGCGGACACGTGCTAGGGTCGGGGCACGTGCGGATGCGCGGGTCAGTGTCCGCGTACGGATAAGGATGAGGGTACGGCGGGGGCTAAGGTGTGGGGCTGCCAGTGGGTTTCCCTTCCGGGCTAGGGTTAGGGTTAGGGAACGGCAAGGATGAGGGCACAGGTGAGGGTGCGGACAGGTGCTAGGGTCAGGGCACGTGCGGACGCGCGGGTCAGTGTCCGCGTACGGATTAGGATGAGGGTACGGCGGAGGCTAAGGTGTGGGGCTGCCGGGGGGTTTCCGTTCCGGGCTAGGGTTAGGGTTAGGGAACGGCAAGGCTGAGGGCACAGGTGAGGGTGCGGACACGTGCTAGGGTCGGGGCACGTGCGGACGCACGGGTCAGTGTCCGCGTACGGATTAGGATGAGGGTACGTCAGAGGCTAAGGTGTGAGGCTGCCGGTGGGTTTCCGTTCCCGGCTAGGGTTAGGGTTAGGGAACGGCAAGGCTGAGGGCACAGGTGAGGGTGCGGACACGTGCTAGGGTCGGGGCACGTGCGGACACGCGGGTCAGTGTCCGCGTACGGATTAGGATGAGGGTACGGCGGAGGCTAAGGTGTGGGGCTGCCGGTGGGTTTCCGTTCCGGGCTAGGTTTAGGGTTAGGGAACGGCAAGGCTGAGGGCACAGGTGAGGGTGCGGACACGTGCTAGGGTCGGGGCACGTGCGGACGCGCGGGTCAGTGTCCGCGTACGGATTAGGATGAGGGTACGGCGGAGGGTAAGTTGTGGGGCTGCCGGTGGGTTTCCGTTCCGGTCTAGGGTTAGGTTTAGGGAACGGCAAGGCTGAGGGCACAGGAGAGGGTGCGGACACGTGCTAGGGTCGGGGCACGTGCGGACGCGCGGGTCAGTGTCCGCGTATGGATGAGGATGAGGGAACGGCAGAGGGTAAGGTGTGGGGCTGCCGGTGGGTTTCCGTTCCGGGCTAGGGTTAGGGTTAGGGAACGGCAAGGCTGAGGGCACAGGTGAGGGTGCGGACACGTGCTAGGGTCGGGGCACGTGTGGACGCGAGGGTCAGTGTCCGCGTACGGATGAGGATGAGGGTACAGCGGAGGCTAAGGTGTGGGGCTGCCGGTGGGTTTCCGTTCAGGGGTATGGTTAGGGTTAGGGAACGGCAAGGCTGAGGGCACAGGTGAGGGTGCGGACACGTGCTAGGGTCGGGGCACGTGCGGACGCGTGGGTCAGTGTCCGCGTACGGATTAGGATGAAGGTACGGCGGAGGCTAAGGTGTGGGGCTGCCGGTGGGTTTCCGTTCCGGGCTAGGGTTAGGGTTAGGGAACGGCAAGGCTGAGGGCACAGGTGAGGGTGCGGACACGTGCTAGGGTCGGGGCACGTGCGGACGCGTGGGTCAGTGTCCGCGTACGGATTAGGATGAGGGTACGGCGGAGGCTAAGGTGTGGGGCTGCCGGTGGGTTTCCGTTCCGGGCTAGGGTTAGGGTTAGGGAACGGCAAGGCTGAGGGCACAGGTGAGGGTGCGGACACGTGCTAGGGTCGGGGCACGTGCGGAAGCGCGGGTCAGTGTCCGCGTACGGAGTAGGATCAGGGTACGTTGGAAGCTAAGGTGTGAGGCTGCCGGTGGGTTTCCGTTCCGGGCTAGGGTTAGGGTTAGGGAATTGCAAGGCTGAGGGCACAGGTGAGGGTGCGGACACGTGCTAGGGTCGGGGCACGTGCGGACGCGCGGGTCAGTGTCCGCGTACGGATTAGGATGAGGGTACGGCGGAGGCTAAGGTGTGGGGCTGCCGGTGGGTTTCCGTTCCGGGCTAGGGTTAGGGTTAGGGAACGGCAAGGCTGAGGGCACAGGAGAGGGTGCGGACACGTGCTAGGGTCGGGGCACGTGCGGACGCGCGGGTCAGTGTCCGCGTACGGATTAGGATGAAGGTAAAGCGTAGGCTAAGGTGTGGGGCTGCCGGTGGGTTTCCGTTCCGGGCTAGGGTTAGGGTTAGGAAACGGCAAGGCTGAGGGCACAGGTGAGGGTGCGGACACGTGCTAGGGTCGGGGCACGTGCGGACGCGTGGGTCAGTGTCCGCGTACGGATTAGGATGAGGGTACGGCAGAGGCTAAGGTGTGGGGCTGCCGGTGGGTTTCCGTTCCGGGCTAGGGTTAGGGTTAGGGAACGGCAAGGCTGAGGGCACAGGTGAGGGTGCGGACACGTGCTAGGGTCGGGGCACGTGCGGAAGCGCGGGTCAGTGTCCGCGTACGGATTAGGATCAGGGTACGTCGGAGGCTAAGGTGTGGGGATGCCCGTGGGTTTCCGTTCCGGGCTAGGGTTAGGGTTAGGGAACGGCAAGGCTGAGGGCACAGGTGATGGTGCGGACACGTGCTAGGGTCGGGGCACGTGTGGACGCGCGGTTCAGTGTCCGCGTACGGATTAGGATGAGGGTACGGCGGAGGCTAAGGTGTGGGGCTTCCGGTGGGTTTCCCGTCTGGGCTAGGTTTAGGGTTAGGGAACGGCAAGGCTGAGGGCACAGGTGAGGGTGCGGACACGTGCTAGGGTCGGGGCACGTGCGGATGCGCGGGTCAGTGTCCGCGTACGGATTAGGATGAGGGTACGGCGGAGGCTAAGGTGTGGGGCTGCCGGTGGGTTTCCGTACCGGGCTAGGGTTAGGGTTAGGGAACGACAAGGCTGAGGGCACAGGTGAGGGTGCGGACACGTGCTAGGTTCGGGGCACGTGCGGACGCGCGGGTCAGTGTCCGCGTACGGATTAGGATGAGGGTACGGCGGAGGCTAATGTGTGGGGCTGCCGGTGGGTTTCCGTTCCGGGCTAGGGTTAGGGTTAGGGAACGGCAAGGCTGAGGGCACAGGTGAGGGTGCGGACACGTGCTAGGGTCGGGGCACGTGAGGACGCGCGGGTCAGTGTCCGCGTACGGATTAGGATGAGGGTACGGCGGAGGCTAAGGTGTGGGGCTGCCGGTGGGTTTCCGTTCCGGGCTAGGGTTAGGGTTAGGGAACGGCAAGGCTGAGGGCACAGGTGAGGGTGTGGACACGTGCTAGGGTCGGGGCACGTGCGGACGCGCGGGTCAGTGTCCGCGTACGGATTAGGATGAGGGTACGGCGGAGGCTAAGGTGTGGGGCTGCCGGTGGGTTTCCGTTCCGGGCTAGGGTTAGGGTTAGGGAACGGCAAGGCTGAGGGCACAGGTGAGGGTGCGGACACGTGCTAGGGTCGGGGCACGTGCGGACACGCGGGTCAGTGTCCGCGTACGGATTAGGATGAGGGTACGGCGGAGGCTAAGGTGTGGGGCTGCCGGTGGCTTTCCCTTCCGGGCTAGGGTTAGGGTTAGGGAACGGCAAGGCTGAGGACACAGGTGAGGGTGCGGACACGTGCTAGGGTCGGGGCACGTGCGGACGCGCGGGTCAGTGTCCGCGTACGGATTAGGATGAGGGTACGGCGGAGGCTAAGGTGTGGGGCTGCCGGTGGGTTTCCGTTCCGGGCTAGGGTTAGGGTTAGGGAACGGCAAGGCTGAGGGCACAGGAGAGGGTGCGGACACGTGCTAGGGTCGTGGCACGTGCGGACGCGCGGGTCAGTGTCCGCGTACGGATTAGGATGAGGGTACGGCGGAGGCTAAGGTGTGGGGCTGCCGGTGGGTTTCCGTTCCGGGCTAGGGTTAGGGTTAGGGAACGGCAAGGCTGAGGGCACAGGTGAGGGTGCGGACACGTGCTAGGGTCGGGGCAAGTGCGGAAGCGCGGGTCAGTGTCCGCGTACGGATTAGGATCAGGGTACGTCGGAGGCTAAGGTGTGAGGCTGCCGGTGGGTTTCCGTTCCGGGCTAGGGTTAGGGTTAGGGAATTGCAAGGCTAAGGGCACAGGTGAGGGTGCGGACACGTGCTAGGGTCGGGGCACGTGCGGACGCGCGGGTCAGTGTCCGCGTACGGATTAGGATGAGGGTACGGCGGAGGCTAAGGTTTGGGGCTGCCGGTGGGTTTCCGTTCCGGGCTAGGGTTAGGGTTAGGGAACGGCAAGGCTGAGGGCACAGGTGAGGGTGCGGACACGTGCTAGGGTCGGGGCACGTGCGGACGCGCGGGTCAGTGTCAGCGTACGGATTAGGATCAGGGTACGGCGGAGGCTAAGGTGTGGGGCTGCCGGTGGGTTTCCCGTCCGGGATAGGGTTAGGGTTAGGGAACGGCAAGGCTGAGGGCACAGGTGAGGGTGCGGACACGTGCTAGGGTCGGGGCACGTGCAGACGCGCGGGTCAGTGTCCGCGTACGGATTAGGATGAGGGTACGGCGGAGGCTAAGGTGTGGGGCTGCCGGTGGGTTTCCGTTCCGGGCTAGGGTTAGGGTTAGGGAACGGCAAGGCTGAGGGCACAGGTGAGGGTGCGGACACGTGCTAGGGTCGGGGCACGTGCGGACGCGCGGGTCAGTGTCCGCGTACGGATTAGGATGAGGGTACGGCGGAGGCTAAGGTGTGGGGCTGCCGGTGGGTTTCCGTTCCGGGCTAGGGTTAGGGTTAGGGAACGGCAAGGCTGAGGGCACAGGTGAGGGTGCGGACACGTGCTAGGGTCGGGGCACGTGCGGACGCGTGGGTCAGTGTCCGCGTACGGATTAGAATGAGGGTACGGCGGAGGCTAAGGTGTGGGGCTGCCGGTGGGTTTCCGTTCCGGGCTAGGGTTAGGGTTAGGGAACGGCAAGGCTGAGGGCACAGGTGAGGGTGCGGACACGTGCTAGGGTCGGGGCACGTGCGGACGCGCGGGTCAGTGTCCGCGTACGGATTAGGATGAGGGTACGGCGGAGGGTAAGGTGTGGGGCTGCCGGTGGGTTTCCCTTCCGGGCTAGGGTTAGGGTTAGGGAACGGCAAGGCTGAGGGCACAGGTGAGGGTGCGGACACGTGCTAGGGTCGGGGCACGTGCGGACGCGCGGGTCAGTGTCCGCGTACGGATTAGGATGAGGGTACGGCGGAGGCTAAGGTGTGGGGCTGCCGGTGGGTTTCCGTTCCGGGCTAGGGTTAGGGTTAGGGAACGGCAAGGCTGAGGGCACAGGTGTGGGTGCAGACACGTGCTAGGGTCGGGGCACGTGCGGACGCGCGGGTCAGTGTCCGCGTACGGATTAGGATGAGGGTACGGCGGAGGCTAAGGTGTGGGGCTGCCGGTGGGTTTCCGTTCCGGGCTAGGGTTAGGGTTAGGGAACGGCAAGGCTGAGGGCACAGGTGAGGGTGCGGACACGTGCTAGGGTCGGGGCACGTGCGGACGCGCGGGTCAGTGTCCGCGTACGGATTAGGATGAGGGTACGGCGGAGGCTAAGGTGTGGGGCTGCCGGTGGGTTTCCGTTCCGGGCTAGGGTTAGGGTTAGGGAACGGCAAGGCTGAGGGCACAGGTGAGGGTGCGGACACGTGCTAGGGTCGGGGCACGTGCGGACGCGCGGGTCAGTGTCCGCGTACGGATTAGGATGAGGGTACGGCGGAGGCTAAGGTGTGGGGCTGCCGGTGGGTTTCCCTTCCGGGCTAGGGTTAGGGTTAGGGAACGGCAAGGCTGAGGGCACAGGAGAGGGTGCGGACACGTGCTAGGGTCGGGGCACGTGCGGACGCGCGGGTCAGTGTCCGCGTACGGATTAGGATGAGGGTACGGCGGAGGCTAAGGTGTGGGGCTGCCGGTGGGTTTCCTTTCCGGGCTAGGGTTAGGGTTAGGGAACGGCAAGGCTGAGGGCACAGGTGAGGGTGCGGACATGTGCTAGGGTTGGGGCACGTGCGGACGCGCGGGTCAGTGTCCGCGTACGGATTAGGATGAGCGTAAGGCGGAGGCTAAGGTGTGGGGCTGCCGGTGGGTTTCCGTTCCGGGCTAGGGTTAGGGTTAGGGAACGGCAAGGCTGAGGGCACAGGTGAGGGTGCGGACACGTGCTACGGTCGGGGCACGTGCGGACGCGCGGGTCAGTGTCCGCGTACGGATTAGGATGAGGGTACGGCGGAGGCTAAGGTGTGGGGCTGCCGGTGGGTTTCCCTTCCGTGCTAGGGTTAGGGTTAGGGAACGGCAAGGCTGAGGGCACTGGTGAGGGTGCGGACACGTGCTAGGGTCGCGGCACGTGTGGACGCGCGGGTCAGTGTCCGCGTACGGATGAGGATGAGGGTACGGCGGAGGCTAAGGTGTGGGGCTGCCGGTGGGTTTCCGTTCCGGGCTAGGGTTAGGGTTAGGGAACGGCAAGGCTGAGGGCACAGGTGAGGGTGCGGACACGTGCTAGGGTCGGGGCACGTGAGGACGCGCGGGTCAGTGTCCGCGTACGTATTAGGATGAGGGTACGGCGGAGGCTAAGGTGTGGGGCTGCCGGTGGGTTTCCGTTCCGGGCTAGGGTTAGGGTTAGGGAACGGCAAGGCTGAGGGCACAGGTCAAGGTGCGGACACGTGCTAGGGTCGGGGCACGTGCGGACGCGCGGGTCAGTGTCCGCGTACAGATTAGGATGAGGGTACGGCGGAGGCTAAGGTGTGGGGCTGCCGGTGGGTTTCCGTTCCGGGCTAGGGTTAGGGTTAGGGAACGGCAAGGCTGAGGGCACAGGTGAGGGTGCGGACACGTGCTAGGGTCGGTGCAAGTGCGGACGCGCGGGTCAGTGTCCGCGTACGGATTAGGATGAGGGTACGGCGGGGGCTAAGGTGTGGGGCTGCCAGTGGGTTTCCCTTCCGGGCTAGGGTTAGGGTTAGGGAACGGCAAGGCTGAGGGCACAGGTGAGGGTGCGGACACGTGCTAGGGTCGGGGCACGTGCGGACGCGCGGGTCAGTGTCCGCGTACGGATTAGGATGAGGGTACGGCGGGGGCTAAGGTGTGGGGCTGCCGGTGGGTTTCCGTTCCGGGCTAGGGTTAGGGTTAGGGAACGGCAAGGCTGAGGGCACAGGTGAGGGTGCGGACACGTGCTAGGGTCGGGGCACGTGCGGACGTGCGGGTCAGTGTCCGCGTACGGATCAGGATGAGCGTACGGCGGAGGCTAAGGTGTGGGGCTGCCGGTGGGTTTCCGTTCCGGGCTAGGGTTAGGGTTAGGGAACGGCAAGGCTGAGGGCACAGGTGAGGGGGCGGACACGTGCTAGGGTCGGGGCACGTGCGGATGCGCGGGTCAGTGTCCGCGTACGGATAAGGATGAGGGTACGGCGGGGGCTAAGGTGTGGGGCTGCCAGTGGGTTTCCCTTCCGGGCTAGGGTTAGGGTTAGGGAACGGCAAGGATGAGGGCACAGGTGAGGGTGCCGACACGTGCTAGGGTCAGGGCACGTGCGGACGCGCGGGTCAGTGTCCGCGTACGGATTAGGATGAGGGTACGGCGGAGGCTAAGGTGTGGGGCTGCCGGGGGGTTTCCGTTCCGGGCTAGGGTTAGGGTTAGGGAACGGCAAGGCTGAGGGCACAGGCGATGGTGCGGACACGTGCTAGGGTCGGGGCACGTGCGGACGCGCGGGTCAGTGTCCGTGTACGGATTAGGATGAGGGTACGGCGGAGGCTAAGGTGTGGGGCTGCCGGTGGGTTTCCGTTCTGGGCTAGGGCTAGGGTTAGGGAACGGCAAGGCTGAGGGCACAGGTGAGGGTGCGGACACGTGCTAGGGTCGGGGCACGTGCGGACGCGCGGGTCAGTGTCCGAGTACGGATTAGGATGAGGGTACGGTGGAGGCTAAGGTGTGGGGCTGCCAGTGGGTTTCCGTTCCGGGCTAGGGTTAGGGTTAGGGAACGGCAAGGCTGAGGGCACAGGTGAGGGTGCGGACACATGCTAGGGTCGGGGCACGTGCGGACGCGCGGGTCAGTGTCCGCGTACGGATTAGGATGAGGGTACGGCGGAGGCTAAGGTGTGGGGCTGCCGGTGGGTTTCCGTTCCGGGCTAGGGTTAGGGTTAGGGAACGGCAAGGCTGAGGGCACAGGTGAGGGTGCGGACACATGCTAGGGTCGGGGCACGTGCGGACGCGCGGGTCAGTGTCCGCGTACGGATTAGGATGAGGGTACGGCGGAGGCTAAGGTGTGGGGCTGCCGGTGGGTTTCCGTTCCGGGCTAGGGTTAGGTTTAGGGAACGGCAAGGCTGAGGGCACAGGTGAGGGTGCGGACACATGCTAGGGTCGGGGCACGTGCGGACGCGCGGGTCAGTGTCCGCGTACAGATTAGGATGAGGGTACGTCAGAGGCTAAGGTGTGAGGCTGCCGGTGGGTTTCCGTTCCCGGCTAGGGTTAGGGTTAGGGAACGGCAAGGCTGAGGGCACAGGTGAGGGTGCGGACACGTGCTAGGGTCGGGGCACGTGCGGACACGCGGGTCAGTGTCCGCGTACGGATTAGGATGAGGGTACGGCGGAGGCTAAGGTGTGGGGCTGCCGGTGGGTTTCCGTTCCGGGCTAGGTTTAGGGTTAGGGAACGGCAAGGCTGAGGGCACAGGTGAGGGTGCGGACACGTGCTAGGGTCGGGGCACGTGCGGACGCGCGGGTCAGTGTCCGCGTACGGATTAGGATGAGGGTACGGCGGAGGGTAAGGTGTGGGGCTGCCGGTGGGTTTCCGTTCCGGTCTAGGGTTAGGGTTAGGGAACGGCAAGACTGAGGGCACAGGAGAGGGTGCGGACACGTGCTAGGGTCGGGGCACGTGCGGACGCGCGGGTCAGTGTCCGCGTATGGATGAGGATGAGGGAACGGCGGAGGGTAAGGTGTGGGGCTGCCGGTGGGTTTCCGTTCCGGGCTAGGGTTAGGGTTAGGGAACGGCAAGGCTGAGGGCACAGGTGAGGGTGCGGACACGTGCTAGTGTCGGGGCACGTGTGGACGCGAGGGTCAGCGTCCGCGTACGGATGAGGATGAGGGTACAGCGGAGGCTAAGGTGTGGGGCTGCCGGTGGGTTTCCGTTCCGGGCTATGGTTAGGGTTAGGGAACGGCAAGGCTGAGGGCACAGGTGAGGGTGCGGACACGTGCTAGGGTCGGGGCACGTGCGGACGCGTGGGTCAGCGTCCGCGTACGGATTAGGATGAAGGTACGGCGGAGGCTAAGGTGTGGGGCTGCCGGTGGGTTTCCGTTCCGGGCTAGGGTTAGGGTTAGGGAATTGCAAGGCTAAGGGCACAGGTGAGGGTGCGGACACGTGCTAGGGTCGGGGCACGTGCGGACGCGCGGGTCAGTGTCCGCGTACGGATTAGGATGAGGGTACGGCGGAGGCTAAGGTGTGGGGCTGCCGGTGGGTTTCCGTTCCGGGCTAGGGTTAGGGTTAGGGAACGGCAAGGCTGAGGGCACAGGTGAGGGTGCGGACACGTGCTAGGGTCGGGGCACGTGCGGAAGCGCGGGTCAGTGTCTGCGTACGGATTAGGATCAGGGTACGGCGGAGGCTAAGGTGTGGGGCTGCCGGTGGGTTTCCCGTCCGGGCTAGGGTTAGGGTTAGGGAACGGCAAGGCTGAGGGCACAGGTGAGGGTGCGGACACGTGCTAGGGTCGGGGCACGTGCGGACGCGCGGGTCAGTGTCCGCGTACGGATTAGGATGAGGGTACGGCGGAGGCTAAGGTGTGGGGCTGCCGGTGGGTTTCCGTTCCGGGCTAGGGTTAGGGTTAGGGAACGGCAAGGCTGAGGGCACAGGTGAGGGTGCGGACACGTGCTAGGGTCGGGGCACGTGTGGACGCGCGGGTCAGTGTCCGCGTACGGATTAGGATGAGGGTACGGCGGAGGCTAAGGTGTGGGGCTGCCGGTGGGTTTCCGTTCCGGGCTAGGGTTAGGGTTAGGGAACGGCAAGGCTGAGGGCACAGGTGAGGGTGCGGACACGTGCTAGGGTCGGGGCACGTGCGGACGCGCGGGTCAGTGTCCGCGTACGGATTAGGATGAGGGTACGGCGGAGGCTAAGGTGTGGGGCTGCCGGTGGGTTTCCGTTCCGGGCTAGGGTTAGGGTTAGGGAACGGCAAGGCTGAGGGCACAGGTGAGGGTGGGGACACGTGCTAGGGTCGGGGCACGTGCGGACGCGCGGGTCAGTGTCCGCGTACGGATTAGGATGAGGGTACGGCGGAGGCTAAGGTGTGGGGCTGCCGGTGGGTTTCCGTTCCGGGCTAGGGTTAGGGTTAGGGAACGACAAGGCTGAGGGCACAGGTGAGGGTGCGGACACGTGCTAGGTTCGGGGCACGTGCGGACTCGCGGGTCAGTGTCCGCGTACGGATTAGGATGAGGGTACGGCTGAGGCTAAGGTGTGGGGCTGCCGGTGGGTTTCCGTTCCGGGCTAGGGTTAGTGTTAGGGAACGGCAAGGCTGAGGGCACAGGTGAGGGTGCGGACACGTGCTAGTGTCGGGGCACGTGCGGACGCGCGGGTCAGTGTCCGCGTACGGATTAGGATGAGGGTACGGTGGAGGCTAAGGTGTGGGGCTGCCGGTGGGTTTCCGTTCCGGGCTAGGGTTAGGGTTAGGGAACGGCAAGGCTGAGGGCACAGGTGAGGGTGCGGACACGTGCTAGGGTCGGGGCACGTGCGGACACGCGGGTCAGTGTCCGCGTAAGGATTAGGATGAGGGTACGGCGGAGGCTAAGGTGTGGGGCTGCCGGTGGGTTTCCCTTCCGGGCTAGGGTTAGGGTTAGGGAACGGCAAGGCTGAGGGCACAGGTGAGGGTGCGGACACGTGCTAGGGTCGGGGCACGTGCGGACGCGCGGGTCAGTGTCCGCGTACGGATTAGGATGAGGGTACGGCGGAGGCTAAGGTGTGGGGCTGCCGGTGGGTTTCCGTTCCGGGCTAGGGTTAGGGTTAGGGAACGGCAAGGCTGAGGGCACAGGTGAGGGTGCGGACACGTGCTAGGGTCGGGGCACGTGCGGACGCGCGGGTCAGTGTCCGCGTACGGATTAGGATGAGGGTACGGCGGAGGCTAAGGTGTGGGGCTGCCGGTGTGTTTCCTTTCCGGGCTAGGGTTAGGGTTAGGGAACGGCAAGGCTGAGGGCACAGGTGAGGGTGCGGACATGTGCTAGGGTTGGGGCACGTGCGGACGCGCGGGTCAGTGTCCGCGTACGGATTAGGATGAGCGTACGGCGGAGGCTAAGGTGTGGGGCTGCCGGTGGGTTTCCGTTCCGGGGTAGGGTTAGGGTTAGGGAACGGCAAGGCTGAGGGCACAGGTGAGGGTGCGGACACGTGCTACGGTCGGGGCACGTGCGGACGCGCGGGTCAGTGTCCGCGTACGGATTAGGATGAGGGTACGGCGGAGGCTAAGGTGTGGGGCTGCCGGTGGGTTTCCGTTCCGGGCTAGGGTTAGGGTTAGGGAACGGCAAGGCTGAGGGCACAGGTGAGGGGGCGGACACGTGCTAGGGTCGGGGCACGTGCGGATGCGCGGGTCAGTGTCCGCGTACGGATAAGGATGAGGGTACGGCGGGGGCTAAGGTGTGGGGCTGCCAGTGGGTTTCCCTTCCGGGCTAGGGTTAGGGTTAGGGAACGGCAAGGATGAGGGCACAGGTGAGGGTGCGGACAGGTGCTAGGGTCAGGGCACGTGCGGACGCGCGGGTCAGTGTCCGCGTACGGATTAGGATGAGGGTACGGCGGAGGCTAAGGTGTGGGGCTGCCGGGGGGTTTCCGTTCCGGGCTAGGGTTAGGGTTAGGGAACGGCAAGGCTGAGGGCACAGGCGATGGTGCGGACACGTGCTAGGGTCGGGGCACGTGCGGACGCGCGGGTCAGTGTCCGCGTACGGATTAGGATGAGGGTACGGCGGAGGCTAAGGTGTGGGGGTGCCGGTGGGTTTCCGTTCTGGGCTAGGGCTAGGGTTAGGGAACGGCAAGGCTGAGGGCACAGGTGAGGGTGCGGATACGTGCTAGGGTCGGGGCACGTGCGGACGCGCGGGTCAGTGTCCGAGTACGGATTAGGATGAGGGTACGGTGGAGGCTAAGGTGTGGGGCTGCCAGTGGGTTTCCGTTCCGGGCTAGGGTTAGGGTTAGGGAACGGCAAGGCTGAGGGCACATGAGAGGGTGCGGACACGTGCTAGGGTTGTGTCACGTGCGGACGCGCGGGTCAGTGTCCGCGTACGGATGAGGATGAGGGTACGGCGGAGGCTAAGGTGTGGGGCTGCCGGTGGGTTTCCGTTCCGGGCTAGGGTTAGGGTTAGGGAACGGCAAGGCTGAGGGCACAGGTGAGGGTGCGGACACGTGCTAGGGTCGGGGCACGTGCGGACGCGCGGGTCAGTGTCCGCGTACGGATTAGTATGAGGGTACGGCGGAGGCTAAGGTGTGGGGCTGCCGGTGGGTTTCCGTTCCGGGCTAGGGTTAGGGTTAGGGAACGGCAAGGCTGAGGGCACAGGTGAGGGTGCGGACACGTGCTAGGGTCGGGGCACGTGCGGACGCACGGGTCAGTGTCCGCGTACGGATTAGGATGAGGGTACGTCAGAGGCTAAGGTGTGAGGCTGCCGGTGGGTTTCCGTTCCCGGCTAGGGTTAGGGTTAGGGAACGGCAAGGCTGAGGGCACAGGTGAGGGTGCGGACACGTGCTAGGGTCGGGGCACGTGCGGACACGCGGGTCAGTGTCCGCGTACGGATTAGGATGAGGGTACGGCGGAGGCTAAGGTGTGGGGCTGCCGGTGGGTTTCCGTTCCGGGCTAGGTTTAGGGTTAGGGAACGGCAAGGCTGAGGGCACAGGTGAGGGTGCGGACACGTGCTAGGGTCGGGGCACGTGCGGACGCGCGGGTCAGTGTCCGCGTACGGATTAGGATGAGGGTACGGCGGAGGGTAAGTTGTGGGGCTGCCGGTGGGTTTCCGTTCCGGTCTAGGGTTAGGTTTAGGGAACGGCAAGGCTGAGGGCACAGGAGAGGGTGCGGACACGTGCTAGGGTCGGGGCACGTGCGGACGCGCGGGTCAGTGTCCGCGTATGGATGAGGATGAGGGAACGGCAGAGGGTAAGGTGTGGGGCTGCCGGTGGGTTTCCGTTCCGGGCTAGGGTTAGGGTTAGGGAACGGCAAGGCTGAGGGCACAGGTGAGGGTGCGGACACGTGCTAGGGTCGGGGCACGTGTGGACGCGAGGGTCAGTGTCCGCGTACGGATGAGGATGAGGGTACAGCGGAGGCTAAGGTGTGGGGCTGCCGGTGGGTTTCCGTTCCGGGGTATGGTTAGGGTTAGGGAACGGCAAGGCTGAGGGCACAGGTGAGGGTGCGGACACGTGCTAGGGTCGGGGCACGTGCGGACGCGTGGGTCAGTGTCCGCGTACGGATTAGGATGAAGGTACGGCGGAGGCTAAGGTGTGGGGCTGCCGGTGGGTTTCCGTTCCGGGCTAGGGTTAGGGTTAGGGAACGGCAAGGCTGAGGGCACAGGTGAGGGTGCGGACACGTGCTAGGGTCGGGGCACGTGCGGACGCGTGGGTCAGTGTCCGCGTACGGATTAGGATGAGGGTACGGCGGAGGCTAAGGTGTGGGGCTGCCGGTGGGTTTCCGTTCCGGGCTAGGGTTAGGGTTAGGGAACGGCAAGGCTGAGGGCACAGGTGAGGGTGCGGACACGTGCTAGGGTCGGGGCACGTGCGGAAGCGCGGGTCAGTGTCCGCGTACGGAGTAGGATCAGGGTACGTTGGAAGCTAAGGTGTGAGGCTGCCGGTGGGTTTCCGTTCCGGGCTAGGGTTAGGGTTAGGGAATTGCAAGGCTGAGGGCACAGGTGAGGGTGCGGACACGTGCTAGGGTCGGGGCACGTGCGGACGCGCGGGTCAGTGTCCGCGTACGGATTAGGATGAGGGTACGGCGGAGGCTAAGGTGTGGGGCTGCCCGTGGGTTTCCGTTCCGGGCTAGGGTTAGGGTTAGGGAACGGCAAGGCTGAGGGCACAGGTGAGGGTGCGGACACGTGCTAGGGTCGGGGCACGTGCGGACGCGCGGGTCAGTGTCCGCGTACGGATTAGGATGAGGGTACGGCGGAGGCTAAGGTGTGGGGCTGCCGGTGGGTTTCCGTTCCGGGCTAGGGTTAGGGTTAGGGAACGGCAAGGCTGAGGGCACAGGTGAGGGTGCGGACACGTGCTAGGGTCTGGGCACGTGCGGACGCGCGGGTCAGTGTCCGCGTACGGATTAGGATGAGGGTACGTCAGAGGCTAAGGTGTGAGGCTGCCGGTTGGTTTCCGTTCCGGGCTAGGGTTAGGGTTAGGGAACGGCAAGGCTGAGGGCACAGGTGAGGGTGCGGACACGTGCTAGGGTCAGGGCACGTGCGGACGCGCGGGTCAGTGTCCGCGTACGGATTAGGATGAGGGTACGGCGGAGGCTAAGGTGTGGGGCTGCCGGTGGGTTTCCGTTTCGGGCTAGGTTTAGGGTTAGGGAACGGCAAGGCTGAGGGCACAGGTGAGGGTGCGGACACGTGCTAGGGTCGGGGCACGTGCGGACGCGCGGGTCAGTGTCCGCGTACGGATTAGGATGAGGGTACGGCGGAGGGTAAGGTGTGGGGCTGCCGGTGGGTTTCCGATCCGGTCTAGGGTTAGGGTTAGGGAACGGCAAGGCTGAGGGCACAGGAGAGGGTGCGGACACGTGCTAGGGTCGGGGCACGTGCGGACGCGCGGGTCAGTGTCCGCGTACGGATTAGGATGAAGGTACAGCGTAGGCTAAGGTGTGGGGCTGCCGGTGGGTTTCCGTTCCGGGCTAGGGTTAGGGTTAGGAAACGGCAAGGCTGAGGGCACAGGTGAGGGTGCGGACACGTGCTAGGGTCGGGGCACGTGCGGACGCGTGGGTCAGTGTCCGCGTACGGATTAGGATGAGGGTACGGCAGAGGCTAAGGTGTGGGGCTGCCGGTGGGTTTCCGTTCCGGGCTAGGGTTAGGGTTAGGGAACGGCAAGGCTGAGGGCACAGGTGAGGGTGCGGACACGTGCTAGGGTCGGGGCACGTGCGGATGCGCGGGTCAGTGTCCGCGTACGGATTAGGATCAGGGTACGTCGGAGGCTAAGGTGTGGGGCTGCCGGTGGGTTTCCGTACCGGGCTAGGGTTAGGGTTAGGGAACGACAAGGCTGAGGGCACAGGTGAGGGTGCGGACACGTGCTAGGTTCGGGGCACGTGCGGACGCGCGGGTCAGTGTCCGCGTACGGATTAGGATGAGGGTACGGCGGAGGCTAATGTGTGGGGCTGCCGGTGGGTTTCCGTTCCGGGCTAGGGTTAGGGTTAGGGAACGGCAAGGCTGAGGGCACAGGTGAGGGTGCGGACACGTGCTAGGGTCGGGGCACGTGCGGACGCGCGGGTCAGTGTCCGCGTACGGATTAGGATGAGGGTACGGCGGAGGCTAAGGTGTGGGGCTGCCGGTGGGTTTCCGTTCCGGGCTAGGGTTAGGGTTAGGGAACGGCAAGGCTGAGGGCACAGGTGAGGGTGTGGACACGTGCTAGGGTCGGGGCACGTGCGGACGCGCGGGTCAGTGTCCGCGTACGGATTAGGATGAGGGTACGGCGGAAGCTAAGGTGTGGGGCTGCCGGTGGGTTTCCGTTCCGGGCTAGGGTTAGGGTTAGGGAACGGCAAGGCTGAGGGCACAGGTGAGGGTGCGGACACGTGCTAGGGTCGGGGCACGTGCGGACACGCGGGTCAGTGTCCGCGTACGGATTAGGATGAGGGTACGGCGGAGGCTAAGGTGTGGGGCTGCCGGTGGCTTTCCCTTCCGGGCTAGGGTTAGGGTTAGGGAACGGCAAGGCTGAGGACACAGGTGAGGGTGCGGACACGTGCTAGGGTCGGGGCACGTGCGGACGCGCGGGTCAGTGTCCGCGTACGGATTAGGATGAGGGTACGGCGGAGGCTAAGGTGTGGGGCTGCCGGTGGGTTTCCGTTCCGGGCTAGGGTTAGGGTTAGGGAACGGCAAGGCTGAGGGCACAGGAGAGGGTGCGGACACGTGCTAGGGTCGTGGCACGTGCGGACGCGCGGGTCAGTGTCCGCGTACGGATTAGGATGAGGGTACGGCGGAGGCTAAGGTGTGGGGCTGCCGGTGGGTTTCCGTTCCGGGCTAGGGTTAGGGTTAGGGAACGGCAAGGCTGAGGGCACAGGTGAGGGTGCGGACACGTGCTAGGGTCGGGGCAAGTGCGGAAGCGCGGGTCAGTGTCCGCGTACGGATTAGGATCAGGGTACGTCGGAGGCTAAGGTGTGAGGCTGCCGGTGGGTTTCCGTTCCGGGCTAGGGTTAGGGTTAGGGAATTGCAAGGCTAAGGGCACAGGTGAGGGTGCGGACACGTGCTAGGGTCGGGGCACGTGCGGACGCGCGGGTCAGTGTCCGCGTACGGATTAGGATGAGGGTACGGCGGAGGCTAAGGTTTGGGGCTGCCGGTGGGTTTCCGTTCCGGGCTAGGGTTAGGGTTAGGGAACGGCAAGGCTGAGGGCACAGGTGAGGGTGCGGACACGTGCTAGGGTCGGGGCACGTGCGGACGCGCGGGTCAGTGTCAGCGTACGGATTAGGATCAGGGTACGGCGGAGGCTAAGGTGTGGGGCTGCCGGTGGGTTTCCCGTCCGGGATAGGGTTAGGGTTAGGGAACGGCAAGGCTGAGGGCACAGGTGAGGGTGCGGACACGTGCTAGGGTCGGGGCACGTGCAGACGCGCGGGTCAGTGTCCGCGTACGGATTAGGATGAGGGTACGGCGGAGGCTAAGGTGTGGGGCTGCCGGTGGGTTTCCGTTCCGGGCTAGGGTTAGGGTTAGGGAACGGCAAGGCTGAGGGCACAGGTGAGGGTGCGGACACGTGCTAGGGTCGGGGCACGTGCGGACGCGCGGGTCAGTGTCCGCGTACGGATTAGGATGAGGGTACGGCGGAGGCTAAGGTGTGGGGCTGCCGGTGGGTTTCCGTTCCGGGCTAGGGTTAGGGTTAGGGAACGGCAAGGCTGAGGGCACAGGTGAGGGTGCGGACACGTGCTAGGGTCGGGGCACGTGCGGACGCGTGGGTCAGTGTCCGCGTACGGATTAGAATGAGGGTACGGCGGAGGCTAAGGTGTGGGGCTGCCGGTGGGTTTCCGTTCCGGGCTAGGGTTAGGGTTAGGGAACGGCAAGGCTGAGGGCACAGGTGAGGGTGCGGACACGTGCTAGGGTCGGGGCACGTGCGGACGCGCGGGTCAGTGTCCGCGTACGGATTAGGATGAGGGTACGGCGGAGGGTAAGGTGTGGGGCTGCCGGTGGGTTTCCCTTCCGGGCTAGGGTTAGGGTTAGGGAACGGCAAGGCTGAGGGCACAGGTGAGGGTGCGGACACGTGCTAGGGTCGGGGCACGTGCGGACGCGCGGGTCAGTGTCCGCGTACGGATTAGGATGAGGGTACGGCGGAGGCTAAGGTGTGGGGCTGCCGGTGGGTTTCCGTTCCGGGCTAGGGTTAGGGTTAGGGAACGGCAAGGCTGAGGGCACAGGTGTGGGTGCAGACACGTGCTAGGGTCGGGGCACGTGCGGACGCGCGGGTCAGTGTCCGCGTACGGATTAGGATGAGGGTACGGCGGAGGCTAAGGTGTGGGGCTGCCGGTGGGTTTCCGTTCCGGGCTAGGGTTAGGGTTAGGGAACGGCAAGGCTGAGGGCACAGGTGAGGGTGCGGACACGTGCTAGGGTCGGGGCACGTGCGGACGCGCGGGTCAGTGTCCGCGTACGGATTAGGATGAGGGTACGGCGGAGGCTAAGGTGTGGGGCTGCCGGTGGGTTTCCGTTCCGGGCTAGGGTTAGGGTTAGGGAACGGCAAGGCTGAGGGCACAGGTGAGGGTGCGGACACGTGCTAGGGTCGGGGCACGTGCGGACGCGCGGGTCAGTGTCCGCGTACGGATTAGGATGAGGGTACGGCGGAGGCTAAGGTGTGGGGCTGCCGGTGGGTTTCCCTTCCGGGCTAGGGTTAGGGTTAGGGAACGGCAAGGCTGAGGGCACAGGAGAGGGTGCGGACACGTGCTAGGGTCGGGGCACGTGCGGACGCGCGGGTCAGTGTCCGCGTACGGATTAGGATGAGGGTACGGCGGAGGCTAAGGTGTGGGGCTGCCGGTGGGTTTCCTTTCCGGGCTAGGGTTAGGGTTAGGGAACGGCAAGGCTGAGGGCACAGGTGAGGGTGCGGACATGTGCTAGGGTTGGGGCACGTGCGGACGCGCGGGTCAGTGTCCGCGTACGGATTAGGATGAGCGTAAGGCGGAGGCTAAGGTGTGGGGCTGCCGGTGGGTTTCCGTTCCGGGCTAGGGTTAGGGTTAGGGAACGGCAAGGCTGAGGGCACAGGTGAGGGTGCGGACACGTGCTACGGTCGGGGCACGTGCGGACGCGCGGGTCAGTGTCCGCGTACGGATTAGGATGAGGGTACGGCGGAGGCTAAGGTGTGGGGCTGCCGGTGGGTTTCCCTTCCGTGCTAGGGTTAGGGTTAGGGAACGGCAAGGCTGAGGGCACTGGTGAGGGTGCGGACACGTGCTAGGGTCGCGGCACGTGTGGACGCGCGGGTCAGTGTCCGCGTACGGATGAGGATGAGGGTACGGCGGAGGCTAAGGTGTGGGGCTGCCGGTGGGTTTCCGTTCCGGGCTAGGGTTAGGGTTAGGGAACGGCAAGGCTGAGGGCACAGGTGAGGGTGCGGACACGTGCTAGGGTCGGGGCACGTGCGGACGCGCGGGTCAGTGTCCGCGTACGTATTAGGATGAGGGTACGGCGGAGGCTAAGGTGTGGGGCTGCCGGTGGGTTTCCGTTCCGGGCTAGGGTTAGGGTTAGGGAACGGCAAGGCTGAGGGCACAGGTCAAGGTGCGGACACGTGCTAGGGTCGGGGCACGTGCGGACGCGCGGGTCAGTGTCCGCGTACAGATTAGGATGAGGGTACGGCGGAGGCTAAGGTGTGGGGCTGCCGGTGGGTTTCCGTTCCGGGCTAGGGTTAGGGTTAGGGAACGGCAAGGCTGAGGGCACAGGTGAGGGTGCGGACACGTGCTAGGGTCGGTGCAAGTGCGGACGCGCGGGTCAGTGTCCGCGTACGGATTAGGATGAGGGTACGGCGGGGGCTAAGGTGTGGGGCTGCCAGTGGGTTTCCCTTCCGGGCTAGGGTTAGGGTTAGGGAACGGCAAGGCTGAGGGCACAGGTGAGGGTGCGGACACGTGCTAGGGTCGGGGCACGTGCGGACGCGCGGGTCAGTGTCCGCGTACGGATTAGGATGAGGGTACGGCGGGGGCTAAGGTGTGGGGCTGCCGGTGGGTTTCCGTTCCGGGCTAGGGTTAGGGTTAGGGAACGGCAAGGCTGAGGGCACAGGTGAGGGTGCGGACACGTGCTAGGGTCGGGGCACGTGCGGACGTGCGGGTCAGTGTCCGCGTACGGATCAGGATGAGCGTACGGCGGAGGCTAAGGTGTGGGGCTGCCGGTGGGTTTCCGTTCCGGGCTAGGGTTAGGGTTAGGGAACGGCAAGGCTGAGGGCACAGGTGAGGGGGCGGACACGTGCTAGGGTCGGGGCACGTGCGGATGCGCGGGTCAGTGTCCGCGTACGGATAAGGATGAGGGTACGGCGGGGGCTAAGGTGTGGGGCTGCCAGTGGGTTTCCCTTCCGGGCTAGGGTTAGGGTTAGGGAACGGCAAGGATGAGGGCACAGGTGAGGGTGCCGACACGTGCTAGGGTCAGGGCACGTGCGGACGCGCGGGTCAGTGTCCGCGTACGGATTAGGATGAGGGTACGGCGGAGGCTAAGGTGTGGGGCTGCCGGGGGGTTTCCGTTCCGGGCTAGGGTTAGGGTTAGGGAACGGCAAGGCTGAGGGCACAGGCGATGGTGCGGACACGTGCTAGGGTCGGGGCACGTGCGGACGCGCGGGTCAGTGTCCGTGTACGGATTAGGATGAGGGTACGGCGGAGGCTAAGGTGTGGGGCTGCCGGTGGGTTTCCGTTCTGGGCTAGGGCTAGGGTTAGGGAACGGCAAGGCTGAGGGCACAGGTGAGGGTGCGGACACGTGCTAGGGTCGGGGCACGTGCGGACGCGCGGGTCAGTGTCCGAGTACGGATTAGGATGAGGGTACGGTGGAGGCTAAGGTGTGGGGCTGCCAGTGGGTTTCCGTTCCGGGCTAGGGTTAGGGTTAGGGAACGGCAAGGCTGAGGGCACAGGAGAGGGTGCGGACACGTGCTAGGGTCGGGGCACGTGCGGACGCGCGGGTCAGTGTCCGTGTACGGATGAGGATGAGGGTACGGCGGAGGCTAAGGTGTGGGGCTGCCGGTGGGTTTCCGTTCCGGGCTAGGGTTAGGGTTAGGGAACGGCAAGGCTGAGGGCACAGGTGAGGGTGCGGACACATGCCTGGGTCGGGGCACGTGCGGACGCGCGGGTCAGTGTCCGCGTACGGATTAGGATGAGGGTACGGCGGAGGCTAAGGTGTGGGGCTGCCGGTGGGTTTCCGTTCCGGGCTAGGGTTAGGTTTAGGGAACGGCAAGGCTGAGGGCACAGGTGAGGGTGCGGACTCATGCTAGGGTCGGGGCACGTGCGGACGCGCGGGTCAGTATCCGCGTACAG
The DNA here is from genome assembly GCF_949752795.1 of Hyperoodon ampullatus. NCBI lineage: Eukaryota > Metazoa > Chordata > Mammalia > Artiodactyla > Ziphiidae > Hyperoodon > Hyperoodon ampullatus. Next base: position 108,124 of record NC_136932.1, on the reverse strand, counting down.
ATTAGGATGAGGGTACGTCAGAGGCTAAGGTGTGAGGCTGCCGGTGGGTTTCCGTTCCCGGCTAGGGTTAGGGTTAGGGAACGGCAAGGCTGAGGGCACAGGTGAGGGTGCGGACACGTGCTAGGGTCGGGGCACGTGCGGACACGCGGGTCAGTGTCCGCGTACGGATTAGGATGAGGGTACGGCGGAGGCTAAGGTGTGGGGCTGCCGGTGGGTTTCCGTTCCGGGCTAGGTTTAGGGTTAGGGAACGGCAAGGCTGAGGGCACAGGTGAGGGTGCGGACACGTGCTAGGGTCGGGGCACGTGCGGACGCGCGGGTCAGTGTCCGCGTACGGATTAGGATGAGGGTACGGCGGAGGGTAAGGTGTGGGGCTGCCGGTGGGTTTCCGTTCCGGTCTAGGGTTAGGGTTAGGGAACGGCAAGGCTGAGGGCACAGGAGAGGGTGCGGACACGTGCTAGGGTCGGGGCACGTGCGGACGCGCGGGTCAGTGTCCGCGTATGGATGAGGATGAGGGAACGGCGGAGGGTAAGGTGTGGGGCTGCCGGTGGGTTTCCGTTCCGGGCTAGGGTTAGGGTTAGGGAACGGCAAGGCTGAGGGCACAGGTGAGGGTGCGGACACGTGCTAGTGTCGGGGCACGTGTGGACGCGAGGGTCAGTGTCCGCGTACGGATGAGGATGAGGGTACAGCGGAGGCTAAGGTGTGGGGCTGCCGGTGGGTTTCCGTTCCGGGCTATGGTTAGGGTTAGGGAACGGCAAGGCTGAGGGCACAGGTGAGGGTGCGGACACGTGCTAGGGTCGGGGCACGTGCGGACGCGTGGGTCAGCGTCCGCGTACGGATTAGGATGAAGGTACGGCGGAGGCTAAGGTGTGGGGCTGCCGGTGGGTTTCCGTTCCGGGCTAGGGTTAGGGTTAGGGAATTGCAAGGCTAAGGGCACAGGTGAGGGTGCGGACACGTGCTAGGGTCGGGGCACGTGCGGACGCGCGGGTCAGTGTCCGCGTACGGATTAGGATGAGGGTACGGCGGAGGCTAAGGTGTGGGGCTGCCGGTGGGTTTCCGTTCCGGGCTAGGGTTAGGGTTAGGGAACGGCAAGGCTGAGGGCACAGGTGAGGGTGCGGACACGTGCTAGGGTCGGGGCACGTGCGGAAGCGCGGGTCAGTGTCTGCGTACGGATTAGGATCAGGGTACGGCGGAGGCTAAGGTGTGGGGCTGCCGGTGGGTTTCCCGTCCGGGCTAGGGTTAGGGTTAGGGAACGGCAAGGCTGAGGGCACAGGTGAGGGTGCGGACACGTGCTAGGGTCGGGGCACGTGCGGACGCGCGGGTCAGTGTCCGCGTACGGATTAGGATGAGGGTACGGCGGAGGCTAAGGTGTGGGGCAGCCGGTGGGTTTCCGTTCCGGGCTAGGGTTAGGGTTAGGGAACGGCAAGGCTGAGGGCACAGGTGAGGGTGCGGACACGTGCTAGGGACGGGGCACGTGTGGACGCGCGGGTCAGTGTCCGCGTACGGATTAGGATGAGGGTACGGCGGAGGCTAAGGTGTGGGGCTGCCGGTGGGTTTCCGTTCCGGGCTAGGGTTAGGGTTAGGGAACGGCAAGGCTGAGGGCACAGGTGAGGGTGCGGACACGTGCTAGGGTCGGGGCACGTGCGGACGCGCGGGTCAGTGTCCGCGTACGGATTAGGATGAGGGTACGGCGGAGGCTAAGGTGTGGGGCTGCCGGTGGGTTTCCGTTCCGGGCTAGGGTTAGGGTTAGGGAACGGCAAGGCTGAGGGCACAGGTGAGGGTGCGGACACGTGCTAGGGTCGGGGCACGTGCGGACGCGTGGGTCAGTGTCCGCGTACGGATTAGGATGAGGGTACGGCGGAGGCTAAGGTGTGGGGCTGCCGGTGGGTTTCCGTTCCGGGCTAGGGTTAGGGTTAGGGAACGGCAAGGCTGAGGGCACAGGTGAGGGTGCGGACACGTGCTAGGGTCGGGCCACGTGCGGACGCGCGGGTCAGTGTCCGCGTACGGATTAGGATGAGGGTACGGCGGAGGGTAAGGTGTGGGGCTGCCGGTGGGTTTCCCTTCCGGGCTAGGGTTAGGGTTAGGGAACAGCAAGGCTGAGGGCACAGGTGAGGGTGCGGACACGTGCTAGGGTCGGGGCACGTGCGGACGCGCGGGTCAGTGTCCGCGTACGGATTAGGATGAGGGTACGGCGGAGGCTAAGGTGTGGGGCTGCCGGTGGGTTTCCGTTCCGGGCTAGGGTTAGGGTTAGGGAACGGCAAGGCTGAGGGCACAGGTGTGGGTGCAGACACGTGCTAGGGTCGGGGCACGTGCGGACGCGCGGGTCAGTGTCCGCGTACGGATTAGGATGAGGGTACGGCGGAGGCTAAGGTGTGGGGCTGCCGGTGGGTTTCCGTTCCGGGCTAGGGTTAGGGTTAGGGAACGGCAAGGCTGAGGGCACAGGTGAGGGTGCGGACACGTGCTACGGTCGGGGCACGTGCGGACGCGCGGGTCAGTGTCCGCGTACGGATTAGGATGAGGGTACGGCGGAGGCTAAGGTGTGGGGCTGCCGGTGGGTTTCCCTTCCGTGCTAGGGTTAGGGTTAGGGAACGGCAAGGCTGAGGGCACTGGTGAGGGTGCGGACACGTGCTAGGGTCGCGGCACGTGTGGACGCGCGGGTCAGTGTCCGCGTACGGATGAGGATGAGGGTACGGCGGAGGCTAAGGTGTGGGGCTGCCGGTGGGTTTCCGTTCCGGGCTAGGGTTAGGGTTAGGGAATGGCAAGGCTGAGGGCACAGGTGAGGGTGCGGACACGTGCTAGGGTCGGGGCACGTGCGGACGCGCGGGTCAGTGTCCGCGTACGTATTAGGATGAGGGTACGGCGGAGGCTAAGGTGTGGGGCTGCCGGTGGGTTTCCGTTCCGGGCTAGGGTTAGGGTTAGGGAACGGCAAGGCTGAGGGCACAGGTCAAGGTGCGGACACGTGCTAGGGTCGGGGCACGTGCGGACGCGCGGGTCAGTGTCCGCGTACAGATTAGGATGAGGGTACGGCGGAGGCTAAGGTGTGGGGCTGCCGGTGGGTTTCCGTTCCGGGCTAGGGTTAGGGTTAGGGAACGGCAAGGCTGAGGGCACAGGTGAGGGTGCGGACACGTGCTAGGGTCGGTGCAAGTGCGGACGCGCGGGTCAGTGTCCGCGTACGGATTAGGATGAGGGTACGGCGGGGGCTAAGGTGTGGGGCTGCCAGTGGGTTTCCCTTCCGGGCTAGGGTTAGGGTTAGGGATCGGCAAGGCTGAGGGCACAGGTGAGGGTGCGGACACGTGCTAGGGTCGGGGCACGTGCGGACGCGCGGGTCAGTGTCCGCGTACGGATTAGGATGAGGGTACGGCGGGGGCTAAGGTGTGGGGCTGCCGGTGGGTTTCCGTTCCGGGCTAGGGTTAGGGTTAGGGAACGGCAAGGCTGAGGGCACAGGTGAGGGTGCGGACACGTGCTAGGGTCGGGGCACGTGCGGACGTGCGGGTCAGTGTCCGCGTACGGATCAGGATGAGCGTACGGCGGAGGCTAAGGTGTGGGGCTGCCGGTGGGTTTCCGTTCCGGGCTAGGGTTAGGGTTAGGGAACGGCAAGGCTGAGGGCACAGGTGAGGGGGCGGACACGTGCTAGGGTCGGGGCACGTGCGGATGCGCGGGTCAGTGTCCGCGTACGGATAAGGATGAGGGTACGGCGGGGGCTAAGGTGTGGGGCTGCCAGTGGGTTTCCCTTCCGGGCTAGGGTTAGGGTTAGGGAACGGCAAGGATGAGGGCACAGGGGAGGGTGCGGATACGTGCTAGGGTCGGGGCACGTGCGGACGCGCGGTTCAGTGTCCGCGTACGGATTAGGATGAGGGTACGGCGGAGGCTAAGGTGTGGGGCTGCCGGTGGGTTTCCCTTCCGGGCTAGGGTTAGGGTTAGGGAACGGCAAGGCTGAGGGCACAGGGGAGGGTGCAGATACGTGCTAGGGTCGGGGCACGTGCGGACGCGCGGGTCAGTGTCCGCGTACGGATTAGGATGAGGGTACGGCGGAGGCTAAGGTGTGGGGCTGCCGGTGGGTTTCCCGTCCGGGCTAGGTTTAGGGTTAGGGAACGGCAAGGCTGAGGGCACAGGTGAGGGTGCGGACACGTGCTAGGGTCGGGGCACGTGCGGACGCGCGGGTCAGTGTCCGCGTACGGATTAGGATGAGGGTACGGCGGAGGCTAAGGTGTGGGGCTGCCGGTGGGTTTCCGTTCCGGGCTAGGGTTAGGGTTAGGGAACGACAAGGCTGAGGGCACAGGTGAGGGTGCGGACACGTGCTAGGTTCGGGGCACGTGCGGACGCGCGGGTCAGTGTCCGCGTACGGATTAGGATGAGGGTACGGCGGAGGCTAAGGTGTGGGGATGCCGGTGGGTTTCTGTTCCGGGCTAGGGTTAGGGTTAGGGAACGGCAAGGCTGAGGGCACAGGTGAGGGTGCGGACACGTGCTAGGGTCGGGGCACGTGCGGACGCGCGGGTCAGTGTCCGCGTACGGATTAGGATGAGGGTACGGCGGAGGCTAAGGTGAGGGGCTGCCGGTGGGTTTCCGTTCCGGGCTAGGGTTAGGGTTAGGGAACGGCAAGGCTGAGGGCACAGGTGAGGGTGCGGACACGTGCTAGGGTCGGGGCACGTGCGGACGCGTGGGTCAGTGTCCGCGTACGGATTAGGATGAGGGTACGGCGGAGGCTAAGGTGTGGGGCTGCCGGTGGGTTTCCGTTCCGGGCTAGGGTTAGGGTTAGGGAACGGCAAGGCTGAGGGCACAGGTGAGGGTGCGGACACGTGCTAGGGTCGGGGCACGTGCGGACGCGCGGGTCAGTGTCCGCGTACGGATTAGGATGAGGGTACGGCGGAGGCTAAGGTGTGGGGCTGCCGGTGGGTTTCCGTTCCGGGCTAGGGTTAGGGTTAGGGAACGGCAAGGCTGAGGGCACAGGTGAGGGTGCGGACACGTGCTAGGGTCGGGGCACGTGCGGACGCGTGGGTCAGTGTCCGCGTACGGATTAGGATGAGGGTACGGCGGAGGCTAAGGTGTGGGGCTGCCGGTGGGTTTCCGTTCCGGGCTAGGGTTAGGGTTAGGGAACGGCAAGGCTGAGGGCACAGGTGAGGGTGCGGACACGTGCTAGGGTCGGGGCACGTGCGGACGCGCGGGTCAGTGTCCGCGTACGGATTAGGATGAGGGTACGGCGGAGGCTAAGGTGTGGGGCTGCCGGTGGGTTTCCCTTCCGGGCTAGGTTTAGGGTTAGGGAACGGCAAGGCTGAGGGCACAGGTGAGGGTGCGGACACGTGCTAGGGTCGGGGCATGTGCGGACGCGCGGGTCAGTGTCCGCGTACGGATTAGGATGAGGGTACGGCAGAGGCTAAGGTGTGGGGCTGCCGGTGGGTTTCCGTTCCGGGCTAGGGTTAGGGTTAGGGAACGGCAAGGCTGAGGGCACAGGTGAGGGTGCGGACACGTGCTAGTGTCGGGGCACGTGCGGACGCGCGGGTCAGTGTCCGCGTACGGATTAGGATGAGCGTACGGCGGAGGCTAAGGTGTGGGGCTGCCGGTGGGTTTCCCGTCCGGGCTAGGTTTAGGGTTAGGGAACGGCAAGGCTGAGGGCACAGGTGAGGGTGCGGACACGTGCTAGGGTCGGGGCACGTGCGGACGCGTGGGTCAGTGTCCGCGTACGGATTAGGATGAGGGTACGGCGGAGGCTAAGGTGTGGGGCTGCCGGTGGGTTTCCGTTCCGGGCTAGGGTTAGGGTTAGGGAACGGCAAGGCTGAGGGCACAGGTGAGGGTGCGGACACGTGCTAGGGTCGGGGCACGTGCGGACGCGCGTGTCAGTGTCCGCGTACGGATTAGGATGAGGGTACGGCGGAGGCTAAGGTGTGGGGCTGCCGGTGGGTTTCCGTTCCGGGCTAGGGTTAGGGTTAGGGAACGGCAAGGCTGAGGGCACAGGTGAGGGTGCGGACACGTGCTAGGGTCGGGGCACGTGCGGACGCGCGGGTCAGTGTCCGCGTACGGATTAGGATGAGGGTACGGCAGAGGCTAAGGTGTGGGGCTGCCGGTGGGTTTCCGTTCCGGGCTAGGGTTAGGGTTAGGGAACGGCAAGGCTGAGGGCACAGGTGAGGGTGCGGACACGTGCTAGGGTCGGGGCACGTGCGGACGCGCGGGTCAGTGTCCGCGTACGGATTAGGATGAGGGTACGGTGGAGGCTAAGGTGTGGGGCTGCCGGTGGGTTTCCGTTCCGGGCTAGGGTTAGGGTTAGGGAACGGCAAGGCTGAGGGCACAGGTGAGGGTGGGGACACGTGCTAGGGTCGGGGCACGTGCGGACGCGCGGGTCAGTGTCCGCGTACGGATTAGGATGAGGGTACGGCGGAGGCTAAGGTGTGGGGCTGCCGGTGGGTTTCCGTTCCGGGCTAGGGTTAGGGTTAGGGAACGACAAGGCTGAGGGCACAGGTGAGGGTGCGGACACGTGCTAGGTTCGGGGCACGTGCGGACTCGCGGGTCAGTGTCCGCGTACGGATTAGGATGAGGGTACGGCGGAGGCTAAGGTGTGGGGCTGCCGGTGGGTTTCCGTTCCGGGCTAGGGTTAGGGTTAGGGAACGGCAAGGCTGAGGGCACAGGTGAGGGTGCGGACACGTGCTAGGGTCGGGGCACGTGCGGACGCGCGGGTCAGTGTCCGCGTACGGATTAGGATGAGGGTACGGCGGAGGCTAAGGTGTGGGGCTGCCGGTGGGTTTCCGTTCCGGGCTAGGGTTAGGGTTAGGGAATGGCAAGGCTGAGGGCACAGGTGAGGGTGCGGACACGTGCTAGGGTCGGGGCAAGTGCGGAAGCGCGGGTCAGTGTCCGCGTACGGAGTAGGATCAGGGTACGTCGGAGGCTAAGGTGTGAGGCTGCCGGTGGGTTTCCGTTCCGGGCTAGGGTTAGGGTTAGGGAATTGCAATGCTAAGGGCACAGGTGATGGTGCGGACACGTGCTAGGGTCGGGGCACGTGCGGACGCGCGGGTCAGTGTCCGCGTACGGATTAGGATGAGGGTACGGCGGAGACTAAGGTGTGGGGCTGCCGGTGGGTTTCCGTTCCGGGCTAGGGTTAGGGTTAGGGAACGGCAAATCTGAGGGCACAGGTGAGGGTGCGGACACGTGCTAGGGTCGGGGCACGTGCGGACGCGCGGGTCAGTGTCCGCGTACGGATTAGGATGAGGGTACGGCGGAGGCTAAGGTGTGGGGCTGCCGGTGGGTTTCTGTTCCGGGCTAGGGTTAGGGTTAGGGAACGGCAAGGCTGAGGGCACAGGTGAGGGTGCGGACACGTGCTAGGGTCGGGGCACGTGCGGACGCGCGGGTCAGTGTCCGCGTACGGATTAGGATGAGTGTACGGCGGAGGCTAAGGTGTGGGGCTGCCGGTGGGTTTCCGTTCCGGGCTAGGGTTAGGGTTAGGGAACGGCAAGGCTGAGGGCACAGGTGAGGGTGCGGACACGTGCTAGGGTCGGGGCACGTGCGGACGCGCGGGTCAGTGTCCGCGTACGGATTAGGATGAGGGTACGGCGGAGGCTAAGGTGTGGGGCTGCCGGTGGGTTTCCGTTCCGGGCTAGGGTTAGGGTTAGGGAACGGCAAGGCTGAGGGCACAGGTGAGGGTGCGGACACGTGCTAGGGTCGGGGCACGTGCGGACGCGCGGGTCAGTGTCCGCGTACGGATTAGGATGAGGGTACGGCGGAGGCTAAGGTGTGGCGCTGCCGGTGGGTTTCCCTTCCGGGCTAGGGTTAGGGTTAGGGAACGGCAAGGCTGAGGGCACAGGTGAGGGTGCGGACACGTGCTAGATTCGGGGCACGTGCAGACTCGCGGGTCAGTGTCCGCGTACGGATTAGGATGAAGGTACGGCGGAGGCTAAGGTGTGGGGCTGCCGGTGGGTTTCCGTTCCGGGCTAGGGTTAGGGTTAGGGAACGGCAAGGCTGAGGGCACAGGTGAGGTTGCGGACACGTGCTAGGGTCGGGGCACGTGCGAACGCGCGGGTCAGTGTCCGCGTACGGATTAGGATGAGGGTATGGCGGAGGCTAAGGTGTGGGGCTGCCGGTGGGTTTCCGTTCCGGGCTAGGGTTAGGGTTAGGGAACGGCAAGGCTGAGGGAACAGGTGAGGGTGCGGACACGTGCTAGGGTCGGGGCACGTGCGGACGCGCGGGTCAGTGTCCGCGTACGGATTAAGATGAGGGTACGGCGGAGGCTAAGGTGTGGGGCTGCCGGTGGGTTTCCGTTCCGGGCTAGGGTTAGGGTTAGGGAACGGCAAGGCTGAGGGCACAGGTGAGGGTGCGGACTCGTGCTAGGGTCGGGACACGTGCGGACGCGCGGGTCAGTGTCCGCGTACGGATTAGGATGAGGGTACGGCGGAGGCTAAGGTGTGGGGCTGCCGGTGGGTTTCCGTTCCGGGCTAGGGTTAGGGTTAGGGAACGGCAAGGCTGAGGGCACAGGTGAGGGTGCAGATACGTGCTAGGGTCGGGGCACGTGCGGAAGCGCGGGTCAGTGTCCGCGTACGGATTAGGATGAGGGTACGGCGGAGGCTAAGGTGTGGGGCTGCCGGTGGGTTTCCCTTCCGGGCTAGGGTTAGGGTTAGGGAACGGCAAGGCTGAGGGCACAGGGGAGGGTGCAGATACGTGCTAGGGTCGGGGCACGTGCGGACGCGCGGGTCAGTGTCCGCGTACGGATTAGGATGAGGGTACGGCGGAGGCTAAGGTGTGGGGCTGCCGGTGGGTTTCCGTTCCGGGCTAGGGTTAGGGTTAGGGAACGGCAAGGCTGAGGGCACAGGTGAGGGTGCGGACACGTGCTAGGGTCGGGGCACGTGCGGACGCGCGGGTCATTGTCCGCGTACGGATTAGGATGAGGGTACGGCGGAGGCTAAGGTGTGGGGCTGCCGGTGGGTTTCCAATCCGGGCTAGGGTTAGGGTTAGGGAACGGCAAGGCTGAGGGCACAGGTGAGGGTGCGGCCACGTGCTAGGGTCGGGGCACGTGCGTACGTGCGGGTCAGTGTCCGCGTACAGATGAGGATGAGGGTACGGCGGAGGGTAAGGTGTGGGGCTGCCGGTGGGTTTCCGTTCCGGGCTAGGGTTAGGGTTAGGGAACGGCAAGGCTGAGGGCACAGGTGAGGGTGCGGACACGTGCTAGGGTCGGGGCACGTGCGGACGCGCGGGTCAGTGTCCGCGTACGGATGAGGATGAGGGTACGGCGGAGGCTAAGGTGTGGGTCTGCCGGTGGGTTTCCGTTCCGGGCTAGGGTTAGGGTTAGGGAACGGCAAGGCTGAGGGCACAGGTGAGGGTGCGGACACGTGCTAGGGTCGGTGCACGTGCGGACGCGCGGGTCAGTGTCCGCGTACGGATTAGGATGAGGGTACGGCGGGGGCTAAGGTGTGGGGCTGCCAGTGGGTTTCCCTTCCGGGCTAGGGTTAGGGTTAGGGAACGGCAAGGCTGAGGGCACAGGTGAGGGTGCGGACACGTGCTAGGGTCGGGGCACGTGCGGACGCGCGGGTCAGTGTCCGCGTACGGATTAGGATGAGGGTACGGCGGGGGCTAAGGTGTGGGGCTGCCGGTGGGTTTCCGTTCCGGGCTAGGGTTAGGGTTAGGGAACGGCAAGGCTGAGGGCACAGGTGAGGGTGCGGACACGTGCTAGGGTCGGGGCACGTGCGGACGTGTGGGTCAGTGTCCGCGTACGGATTAGTATGAGCGTACGGCGGAGGCTAAGGTGTGGGGCTGCCGGTGGGTTTCCGTTCCGGGCTAGGGTTAGGGTTAGGGAACGGCAAGGCTGAGGGCACAGGTGAGGGGGCGGACACGTGCTACGGTCGGGGCACGTGCGGATGCGCGGGTCAGTGTCCGCGTACGGATAAGGATGAGGGTACGGCGGGGGCTAAGGTGTGGGGCTGCCAGTGGGTTTCCCTTCCGGGGTAGGGTTAGGGTTAGGGAACGGCAAGGATGAGGGCACAGGTGAGGGTGCGGACACGTGCTAGGGTCAGGGCACGTGCGGACGCGCGGGTCAGTGTCCGCGTACGGATTAGGATGAGGGTACGGCGGAGGCTAAGGTGTGGGGCTGCCGGGGGGTTTCCGTTCCGGGCTAGGGTTAGGGTTAGGGAACGGCAAGGCTGAGGGCACAGGCGATGTTGCGGACACGTGCTAGGGTCGGGGCACGTGCGGACGCGCGGGTCAGTGTCCGCGTACGGATTAGGATGAGGGTACGGCGGAGGCTAAGGTGTGGGGCTGCCGGTGTGTTTCCGTTCTGGGCTAGGGCTAGGGTTAGGGAACGGCAAGGCTGAGGGCACAGGTGAGGGTGCGGACACGTGCTAGGGTCGGGGCACGTGCGGACGCGCGGGTCAGTGTCCGAGTACGGATTAGGATGAGGGTACGGTGGAGGCTAAGGTGTGGGGCTGCCAGTGGGTTTCCGTTCCGGGCTAGGGTTAGGGTTAGGGAACGGCAAGGCTGAGGGCACAGGAGAGGGTGCGGACACGTGCTAGGGTCGGGGCACGTGCGGACGCGCGGGTCAGTGTCCGCGTACGGATGAGGATGAGGGTACGGCGGAGGCTAAGGTGTGGGGCTGCCGGTGGGTTTCCGTTCCGGGCTAGGGTTAGGGTTAGGGAACGGCAAGGCTGAGGGCACAGGTGAGGGTGCGGACACGTGCTAGGGTCGGGGCACGTGCGGACGCGCGGGTCAGTGTCCGCGTACGGATTAGGATGAGGGTACGTCAGAGGCTAAGGTGTGAGGCTGCCGGTGGGTTTCCGTTCCCGGCTAGGGTTAGGGTTAGGGAACGGCAAGGCTGAGGGCACAGGTGAGGGTGCGGACACGTGCTAGGGTCGGGGCACGTGCGGACACGCGGGTCAGTGTCCGCGTACGGATTAGGATGAGGGTACGGCGGAGGCTAAGGTGTGGGGCTGCCGGTGGGTTTCCGTTCCGGGCTAGGTTTAGGGTTAGGGAACGGCAAGGCTGAGGGCACAGGTGAGGGTGCGGACACGTGCTAGGGTCGGGGCACGTGCGGACGCGCGGGTCAGTGTCCGCGTACGGATTAGGATGAGGGTACGGCGGAGGGTAAGGTGTGGGGCTGCCGGTGGGTTTCCGTTCCGGTCTAGGGTTAGGGTTAGGGAACGGCAAGGCTGAGGGCACAGGAGAGGGTGCGGACACGTGCTAGGGTCGGGGCACGTGCGGACGCGCGGGTCAGTGTCCGCGTATGGATGAGGATGAGGGAGCGGCGGAGGGTAAGGTGTGGGGCTGCCGGTGGGTTTCCGTTCCGGGCTAGGGTTAGGGTTAGGGAACGGCAAGGCTGAAGGCACAGGTGAGGGTGCGGACACGTGCTAGGGTCGGGGCACGTGTGGACGCGAGGGTCAGTGTCCGCGTACGGATGAGGATGAGGGTACAGCGGAGGCTAAGGTGTGGGGCTGCCGGTGGGTTTCCGTTCCGGGCTAGGGTTAGGGTTAGGGAATGGCAAGGCTGAGGGCACAGGTGAGGGTGCGGACACGTGCTAGGGTCGGGGCACGTGCGGACGCGTGGGTCAGTGACCGCGTACGGATTAGGATGAAGGTACGGCGGAGGCTAAGGTGTGGGGCTGCCGGTGGGTTTCCGTTCCGGGCTAGGGTTAGGGTTAGGGAACGGCAAGGCTGAGGGCACAGGTGAGGGTGCGGACACGTGCTAGGGTCGGGGCACGTGCGGACGCGCGGGTCAGTGTCCGCGTACGGATTAGGATGAGGGTACGGCGGAGGCTAAGGTGTGGGGCTGCCGGTGGGTTTCCGTTCCGGGCTAGGGTTAGGGATAGGGAACGGCAAGGCTGAGGGCACAGGTGAGGGTGCGGACACGTGCTAGGGTCGGGGCACGTGCGGAAGCGCGGGTCAGTGTCCGCGTACGGATTAGGATCAGGGTACGTCGGAAGCTAAGGTGTGAGGCTGCCGGTGGGTTTCCGTTCCGGGCTAGGGTTAGGGTTAGGGAATTGCAAGGCTGAGGGCACAGGTGAGGGTGCGGACACGTGCTAGGGTCGGGGCACGTGCGGACGCGCGGGTCAGTGTCCGCGTACGGATAAGGATGAGGGTACGGCGGAGGCTAAGGTGTGGGGCTGCCGGTGGGTTTCCGTTCCGGGCTAGGGTTAGGGTTAGGGAACGGCAAGGCTGAGGGCACAGGTGAGGGTGCGGACACGTGCTAGGGTCGGGGCACGTGCGGACGCGCGGGTCAGTGTCCGCGTACGGATTAGGATGAGGGTACTTCAGAGGCTAAGGTGTGAGGCTGCCGGTTGGTTTCCGTTCCGGGCTAGGGTTAGGGTTAGGGAACGGCAAGGCTGAGGGCACAGGTGAGGGTGCGGACACGTGCAAGGGTCGGGGCACGTGCGGACACGCGGGTCAGTGTCCGTGTACGGATTAGGATGAGGGTACGGCGGAGGCTAAGGTGTGGGGCTGCCGGTGGGTTTCCGTTCCGGGCTAGGTTTAGGGTTAGGGAACGGCAAGGCTGAGGGCACAGGTGAGGGTGCGGACACGTGCTAGGGTCGGGGCACGTGCGGACGCGCGGGTCAGTGTCCGCGTACGGATTAGGATGAGGGTACTTCAGAGGCTAAGGTGTGAGGCTGCCGGTTGGTTTCCGTTCCGGGCTAGGGTTAGGGTTAGGGAACGGCAAGGCTGAGGGCACAGGTGAGGGTGCGGACACGTGCTAGGGTCGGGGCACGTGCGGACGCGCGGGTCAGTGTCCGCGTACGGATTAGGATGAGGGTACGGCGGAGGCTAAGGTGTGGGGCTGCCGGTGGGTTTCCGTTCCGGGCTAGGTTTAGGGTTAGGGAACGGCAAGGCTGAGGGCACAGGTGAGGGTGCGGACACGTGCTAGGGTCGGGGCACGTGCGGACGCGCGGGTCAGTGTCCGCGTACGGATTAGGATGAGGGTACGGCGGAGGGTAAGGTGTGGGGCTGCCGGTGGGTTTCCGATCCGGTCTAGGGTTAGGGTTAGGGAACGGCAAGGCTGAGGGCACAGGAGAGGGTGCGGACACGTGCTAGGGTCGGGGCACGTGCGGACGCGCGGGTCAGTGTCCGCGTACGGATTAGGATGAAGGTACGGCGGAGGCTAAGGTGTGGGGCTGCCGGTGGGTTTCCGTTCCGGGCTAGGGTTAGGGTTAGGAAACGGCAAGGCTGAGGGCACAGGTGAGGGTGCGGACACGTGCTAGGGTCGGGGCATGTGCGGACGCGCGGGTCAGTGTCCGCGTACGGAGTAGGATCAGGGTACGGCAGAGGCTAAGGTGTGGGGCTGCCGGTGGGTTTCCGTTCCGGGCTAGGGTTAGGGTTAGGGAACGGCAAGGCTGAGGGCACAGGTGAGGGTGCGGACACGTGCTAGGGTCGGGGCACGTGCGGAAGCGCGGGTCAGTGTCCGCGTACGGATTAGGATCAGGGTACGTCGGAGGCTAAGGTGTGAGGCTGCCGGTGGGTTTCCGTTCCGGGCTAGGGTTAGGGTTAGGGAATTGCAAGGCTGAGGGCACAGGTGAGGGTGCGGACACGTGCTAGGGTCGGGGCACGTGCGGACGCGCGGGTCAGTGTCCGCGTACGGATTAGGATGAGGGTACGGCGGAGGCTAAGGTTTGGGGATGCCCGTGGGTTTCCGTTCCGGGCTAGGGTTAGGGTTAGGGAACGGCAAGGCTGAGGGCACAGGTGAGGGTGCGGACACGTGCTAGGGTCGGGGCACGTGCGGACGCGCGGGTCATTGTCCGCGTACGGATTAGGATGAGTGTACGGCGGAGGCTAAGGTGTCGGGCTGCCGGTGGGTTTCCCGTCCGGGCTAGGTTTAGGGTTAGGGAACGGCAAGGCTGAGGGCACAGGTGAGGGTGCGGACACGTGCTAGGGTCGGGGCACGTGCGGACGCGCGGGTCAGTGTCCGCGTACGGATTAGGATGAGGGTACGGCGGAGGCTAAGGTGTGGGGCTGCCGGTGGGTTTCCGTTCCGGGCTAGGGTTAGGGTTAGGGAACGACAAGGCTGAGGGCACAGGTGAGGGTGCGGACACGTGCTAGGTTCGGGGCACGTGCGGACGCGCGGGTCAGTGTCCGCGTACGGATTAGGATGAGGGTACGGCGGAGGCTAAGGTGTGGGGCTGCCGGTGGGTTTCTGTTCCGGGCTAGGGTTAGGGTTAGGGAACGGCAAGGCTGAGGGCACAGGTGAGGGTGCGGACACGTGCTAGGGTCGGGGCACGTGCGGACACGCGGGTCAGTGTCCGCGTACGGATTAGGATGAGGGTACGGCGGAGGCTAAGGTGTGGGGCTGCCGGTGGCTTTCCCTTCCGGGCTAGGGTTAGGGTTAGGGAACGGCAAGGCTGAGGGCACAGGTGAGGGTGCGGACACGTGCTAGGGTCGGGGCACGTGCGGACGCGCGGGTCAGTGTCCGCGTACGGATTAGGATGAGGGTACGGCGGAGGCTAAGGTGTGGGGCTGCCGGTGGGTTTCTGTTCCGGGCTAGGGTTAGGGTTAGGGAACGGCAAGGCTGAGGGCACAGGTGAGGGTGCGGACACGTGCTAGGGTCGGGGCACGTGCGGACGCGCGGGTCAGTGTCCGCGTACGGATTAGGATGAGGGTACGGCGGAGGCTAAGGTGCGGGGCTGCCGGTGGGTTTCCGTTCCGGGCTAGGGTTAGGGTTAGGGAACGGCAAGGCTGAGGGCACAGGTGAGGGTGCGGACACGTGCTAGGGTCGGGGCACGTGCGGACGCGCGGGTCAGTGTCCGCGTACGGATTAGGATGAGGGTACGGCGGAGGCTAAGGTGCGGGGCTGCCGGTGGGTTTCCGTTCCGGGCTAGGGTTAGGGTTAGGGAACGGCAAGGCTGAGGGCACAGGTGAGGGTGCGGACACGTGCTAGGGTCGGGGCACGTGCGGACGCGCGGGTCAGTGTCTGCGTACGGATTAGGATCAGGGTACGGCGGAGGCTAAGGTGTGGGTCTGCCGGTGGGTTTCCCGTCCGGGCTAGGGTTAGGGTTAGGGAACGGCAAGGCTGAGGGCACAGGTGAGGGTGCGGACACGTGCTAGGGTCGGGGCACGTGCGGACGCACGGGTCAGTGTCCGCGTACGGATTAGGATGAGGGTACGGCGGAGGCTAAGGTGAGGGGCTGCCGGTGGGTTTCCGTTCCGGCCTAGGGTTAGGGTTAGGGAACGGCAAGGCTGAGGGCACAGGTGAGGGTGCGGACACGTGCTAGGGTCGGGGCACGTGCGGACGCGTGGGTCAGTGTCCGCGTACGGATTAGGATGAGGGTACGGCGGAGGCTAAGGTGTGGGGCTGCCGGTGGGTTTCCGTTCCGGGCTAGGGTTAGGGTTAGGGAACGGCAAGGCTGAGGGCACAGGTGAGGGTGCGGACACGTGCTAGGGTCGGGGCACGTGCGGACACGCGGGTCAGTGTCCGCGTACGGATTAGGATGAGGGTACGGCGGAGGGTAAGGTGTGGGGCTGCCGGTGGCTTTCCCTTCCGGGCTAGGGTTAGGGTTAGGGAACGGCAAGGCTGAGGGCACAGGTGAGGGTGCGGACACGTGCTAGGGTCGGGGCACGTGCGGACGCGCGGGTCAGTGTCCGCGTACGGATTAGGATGAGGGTACGGCGGAGGCTAAGGTGTGGGGCTGCCGGTGGGTTTCCGTTCCGGGCTAGGGTTAGGGTTAGGGAACGGCAAGGCTGAGGGCACAGGTGAGGGTGCGGACACGTGCTAGGGTTGGGGCAGGTGCGGACGCGCGGGTCAGTGTCCGCGTACGGATTAGGATGAGGGTACGGCGGAGGCTAAGGTGTGGGGCTGCCGGTGGGTTTCCCTTCCGGGCTAGGTTTAGGGTTAGGGAACGGCAAGGCTGAGGGCACAGGTGAGGGTGCGGACACGTGCTAGGGTCGGGGCATGTGCGGACGCGCGGGTCAGTGTCCGCGTACGGATTAGGATGAGGGTACGGCAGAGGCTAAGGTGTGGGGCTGCCGGTGGGTTTCCGTTCCGGGCTAGGGTTAGGGTTAGGGAACGGCAAGGCTGAGGGCACAGGTGAGGGTGCGGACACGTGCTAGGGTCGGGGCACGTGCGGACGCGCGGGTCAGTGTCCGCGTACGGATTAGGATGAGCGTACGGCGGAGGCTAAGGTGTGGGGCTGCCGGTGGGTTTCCCGTCCGGGCTAGGTTTAGGGTTAGGGAACGGCAAGGCTGAGGGCACAGGTGAGGGTGCGGACACGTGCTAGGGTCGGGGCACGTGCGGACGCGTGGGTCAGTGTCCGCGTACGGATTAGGATGAGGGTACGGCGGAGGCTAAGGTGTGGGGCTGCCGGTGGGTTTCCGTTCCGGGCTAGGGTTAGGGTTAGGGAACGGCAAGGCTGAGGGCACAGGTGAGGGTGCGGACACGTGCTAGGGTCGGGGCACGTGCGGACGCGCGGGTCAGTGTCCGCGTACGGATTAGGATGAGGGTACGGTGGAGGCTAAGGTGTGGGGCTGCCGGTGGGTTTCCGTTCCGGGCTAGGGTTAGGGTTAGGGAACGGCAAGGCTGAGGGCACAGGTGAGGGTGGGGACACGTGCTAGGGTCGGGGCACGTGCGGACGCGCGGGTCAGTGTCCGCGTACGGATTAGGATGAGGGTACGGCGGAGGCTAAGGTGTGGGGCTGCCGGTGGGTTTCCGTTCCGGGCTAGGGTTAGGGTTAGGGAACGACAAGGCTGAGGGCACAGGTGAGGGTGCGGACACGTGCTAGGTTCGGGGCACGTGCGGACTCGCGGGTCAGTGTCCGCGTACGGATTAGGATGAGGGTACGGCGGAGGCTAAGGTGTGGGGCTGCCGGTGGGTTTCCGTTCCGGGCTAGGGTTAGGGTTAGGGAACGGCAAGGCTGAGGGCACAGGTGAGGGTGCGGACACGTGCTAGGGTCGGGGCACGTGCGGACGCGCGGGTCAGTGTCCGCGTACGGATTAGGATGAGGGTACGGCGGAGGCTAAGGTGTGGGGCTGCCGGTGGGTTTCCGTTCCGGGCTAGGGTTAGGGTTAGGGAACGGCAAGGCTGAGGGCACAGGTGAGGGTGCGGACACGTGCTAGGGTCGGGGCACGTGCGGACGCGTGGGTCAGTGTCCGCGTACGGATTAGGATGAGGGTACGGCGGAGGCTAAGGTGTGGGGCTGCCGGTGGGTTTCCGTTCCGGGCTAGGATTAGGGTTAGGGAACGGCAAGGCTGAGGGCACAGGTGAGGGTGCGGACACGTGCTAGGGTCGGGGCACGTGCGGACACGCGGGTCAGTGTCCGCGTACGGATTAGGATGAGGGTACGGCGGAGGCTAAGGTGTGGGGCTGCCGGTGGGTTTCCCTTCCGGGCTAGGGTTAGGGTTAGGGAACGGCAAGGCTGAGGGCACAGGTGAGGGTGCGGACACGTGCTAGGGTCGGGGCACGTGCGGACGCGCGGGTCAGTGTCCGCGTACGGATTAGGATGAAGGTACGGCGGAGGCTAAGGTGTGGGGCTGCCGGTGGGTTTCCGTTCCGGGCTAGGGTTAGGGTTAGGGAACGGCAAGGCTGAGGGCACGGGTGAGGGTGCGGACACGTGCTAGGGTCGTGGCACGTGCGGACGCGCGGGTCAGTGTCCGCGTACGGATTAGGATGAGGGTACGGCGGAGGTTAAGGTGTGGGGCTGCCGGTGGGTTTCCGTTCCGGGCTAGGGTTAGGGTTAGGGAACGGCAAGGCTGAGGGCACAGGTGAGGGTGCGGACACGTGCTAGGGTCGGGGCAAGTGCGGAAGCGCGGGTCAGTGTCCGCGTACGGAGTAGGATCAGGGTACGTCGGAGGCTAAGGTGTGAGGCTGCCGGTGGGTTTCCGTTCCGGGCTAGGGTTAGGGTTAGGGAATTGCAATGCTAAGGGCACAGGTGAGGGTGCGGACACGTGCTAGGGTCGGGGCACGTGCGGACGCGCGGGTCAGTGTCCGCGTACGGATTAGGATGAGGGTACGGCGGAGACTAAGGTGTGGGGCTGCCGGTGGGTTTCCGTTCCGGGCTAGGGTTAGGGTTAGGGAACGGCAAAGCTGAGGGCACAGGTGAGGGTGCGGACACGTGCTAGGGTCGGGGCAGGTGCGGACGCGCGGGTCAGTGTCCGCGTACGGATTAAGATGAGGGTACGGCGGAGGCTAAGGTGTGGGGCTGCCGGTGGGTTTCCGTTCCGGGCTAGGGTTAGGGTTAGGGAACGGCAAGGCTGAGGGCACAGGTGAGGGTGCGGACACGTGCTAGGGTCGGGGCACGTGCGGACGCGCGGGTCAGTGTCCGCGTACGGATTAGGATGAGGGTACGGCGGAGGCTAAGGTGTGGGGCTGCCGGTGGGTTTCCGTTCCGGGCTAGGGTTAGGGTTAGGGAACGGCAAGGCTGAGGGAACAGGTGAGGGTGCGGACACGTGCTAGGGTCGGGGCACGTGCGGACGCGCGGGTCAGTGTCCGCGTACGGATTAGGATGAGGGTACGGCGGAGGCTAAGGTGTGGGGCTGCCGGTGGGTTTCCGTTCCGGGCTAGGGTTAGGGTTAGGGAACGGCAAGGCTGAGGGCACAGGTGAGGGTGCGGACAGGTGCTAGGGTCGGGGCACGTGCGGACGCGCGGGTCAGTGTCCGCGTACGGATTAGGATGAGGGTACGGCGGAGGCTAAGGTGTGGGGCTGCCGGTGGGTTTCCCTTCCGGGCTAGGGTTAGGGTTAGGGAACGGCAAGGCTGAGGGCACAGGTGAGGGTGCGGACACGTGCTAGGTTCGGGGCATGTGCAGACTCGCGGGTCAGTGTCCGCGTACGGATTAGGATGAAGGTACGGCGGAGGCTAAGGTGTGGGGCTGCCGATGGGTTTCCGTTCCGGGCTAGGGTTAGGGTTAGGGAACGGCAAGGCTGAGGGCACAGGTGAGGTTGCGGACACGTGCTAGGGTCGGGGCACGTGCGAACGCGCGGGTCAGTGTCCGCGTACGGATTAGGATGAGGGTATGGCGGAGGCTAAGGTGTGGGGCTGCCGGTGGGTTTCCGTTCCGGGCTAGGGTTAGGGTTAGGGAACGGCAAGGCTGAGGGCACAGGTGAGGGTGCGGACACGTGCTAGGGTCGGGGCACGTGCGGACGCGCGGGTCAGTGTCCGCGTACGGATTAGGATGAGGGTACGGCGGAGGCTAAGGTGTGGGGCTGCCGGTGGGTTTCCCTTCCGGGCTAGGGTTAGGGTTAGGGAACGGCAAGGCTGAGGGCACAGGTGAGGGTGCGGACACGTGCTAGGGTCGGGGCACGTGCGGACGCGCGGGTCAGTGTCCGCGTACGGATTAGGATGAGGGTACGGTGGAGGCTAAGGTGTGGGGCTGCCGGTGGGTTTCCGTTCCGGGCTAGGGTTAGGGTTAGGGAACGGCAAGGCTGAGGGCACAGGTGAGGGTGGGGACACGTGCTAGGGTCGGGGCACGTGCGGACGCGCGGGTCAGTGTCCGCGTACGGATTAGGATGAGGGTACGGCGGAGGCTAAGGTGTGGGGCTGCCGGTGGGTTTCCGTTCCGGGCTAGGGTTAGGGTTAGGGAACGACAAGGCTGAGGGCACAGGTGAGGGTGCGGACACGTGCTAGGTTCGGGGCACGTGAGGACTCGCGGGTCAGTGTCCGCGTACGGATTAGGATGAGGGTACGGCGGAGGCTAAGGTGTGGGGCTGCCGGTGGGTTTCCGTTCCGGGCTAGGGTTAGGGTTAGGGAATGGCAAGGCTGAGGGCACAGGTGAGGGTGCGGACACGTGCTAGGGTCGGGGCACGTGCGGACGCGCGGGTCAGTGTCCGCGTACGGATTAGGATGAGGGTACGGCGGAGGCTAAGGTGTGGGGCTGCCGGTGGGTTTCCGTTCCGGGCTAGGGTTAGGGTTAGGGAACGGCAAGGCTGAGGGCACAGGTGAGGGTGCGGACACGTGCTAGGGTCGGGGCACGTGCGGACGCGTGGGTCAGTGTCCGCGTACGGATTAGGATGAGGGTACGGCGGAGGCTAAGGTGTGGGGCTGCCGGTGGGTTTCCGTTCCGGGCTAGGATTAGGGTTAGGGAACGGCAAGGCTGAGGGCACAGGTGAGGGTGCGGACACGTGCTAGGGTCGGGGCACGTGCGGACACGCGGGTCAGTGTCCGCGTACGGATTAGGATGAGGGTACGGCGGAGGCTAAGGTGTGGGGCTGCCGGTGGGTTTCCCTTCCGGGCTAGGGTTAGGGTTAGGGAACGGCAAGGCTGAGGGCACAGGTGAGGGTGCGGACACGTGCTAGGGTCGGGGCACGTGCGGACGCGCGGGTCAGTGTCCGCGTACGGATTAGGATGAAGGTACGGCGGAGGCTAAGGTGTGGGGCTGCCGGTGGGTTTCCGTTCCGGGCTAGGGTTAGGGTTAGGGAACGGCAAGGCTGAGGGCACGGGTGAGGGTGCGGACACGTGCTAGGGTCGTGGCACGTGCGGACGCGCGGGTCAGTGTCCGCGTACGGATTAGGATGAGGGTACGGCGGAGGCTAAGGTGTGGGGCTGCCGGTGGGTTTCCGTTCCGGGCTAGGGTTAGGGTTAGGGAACGGCAAGGCTGAGGGCACAGGTGAGGGTGCGGACACGTGCTAGGGTCGGGGCAAGTGCGGAAGCGCGGGTCAGTGTCCGCGTACGGAGTAGGATCAGGGTACGTCGGAGGCTAAGATGTGAGGCTGCCGGTGGGTTTCCGTTCCGGGCTAGGGTTAGGGTTAGGGAATTGCAATGCTAAGGGCACAGGTGAGGGTGCGGACACGTGCTAGGGTCGGGGCACGTGCGGACGCGCGGGTCAGTGTCCGCGTACGGATTAGGATGAGGGTACGGCGGAGACTAAGGTGTGGGGCTGCCGGTGGGTTTCCGTTCCGGGCTAGGGTTAGGGTTAGGGAACGGCAAAGCTGAGGGCACAGGTGAGGGTGCGGACACGTGCTAGGGTCGGGGCAGGTGCGGACGCGCGGGTCAGTGTCCGCGTACGGATTAGGATGAGGGTACGGCGGAGGCTAAGGTGTGGGGCTGCCGGTGGGTTTCTGTTCCGGGCTAGGGTTAGGGTTAGGGAACGGCAAGGCTGAGGGCACAGGTGAGGATGCGGACACGTGCTAGGGTCGGGGCACGTGCGGACGCGCGGGTCAGTGTCCGCGTACGGATTAGGATGAGGGTACGGCGGAGGCTAAGGTGTGGGGCTGCCGGTGGGTTTCCGTTCCGGGCTAGGGTTAGGGTTAGGGAACGGCAAGGCTGAGGGAACAGGTGAGGGTGCGGACACGTGCTAGGGTCGGGGCACGTGCGGACGCGCGGGTCAGTGTCCGCGTACGGATTAGGATGAGGGTACGGCGGAGGCTAAGGTGTGGGGCTGCCGGTGGGTTTCCGTTCCGGGCTAGGGTTAGGGTTAGGGAACGGCAAGGCTGAGGGCACAGGTGAGGGTGCGGACACGTGCTAGGGTCGGGGCACGTGCGGACGCGCGGGTCAGTGTCCGCGTACGGATTAGGATGAGGGTACGGCGGAGGCTAAGGTGTGGGGCTGCCGGTGGGTTTCCCTTCCGGGCTAGGGTTAGGGTTAGGGAACGGCAAGGCTGAGGGCACAGGTGAGGGTGCGGACACGTGCTAGGTTCGGGGCACGTGCAGACTCGCGGGTCAGTGTCCGCGTACGGATTAGGATGAAGGTACGGCGGAGGCTAAGGTGTGGGGCTGCCGGTGGGTTTCCGTTCCGGGCTAGGGTTAGGGTTAGGGAACGGCAAGGCTGAGGGCACAGGTGAGGTTGCGGACACGTGCTAGGGTCGGGGCACGTGCGAACGCGCGGGTCAGTGTCCGCGTACGGATTAGGATGAGGGTATGGCGGAGGCTAAGGTGTGGGGCTGCCGGTGGGTTTCCGTTCCGGGCTAGGGTTAGGGTTAGGGAACGGCAAGGCTGAGGGAACAGGTGAGGGTGCGGACACGTGGTAGGGTCGGGGCACGTGCGGACGCGCGGGTCAGTGTCCGCGTACGGATTAAGATGAGGGTACGGCGGAGGCTAAGGTGTGGGGCTGCCGGTGGGTTTCCGTTCCGGGCTAGGGTTAGGGTTAGGGAACGGCAAGGCTGAGGGCACAGGTGAGGGTGCGGACACGTGCTAGGGTCGGGGCACGTGCGGACGCGCGGGTCAGTGTCCGCGTACGGATTAGGATGAGGGTACGGCGGAGGCTAAGGTGTGGGGCTGCCGGTGGGTTTCCGTTCCGGGCTAGGGTTAGGGTTAGGGAACGGCAAGGCTGAGGGCACAGGTGAGGGTGCGGACACGTGCTAGGGTCGGGGCACGTGCGGAAGCGCGGGTCAGTGTCCGCGTACGGATTAGGATGAGGGTACGGCGGAGGCTAAGGTGTGGGGCTGCCGGTGGGTTTCCCTTCCGGGCTAGGGTTAGGGTTAGGGAACGGCAAGGCTGAGGGCACAGGGGAGGGTGCAGATACGTGCTAGGGTCGGGGCACGTGCGGACGCGCGGGTCAGTGTCCGCGTACGGATTAGGATGAGGGTACGGCGGAGGCTAAGGTGTGGGGCTGCCGGTGGGTTTCCGTTCCGGGCTAGGGTTAGGGTTAGGGAACGGCAAGGCTGAGGGCACAGGTGAGGGTGCGGACACGTGCTAGGGTCGGGGCACGTGCGGACGCGCGGGTTATTGTCCGCGTACGGATTAGGATGAGGGTACGGCAGAGGCTAAGGTGTGGGGCTGCCGGTGGGTTTCCAATCCGGGCTAGGGTTAGGGTTAGGGAACGGCAAGGCTGAGGGCACAGGTGAGGGTGCGGACACGTGCTAGGGTCGGGGCACGTGCGGACGCGCGGGTTATTGTCCGCGTACGGATTAGGATGAGGGTACGGTGGAGGCTAAGGTGTGGGGCTGCCGGTGGGTTTCCGTTCCGGGCTAGGGTTAGGGTTAGGGAACGGCAAGGCTGAGGGCACAGGTGAGGGTGGGGACACGTGCTAGCGTCGGGGCACGTGCGGACGCGCGGGTCAGTGTCCGCGTACGGATTAGGATGAGGGTACGGCGGAGGCTAAGGTGTGGGGCTGCCGGTGGGTTTCCGTTCCGGGCTAGGGTTAGGGTTAGGGAACGACAAGGCTGAGGGCACAGGTGAGGGTGCGGACACGTGCTAGGTTCGGGGCACGTGCGGACTCGCGGATCAGTGTCCGCGTACGGATTAGGATGAGGGTACGGCGGAGGCTAAGGTGTGGGGCTGCCGGTGGGTTTCCGTTCCGGGCTAGGGTTAGGGTTAGGGAACGGCAAGGCTGAGGGCACAGGTGAGGGTGCGGACACGTGCTAGGGTCGGGGCACGTGCGGACGCGCGGGTCAGTGTCCGCGTACGGATTAGGATGAGGGTACGGCGGAGGCTAAGGTGTGGGGCTGCCGGTGGGTTTCCGTTCCGGGCTAGGGTTAGGGTTAGGGAACGGCAAGGCTGAGGGCACAGGTGAGGGTGCGGACACGTGCTAGGGTCGGGGCACGTGCGGACGCGTGGGTCAGTGTCCGCGTACGGATTAGGATGAGGGTACGGCGGAGGCTAAGGTGTGGGGCTGCCGGTGGGTTTCCGTTCCGGGCTAGGGTTAGGGTTAGGGAACGGCAAGGCTGAGGGCACAGGTGAGGGTGCGGACACGTTCTAGGGTCGGGGCACGTGCGGACACGCGGGTCAGTGTCCGCGTACGGATTAGGATGAGGGTACGGCGGAGGCTAAGGTGTGGGGCTGCCGGTGGGTTTCCCTTCCGGGCTAGGGTTAGGGTTAGGGAACGGCAAGGCTGAGGGCACAGGTGAGGGTGCGGACACGTGCTAGGGTCGGGGCACGTGCGGACGCGCGGGTCAGTGTCCGCGTACGGATTAGGATGAAGGTACGGCGGAGGCTAAGGTGTGGGGCTGCCGGTGGGTTTCCGTTCCGGGCTAGGGTTAGGGTTAGGGAACGGCAAGGCTGAGGGCACGGGTGAGGGTGCGGACACGTGCTAGGGTCGTGGCACGTGCGGACGCGCGGGTCAGTGTCCGCGTACGGATTAGGATGAGGGTACGGCGGAGGCTAAGGTGTGGGGCTGCCGGTGGGTTTCCGTTCCGGGCTAGGGTTAGGGTTAGGGAACGGCAAGGCTGAGGGCACAGGTGAGGGTGCGGACACGTGCTAGGGTCGGGGCAAGTGCGGAAGCGCGGGTCAGTGTCCGCGTACGGAGTAGGATCAGGGTACGTCGGAGGCTAAGGTGTGAGGCTGCCGGTGGGTTTCCGTTCCGGGCTAGGGTTAGGGTTAGGGAATTGCAATGCTAAGGGCACAGGTGAGGGTGCGGACACGTGCTAGGGTCGGGGCACGTGCGGACGCGCGGGTCAGTGTCCGCGTACGGATTAGGATGAGGGTACGGCGGAGACTAAGGTGTGGGGCTGCCGGTGGGTTTCCGTTCCGGGCTAGGGTTAGGGTTAGGGAACGGCAAAGCTGAGGGCACAGGTGAGGGTGCGGACACGTGCTAGGGTCGGGGCAGGTGCGGACGCGCGGGTCAGTGTCCGCGTACGGATTAGGATGAGGGTACGGCGGAGGCTAAGGTGTGGGGCTGCCGGTGGGTTTCTGTTCCGGGCTAGGGTTAGGGTTAGGGAACGGCAAGGCTGAGGGCACAGGTGAGGATGCGGACACGTGCTAGGGTCGGGGCACGTGCGGACGCGCGGGTCAGTGTCCGCGTACGGATTAGGATGAGGGTACGGCGGAGGCTAAGGTGTGGGGCTGCCGGTGGGTTTCCGTTCCGGGCTAGGGTTAGGGTTAGGGAACGGCAAGGCTGAGGGAACAGGTGAGGGTGCGGACACGTGCTAGGGTCGGGGCACGTGCGGACGCGCGGGTCAGTGTCCGCGTACGGATTAGGATGAGTGTACGGCGGAGGCTAAGGTGTGGGGCTGCCGGTGGGTTTCCGTTCCGGGCTAGGGTTAGGGTTAGGGAACGGCAAGGCTGAGGGCACAGGTGAGGGTGCGGACACGTGCTAGGGTCGGGGCACGTGCGGACGCGCGGGTCAGTGTCCGCGTACGGATTAGGATGAGGGTACGGCGGAGGCTAAGGTGTGGGGCTGCCGGTGGGTTTCCCTTCCGGGCTAGGGTTAGGGTTAGGGAACGGCAAGGCTGAGGGCACAGGTGAGGGTGCGGACACGTGCTAGGTTCGGGGCACGTGCAGACTCGCGGGTCAGTGTCCGCGTACGGATTAGGATGAAGGTACGGCGGAGGCTAAGGTGTGGGGCTGCCGGTGGGTTTCCGTTCCGGGCTAGGGTTAGGGTTAGGGAACGGCAAGGCTGAGGGCACAG
Source organism: Hyperoodon ampullatus (assembly GCF_949752795.1). NCBI lineage: Eukaryota > Metazoa > Chordata > Mammalia > Artiodactyla > Ziphiidae > Hyperoodon > Hyperoodon ampullatus. The sequence continues at coordinate 82,973 of NC_136932.1, read as the reverse complement.
GTGAGGTTGCGGACACGTGCTAGGGTCGGGGCACGTGCGAACGCGCGGGTCAGTGTCCGCGTACGGATTAGGATGAGGGTATGGCGGAGGCTAAGGTGTGGGGCTGCCGGTGGGTTTCCGTTCCGGGCTAGGGTTAGGGTTAGGGAACGGCAAGGCTGAGGGAACAGGTGAGGGTGCGGACACGTGGTAGGGTCGGGGCACGTGCGGACGCGCGGGTCAGTGTCCGCGTACGGATTAAGATGAGGGTACGGCGGAGGCTAAGGTGTGGGGCTGCCGGTGGGTTTCCGTTCCGGGCTAGGGTTAGGGTTAGGGAACGGCAAGGCTGAGGGCACAGGTGAGGGTGCGGACACGTGCTAGGGTCGGGGCACGTGCGGACGCGCGGGTCAGTGTCCGCGTACGGATTAGGATGTGGGTACGGCGGAGGCTAAGGTGTGGGGCTGCCGGTGGGTTTCCGTTCCGGGCTAGGGTTAGGGTTAGGGAACGGCAAGGCTGAGGGCACAGGTGAGGGTGCGGACACGTGCTAGGGTCGGGGCACGTGCGGAAGCGCGGGTCAGTGTCCGCGTACGGATTAGGATGAGGGTACGGCGGAGGCTAAGGTGTGGGGCGGCCGGTGGGTTTCCCTTCCGGGCTAGGGTTAGGGTTAGGGAACGGCAAGGCTGAGGGCACAGGGGAGGGTGCAGATACGTCCTAGGGTCGGGGCACGTGCGGACGCGCGGGTCAGTGTCCGCGTACGGATTAGGATGAGGGTACGGCGGAGGCTAAGGTGTGGGGCTGCCGGTGGGTTTCCGTTCCGGGCTAGGGTTAGGGTTAGGGAACGGCAAGGCTGAGGGCACAGGTGAGGGTGCGGACACGTGCTAGGGTCGGGGCACGTGCGGACGCGCGGGTTATTGTCCGCGTACGGATTAGGATGAGGGTACGGCGGAGGCTAAGGTGTGGGGCTGCCGGTGGGTTTCCAATCCGGGCTAGGGTTAGGGTTAGGGAACGGCAAGGCTGAGGGCACAGGTGAGGGTGCGGACACGTGCTAGGGTTGGGGCACGTGCGTACGTGCGGGTCAGTGTCCGCGTACAGATGAGGATGAGGGTACGGCGGAGGGTAAGGTGTGGGGCTGCCGGTGGGTTTCCGTTCCGGGCTAGGGTTAGGGTTAGGGAACGGCAAGGCTGAGGGCACAGGTGAGGGTGCGGACACGTGCTAGGGTCGGGGCACGTGCGGACGCGCGGGTCAGTGTCCGCGTACGGATGAGGATGAGGGTACGGCGGAGGCTAAGGTGTGGGTCTGCCGGTGGGTTTCCGTTCCGGGCTAGGGTTAGGGTTAGGGAACGGCAAGGCTGAGGGCACAGGTGAGGGTGCGGACACGTGCTAGGGTCGGTGCACGTGCGGACGCGCGGGTCAGTGTCCGCGTACGGATTAGGATGAGGGTACGGCGGGGGCTAAGGTGTGGGGCTGCCAGTGGGTTTCCCTTCCGGGCTAGGGTTAGGGTTAGGGAACGGCAAGGCTGAGGGCACAGGTGAGGGTGCGGACACGTGCTAGGGTCGGGGCACGTGCGGACGCGCGGGTCAGTGTCCGCGTACGGATTAGGATGAGGGTACGGCGGGGGCTAAGGTGTGGGGCTGCCGGTGGGTTTCCGTTCCGGGCTAGGGTTAGGGTTAGGGAACGGCAAGGCTGAGGGCACAGGTGAGGGTGCGGACACGTGCTAGGGTCGGGGCACGTGCGGACGTGTGGGTCAGTGTCCGCGTACGGATTAGGATGAGCGTACGGCGGAGGCTAAGGTGTGGGGCTGCCGGTGGGTTTCCGTTCCGGGCTAGGGTTAGGGTTAGGGAACGGCAAGGCTGAGGGCACAGGTGAGGGGGCGGACACGTGCTAGGGTCGGGGCACGTGCGGATGCGCGGGTCAGTGTCCGCGTACGGATAAGGATGAGGGTACGGCGGGGGCTAAGGTGTGGGGCTGCCAGTGGGTTTCCCTTCCGGGGTAGGGTTAGGGTTAGGGAACGGCAAGGATGAGGGCACAGGTGAGGGTGCGGACACGTGCTAGGGTCAGGGCACGTGCGGACGCGCGGGTCAGTGTCCGCGTACGGATTAGGATGAGGGTACGGCGGAGGCTAAGGTGTGGGGCTGCCGGGGGGTTTCCGTTCCGGGCTAGGGTTAGGGTTAGGGAACGGCAAGGCTGAGGGCACAGGCGATGTTGCGGACACGTGCTAGGGTCGGGGCACGTGCGGACGCGCGGGTCAGTGTCCGCGTACGGATTAGGATGAGGGTACGGCGGAGGCTAAGGTGTGGGGCTGCCGGTAGGTTTCCGTTCTGGGCTAGGGCTAGGGTTAGGGAACGGCAAGGCTCAGGGCACAGGTGAGGGTGCGGACACGTGCTAGGGTCGGGGCACGTGCGGACGCGCGGGTCAGTGTCCGAGTACGGATTAGGATGAGGGTACGGTGGAGGCTAAGGTGTGGGGCTGCCAGTGGGTTTCCGTTCCGGGCTAGGGTTAGGGTTAGGGAACGGCAAGGCTGAGGGCACAGGAGAGGGTGCGGACACGTGCTAGGGTCGGGGCACGTGCGGACGCGCGGGTCAGTGTCCGCGTACGGATGAGGATGAGGGTACGGCGGAGGCTAAGGTGTGGGGCTGCCGGTGGGTTTCCGTTCCGGGCTAGGGTTAGGGTTAGGGAACGGCAAGGCTGAGGGCACAGGTGAGGGTGCGGACACGTGCTAGGGTCGGGGCACGTGCGGACGCGCGGGTCAGTGTCCGCGTACGGATTAGGATGAGGGTACGTCAGAGGCTAAGGTGTGAGGCTGCCGGTGGGTTTCCGTTCCCGGCTAGGGTTAGGGTTAGGGAACGGCAAGGCTGAGGGCACAGGTGAGGGTGCGGACACGTGCTAGGGTCGTGGCACGTGCGGACACGCGGGTCAGTGTCCGCGTACGGATTAGGATGAGGGTACGGCGGAGGCTAAGGTGTGGGGCTGCCGGTGGGTTTCCGTTCCGGGCTAGGTTTAGGGTTAGGGAACGGCAAGGCTGAGGGCACAGGTGAGGGTGCGGACACGTGCTAGGGTCGGGGCACGTGCGGACGCGCGGGTCAGTGTCCGCGTACGGATTAGGATGAGGGTACGGCGGAGGGTAAGGTGTGGGGCCGCCGGTGGGTTTCCGTTCCGGTCTAGGGTTAGGGTTAGGGAACGGCAAGGCTGAGGGCACAGGAGAGGGTGCGGACACGTGCTAGGGTCGGGGCACGTGCGGACGCGCGGGTCAGTGTCCGCGTATGGATGAGGATGAGGGAGCGGCGGAGGGTAAGGTGTGGGGCTGCCGGTGGGTTTCCGTTCCGGGCTAGGGTTAGGGTTAGGGAACGGCAAGGCTGAGGGCACAGGTGAGGGTGCGGACACGTGCTAGGGTCGGGGCACGTGTGGACGCGAGGGTCAGTGTCCGCGTACGGATGAGGATGAGGGTACAGCGGAGGCTAAGGTGTGGGGCTGCCGGTGGGTTTCCGTTCCGGGCTAGGGTTAGGGTTAGGGAACGGCAAGGCTGAGGGCACAGGTGAGGGTGCGGACACGTGCTAGGGTCGGGGCACGTGCGGACGCGTGGGTCAGTGTCCGCGTACGGATTAGGATGAAGGTACGGTGGAGGCTAAGGTGTGGGGCTGCCGGTGGGTTTCCGTTCCGGGCTAGGGTTAGGGTTAGGGAACGGCAAGGCTGAGGGCACAGGTGAGGGTGCGGACACGTGCTAGGGTCGGGGCACGTGCGGACGCGCGGGTCAGTGTCCGCGTACGGATTAGGATGAGGGTACGGCGGAGGCTAAGGTGTGGGGCTGCCGGTGGGTTTCCGTTCCGGGCTAGGGTTAGGGTTAGGGAACGGCAAGGCTGAGGGCACAGGTGAGGGTGCGGACACGTGCTAGGGTCGGGGCACGTGCGGAAGCGCGGGTCAGTGTCCGCGTACGGATTAGGATCAGGGTACGTCGGAAGCTAAGGTGTGAGGCTGCCGGTGGGTTTCCGTTCCGGGCTAGGGTTAGGGTTAGGGAATTGCAAGGCTGAGGGCACAGGTGAGGGTGCGGACACGTGCTAGGGTCGGGGCACGTGCGGACGCGCGGGTCAGTGTCCGCGTACGGATTAGGATGAGGGTACGGCGGAGGCTAAGGTGTGGGGCTGCCGGTGGGTTTCCGTTCCGGGCTAGGTTTAGGGTTAGGGAACGGCAAGGCTGAGGGCACAGGTGAGGGAGCGGACACGTGCTAGGGTCGGGGCACGTGCGGACGCGCGGGTCAGTGTCCGCGTACGGATTAGGATGAGGGTACTTCAGAGGCTAAGGTGTGAGGCTGCCGGTTGGTTTCCGTTCCGGGCTAGGGTTAGGGTTAGGGAACGGCAAGGCTGAGGGCACAGGTGAGGGTGCGGACACGTGCTAGGGTCGGGGCACGTGCGGACGCGCGGGTCAGTGTCCGCGTACGGATTAGGATGAGGGTACGGCGGAGGCTAAGGTGTGGGGCTGCCGGTGGGTTTCCGTTCCGGGCTAGGTTTAGGGTTAGGGAACGGCAAGGCTGAGGGCACAGGTGAGGGTGTGGACACGTGCTAGGGTCGGGGCACGTGCGGACGCGCGGGTCAGTGTCCGCGTACGGATTAGGATGAGGGTACGGCGGAGGGTAAGGTGTGGGGCTGCCGGTGGGTTTCCGATCCGGTCTAGGGTTAGGGTTAGGGAACGGCAAGGCTGAGGGCACAGGAGAAGGTGCGGACACGTGCTAGGGTCGGGGCACGTGCGGACGCGCGGGTCAGTGTCCGCGTACGGATTAGGATGAAGGTACGGCGGAGGCTAAGGTGTGGGGCTGCCGGTGGGTTTCCGTTCCGGGCTAGGGTTAGGGTTAGGAAACGGCAAGGCTGAGGGCACAGGTGAGGGTGCGGACACGTGCTAGGGTCGGGGCATGTGCGGACGCGCGGGTCAGTGTCCGCGTACGGATTAGGATGAGGGTACGGCAGAGGCTAAGGTGTGGGGCTGCCGGTGGGTTTCCATTCCGGGCTAGGGTTAGGGTTAGGGAACGGCAAGGCTGAGGGCACAGGTGAGGGTGCGGACACGTGCTAGGGTCGGGGCACGTGCGGAAGCGCGGGTCAGTGTCCGCGTACGGATTAGGATCAGGGTACGTCGGAGGCTGAGGTGTGAGGCTGCCGGTGGGTTTCCGTTCCGGGCTAGGGTTAGGGTTAGGGAATTGCAAGGCTGAGGGCACAGGTGAGGGTGCGGACACGTGCTAGGGTCGGGGCACGTGCGGACGCGCGGGTCAGTGTCCGCGTACGGATTAGGATGAGGGTACGGCGGAGGCTAAGGTGTGGGGATGCCCGTGGGTTTCCGTTCCGGGCTAGGGTTAGGGTTAGGGAACGGCAAGGCTGAGGGCACAGGTGAGGGTGCGGACACATGCTAGGGTCGGGGCACGTGCGGACGCGCGGGTCAGTGTCCGCGTACGGATTAGGATGAGGGTACGGCGGAGGCTAAGGTGTGGGGCTGCCGGTGGGTTTCCCGTCCGGGCTAGGTTTAGGGTTAGGGAACGGCAAGGCTGAGGGCACAGGTGAGGGTGCGGACACGTGCTAGGGTCGGGGCACGTGCGGACGCGCGGGTCAGTGTCCGCGTACGGATTAGGATGAGGGTACGGCGGAGGCTAAGGTGTGGGGCTGCCGGTGGGTTTTCGTTCCGGGCTAGGGTTAGGGTTAGGGAACTACAAGGCTGAGGGCACAGGTGAGGGTGCGGACACGTGCTAGGTTCGGGGCACGTGCGGACGCGCGGGTCAGTGTCCGCGTACGGATTAGGATGAGGGTACGGCGGAGGCTAAGGTGTGGGGCTGCCGGTGGGTTTCTGTTCCGGGCTAGGGTTAGGGTTAGGGAACGGCAAGGCTGAGGGAACAGGTGAGGGTGCGGACACGTGCTAGGGTCGGGGCACGTGCGGACGCGCGGGTCAGTGTCCGCGTACGGATTAGGATGAGGGTACGGCGGAGGCTAAGGTGTGGGGCTGCCGGTGGGTTTCCGTTCCGGGCTAGGGTTAGGGTTAGGGAACGGCAAGGCTGAGGGCACAGGTGAGGGTGCGGACACGTGCTAGGGTTGGGGCACGTGCGGACACGCGGGTCAGTGTCCGCGTACGGATTAGGATGAGGGTACGGCGGAGGCTAAGGTGTGGGGCTGCCGGTGGCTTTCCCTTCCGGGCTAGGGTTAGGGTTAGGGAACGGCAAGGCTGAGGGCACAGGTGACGGTGCGGACACGTGCTAGGGTCGGGGCACGCGCGGACGCGCGGGTCAGTGTCCGCGTACGGATTAGGATGAGGGTACGGCAGAGGCTAAGGTGTGGGGCTGCCGGTGGGTTTCCGTTCCGGGCTAGGGTTAGGGTTAGGGAACGGCAAGGCTGAGGGCACAGGTGAGGGTGCGGACACGTGCTAGGGTTGTGGCACGTGCGGACGCGCGGGTCAGTGTCCGCGTACGGATTAGGATGAGGGTACGGCGGAGGCTAAGGTGTGGGGCTGCCGGTGTGTTTCCGTTCCGGTTAGGGTTAGGGTTAGGGAACGGCAAGGCTGAGGGCACAGGTGAGGGTGCGGACACGTGCTAGGGTCGGGGCAAGTGCGGAAGCGCGGGTCAGTGTCTGCGTACGGATTAGGATCAGGGTACGTCGGAGGCTAAGGTGTGAGGCTGCCGGTGGGTTTCCGTTCCGGGCTAGGGTTAGGGTTAGGGAATTGCAAGGCTAAGGGCACAGGTGAGGGTGCGGACACGTGCTAGGGTCGGGGCACGTGCGGACGCGCGGGTCAGTGTCCGCGTACGGATTAGGATGAGGGTACGGCGGAGGCTAAGGTGTGGGGCTGCCGGTGGGTTTCCGTTCCGGGCTAGGGTTAGGGTTAGGGAACGGCAAGGCTGAGGGCACAGGTGAGGGTGCGGACACGTGCTAGGGTCGGGGCACGTGCGGACGCGCGGGTCAGTGTCTGCGTACGGATTAGGATCAGGGTACGGCGGAGGCTAAGGTGTGGGGCTGCCGGTGGGTTTCCCTTCCGGGCTAGGGTTAGGGTTAGGGAACGGCAAGGCTGAGGGCACAGGTGAGGGTGCGGACACGTGCTAGGGTCGGGGCACGTGCGGACGCGCGGGTCAGTGTCCGCGTACGGATTAGGATGAGGGTACGGCGGAGGCTAAGGTGAGGGGCTGCCGGTGGGTTTCCGTTCCGGGCTAGGGTTAGGGTTAGGGAACGGCAAGGCTGAGGGCACAGGTGAGGGTGCGGACACGTGCTAGGGTCGGGGCACGTGCGGACGCGCGGGTCAGTGTCCGCGTACGGATTAGGATGAGGGTACGGCGGAGGCTAAGGTGTGGGGCTGCCGGTGGGTTTCCATTCCGGGCTAGGGTTAGGGTTAGGGAACGGCAAGGCTGAGGGCACAGGTGAGGGTGCGGACACGTGCTAGGGTCGGGGCACGTGCGGACGCGCGGGTCAGTGTCCGCGTACGGATTAGGATGAGGGTACTTCAGAGGCTAAGGTGTGAGGCTGCCGGTTGGTTTCCGTTCCGGGCTAGGGTTAGGGTTAGGGAACGGCAAGGCTGAGGGCACAGGTGAGGGTGCGGACACGTGCTAGGGTCGGGGCACGTGCGGACGCGCGGGTCAGTGTCCGCGTACGGATTAGGATGAGGGTACGGCGGAGGGTAAGGTGTGGGGCCGCCGGTGGGTTTCCGTTCCGGTCTAGGGTTAGGGTTAGGGAACGGCAAGGCTGAGGGCACAGGAGAGGGTGCGGACACGTGCTAGGGTCGGGGCACGTGCGGACGCGCGGGTCAGTGTCCGCGTATGGATGAGGATGAGGGAGCGGCGGAGGGTAAGGTGTGGGGCTGCCGGTGGGTTTCCGTTCCGGGCTAGGGTTAGGGTTAGGGAACGGCAAGGCTGAGGGCACAGGTGAGGGTGCGGACACGTGCTAGGGTCGGGGCACGTGTGGACGCGAGGGTCAGTGTCCGCGTACGGATGAGGATGAGGGTACAGCGGAGGCTAAGGTGTGGGGCTGCCGGTGGGTTTCCGTTCCGGGCTAGGGTTAGGGTTAGGGAACGGCAAGGCTGAGGGCACAGGTGAGGGTGCGGACACGTGCTAGGGTCGGGGCACGTGCGGACGCGTGGGTCAGTGTCCGCGTACGGATTAGGATGAAGGTACGGTGGAGGCTAAGGTGTGGGGCTGCCGGTGGGTTTCCGTTCCGGGCTAGGGTTAGGGTTAGGGAACGGCAAGGCTGAGGGCACAGGTGAGGGTGCGGACACGTGCTAGGGTCGGGGCACGGGCGGACGCGCGGGTCAGTGTCCGCGTACGGATTAGGATGAGGGTACGGCGGAGGCTAAGGTGTGGGGCTGCCGGTGGGTTTCCGTTCCGGGCTAGGGTTAGGGTTAGGGAACGGCAAGGCTGAGGGCACAGGTGAGGGTGCGGACACGTGCTAGGGTCGGGGCACGTGCCGAAGCGCGGGTCAGTGTCCGCGTACGGATTAGGATCAGGGTACGTCGGAAGCTAAGGTGTGAGGCTGCCGGTGGGTTTCCGTTCCGGGCTAGGGTTAGGGTTAGGGAATTGCAAGGCTGAGGGCACAGGTGAGGGTGCGGACACGTGCTAGGGTCGGGGCACGTGCGGACGCGCGGGTCAGTGTCCGCGTACGGATTAGGATGAGGGTACGGCGGAGGCTAAGGTGTGGGGCTGCCGGTGGGTTTCCGTTCCGGGCTAGGGTTAGGGTTAGGGAACGGCAAGGCTGAGGGCACAGGTGAGGGAGCGGACACGTGCTAGGGTCGGGGCACGTGCGGACGCGCGGGTCAGTGTCCGCGTACGGATTAGGATGAGGGTACTTCAGAGGCTAAGGTGTGAGGCTGCCGGTTGGTTTCCGTTCCGGGCTAGGGTTAGGGTTAGGGAACGGCAAGGCTGAGGGCACAGGTGAGGGTGCGGACACGTGCTAGGGTCGGGGCACGTGCGGACGCGCGGGTCAGTGTCCGCGTACGGATTAGGATGAGGGTACGGCGGAGGCTAAGGTGTGGGGCTGCCGGTGGGTTTCCGATCCGGGCTAGGGTTAGGGTTAGGAAACGGCAAGGCTGAGGGCACAGGTGAGGGTGCGGACACGTGCTAGGGTCGGGGCATGTGCGGACGCGCGGGTCAGTGTCCGCGTACGGATTAGGATGAGGGTACGGCAGAGGCTAAGGTGTGGGGCTGCCGGTGGGTTTCCGTTCCGGGCTAGGGTTAGGGTTAGGGAACGGCAAGGCTGAGGGCACAGGTGAGGGTGCGGACACGTGCTAGGGTCGGGGCACGTGCGGAAGCGCGGGTCAGTGTCCGCGTACGGATTAGGATCAGGGTACGTCGGAGGCTGAGGTGTGAGGCTGCCGGTGGGTTTCCGTTCCGGGCTAGGGTTAGGGTTAGGGAATTGCAAGGCTGAGGGCACAGGTGAGGGTGCGGACACGTGCTAGGGTCGGGGCACGTGCGGACGCGCGGGTCAGTGTCCGCGTACGGATTAGGATGAGGGTACGGCGGAGGCTAAGGTGTGGGGATGCCCGTGGGTTTCCGTTCCGGGCTAGGGTTAGGGTTAGGGAACGGCAAGGCTGAGGGCACAGGTGAGGGTGCGGACACATGCTAGGGTCGGGGCACGTGCGGACGCGCGGGTCAGTGTCCGCGTACGGATTAGGATGAGGGTACGGCGGAGGCTAAGGTGTGGGGCTGCCGGTGGGTTTCCCGTCCGGGCTAGGTTTAGGGTTAGGGAACGGCAAGGCTGAGGGCACAGGTGAGGGTGCGGACACGTGCTAGGGTCGGGGCACGTGCGGACGCGCGGGTCAGTGTCCGCGTACGGATTAGGATGAGGGTACGGCGGAGGCTAAGGTGTGGGGCTGCCGGTGGGTTTCCGTTCCGGGCTAGGGTTAGGGTTAGGGAACGACAAGGCTGAGGGCACAGGTGAGGGTGCGGACACGTGCTAGGTTCGGGGCACGTGCGGACGCGCGGGTCAGTGTCCGCGTACGGATTAGGATGAGGGTACGGCGGAGGCTAAGGTGTGGGGCTGCCGGTGGGTTTCTGTTCCGGGCTAGGGTTAGGGTTAGGGAACGGCAAGGCTGAGGGAACAGGTGAGGGTGCGGACACGTGCTAGGGTCGGGGCACGTGCGGACGCGCGGGTCAGTGTCCGCGTACGGATTAGGATGAGGGTACGGCGGAGGCTAAGGTGTGGGGCTGCCGGTGGGTTTCCGTTCCGGGCTAGGGTTAGGGTTAGGGAATGGCAAGGCTGAGGGCACAGGTGAGGGTGCGGACACGTGCTAGGGTCGGGGCACGTGCGGACACGCGGGTCAGTGTCCGCGTACGGATTAGGATGAGGGTACGGCGGAGGCTAAGGTGTGGGGCTGCCGGTGGCTTTCCCTTCCGGGCTAGGGTTAGGGTTAGGGAACGGCAAGGCTGAGGGCACAGGTGACGGTGCGGACACGTGCTAGGGTCGGGGCACGTGCGGACGCGCGGGTCAGTGTCCGCGTACGGATTAGGATGAGGGTACGGCAGAGGCTAAGGTGTGGGGCTGCCGGTGGGTTTCCGTTCCGGGCTAGGGTTAGGGTTAGGGAACGGCAAGGCTGAGGGCACAGGTGAGGGTGCGGACACGTGCTAGGGTTGTGGCACGTGCGGACGCGCGGGTCAGTGTCCGCGTACGGATTAGGATGAGGGTACGGCGGAGGCTAAGGTGTGGGGCTGCCGGTGTGTTTCCGTTCCGGTTAGGGTTAGGGTTAGGGAACGGCAAGGCTGAGGGCACAGGTGAGGGTGCGGACACGTGCTAGGGTCGGGGCAAGTGCGGAAGCGCGGGTCAGTGTCTGCGTACGGATTAGGATCAGGGTACGTCGGAGGCTAAGGTGTGAGGCTGCCGGTGGGTTTCCGTTCCGGGCTAGGGTTAGGGTTAGGGAATTGCAAGGCTAAGGGCACAGGTGAGGGTGCGGACACGTGCTAGGGTCGGGGCACGTGCGGACGCGCGGGTCAGTGTCCGCGTACGGATTAGGATGAGGGTACGGCGGAGGCTAAGGTGTGGGGCTGCCGGTGGGTTTCCGTTCCGGGCTAGGGTTAGGGTTAGGGAACGGCAAGGCTGAGGGCACAGGTGAGGGTGCGGACACGTGCTAGGGTCGGGGCACGTGCGGACGCGCGGGTCAGTGTCTGCGTACGGATTAGGATCAGGGTACGGCGGAGGCTAAGGTGTGGGGCTGCCGGTGGGTTTCCCGTCCGGGCTAGGGTTAGGGTTAGGGAACGGCAAGGCTGAGGGCACAGGTGAGGGTGCGGACACGTGCTAGGTTCGGGGCACGTGCGGACGCGCGGGTCAGTGTCCGCGTACGGATTAGGATGAGGGTACGGCGGAGGCTAAGGTGAGGGGCTGCCGGTGGGTTTCCGTTCCGGGCTAGGGTTAGGGTTAGGGAACGGCAAGGCTGAGGGCACAGGTGAGGGTGCGGACACGTGCTAGGGTCGGGGCACGTGCGGACGCGCGGGTCAGTGTCCGCGTACGGATTAGGATGAGGGTACGGCGGAGGCTAAGGTGTGGGGCTGCCGGTGGGTTTCCAATCCGGGCTAGGGTTAGGGTTAGGGAACGGCAAGGCTGAGGGCACAGGTGAGGGTGCGGACACGTGCTAGGGTCGGGGCACGTGCGGACGCGCGGGTCAGTGTCCGCGTACGGATTAGGATGAGGGTACTTCAGAGGCTAAGGTGTGAGGCTGCCGGTTGGTTTCCGTTCCGGGCTAGGGTTAGGGTTAGGGAACGGCAAGGCTGAGGGCACAGGTGAGGGTGCGGACACGTGCTAGGGTCGGGGCACGTGCGGACGCGTGGGTCAGTGTCCGCGTACGGATTAGGATGAGGGTACGGCGGAGGCTAAGGTGTGGGGCTGCCGGTGGGTTTCCGTTCCGGGCTAGGATTAGGGTTAGGGAACGGCAAGGCTGAGGGCACAGGTGAGGGTGCGGACACGTGCTAGGGTCGGGGCACGTGCGGACACGCGGGTCAGTGTCCGCGTACGGATTAGGATGAGGGTACGGCGGAGGCTAAGGTGTGGGGCTGCCGGTGGGTTTCCCTTCCGGGCTAGGGTTAGGGTTAGGGAACGGCAAGGCTGAGGGCACAGGTGAGGGTGCGGACACGTGCTAGGGTCGGGGCACGTGCGGACGCGCGGGTCAGTGTCCGCGTACGGATTAGGATGAAGGTACGGCGGAGGCTAAGGTGTGGGGCTGCCGGTGGGTTTCCGTTCCGGGCTAGGGTTAGGGTTAGGGAACGGCAAGGCTGAGGGCACGGGTGAGGGTGCGGACACGTGCTAGGGTCGTGGCACGTGCGGACGCGCGGGTCAGTGTCCGCGTACGGATTAGGATGAGGGTACGGCGGAGGCTAAGGTGTGGGGCTGCCGGTGGGTTTCCGTTCCGGGCTAGGGTTAGGGTTAGGGAACGGCAAGGCTGAGGGCACAGGTGAGGGTGCGGACACGTGCTAGGGTCGGGGCAAGTGCGGAAGCGCGGGACAGTGTCCGCGTACGGAGTAGGATCAGGGTACGTCGGAGGCTAAGGTGTGAGGCTGCCGGTGGGTTTCCGTTCCGGGCTAGGGTTAGGGTTAGGGAATTGCAATGCTAAGGGCACAGGTGAGGGTGCGGACACGTGCTAGGGTCGGGGCACGTGCGGACGCGCGGGTCAGTGTCCGCGTACGGATTAGGATGAGGGTACGGCGGAGACTAAGGTGTGGGGCTGCCGGTGGGTTTCCGTTCCGGGCTAGGGTTAGGGTTAGGGAACGGCAAAGCTGAGGGCACAGGTGAGGGTGCGGACACGTGCTAGGGTCGGGGCAGGTGCGGACGCGCGGGTCAGTGTCCGCGTACGGATTAGGATGAGGGTACGGCGGAGGCTAAGGTGTGGGGCTGCCGGTGGGTTTCTGTTCCGGGCTAGGGTTAGGGTTAGGGAACGGCAAGGCTGAGGGCACAGGTGAGGGTGCGGACACGTGCTAGGGTCGGGGCACGTGCGGACGCGCGGGTCAGTGTCCGCGTACGGATTAGGATGAGGGTACGGCGGAGGCTAAGGTGTGGGGCTGCCGGTGGGTTTCCGTTCCGGGCTAGGGTTAGGGTTAGGGAATGGCAAGGCTGAGGGAACAGGTGAGGGTGCGGACACGTGCTAGGGTCGGGGCACGTGCGGACGCGCGGGTCAGTGTCCGCGTACGGATTAGGATGAGGGTACGGCGGAGGCTAAGGTGTGGGGCTGCCGGTGGGTTTCCGTTCCGGGCTAGGGTTAGGGTTAGGGAACGGCAAGGCTGAGGGCACAGGTGAGGGTGCGGACACGTGCTAGGGTCGGGGCACGTGCGGACGCGCGGGTCAGTGTCCGCGTATGGATTAGGATGAGGGTACGGCGGAGGCTAAGGTGTGGGGCTGCCGGTGGGTTTCCCTTCCGGGCTAGGGTTAGGGTTAGGGAACGGCAAGGCTGAGGGCACAGGTGAGGGTGCGGACACGTGCTAGGTTCGGGGCACGTGCAGACTCGCGGGTCAGTGTCCGCGTACGGATTAGGATGAAGGTACGGCGGAGGCTAAGGTGTGGGGCTGCCGGTGGGTTTCCGTTCCGGGCTAGGGTTAGGGTTAGGGAACGGCAAGGCTGAGGGCACAGGTGAGGTTGCGGACACGTGCTAGGGTCGGGGCACGTGCGAACGCGCGGGTCAGTGTCCGCGTACGGATTAGGATGAGGGTATGGCGGAGGCTAAGGTGTGGGGCTGCCGGTGGGTTTCCGTTCCGGGCTAGGGTTAGGGTTAGGGAACGGCAAGGCTGAGGGCACAGGTGAGGGTGCGGACACGTGCTAGGGTCGGGGCACGTGCGGACGCGCGGGTCAGTGTCCGCGTACGGATTAGGATGAGGGTACGGCGGAGGCTAAGGTGTGGGGCTGCCGGTGGGTTTCCCTTCCGGGCTAGGGTTAGGGTTAGGGAACGGCAAGGCTGAGGGCACAGGTGAGGGTGCGGACACGTGCTAGGGTCGGGGCACGTGCGGACGCGCGGGTCAGTGTCCGCGTACGGATTAGGATGAGGGTACGGTGGAGGCTAAGGTGTGGGGCTGCCGGTGGGTTTCCGTTCCGGGCTAGGGTTAGGGTTAGGGAACGGCAAGGCTGAGGGCACAGGTGAGGGTGGGGACACGTGCTAGGGTCGGGGCACGTGCGGACGCGCGGGTCAGTGTCCGCGTACGGATTAGGATGAGGGTACGGCGGAGGCTAAGGTGTGGGGCTGCCGGTGGGTTTCCGTTCCGGGCTAGGGTTAGGGTTAGGGAACGACAAGGCTGAGGGCACAGGTGAGGGTGCGGACACGTGCTAGGTTCGGGGCACGTGCGGACTCGCGGGTCAGTGTCCGCGTACGGATTAGGATGAGGGTACGGCGGAGGCTAAGGTGTGGGGCTGCCGGTGGGTTTCCGTTCCGGGCTAGGGTTAGGGTTAGGGAACGGCAAGGCTGAGGGCACAGGTGAGGGTGCGGACACGTGCTAGGGTCGGGGCACGTGCGGACGCGCGGGTCAGTGTCCGCGTACGGATTAGGATGAGGGTACGGCGGAGGCTAAGGTGTGGGGCTGCCGGTGGGTTTCCGTTCCGGGCTAGGGTTAGGGTTAGGGAACGGCAAGGCTGAGGGCACAGGTGAGGGTGCGGACACGTGCTAGGGTCGGGGCACGTGCGGACGCGTGGGTCAGTGTCCGCGTACGGATTAGGATGAGGGTACGGCGGAGGCTAAGGTGTGGGGCTGCCGGTGGGTTTCCGTTCCGGGCTAGGATTAGGGTTAGGGAACGGCAAGGCTGAGGGCACAGGTGAGGGTGCGGACACGTGCTAGGGTCGGGGCACGTGCGGACACGCGGGTCAGTGTCCGCGTACGGATTAGGATGAGGGTACGGCGGAGGCTAAGGTGTGGGGCTGCCGGTGGGTTTCCCTTCCGGGCTAGGGTTAGGGTTAGGGAACGGCAAGGCTGAGGGCACAGGTGAGGGTGCGGACACGTGCTAGGGTCGGGGCACGTGCGGACGCGCGGGTCAGTGTCCGCGTACGGATTAGGATGAAGGTACGGCGGAGGCTAAGGTGTGGGGCTGCCGGTGGGTTTCCGTTCCGGGCTAGGGTTAGGGTTAGGGAACGGCAAGGCTGAGGGCACGGGTGAGGGTGCGGACACGTGCTAGGGTCGTGGCACGTGCGGACGCGCGGGTCAGTGTCCGCGTACGGATTAGGATGAGGGTACGGCGGAGGCTAAGGTGTGGGGCTGCCGGTGGGTTTCCGTTCCGGGCTAGGGTTAGGGTTAGGGAACGGCAAGGCTGAGGGCACAGGTGAGGGTGCGGACACGTGCTAGGGTCGGGGCAAGTGCGGAAGCGCGGGTCAGTGTCCGTGTACGGAGTAGGATCAGGGTACGTCGGAGGCTAAGGTGTGAGGCTGCCGGTGGGTTTCCGTTCCGGGCTAGGGTTAGGGTTAGGGAATTGCAATGCTAAGGGCACAGGTGAGGGTGCGGACACGTGCTAGGGTCGGGGCACGTGCGGACGCGCGGGTCAGTGTCCGCGTACGGATTAGGATGAGGGTACGGCGGAGACTAAGGTGTGGGGCTGCCGGTGGGTTTCCGTTCCGGGCTAGGGTTAGGGTTAGGGAACGGCAAAGCTGAGGGCACAGGTGAGGGTGCGGACACGTGCTAGGGTCGGGGCAGGTGCGGACGCGCGGGTCAGTGTCCGCGTACGGATTAGGATGAGGGTACGGCGGAGGCTAAGGTGTGGGGCTGCCGGTGGGTTTCTGTTCCGGGCTAGGGTTAGGGTTAGGGAACGGCAAGGCTGAGGGCACAGGTGAGGATGCGGACACGTGCTAGGGTCGGGGCACGTGCGGACGCGCGGGTCAGTGTCCGCGTACGGATTAGGATGAGGGTACGGCGGAGGCTAAGGTGTGGGGCTGCCGGTGGGTTTCCGTTCCGGGCTAGGGTTAGGGTTAGGGAACGGCAAGGCTGAGGGAACAGGTGAGGGTGCGGACACGTGCTAGGGTCGGGGCACGTGCGGACGCGCGGGTCAGTGTCCGCGTACGGATTAGGATGAGGGTACGGCGGAGGCTAAGGTGTGGGGCTGCCGGTGGGTTTCCGTTCCGGGCTAGGGTTAGGGTTAGGGAACGGCAAGGCTGAGGGCACAGGTGAGGGTGCGGACACGTGCTAGGGTCGGGGCACGTGCGGACGCGCGGGTCAGTGTCCGCGTACGGATTAGGATGAGGGTACGGCGGAGGCTAAGGTGTGGGGCTGCCGGTGGGTTTCCCTTCCGGGCTAGGGTTAGGGTTAGGGAACGGCAAGGCTGAGGGCACAGGTGAGGGTGCGGACACGTGCTAGGTTCGGGGCACGTGCAGACTCGCGGGTCAGTGTCCGCGTACGGATTAGGATGAAGGTACGGCGGAGGCTAAGGTGTGGGGCTGCCGGTGGGTTTCCATTCCGGGCTAGGGTTAGGGTTAGGGAACGGCAAGGCTGAGGGCACAGGTGAGGTTGCGGACACGTGCTAGGGTCGGGGCACGTGCGAACGCGCGGGTCAGTGTCCGCGTACGGATTAGGATGAGGGTATGGCGGAGGCTAAGGTGTGGGGCTGCCGGTGGGTTTCCGTTCCGGGCTAGGGTTAGGGTTAGGGAACGGCAAGGCTGAGGGAACAGGTGAGGGTGCGGACACGTGGTAGGGTCGGGGCACGTGCGGACGCGCGGGTCAGTGTCCGCGTACGGATTAAGATGAGGGTACGGCGGAGGCTAAGGTGTGGGGCTGCCGGTGGGTTTCCGTTCCGGGCTAGGGTTAGGGTTAGGGAACGGCAAGGCTGAGGGCACAGGTGAGGGTGCGGACACGTGCTAGGGTCGGGGCACGTGCGGACGCGCGGGTCAGTGTCCGCGTACGGATTAGGATGAGGGTACGGCGGAGGCTAAGGTGTGGGGCTGCCGGTGGGTTTCCGTTCCGGGCTAGGGTTAGGGTTAGGGAACGGCAAGGCTGAGGGCACAGGTGAGGGTGCGGACACGTGCTAGGGTCGGGGCACGTGCGGAAGCGCGGGTCAGTGTCCGCGTACGGATTAGGATGAGGTTACGGCGGAGGCTAAGGTGTGGGGCTGCCGGTGGGTTTCCCTTCCGGGCTAGGGTTAGGGTTAGGGAACGGCAAGGCTGAGGGCACAGGGGAGGGTGCAGATACGTGCTAGGGTCGGGGCACGTGCGGACGCGCGGGTCAGTGTCCGCGTACGGATTAGGATGAGGGTACGGCGGAGGCTAAGGTGTGGGGCTGCCGGTGGGTTTCCGTTCCGGGCTAGGGTTAGGGTTAGGGAACGGCAAGGCTGAGGGCACAGGTGAGGGTGCGGACACGTGCTAGGGTCGGGGCACGTGCGGACGCGCGGGTTATTGTCCGTGTACGGATTAGGATGAGGGTACGGCGGAGGCTAAGGTGTGGGGCTGCCGGTGGGTTTCCAATCCGGGCTAGGGTTAGGGTTAGGGAACGGCAAGGCTGAGGGCACAGGTGAGGGTGCGGACACGTGCTAGGGTTGGGGCACGTGCGTACGTGCGGGTCAGTGTCCGCGTACAGATGAGGATGAGGGTACGGCGGAGGGTAAGGTGTGGGGCTGCCGGTGGGTTTCCGTTCCGGGCTAGGGTTAGGGTTAGGGAACGGCAAGGCTGAGGGCACAGGTGAGGGTGCGGACACGTGCTAGGGTCGGGGCACGTGCGGACGCGCGGGTCAGTGTCCGCGTACGGATGAGGATGAGGGTACGGCGGAGGCTAAGGTGTGGGTCTGCCGGTGGGTTTCCGTTCCGGGCTAGGGTTAGGGTTAGGGAACGGCAAGGCTGAGGGCACAGGGGAGGGTGCGGACACGTGCTAGGGTCGGTGCACGTGCGGACGCGCGGGTCAGTGTCCGCGTACGGATTAGGATGAGGGTACGGCGGGGGCTAAGGTGTGGGGCTGCCAGTGGGTTTCCCTTCCGGGCTAGGGTTAGGGTTAGGGAACGGCAAGGCTGAGGGCACAGGTGAGGGTGCGGACACGTGCTAGGGTCGGGGCACGTGCGGACGCGCGGGTCAGTGTCCGCGTACGGATTAGGATGAGGGTACGGCGGGGGCTAAGGTGTGGGGCTGCCGGTGGGTTTCCGTTCCGGGCTAGGGTTAGGGTTAGGGAACGGCAAGGCTGAGGGCACAGGTGAGGGTGCGGACACGTGCTAGGGTCGGGGCACGTGCGGACGTGTGGGTCAGTGTCCGCGTACGGATTAGGATGAGCGTACGGCGGAGGCTAAGGTGTGGGGCTGCCGGTGGGTTTCCGTTCCGGGCTAGGGTTAGGGTTAGGGAACGGCAAGGCTGAGGGCACAGGTGAGGGGGCGGACACGTGCTAGGGTCGGGGCACGTGCGGATGCGCGGGTCAGTGTCCGCGTACGGATAAGGATGAGGGTACGGCGGGGGCTAAGGTGTGGGGCTGCCAGTG
Organism: Hyperoodon ampullatus; assembly: GCF_949752795.1. Classification (NCBI taxonomy): domain Eukaryota; kingdom Metazoa; phylum Chordata; class Mammalia; order Artiodactyla; family Ziphiidae; genus Hyperoodon; species Hyperoodon ampullatus. The sequence continues at coordinate 64,660 of NC_136932.1, read as the reverse complement.
GGTTTCCCTTCCGGGGTAGGGTTAGGGTTAGGGAACGGCAAGGATGAGGGCACAGGTGAGGGTGCGGACACGTGCTAGGGTCAGGGCACGTGCGGACGCGCGGGTCAGTGTCCGCGTACGGATTAGGATGAGGGTACGGCGGAGGCTAAGGTGTGGGGCTGCCGGGGGGTTTCCGTTCCGGGCTAGGGTTAGGGTTAGGGAACGGCAAGGCTGAGGGCACAGGCGATGTTGCGGACACGTGCTAGGGTCGGGGCACGTGCGGACGCGCGGGTCAGTGTCCGCGTACGGATTAGGATGAGGGTACGGCGGAGGCTAAGGTGTGGGGCTGCCGGTGGGTTTCCGTTCTGGGCTAGGGCTAGGGTTAGGGAACGGCAAGGCTGAGGGCACAGGTGAGGGTGCGGACACGTGCTAGGGTCGGGGCACGTGCGGACGCGCGGGTCAGTGTCCGAGTACGGATTAGGATGAGGGTACGGTGGAGGCTAAGGTGTGGGGCTGCCAGTGGGTTTCCGTTCCGGGCTAGGGTTAGGGTTAGGGAACGGCAAGGCTGAGGGCACAGGAGAGGGTGCGGACACGTGCTAGGGTCGGGGCACGTGCGGACGCGCGGGTCAGTGTCCGCGTACGGATGAGGATGAGGGTACGGCGGAGGCTAAGGTGTGGGGCTGCCGGTGGGTTTCCGTTCCGGGCTAGGGTTAGGGTTAGGGAACGGCAAGGCTGAGGGCACAGGTGAGGGTGCGGACACGTGCTAGGGTCGGGGCACGTGCGGACGCGCGGGTCAGTGTCCGCGTACGGATTAGGATGAGGGTACGTCAGAGGCTAAGGTGTGAGGCTGCCGGTGGGTTTCCGTTCCCGGCTAGGGTTAGGGTTAGGGAACGGCAAGGCTGAGGGCACAGGTGAGGGTGCGGACACGTGCTAGGGTCGGGGCACGTGCGGACACGCGGGTCAGTGTCCGCGTACGGATTAGGATGAGGGTACGGCGGAGGCTAAGGTGTGGGGCTGCCGGTGGGTTTCCGTTCCGGGCTAGGTTTAGGGTTAGGGAACGGCAAGGCTGAGGGCACAGGTGAGGGTGCGGACACGTGCTAGGGTCGGGGCAAGTGCGGACGCGCGGGTCAGTGTCCGCGTACGGATTAGGATGAGGGTACGGCGGAGGGTAAGGTGTGGGGCCGCCGGTGGGTTTCCGTTCCGGTCTAGGGTTAGGGTTAGGGAACGGCAAGGCTGAGGGCACAGGAGAGGGTGCGGACACGTGCTAGGGTCGGGGCACGTGCGGACGCGCGGGTCAGTGTCCGCGTATGGATGAGGATGAGGGAGCGGCGGAGGGTAAGGTGTGGGGCTGCCGGTGGGTTTCCGTTCCGGGCTAGGGTTAGGGTTAGGGAACGGCAAGGCTGAGGGCACAGGTGAGGGTGCGGACACGTGCTAGGGTCGGGGCACGTGTGGACGCGAGGGTCAGTGTCCGCGTACGGATGAGGATGAGGGTACAGCGGAGGCTAAGGTGTGGGGCTGCCGGTGGGTTTCCGTTCCGGGCTAGGGTTAGGGTTAGGGAACGGCAAGGCTGAGGGCACAGGTGAGGGTGCGGACACGTGCTAGGGTCGGGGCACGTGCGGACGCGTGGGTCAGTGTCCGCGTACGGATTAGGATGAAGGTACGGTGGAGGCTAAGGTGTGGGGCTGCCGGTGGGTTTCCGTTCCGGGCTAGGGTTAGGGTTAGGGAACGGCAAGGCTGAGGGCACAGGTGAGGGTGCGGACACGTGCTAGGGTCGGGGCACGTGCGGACGCGCGGGTCAGTGTCCGCGTACGGATTAGGATGAGGGTACGGCGGAGGCTAAGGTGTGGGGCTGCCGGTGGGTTTCCGTTCCGGGCTAGGGTTAGGGTTAGGGAACGGCAAGGCTGAGGGCACAGGTGAGGGTGCGGACACGTGCTAGGGTCGGGGCACGTGCGGAAGCGCGGGTCAGTGTCCGCGTACGGATTAGGATCAGGGTACGTCGGAAGCTAAGGTGTGAGGCTGCCGGTGGGTTTCCGTTCCGGGCTAGGGTTAGGGTTAGGGAATTGCAAGGCTGAGGGCACAGGTGAGGGTGCGGACACGTGCTAGGGTCGGGGCACGTGCGGACGCGCGGGTCAGTGTCCGCGTACGGATTAGGATGAGGGTACGGCGGAGGCTAAGGTGTGGGGCTGCCGGTGGGTTTCCGTTCCGGGCTAGGGTTAGGGTTAGGGAACGGCAAGGCTGAGGGCACAGGTGAGGGAGCGGACACGTGCTAGGGTCGGGGCACGTGCGGACGCGCGGGTCAGTGTCCGCGTACGGATTAGGATGAGGGTACTTCAGAGGCTAAGGTGTGAGGCTGCCGGTTGGTTTCCGTTCCGGGCTAGGGTTAGGGTTAGGGAACGGCAAGGCTGAGGGCACAGGTGAGGGTGCGGACACGTGCTAGGGTCGGGGCACGTGCGGACGCGCGGGTCAGTGTCCGCGTACGGATTAGGATGAGGGTACGGCGGAGGCTAAGGTGTGGGGCTGCCGGTGGGTTTCCGTTCCGGGCTAGGTTTAGGATTAGGGAACGGCAAGGCTGAGGGCACAGGTGAGGGTGTGGACACGTGCTAGGGTTGGGGCACGTGCGGACGCGCGGGTCAGTGTCCGCGTACGGATTAGGATGAGGGTACGGCGGAGGGTAAGGTGTGGGGCTGCCGGTGGGTTTCCGATCCGGTCTAGGGTTAGGGTTAGGGAACGGCAAGGCTGAGGGCACAGGAGAAGGTGCGGACACGTGCTAGGGTCGGGGCACGTGCGGACGCGCGGGTCAGTGTCCGCGTACGGATTAGGATGAAGGTACGGCGGAGGCTAAGGTGTGGGGCTGCCGGTGGGTTTCCGTTCCGGGCTAGGGTTAGGGTTAGGAAACGGCAAGGCTGAGGGCACAGGTGAGGGTGCGGACACGTGCTAGGGTCGGGGCATGTGCGGACGCGCGGGTCAGTGTCCGCGTACGGATTAGGATGAGGGTACGGCAGAGGCTAAGGTGTGGGGCTGCCGGTGGGTTTCCATTCCGGGCTAGGGTTAGGGTTAGGGAACGGCAAGGCTGAGGGCACAGGTGAGGGTGCGGACACGTGCTAGGGTCGGGGCACGTGCGGAAGCGCGGGTCAGTGTCCGCGTACGGATTAGGATCAGGGTACGTCGGAGGCTGAGGTGTGAGGCTGCCGGTGGGTTTCCGTTCCGGGCTAGGGTTAGGGTTAGGGAATTGCAAGGCTGAGGGCACAGGTGAGGGTGCGGACACGTGCTAGGGTCGGGGCACGTGCGGACGCGCGGGTCAGTGTCCGCGTACGGATTAGGATGAGGGTACGGCGGAGGCTAAGGTGTGGGGATGCCCGTGGGTTTCCGTTCCGGGCTAGGGTTAGGGTTAGGGAACGGCAAGGCTGAGGGCACAGGTGAGGGTGCGGACACATGCTAGGGTCGGGGCACGTGCGGACGCGCGGGTCAGTGTCCGCGTACGGATTAGGATGAGGGTACGGCGGAGGCTAAGGTGTGGGGCTGCCGGTGGGTTTCCCGTCCGGGCTAGGTTTAGGGTTAGGGAACGGCAAGGCTGAGGGCACAGGTGAGGGTGCGGACACGTGCTAGGGTCGGGGCACGTGCGGACGCGCGGGTCAGTGTCCGCGTACGGATTAGGATGAGGGTACGGCGGAGGCTAAGGTGTGGGGCTGCCGGTGGGTTTCCGTTCCGGGCTAGGGTTAGGGTTAGGGAACGACAAGGCTGAGGGCACAGGTGAGGGTGCGGACACGTGCTAGGTTCGGGGCACGTGCGGACGCGCGGGTCAGTGTCCGCGTACGGATTAGGATGAGGGTACGGCGGAGGCTAAGGTGTGGGGCTGCCGGTGGGTTTCTGTTCCGGGCTAGGGTTAGGGTTAGGGAACGGCAAGGCTGAGGGAACAGGTGAGGGTGCGGACACGTGCTAGGGTCGGGGCACGTGCGGACGCGCGGGTCAGTGTCCGCGTACGGATTAGGATGAGGGTACGGCAGAGGCTAAGGTGTGGGGCTGCCGGTGGGTTTCCGTTCCGGGCTAGGGTTAGGGTTAGGGAACGGCAAGGCTGAGGGCACAGGTGAGGGTGCGGACACGTGCTAGGGTTGGGGCACGTGCGGACACGCGGGTCAGTGTCCGCGTACGGATTAGGATGAGGGTACGGCGGAGGCTAAGGTGTGGGGCTGCCGGTGGCTTTCCCTTCCGGGCTAGGGTTAGGGTTAGGGAACGGCAAGGCTGAGGGCACAGGTGACGGTGCGGACACGTGCTAGGGTCGGGGCACGTGCGGACGCGCGGGTCAGTGTCCGCGTACGGATTAGGATGAGGGTACGGCAGAGGCTAAGGTGTGGGGCTGCCGGTGGGTTTCCGTTCCGGGCTAGGGTTAGGGTTAGGGAACGGCAAGGCTGAGGGCACAGGTGAGGGTGCGGACACGTGCTAGGGTTGTGGCACGTGCGGACGCGCGGGTCAGTGTCCGCGTACGGATTAGGATGAGGGTACGGCGGAGGCTAAGGTGTGGGGCTGCCGGTGTGTTTCCGTTCCGGTTAGGGTTAGGGTTAGGGAACGGCAAGGCTGAGGGCACAGGTGAGGGTGCGGACACGTGCTAGGGTCGGGGCAAGTGCGGAAGCGCGGGTCAGTGTCTGCGTACGGATTAGGATCAGGGTACGTCGGAGGCTAAGGTGTGAGGCTGCCGGTGGGTTTCCGTTCCGGGCTAGGGTTAGGGTTAGGGAATTGCAAGGCTAAGGGCACAGGTGAGGGTGCGGACACGTGCTAGGGTCGGGGCACGTGCGGACGCGCGGGTCAGTGTCCGCGTACGGATTAGGATGAGGGTACGGCGGAGGCTAAGGTGTGGGGCTGCCGGTGGGTTTCCGTTCCGGGCTAGGGTTAGGGTTAGGGAACGGCAAGGCTGAGGGCACAGGTGAGGGTGCGGACACGTGCTAGGGTCGGGGCACGTGCGGACGCGCGGGTCAGTGTCTGCGTACGGATTAGGATCAGGGTACGGCGGAGGCTAAGGTGTGGGGCTGCCGGTGGGTTTCCCGTCCGGGCTAGGGTTAGGGTTAGGGAACGGCAAGGCTGAGGGCACAGGTGAGGGTGCGGACACGTGCTAGGGTCGGGGCACGTGCGGACGCGCGGGTCAGTGTCCGCGTACGGATTAGGATGAGGGTACGGCGGAGGCTAAGGTGAGGGGCTGCCGGTGGGTTTCCGTTCCGGGCTAGGGTTAGGGTTAGGGAACGGCAAGGCTGAGGGCACAGGTGAGGGTGCGGACACGTGCTAGGGTCGGGGCACGTGCGGACGCGCGGGTCAGTGTCCGCGTACGGATTAGGATGAGGGTACGGCGGAGGCTAAGGTGTGGGGCTGCCGGTGGGTTTCCATTCCGGGCTAGGGTTAGGGTTAGGGAACGGCAAGGCTGAGGGCACAGGTGAGGGTGCGGACACGTGCTAGGGTCGGGGCACGTGCGGACGCGCGGGTCAGTGTCCGCGTACGGATTAGGATGAGGGTACTTCAGAGGCTAAGGTGTGAGGCTGCCGGTTGGTTTCCGTTCCGGGCTAGGGTTAGGGTTAGGGAACGGCAAGGCTGAGGGCACAGGTGAGGGTGCGGACACGTGCTAGGGTCGGGGCACGTGCGGACGCGCGGGTCAGTGTCCGCGTACGGATTAGGATGAGGGTACGGCGGAGGGTAAGGTGTGGGGCCGCCGGTGGGTTTCCGTTCCGGTCTAGGGTTAGGGTTAGGGAACGGCAAGGCTGAGGGCACAGGAGAGGGTGCGGACACGTGCTAGGGTCGGGGCACGTGCGGACGCGCGGGTCAGTGTCCGCGTATGGATGAGGATGAGGGAGCGGCGGAGGGTAAGGTGTGGGGCTGCCGGTGGGTTTCCGTTCCGGGCTAGGGTTAGGGTTAGGGAACGGCAAGGCTGAGGGCACAGGTGAGGGTGCGGACACGTGCTAGGGTCGGGGCACGTGTGGACGCGAGGGTCAGTGTCCGCGTACGGATGAGGATGAGGGTACAGCGGAGGCTAAGGTGTGGGGCTGCCGGTGGGTTTCCGTTCCGGGCTAGGGTTAGGGTTAGGGAACGGCAAGGCTGAGGGCACAGGTGAGGGTGCGGACACGTGCTAGGGTCGGGGCACGTGCGGACGCGTGGGTCAGTGTCCGCGTACGGATTAGGATGAAGGTACGGTGGAGGCTAAGGTGTGGGGCTGCCGGTGGGTTTCCGTTCCGGGCTAGGGTTAGGGTTAGGGAACGGCAAGGCTGAGGGCACAGGTGAGGGTGCGGACACGTGCTAGGGTCGGGGCACGGGCGGACGCGCGGGTCAGTGTCCGCGTACGGATTAGGATGAGGGTACGGCGGAGGCTAAGGTGTGGGGCTGCCGGTGGGTTTCCGTTCCGGGCTAGGGTTAGGGTTAGGGAACGGCAAGGCTGAGGGCACAGGTGAGGGTGCGGACACGTGCTAGGGTCGGGGCACGTGCCGAAGCGCGGGTCAGTGTCCGCGTACGGATTAGGATCAGGGTACGTCGGAAGCTAAGGTGTGAGGCTGCCGGTGGGTTTCCGTTCCGGGCTAGGGTTAGGGTTAGGGAATTGCAAGGCTGAGGGCACAGGTGAGGGTGCGGACACGTGCTAGGGTCGGGGCACGTGCGGACGCGCGGGTCAGTGTCCGCGTACGGATTAGGATGAGGGTACGGCGGAGGCTAAGGTGTGGGGCTGCCGGTGGGTTTCCGTTCCGGGCTAGGGTTAGGGTTAGGGAACGGCAAGGCTGAGGGCACAGGTGAGGGAGCGGACACGTGCTAGGGTCGGGGCACGTGCGGACGCGCGGGTCAGTGTCCGCGTACGGATTAGGATGAGGGTACTTCAGAGGCTAAGGTGTGAGGCTGCTGGTTGGTTTCCGTTCCGGGCTAGGGTTAGGGTTAGGGAACGGCAAGGCTGAGGGCACAGGTGAGGGTGCGGACACGTGCTAGGGTCGGGGCACGTGCGGACGCGCGGGTCAGTGTCCGCGTACGGATTAGGATGAGGGTACGGCGGAGGCTAAGGTGTGGGGCTGCCGGTGGGTTTCCGATCCGGGCTAGGGTTAGGGTTAGGAAACGGCAAGGCTGAGGGCACAGGTGAGGGTGCGGACACGTGCTAGGGTCGGGGCATGTGCGGACGCGCGGGTCAGTGTCCGCGTACGGATTAGGATGAGGGTACGGCAGAGGCTAAGGTGTGGGGCTGCCGGTGGGTTTCCGTTCCGGGCTAGGGTTAGGGTTAGGGAACGGCAAGGCTGAGGGCACAGGTGAGGGTGCGGACACGTGCTAGGGTCGGGGCACGTGCGGAAGCGCGGGTCAGTGTCCGCGTACGGATTAGGATCAGGGTACGTCGGAGGCTGAGGTGTGAGGCTGCCGGTGGGTTTCCGTTCCGGGCTAGGGTTAGGGTTAGGGAATTGCAAGGCTGAGGGCACAGGTGAGGGTGCGGACACGTGCTAGGGTCGGGGCACGTGCGGACGCGCGGGTCAGTGTCCGCGTACGGATTAGGATGAGGGTACGGCGGAGGCTAAGGTGTGGGGATGCCCGTGGGTTTCCGTTCCGGGCTAGGGTTAGGGTTAGGGAACGGCAAGGCTGAGGGCACAGGTGAGGGTGCGGACACATGCTAGGGTCGGGGCACGTGCGGACGCGCGGGTCAGTGTCCGCGTACGGATTAGGATGAGGGTACGGCGGAGGCTAAGGTGTGGGGCTGCCGGTGGGTTTCCCGTCCGGGCTAGGTTTAGGGTTAGGGAACGGCAAGGCTGAGGGCACAGGTGAGGGTGCGGACACGTGCTAGGGTCGGGGCACGTGCGGACGCGCGGGTCAGTGTCCGCGTACGGATTAGGATGAGGGTACGGCGGAGGCTAAGGTGTGGGGCTGCCGGTGGGTTTCCGTTCCGGGCTAGGGTTAGGGTTAGGGAACGACAAGGCTGAGGGCACAGGTGAGGGTGCGGACACGTGCTAGGTTCGGGGCACGTGCGGACGCGCGGGTCAGTGTCCGCGTACGGATTAGGATGAGGGTACGGCGGAGGCTAAGGTGTGGGGCTGCCGGTGGGTTTCTGTTCCGGGCTAGGGTTAGGGTTAGGGAACGGCAAGGCTGAGGGAACAGGTGAGGGTGCGGACACGTGCTAGGGTCGGGGCACGTGCGGACGCGCGGGTCAGTGTCCGCGTACGGATTAGGATGAGGGTACGGCGGAGGCTAAGGTGTGGGGCTGCCGGTGGGTTTCCGTTCCGGGCTAGGGTTAGGGTTAGGGAACGGCAAGGCTGAGGGCACAGGTGAGGGTGCGGACACGTGCTAGGGTCGGGGCACGTGCGGACACGCGGGTCAGTGTCCGCGTACGGATTAGGATGAGGGTACGGCGGAGGCTAAGGTGTGGGGCTGCCGGTGGCTTTCCCTTCCGGGCTAGGGTTAGGGTTAGGGAACGGCAAGGCTGAGGGCACAGGTGACGGTGCGGACACGTGCTAGGGTCGGGGCACGTGCGGACGCGCGGGTCAGTGTCCGCGTACGGATTAGGATGAGGGTACGGCAGAGGGTAAGGTGTGGGGCTGCCGGTGGGTTTCCGTTCCGGGCTAGGGTTAGGGTTAGGGAACGGCAAGGCTGAGGGCACAGGTGAGGGTGCGGACACGTGCTAGGGTTGTGGCACGTGCGGACGCGCGGGTCAGTGTCCGCGTACGGATTAGGATGAGGGTACGGCGGAGGCTAAGGTGTGGGGCTGCCGGTGTGTTTCCGTTCCGGTTAGGGTTAGGGTTAGGGAACGGCAAGGCTGAGGGCACAGGTGAGGGTGCGGACACGTGCTAGGGTCGGGGCAAGTGCGGAAGCGCGGGTCAGTGTCTGCGTACGGATTAGGATCAGGGTACGTCGGAGGCTAAGGTGTGAGGCTGCCGGTGGGTTTCCGTTCCGGGCTAGGGTTAGGGTTAGGGAATTGCAAGGCTAAGGGCACAGGTGAGGGTGCGGACACGTGCTAGGGTCGGGGCACGTGCGGACGCGCGGGTCAGTGTCCGCGTACGGATTAGGATGAGGGTACGGCGGAGGCTAAGGTGTGGGGCTGCCGGTGGGTTTCCGTTCCGGGCTAGGGTTAGGGTTAGGGAACGGCAAGGCTGAGGGCACAGGTGAGGGTGCGGACACGTGCTAGGGTCGGGGCACGTGCGGACGCGCGGGTCAGTGTCTGCGTACGGATTAGGATCAGGGTACGGCGGAGGCTAAGGTGTGGGGCTGCCGGTGGGTTTCCCGTCCGGGCTAGGGTTAGGGTTAGGGAACGGCAAGGCTGAGGGCACAGGTGAGGGTGCGGACACGTGCTAGGTTCGGGGCACGTGCGGACGCGCGGGTCAGTGTCCGCGTACGGATTAGGATGAGGGTACGGCGGAGGCTAAGGTGAGGGGCTGCCGGTGGGTTTCCGTTCCGGGCTAGGGTTAGGGTTAGGGAACGGCAAGGCTGAGGGCACAGGTGAGGGTGCGGACACGTGCTAGGGTCGGGGCACGTGCGGACGCGCGGGTCAGTGTCCGCGTACGGATTAGGATGAGGGTACGGCGGAGGCTAAGGTGTGGGGCTGCCGGTGGGTTTCCGTTCCGGGCTAGGGTTAGGGTTAGGGAACGGCAAGGCTGAGGGCACAGGTGAGGGTGCGGACACGTGCTAGGGTCGGGGCACGTGCGGACGCGCGGGTCAGTGTCCGCGTACGGATTAGGATGAGGGTACTTCAGAGGCTAAGGTGTGAGGCTGCCGGTTGGTTTCCGTTCCGGGCTAGGGTTAGGGTTAGGGAACGGCAAGGCTGAGGGCACAGGTGAGGGTGCGGACACGTGCTAGGGTCGGGGCACGTGCGGACGCGCGGGTCAGTGTCCGCGTACGGATTAGGATGAGGGTACGGCGGAGGCTAAGGTGTGGGGCTGCCGGTGGGTTTCCGTTCCGGGCTAGGTTTAGGGTTAGGGAACGGCAAGGCTGAGGGCACAGGTGAGGGTGCGGACACGTGCTAGGGTCGGGGCACGTGCGGACGCGCGGGTCAGTGTCCGCGTACGGATTAGGATGAGGGTACGGCGGAGGGTAAGGTGTGGGGCTGCCGGTGGGTTTCCGATCCGGTCTAGGGTTAGGGTTAGGGAACGGCAAGGCTGAGGGCACAGGAGAGGGTGCGGACACGTGCTAGGGTCGGGGCACGTGCGGACGCGCGGGTCAGTGTCCACGTACGGATTAGGATGAAGGTACGGCGGAGGCTAAGGTGTGGGGCTGCCGGTGGGTTTCCGTTCCGGGCTAGGGTTAGGGTTAGGAAACGGCAAGGCTGAGGGCACAGGTGAGGGTGCGGACACGTGCTAGGGTCGGGGCATGTGCGGACGCGCGGGTCAGTGTCCGCGTACGGATTAGGATGAGGGTACGGCAGAGGCTAAGGTGTGGGGCTGCCGGTGGGTTTCCGTTCCGGGCTAGGGTTAGGGTTAGGGAACGGCAAGGCTGAGGGCACAGGTGAGGGTGCGGACACGTGCTAGGGTCGGGGCACGTGCGGAAGCGCGGGTCAGTGTCCGCGTACGGATTAGGATCAGGGTACGTCGGAGGCTAAGGTGTGAGGCTGCCGGTGGGTTTCCGTTCCGGGCTTGTGTTAGGGTTAGGGAATTGCAAGGCTGAGGGCACAGGTGAGGGTGCGGACACGTGCTAGGGTCGGGGCACGTGCGGACGCGCGGGTCAGTGTCCGCGTACGGATTAGGATGAGGGTACGGCGGAGGCTAAGGTGTGGGGATGCCCGTGGGTTTCCGTTCCGGGCTAGGGTTAGGGTTAGGGAACGGCAAGGCTGAGGGCACAGGTGAGGGTGCGGACACATGCTAGGGTCGGGGCACGTGCGGACGCGCGGGTCAGTGTCCGCGTACGGATTAGGATGAGGGTACGGCGGAGGCTAAGGTGTGGGGCTGCCGGTGGGTTTCCCGTCCGGGCTAGGTTTAGGGTTAGGGAACGGCAAGGCTGAGGGCACAGGTGAGGGTGCGGACACGTGCTAGGGTCGGGGCACGTGCGGACGCGCGGGTCAGTGTCCGCGTACGGATTAGGATGAGGGTACGGCGGAGGCTAAGGTGTGGGGCTGCCGGTGGGTTTCCGTTCCGGGCTAGGGTTAGGGTTAGGGAACGACAAGGCTGAGGGCACAGGTGAGGGTGCGGACACGTGCTAGGTTCGGGGCACGTGCGGACGCGCGGGTCAGTGTCCGCGTACGGATTAGGATGAGGGTACGGCGGAGGCTAAGGTGTGGGGCTGCCGGTGGGTTTCTGTTCCGGGCTAGGGTTAGGGTTAGGGAACGGCAAGGCTGAGGGAACAGGTGAGGGTGCGGACACGTGCTAGGGTCGGGGCACGTGCGGACGCGCGGGTCAGTGTCCGCGTACGGATTAGGATGAGGGTACGGCGGAGGCTAAGGTGTGGGGCTGCCGGTGGGTTTCCGTTCCGGGCTAGGGTTAGGGTTAGGGAACGGCAAGGCTGAGGGCACAGGTGAGGGTGCGGACACGTGCTAGGGTCGGGGCACGTGCGGACACGCGGGTCAGTGTCCGCGTACGGATTAGGATGAGGGTACGGCGGAGGCTAAGGTGTGGGGCTGCCGGTGGCTTTCCCTTCCGGGCTAGGGTTAGGGTTAGGGAACGGCAAGGCTGAGGGCACAGGTGAGGGTGCGGACACGTGCTAGGGTCGGGGCACGTGCGGACGCGCGGGTCAGTGTCCGCGTACGGATTAGGATGAGGGTACGGCGGAGGCTAAGGTGTGGGGCTGCCGGTGGGTTTCCGTTCCGGGCTAGGGTTAGGGTTAGGGAACGGCAAGGCTGAGGGCACAGGTGAGGGTGCGGACACGTGCTAGGGTTGTGGCACGTGCGGACGCGCGGGTCAGTGTCCGCGTACGGATTAGGATGAGGGTACGGCGGAGGCTAAGGTGTGGGGCTGCCGGTGTGTTTCCGTTCCGGTTAGGGTTAGGGTTAGGGAACGGCAAGGCTGAGGGCACAGGTGAGGGTGCGGACACGTGCTAGGGTCGGGGCAAGTGCGGAAGCGCGGGTCAGTGTCTGCGTACGGATTAGGATCAGGGTACGTCGGAGGCTAAGGTGTGAGGCTGCCGGTGGGTTTCCGTTCCGGGCTAGGGTTAGGGTTAGGGAATTGCAAGGCTAAGGGCACAGGTGAGGGTGCGGACACGTGCTAGGGTCGGGGCACGTGCGGACGCGCGGGTCAGTGTCCGCGTACGGATTAGGATGAGGGTACGGCGGAGGCTAAGGTGTTGGGCTGCCGGTGGGTTTCCGTTCCGGGCTAGGGTTAGGGTTAGGGAACGGCAAGGCTGAGGGCACAGGTGAGGGTGCGGACACGTGCTAGGGTCGGGGCACGTGCGGACGCGCGGGTCAGTGTCTGCGTACGGATTAGGATCAGGGTACGGCGGAGGCTAAGGTGTGGGGCTGCCGGTGGGTTTCCCGTCCGGGCTAGGGTTAGGGTTAGGGAACGGCAAGGCTGAGGGCACAGGTGAGGGTGCGGACACGTGCTAGGGTCGGGGCACGTGCGGACGCGCGGGTCAGTGTCCGCGTACGGATTAGGATGAGGGTACGGCGGAGGCTAAGGTGAGGGGCTGCCGGTGGGTTTCCGTTCCGGGCTAGGGTTAGGGTTAGGGAACGGCAAGGCTGAGGGCACAGGTGAGGGTGCGGACACGTGCTAGGGTCGGGGCACGTGCGGACGCGCGGGTCAGTGTCCGCGTACGGATTAGGATGAGGGTACGGCGGAGGCTAAGGTGTGGGGCTGACGGTGGGTTTCCGTTCCGGGCTAGGGTTAGGGTTAGGGAACGGCAAGGCTGAGGGCACAGGTGAGGGTGCGGACACGTGCTAGGGTCGGGGCACGTGCGGACGCGCGGGTCAGTGTCCGCGTACGGATTAGGATGAGGGTACTTCAGAGGCTAAGGTGTGAGGCTGCCGGTTGGTTTCCGTTCCGGGCTAGGGTTAGGGTTAGGGAACGGCAAGGCTGAGGGCACAGGTGAGGGTGCGGACACGTGCTAGGGTCGGGGCACGTGCGGACGCGCGGGTCAGTGTCCGCGTACGGATTAGGATGAGGGTACGGCGGAGGCTAAGGTGTGGGGCTGCCGGTGGGTTTCCGTTCCGGGCTAGGTTTAGGGTTAGGGAACGGCAAGGCTGAGGGCACAGGTGAGGGTGCGGACACGTGCTAGGGTCGGGGCACGTGCGGACGCGCGGCTCAGTGTCCGCGTACGGATTAGGATGAGGGTACGGCGGAGGGTAAGGTGTGGGGCTGCCGGTGGGTTTCCGATCCGGTCTAGGGTTAGGGTTAGGGAACGGCAAGGCTGAGGGCACAGGAGAGGGTGCGGACACGTGCTAGGGTCGGGGCACGTGCGGACGCGCGGGTCAGTGTCCGCGTACGGATTAGGATGAAGGTACGGCGGAGGCTAAGGTGTGGGGCTGCCGGTGGGTTTCCGTTCCGGGCTAGGGTTAGGGTTAGGAAACGGCAAGGCTGAGGGCACAGGTGAGGGTGCGGACACGTGCTAGGGTCGGGGCATGTGCGGACGCGCGGGTCAGTGTCCGCGTACGGATTAGGATGAGGGTACGGCAGAGGCTAAGGTGTGGGGCTGCCGGTGGGTTTCCGTTCCGGGCTAGGGTTAGGGTTAGGGAACGGCAAGGCTGAGGGCACAGGTGAGGGTGCGGACACGTGCTAGGGTCGGGGCACGTGCGGAAGCGCGGGTCAGTGTCCGCGTACGGATTAGGATCAGGGTACGTCGGAGGCTAAGGTGTGAGGCTGCCGGTGGGTTTCCGTTCCGGGCTAGGGTTAGGGTTAGGGAATTGCAAGGCTGAGGGCACAGGTGAGGGTGCGGACACGTGCTAGGGTCGGGGCACGTGCGGACGCGCGGGTCAGTGTCCGCGTACGGATTAGGATGAGGGTACGGCGGAGGCTAAGGTGTGGGGCTGCCGGTGGGTTTCCGTTCCGGGCTAGGGTTAGGGTTAGGGAACGGCAAGGCTGAGGGCACAGGTGAGGGTGCGGACACATGCTAGGGTCGGGGCACGTGCGGACGCGCGGGTCAGTGTCCGCGTACGGATTAGGATGAGGGTACGGCGGAGGCTAAGGTGTGGGGCTGCCGGTGGGTTTCCCGTCCGGGCTAGGTTTAGGGTTAGGGAACGGCAAGGCTGAGGGCACAGGTGAGGGTGCGGACACGTGCTAGGGTCGGGGCACGTGCGGACGCGCGGGTCAGTGTCCGCGTACGGATTAGGATGAGGGTACGGCGGAGGCTAAGGTGTGGGGCTGCCGGTGGGTTTCCGTTCCGGGCTAGGGTTAGGGTTAGGGAACGACAAGGCTGAGGGCACAGGTGAGGGTGCGGACACGTGCTAGGTTCGGGGCACGTGCGGACGCGCGGGTCAGTGTCCGCGTACGGATTAGGATGAGGGTACGGCGGAGGCTAAGGTGTGGGGCTGCCGGTGGGTTTCCGTTCCGGGCTAGGGTTAGGGTTAGGGAACGGCAAGGCTGAGGGAACAGGTGAGGGTGCGGACACGTGCTAGGGTCGGGGCACGTGCGGACGCGCGGGTCAGTGTCCGCGTACGGATTAGGATGAGGGTACGGCGGAGGCTAAGGTGTGGGGCTGCCGGTGGGTTTCCGTTCCGGGCTAGGGTTAGGGTTAGGGAACGGCAAGGCTGAGGGCACAGGTGAGGGTGCGGACACGTGCTAGGGTCGGGGCACGTGCGGACACGCGGGTCAGTGTCCGCGTACGGATTAGGATGAGGGTACGGCGGAGGGTAAGGTGTGGGGCTGCCGGTGGCTTTCCCTTCCGGGCTAGGGTTAGGGTTAGGGAACGGCAAGGCTGAGGGCACAGGTGAGGGTGCGGACACGTGCTAGGGTCGGGGCACGTGCGGACGCGCGGGTCAGTGTCCGCGTACGGATTAGGATGAGGGTACGGCGGAGGCTAAGGTGTGGGGCTGCCGGTGGGTTTCCGTTCCGGGCTAGGGTTAGGGTTAGGGAACGGCAAGGCTGAGGGCACAGGTGAGGGTGCGGACACGTGCTAGGGTTGTGGCACGTGCGGACGCGCGGGTCAGTGTCCGCGTACGGATTAGGATGAGGGTACGGCGGAGGCTAAGGTGTGGGGCTGCCGGTGTGTTTCCGTTCCGGTTAGGGTTAGGGTTAGGGAACGGCAAGGCTGAGGGCACAGGTGAGGGTGCGGACACGTGATAGGGTCGGGGCAAGTGCGGAAGCGCGGGTCAGTGTCTGCGTACGGATTAGGATCAGGGTACGTCGGAGGCTAAGGTGTGAGGCTGCCGGTGGGTTTCCGTTCCGGGCTAGGGTTAGGGTTAGGGAATTGCAAGGCTAAGGGCACAGGTGAGGGTGCGGACACGTGCTAGGGTCGGGGCACGTGCGGACGCGCGGGTCAGTGTCCGCGTACGGATTAGGATGAGGGTACGGCGGAGGCTAAGGTGTGGGGCTGCCGGTGGGTTTCCGTTCCGGGCTAGGGTTAGGGTTAGGGAACGGCAAGGCTGAGGGCACAGGTGAGGGTGCGGACACGTGCTAGGGTCGGGGCACGTGCGGACGCGCGGGTCAGTGTCTGCGTACGGATTAGGATCAGGGTACGGCGGAGGCTAAGGTGTGGGGCTGCCGGTGGGTTTCCCGTCCGGGCTAGGGTTAGGGTTAGGGAACGGCAAGGCTGAGGGCACAGGTGAGGGTGCGGACACGTGCTAGGGTCGGGGCACGTGCGGACGCGCGGGTCAGTGTCCGCGTACGGATTAGGATGAGGGTACGGCGGAGGCTAAGGTGAGGGGCTGCCGGTGGGTTTCCGTTCCGGGCTAGGGTTAGGGTTAGGGAACGGCAAGGCTGAGGGCACAGGTGAGGGTGCGGACACGTGCTAGGGTCGGGGCACGTGCGGACGCGCGGGTCAGTGTCCGCGTACGGATTAGGATGAGGGTACGGCGGAGGCTAAGGTGTGGGGCTGCCGGTGGGTTTCCGTTCCGGGCTAGGGTTAGGGTTAGGGAACGGCAAGGCTGAGGGCACAGGTGAGGGTGCGGACACGTTCTAGGGTCGGGGCACGTGCGGACGCGCGGGTCAGTGTCCGCGTACGGATTAGGATGAGGGTACGGCGGAGGCTAAGGTGTGGGGCTGCCGGTGGGTTTCCGTTCCGGGCTAGGGTTAGGGTTAGGGAACGGCAAGGCTGAGGGCACAGGTGAGGGTGCGGACACGTGCTAGGGTCGGGGCACGTGCGGACGCGTGGGTCAGTGTCCGCGTACAGATTAGGATGAGGGTACGGCGGAGGCTAAGGTGTGGGGCTGCCGGTGGGTTTCCGTTCCGGGCTAGGGTTAGGGTTAGGGAACGGCAAGGCTGAGGGCACAGGTGAGGGTGCGGACACGTGCTAGGGTCGGGGCACGTGCGGACGCGCGGGTCAGTGTCCGCGTACGGATTAGGATGAGGGTACGGCGGAGGCTAAGGTGTGGGGCTGCCGGTGGGTTTCCCTTCCGGGCTAGGTTTAGGGTTAGGGAACGGCAAGGCTGAGGGCACAGGTGAGGGTGCGGACACGTGCTAGGGTCGGGGTATGTGCGGACGCGCGGGTCAGTGTCCGCGTACGGATTAGGATGAGGGTACGGCAGAGGCTAAGGTGTGGGGCTGCCGGTGGGTTTCCGTTCCGGGCTAGGGTTAGGGTTAGGGAACGGCAAGGCTGAGGGCACAGGTGAGGGTGCGGACACGTGCTAGGGTCGGGGCACGTGCGGACGCGCGGGTCAGTGTCCGCGTACGGATTAGGATGAGCGTACGGCGGAGGCTAAGGTGTGGGGCTGCCGGTGGGTTTCCCGTCCGGGCTAGGTTTAGGGTTAGGGAACGGCAAGGCTGAGGGCACAGGTGAGGGTGCGGACACGTGCTAGGGTCGGGGCACGTGCGGACGCGTGGGTCAGTGTCCGCGTACGGATTAGGATGAGGGTACGGCGGAGGCTAAGGTGTGGGGCTGCCGGTGGGTTTCCGTTCCGGGCTAGGGTTAGGGTTAGGGAACGGCAAGGCTGAGGGCACAGGTGAGGGTGCGGACACGTGCTAGGGTCGGGGCACGTGCGGACGCGCGGGTCAGTGACCGCGTACGGATTAGGATGAGGGTACGGTGGAGGCTAAGGTGTGGGGCTGCCGGTGGGTTTCCGTTCCGGGCTAGGGTTAGGGTTAGGGAACGGCAAGGCTGAGGGCACAGGTGAGGGTGGGGACACGTGCTAGGGTCGGGGCACGTGCGGACGCGCGGGTCAGTGTCCGCGTACGGATTAGGATGAGGGTACGGCGGAGGCTAAGGTGTGGGGCTGCCGGTGGGTTTCCGTTCCGGGCTAGGGTTAGGGTTAGGGAACGACAAGGCTGAGGGCACAGGTGAGGGTGCGGACACGTGCTAGGTTCGGGGCACGTGCGGACTCGCGGGTCAGTGTCCGCGTACGGATTAGGATGAGGGTACGGCGGAGGCTAAGGTGTGGGGCTGCCGGTGGGTTTCCGTTCCGGGCTAGGGTTAGGGTTAGGGAACGGCAAGGCTGAGGGCACAGGTGAGGGTGCGGACACGTGCTAGGGTCGGGGCACGTGCGGACGCGCGGGTCAGTGTCCGCGTACGGATTAGGATGAGGGTACGGCGGAGGCTAAGGTGTGGGGCTGCCGGTGGGTTTCCGTTCCGGGCTAGGGTTAGGGTTAGGGAACGGCAAGGCTGAGGGCACAGGTGAGGGTGCGGACACGTGCTAGGGTCGGGGCACGTGCGGACGCGTGGGTCAGTGTCCGCGTACGGATTAGGATGAGGGTACGGCGGAGTCTAAGGTGTGGGGCTGCCGGTGGGTTTCCGTTCCGGGCTAGGATTAGGGTTAGGGAACGGCAAGGCTGAGGGCACAGGTGAGGGTGCGGACACGTGCTAGGGTCGGGGCACATGCGGACACGCGGGTCAGTGTCCGCGTACGGATTAGGATGAGGGTACGGCGGAGGCTAAGGTGTGGGGCTGCCGGTGGGTTTCCCTTCCGGGCTAGGGTTAGGGTTAGGGAACGGCAAGGCTGAGGGCACAGGTGAGGGTGCGGACACGTGCTAGGGTCGGGGCACGTGCGGACGCGCGGGTCAGTGTCCGCGTACGGATTAGGATGAAGGTACGGCGGAGGCTAAGGTGTGGGGCTGCCGGTGGGTTTCCGTTCCGGGCTAGGGTTAGGGTTAGGGAACGGCAAGGCTGAGGGCACGGGTGAGGGTGCGGACACGTGCTAGGGTCGTGGCACGTGCGGACGCGCGGGTCAGTGTCCGCGTACGGATTAGGATGAGGGTACGGCGGAGGCTAAGGTGTGGGGCTGCCGGTGGGTTTCCGTTCCGGGCTAGGGTTAGGGTTAGGGAACGGCAAAGCTGAGGGCACAGGTGAGGGTGCGGACACGTGCTAGGGTCGGGGCACGTGCGGACGCGCGGGTCAGTGTCCGCGTACGGATTAGGATGAGGGTACGGCGGAGGCTAAGGTGTGGGGCTGCCGGTGGGTTTCTGTTCCGGGCTAGGGTTAGGGTTAGGGAACGGCAAGGCTGAGGGCACAGGTGAGGGCGCGGACACGTGCTAGGGTCGGGGCACGTGCGGACGCGCGGGTCAGTGTCCACGTACGGATTAGGATGAGGGTACGGCGGAGGCTAAGGTGTGGGGCTGCCGGTGGGTTTCCGTTCCGGGCTAGGGTTAGGGTTAGGGAACGGCAAGGCTGAGGGCACAGGTGAGGGTGCGGACACGTGCTAGGGTCGGGGCACGTGCGGACGCGCGGGTCAGTGTCCGCGTACGGATTAGGATGAGGGTACGGCGGAGGCTAAGGTGTGGGGCTGCCGGTGGGTTTCCGTTCCGGGCTAGGGTTAGGGTTAGGGAACGGCAAGGCTGAGGGCACAGGTGAGGGTGCGGACACGTGCTAGGGTCGGGGCACGTGCGGACACGCGGGTCAGTGTCCGCGTACGGATTAGGATGAGGGTACGGCGGAGGCTAAGGTGTGGGGCTGCCGGTGGGTTTCCCTTCCGGGCTAGGGTTAGGGTTAGGGAACGGCAAGGCTGAGGGCACAGGTGAGGGTGCGGACACGTGCTAGGTTCGGGGCACGTGCAGACTCGCGGGTCAGTGTCCGCGTACGGATTAGGATGAAGGTACGGCGGAGGCTAAGGTGTGGGGCTGCCGGTGGGTTTCCGTTCCGGGCTAGGGTTAGGGTTAGGGAACGGCAAGGCTGAGGGCACAGGTGAGGTTGCGGACACGTGCTAGGGTCGGGGCACGTGCGAACGCACGGGTCAGTGTCCGCGTACGGATTAGGATGAGGGTATGGCGGAGGCTAAGGTGTGGGGCTGCCGGTGGGTTTCCGTTCCGGGCTAGGGTTAGGGTTAGGGAACGGCAAGGCTGAGGGAACAGGTGAGGGTGCGGACACGTGCTAGGGTCGGGGCACGTGCGGACGCGCGGGTCAGTGTCCGCGTACGGATTAAGATGAGGGTACGGCGGAGGCTAAGGTGTGGGGCTGCCGGTGGGTTTCCGTTCCGGGCTAGGGTTAGGGTTAGGGAACGGCAAGGCTGAGGGCACAGGTGAGGGTGCGGACACGTGCTAGGGTCGGGGCACGTGCGGACGCGCGGGTCAGTGTCCGCGTACGGATTAGGATGAGGGTACGGCGGAGGCTAAGGTGTGGGGCTGCCGGTGGGTTTCCGTTCCGGGCTAGGGTTAGGGTTAGGGAACGGCAAGGCTGAGGGCACAGGTGAGGGTGCGGACACGTGCTAGGGTCGGGGCACGTGCGGAAGCGCGGGTCAGTGTCCGCGTACGGATTAGGATGAGGGTACGGCGGAGGCTAAGGTGTGGGGCTGCCGGTGGGTTTCCCTTCCGGGCTAGGGTTAGGGTTAGGGAACGGCAAGGCTGAGGGCACAGGGGAGGGTGCAGATACGTGCTAGGGTCGGGGCACGTGCGGACGCGCGGGTCAGTGTCCGCGTACGGATTAGGATGAGGGTACGGCGGAGGCTAAGGTGTGGGGCTGCCGGTGGGTTTCCGTTCCGGGCTAGGGTTAGGGTTAGGGAACGGCAAGGCTGAGGGCACAGGTGAGGGTGCGGACACGTGCTAGGGTCGGGGCACGTGCGGACGCGCGGGTCATTGTCCGCGTACGGATTAGGATGAGGGTACGGCGGAGGCTAAGGTGTGGGGCTGCCGGTGGGTTTCCAATCCGGGCTAGGGTTAGGGTTAGGGAACGGCAAGGCTGAGGGCACAGGTGAGGGTGCGGACACGTGCTAGGGTCGGGGCACGTGCGTACGTGCGGGTCAGTGTCCGCGTACAGATGAGGATGAGGGTACGGCGGAGGGTAAGGTGTGGGGCTGCCGGTGGGTTTCCGTTCCGGGCTAGGGTTAGGGTTAGGGAACGGCAAGGCTGAGGGCACAGGTGAGGGTGCGGACACGTGCTAGGGTCGGGGCACGTGCGGACGCGCGGGTCAGTGTCCGCGTACGGATGAGGATGAGGGTACGGCGGAGGCTAAGGTGTGGGTCTGCCGGTGGGTTTCCGTTCCGGGCTAGGGTTAGGGTTAGGGAACGGCAAGGCTGAGGGCACAGGTGAGGGTGCGGACACGTGCTAGGGTCGGGGCACGTGCGGACGCGCGGGTCAGTGTCCGCGTATGGATTAGGATGAAGGTACGGCGGAGGCTAAGGTGTGGGGCTGCCGGTGGGTTTCCCTTCCGGGCTAGGGTTAGGGTTAGGGAACGGCAAGGCTGAGGGCACAGGTGAGGGTGCGGACACGTGCTAGGGTCGGGGCACGTGCGGACGCGCGGGTCAGTGTCCGCGTACGGATTAGGATGAGGGTACGGCGGAGGCTAAGGTGTGGGGCTGCCGGTGGGTTTCCGTTCCGGGCTAGGGTTAGGGTTAGGGAACGGCAAGGCTGAGGGCACAGGTGAGGGTGCGGACACGTGCTAGGGTCGGGGCACGTGCGGAAGCGCGGGTCAGTGTCCGCGTACGGATTAGGATCAGGGTACGTCGGAGGCTAAGGTGTGAGGCTGCCGGTGGGTTTCCGTTCCGGGCTAGGGTTAGGGTTAGGGAATTGCAAGGCTGAGGGCACAGGTGAGGGTGCGGACACGTGCTAGGGTCGGGGCACGTGCGGACGCGCGGGTCAGTGTCCGCGTACGGATTAGGATGAGGGTACGGCGGAGGCTAAGGTGTGGGGCTGCCCGTGGGTTTCCGTTCCGGGCTAGGGTTAGGGTTAGGGAACGGCAAGGCTGAGGGCACAGGTGAGGGTGTGGACATGTGCTAGTGTCGGGGCACGTGCGGACGCGTGGGTCAGTGTCCGCGTACGGATTAGGATGAGGGTACGGCGGAGGCTAAGGTGTGGGGCTGCCGGTGGGTTTCCCGTCCGGGCTAGGTTTAGGGTTAGGGAACGGCAAGGCTGAGGGCACAGGTGAGGGTGCGGACACGTGCTAGGATCGGGGCACGTGCGGACGCGCGGGTCAGTGTCCGCGTACGGATTAGGATGAGGGTATGGCGGAGGCTAAGGTGTGGGGCTGCCGGTGGGTTTCCGTTCCGGGCTAGGGTTAGGGTTAGGGAACGGCAAGGCTGAGGGCACAGGTGAGGGTGCGGACACTTGCTAGGGTCGGGGCATGTGCGGACGCGCGGGTCAGTGTCCGCGTACGGATTAGGATGAGGGTACGGTGGAGGCTAAGGTATGGGGCTGCCGGTGGGTTTCCGTTCTGGGCTAGGGTTAGGGTTAGGGAACGGCAAGGCTGAGGGCACAGGTGAGGGTGGGGACACGTGCTAGGGTCGGGGCACGTGCGGACGCGCGGGTCAGTGTCCGCGTACGGATTAGGATGAGGGTACGGCGGAGGCTAAGGTGTGGGGCTGCCGGTGGGTTTCCCTTCCGGGCTAGGGTTAGGGTTAGGGAACGGCAAGGCTGAGGGCACAGGTGAGGGTGCGGACACGTGCTAGGGTCGGGGCATGTGCGGACGCGCGGGTCAGTGTCCGCGTACGGATTAGGATGAGGGTACGGCGGAGGCTAAGGTGTGGGGCTGCCGGTGGGTTTCCGTTCCGGGCTAGGGTTAGGGTTAGGGAACGACAAGGCTGAGGGCACAGGTGAGGGTGCGGACACGTGCTAGATTCGGGGCATGTGCAGACTCGCGGGTCAGTGTCCGCGTACGGATTAGGATGAGGGTACGGCGGAGGCTAAGGTGTGGGGCTGCCGGTGGGTTTCCGTTCCGGGCTAGGGTTAGGGTTAGGGAACGGCAAGGCTGAGGGCACAGGTGAGGTTGCGGACACGTGCTAGGGTCGGGGCACGTGCGGACGCGCGGGTCAGTGTCCGCGTACGGATTAGGATGAGGGTACGGCGGAGGCTAAGGTGTGGGGCTGCCGGTGGGTTTCCGTTCCGGGCTAGGGTTAGGGTTAGGGAACGGCAAGGCTGAGGGAACAGGTGAGGGTGCGGACACGTGCTAGGGTCGGGGCACGTGCGGACGCGCGGGTCAGTGTCCGCGTACGGATTAAGATGAGGGTACGGCGGAGGCTAAGGTGTGGGGCTGCCGGTGGGTTTCCGTTCCGGGCTAGGGTTAGGGTTAGGGAACGGCAAGGCTGAGGGCACAGGTGAGGGTGCGGACACGTGCTAGGGTCGGGGCACGTGCGGACACGCGGGTCAGTGTCCGCGTACGGATTAGGATGAGGGTACGGCGGAGGCTAAGGTGTGGGGCTGCCGGTGGGTTTCCCTTCCGGGCTAGGGTTAGGGTTAGGGAACGGCAAGGCTGAGTGCACAGGTGAGGGTGCGGACACGTGCTAGGGTCGGGGCACGTGCGGACGCGCGGGTCAGTGTCCGCGTACGGATTAGGATGAGGGTACGGCGGAGGCTAAGGTGTGGGGCTGCCGGTGGGTTTCCGTTCCGGGCTAGGGTTAGGGTTAGGGAACGGCAAGGCTGAGGGCACAGGTGAGGGTGCGGACACGTGCTAGGGTCGGGGCACGTGCGGACGCGCGGGTCAGTGTCCGCGTACGGATTAGGATGAGGGTACGGCGGAGGCTAAGGTGTGGGGCTGCCGGTGGGTTTCCCGTCCGGGCTAGGGTTAGGGTTAGGGAACGGCAAGGCTGAGGGCACAGGTGAGGGTGCGGACACGTGCTAGGGTCGGGGCACGTGCGGACGCGCGGGTCAGTGTCCGCGTACGGATTAGGATGAGGGTACGGTGGAGGCTAAGGTGTGGGGCTGCCGGTGGGTTTCCGTTCCGGGCTAGGGTTAGGGTTAGGGAACGGCAAGGCTGAGGGCACAGGTGAGGGTGCGGACACGTGCTAGGGTCGGGGCACGTGCGGAAGCGCGGGTCAGTGTCCGCGTACGGATTAGGATGAGGGTACGGCGGAGGCTAATGTGTGGGGCTGCCGGTGGGTTTCCCTTCCGGGCTAGGGTTAGGGTTAGGGAACGGCAAGGCTGAGGGCACAGGTGAGGGTGCGGACACGTGCTAGGGTCGGGGCACGTGCGGACGCGCGGGTCAGTGTCCGCGTACGGATTAGGATGAGGGTACGGCGGAGGCTAAGGTGTGGGGCTGCCGGTGGGTTTCCCTTCCGGGCTAGGGTTAGGGTTAGGGAACGGCAAGGCTGAGGGCACAGGTGAGGGTGCGGACACGTGCTAGGGTCGGGGCACGTGCGGACGCGCGGGTCATTGTCCGCGTACGGATTAGGATGAGGGTACGGCGGAGGCTAAGGTGTGGGGCTGCCGGTGGGTTTCCAATCCGGGCTAGGGTTAGGGTTAGGGAACGGCAAGGCTGAGGGCACAGGTGAGGGTGCGGACACGTGCTAGGGTCGGGGCACGTGCGTACGTGCGGGTCAGTGTCCGCGTACGGATGAGGATGAGGGTACGGCGGAGGTTAAGGTGTGGGGCTGCCGGTGGGTTTCCGTTCCGGGCTAGGGTTAGGGTTAGGGAACGGCAAGGCTGAGGGCACAGGTGAGGGTGCGGACACGTGCTAGGGTCGGGGCACGTGCGGACGCGCGGGTCAGTGTCCGCGTACGGATGAGGATGAGGGTACGGCGGAGGGTAAGGTGTGGGGCTGCCGGTGGGTTTCCGTTCCGGGCTAGGGTTAGGGTTAGGGAACGGCAAGGCTGAGGGCACAGGTGAGGGTGCGGACACGTGCTAGGGTCGGGGCACGTGCGGACACGCGGGTCAGTGTCCGCGTACGGATGAGGATGAGGGTACGGCGGAGGCTAAGGTGTGGGTCTGCCGGTGGGTTTCCGTTCCGGGCTAGGGTTAGGGTTAGGGAACGGCAAGGCTGAGGGCACAGGTGAGGGTGCGGACACGTGCTAGGGTCGGGGCACGTGCGGACGCGCGGGTCAGTGTCCGCGTATGGATTAGGTTGAAGGTACGGCGGAGGCTAAGGTGTGGGTCTGCCGGTGGGTTTCCGTTCCGGGCTAGGGTTAGGGTTAGGGAACGGCAAGGCTGAGGGCACAGGTGAGGGTGCGGACACGTGCTAGGGTCGGGGCACGTGCGGACGCGCGGGTCAGTGTCCGCGTACGGATTAGGATGAGGGTACGGCGGAGGCTAACGTGTGGGGCTGCCGGTGGGTTTCCGTTCCGGGCTAGGGTTAGGGTTAGGGAACAGCAAGGCTGAGGGCACAGGTGAGGGTGCGGACACGTGCTAGGGTCGGGGCACGTGCGGAAGCGCGGGTCAGTGTCCGCGTACGGATTAGGATCAGGGTACGTCGGAGGCTAAGGTGTGAGGCTGCCGGTGTGTTTCCGTTCCGGGCTAGGGTTAGGGTTAGGGAATTGCAAGGCTGAGGGCACAGGTGAGGGTGCGGACACGTGCTAGGGTCGGGGCACGTGCGGACGCGCGGGTCAGTGTCCGCGTACGGATTAGGATGAGGGTACGGCGGAGGCTAAGGTGTGGGGCTGCCCGTGGGTTTCCGTTCCGGGCTAGGGTTAGGGTTAGGGAACGGCAAGGCTGAGGGCACAGGTGAGGGTGTGGACATGTGCTAGGGTCGGGGCACGTGCGGACGCGTGGGTCAGTGTCCGCGTACGGATTAGGATGAGGGTATGGCGGAGGCTAAGGTGTGGGGCTGCCGGTGGGTTTCCCATCCGGGCTAGGTTTAGGGTTAGGGAACGGCAAGGCTGAGGGCACAGGTGAGGGTGCGGACACGTGCTAGGGTCGGGGCACGTGCGGACGCGCGGGTCAGTGTCCGCGTACGGATTAGGATGAGGGTACGGCGGAGGCTAAGGTGTGGGGCTGCCGGTGGGTTTCCGTTCCGGGCTAGGGTTAGGGTTAGGGAACGGCAAGGCTGAGGGCACAGGTGAGGGTGGGGACACGTGCTAGGGTCGGGGCACGTGCGGACGCGCGGGTCAGTGTCCGCGTACGGATTAGGATGAGGGTACGGCGGAGGCTAAGGTGTGGGGCTGCCGGTGGGTTTCCGTTCCGGGCTAGGGTTAGGGTTAGGGAACGACAAGGCTGAGGGCACAGGTGAGGGTGCGGTCACGTGCTAGGTTCGGGGCACGTGCGGACTCGCGGGTCAGTGTCCGCGTACGGATTAGGATGAGGGTACGGCGGAGGCTAAGGTGTGGGGCTGCTGGTGGGTTTCCGTTCCGGGCTAGGGTTAGGGTTAGGGAACGGCAAGGCTGAGGGCACAGGTGAGGGTGCGGACACGTGCTAGTGTCGGGGCACGTGCGGACGCGCGGGTCAGTGTCCGCGTACGGATTAGGATCAGGGTACGTCGGAGGCTAAGGTGTGAGGCTGCCGGTGGGTTTCCGTTCCGGGCTAGGGTTAGGGTTAGGGAATTGCAAGGCTAAGGGCACAGGTGAGGGTGCGGAAACGTGCTAGGGTCGGGGCACGTGCGGACACGCGGGTCAGTGTCCGCGTACGGATTAGGATGAGGGTACGGCGGAGGCTAAGGTGTGGGGCTGCCGGTGGGTTTCCGTTCCGGGCTAGGGTTAGGGTTAGGGAACGGCAAGGCTGAGGGCACAGGTGAGGGTGCGGACACGTGCTAGGGTCGGGGCACGTGCGGACGCGCGGGTCAGTGTCCGCGTACGGATTAGGATGAGGGTACGGCGGAGGCTAAGGTGTGGGGCTGCCGGTGGGTTTCCCTTCCGGGCTAGGGTTAGGGTTAGGGAACGGCAAGGCTGAGGGCACAGGTGAGGGTGCGGACACGTGCTAGGGTCGGGGCACGTGAGGACGCGCGGGTCAGTGTCCGCGTACGGATTAGGATGAGGGTACGGCGGAGGCTAAGGTGTGGGGCTGCCGGTGGGTTTCCGTTCCGGGCTAGGGTTAGGGTTAGGGAACGGCAAGGCTGAGGGCACAGGTGAGGGTGCGGACACGTGCTAGGGTCGTGGCAAGTGCGGAAGCGCGGGTCAGTGTCCGCGTACGGATTAGGATCAGGGTACGTCGGAGGCTAAGGTGTGAGGCTGCCGGTGGGTTTCCGTTCCGGGCTAGGGTTAGGGTTAGGGAATTGCAAGGCTAAGGGCACAGGTGAGGGTGCGGACACGTGCTAGGGTCGGGGCACGTGCGGACACGCGGGTCAGTGTCCGCGTACGGATTAGGATGAGGGTACGGCGGAGGCTAAGGTGTGGGGCTGCCGGTGGGTTTCCGTTCCGGGCTAGGGTTAGGGTTAGGGAACGGCAAGGCTGAGGGCACAGGTGAGGGTGCGGACACGTGCTAGGGTCGGGGCACGTGCGGACGCGCGGGTCAGTGTCCGCGTACGGATTAGGATGAGGGTACGGCGGAGGCTAAGGTGTGGGGCTGCCGGTGGGTTTCCCTTCCGGGCTAGGGTTAGGGTTAGGGAACGGCAAGGCTGAGGGCACAGGTGAGGGTGCGGACACGTGCTAGGGTCGGGGCACGTGAGGACGCGCGGGTCAGTGTCCGCGTACGGATTAGGATGAGGGTACGGCGGAGGCTAAGCTGTGGGGCTGCCGGTGGGTTTCCGTTCCGGGCTAGGGTTAGGGTTAGGGAACGGCAAGGCTGAGGGCACAGGTGAGGGTGCGGACACGTGCTAGGGTCGGGGCACGTGCGGACGCGCGGGTCAGTGTCCGCGTACGGATTAGGATGAGGGTACGGCGGAGGCTAAGGTGTGGGGCTGCCGGTGGGTTTCCGTTCCGGGCTAGGGTTAGGGTTAGGGAACGGCAAGGCTGAGGGCACAGGTGAGGGGGCGGACACGTGCTAGGGTCGGGGCACGTGCGGACGCGCGGGTCAGTGTACGCGTACGGATTAGGATGAGGGTACGGCGGGGGCTAAGGTGTGGGGCTGCCGGTGGGTTTCCGTTCCGGGCTAGGGTTAGGGTTAGGGAACGGCAAGGCTGAGGGCACAGGTCAGGGTGCGGACACGTGCTAGGGTCGGGGCACGTGCGGATGTGCGGGTCAGTGTCCGCGTACGGATTAGGATGAGGGTACGGCGGAGGCTAAGGTGTGGGGCTTCCGGTGGGTTTCCGTTCAGGGCTAGGGTTAGGGTTAGGGAACGGCAAGGCTGAGGGCACAGGTGAGGGTGCGGACACGTTGTAGGGTCGGGGCACGTGCGGACGCGCGGGTCAGTGTCCGCGTACAGATTAGGATGAGGGTACGGCGGAGGCTAAGGTGTGGGGCTGCCGGTGGGTTTCCGTTCCGGGCTAGGGTTAGGGTTAGGGAACGGCAAGGCTGAGGGCACAGGTGAGGGTGCGGACACGTGCTAGGGTCGGGGCACGTGCGGACGCGCGGGTCAGTGTCCGCGTATGGATTAGGATGAAGGTACGGCGGAGGCTAAGGTGTGGGGCTGCCGGTGGGTTTCCGTTCCGGGCTAGGGTTAGGGTTAGGGAACGGCAAGGCTGAGGGCACAGGTGAGGGTGCGGACACGTGCTAGGGTCGGGGCACGTGCGGACGCGCGGCTCAGTGTCCGCGTACGGATTAGGATGAGGGTACGGCGGAGGCTAACGTGAGGGGCTGCCGGTGGGTTTCCGTTCCGGGCTAGGGTTAGGGTTAGGGAACGGCAAGGCTGAGGGCACAGGTGAGGGTGCGGACACGTGCTAGGGTCGGGGCACGTGCGGAAGCGCGGGTCAGTGTCCGCGTACGGATTAGGATCAGGGTACGTCGGAGGCTAAGGTGTGAGGCTGCCGGTGTGTTTCCGTTCCGGGCTAGGGTTAGGGTTAGGGAATTGCAAGGCTGAGGGCACAGGTGAGGGTGCGGACACGTGCTAGGGTCGGGGCACGTGCGGACGCGCGGGTCAGTGTCCGCGTACGGATTAGGATGAGGGTACGGCGGAGGCTAAGGTGTGGGGCTGCCCGTGGGTTTCCGTTCCGGGCTAGGGTTAGGGTTAGGGAACGGCAAGGCTGAGGGCACAGGTGAGGGTGTGGACATGTGCTAGGGTCGGGGCACGTGCGGACGCGTGGGTCAGTGTCCGCGTACGGATTAGGATGAGGGTACGGCGGAGGCTAAGGTGTGGGGCTGCCGGTGGGTTTCCCGTCCGGGCTAGGTTTAGGGTTAGGGAACGGCAAGGCTGAGGGCACAGGTGAGGGTGCGGACACGTGCTAGGGTCGGGGCACGTGCGGACGCGCGGGTCAGTGTCCGCGTACGGATTAGGATGAGGGTACGGCGGAGGCTAAGGTGTGGGGCTGCCGGTGGGTTTCCGTTCCGGGCTAGGGTTAGGGTTAGGGAACGGCAAGGCTGAGGGCACAGGTTAGGGTGGGGACACGTGCTAGGGTCGGGGCACGTGCGGACGCGCGGGTCAGTGTCCGCGTACGGATTAGGATGAGGGTACGGCGGAGGCTAAGGTGTGGGGCTGCCGGTGGGTTTCCGTTCCGGGCTAGGGTTATGGTTAGGGAACGACAAGGCGGAGGGCACAGGTGAGGGTGCGGTCACGTGCTAGGTTCGGGGCACGTGCGGACTCGCGGGTCAGTGTCCGCGTACGGATTAGGATGAGGGTACGGCTGAGGCTAAGGTGTGGGGCTGCTGGTGGGTTTCCGTTCCGGGCTAGGGTTAGGGTTAGGGAACGGCAAGGCTGAGGGCACAGGTGAGGGTGCGGACACGTGCTAGTGTCGGGGCACGTGCGGACGCGCGGGTCAGTGTCCGCGTACGGATTAGGATCAGGGTACGTCGGAGGCTAAGGTGTGAGGCTGCCGGTGGGTTTCCGTTCCGGGCTAGGGTTAGGGTTAGGGAATTGCAAGGCTAAGGGCACAGGTGAGGGTGCGGACACGTGCTAGGGTCGGGGCACGTGCGGACACGCGGGTCAGTGTCCGCGTACGGATTAGGATGAGGGTACGGCGGAGGCTAAGGTGTGGGGCTGCCGGTGGGTTTCCGTTCCGGGCTAGGGTTAGGGTTAGGGAACGGCAAGGCTGAGGGCACAGGTGAGGGTGCGGACACGTGCTAGGGTCGGGGCACGTGCGGACGCGCGGGTCAGTGTCCGCGTACGGATTAGGATGAGGGTACGGCGGAGGCTAAGGTGTGGGGCTGCCGGTGGGTTTCCCTTCCGGGCTAGGGTTAGGGTTAGGGAACGGCAAGGCTGAGGGCACAGGTGAGGGTGCGGACACGTGCTAGGGTCGGGGCACGTGCGGACGCGCGGGTCAGTGTCCGCGTACGGATTAGGATGAGGGTACGGCGGAGGCTAAGGTGTGGGGCTGCCGGTGGGTTTCCGTTCCGGGCTAGGGTTAGGGTTAGGGAACGGCAAGGCTGAGGGCACAGGTGAGGGTGCGGACACGTGCTAGGGTCGTGGCAAGTGCGGAAGCGCGGGTCAGTGTCCGCGTACGGATTAGGATCAGGGTACGTCGGAGGCTAAGGTGTGAGGCTGCCGGTGGGTTTCCGTTCCGGGCTAGGGTTAGGGTTAGGGAATTGCAAGGCTAAGGGCACAGGTGAGGGTGCGGACACGTGCTAGGGTCGGGGCACGTGCGGACACGCGGGTCAGTGTCCGCGTACGGATTAGGATGAGGGTACGGCGGAGGCTAAGGTGTGGGGCTGCCGGTGGGTTTCCGTTCCGGGCTAGGGTTAGGGTTAGGGAACGGCAAGGCTGAGGGCACAGGTGAGGGTGCGGACACGTGCTAGGGTCGGGGCACGTGCGGACGCGCGGGTCAGTGTCCGCGTACGGATTAGGATGAGGGTACGGCGGAGGCTAAGCTGTGGGGCTGCCGGTGGGTTTCCGTTCCGGGCTAGGGTTAGGGTTAGGGAACGGCAAGGCTGAGGGCACAGGTGAGGGTGCGGACACGTGCTAGGGTCGGGGCACGTGCGGACGCGCGGGTCAGTGTCCGCGTACGGATTAGGATGAGGGTACGGCGGAGGATAAGGTGTGGGGCTGCCGGTGGGTTTCCCTTCCGGGCTAGGGTTAGGGTTAGGGAACGGCAAGGCTGAGGGCACAGGTGAGGGTGCGGACACGTGCTAGGGTCGGGGCACGTGAGGACGCGCGGGTCAGTGTCCGCGTACGGATTAGGATGAGGGTACGGCGGAGGCTAAGCTGTGGGGCTGCCGGTGGGTTTCCGTTCCGGGCTAGGGTTAGGGTTAGGGAACGGCAAGGCTGAGGGCACAGGTGAGGGTGCGGACACGTGCTAGGGTCGGGGCACGTGCGGACGCGCGGGTCAGTGTCCGCGTACGGATTAGGATGAGGGTACGGCGGAGGCTAAGGTGTGGGGCTGCCGGTGGGTTTCCGTTCCGGGCTAGGGTTAGGGTTAGGGAACGGCAAGGCTGAGGGCACAGGTGAGGGGGCGGACACGTGCTAGGGTCGGGGCACGTGCGGACGCGCGGGTCAGTGTCCGCGTACGGATTAGGATGAGGGTACGGCGGGGGCTAAGGTGTGGGGCTGCCGGTGGGTTTCCGTTCCGGGCTAGGGTTAGGGTTAGGGAACGGCAAGGCTGAGGGCACAGGTCAGGGTGCGGACACGTGCTAGGGTCGGGGCACGTGCGGATGTGCGGGTCAGTGTCCGCGTACGGATTAGGATGAGGGTACGGCGGAGGCTAAGGTGTGGGGCTTCCGGTGGGTTTCGGTTCAGGGCTAGGGTTAGGGTTAGGGAACGGCAAGGCTGAGGGCACAGGTGAGGGTGCGGACACGTGCTAGGGTCGGGGCACGTGCGGACGCGCGGGTCAGTGTCCACGTACAGATTAGGATGAGGGTACGGCGGAGGCTAAGGTGTGGGGCTGCCGGTGGGTTTCCGTTCCGGGCTAGGGTTAGGGTTAGGGAACGGCAAGGCTGAGGGCACAGGTGAGGGTGCGGACACGTGCTAGGGTCGGGGCACGTGCGGACGCGCGGGTCAGTGTCCGCGTACGGATTAGGATGAGGGTACGGCGGAGGCTAAGGTGTGGGGCTGCCGGTGGGTTTCCTTTCCGGGCTAGGGTTAGGGTTAGGGAACGGCAAGGCTGAGGGCACAGGTGAGGGTGCGGACATGTGCTAGGGTTGGGGCACGTGCGGACGCGCGGGTCAGTGTCCGCATACGGATTAGGATGAGCGTAAGGCGGAGGCTAAGGTGTGGGGCTGCCGGTGGGTTTCCGTTCCGGGCTAGGGTTAGGGTTAGGGAACGGCAAGGCTGAGGGCACAGGTGAGGGTGCGGACACGTGCTAGGGTCGGGGCACGTGCGGACGCGCGGGTCAGTGTCCGCGTACGGATTAGGATGAGGGTACGGCGGAGGCTAAGGTGTGGGGCTGCCGGTGGGTTTCCCTTCCGTGCTAGGGTTAGGGTTAGGGAACGGCAAGGCTGAGGGCACTGGTGAGGGTGCGGACACGTGCTAGGGTCGCGGCACGTGTGGACGCGCGGGTCAGTGTCCGCGTACGGATGAGGATGAGGGTACGGCGGAGGCTAAGGTGTGGGGCTGCCGGTGGGTTTCCGTTCCGGGCTAGGGTTAGGGTTAGGGAACGGCAAGGCTGAGGGCACAGGTGAGGGTGCGGACACGTGCTAGGGTCGGGGCACGTGCGGACGCGCGGGTCAGTGTCCGCGTACGGATGAGGATGAGGGTACGGCGGAGGCTAAGGTGTGGGGCTGCCGGTGGGTTTCCGTTCCGGGCTAGGGTTAGGGTTAGGGA
Organism: Hyperoodon ampullatus; assembly: GCF_949752795.1. Taxonomy (NCBI): domain Eukaryota; kingdom Metazoa; phylum Chordata; class Mammalia; order Artiodactyla; family Ziphiidae; genus Hyperoodon; species Hyperoodon ampullatus. Next base: position 32,900 of record NC_136932.1, on the reverse strand, counting down.
ACGGCAAGGCTGAGGGCACAGGTCAAGGTGCGGACACGTGCTAGGGTCGGGGCACGTGCGGACGCGCGGGTCAGTGTCCGCGTACAGATTAGGATGAGGGTACGGCGGAGGCTAAGGTGTGGGGCTTCCGGTGGGTTTCCGTTCCGGGCTAGGGTTAGGGTTAGGGAACGGCAAGGCTGAGGGCACAGGTGAGGGTGCGGACACGTGCTAGGGTCGGTGCACGTGCGGACGCGCGGGTCAGTGTCCGCGTACGGATTAGGATGAGGGTACGGCGGGGGCTAAGGTGTGGGGCTGCCAGTGGGTTTCCCTTCCGGGCTAGGGTTAGGGTTAGGGAACGGCAAGGCTGAGGGCACAGGTGAGGGTGCGGACACGTGCTAGGGTCGGGGCACGTGCGGACGCGCGGGTTAGTGTCCGCGTACAGATTAGGATGAGGGTACGGCGGGGGCTAAGGTGTGGGGCTGCCGGTGGGTTTCCGTTCCGGGCTAGGGTTAGGGTTAGGGAACGGCAAGGCTGAGGGCACAGGTGAGGGTGCGGACACGTGCTAGGGTCGGGGCACGTGCGGACGTGCGGGTCAGTGTCCGCGTACGGATCAGGATGAGCGTACGGCGGAGGCTAAGGTGTGGGGCTGCCGGTGGGTTTCCGTTCCGGGCTAGGGTTAGGGTTAGGGAACGGCAAGGATGAGGGCACAGGTGAGGGTGCGGACACGTGCTAGGGTCAGGGCACGTGCGGACGCGCGGGTCAGTGTCCGCGTACGGATTAGGATGAGGGTACGGCGGAGGCTACGGTGTGGGGCTGCCGGGGGGTTTCCGTTCCGGGCTAGGGTTAGGGTTAGGGAACGGCAAGGCTGAGGGCACAGGCGATGGTGCGGACACGTGCTAGGGTCGGGGCACGTGCGGACGCGCGGGTCAGTGTCCGCGTACGGATTAGGATGAGGGTACGGCGGAGGCTAAGGTGTGGGGCTGCCGGTGGGTTTCCGTTCTGGGCTAGGGCTAGGGTTAGGGAACGGCAAGGCTGAGGGCACAGGTGAGGGTGCGGACACGTGCTAGGGTCGGGGCACGTGCGGACGCGCGGGTCAGTGTCCGAGTACGGATTAGGATGAGGGTACGGTGGAGGCTAAGGTGTGGGGCTGCCAGTGGGTTTCCGTTCCGGGCTAGGGTTAGGGTTAGGGAACGGCAAGGCTGAGGGCACAGGAGAGGGTGCGGACACGTGCTAGGGTCGGGGCACGTGCGGACGCGCGGGTCAGTGTCCGCGTACGGATGAGGATGAGGGTACGGCGGAGGCTAAGGTGTGGGGCTGCCGGTGGGTTTCCGTTCCGGGCTAGGGTTAGGGTTAGGGAACGGCAAGGCTGAGGGCACAGGTGAGGGTGCGGACACGTGCTAGGGTCGGGGCACGTGCGGACGCGCGGGTCAGTGTCCGCGTACGGATTAGGATGAGGGTACGGCGGAGGCTAAGGTGTGGGGCTGCCGGTGGGATTCCGTTCCGGGCTAGGGTTAGGTTTAGGGAACGGCAAGGCTGAGGGCACAGGTGAGGGTGCGGACACATGCTAGGGTCGGGGCACGTGCGGACGCGCGGGTCAGTGTCCGCGTACGGATTAGGATGAGGGTACGTCAGAGGCTAAGGTGTGAGGCTGCCGGTGGGTTTCCGTTCCCGGCTAGGGTTAGGGTTAGGGAACGGCAAGGCTGAGGGCACAGGTGAGGGTGCGGACACGTGCTAGGGTCGGGGCACGTGCGGACACGCGGGTCAGTGTCCGCGTACGGATTAGGATGAGGGTACGGCGGAGGCTAAGGTGTGGGGCTGCCGGTGGGTTTCCGTTCCGGGCTAGGTTTAGGGTTAGGGAACGGCAAGGCTGAGGGCACAGGTGAGGGTGCGGACACGTGCTAGGGTCGGGGCACGTGCGGACGCGCGGGTCAGTGTCCGCGTACGGAGTAGGACGAGGGTACGGCGGAGGGTAAGGTGTGGGGCTGCCGGTGGGTTTCCGTTCCGGTCTAGGGTTAGGGTTAGGGAACGGCAAGGCTGAGGGCACAGGAGAGGGTGCGGACACGTGCTAGGGTCGGGGCACGTGCGGATGCGCGGGTCAGTGTCCGCGTATGGATGAGGATGAGGGAACGGCGGAGGGTAAGGTGTGGGGCTGCCGGTGGGTTTCCGTTCCGGGCTAGGGTTAGGGTTAGGGAACGGCAAGGCTGAGGGCACAGGTGAGGGTGCGGACACGTGCTAGTGTCGGGGCACGTGTGGACGCGAGGGTCAGTGTCCGCGTACGGATGAGGATGAGGGTACAGCGGAGGCTAAGGTGTGGGGCTGCCGGTGGGTTTCCGTTCCGGGCTATGGTTAGGGTTAGGGAACGGCAAGGCTGAGGGCACAGGTGAGGGTGCGGACACGTGCTAGGGTCGGGGCACGTGCGGACGCGTGGGTCAGTGTCCGCGTACGGATTAGGATGAAGGTACGGCGGAGGCTAAGGTGTGGGGCTGCCGGTGGGTTTCCGTTCCGGGCTAGGGTTAGGGTTAGGGAACGGCAAGGCTGAGGGCACAGGTGAGGGTGCGGTCACGTGCTAGGGTCGGGGCACATGCGGACGCGTGGGTCAGTGTCCGCGTACGGATTAGGATGAGGGTACGGCGGAGGCTAAGGTGTGGGGCTGCCGGTGGGTTTCCGTTCCGGGCTAGGGTTAGGGTTAGGGAACGGCAAGGCTGAGGGCACAGGTGAGGGTGCGGACACGTGCTAAGGTCGGGGCACGTGCGGAAGCGCGGGTCAGTGTCCGCGTACGGATTAGGATCAGGGTACGTCGGAAGCTAAGGTGTGAGGCTGCCGGTGGGTTTCCGTTCCGGGCTAGGGTTAGGGTTAGGGAATTGCAAGGCTGAGGGCACAGGTGAGGGTGCGGACACGTGCTAGGGCCGGGGTACGTGCGGACGCGCGGGTCAGTGTCCGCGTACGGATTAGGATGAGGGTACGGCGGAGGCTAAGGTGTGGGGCTGCCCGTGGGTTTCCGTTCCGGGCTAGGGTTAGGGTTAGGGAACGGCAAGGCTGAGGGCACAGGTGAGGGTGCGGACACGTGCTAGAGTCGGGGCACGTGCGGACGCGCGGGTCAGTGTCCGCGTACGGATTAGGATGAGGGTACGGCGGAGGCTAAGGTGTGGGGCTGCCGGTGGGTTTCCGTTCCGGGCTAGGGTTAGGGTTAGGGAACGGCAAGGCTGAGGGCACAGGTGAGGGTGCGGACACGTGCTAGGGTCGGGGCACGTGCGGACGCGCGGGTCAGTGTCCGCGTACGGATTAGGATGAGGGTACGTCAGAGGCTAAGGTGTGAGGCTGCCGGTTGGTTTCCGTTCCGGGCTAGGGTTAGGGTTAGGGAACGGCAAGGCTGAGGGCACAGGTGAGGGTGCGGACACGTGCTAGGGTCGGGGCACGTGCGGACGCGCGGGTCAGTGTCCGCGTACGGATTAGGATGAGGGTACGGCGGAGGCTAAGGTGTGGGGCTGCCGGTGGGTTTCCGTTCCGGGCTAGGTTTAGGGTTAGGGAACGGCAAGGCTGAGGGCACAGGTGAGGGTGCGGACACGTGCTAGGGTCGGGGCACGTGCGGACGCGCGGGTCAGTGTCCGCGTACGGATTAGGATGAGGGTACGGCGGAGGGTAAGGTGTGGGGCTGCCGGTGGGTTTCCGATCCGGTCTAGGGTTAGGGTTAGGGAACGGCAAGGCTGAGGGCACAGGAGAGGGTGCGGACACGTGCTAGGGTCGGGGCACGTGCGGACGCGCGGGTCAGTGTCCGCGTACGGATTAGGATGAAGGTACGGCGGAGGCTAAGGTGTGGGGCTGCCGGTGGGTTTCCGTTCCGGGCTAGGGTTAGGGTTAGGAAACGGCAAGGCTGAGGGCACAGGTGAGGGTGCGGACACGTGCTAGGGTCGGGGCACGTGCGGACGCGCGGGTCAGTGTCCGCGTACGGATTAGGATGAGGGTACGGCAGAGGCTAAGGTGTGGGGCTGCCGGTGGGTTTCCGTTCCGGGCTAGGGTTAGGGTTAGGGAACGGCAAGGCTGAGGGCACAGGTGAGGGTGCGGACACGTGCTAGGGTCGGGGCACGTGCGGAAGCGCGGGTCAGTGTCCGCGTACGGATTAGGATCAGGGTACGTCGGAGGCTAAGGTGTGAGGCTGCCGGTGGGTTTCCGTTCCGGGCTAGGGTTAGGGTTAGGGAATTGCAAGGCTGAGGGCACAGGTGAGGGTGCGGACACGTGCTAGGGTCGGGGCACGTGCGGACGCGCGGGTCAGTGTCCGCGTACGGATTAGGATGAGGGTACGGCGGAGGCTAAGGTGTGGGGATGCCCGTGGGTTTCCGTTCCGGGCTAGGGTTAGGGTTAGGTAACGGCAAGGCTGAGGGCACAGGTGATGGTGCGGACACGTGCTAGGGTCGGGGCACGTGCGGACGCGCGGGTCAGTGTCCGCGTACGGATTAGGATGAGGGTACGGCGGAGGCTAAGGTGTGGGGCTGCCGGTGGGTTTCCCGTCCGGGCTAGGTTTAGGGTTAGGGAACGGCAAGGCTGAGGGCACAGGTGAGGGTGCGGACACGTGCTAGGGTCGGGGCACGTGCGGACGCGCGGGTCAGTGTCCGCGTACGGATTAGGATGAGGGTACGGCGGAGGCTAAGGTGTGGGGCTGCCGGTGGGTTTCCGTTCCGGGCTAGGGTTAGGGTTAGGGAACGACAAGGCTGAGGGCACAGGTGAGGGTGCGGACACGTGCTAGGTTCGGGGCACGTGCGGACGCGCGGGTCAGTGTCCGCGTACGGATTAGGATGAGGGTACGGCGGAGGCTAAGGTGTGGGGCTGCCGGTGGGTTTCCGTTCCGGGCTAGGGTTAGGGTTAGGGAACGGCAAGGCTGAGGGCACAGGTGAGGGTGCGGACACGTGCTAGGGTCGGGGCACGTGCGGACGCGCGGGTCAGTGTCCGCGTACGTATTAGGATGAGGGTACGGCGGAGGCTAAGGTGTGGGGCTGCCGGTGGGTTTCCGTTCCGGGCTAGGGTTAGGGTTAGGGAACGGCAAGGCTGAGGGCACAGGTGAGGGTGCGGACACGTGCTAGGGTCGGGGCACGTGCGGACGCGCGGGTCAGTGTCCGCGTACGGATTAGGATGAGGGTACGGCGGAGGCTAAGGTGTGGGGCTGCCGGTGGGTTTCCGTTCCGGGCTAGGGTTAGGGTTAGGGAACGGCAAGGCTGAGGGCACAGGTGAGGGTGCGGACACGTGCTAGGGTCGGGGCACGTGCGGACACGCGGGTCAGTGTCCGCGTACGGATTAGGATGAGGGTACGGCGGAGGCTAAGGTGTGGGGCTGCCGGTGGCTTTCCCTTCCGGGCTAGGGTTAGGGTTAGGGAACGGCAAGGCTGAGGGCACAGGTGAGGGTGCGGACACGTGCTAGGGTCGGGGCACGTGCGGACGCGCGGGTCAGTGTCCGCGTACGGATTAGGATGAGGGTACGGTGGAGGCTAAGGTGTGGGGCTGCCAGTGGGTTTCCGTTCCGGGCTAGGGTTAGGGTTAGGGAACGGCAAGGCTGAGGGCACAGGTGAGGGTGCGGACACGTGCTAGGGTCGTGGCACGTGCGGACGCGCGGGTCAGTGTCCGCGTACGGATTAGGATGAGGGTACGGCGGAGGCTAAGGTGTGGGGCTGCCGGTGGGTTTCCGTTCCGGGCTAGGGTTAGGGTTAGGGAACGGCAAGGCTGAGGGCACAGGTGAGGGTGCGGAGACGTGCTAGGGTCGGGGCAAGTGCGGAAGCGCGGGTCAGTGTCCGCGTACGGATTAGGATCAGGGTACGTCGGAGGCTAAGGTGTGAGGCTGCCGGTGGGTTTCCGTTCCGGGCTAGGGTTAGGGTTAGGGAATTGCAAGGCTAAGGGCACAGGTGAGGGTGCGGACACGTGCTAGGGTCGGGGCACGTGCGGACGCGCGGGTCAGTGTCCGCGTACGGATTAGGATGAGGGTACGGCGGAGGCTAAGGTGTGGGGCTGCCGGTGGGTTTCCGTTCCGGGCTAGGGTTAGGGTTAGGGAACGGCAAGGCTGAGGGCACAGGTGAGGGTGCGGACACGTGCTAGGGTCGGGGCACGTGCGGACACGCGGGTCAGTGTCCGCGTACGGATTAGGATGAGGGTACGGCGGAGGCTAAGGTGTGGGGCTGCCGGTGGGTTTCCGTTCCGGGCTAGGGTTAGGGTTAGGGAACGGCAAGGCTGAGGGCACAGGTGAGGGTGCGGACACGTGCTAGGGTCGGGGCACGTGCGGACGCGCGGGTCAGTGTCCGCGTACGGATTAGGATGAGGGTACGGCGGAGGGTAAGGTGTGGGGCTGCCGGTGGGTTTCCGATCCGGTCTAGGGTTAGGGTTAGGGAACGGCAAGGCTGAGGGCACAGGAGAGGGTGCGGACACGTGCTAGGGTCGGGGCACGTGCGGACGCGCGGGTCAGTGTCCGCGTACGGATTAGGATGAAGGTACGGCGGAGGCTAAGGTGTGGGGCTGCCGGTGGGTTTCCGTTCCGGGCTAGGGTTAGGGTTAGGAAACGGCAAGGCTGAGGGCACAGGTGAGGGTGCGGACACGTGCTAGGGTCGGGGCACGTGCGGACGCGCGGGTCAGTGTCCGCGTACGGATTAGGATGAGGGTACGGCAGAGGCTAAGGTGTGGGGCTGCCGGTGGGTTTCCGTTCCGGGCTAGGGTTAGGGTTAGGGAACGGCAAGGCTGAGGGCACAGGTGAGGGTGCGGACACGTGCTAGGGTCGGGGCACGTGCGGAAGCGCGGGTCAGTGTCCGCGTACGGATTAGGATCAGGGTACGTCGGAGGCTAAGGTGTGAGGCTGCCGGTGGGTTTCCGTTCCGGGCTAGGGTTAGGGTTAGGGAATTGCAAGGCTGAGGGCACAGGTGAGGGTGCGGACACGTGCTAGGGTCGGGGCACGTGCGGACGCGCGGGTCAGTGTCCGCGTACGGATTAGGATGAGGGTACGGCGGAGGCTAAGGTGTGGGGATGCCCGTGAGTTTCCGTTCCGGGCTAGGGTTAGGGTTAGGTAACGGCAAGGCTGAGGGCACAGGTGATGGTGCGGACACGTGCTAGGGTCGGGGCACGTGCGGACGCGCGGGTCAGTGTCCGCGTACGGATTAGGATGAGGGTACGGCGGAGGCTAAGGTGTGGGGCTGCCGGTGGGTTTCCCGTCCGGGCTAGGTTTAGGGTTAGGGAACGGCATGGCTGAGGGCACAGGTGAGGGTGCGGACACGTGCTAGGGTCGGGGCACGTGCGGACGCGCGGGTCAGTGTCCGCGTACGGATTAGGATGAGGGTACGGCGGAGGCTAAGGTGTGGGGCTGCCGGTGGGTTTCCGTTCCGGGCTAGGGTTAGGGTTAGGGAACGACAAGGCTGAGGGCACAGGTGAGGGTGCGGACACGTGCTAGGTTCGGGGCACGTGCGGACGCGCGGGTCAGTGTCCGCGTACGGATTAGGATGAGGGTACGGCGGAGGCTAAGGTGTGGGGCTGCCGGTGGGTTTCCGTTCCGGGCTAGGGTTAGGGTTAGGGAACGGCAAGGCTGAGGGCACAGGTGAGGGTGCGGACACGTGCTAGGGTCGGGGCACGTGCGGACGCGCGGGTCAGTGTCCGCGTACGGATTAGGATGAGGGTACGGCGGAGGCTAAGGTGTGGGGCTGCCGGTGGGTTTCCGTTCCGGGCTAGGGTTAGGGTTAGGGAACGGCAAGGCTGAGGGCACAGGTGAGGGTGCGGACACGTGCTAGGGTCGGGGCACGTGCGGACGCGCGGGTCAGTGTCCGCGTACGGATTAGGATGAGGGTACGGCGGAGGCTAAGGTGTGGGGCTGCCGGTGGGTTTCCGTTCCGGGCTAGGGTTAGGGTTAGGGAACGGCAAGGCTGAGGGCACAGGTGAGGGTGCGGACACGTGCTAGGGTCGGGGCACGTGCGGACACGCGGGTCAGTGTCCGCGTACGGATTAGGATGAGGGTACGGCGGAGGCTAAGGTGTGGGGCTGCCGGTGGCTTTCCCTTCCGGGCTAGGGTTAGGGTTAGGGAACGGCAAGGCTGAGGGCACAGGTGAGGGTGCGGACACGTGCTAGGGTCGGGGCACGTGCGGACGCGCGGGTCAGTGTCCGCGTACGGATTAGGATGAGGGTACGGTGGAGGCTAAGGTGTGGGGCTGCCGGTGGGTTTCCGTTCCGGGCTAGGGTTAGGGTTAGGGAACGGCAAGGCTGAGGGCACAGGTGAGGGTGCGGACACGTGCTAGGGTCGTGGCACGTGCGGACGCGCGGGTCAGTGTCCGCGTACGGATTAGGATGAGGGTACGGCGGAGGCTAAGGTGTGGGGCTGCCGGTGGGTTTCCGTTCCGGGCTAGGGTTAGGGTTAGGGAACGGCAAGGCTGAGGGCACAGGTGAGGGTGCGGAGACGTGCTAGGGTCGGGGCAAGTGCGGAAGCGCGGGTCAGTGTCCGCGTACGGATTAGGATCAGGGTACGTCGGAGGCTAAGGTGTGAGGCTGCCGGTGGGTTTCCGTTCCGGGCTAGGGTTAGGGTTAGGGAATTGCAAGGCTAAGGGCACAGGTGAGGGTGCGGACACGTGCTAGGGTCGGGGCACGTGCGGACGCGCGGGTCAGTGTCCGCGTACGGATTAGGATGAGGGTACGGCGGAGGCTAAGGTGTGGGGCTGCCGGTGGGTTTCCGTTCCGGGCTAGGGTTAGGGTTAGGGAACGGCAAGGCTGAGGGCACAGGTGAGGGTGCGGACACGTGCTAGGGTCGGGGCACGTGCGGACACGCGGGTCAGTGTCCGCGTACGGATTAGGATGAGGGTACGGCGGAGGCTAAGGTGTGGGGCTGCTGGTGGGTTTCCGTTCCGGGCTAGGGTTAGGGTTAGGGAACGGCAAGGCTGAGGGCACAGGTGAGGGTGCGGACACGTGCTAGGGTCGGGGCACGTGCGGACGCGCGGGTCAGTGTCCGCGTACGGATTAGGATGAGGGTACGGCGGAGGCTAAGGTGTGGGGCTTCCGGTGGGTTTCCGTTCCGGGCTAGGGTTAGGGTTAGGGAACGGCAAGGCTGAGGGCACAGGTGAGGGTGCGGACACGTGCTAGGGTCGGGGCACGTGCGGACGCGCGGGTCAGTGTCCGCGTACGGATTAGGATGAGCGTACGGCGGAGGCTAAGGTGTGGGGCTGCCGGTGGGTTTCCGTTCCGGGCTAGGGTTAGGGTTAGGGAACGACAAGGCTGAGGGCACAGGTGAGGGTGCGGACACGTGCTAGGTTCGGGGCACGTGCGGACTCGCGTGTCAGTGTCCGCGTACGGATTAGGATGAGGGTACGGCGGAGGCTAAGGTGTGGGGCTGCCGGTGGGTTTCCGTTCCGGGCTAGGGTTAGGGTTAGGGAACGGCAAGGCTGAGGGCACAGGTGAGGGTGCGGACACGTGCTAGGGTCGGGGCACGTGCGGACGCGCGGGTCAGTGTCCGCGTACGGATTAGGATGAGGGTACGGCGGAGGCTAAGGTGTGGGGCTGCCGGTGGGTTTCCGTTCCGGGCTAGGGTTAGGGTTAGGGAACGGCAAGGCTGAGGGCACAGGTGAGGGTGCGGACACGTGCTAGGGTCGGGGCACGTGCGGACGCGCGGGTCAGTGTCCGCGTACGGATTAGGATGAGGGTACGGCGGAGGCTAAGGTGTGGGGCTTCCGGTGGGTTTCCGTTCCGGGCTAGGATTAGGGTTAGGGAACGGCAAGGCTGAGGGCACAGGTGAGGGTGCAGACACGTGCTAGGGTCGGGGCACGTGCGGACACGCGGGTCAGTGTCCGCGTACGGATTAGGATGAGGGTACGGCGGAGGCTAAGGTGTGGGGCTGCCGGTGGGTTTCCCTTCCGGGCTAGGGTTAGGGTTAGGGAACGGCAAGGCTGAGGGCACAGGTGAGGGTGCGGACACGTGCTAGGGTCGGGGCACGTGCGGACGCGCGGGTCAGTGTCCGCGTACGGATTAGGATGAGGGTACGGCGGAGGCTAAGGTGTGGGGCTGCCGGTGGGTTTCCGTTCCGGGCTAGGGTTAGGGTTAGGGAACGGCAAGGCTGAGGGCACAGGTGAGGGTGCGGACACGTGCTAGGGTCGTGGCACGTGCGGACGCGCGGGTCAGTGTCCGCGTACGGATTAGGATGAGGGTACGGCGGAGGCTAAGGTGTGGGGCTGCCGGTGGGTTTCCGTTCCTGGCTAGGGTTAGGGTTAGGGAACGGCAAGGCTGAGGGCACAGGTGAGGGTGCGGACACGTGCTAGGGTCGGGGCAAGTGCGGAAGCGCGGGTCAGTGTCCGCGTACGGAGTAGGATCAGGGTACGTCGGAGGCTAAGGTGTGAGGCTGCCGGTGGGTTTCCGTTCCGGGATAGGGTTAGGGTTAGGGAATTGCAATGCTAAGGGCACAGGTGAGGGTGCGGACACGTGCTAGGGTCGGGGCACGTGCGGACGCGCGGGTCAGTGTCCGCGTACGGATTAGGATGAGGGTACGGCGGAGGCTAAGGTGTGGGGCTGCCGGTGGGTTTCCGTTCCGGGCTAGGGTTAGGGTTAGGGAACGGCAAGGCTGAGGGCACAGGTGAGGGTGCGGACACGTGCTAGGTTCGGGGCACGTGCGGACGCGCGGGTCAGTGTCCGCGTACGGATTAGGATGAGGGTACGGCGGAGGCTAAGGTGTGGGGCTGCCGGTGGGTTTCCGTTCCGGGCTAGGGTTAGGGTTAGGGAACGGCAAGGCTGAGGGCACAGGTGAGGGTGCGGACACGTGCTAGGGTCGGGGCTCGTGCGGACGCGCGGGTCAGTGTCCGCGTACGGATTAGGATGAGGGTACGGCGGAGGCTAAGGTGTGGGGCTGCCGGTGGGTTTCCGTTCCGGGCTAGGGTTAGGGTTAGGGAACGACAAGGCTGAGGGCACAGGTGAGGGTGCGGACACGTGCTAGGTTCGGGGCACGTGCGGACTCGCGGGTCAGTGTCCACGTACGGATTAGGATGAGGGTACGGCGGAGGCTAAGGTGTGGGGCTGCCGGTGGGTTTCCGTTCCGGGCTAGGGTTAGGGTTAGGGAACGGCAAGGCTGAGGGCACAGGTGAGGTTGCGGACACGTGCTAGGGTCGGGGCACGTGCGGACGCGCGGGTCAGTGTCCGCGTACGGATTAGGATGAGGGTACGGCGGAGGCTAAGGTGTGGGGCTGCCGGTGGGTTTCCCGTCCGGGCTAGGGTTAGGGTTAGGGAACAGCAAGGCTGAGGGCACAGGTGAGGGTGCGGACACGTGCTAGGGTCGGGGCACGTGCGGACGCGCGGGTCAGTGTCCGCGTACGGATTAGGATGAGGGTACGGCGGAGGCTAAGGTGTGGGGCTGCCGGTGGGTTTCCGTTCCGGGCTAGGGTTAGGGTTAGGGAACGGCAAGGCTGAGGGCACAGGTGAGGGTGCGGACACGTGCTAGGGTCGGGGCACGTGCGGAAGCGCGGGTCAGTGTCCGCGTACGGATTAGGATGAGGGTACGGCGGAGGCTAAGGTGTGGGGCTGCCGGTGGCTTTCCCTTCCGGGCTAGGGTTAGGGTTAGGGAACGGCAAGGCTGAGGGCACAGGTGAGGGTGCGGACACGTGCTAGGGTCGGGGCACGTGCGGACGCGCGGGTCAGTGTCCGCGTACGGATTAGGATGAGGGTACGGTGGAGGCTAAGGTGTGGGGCTGCCGGTGGGTTTCCGTTCCGGGCTAGGGTTAGGGTTAGGGAACGGCAAGGCTGAGGGCACAGGTGAGGGTGCGGACACGTGCTAGGGTCGTGGCACGTGCGGACGCGCGGGTCAGTGTCCGCGTACGGATTAGGATGAGGGTACGGCGGAGGCTAAGGTGTGGGGCTGCCGGTGGGTTTCCGTTCCGGGCTAGGGTTAGGGTTAGGGAACGGCAAGGCTGAGGGCACAGGTGAGGGTGCGGAGACGTGCTAGGGTCGGGGCAAGTGCGGAAGCGCGGGTCAGTGTCCGCGTACGGATTAGGATCAGGGTACGTCGGAGGCTAAGGTGTGAGGCTGCCGGTGGGTTTCCGTTCCGGGCTAGGGTTAGGGTTAGGGAATTGCAAGGCTAAGGGCACAGGTGAGGGTGCGGACACGTGCTAGGGTCGGGGCACGTGCGGACGCGCGGGTCAGTGTCCGCGTACGGATTAGGATGAGGGTACGGCGGAGGCTAAGGTGTGGGGCTGCCGGTGGGTTTCCGTTCCGGGCTAGGGTTAGGGTTAGGGAACGGCAAGGCTGAGGGCACAGGTGAGGGTGCGGACACGTGCTAGGGTCGGGGCACGTGCGGACACGCGGGTCAGTGTCCGCGTACGGATTAGGATGAGGGTACGGCGGAGGCTAAGGTGTGGGGCTGCCGGTGGGTTTCCGTTCCGGGCTAGGGTTAGGGTTAGGGAACGGCAAGGCTGAGGGCACAGGTGAGGGTGCGGACACGTGCTAGGGTCGGGGCACGTGCGGACGCGCGGGTCAGTGTCCGCGTACGGATTAGGATGAGGGTACGGCGGAGGCTAAGGTGTGGGGCTTCCGGTGGGTTTCCGTTCCGGGCTAGGGTTAGGGTTAGGGAACGGCAAGGCTGAGGGCACAGGTGAGGGTGCGGACACGTGCTAGGGTCGGGGCACGTGCGGACGCGCGGGTCAGTGTCCGCGTACGGATTAGGATGAGCGTACGGCGGAGGCTAAGGTGTGGGGCTGCCGGTGGGTTTCCCGTCCGGGCTAGGTTTAGGGTTAGGGAACGGCAAGGCTGAGGGCACAGGTGAGGGTGCGGACACGTGCTAGGGTCGGGGCACGTGCGGACACGTGGGTCAGTGTCCGAGTACGGATTAGGATGAGGGTACGGCGGAGGCTAAGGTGTGGGGCTGCCGGTGGGTTTCCGTTCCGGGCTAGGGTTAGGGTTAGGGAACGGCAAGGCTGAGGGCACAGGTGAGGGTGCGGACACGTGCTAGGGTCGGGGCACGTGCGGACGCGCGGGTCAGTGTCCGCGTACGGATTAGGATGAGGGTACGGTGGAGGCTAAGGTGTGGGGCTGCCGGTGGGTTTCCCTTCCGGGCTAGGGTTAGGGTTAGGGAACGGCAAGGCTGAGGGCACAGGTGAGGGTGGGGACACGTGCTAGGGTCGGGGCACGTGCGGACGCGCGGGTCAGTGTCCGCGTACGGATTAGGATGAGGGTACGGCGGAGGCTAAGGTGTGGGGCTGCCGGTGGGTTTCCGTTCCGGGCTAGGGTTAGGGTTAGGGAACGACAAGGCTGAGGGCACAGGTGAGGGTGCGGACACGTGCTAGGTTCGGGGCACGTGCGGACTCGCGTGTCAGTGTCCGCGTACGGATTAGGATGAGGGTACGGCGGAGGCTAAGGTGTGAGGCTGCCGGTGGGTTTCCGTTCCGGGCTAGGGTTAGGGTTAGGGAACGGCAAGGCTGAGGGCACAGGTGAGGGTGCGGACACGTGCTAGGGTCGGGGCACGTGCGGACGCGCGGGTCAGTGTCCGCGTACGGATTAGGATGAGGGTACGGCGGAGGCTAAGGTGTGGGGCTGCCGGTGGGTTTCCGTTCCGGGCTAGGGTTAGGGTTAGGGAACGGCAAGGCTGAGGGCACAGGTGAGGGTGCGGACACGTGCTAGGGTCGGGGCACGTGCGGACGCGCGGGTCAGTGTCCGCGTACGGATTAGGATGAGGGTACGGCGGAGGCTAAGGTGTGGGGCTTCCGGTGGGTTTCCGTTCCGGGCTAGGATTAGGGTTAGGGAACGGCAAGGCTGAGGGCACAGGTGAGGGTGCAGACACGTGCTAGGGTCGGGGCACGTGCGGACACGCGGGTCAGTGTCCGCGTACGGATTAGGATGAGGGTACGGCGGAGGCTAAGGTGTGGGGCTGCCGGTGGGTTTCCCTTCCGGGCTAGGGTTAGGGTTAGGGAACGGCAAGGCTGAGGGCACAGGTGAGGGTGCGGACACGTGCTAGGGTCGGGGCACGTGCGGACGCGCGGGTCAGTGTCCGCGTACGGATTAGGATGAGGGTACGGCGGAGGCTAAGGTGTGGGGCTGCCGGTGGGTTTCCGTTCCGGGCTAGGGTTAGGGTTAGGGAACGGCAAGGCTGAGGGCACAGGTGAGGGTGCGGACACGTGCTAGGGTCGTGGCACGTGCGGACGCGCGGGTCAGTGTCCGCGTACGGATTAGGATGAGGGTACGGCGGAGGCTAAGGTGTGGGGCTGCCGGTGGGTTTCCGTTCCTGGCTAGGGTTAGGGTTAGGGAACGGCAAGGCTGAGGGCACAGGTGAGGGTGCGGACACGTGCTAGGGTCGGGGCAAGTGCGGAAGCGCGGGTCAGTGTCCGCGTACGGAGTAGGATCAGGGTACGTCGGAGGCTAAGGTGTGAGGCTGCCGGTGGGTTTCCGTTCCGGGATAGGGTTAGGGTTAGGGAATTGCAATGCTAAGGGCACAGGTGAGGGTGCGGACACGTGCTAGGGTCGGGGCACGTGCGGACGCGCGGGTCAGTGTCCGCGTACGGATTAGGATGAGGGTACGGCGGAGGCTAAGGTGTGGGGCTGCCGGTGGGTTTCCGTTCCGGGCTAGGGTTAGGGTTAGGGAACGGCAAGGCTGAGGGCACAGGTGTGGGTGCGGACACGTGCTAGGTTCGGGGCACGTGCGGACGCGCGGGTCAGTGTCCGCGTACGGATTAGGATGAGGGTACGGCGGAGGCTAAGGTGTGGGGCTGCCGGTGGGTTTCCGTTCCGGGCTAGGGTTAGGGTTAGGGAACGGCAAGGCTGAGGGCACAGGTGAGGGTGCGGACACGTGCTAGGGTCGGGGCTCGTGCGGACGCGCGGGTCAGTGTCCGCGTACGGATTAGATTGAGGGTACGGCGGAGGCTAAGGTGTGGGGCTGCCGGTGGGTTTCCGTTCCGGGCTAGGGTTAGGGTTAGGGAACGACAAGGCTGAGGGCACAGGTGAGGGTGCGGACACGTGCTAGGTTCGGGGCACGTGCGGACTCGCGGGTCAGTGTCCACGTACGGATTAGGATGAGGGTACGGCGGAGGCTAAGGTGTGGGGCTGCCGGTGGGTTTCCGTTCCGGGCTAGGGTTAGGGTTAGGGAACGGCAAGGCTGAGGGCACAGGTGAGGTTGCGGACACGTGCTAGGGTCGGGGCACGTGCGGACGCGCGGGTCAGTGTCCGCGTACGGATTAGGATGAGGGTACGGCGGAGGCTAAGGTGTGGGGCTGCCGGTGGGTTTCCGTTCCGGGCTAGGGTTAGGGTTAGGGAACGGCAAGGCTGAGGGAACAGGTGAGGGTGCGGACACGTGCTAGGGTCGGGGCACGTGCGGACGCGCGGGTCAGTGTCCGCGTACGGATTAAGATGAGGGTACGGCGGAGGCTAAGGTGTGGGGCTGCCGGTGGGTTTCCGTTCCGGGCTAGGGTTAGGGTTAGGGAACGGCAAGGCTGAGGGCACAGGTGAGGGTGCGGACACGTGCTAGGGTCGGGGCACGTGCGGACGCGCGGGTCAGTGTCCGCGTACGGATTAGGATGAGGGTACGGCAGAGGCTAAGGTGTGGGGCTGCCGGTGGGTTTCCGTTCCGGGCTAGGGTTAGGGTTAGGGAACGGCAAGGCTGAGGGCACAGGTGAGGGTGCGGACACGTGCTAGGGTCGGGGCACGTGCGGACACGCGGGTCAGAGTCCGCGTACGGATTAGGATGAGGGTACGGCGGAGGCTAAGGTGTGGGGCTGCCGGTGGGTTTCCCTTCCGGGCTAGGGTTAGGGTTAGGGAACGGCAAGGCTGAGTGCACAGGTGAGGGTGCGGACACGTGCTAGGGTCGGGGCACGTGCGGACGCGCGGGTCAGTGTCCGCGTACGGATTAGGATGAGGGTACGGCGGAGGCTAAGTTGTGGGGCTGCCGGTGGGTTTCCGTTCCGGGCTAGGGTTAGGGTTAGGGAACGGCAAGGCTGAGGGCACAGGTGAGGGTGCGGACACGTGCTAGGGTCGGGGCACGTGCGGACGCGAGGGTCAGTGTGCGCGTACGGATTAGGATGAGGGTACGGCGGAGGCTAAGGTGTGGGGCTGCCGGTGGGTTTCCCGTCCGGGCTAGGGTTAGGGTTAGGGAACAGCAAGGCTGAGGGCACAGGTGAGGGTGCGGACACGTGCTAGGGTCGGGGCACGTGCGGACGCGCGGGTCAGTGTCCGCGTACGGATTAGGATGAGGGTACGGCGGAGGCTAAGGTGTGGGGCTGCCGGTGGGTTTCCGTTCCGGGCTAGGGTTAGGGTTAGGGAACGGCAAGGCTGAGGGCACAGGTGAGGGTGCGGACACGTGCTAGGGTCGGGGCACGTGCGGAAGCGCGGGTCAGTGTCCGCGTACGGATTAGGATGAGGGTACGGCGGAGGCTAAGGTGTGGGGCTGCCGGTGGGTTTCCCTTCCGGGCTAGGGTTAGGGTTAGGGAACGGCAAGGCTGAGGGCACAGGTGAGGGTGCAGACACGTGCTAGGGTCGGGGCACGTGCGGACGCGCGGGTCAGTGTCCGCGTACGGATTAGGATGAGGGTACGGCGGAGGCTAAGGTGTGGGGCTGCCGGTGGGTTTCCCTTCCGGGCTAGGGTTAGGGTTAGGGAACGGCAAGGCTGAGGGCACAGGTGAGGGTGCGGACACGTGCTAGGGTCGGGGCACGTGCGGACGCGCGGGTCATTGTCCGCGTACGGATTAGGATGAGGGTACGGCGGAGGCTAAGGTGTGGGGCTGCCGGTGGGTTTCCAATCCGGGCTAGGGTTAGGGTTAGGGAACGGCAAGGCTGAGGGCACAGGTGAGGGTGCGGACACGTGCTAGGGTCGGGGCACGTGCGTACGTGCGGGTCAGTGTCCGCGTACGGATGAGGATGAGGGTACGGCGGAGGTTAAGGTGTGGGGCTGCCGGTGGGTTTCCGTTCCGGGCTAGGGTTAGGGTTAGGGAACGGCAAGGCTGAGGGCACAGGTGAGGGTGCGGACACGTGCTAGGGTCGGGGCACGTGCGGACGCGCGGGTCAGTGTCCGCGTACGGATTAGGATGAGGGTACGGCGGAGGCTAAGGTGTGGGGCTGCCGGTGGGTTTCCGTTCCGGGCTAGGGTTAGGGTTAGGGAACGGCAAGGCTGAGGGCACAGGTGAGGGTGCGGACACGTGCTAGGGTCGGGGCTAGTGCGGAAGCGCGGGTCAGTGTCCGCGTACGGATTAGGATCAGGGTACGTCGGAGGCTAAGGTGTGAGGCTGCCGGTGGGTTTCCGTTCCGGGCTAGGGTTAGGGTTAGGGAATTGCAAGGCTGAGGGCACAGGTGAGGGTGCGGACACGTGCTAGGGTCGGGGCACGTGCGGACGCGCGGGTCAGTGTCCGCGTACGGATTAGGATGAGGGTACGGCGGAGGCTAAGGTGTGGGGCTGCCCGTGGGTTTCCGTTCCGGGCTAGGGTTAGGGTTAGGGAACGGCAAGGCTGAGGGCACAGGTGAGGGTGTGGACATGTGCTAGGGTCGGGGCACGTGCGGACGCGTGGGTCAGTGTCCGCGTACGGATTAGGATGAGGGTACGGCGGAGGCTAAGGTGTGGGGCTGCCGGTGGGTTTCCCGTCCGGGCTAGGTTTAGGGTTAGGGAACGGCAAGGCTGAGGGCACAGGTGAGGGTGCGGACACGTGCTAGGGTCGGGGCACGTGCGGACGCGCGGGTCAGTGTCCGCGTACGGATTAGGATGAGGGTACGGCGGAGGCTAAGGTGTGGGGCTGCCGGTGGGTTTCCGTTCCGGGCTAGGGTTAGGGTTAGGGAACGGCAAGGCTGAGGGCACAGGTGAGGGTGCGGACACGTGCTAGGGTCGGGGCATGTGCGGACGCGCGGGTCAGTGTCCGCGTACGGATTAGGATGAGGGTACGGTGGAGGCTAAGGTGTGGGGCTGCCGGTGGGTTTCCGTTCCGGGCTAGGGTTAGGGTTAGGGAACGGCAAGGCTGAGGGCACAGGTGAGGGTGGGTACACGTGCTAGGGTCGGGGCACGTGCGGATGCGCGGGTCAGTGTCCGCGTACGGATTAGGATGAGGGTACGGCGGAGGCTAAGGTGTGGGGCTGCCGGTGGGTTTCCGTTCCGGGCTAGGGTTAGGGTTAGGGAACGACAAGGCTGAGGGCACAGGTGAGGGTGCGGACACGTGCTAGGTTCGGGGCACGTGCGGACTCGCGGGTCAGTGTCCGCGTACGGATTAGGATGAGGGTACGGCTGAGGCTAAGGTGTGGGGCTGCCGGTGGGTTTCCGTTCCGGGCTAGGGTTAGGGTTAGGGAACGGCAAGGCTGAGGGCACAGGTGAGGGTGCGGACACGTGCTAGTGTCGGGGCACGTGCGGACGCGCGGGTCAGTGTCCGCGTACGGATTAGGATGAGGGTACGGTGGAGGCTAAGGTGTGGGGCTGCCGGTGGGTTTCCGTTCCGGGCTAGGGTTAGGGTTAGGGAACGGCAAGGCTGAGGGCACAGGTGAGGGTGCGGACACGTGCTAGGGTCGGGGCACGTGCGGAAGCGCGGGTCAGTGTCCGCGTACGGATTAGGATGAGGGTACGGCGGAGGCTAAGGTGTGGGGCTGCCGGTGGGTTTCCCTTCCGGGCTAGGGTTAGGGTTAGGGAACGGCAAGGCTGAGGGCACAGGTGAGGGTGCAGACACGTGCTAGGGTCGGGGCACGTGCGGACGCGCGGGTCAGTGTCCGCGTACGGATTAGGATGAGGGTACGGCGGAGGCTAAGGTGTGGGGCTGCCGGTGGGTTTCCCTTCCGGGCTAGGGTTAGGGTTAGGGAACGGCAAGGCTGAGGGCACAGGTGAGGGTGCGGACACGTGCTAGGGTCGGGGCACGTGCGGACGCGCGGGTCATTGTCCGCGTACGGATTAGGATGAGGGTACGGCGGAGGCTAAGGTGTGGGGCTGCCGGTGGGTTTCCAATCCGGGCTAGGGTTAGGGTTAGGGAACGGCAAGGCTGAGGGCACAGGTGAGGGTGCGGACACGTGCTAGGGTCGGGGCACGTGCGTACGTGCGGGTCAGTGTCCGCGTACGGATGAGGATGAGGGTACGGCGGAGGTTAAGGTGTGGGGCTGCCGGTGGGTTTCCGTTCCGGGCTAGGGTTAGGGTTAGGGAACGGCAAGGCTGAGGGCACAGGAGAGGGTGCGGACACGTGCTAGGGTCGGGGCACGTGCGGACGCGCGGGTCAGTGTCCGCGTATGGATGAGGATGAGGGTACGGCGGAGGGTAAGGTGTGGGGCTGCCGGTGGGTTTCCGTTCCGGGCTAGGGTTAGGGTTAGGGAACGGCAAGGCTGAGGGCACAGGTGAGGGTGCGGACACGTGCTAGGGTCGGGGCACGTGCGGACGCACGGGTCAGTGTCCGCGTACGGATGAGGATGAGGGTACGGCGGAGGCTAAGGTGTGGGTCTGCCGGTGGGTTTCCGTTCCGGGCTAGGGTTAGGGTTAGGGAATTGCAAGGCTGAGGGCACAGGTGAGGGTGCGGACACGTGCTAGGGTCGGGGCACGTGCGGACGCGCGGGTCAGTGTCCGCGTACGGATTAGGATGAGGGTACGGCGGAGGCTAAGGTGTGGGGCTGCCCGTGGGTTTCCGTTCCGGGCTAGGGTTAGGGTTAGGGAACGGCAAGGCTGAGGGCACAGGTGACGGTGCGGACACGTGCTAGGGTCGGGGCACGTGCGGACTCGCGTGTCAGTGTCCGCGTACGGATTAGGATGAGGGTACGGCGGAGGCTAAGGTGTGGGGCTGCCGGTGGGTTTCCGTTCCGGGCTAGGGTTAGGGTTAGGGAACGGCAAGGCTGAGGGCACAGGTGAGGGTGCGGACACGTGCTAGGGTCGGGGCACGTGCGGACGCGCGGGTCAGTGTCCGCGTACGGATTAGGATGAGGGTACGGCGGAGGCTAAGGTGTGGGGCTGCCGGTGGGTTTCCGTTCCGGGCTAGGGTTAGGGTTAGGGAACGGCAAGGCTGAGGGCACAGGTGAGGGTGCGGACACGTGCTAGCGTCGGGGCACGTGCGGACGCGCGGGTCAGTGTCCGCGTACGGATTAGGATGAGGGTACGGCGGAGGCTAAGGTGTGGGGCTTCCGGTGGGTTTCCGTTCCGGGCTAGGATTAGGGTTAGGGAACGGCAAGGCTGAGGGCACAGGTGAGGGTGCGGACACGTGCTAGGGTCGGGGCACGTGCGGACACGCGGGTCAGTGTCCGCGTACGGATTAGGATGAGGGTACGGCGGAGGCTAAGTTGTGGGGCTGCCGGTGGGTTTCCCTTCCGGGCTAGGGTTAGGGTTAGGGAACGGCAAGGCTGAGGGCACAGGTGAGGGTGCGGACACGTGCTAGGGTCGGGGCACGTGCGGACGCGCGGGTCAGTGTCCGCGTACGGATTAGGATGATGGTACGGCGGAGGCTAAGGTGTGGGGCTGCCGGTGGGTTTCCGTTCCGGGCTAGGGTTAGGGTTAGGGAACGGCAAGGCTGAGGGCACAGGTGAGGGTGCGGACACGTGCTAGGGTCGTGGCACGTGCGGACGCGCGGGTCAGTGTCCGCGTACGGATTAGGATGAGGGTACGGCGGAGGCTAAGGTGTGGGGCTGCCGGTGGGTTTCCGTTCCGGGCTAGGGTTAGGGTTAGGGAACGGCAAGGCTGAGGGCACAGGTGAGGGTGCGGACACGTGCTAGGGTCGGGGCAAGTGCGGAAGCGCGGGTCAGTGTCCGCGTACGGAGTAGGATCAGGGTACGTCGGAGGCTAAGGTGTGAGGCTGCCGGTGGGTTTCCGTTCCGGGATAGGGTTAGGGTTAGGGAATTGCAATGCTAAGGGCACAGGTGAGGGTGCGGACACGTGCTAGGGTCGGGGCACGTGCGGACGCGCGGGTCAGTGTCCGCGTACGGATTAGGATGAGGGTACGGCGGAGGCTAAGGTGTGGGGCTGCCGGTGGGTTTCCGTTCCGGGCTAGGGTTAGGGTTAGGGAACGGCAAGGCTGAGGGCACAGGTGAGGGTGCGGACACGTGCTAGGTTCGGGGCACGTGGGGACGCGCGGGTCAGTGTCCGCGTACGGATTAGGATGAGGGTACGGCGGAGGCTAAGGTGTGGGGCTGCCGGTGGGTTTCCGTTCCGGGCTAGGGTTAGGGTTAGGGAACGGCAAGGCTGAGGGCACAGGTGAGGGTGCGGACACGTGCTAGGGTCGGGGCTCGTGCGGACGCGCGGGTCAGTGTCCGCGTACGGATTAGGATGAGGGTACGGCGGAGGCTAAGGTGTGGGGCTGCCGGTGGGTTTCCGTTCCGGGCTAGGGTTAGGGTTAGGGAACGACAAGGCTGAGGGCACAGGTGAGGGTGCGGACACGTGCTAGGTTCGGGGCACGTGCGGACTCGCGGGTCAGTGTCCACGTCCGGATTAGGATGAGGGTACGGCGGAGGCTAAGGTGTGGGGCTGCCGGTGGGTTTCCGTTCCGGGCTAGGGTTAGGGTTAGGGAACGGCAAGGCTGAGGGCACAGGTGAGGTTGCGGACACGTGCTAGGGTCGGGGCACGTGCGGACGCGCGGGTCAGTGTCCGCGTACGGATTAGGATGAGTGTACGGCGGAGGCTAAGGTGTGGGGCTGCCGGTGGGTTTCCGTTCCGGGCTAGGGTTAGGGTTAGGGAACGGCAAGGCTGAGGGAACAGGTGAGGGTGCGGACACGTGCTAGGGTCGGGGCACGTGCGGACGCGCGGGTCAGTGTCCGCGTACGGATTAAGATGAGGGTACGGCGGAGGCTAAGGTGTGGGGCTGCCGGTGGGTTTCCGTTCCGGGCTAGGGTTAGGGTTAGGGAACGGCAAGGCTGAGGGCACAGGTGAGGGTGCGGACACGTGCTAGGGTCGGGGCACGTGCGGACGCGCGGGTCAGTGTCCGCGTACGGATTAGGATGAGGGTACGGCAGAGGCTAAGGTGTGGGGCTGCCGGTGGGTTTCCGTTCCGGGCTAGGGTTAGGGTTAGGGAACGGCAAGGCTGAGGGCACAGGTGAGGGTGCGGACACGTGCTAGGGTCGGGGCACGTGCGGACACGCGGGTCAGTGTCCGCGTACGGATTAGGATGAGGGTACGGCGGAGGCTAAGGTGTGGGGCTGCCGGTGGGTTTCCCTTCAGGGCTAGGGTTAGGGTTAGGGAACGGCAAGGCTGAGTGCACAGGTGAGGGTGCGGACACGTGCTAGGGTCGGGGCACGTGCGGACGCGCGGGTCAGTGTCCGCGTACGGATTAGGATGAGGGTACGGCGGAGGCTAAGTTGTGGGGCTGCCGGTGGGTTTCCGTTCCGGGCTAGGGTTAGGGTTAGGGAACGGCCAGGCTGAGGGCACAGGTGAGGGTGCGGACACGTGCTAGGGTCGGGGCACGTGCGGACGCGAGGGTCAGTGTCCGCGTACGGATTAGGATGAGGGTACGGCGGAGGCTAAGGTGTGGGGCTGCCGGTGGGTTTCCCGTCCGGGCTAGGGTTAGGGTTAGGGAACAGCAAGGCTGAGGGCACAGGTGAGGGTGCGGACACGTGCTAGGGTCGGGGCACGTGCGGACGCGCGGGTCAGTGTCCGCGTACGGATTAGGATGAGGGTACGGCGGAGGCTAAGGTGTGGGGCTGCCGGTGGGTTTCCGTTCCGGGCTAGGGTTAGGGTTAGGGAACGGCAAGGCTGAGGGCACAGGTGAGGGTGCGGACACGTGCTAGGGTCGGGGCACGTGCGGAAGCGCGGGTCAGTGTCCGCGTACGGATTAGGATGAGGGTACGGCGGAGGCTAAGGTGTGGGGCTGCCGGTGGGTTTCCCTTCCGGGCTAGGGTTAGGGTTAGGGAACGGCAAGGCTGAGGGCACAGGTGAGGGTGCAGACACGTGCTAGGGTCGGGGCACGTGCGGACGCGCGGGTCAGTGTCCGCGTACGGATTAGGATGAGGGTACGGCGGAGGCTAAGGTGTGGGGCTGCCGGTGGGTTTCCCTTCCGGGCTAGGGTTAGGGTTAGGGAACGGCAAGGCTGAGGGCACAGGTGAGGGTGCGGACACGTGCTAGGGTCGGGGCACGTGCGGACGCGCGGGTCATTGTCCGCGTACGGATTAGGATGAGGGTACGGCGGAGGCTAAGGTGTGGGGCTGCCGGTGGGTTTCCAATCCGGGCTAGGGTTAGGGTTAGGGAACGGCAAGGCTGAGGGCACAGGTGAGGGTGCGGACACGTGCTAGTGTCGGGGCACGTGCGTACGTGCGGGTCAGTGTCCGCGTACGGATGAGGATGAGGGTACGGCGGAGGTTAAGGTGTGGGGCTGCCGGTGGGTTTCCGTTCCGGGCTAGGGTTAGGGTTAGGGAACGGCAAGGCTGAGGGCACAGGAGAGGGTGCGGACACGTGCTAGGGTCGGGGCACGTGCGGACGCGCGGGTCAGTGTCCGCGTATGGATGAGGATGAGGGTACGGCGGAGGGTAAGGTGTGGGGCTGCCGGTGGGTTTCCGTTCCGGGCTAGGGTTAGGGTTAGGGAACGGCAAGGCTGAGGGCACAGGTGAGGGTGCGGACACGTGCTAGGGTCGGGGCACGTGCGGACACGCGGGTCAGTGTCCGCGTAAGGATTAGGATGAGGGTACGGCGGAGGTTAAGGTGTGGGGCTGCCGGTGGGTTTCCCTTCCGGGCTAGGGTTAGGGTTAGGGAACGGCAAGGCTGAGGGCACAGGTGAGGGTGCGGACACGTGCTAGGGTCGGGGCACGTGCGGACGCGCGGGTCAGTGTCCGCGTACGGATTAGGATGAGGGTACGGCGGAGGCTAAGGTGTGGGGCTGCCGGTGGGTTTCCGTTCCGGGCTAGGGTTAGGGTTAGGGAACGGCAAGGCTGAGGGCACAGGTGAGGGTGCGGACACGTGCTAGGGTCGGGGCACGTGCGGACGCGCGGGTCAGTGTCCGCGTACGGATTAGGATGAGGGTACGGCGGAGGCTAAGGTGTGGGGCTGCCGGTGGGTTTCCTTTCCGGGCTAGGGTTAGGGTTAGGGAACGGCAAGGCTGAGGGCACAGGTGAGGGTGCGGACATGTGCTAGGGTTGGGGCACATGCGGACGCGCGGGTCAGTGTCCGCGTACGGATTAGGATGAGCGTACGGCGGAGGCTAAGGTGTGGGGCTGCCGGTGGGTTTCCGTTCCGGGCTAGGGTTAGGGTTAGGGAACGGCAAGGCTGAGGGCACAGGTGAGGGTGCGGACACGTGCTACGGTCGGGGCACGTGCGGACGCGCGGGTCAGTGTCCGCGTACGGATTAGGATGAGGGTACGGCGGAGGCTAAGGTGTGGGGCTACCGGTGGGTTTCCCTTCCGTGCTAGGGTTAGGGTTAGGGAACGGCAAGGCTGAGGGCACTGGTGAGGGTGCGGACACGTGGTAGGGTCGCGGCACGTGCGGACGCGCGGGTCAGTGTCCGCGTACGGATGAGGATGAGGGTACGGCGGAGGCTAAGGTGTGGGGCTGCCGGTGGGTTTCCGTTCCGGGCTAGGGTTAGGGTTAGGGAACGGCAAGGCTGAGGGCACAGGTGAGGGTGCGGACACGTGCTAGGGTCGGGGCACGTGCGGACGCGCGGGTCAGTGTCCGCGTACGGATTAGGATGAGGGTACGGCGGAGGCTAAGGTGTGGGGCTGCCGGTGGGTTTCCGTTCCGGGCTAGGGTTAGGGTTAGGGAACGGCAAGGCTGAGGGCACAGGTCAAGGTGCGGACACGTGGTAGGGTCGGGGCACGTGCGGACGCGCGGGTCAGTGTCCGCGTACAGATTAGGATGAGGGTACGGCGGAGGCTAAGGTGTGGGGCTGCCGGTGGGTTTCCGTTCCGGGCTAGGGTTAGGGTTAGGGAACGGCAAGGCTGAGGGCACAGGTGAGGGTGCGGACACGTGCTAGGGTCGGTGCACGTGCGGACGCGCGGGTCAGTGTCCGCGTACGGATTAGGATGAGGGTACGGCGGGGGCTAAGGTGTGGGGCTGCCAGTGGGATTCCCTTCCGGGCTAGGTTTAGGGTTAGGGAACGGCAAGGCTGAGGGCACAGGTGAGGGTGCGGACACGTGCTAGGGTCGGGGCACGTGCGGAGGCGCGGGTCAGTGTCCGCGTACGGATTAGGATGAGGGTACGGCGGGGGCTAAGGTGTGGGGCTGCCGGTGGGTTTCCGTTCCGGGCTAGGTTTAGGGTTAGGGAACGGCAAGACTGAGGGCACAGGTGAGGGTGCGGACACGTGCTAGGGTCGGGGCACGTGCGGACGTGCGGGTCAGTGTCCGCGTACGGATCAGGATGAGCGTACGGCGGAGGCTAAGGTGTGGGGCTGCCGGTGGGTTTCCGTTCCGGGCTAGGGTTAGGGTTAGGGAACGGCAAGGCTGAGGGCACAGGTGAGGGGGCGGACACGTGCTAGGGTCGGGGCACGTGCGGATGCGCGGGTCAGTGTCCGCGTACGGATAAGGATGAGGGTACGGCGGGGGCTAAGGTGTGGGGCTGCCAGTGGGTTTCCCTTCCGGGCTAGGGTTAGGGTTAGGGAACGGCAAGGATGAGGGCACAGGTGAGGGTGCGGACACGTGCTAGGGTCGGGGCACGTGCGGACGCGCGGGTCAGTGTCCGCGTACGGATTAGGATGAGGGTACGGCGGAGGCTAAGGTGTGGGGCTGCCGGTGGGTTTCCGTTCCGGGCTAGGGTTAGGTTTAGGGAACGGCAAGGCTGAGGGCACAGGTGAGGGTGCGGACACATGCTAGGGTCGGGGCACGTGCGGACGCGCGGGTCAGTGTCCGCGTACGGATTAGGATGAGGGTACGTCAGAGGCTAAGGTGTGAGGCTGCCGGTGGGTTTCCGTTCCCGGCTAGGGTTAGGGTTAGGGAACGGCAAGGCTGAGGGCACAGGTGAGGGTGCGGACACGTGCTAGGGTCGGGGCACGTGCGGACACGCGGGTCAGTGTCCGCGTACGGATTAGGATGAGGGTACGGCGGAGGCTAAGGTGTGGGGCTGCCGGTGGGTTTCCGTTCCGGGCTAGGTTTAGGGTTAGGGAACGGCAAGGCTGAGGGCACAGGTGAGGGTGCGGACACGTGCTAGGGTCGGGGCACGTGCGGACGCGCGGGTCAGTGTCCGCGTACGGATTAGGATGAGGGTACGGCAGAGGCTAAGGTGTGGGGCTGCCGGTGGGTTTCCGTTCCGGGCTAGGGTTAGGGTTAGGGAACGGCAAGGCTGAGGGCACAGGTGAGGGTGCGGACACGTGCTAGGGTCGGGGCACGTGCGGAAGCGCGGGTCAGTGTCCGCGTACGGATTAGGATCAGGGTACGTCGGAGGCTAAGGTGTGAGGCTGCCGGTGGGTTTCCGTTCCGGGCTAGGGTTAGGGTTAGGGAATTGCAAGGCTGAGGGCACAGGTGAGGGTGCGGACACGTGCTAGGGTCGGGGCACGTGCGGACGCGCGGGTCAGTGTCCGCGTACGGATTAGGATGAGGGTACGGCGGAGGCTAAGGTGTGGGGATGCCCGTGGGTTTCCGTTCCGGGCTAGGGTTAGGGTTAGGTAACGGCAAGGCTGAGGGCACAGGTGATGGTGCGGACACGTGCTAGGGTCGGGGCACGTGCGGACGCGCGGGTCAGTGTCCGCGTACGGATTAGGATGAGGGTACGGCGGAGGCTAAGGTGTGGGGCTGCCGGTGGGTTTCCCGTCCGGGCTAGGTTTAGGGTTAGGGAACGGCAAGGCTGAGGGCACAGGTGAGGGTGCGGACACGTGCTAGGGTCGGGGCACGTGCGGACGCGCGGGTCAGTGTCCGCGTACGGATTAGGATGAGGGTACGGCGGAGGCTAAGGTGTGGGTCTGCCGGTGGGTTTCCGTTCCGGGCTAGGGTTAGGGTTAGGGAACGACAAGGCTGAGGGCACAGGTGAGGGTGCGGACACGTGCTAGGTTCGGGGCACGTGCGGACGCGCGGGTCAGTGTCCGCGTACGGATTAGGATGAGGGTACGGCGGAGGCTAAGGTGTGGGGCTGCCGGTGGGTTTCCGTTCCGGGCTAGGGTTAGGGTTAGGGAACGGCAAGGCTGAGGGCACAGGTGAGGGTGCGGACACGTGCTAGGGTCGGGGCACGTGCGGACGCGCGGGTCAGTGTCCGCGTACGGATTAGGATGAGGGTACGGCGGAGGCTAAGGTGTGGGGCTGCCGGTGGGTTTCCGTTCCGGGCTAGGGTTAGGGTTAGGGAACGGCAAGGCTGAGGGCACAGGTGAGGGTGCGGACACGTGCTAGGGTCGGGGCACGTGCGGACGCGCGGGTCAGTGTCCGCGTACGGATTAGGATGAGGGTACGGCGGAGGCTAAGGTGTGGGGCTGCCGGTGGGTTTCCGTTCCGGGCTAGGGTTAGGGTTAGGGAACGGCAAGGCTGAGGGCACAGGTGAGGGTGCGGACACGTGCTAGGGTCGGGGCACGTGCGGACACGCGGGTCAGTGTCCGCGTACGGATTAGGATGAGGGTACGGCGGAGGCTAAGGTGTGGGGCTGCCGGTGGCTTTCCCTTCCGGGCTAGGGTTAGGGTTAGGGAACGGCAAGGCTGAGGGCACAGGTGAGGGTGCGGACACGTGCTAGGGTCGGGGCACGTGCGGACGCGCGGGTCAGTGTCCGCGTACGGATTAGGATGAGGGTACGGTGGAGGCTAAGGTGTGGGGCTGCCGGTGGGTTTCCGTTCCGGGCTAGGGTTAGGGTTAGGGAACGGCAAGGCTGAGGGCACAGGTGAGGGTGCGGACACGTGCTAGGGTCGTGGCACGTGCGGACGCGCGGGTCAGTGTCCGCGTACGGATTAGGATGAGGGTACGGCGGAGGCTAAGGTGTGGGGCTGCCGGTGGGTTTCCGTTCCGGGCTAGGGTTAGGGTTAGGGAACGGCAAGGCTGAGGGCACAGGTGAGGGTGCGGAGACGTGCTAGGGTCGGGGCAAGTGCGGAAGCGCGGGTCAGTGTCCGCGTACGGATTAGGATCAGGGTACGTCGGAGGCTAAGGTGTGAGGCTGCCGGTGGGTTTCCGTTCCGGGCTAGGGTTAGGGTTGGGGAATTGCAAGGCTAAGGGCACAGGTGAGGGTGCGGACACGTGCTAGGGTCGGGGCACGTGCGGACGCGCGGGTCAGTGTCCGCGTACGGATTAGGATGAGGGTACGGCGGAGGCTAAGGTGTGGGGCTGCCGGTGGGTTTCCGTTCCGGGCTAGGGTTAGGGTTAGGGAACGGCAAGGCTGAGGGCACAGGTGAGGGTGCGGACACGTGCTAGGGTCGGGGCACGTGCGGACGCGCGGGTCAGTGTCCGCGTACGGATTAGGATGAGGGTACGGCAGAGGCTAAGGTGTGGGGCTGCCGGTGGGTTTCCGTTCCGGGCTAGGGTTAGGGTTAGGGAACGGCAAGGCTGAGGGCACAGGTGAGGGTGCGGACACGTGCTAGGGTCGGGGCACGTGCGGACGCGCGGGTCAGTGTCCGCGTACGGATTAGGATGAGGGTACGGCGGAGGCTAAGGTGTGGGGCTGCCGGTGGGTTTCCGTTCCGGGCTAGGGTTAGGGTTAGGGAACGGCAAGGCTGAGGGCACAGGTGAGGGTGCGGACACGTGCTAGGGTCGGGGCACGTGCGGACGCGCGGGTCAGTGTCCGCGTACGGATTAGGATGAGGGTACGGCGGAGGCTAAGGTGTGGGGCTGCCGGTGGGTTTCCGTTCCGGGCTAGGGTTAGGGTTAGGGAACGGCAAGGCTGAGGGCACAGGTGAGGGTGCGGACACGTGCTAGGGTCGGGGCTCGTGCGGACGCGCGGGTCAGTGTCCGCGTACGGATTAGGATGAGGGTACGGCGGAGGCTAAGGTGTGGGGCTGCCGGTGGGTTTCCGTTCCGGGCTAGGGTTAGGGTTAGGGAACGGCAAGGCTGAGGGCACAGGTGAGGGTGCGGACACGTGCTAGGGTCGGGGCACGTGCGGACACGCGGGTCAGTGTCCGCGTACGGATTAGGATGAGGGTACGGCGGAGGCTAAGGTGTGGGGCTGCCGGTGGGTTTCCCTTCCGGGCTAGGGTTAGGGTTAGGGAACGGCAAGGCTGAGTGCACAGGTGAGGGTGCGGACACGTGCTAGGGTCGGGGCACGTGCGGACGCGCGGGTCAGTGTCCGCGTACGGATTAGGATGAGGGTACGGCGGAGGCTAAGTTGTGGGGCTGCCGGTGGGTTTCCGTTCCGGGCTAGGGTTAGGGTTAGGGAACGGCAAGGCTGAGGGCACAGGTGAGGGTGCGGACACGTGCTAGGGTCGGGGCACGTGCGGACGCGAGGGTCAGTGTCCGCGTACGGATTAGGATGAGGGTACGGCGGAGGCTAAGGTGTGGGGCTGCCGGTGGGTTTCCCGTCCGGGCTAGGGTTAGGGTTAGGGAACGGCAAGGCTGAGGGCACAGGTGAGGGTGCGGACACGTGCTAGGGTCAGGGCACGTGCGGACGCGCGGGTCAGTGTCCGCGTACGGATTAGGATGAGGGTACGGCGGAGGCTAAGGTGTGGGGCTGCCGGTGGGTTTCCGTTCCGGGCTAGGGTTAGGGTTAGGGAACGGCAAGGCTGAGTGCACAGGTGAGGGTGCGGACACGTGCTAGGGTCGGGGCACGTGCGGAAGCGCGGGTCAGTGTCCGCGTACGGATTAGGATGAGGGTACGGCGGAGGCTAAGGTGTGGGGCTGCCGGTGGGTTTCCCTTCCGGGCTAGGGTTAGGGTTAGGGAACGGCAAGGCTGAGGGCACAGGTGAGGGTGCAGACACGTGCTAGGGTCGGGGCACGTGCGGACGCGCGGTTCAGTGTCCGCGTACGGATTAGGATGAGGGTACGGCGGAGGCTAAGGTGTGGGGCTGCCGGTGGGTTACCCTTCCGGGCTAGGGTTAGGGTTAGGGAACGGCAAGGCTGAGTGCACAGGTGAGGGTGCGGACACGTGCTAGGGTCGGGGCACGTGCGGACGCGCGGGTCATTGTCCGCGTACGGATTAGGATGAGGGTACGGCGGAGGCTAAGGTGTGGGGCTGCCGGTGGGTTTCCAATCCGGGCTAGGGTTAGGGTTAGGGAACGGCAAGGCTGAGGGCACAGGTGAGGGTGCGGACACGTGCTAGGGTCGGGGCACGTGCGTACGTGCGGGTCAGTGTCCGCGTACGGATGAGGATGAGGGTACGGCGGAGGTTAAGGTGTGGGGCTACCGGTGGGTTTCCGTTCCGGGCTAGGGTTAGGGTTAGGGAACGGCAAGGCTGAGGGCACAGGAGAGGGTGCGGACACGTGCTAGGGTCGGGGCACGTGCGGACGCGCGGGTCAGTGTCCGCGTATGGATGAGGATGAGGGTACGGCGGAGGGTAAGGTGTGGGGCTGCCGGTGGCTTTCCGTTCCGGGCTAGGGTTAGGGTTAGGGAACGGCAAGGCTGAGGGCACAGGTGAGGGTGCGGACACGTGCTAGGGTCGGGGCACGTGCGGACGCACGGGTCAGTGTCCGCGTACGGATGAGGATGAGGGTACGGCGGAGGCTAAGGTGTGGGTCTGCCGGTGGGTTTCCGTTCCGGGCTAGGGTTAGGGTTAGGGAATTGCAAGGCTGAGGGCACAGGTGAGGGTGCGGACACGTGCTAGGGTCGGGGCACGTGCGGACGCGCGGGTCAGTGTCCGCGTACGGATTAGGATGAGGGTACGGCGGAGGCTAAGGTGTGGGGCTGCCCGTGGGTTTCCGTTCCGGGCTAGGGTTAGGGTTAGGGAACGGCAAGCCTGAGGGCACAGGTGAGGGTGCGGACACGTGCTAGGGTCGGGGCACGTGCGGACGCGCGGGTCAGTGTCCGCGTACGGATTAGGATGAGGGTACGGCGGAGGCTAAGGTGTGGGGCTGCCGGTGGGTTTCCGTTCCGGGCTAGGGTTAGGGTTAGGGAACGGCAAGGCTGAGGGCACAGGTGAGGGTGCGGACACGTGCTAGGGTCGGGGCTAGTGCGGAAGCGCGGGTCAGTGTCCGCGTACGGATTAGGATCAGGGTACGTCGGAGGCTAAGGTGTGAGGCTGCCGGTGGGTTTCCGTTCCGGGCTAGGTTTAGGGTTAGGGAATTGCCAGGCTGAGGGCACAGGTGAGGGTGCGGACTCGTGCTAGGGTCGGGGCACGTGCGGACGCGCGGGTCAGTGTCCGCGTACGGATTAGGATGAGGGTACGGCGGAGGCTAAGGTGTGGGGCTGCCCGTGGGTTTCCGTTCCGGGCTAGGGTTAGGGTTAGGGAACGGCAAGGCTGAGGGCACAGGTGAGGGTGTGGACATGTGCTAGGGTCGGGGCACGTGCGGACGCGTGGGTCAGTGTCCGCGTACGGATTAGGATGAGGGTACGGCGGAGGCTAAGGTGTGGGGCTGCCGGTGGGTTTCCCGTCCGGGCTAGGTTTAGGCTTAGGGAACGGCAAGGCTGAGGGCACAGGTGAGGGTGCGGACACGTGCTAGGGTCGGGGCACGTGCGGACGCGCGGGTCAGTGTCCGCGTACGGATTAGGATGAGGGTACGGCGGAGGCTAAGGTGTGGGGCTGCCGGTGGGTTTCCGTTCCGGGCTAGGGTTAGGGTTAGGGAACGGCAAGGCTGAGGGCACAGGTGAGGGTGCGGACACGTGCTAGGGTCGGGGCATGTGCGGACGCGCGTGTCAGTGTCCGCGTACGGATTAGGATGAGGGTACGGTGGAGGCTAAGGTGTGGGGCTGCCGGTGGGTTTCCGTTCCGGGCTAGGGTTAGGGTTAGGGAACGGCAAGGCTGAGGGCACAGGTGAGGGTGGGGACACGTGCTAGGGTTGGGGCACGTGCGGACGCGCGGGTCAGTGTCCGCGTACGGATTAGGATGAGGGTACGGCGGAGGCTAAGGTGTGGGGCTGCCGGTGGGTTTCCGTTCCGGGCTAGGGTTAGGGTTAGGGAACGACAAGGCTGAGGGCACAGGTGAGGGTGCGGACACGTGCTAGGTTCGGGGCACGTGCGGACTCGCGGGTCAGTGTCCGCGTACGGATTAGGATGAGGGTACGGCTGAGGCTAAGGTGTGGGGCTGCCGGTGGGTTTCCGTTCCGGGCTAGGGTTAGGGTTAGGGAACGGCAAGGCTGAGGGCACAGGTGAGGGTGCGGACACGTGCTAGTGTCGGGGCACGTGCGGACGCGCGGGTCAGTGTCCGCGTACGGATTAGGATGAGGGTACGGTGGAGGCTAAGGTGTGGGGCTGCCGGTGGGTTTCCGTTCCGGGCTAGGGTTAGGGTTAGGGAACGGCAAGGCTGAGGGCACAGGTGAGGGTGCGGACACGTGCTAGGGTCGGGGCACGTGCGGACACGCGGGTCAGTGTCCGCGTAAGGATTAGGATGAGGGTACGGCGGAGGCTAAGGTGTGGGGCTGCCGGTGGGTTTCCCTTCCGGGCTAGGGTTAGGGTTAGGGAACGGCAAGGCTGAGGGCACAGGTGAGGGTGCGGACACGTGCTAGGGTCGGGGCACGTGCGGACGCGCGGGTCAGTGTCCGCGTACGGATTAGGATGAGGGTACGGCGGAGGCTAAGGTGTGGGGCTGCCGGTGGGTTTCCGTTCCGGGCTAGGGTTAGGGTTAGGGAACGGCAAGGCTGAGGGCACAGGTGAGGGTGCGGACACGTGCTAGGGTCGGGGCACGTGCGGACGCGCGGGTCAGTGTCCGCGTACGGATTAGGATGAGGGTACGGCGGAGGCTAAGGTGTGGGGCTGCCGGTGGGTTTCCTTTCCGGGCTAGGGTTAGGGTTAGGGAACGGCAAGGCTGAGGGCACAGGTGAGGGTGCGGACATGTGCTAGGGTTGGGGCACATGCGGACGCGCGGGTCAGTGTCCGCGTACGGATTAGGATGAGCGTACGGCGGAGGCTAAGGTGTGGGGCTGCCGGTGGGTTTCCGTTCCGGGGTAGGGTTAGGGTTAGGGAACGGCAAGGCTGAGGGCACAGGTGAGGGTGCGGACACGTGCTACGGTCGGGGCACGTGCGGACGCGCGGGTCAGTGTCCGCGTACGGATTAGGATGAGGGTACGGCGGAGGCTAAGGTGTGGGGCTGCCGGTGGGTTTCCGTTCCGGGCTAGGGTTAGGGTTAGGGAA